>NW_023425344.1:48365853-49615853 GCF_014108415.1 Molossus molossus
GAGAGAGAGAGGGAAACATCGACGTGAAAGGGACACATCAAGTGGCTGCCACCCGCACGACCAACCAGGGCCGGGGACAAACTGCAAACGAGGTACATGCCCTTAGCGGGAACCGAACCCGGGTCTCTCCAGACCGCAGGCGGAAGCTCCAACCGCTGAGCCAAACCGGCCAGGGCGACATTTCATTCTTAACCTGTCCAAACATCAATTCCTGATTCCACATCCCAATACCACTCAGTGTGCTCCTCCCACATTGTTCTCATTCTCCAGGGCGTGGCCCCAGAACTCTGAAATGGTTCTTACACCTTCATACCCACCATCGAATCCATCAGGAAACTCTTCAGTTCTACAGTCTAAATATTTCCAGAATACAACTATTTCTCAGTATCTCCACTGCTGCCCATCTGATCCAGGTCCCGATCATATAAATCCTGGATTCTAGTGTTAGCCGCCCGAATCTGATGGTCTGGACTTACATGCACAGGCTTTGCTCTCCCCTTCTCCTCCAGCCACTGTTCACAGAGCTCACTCACTCTGTGTTAGCCACTGGCCTCCTCACTGCTCAGCAAACATCTCCTGGCCTCTCTCACCTCAGGGCCTAGCTACCTGCCGTTTCTTTGTGGAACTGCTCTTTTTTCAGATACCCACCCCCATAAATCCCTCTGTCACATCCTGTGAGTGTGTTATTCAAACATAACCTTAAGGGAAAATCTGCACTTTTACACTCCATAGAATAGAAACCTTGCCCTGGCTGGTTTGGCTCAGCAGTTAGAGCGTCGGCCTGAGGACCAGAGAGTCCTGGGTTTAGCTGCGGTTTGTCCCCAGCCCCAGTGGGGTCATGTGGGTGGCAACCAGTCAATGTGTCTCTCTCACATAGATGTTTCTCTCCCCGCCCCCCCCATTCTATCTGAAGATAAATGCAAAAATGTCCTCGGGTGAGGGTAAAAAAAAATATATAGAAACCTTGCCGTCCCCAACATTTCTGACTCCTTTAGCCAGGTTTATTGTTCTCCAGAGCACTTACCAACTGATCTGAAACATTCTATATTCATTTATTTTCTCCTTTATCACCACCCCACCACTAGAATATAAGATCCTTCATAGTAGATGTCCGAGAGCCTGGGAACTGGCACCAGGCAAACTGCTCAGCCGTTACCTCGCTTACCCAACCTAAACTCCCTCCCTGTTTCAGGAACTGTTTGCCCCAAACTCATAGATCAACTCCTGTCCCATTCTCCTGTCCTAGTCCAGGAACTGTTCGCTCCGGGACAATAGACTCACATTCCAGGGGCCCCCATGCGTAGCCCCTCAGGACCTAACCTAACAACAAGTTCCCTCTGCCACAGGCGCAGATATAAAAATCACAAACCCCAGCATCGGGCGCAGCTTCTCGGACTCAACCCCCCGAGTCTGTGAACCCGCCCGGAGTGTACCCAATAAAGCCTGATTTCTGCTTATTCGGCTGTTTGGCTCTCTGGTTTCTTCCCACCTCCCACCGGCGGCACCTGGCTACCTTACAGTAGACAGTTTGTTTTTCTTTTTGATAATGCCTCTTATCTCTTGCACTTAGAAAAAATGCTTGGTGCATTGTAGAATCATACTTAACATTTGTTAAAGAAATGGATGCATGAAATAATAAGTAAATGAATAATGAGATGATATTAAATAGGGATGTAATTGATATCAACATAGTGAGTTCGGAAAAGCTTGACATGTTTGGACCTGATAGAAATCCAGAAAGGCCAGGATAAGGAACAAGAGAAAAGAATCCTGGGGATGAGGACGATGAGCCTCAGGGGCAGGCTGATGACCCCGGGACTTGTACACCAGCCTGAAGACTTTTAATTTAAGAGAGATAATCATAAGGCTATTGCCATAGTTTGAGTGAGACATGATGTTCTCGTGGACAAGAGTGGTGGCAGCTGGAGATGAACAGTAAATATATATTTTGTAAATAGAACCAGTAGGAATTGCTAATTATTTGCATGTAGCAGAAGAGGGAGAGATATTTTGGCTTGCATAATTAAGAATGGAATGCTAATACAGTGATACCTCGGTTCTCGAACGCCTCGGTTTTCGACCAAATCGGTATTCGACCAGGAGATTCGAGAAACTTTTGTCTCGGAATCCGAACAAATATTTGGAACTCGAACTTCCGAGATGAGCCGAGTTGAGCCGAATGGCGTTCATTCGGCCCAGCGCGCCTTGCTCGCGTCATCAGTGTGAGTGCAGAGAGAGAGTCACGCTTTGTGGAGAGAGTCACGCTTTCCTATTGGGTTTCATTGCTTCGGTTCTCGAACAATTCGGTTCTCGACCGTCCTCCTGGAACGAATTATGTTCGAGAACCGAGGTATCACTGTAATCAAAATGGGAAACATTAGGGGAAGAAAGATTTTGTGAGCAGAAAACAAACATTTAGTTTGAGATGTTTTTGATGGTTTACACACTCTCCCACTTCACGAGACCTCGCTTCAGCACTCTCCTCTGTGAAAGCATCCTCTGCCTCAGGAACCTGCGCAGGCACCAGACCCTTGGCCAAGCACCGCCCAAGGAATAAAGCACAAGATCCCTCTAAGTTTTAGAACATCCCATGCTACCTTTACTTGGAAATTTCAGAACCTGTATGATAGGAAGTCAATGCAGTCTTACGTAGATTTTACAACCGCACTCCAGTGTGAAGCAATTCTGTATGACTCAACCCCTATTCCTCCTTTGGTGGATGATGTCCTAGCAGGAAATCAGGCCTAAAACCAAAAGGTTGTTACAAACTTCATAATTGCCTCCTCTCTATGTCAGATAAACCTAAATGGCCACCAAGAAATCACATCCCCCTTCTTATATTGTAGGGAAATTATGAAAATACATAAGACAGTTACAATTAGGCAGATAAAGATCTGTTTATTAGTCACAAAAGGGGAAGTCCTCAACCTCAAGTCTTTGCTCTCTAACCCTACAGTCAGAAACTATCAACTGCAAATGGTCTGGGGTTCAAAAAAGTAGCTTGGGCTTGAAAACTAAATTATAAGCACAAAGGAAGCATTTAAAACCATGGGAATAAATAAAAATTACCTAGGAAGGCAGTATATAAAGGAGAAAGCTCTGAACTTCGTGGGTATATAAGTTTTGGGTAGAGAAGGAATCCTGTAAGGGAGAATGAGAAGAAATTGAGGAAAAAGAATGGAAACTAGGAGAAGCTACTGTTTTTGATACAGACGAAATAGACTATTAAAACAATTTTGCTGCCCTGGCCGGTTTGGCTCAGCGGTTAGAGCGTCGGCCTGCGGTCTGGAGAGACCCGGGTTCGGTTCCCGCTAAGGGCACGTACCTCGGTTGCAGTTTGTCCCCGGCCCTGGTTGGTCGTGCGGGTGGCAGCCACTCGATGTGTTCCTTTCGCATCGATGTTTCTCTCTCTCTCTGTTCCTCTCTCTCCCTCCCACTCTACCTGAACAAAAAAATGGAAAAATGTCCTCGGGTGAGGATAAAAAACAAACAAACAAACAAACAAAAAAAACAATTTTGCTGTGAGATTAGATAAAAGAATAGACATTGAGTAAGGCAGTATTAGTGATCATGAAAAGAATAGATTCAGGAACATGATGGGGGGAGGCAGCAAATTTACACTGGTTTAACGAGTGATTGGGCAATAAGAGAGTGAAGACACCTTACATAGAAAATGCCTGCCAGAATTTTATATGTAAGGAGGAGCAGAGTAATGCAGCAGTAGCTGCAGGGGTATGGAAGTCAAGAAAGTAATTTTTAAGCAAGCATACTCACCAAGAGGTCAGCAGAGAATACACAGCAGTGCCAGCAAGCTGAACAGACCCTATAACACAGTGTTGGCCAAACAAATACAGAGCACACTGTGGACTATCGCCAGAGGGGCAATGAGATAAATCCACTGGCAGAGGACAGCATTACAGGCTTCAAGGTTCTGGGTTTGGAAAATGTCCTCTAATAAACTCAGGTAACTCTGAGTCGTATATTCTTTGGGGGCAGTTAAGTATCATGTGAAATATTATGAGATTTTAAGAGACTGAGAAGTATGTGTAAAACCTTTAGTTATACCAATATTTCTGCTACTGATATTATTATTAGTTATTATTATTCCTCTTTGTCTGGTTCTATTTATATAGTCTCACCATGTGCTTGGAACTGTCCTAAGTATATTACAAGATATTAAATCATTTAGTCCTCTTTCCCTCCTAATATCAGAATTCTCTTCTCCTTAAGTCAGAGTTCTGAAGACCCAGCCATGTGAATACAATTATATGAGCTGATAATGCTACCAGCCTTGGCCATCACACATCAAGCCTTTTTGGTGGTTCAGGGTCACTCCCTTTCTCCTGTCTCCTCTCATTGAGAGAGGAGCTGGACTCCGCCTGACTTGATGTTCGCCTCATATCCCAGAAACGAGTCAAGCCCTTCCTTTATTTCCTTCCTCCCTTCACTATCACCTTCACCCCTTGTCAGAGGGAGAAGCACTGCTTCTCTGTTCCAAGGTATTTCTTTCATAAAAGTTTTATACCTCATCTGTCCCTTCTCCCTCCAAGACCGTGCTCCAACCATCTAATTTTAACTATTAAAAAGCAATTAGAAATATCATTTTAAAATTTAAAATATTTAAGCAAATCTAAAATTTTCAATTTAAAAAAGTAATGAAATCCTATTACATGTTTTACAAAAGTACAATTCATCGCAATTTTGTATTTAACGTCTGTCTACTTGCCAAAGTAAAGCATCAATAGCATCATGCTTCATGTAAGTTATATCTAAACAGAGGTAAATAAAAATTTAAGAGAAACATGAATTACTTAATATTGTAAAATATTTTAAGTTCTGAAATCTACTCTGAATATCTGCTCACTATGAATGCCTTCGGAAACACAAATTGGAAGGTGAAAAATAGTAAGAAATAGGTGCTTAGCACTACTGAGAAATGATACTGCATTCTACAGGAACCTATTGTGTTTATGCTATTGGCGAAGAAGCTTTTGACAGGTTGATGAATCTGTCTTTTCTCTCACCTACGTTTTTTCCCTGCTCTGACTCTCCCCGCACTCGGAAGCAATGCCTGTCTCCAGTGTCATCGGTAGCAGAGCACACAACTTGCACAGCATTTGGACACAGTTGCCTTTTAAAGAGATGAAAAAAAAAAAAAAAAGATTCCCCTAAGGTGGGAGTGATAATAGTCGGGAGAGCAGATATTTGGGATTATAGGGGTGCAAGCATTAAATACAAAATTCCAAGTGAGAAAAACCTGTGTGCTTTACAATTGATGCGTACATGCAATTAAGATTGTTTACAGTATTCCAAAGTGCAGGGCTCTAGGGAAGGGTCATCCGAGCTGAGTCCAAGCGAGTCTTGGTCAAGATAGAAACTAAGATCAGTGTAGAAAAACTGAAGAAATATACATTTCTTACATGGCAAATTTCCTGGCTTGCCAATATGTATAGTACACACCGCTATACATTGTACATACTTTACAAACTTTACTGACAGATCTGTTTTCTTACTAAATTGGACACATCCTAAAAACTAGAATTAGGTCTCCACTGATGACTGTGGCCCTAATAAACTGTCTTCTGGCACATAGCAAGAAATAGTGCTGTAAACGGTGCTTGTTTCTAAGAAGGTTAGGCTGGGATCAAGCACATCTATGTGATTACATGCTGAGGGCAAAAATACCCCCAAGTAATTTAAATGAGAGAATTTCAAAAGATAATTAGATGCAAATAGCAAATCCAAAGATTTATTCCTAATGTAACATAGGCATTTTTTTTCCTCTTCTTTTCTCATTTTTTTCTTCTTTGGATGAACAATCCCCAATAGTAAATATATAAAATCAAAAGCTCTTTAACCATTAAATTTTCTGATAGCTATTACTTGTATGTAGTTGATATACAAGGAAAAATGTTGCTATTAAACTAAATTTTAAGTAAAAGCACATTATAGTGCAGTAAGGCCCCCCAGAGGATCCTTTTATGAGCCCATTATTGCACGGCAGCTTGGGCAGTTGAACTCACGTGAAACAAATGGCTCTATAAAACAAGTCCCAAAGTGGCCTATTGTTTAATTAAATTCAAACCCAAAGCATCCCTCTGCCTTGACATGTGTACATACATATATTAAATGTATTTTAAAATTCAGTATGAAAAATATGACCTCGTAAAGATGCAAAGGTTTAGACACCACTCCAAAGCCAAAGGACTCCTTGAAGTGATATTTTACCCAGATCTGTGATTTGTAAAGTAACTGCTTTTATCCTTAACGTAGTGAGAACAGTTCGTTTGATGTTGACAGTATGTTCAAGCTTTCTGCCTATAAAGATGTGCCACCGTCTATATGAAAGGCTTGCATTAATGCAAGGACTGCTAATTCTTGATTCTCCTATCGCATCAAAATGGGAGAATTTTAAAGAAGCCTGGCTGTGCATAGGAAGAAATAGCAAGATCCATGGCCCAATCCTTCAACTGAAATGTCTCATCAGAATAATGTTCGTTTAATGAATACTAATACATTAAGACATCTTTTTTTGCCTTGAATGTAAAATTGCTTTACTACAACATATTACTCTATGCTTGTTTCATGAACCACCTGTATGTTGGTAACAGCCCTCCAGGAACACAATGCAGTCCAGTCTGTTCAACACCCTAAAAACAGGCAAAAGCCATATGGTATTAAATGTGTCCAGGGAAGATGGAAGCAAGGGAGTAAAATGAAGAGACATTATTCAAAACAGGTCACACATTAATTTTAAGATTTGGGGTCCATAAATGTTCTATCAGTGTTGAAATTTCACATTCAACAGCCTAGAATGAATCACTTTAGCGTCTCTATTTTTACCTATTCTTTTGGAAAATTCCTTAGTACTATCTATTAAACTTGCACCCCAAAGAGATATGAAAAATAATGTATAAAATCTAGAGCAGAAGTACAGGTGATTCTAAAACACAGACATTTTTAATGTGTATGTAAGTTGTTATAAATTTGAGTGAAATTCTCTGGACTTGCAAATGGAAAAATGAGAAATGCTTTGTTCTGGTTTGAACGTGTTTTGCTCCCAAACACTGCAAATGCCCTGCTTAAGAACAGCAGCACCACCAGGACTGTTAAGCGCTCACTGGGTCCCAGGCACTAAGTGAAGTATTTACACTGCTTAGCTTATTGTAATCATGTGACATCTTTATGGTGGTATTCTTAGTTTAAAGCTAAAGAGACTAAGGCACCCAAACATTAAACAGCTTGCTTAAAAACACAGTTAGTTAGTGGCAGAATTGAAATTGAACCCCTTTCCAGTGACATGAAACCATCTTTTTAACCCTACCCCCTTGCTGCCTGCTTTGACAGCAACTCACGCACCTGGATCTGGCCACAGGGAGAAGCTGGGCAGTGCACCGAGAACCGCACAGAGATGGACAAGAAAAACAACAGGTTAAAGATACATCCTGAACATTCACCTCATGAAAGGTAACTGTACAATCCAACAAGGTCCAACCCTCTAGTTGTAAATAAATGTTACACAAAAGGTTTGCATTTAGAAGCATAGGTTTATGCCTGAGTCATTTATGGTCACAGATTAAGCACAGGACCTTGCCTACCAGCCAGACCTCTCAAGGTGTATGATAACTAAGGAGAGGCCACAGAACCACCCAGCATGACGCTACCCCACAAACGATCCTGAGCAGGTGGCATGAGACTCCACCAGCAGAAAGGCTGTGTGAGCTCCCTGTCTGATAGAAGAGCATGTGGGAACTGTCACGGCCCCAAGTACGACTTCCACCTCAGTCACCCTCTTCACAAATGCCACAGCTGAAGAGAAAGGGGCAGACCCAGCGTGTGAGAGCAGAAGATATTACTGCCTTGCCAAAGGAAAGGATATCATAGCATAGAGAGCTCTGGATAGTGTTAACTAAGCATGCACAGGACTTTAAACGCAATGTTTACTTTGTCTGGATAAATAGTCACAATGAGGCCAGAGGGTCTTTTTATTGTGCCCACCACTAAATGTCACACTCCAACAAATACAAACACATTATCTCAGTGGTTATGAGCATCCCTGATGAGAGATAAAAGAATAAAAGTTTGGATTCACATCTCTCAAGACTCTACAGCTCTCCTAACAACTACTTGCCCAAGGGAGCCAGGGGAGGAGGCATCTGTCTCTCTCTTTGCAACTAGAAAATGGTATTCAAAATATTTTTAGCAAGAACCTCTAAGAGAGGACACTTGGATTCTTGCTCCTCCATGTCATCATTGGTATGCCTCTATTTTGTCCCTTTTAGCATAAAAAGAAACCATGGAACATAGTAAGATTATGTATGTACTTCAGAAATTTAAGTTAATCTTATAGGGATGTTTGAATCCTTTCAGACCTCAATTGAAGGGATGTGGTATTGATGCTTTAAAGAATTTTGTTCTGCCACTATCCCATAACGTTGAGATTCTGAAGATGTTTTAAATACTTTTAAATAAAAATATTTTCTGATGTGTAGTGCTCTTGAATTTTACCCCTTGAATTTTTTCAAAGAAACTCATTTTAAGATTCATATATTCAACAAATATATATATCAAATGCCCACAAAATGCAAGGCATTTTTCTGTGTTAAAAGACATCAATATCTGTAAGAAGCAGACATTTTTGAACTCAAAGAAAACTTACTGTCAAGTAACAAAGGTAAAACAAATAACCAAAACTAAGATGCTAAACATCCCAAGGGAAGTGCTATTCGAATGATAGAAATAAAATACCTAAGGGGATTTCAGAGTTTCAATTTGGCTTCAGAACTTCTTCGTGACCTTATAAACCCTCAACTGTGATCAAATTCAAGGCACTGGAGATAAGGAAGGCTCTGTTTTAAAGGTCTTAGAAGGTAATTTCTTGGTATTTTGGGGCTACCGGAATCCTCTCTGGTTCAAAATCATGATAATGAAAGAAACCAGTCAGCAAACTGTTTCCTGTTAAAAAACCTTGACCCAGTTATATTGCCATGTATCTTTGTCCTTTGCCAAAACACCAAATACACAAAGATATTAAGAAAGTTTCTCTCACTATGTTTGGATATTTTTGTGAATTAAACAGTTTAAAGGATATTTAAGCTGCAAGAAAATTTTAAAAGAAAAAAGTTAGGTCTGTACATGAGATGCTGAAACCCAGATAAGTAAAATGAGTCCCAGGGCAGAGAGGAGATTAGAGCTTGGGTTTCCCAATTCCTTTTATTTTTTAGGGAGAGGGAGGAAGGGGGAAAGGCATGGGTGTGCTCCTCGGGAGGAAGAGCACTCTCCAGACCTTCGTTCTGAGGGATTTCAAAGGCTGAGGTTTAAGGAAGGATCTCAATAAAACATTCATCAGCTTTATGCCTATGTACCAAAATAAGGTTTATTTCAATTTCATCTGTCCTTGGGTGTGGTTGGCAAATGGCAATAATTGGATTTCTGCTATCTGTCTCCCTGAGTAGGGTGATTTGAACTATTTACCCTCTGGTGGGGGAGAAGTGCCAACCATTTACTCTTAAGCGTCCTCAGTTTGGGGAAGATAGGATTTACTAGATGGTAACAAACTGCTGTTGAACTGTCTGGGTTTCCCTATTCTGCTTACCCTGGCTTTCTAGCCTGTCTCAATCGAATCAAGAATTCCTAACTGGGCAAGTCATACCAAACCTGTGCATGGTTACCATGCATCTAGGTAAACACACCTTCGAAATAAGTGATAACCACCCTCAAGAGAGCATGTAACTTTCTGAACTAACTATCCTGCAATCCAATCCCTGGATTGCTTTCTCCCATGTCCATATCATCTTCCTTACAGACTTCAATTTCAAATGCATAAAAGAAGCTACAAAACTGTTATTTTCTGGAGTATTTGAGATCTTGCTCCCACCAGTCAGTTGGGCTAGAATAAAATTCTCCACAGATTTGGACATTTCTTATATTGACAACACACATAACTATCTTTACTATGAGAGCTGATGTCTTATCATTTTTAGGTTTTGAAAGATGAATCCCACAATATGGTAGGGACTTTGCTGGCTTTATTATTAACACTGATTTGGAGATCCTCATTTGCACCTTGCCCAATTGTATCTTGCTCATGAAACATCACTGAAGTTCATATTTAATTTACAAATGAAAATTTGCTCTTAAATCCACTAAACAACATGTAAGTGTTCCTCAAACCTACTCTTCCTCAATTAAAAGTGAGTCTACGCTAATCTCTCTCATAGCATCCTGTGGCATGCCATTCTTTTCATTCATGACACTTTTCTCATGGCAATAACATGATTTGAAACTTTATATGTATATATATTTGTGTGTTCATTAGTTTAATACCTGTCATCTGACACTCTGTAAGCTCTGTGGAGAAAAGAAATGGGTAGACTGTGCATCAGTTTCATCAAGGATCCCGGTGTTATTAAATAAATATACTTCGAATGAACAAAAGATAAGTAATTGGATATAATTCTGAATGTAGATATTGGTGGATATTCTTAAATTTTAGCTAGGTACAATTAATAAAGAAGGAGTAGTACTGTATTACCCACCATAAATATTTTTAAGTCTTTACTATCTGCATTAGGAAGGGTTGTTTGAGGTCCAAGTGATAAAACCTCACCTAAACTCATGTAAACAAAATTGAGAATGTATCAACACAAAAATGGAAAACCCAGGAATGCCATTGACTTGAAGTATGAATCGATCCTGTTTTCAGCTCACAGCAATAGAATAAATACTCAATAAAATTGGGAATATTTGTCTGTTTTGTTCAATGATGCATTGCAAGTTTCTACACCAATGATTGTCACAGAGTAGATGCTTAATACACACTTGTTGAATAAATGAAAAACCAATCTCTGTCTCTCAGACCAACTTTCCTGTCTGATGATGTGGCAGACAGATAATTACCCCCAAAGATATCCACACCCTAGTGAATATATTACCTGACAAATATTCCCAGTTTTGTTGAGTGTTATAACTTCACTACATACTAAAATTAGAAAATATTTATGGCTTCTGACTTTGTTCATCTTTTAAAATTTTTACCAAAACACTATTCTCTGAGAAATGTGAATGTTCCAAACTGCCGTGTCGATCCAATATGATGATTATAGAAATCAAAGAAGCAACTCTTGCTGTTGCGGCAGAATTAGAAGTACTGCTGTAGAAAGTTTTGATGGACTTAGGGGAATCAGTGAAATTAAAGAGAAATGTTGGTATTAAGCTTATAAAATATACGAATCCTCCTTTTGCTTCTTAGGGTGACTTGTTGAGTCATCTGATATTTAATCTTTCTTTTCTTCTTCAGGGACAATAATGTAGCTGGAGCTTCAGCTTCTTATGTGCCCCCAACAAAATCACCTGCATTTTCCATCCACTATGGTCCATCAGTCATCCCTACCACACATTTTCCCCAAGCATTTGAAGCTATTCAGCTTTCTGATTTTATTTATAAAACCAAACTGAATTAAATATTCTCTAAGTCTCTCTCTCCCTACTGTCTATTTCTCTCCTTCCCTCCACAGGCAAACAAACAAACAAACAAAAAACCTCACTTCCCATTTAATCTTCAATCTGCTGCCCTGTGGTTGTGCCTCCAACCTTCTCGGGCAGGTACAATGATTTCATCTCCTCCGTTAGTTCTCACTTATTTTACCTTATCCATGCCTCTGTACTGAGCTTCCTCACAGAGGCCTTCTTTCTGACACTTGCTCTGCTCCCTTCCCTGCTGTATTGTTCTTCAAAGTATCCATCCTTCCCTAAAATGACAGAATATGGTTACTCAGTGGAGGCTGGCTCCCAACCAGAATGTTAATCCAGGACAGCAGGACTAGGCTTGGCCCTGTCTATGTCCCAAGGTACAGAGACACGCCCAATGCCAGGGGACGTGTACCAAATATCTGTTGAATTGTTTTTAGTATCCAGCTGAAACCTTCAGTTTTGACCTACTTTAATATCAGTGAATAACCTCCTCCTCTTTCCGACCTGCTTCTCCCATAACTTCAATGACATTATTCTTCAGTGTTTTTTCTCCTTCATCTTTAACCCCATCCTTCCCATTCAAATGCATAGGCCTCTTTCTAAAGAGTTCCCCATATGGGAGCTTCTCAGTTATCTTCATGATTTACTTTCTTGACCCTCTTCCCATGTGGTATGAGTTGCTTCCATGACTTCAGTCACTACATGTCCCATGACAACTTCAGAATGATGTCTCTACTCTATACCTCTCTCCTGGGTTCCAAACAAATGTCTCAGGTGGTTACTGAGGCCGCCTCCTGGAGACAGAGGAAACTAAACACAGTGTACCTTCTCTCCTCTCCTAGATACACTTTGTGTCTTTCATTTGTATTTACTGATCCGTGATGTATGTCACCACCCACTCCTTTAGCAATCACAGGCAGTAATTACCCCTTTCCAATGTTCCCTCCTCCCAACTTCAGATACTTTTCCTGCTGAAATGGCTATACCTCAGGCTTTCATTATTTCTCACCTGGATTCCTGCCACGGACTTCTAATTGGTCTCTCTGCCTGTAGCCATGCCCACAGTCCTAATCCATTCTCCATATTCATTATTGGAGTGACAGCTTAAAAATTCCCAACAGCATTGTGTAAAAGGTCCGTGTGGCATCTTCCTTCTGCGCCACCCCTATTGCTGCTAAGCGCATGCCCAGTGCATCTTCTCTTCTCTGCGTCTTTACACCTGCTGCTTCCATCCTCTCGAACGTCTCCCTCATTTCCTCTTTGCCCGCTCACTCTTGTCTTGCACACCCTAACTGAACTCTAGCTTCCTGCAAGTTTCTTCTTCTGGTGGCTTACCTGCCCCCCAACACCCCAAACACATTAGGTGGCACTCTACTGTGTTCCCACAGATTCCTTCCTTTCTTGTCATGGGTTCTCTGTACTCAAATGAACACTGCATTAAAATTACTATGTACTTGCCTGTCATCTGCTAATGCTAGTTACTAAGAGAAGCCAGCCCAAAATTTTAATATTTTAACACCATAAAGGTTTATTTCTCACTCATAAAAGCCCTGTCCAAGACCAAATGAAGTCTGGAACAAAAGTAACCAGGCTGTTTATTCATAAATTTGGGCAAGAGAGCCCCTCTCAAAGGCGTCAGAAAGGAGAGTATGTTGTAAAGATGTAAAGAAAAATACTTTGAGAATTTCTGATCATCAAGTGTTTTAGTAAAATAATATTTTGGAAGTGGGGGAACTCTGATTGGGCTTCAGATATGTTTAGCAGCCTTTGGTTGGCTGGAGGGGGCAGGTGGTGGTTTGTGGGCATTTTAAAAGAGGAAGGGTTATTGAGGGTGGATCTGTAGGGTTTTTTTGTGTCTGGCCATTTCTTGTAGCAGGTTGAAGTTGATGGGGTGCTATTTGTGGCTGTACCATCAGCATGGTCCTTAAGGGGGTGGCTGTCATGGCAGGAAAGTTCTCAGTCCCTTAAGTGGGCTTTCTTCTATTGTGGAGACCTGGGAATCTCGGCTCCTTCCTTTAATGGACCTGCCATCCTCAAGGTTAAGTGAGCAGATGAAGAAAACAGAACGACACTTCTTACGGATCCCAGAAAGGAACTAATGAACATCACTTCTGTTCATGTTCCATAGGCAACACCAGGTCCAGTGGCAACATCTAGCCTTGGATATTACAGGTGCTGAGGATGTCACTTTCTTTGGGCAGCTGCCTCCTAGCAACGCCCTCCCACTGTGGAGGGAGAACATGAATTTCTGATGAACAGCTCCTAGTGCTGTCTCTCCCACACCACCCACCACAGGGTAAGCTGTAAGAGGAGATCCTGTGCATTTCCATTTCTTCACAAAGGGATAATTCCACAGACTAGTTTAAAAAAAAAAAAAAAAAAGAGTTTACTAATTAAATCAATAAATGTGTGAATGGCTCTACCAGCTGAAAATTCAGAATCACTAAAATTGTTTCTTTCTATTTCTAAAGACTTACTCGAGCAAACTATGGTTAATAATAAAATACAAACATATAATCTATGGCTATCAAACATCAGTCTGAAAGCTAATATTAGTCTCCAGCCATACCATCCTGAACATGCCCAATCTCGTCTAAAAGCTGGTATCGAATATCCCTCTACCTGCAGAAAATCTAAGAAGCACTGCAGATAGTAAATATCAAATAAACTAATAGTAATATTTTAAATAATAAAAATCAATATTATAAAATAAGTAAGAGGAAACGTGCTGAAAACCTTTGCCAAAGGAATTATTCTAATATTTTGAGAAAAGAATTCAGAAAGACCACAGATTCTTATCTTGATAATCAACTAAATGTAGGTTTTAGTTTAGAACTTTGAGCTAATTGTTAAGATCATTCTTAATAATCTTTTTTATCTGTCACTTGAAGATATTTCTAAAATAAAATTGCCAAAAATAAATATCAGCATATCACCTAGTGAAAAATATAATAAACAACTTTCCAATTAGTTTTAGTGGTATTCAGGAATGAATTATGCTCTCTTTCAGGTTTTCATGAATAATTCAAGTCCGCTGTCAGCCGACCTAATTAGTAATTATCCAAACTATTTCTAAATTATCTGGTTTAAAGCTACCTGTGTTGCAACTAGATTTATTTCTGATATAATTATTAACCTCTTCTGTGTTGGTCTTATCTCTCTTTCTGTTGCTGATAATGACACAGGCACCTCCAGGGAGCAGAGGAATCCACAGATTGCGCTTCTTGGTGTACCATTACCAATTGGCCCCTCTGGTGCTAAGAAATCGACAGCATATACCACATAAAGAAATACTTTTAAGGCCCTTGGAAATGCTTGCCTTGCATTCTATGGATTTATCTCTACAACTACAGGAAGAAAAGCTGACCTTAAAAGAAAAGAATAAACTCTAGAGTAGACACGAGGAGAGGATAGTGAGGCAAAAGGACATACTCGGGGATTAATGAAGGATACTCAAGTGGTTGTTGAGGCCCACGCACTGGGTTCTCTTCCCCAGGTGAACCAGGAAAGCAATGTGGTTCACATTCAGAAGCAACATGGTAGGAAAAAGAAAATTTCACTGAAGCTCCAATTTAATGCTGGGTCCTAGTGCTAGAGATTATGTGTTCTTTGTATTTTTAATCACGGTACACTCATGGTGTGTATTCCTTAACAACACTGTCTGGACTTACAAATACCACCGTCCACACTCAAAATCAGTTTACAAAATAGATTTAATATCCCTACCCTCAACAAAGTCTGAAACCTAAAACTTCCTAACAAGTCTTGGAATAAAACCAAACATAAAGTGAAATTATAGCTGTGGTAAACACACCTTGCCAATGCTGAGATGGAAGGTAAATTTGCCCTCTGTACACAGTCACCTGCCCACATGACCATCCCCAGGTGACACCTGGGTGATGGGGTCCAGACTACATAACTGAGTCAATGCAATATGAAGCAATCCACGACCTTTGCTTGTGGAGTGATACAACAATTCCACGTCAAGATGATGATGCTTCAGGGAGTCCAGCCCATCCCTGCTTTGTTCCAGGCTCAGCCCCACTCCCCTGTCTCCCTTAGATGAGGCAGGGAGACTTCCGCACACCACACAGGCAGGCACCCTGTCCTGCCCTTGTCGGCAGAAAGCAGTTACTAAAGACAATCCTCTTCCCTCATCACCCCTAAAACAGTTCAGGGATGAAGTTTCTGAGGAGGAATGAGACAGGCTAGTAGGCCAGGACAAATGAAATAGGGAAACTGAGACAGATAAACAGCCACGCGGTTTACAGCTATCTAGTCAAAAATCTTCCCCAACCAAAATATTTAAGAGTAAATGGTTTATACTTCTCCTCCCTAACCAGAGGGTAAACAGCTTAAATCCTCTTCCTCAGGGAGATCAATCACAGAAATCCAATTAGTCATTTGTGCCAACCACATCCAAGGACTGATGAAGTCAGGGGAATAAATCTCATGTTGGCATCAACATGAAGCAGATGAATATTCTATTAAGATCCTCCCCTAAGACCTCCTCAAAACCCCCATCCTTTAAGACCCTCAAGACGATGACAGCGAGCAGCTCTCCCTTCACTCTCCCTCCAGGGTGCAGGCCCACATCTTCCCCCCTCTGCTTCTTCGTCCCCTCAGGTGTGTTGCCTTCACCCTTCTCTCTCCTAAGCTCCAATGGCCCTTCTTTTGCCTCTGTAACTTTCTATATATATTTTTTTTTCTCTTTATTGATTTTAGAGAGAGAGATAGAAACATTGATGAGAGAGAACATCTACTGGCCGCCTCTTGCATGCCCTGCTACTGGGGATCGAGCCCACAACCTGAGCATGTGCCCTGACCAGGAATCAAACCAGTGACCTCGTGGTGCATGGGTCAACGCTTAACCAGTGAGGCACACCGGCCGGGACTCTGTAACTTTCTAAATAAACTTTCTCTTATAGTTTGAAAAGAAAAATTATAATTGTGATGCAAAACACATTTCACTGATGGATCCAAGGGAATCATAAATTCTGGGATGAAAATTTTAATTAATCATGCACATATTCCCTGATTTTACTCAAACTGTTTCTAGACAGAGGATTTAGGTGAAACTATATTACCTTTCTCTTCTTAAATATTTTTTCTACTGGAAGCTTTTAGGGATTATAACACTCTATGTGATTCTTTCAAAACATTCAGAAGCAATTTAGTTTTAACCCACAGGAGTACATCATAAACTTTTATTTCACAATTGCTACTTTTTTCCCCAATAATAGCTTTGTCTATTATTGTCATTAATAGCTTCCTCCATTTACGTACACATTCAAAAATAAATAAAAAAACACAGCTTCCTGTTTTATTCTTTTTTAAATCCAAATTTTACTGACAATTGTGTAGAATAAAAGATGTAATAGGCATGTGGTTATTCCTTTTCTGCCTGCTCAACATTTTTACTTTATAGTGTTTTCCTCTCTGTTTTGTTCTTTCTCTTGGATATATTTATAGAAACTTTTCTTATTTCCTTTGAGTCCCCTAGCTACATTATTTCATTTTGCTTTCTTGCCTCTCTTATTGTGTGCCTCCACTCCTTAATGGCTGGCTTATATCTATTCCTTTCAATCTCCTCTCTTTTCCATTTCCCATACAATTCTATTTTGTATTTCAGCGCTTAGAGAAACCCACCCTCACCCACAGCTATTTTCTAATCTTCTCTGGATTTTTAACCTATATTGGAATAGCTATTGAGCTTTCCATGCTGAGTTGGGCTTAAATTTCATTTCTTCCCGTCTCCCTGTCCCTAGCTGTCGGCCTCAACTTCGTTTGCACCAAATATTTTACTCAAAATGCTAATAACAAATTCTTCAACTTTAGTCACTATTTATCATAGTAGGGATACTTAACAGGTATTTAACAATAATAAGGGACTTATTGGTCAGAGAACAAAATGGGACAATGTACACACATCTCTGTGGTGTTGAACAAGTAAGTGAATGGGTGATACAGTTTTGTATACTAAGTC
The DNA here is from genome assembly GCF_014108415.1 of Molossus molossus. Taxonomy (NCBI): domain Eukaryota; kingdom Metazoa; phylum Chordata; class Mammalia; order Chiroptera; family Molossidae; genus Molossus; species Molossus molossus. The sequence continues at coordinate 48,383,312 of NW_023425344.1, forward strand.
CTTCTCAGGCATTGAGATAGGACTGACCTCCCTGAGCTAGAACAAGAGAAAGTCTAATGACCTCTTTGTAGATGACTATTGCTGATCAGCTGATGGATTTACTAAGCGAAACTGTGACAGCTGGCAGCACGGCCAAGGCCAAGCCCAGGTGCACTTACCCCGGAACTACTCTGCATCCAGTTCCAGCTTAGCCTCAGTAAATCTGTCAAGGTAACTTTGGAAAAAATGTATTTGTTCTGAACCCTCAAATTCTACACTACATTTGTAAACATAGCCGTGAATCCCTAGAAGATGATGTTATAAGAACTTAGCCTAAAAATCAGTTTCCAGCTAAAGGCCTTGTAGTCAAACCTACAGATAAACATTTTCAAACAAAAATCTACCTGATGTCTGTGACTAGTTCTGGAAATCTAAAAAATGACCTGAAACCCTAGCAAATTTAATTAACCAAAATCTACCTGCAGACTTGTTCCAGCCTGGAAATTTAATGATGTCACCCCAGTAATCCATCATGTTCTCTTAAATGAAAGAGCTAAATGCAGGGATTTCTGAACTAAAAGCTCTACCTTCCAAAATCAAAATAAATATAGAGAAGATATAAAATGCACTAGGTATATAGATTGTTGGTGAACCATCGGGGTGGCACATTGATGAACAAGGACAAATATTATCCAAAAGACTGCATGTCATTTTATTGGCACCAGTTGGAAAAGACATAGGAATTAAATATTATTTTCAATGTGGCTATTTAGGTACCTTGTATCTATTTGAATCAATTCACATTTTAGTATCTTTTATTTAACAATATCAACACCTCTAACTCTGATCTTTAAAACAGATTAATATTCATTAGTAATTGATGGTTTCTCCAAATAATTCTAAATGGTTGTTTTCAACATAAGAAAATGATCATGCTCTAGACATTGTGGCACCTATAAAATACAAATTTAAATAAAATTTTCTCCTCTCAAGATACTTTCAAAATTAATCACAATCTGGATAAAAATACCTGTTTTTCACAAGTCTTCACACTAATTCTTCCAAATTAGTGTACATAATGTGTGTGTGTGTGTGTGTATTATATAGCATGTAGAATATTTATATTCTTGCATACAGATGGCCACAAGTGCCTGAATAGCTAAAAAGCAAATGATTAATCATAAAGCTAAGCAGTGTCTCACAGGAGGCGAGCAAGAAAAATCAGCTTTCGGAAACTGGAAACAAGATTGCCCACTAAAGGATCATTCAACCTCCACCTCCCACCCGAGTAAAAAGCAGGACATTCTCCATACATGTCTGTAAATAGATGACATATAAACTTGGTCATGAATAAAAGAAAAAGGACATCTTTTTGTACCATAAAGAAAGGGTAAAAGTAAAATACAATCAACATTAAGAGGATTTTTTCTTTTTTATAGATTTTACATTTTAAACACATATGTCATGACATTTTAATGTAGCACCTCTGAAATGGAGAAATAGCACATTGATTTTGTGCCCCAGAGAAAAATAAACAATAGCACTTTCAAAAAAAGGCTTTGGCCTGAGATTCCCTTGAACCATAGAAAGGACATTTATCCCCAAACTGAATGACACTGGTAATGACTGCACTTCCTTGACTACTTTTTCCATCTAAATATTCTGGTTTGATCCTATCAGTAAGGTCACCATGATGTTCAGGCTATAATACAATGTGCTGATGAAAAATTACTATGAATTCAGATTGACATAAAGAATACTGCCAAATCCAGCCCAGCCAGTGTGGCTCAGTGAATTGAGTCTCGTCTCATCAACTGAGAGGTTCCGGTTGGATTCCCAATCAGGACTCATGCCCGGATTTTGGACTCAATCCCCAGTAGGGGGCGTGCAAGAGGCAGTCAATGGATGTTTCTCTCTCACATCAATGTTTCTATCTCTCTCTGTTTAAAAAATCAATAAAAACATATTTATTTTTTAAAAGAGAATACTACCAAATCCAGAATAAATTACATCAGTATAGGATGAATAAAAAAGATTGACTGAAATCCTTCATGCATTTACCTATAAAATCAGAAATTTTCAGATAAAATTTTACTGAAAGACATTAAAAAAAAATAGAATGCAAGAAGCAGATGTTTTAAATATTTTTTTCTACCTGAAATTCTTTCCCTTTTTATTTTAGTTTGTAAGAGACAGACTCTGGTGATTCCTACTAGTCCAAAAGTTAAATGGAAGAAAATACTTTTACTATGATAAAACTAAATGGTAACCAGGTTTAAAAAAAATGTATATCTTATTTTTGACATGGGTAGTAGACTAATGGTAATATGAGTTATATTGGCCAGAGAGAAATTATTGAACTTCTCCTAACTTAAAATACTGTCATTTTAAGATTCTTATTGTTGACACATGTTATCTGAAGTCTACTGGGCATAGAGGAAGTAAAATAATATTAGTATACCTCTTTTTGTGTGAAAAATACTAACTCCATTAAAAGATATCATTGGGCCCTGGCCAGTTTGGCTCAGCGGTTAGAGCGTTGGCCTGCGGTCCGGAGAGACCTGGGTTCGGTTCCCGCTAAGGGCACGTACTGCGGTTGCAGTTTGTCCCCGGCCCTGGTTGGTCATGCGGGTGGCAGCCACTCGATGTGTCCCTTCACGTCGATGTTTCTCTCTCTCTCTCCCTTCCTCTCTCTCCCTCCCACTCTATCTGTACAAAAAAAAAAGGGAAAAATATCCTCGGTGAGGATAAAAAAAAAAAAAAGATATCATTGGAATCACATTAAAATACCCTAAATTCTAATTAAGTATGACACACAACTAATCTTTAGACAAAATTATATTATGCTAGTATTGTTCTCATAATACTTATTATAAATTTTCTTCAATCTGGCCTCCATCACAGGAAGCCAAATTTGCAGTATGGAGTGTAAAATAACCTATAACATAAATAAATAAGTTGGTTTACTTAGAAAAATCATCAACTCACATGCCACTTTGACAATGGAAAACTCCCAGTTACCATTTTTTTTAAAAATTGCAAATGAATAAAGTATTCTTTAATCACTTCTTTACTCTTCTCTCCAACCATAGTAGAAACCCCAAGCATGAAAAGCCTTAAAGAAAAAGTCCAGGATAAAGCATGCTTTTAGCCTCTTGGAAAACAGTGGGAAACCTACATTGCCCCCTGCCATAGGAAGAGAAGGGGCAAATAAACGGAAGAGAACTCCTTTCGAAGAAATGAGGAAGGCATTTTTATCATTCCTCACATAATGTAGTAGTTGGGTACTACTTTAATGCTTTAATGATGAAGGCAATTTTGATGGGTCTATCTACAATTGCTAATGTTGTCATCTGCTCTGAATTTGACCCATTTTTACTGTGTATAATCTCCATGGACAGTCACTTCTAACTGAGTAGCATGCCATAATCTGACGCCACAGGGGCTACCTCCAAACACACTGTGTATTTTCATTTTTATGTCTATAAGACTGCTTGGGAAAGCTCAAGTGGTAATTTAAAATGTTTTACTGCAGGGTACTTAAGAGTTTCATCAAGACAATGACAACTTAATTAAGCTGGCATTAGAGCTGTCCAAAATTATTTTTAGACTTATTGCAAACAAACTATTTGGCTCAAATGTCTTAGTGTCACACTGTGACTGAGGTGTATCTTATATTTCACATTTAACAATCTGAATATCTCAGAAGTATCTGCAAATTTGCATATTCAGCCTAGTCAAATTCATTTTCAGTGCAGTCAAGCCTTCTCCAAAAAAACACAAGTAATCTGGTATAAATACTTTGCCTTTTAAACTGGAGACAAACTAAACTTTGGCATTTTTCAGTAAAATGGTTTCTTACATTAATAAAATAGCTTGATACTGTTTTCTTTTCCTTTCATGACTCAGACAGTCAAAAAACAAAGAACAAGTTCTAAGTTAATTATATTTGTCAACACTTTGTCATTAGCACAACATGTTCTATTGGAATTAAACTTGTGAAGGTTTCCAGATAAAATTGAAGGGGCATGTGTGGTAAATATTGCAGATTAAAATGACAGGGGAGAAAGAGGAGGGAAAGTGAAGGAGGTGGAGAGGAGAAGGAGAAGGAGAAAGAAAGAACAAGAAGAAGGGATAATCCCAGAAGAATTAAGGAACAGAAGCAGGTGTACAATAGCCAGAAGATGTCAACAAGTTTTTGAAAGATGACAAACAGTGGATGACAGGTAATTATTAAAACAATCCCATTTATTATTGCAACAAAAAATTTAAGAGACCTAGGAATACACTTAACCAAAGAAGTAAAGGACCTATTTGCAGAAAACTACAGGTCATTGAAAAAAATAAAAATAAAAGAAGATATAAAAAAGTAGAAGCACATAAATCATACATGGATTGGAAGAATTAACATCATTAAAATGTCCATACTACCCAAATCAATCTATAGATTCAATGCAATCCTCATTAAAATACCAACAACATATTTCACAGAACTAGAACAAATACTCCAAAAGTTTATATGGAACCAAAAAAGACCCCAAATAGCCACAGAAATCTTAAAAAAGAAGAACAAAGTAGGAGGAATCACAATACCAGATATCAGGTTATACTACAATGCCACTGGAAGCAAAACAGCCTCGTACTGACGCAAGAACAGGCATATAGATTAATGGAACAGAACAGATAACCCAGAAATTGACCCAAGACAATATGCTCAATTAATAGTTGACAAAGGTAGCAAGAGCATACAGTGGAGTCAAGACAGCCTCTTCAATAAATGGTGTTGGGAAAATTGGACAGCTACATGCAAAAAAATGAATCTGGACTACCAACTTACACCATACACAAGAATAAACTCAAAATGGATAAAAGACTTAAATGTAACTTGTGAATCCATAAAAATCCTAGAATAAAATGTAGGCATAAAAATCTCAGACATCACACAGAACAGAATTTTTACTGATACAATGCCTAGGGCAAGAGAAACAAAGGGAAAAAAATAATAAATGGGATTACACCAAACTTAAAAGCTTCTACACAGCAAAAGAAACCACCATTGGATGTGAAGGCAATCTGGCTGCGACCATCTGTCACTCCGTTGATTGCCAGGGTTGATTTGGCTAATCTGGCTGGCTAGGTGGGTGTCCCCCCTCTCCCTCACTGATCCATGTGTGTCCCTCCTGAAGCTGCGTGCTTGGTCAAAGAGGATGACCTTTCCCCCAAGAGGAGAGGACCGGTCTTCAGTCAAGGGTATACAAGTAGCTACACTCCCCTGCTAGTACCTCCAAACAAGCTCTCAAGAAGCAACTGTCAAAATGAAAAGGGAACCCACTGTATGGGAGAGCATAATTGCCAATGATACATTAGATAAGGGGTTAATTTCCAAAATATATAGAGTACTCATTTACCTCAACAAAAGGAAGACAAAGAATCCAATTAAAAAATGGGCAGAGGAACTAAATAGACACCTCTCCATAAAGGACAAATGGGCAAGAGACATGAAAAAATGTTCAACATCACTAATCATCAGAGAGATGCAAATTAAAACAACAATGAGGTATCACCTTACACCTGCCATAATGGCTGCCATCAACAAATCCTCAAACAACAAGTGCTGGCGAGGATGTGGAGGAAAGGGGACTCTAGTACACTGCTGGTGGGAATGCAGACTGGTGCAGCCACTATGGAAAACAATATGGTGTTACCTTAAAAAATTAAAAATTGAATTGCCATTTGACCCAGTGATTCCACTTCTAGAAATATACCCTAAGAAGCCTGAAACACCAATCAGAAAGAATATATGTACCCTATGTTCATAACAGCTCTATTTACAATAGCTAAGATCTGGAAACAGCCCAAGTGTCCATCAGTAGATGAGTGGATAAAAAAGCTGTGGTACACATACACAACGGAATACTATGCAGCTGTAAGAAAGAAAGATCTCTTACCTTTTGAGACAACATGGAGGGTCCTAGAGAGTATTATGCTAAGCGAAATGAGCCAATCAGAGAAAGACAAGTATCACATGATCTCACTTATTTATGGAATATAATGAACAAAATAAGCTTATGAGTAAAATAGACCCAGAGACATAGAAGTAGAATTCAAATAACAAACCTCAAAGGAGGGGGACTAGGAGGAGGGAAGACATAAACCAAAGAGGTTATGCATATAAGCATAACCAATAGACACACAGCAATGCTTTGAGGGGGAGGGTGGTATCAGGAGGAGGGTGTCAATGGGGGGGAAAGGAGAAATATCTGTAACAAAAATTAATTAATTTTTAAAAAAAGAAGAAGTGTCTCTTCTCCCCCCATTTAATTACTTATTTAATCATGTGTTATATCAGCATATAGACTCATTCAAAATTATTTTTTCCTTGAGATTATATTAAATACTCCTCAATGTGTCCCAGCTTTGGCCATTAGAAGGTCTTTCCCATTATTTCCTGTGTCCCTTTGACATGAGCCCTCTTTTACTTTTAGAGTATGTCACTACTTTCTCATACTGTAAGATGCTCTAGGCTAATGTAGCATTTGCCTTGCCCCAGCCCAAGAATCAGCCACTCTCCAAGGAACGCTGATTCCTTTTATTGGAAAATGGTGTTTAGGAAACAGGACTGTGTTGGGTGTGCTTATTGATAGTAGCATGTATTGCTTCTAGGCAAGTAGGCAGCACTGTATAGCTTGTGAGAGTGTTGGTGGAAGGTCAGTCATGGGTACAATAGAGAAGAAAACAAACCAGAGAGGCAATTTTTAAATCTATCTTAAGGAAAACTGTCCCCCATAAAAGAAAATGTAATTATAATATGATATTTTGGTATTTTGCTCAGTTATAACAATATTTACATATCCATCATGATGCAAATACTTAATATTGCTTCATTTAACCAAAATACATTTAACATAATCATGTGTTAAGAATGGGCACACCAGAGTGCTTGTGAGTTTAATTGAAAGTGGATGGTTGCTGAACACAAATTCTTATCTACCACAGCACAAAAATCAATGGGTATCAAACATTTAAAAATCAAGAAATTACAGTATATGTATTTTATTTAGAAATATAGATGTAAATGCCAGGAGATGTAGCTGAAGTGTCAGAAGTTCTTATCTCTGGGGCGTGGTATCTTATAGGTAAGCAGATCAGAAACTACTTTTGATTATTATACTGTTATATTTTAAACTAAGTAAACATAGCCCATGACATAAACAAAACAAAACAAAACAAATTTTAAAACTCGGTTAGCCAAGCCCTGGTCAGTTTTGCCCAGCTGTTAGAGCATTAGCCCATGGACCAAAGGGTTGCCTGTTTGATTCCCATTTAAAGGTATGAACCTGGGTTGCAGGTTCAATCCCCAGCCCTGGTTGAGGCTGTGTGGGAGGCAACCAGTCAATGTGTCTCTCTCACATCTATGTTTCTCTCTCTCTCTCTCTCTCTCTCTCTCTGCCCCCCTTCCACTCTATCTAAAAATTAATAGAAAAATAACCTCAGGTGAAGATTAACAACAACAACAAATCAGTTAACCAGGCCTATGCTTCTGTAGATTATAAATTCCCTTCTTGCTTATAGTTTCCAAAATTTTCAGAATATATATGAAATTTCATCAATGATAGAAAAAAATGTCTCACAATAAAAATATTTTAAAAAACATGAACACAGAGCAACAGCTAATGTTTTGTTAAAAGTAATAAAGTTGGATCCAACTGAATTTTTAAGACATATGATCAGCAATGTTAGAAACAGAAATTCACCTTGGGGAAAAAATCTCTTCTTATGAAATGTTAATACAAGGAAGAGGCAAGGGATGGCTGAAAATCATGTTTTAGGTGCGACTTTAAAAGGAGGTCTTTATGCCACACAGAGATACAATAAATACAAGGAGAAATTAAAAATTTAAAATATTTGAATCTGTATCTATGTTTATGAATCAATTTGGCTACTTCTGTGTATTTTGATCAGAAGATGCTATAGGTGCCAGAGCTGCAAATTGGAAAGACCATTGTTATATTAATTTCTTCCATTTCACAGACTGGGTAAATGCTCAAGTAGGAAGAAACTGAATAGTACATGACACTAACATTGTGCTCATCCCCACTGCCTTCTGTATCCCTGCAGTGCTGCTCTGAGATGCTAGAAAGAACTTTGGAAGATACACAAAGTGACATGAAGAAAATATCAGAGTACTAGTATAGGCAGATCTAACTGAATACTCAAATAGAAACATATTCCCTAGAGATGGTAATAGCATATGCCTGGGACACATGCCTTAGTTCTCTAAAAGCCTCAGTTTCCTCAGCAATAAAATGGGTCGTAACCTTTTAAAGATGCAGTGAAGATTAATCAAGGTATTAAGTCCAAAACACTTAAAATCCTGCCTAGAAAATATTTAGAGATCCATAAAGTATAGCTACTATTTGTTTTTATGTACATAATGGTATTATTAACTCATTAATCTCACCGTTCTTGAAATCAAGGGAATTAGCATAAATGTTAGATGCAGAGGGGAAAAAAGCCAAAGTGGGTACCTAGGCTCTGTATTATACTATGTATAATAGGCTATGGAGAGTAAGGCCAGTTAGGTCTAGATACTTCAACTGTTTTCTTTATCCCTTCTTCCCATCTGTATACCAGGTCACCTGTTCAAGGCAGCAGATTCAGAAGCACAAATATGTTATGACAATGAAACTTAAATCATGGTTTCTTAAATATTAATGATATCAGAAATTAATAAAGAACTGGACTGCTTAAAAGATCGTATAAAAAAGAATAAGATCGCCCTGGCCGGTTTGGCTCAGCGGTTAGAGCGTTGGCCTGCGGTTCCCGCTTAGGGCATGTACCTCGGTTGCAGTTTGTCCCCGGCCCTGGTTAATCGTGAGGGTGGCAGCCACTCGATGTGTTCCTTTTGCATCGATGTTTCTCTCTCTCTCTCTCTGTTCCTCTCTCTCCCTCCCACTCTACCTGAACAAAAAATGGAAAAATGTCCTCGGGTGAGGATAAAAAAAAAGAATAAGATCTATATGTCATAGTTCAGTTTAACTAAGTCCAAAGATGTTCTTTTTCCAAGAGATGCTCTGGTTCCTCTAAAGCCTGATTATTTAGTATTTTACATTAACTATGGGGAAGTGTCTCTTTGGAAACACTCTCCAGGAAATGATTGTTTTGGTACTTGACTTGGGACCTTCTGTGTATAGGAAACAGATAACTGCACAATCAGTAAATTCCCTCCAGACAGTTAAAGGTAGTTAAATTGATTAGCTAAATCATGAGCATTAATATCAATACCAAATTCATGTTCTAGCAAATCATGATAAAACAAAACTCCAACTGATGTTAAGAATTAAAAGTGGTCCTGGTCTGTGTGTCTCAGTGGTTGAGCATTGACCCATGCACCAAGAGATCGCCAGTTCAATTCCCGGTCAGGGCACATGCCCAGGTTGTGGGCCAAATCCCCAGTCAGGGGGCATGCAGGAGGCAGCCAATCGATGTTGTCTCTCATCGATGTTTTTATCTCTCTCTCCTTCTCCCTTCCTCTCTAAAAACCAATACAGAACAAACATTTTTATAAGAATTAAATGTTTTGTCTTCTCAAACAGATGTACTCATTGTAATCTGGACACTAAAGCAGTTTGGATGGTGGTTAAGACTCGCTTTTGAGTTGGGCTCCATTTTTTATCTTGAAAAGTTGTGTAACCCCATGAGCCTTACTTTAGTTGTGTAGGTATAATAAACCACTTAATTTTTAAAACACTTAATATAGAATCTGACTTAAAATAAATGCTCGATACATTATTAGTTGCCTCATTATCATCATTTTAAAGGTGTAGTATTAGGACTATTAAAAACTCCATAGGGAAAATAAATCAATAAATTTCTATTTTACATTTGCTTTTTAGGCCCCAACATGTTGTTTTTCCTGTTGGCAACAATTCAAGTCACAGAACTGAGATTTCATCTCAGCAATTCCAACTCATTCTGTAAATCCTTAGTTCATCTCTCCAATTGCTCAAGAATTATTAGCTAACACATAAATTTTACCCTCCCCCCTTCCATTTCTTCCTTCTTTCCTTCCTTTTGCTTTACTTGTCAATGAACAGTGCTTATAGCTAGGGGAATAAAAAGAAAAATGTTTATTGAGTTTCACAAATGGTTGAAATGGTTCAAACTTCCAGCACAAGCCCACATTTAAAAGTTTCTCTTTTTTTCAGTCACTAATGGGATAACCACAACAGAAGCCTGTGACTTGCTCTAGGGCAACAGTATTTTACAGCCTGCCAATCATCTCAAACTAAACAGTAAAAAAGAAGAAGAAAGAAAGAAAGAAGGAGGAGGAAGAGGAGGAAAGGATACTATGAGTCAAGGGAATAGGGTCCATGTAGTGGTTTATCTGGCCTTACTCTCTCCTTGGCCTATATACTGGGAATCATTTGGTTAAATAAAGATCAGCAATATTTTTATTTTTCCCTCTTTATTTTTTAAACTCCAGAACTTCTCAAAGTCTTTAATATGCTAAAGTATTTTGTGACTTCCAAAGATAAAACAACAGACTACCATATATTTCAAGCTTTTGTGACCAGAGGTTTTTGTTTTTTGTTTTTTTTTCCCTAACAGTACACTTATGAAGTGGTTTTGTTAAACAATGTTTAGGAAAAATATGCTAATGTAACCTAGAAAAGTATACACAGGACAAAACTGGAAACCAAAGAATGAAGTTGTTTTCTAAAGAACAATCAACTAATTAGTAATGTACTAGAGGTGGAACCCGGTCTCCTGATTTCTAGCCCATACTCTCCACTCCGCCATTCTATACGGTACAGACCTCTCTTGAGACAAACATGTAGTTTGCAGCTAGAGAAATGATGTGCTTTGATATTAAGCTAAATCAAGTTATGTATCACAAATTTAATACTTGATCATAGGATTGGAAATGTCATGGATAAGAAGTTGGGGACTCATAACAGTCTTAATAACTGTGAACTCAAGTGCCTTCATCTCATCACAGGAACATGGAGACCATCTTTCATCATCCACATCATAAGATTACTATGAAGATAAAATAAAATAGTAGGCTTAAAAATGGAACCATAAAATTATATACAAAGAAAGGGTGTTGTTATTGGTAATAAACATCATTCTTGTTATCTTCATTTTCAGAACTTACTTTGGACAACTACTCTATTTCATCTTTTGATATGTTGTCTTAGGAAGGGTTGTTACTAGTCTTCAAAAAGTGAATAAATTATCAATCATCTTATACCATTTAATCTCATAGCAAGAAAAAATATCCTAAAAATACATAAGAAAGATAACTGGTCAAATAATTCTTGAAATGTAAGGCATTTAGGATATAAAAATCATTGTTTTTAACACTGCAGTAATCTAGTAGAATGTGTAAATTTGAGACACTATATACTTAAGAATTTACTGGTGAAATTTCCTGGTGGACTAACACGAGCTTCAGTCTAAGCCCTGGTTTTGATATACTTAGCATACAAATATGAAAGAAAGGGGACATTTTAGGAATGAGCAACTGGAAAATATCCACAGAGGATTCATTCTGTTATTTCATAGAAGGGTAATCTTTCCATCTATTCATTCTTTTATGTGACAAGTATCTTGGCTACTCAGAATGTGCCAGAAGTTATTTTACCTCCAGGGGTGTATATTGGCTAACAAAACAAGCAAGGTTTTTGTTTTTAGGAAATTTATATTCATGTGAATAAAGTGAACACTAAACAAGCAAAACAATAGATCATTGCAACAAAGCACTTCGAAGATAATAAAACAGGCTGATGAGATAGAGAAGCCGGGGAAGAAAGAGGGGTTCCAAGATGGGGAGAGGTAGCTGGATGGGATGGGCAGGGACAGCAGGTCTGAGAAGTGACGAGTGAGCTGATGCCTGAAGGAGGAGCATGCACTTGAGAGCCCTGTGGAATCTGGGGGACAGAGCTATTACTGCGTGGGAGTCTTTCTGTCCTAAAAGAGTTAAAGAACAAGATTAAAAACTCCATAGGGGGAAGTAAAGAAGGATCATATAAAAAAGTGAAGGGGAGCCCTGGCAGGGTGGTTGAGTTGGTTGGAGTGTCATCCCATACAGCAAAAGGATGGTGGGTTTGATACCTGATCAGGGCCCTGATGGGAGGCAATGGATCAATGTTTCTTCCTCTCTCTCTCTCTCTCTCTCTCTCTCTCTCTCTCTCTCTCTCTCCCCTCCCTCCCTCCCTCCCTCCCTCTCTCCTTTCCCCTTTCTAAAAAAAAATTAAAAAACACATATCCTCTGGTGAGGATTTTTTTCCTTAAATGAAGGGGAAATGGAGAAGTACGATGATCAAAGAGATGATAATACCAACAGTGCAACCATAGTAGAGAGTACAGCCCAGAAGACAGCCATGGTGAAATCTGTCATTCCACAGACAAGGGACATCTCCAACTATAAAAGAGAATCCCTGCGATTTTTTTTTAAGGTTCATTTGACAGACAATAACTCATAGATTAGAAAAGAGGTAAAAAGAACAGCATAAGAAAAAAAACAAAACAGTTTAGCCCAGCAGTGTTACAGAAAAACAAAACCAGAGAAGAATGAATACAATCTTCCAATATAAAAACAGCAGCTGTAGGTGGATAAAAGTACCTCCTGCTCAGCACTGTGGAGCAATGGTAAGAGACGGAAATGGATGAATGATAAAATTAAAGCTGTATAGGGAAAACTTTTATATGAACAGAAATAGTTTATAAATTGGATTTAGGAATATAATGAAAGAGCTGAAGAGATCTCAGAATGCTTCTAGAGATGTTTGATCCAAGTGTCACCCCAAAGAAAGAAATCTGAGACTACAATGGAATCCAAACTAAAGCTAAAATGTTGTCTCTTATCTCTAAGTGGCTAAAGAGTTAGACTTATTCCTTACTTAGGAAGAGTGTACTAAAAGTATTATATACTTTGTATTTTGTGGATTATTATCTTTTTATTCTTCTTTTCCCAATCCCTGACCTCCAGCTCATATTAGCACAGTAACCCACAATTAATATAAAGTAGAATAAATTGATAGCAGCATATTCTTGATGGTGAAGTAAAATATTTAGATTTTGACATATGCTTGAAGAAGAGGAAGAGGGAGTGACTGAAAAGGGGGAAAATATTTTACTTCAAATTTCTCTTCTAAGAGAAGCCAATATCTCTTTATTATGGCTCAAGAAACTAAGGTTCCACTAGATCCATATGCTTCCAAAGTCCTTACACTTTATACTAAAAAATGCCAATATTAATTTGGCATCTACTTTCTGGTCTTAAGAACCTAGTGAAATAAAATGCAACAGTGTTAAGCACAATGCCTGATACAAAATAGATTCCCATTTAAGTTTTCATTTACATTTTGTGTCTGCCTGCTGCTATACAAATATAATTCAAATTGGCTCATGAACAACACTGTTTCTTAATGCCTTAGCTTGCAACATTCGAAATTGAAAAACTCCTTTAAAATTTTAAAAGAGAATCACCTGAGAACAGATGAATTGAACTGACAATTTGATCCTCATTTTAGTGCACAGGCAGGACAATAATCCTAATTGAGTTTGCCCACCATCGATTTCCCAGAACTTTATTATAAAACCAGGACCCTCTGGGAGTATCCCCAACGAGAGAGGCCAAACTTATAGTTTGCTTAATCAAACATATGCCATAGACTTGTACCATTCATAAAGGATATGTCAAAAGACCTTTGCAAATTCCCACATGTGTAAATGTCACTATAGCATGTAATTTCTCACATAAGGCCGCTTAATGTAATGATGCATTTAAATAACCCCTTCAGACCTCTAATGAGGACCTCTGCATACCTGATGACAAGCTGAGAACAACAGAGCCATGCTGATATTGAGAAACAGTGGTTGATGAGGCTCACTCAGAGCCTTGTTTTTTTCCACTCAGATTGGCTTCAAGGACACAGTGTTTTTCATCATGAGTCTCACACATTTACAGGTACTGCAAGTCATGAACTTTCTGGGTGTCCTGTGTCTCAAAACCACAAATTTGAAATTTGTGAATGGCAAGGGTCTATTCACCATGAGAGCAATTCAGGGGGGTATGGAGAGGTAAAAGATACTTGCTAGAATAGGAAATGAAATCAAGCACAGAAACCCTCTACAGCGGCACAAATGAGAGACTGCATATATCCAATGCTGCCTTTACACAATCAGGTAAGACGTGCAACAACTGAATACAGACAGGAACCAACAACCTGAGCAACAAGCTCTGCCATCAGAAATCAATATCCCCATGCTCCCATTATGCAATGAACATCCATTAGCACATAGCCCTCAACTTAGAGGGCACATGGGAATCCTGCCAATAGGACACTATATGTCGAGAACAATTAAATCAGCATCACAGTGAGGAGAGCACAAAAAGAGACCTAAACAATTTAATTACAAACACCACATTTACTGGAAGACAGAGTTGTAAATCTCTTATCACCAATCATTTGTAATCTGAAATTTCAGACTAGTAGGAGAAAGATAATACCAGATGCTCTTTATTACCAACCAACTCCGTTGTTCTGTTATAAGTGCCCTTCCACTTTAGTGATGGGTGTTTACAAAATACTAAATTCTATTAAATGACAGTGATGATGATGATGATGACGATGACGACGACGACAATGTCACTGAGATTTACTAAATACTCTCTACCTACCAGGCTCCATTCTATGTACTACATATGATTTATGACATTTAACAATCTCAGTGAACAGTTCTGTAAGTAAATCTTATTTCCCCATCTTATAAGAAAGGAAAAAGATACGCAGAACTGGTAAGCATGCAGTAAAGATAGAACTCAAAATGAGATGTTTGGCTCCAGAGTCTGAGCTCTTTACCAAACAGTGTACTAACTGCAGTGCTGAAGAGTGATTAATAGCCCTTCCAGGCCACCTTCTCCATTACACCTCCTGAAGTTAGCGCGGCCTCACAGACTGGCCCCAGGCACATGGCATTGGAGGCCTTTTGGTCCATTTCCTCTCCAACACAGGGCCATTGTTAAAGATCCTTGACAGTTGGTCATCAGCCTACCACTTCCAGGACAGGCAGTACCATACTCTGACCCCTCCACCTTGCATTGTTGGACTTCTCTGAATATTTTTAGATATACTTAACATATAACATTATATTATTTTCAGGTGTCCAAAATAATGATTAGATATATGTATATACTTTTGTTTTATCACTATTCAAAATGACTATTTTATCAACTTGTTAGTGAAATCCAACTGCCATTTTTATCAATTTGAGGTGTTTTTTAAATTTTATTTTAAAATATCTGAACTTTTGCAATTGCTATCTGTCATATGGCATATTGTGTTATAGCATGTTTACATTTGAATTGCTATCAAAACATACATTAGTGTCAATATCTTAAACAATAAAATATAGCTTTAGCTAATCATGTCTATAGAATAGTTTTTAAAAAGTGCTTTAATATTCTATTGGAATTTAGATATCTCTGCCTTAATCTAGAAATAAACTACTTACCTCATTTGAGAATTGCTGGGTACAAGTGAGCAGATTAACATGTATAATTTCTTACTAAGGGAAAAATATCACGTAATCCTGCTATGAGTAAGAATTGGGCCTGATGGTAAAGATTGGAGTCCTCTTAAATTCTATGCCAAAATAAAATAAAAGATACATGCCAGTAGACCCCAGTGTCATATTATCATGTCAACGAAGGCTACAGAGATTATAGTCACAATTCTATAGTTATAGAATTAATACACCCCAAGTCTTTCCACTATTTTCTTTTTAAAAAGTTATATCTACTCACACAGTATGCTCAGATGTATGGAATACATTTGTAGTCCAATGCTAGGTCACTGAGCAATGGTTATATCTGCCAGCTATAGTTTTTCATTTATTATATATTCATTTCTCAACTTCTATAGGCCAAACACTTTGATAAGCACTAGGAATATAAAGATGAACAAAATGTACTCCTACTCTGAAGGAGACCACACGCCAGCAAATAAGACAAATTTACAAGATTAGTGAAAATGGCCCTCATTTTTACCTGGCTTATAGCTGGACTAAAGCTTCCTATCCATTGGAGATTGAAGAGGGAGAATATCTGATCCAAACTGAGCCAATTATCTTCTCCCTGCTGTTTCTCAAGAATTCATATTGAGGGATATAGATGCAACGTCTGCAGCTGGATCAACCTAATGGTGAAGAGCAAGTATGAATTTCCAGGAAGCCCTTCCCCTGAAATCCCCTCATTGTTGCCCTATCTGAAGATTTGTCAGCTATGTCATATTTCCCTGTATTGCATGAGACTGGACCCAAATTAACCTCCTTTCACTAGATCCTTTCCAACAAGGAGGGGAAAGGTAATTCAAGCAGAATGATATATGATAAAAATTTAGTATGGTAAAACATAAATTATAAGTATGAGAAAAAATGTAAGGCTAAAATACTTTAAAATGAAAAGTATGTTTTCTTTCCAAAGTTGGATCTAATATATTCCTCTCTTTCTTACAAAAGAAAATCCAGCACCTTCCATTTATTTTCCATGTCCTAGTTTAAGTTTCTGCAAACTGTGACTACAAAGCATGAAGAAAAGAAGGATACATTTTCTCATGAAAAAGATATATTTCCATGATTCTGAATGGAGAATAATGATTTTAAATTTGATTTAGTTCAATTTGGATACCAGTATAATGAATTCATCCAACTCTTGACCCATAATATTATGTATATTTTAAAAAGTGTTTAATCTATTTTCCAACATGTTACTTATAAAATTAATCTTTACTAGCCTAGGTCAGTATATAAAACTTCACACAGAAAACAGTCTAAAGATGAAAGGCAAAAATAAAAATCCAATAGCACCTGAAGTTGGGGAATCACATGCTGTGTCCAGTAATTATTATTATAACCATTAATAAATTATATAGGGTCTGTTAGTAATATATATTTACATATATTATAAGTAATTATATATTATAAGTAATATATAATTACATACATAATTATATATATATGATATAGTACATATACCTTATATATCTATACTTATAAATATACAGAATATGCATATTCTAGTATTGATATAAATATATATATTTATGATTATTAATATAATTATATATATTACACATGTATTATTTTCTTTTCCTTCTTACTGAATTTATTGAGGCGACATTTATTAACAAAAGTATATAGGTTTCAGATGTACAATTCTACAAAACTTTGTCTCATATGTATCATAAGTTACTTAAGCAAGGCCATTAGACAGGTGGCTCTAATGTCATGGCAGCCCATGTAAGCAAACCAAAATCTAAGCTTATAAATGCTTAAAAGTTATAAAATTAAAACCTAAGGACAACCAACCACAAATAGCCAATTAGGCTTTAAACTATAGCCATCAACAATTTCCTTACTTTGCTTCTGCCTTTTCTCTATAAAAGTCTATCCCCAAGCTCCTGGTGGAACATTCTAAATCACTTCTGATTTGGTGCTGACCAATTCAAATGGATTTTTGTTCTAATAACTCTTAAAATGTTTACTATGCTTCAGTTTACCTTATTACTATTTATACAAAAACATTATATACAGTATGTATACATATATACACACATACACATGTCATATGCATGTATGTGTATATACATTTACACATATATGGATGTATGATTGTCAACCTAAAATAAATATAAAACAAAACTGGTATATTGCTTATCAAATTCTGTAGTCTTATATTTTTCTTTCTCTTTCTTTCTCACTCTTTCTCTTCCTTCCCTTTTTACTTCACCCCTTTAAAAATGCATGTTATTGAGCTATTCAGCATATCTTTTAAGTACAACTATAATAAATTCAGTATTTTTAATTTCTCCTTTGAAGTCTACTTTGTTTTATTTTTATAATTATACTTATTTTTATAATGCAAATATGTAATAAAATTATCATAGTTTCTTAAACACTTTAAAAAATGTTGACAGTTGTGATGTCACTTGAATTAATAAAATATAACTGTTTATCAAAAGTGGTCAGATAAAAAAAAAAGAAGATAAACTAAGATATGAGTGTAGCTGTAAAAGAACAGGAAGGAGAGGGGGATAATGCTAATTTGGGATTTTTTAAATCCATGTTTTAATGACATAATAATAGAATTAAGAAAATATTAATGAATTTGTTCCATCAAAAATCTATTGAGAACTAACAAAACAATTGTTCTAAATGCTAATGTGGTAGCTTTGACTAACTTATTATCTAGTACAGGAAAAATCAGGCATGTCTAAATCTTTCACTAGCTAAATTTAACACAAGTTTAAAAATTCTAAGGGCTATATTGACATAAAAGCAAACATAAATCAATGGGACAGAAATAACCCCATCCGTATACAGTCAAATGATTTTCCACAAAGTTGCCAAGACTACACAATGGGCAAATAAAAGCCTCTACAGATGATGGTGCTTGGATAACTGAT
The DNA here is from genome assembly GCF_014108415.1 of Molossus molossus. Lineage (NCBI taxonomy): Eukaryota > Metazoa > Chordata > Mammalia > Chiroptera > Molossidae > Molossus > Molossus molossus. The sequence goes on from NW_023425344.1 coordinate 48,401,767, forward strand.
AACCACATACAAAAAAGTGAAATTGTACCCTTATCATATACCATACTCAAAATCAACTTAAAATGGATTCAAGATTTAAACATAAGACCTGAAACTATAAAACTCCTAAAAGAAAACAGGGGGAAAATTCATAGCACTGACTTTGGCAATTATTTCTTGGATATTATATCAAAAGCACAGACAACAAAAGCAAAAAAAAAAAGGCAAACAGAATTGTATCAAATTAATAAGCTTCTGCACAGCAGAGGAAATAATCAAAAGAATGAAAAGACAACATACCGAATGGGAGAAAATATTTAGAAATCATAATCTGAAAATGGGTTAATATCAAAATATCTAAGGTACTCATATAACTCAATAGCCAAAAACAACCCAATTAAAAAATGGGTAAAAGAGCAGACATTTCTCCAATAAAAGAAGGCATATAAATAGCCAATGTATACAAAAAGATGCTCAACATCACTAATTATCAGGGAATTGGAAACTAAAACTACAATGAGATATCACCTCATATTTGTTAGAATAGAATAGACATTATAAAAAACAAACAAAAAAAAAAAACACCCTAGAAAAAGTCAAGTGTTGAGTATTTGAAAAAACTGGGACGCTTGTACAGGTAGTGAGAATGTAAAGTGGCACAGCTGCTATGGAAAACAGTATGGAGGTTCCACTAATAATTAAAAATAAAACTACCAAAATTTGGATAAATTTTAGGAATTTATCCAAAAGAACTGATATCAGGATCTCAAAGAGATATTTGTACCCCCATGTTTATTATTATTCACAATAGCTAAGATGTGGAAGCATCTCCACATCCATCAAGGGATAAATGAATAAAGAAAATGTGATCACACACGCAATGGAATTTTATTCAGCCTTAAAAAAGAAGAAAATCATGTCATGTATGATAACATGGAGAACCTTAAGAACATTACAGTAGCCCGGCCACTGTGGCTCACTTGCTGAGCATCAACCCATGCACCAAGAGGTCGCCAGTTCGATTCCTGGTCAGGGCACATGCCCAGGTTGTGAGCCAAATCCCAGTGGGGTGCATGCAGGAGGCGGCCAGTCTATGTTCTCTCTCATCAATGTTTCTAGCTCTCTCTCCCTTTCCCTTCCTCTCTCTCTAAAATCAATAAAGAAAAAATTTTTTTTAAAATAAAGAACATTCCAGTAAGGGAAATAAGACAGTCACAGAAGGACAAATACTGCATGATTCCACTTATACCAGACATCTAAAGCACTCAAACTCATGGAAGCAGAGAGCAGAAAATGTTGGTTTCTGGGACTGGGGGGAAGAGAGAAATGGAGAATTGCTGTCCAATGGGTGCAGAGTTGTAGTCACACAAGATATAAATGTTCTCAAGATCTACTGTACAACAATGTTTATATAGTAAACAATAATGTACACTTAAAATTTAAGAGGGTATATTTCATTTATGTGTTTTTTACCATAATTTAAAAATTCTAAGGGTCAAATAAAATAGCAGAAAAGGAACAGAATTCAGAAGAGGAAAAGATTACTATGAGTCAAGGTTATCAGAGAAAGCTCCAAGGAAGAGATTGAATAAGTCACAGGTCTTATAAGATAGGCAGGATTTGGACATTAGGAGATTATTTACAAGATTGTGCAGGCCAAAGTAAGAACACAAGCAATAACGTTAAGGAAGGGGACTTAGAACATTCAGGAAATGGTGAGGAGTATCTCTGGACTGGAGTGAGAATGTGAGACATAGAAAAAGAGCACAAAGAGAAAGTAGGATTAGAATAACTACTTTCTGATTCTAGGATACCCTGGAAAGTAGGCTAAACAATACAGGTTTCACATTTCTATATGCTATGAAGAACTGAACGTTCTGGTCCTTTAATGAATATGAAGTGACAGGAATAAAATTTAAAACCCTTAGGATGTTATACTTGCAGTTAATGGAAACATTAGCAATAAGGAGACTTTATAAGGCAAAAAATTACATATATTCATAACATTTAATTTTTCATGTTTCTTATAGATTCGCAAAGATAATATTAATTACAAATTTCAGTACTTACAGGTGTTAGGAAAATATGAGTGGGCATAAAATACTAAATACTACCTTTGCCTTAAATAACCCCCTTATCTAGTTAAGAACACAAAACTAAGTCATGCAAAGCAACAAGCAAACAGAATATGACCAAATAATTCATGTTAGGGTCAAATTGATATGTAGTTTCAGTGAATGGAAAAATCAGGGAGGGCTGGCTTAATTAAGGAAGGTTAGCCAGAGAGTCTATGCAGATTGGTGGTTAAGAAAACATGCTCTGAAATTAGAATAAATTGTGTTTAAATCCCTGCTGTGTAATTAACTGAGTGATTTGGGGCAAGTAACTTAACTATTTGAGATGTTTCATGTTTTATAAAATTGGAAAGATTCTAGGAAAATTTATGTCAAGCCCGAAAATTGTACCATATACACAGTAGAAATTAAAAAACAAACAAACAGAAAATATACTATACATTTTTTTGGCTAAAAGTAATAAATGAATTTTAAGAATTTTTAATAAGAAACACACGCATAAAAAAAGATAAAAGCACCTGTAATTCTACCTCACAAAATAAATACACTTATTTTTTTAATTAATTAATTTATTTTTGTTACAGCAGATGTTTCTCCTTTTTCCCCCACCATTGTTGTCCATGTCCATTGTTCATACATACATGCATATAAGTTCTGTGGTTTATCTCTCCCTCCCACCCCCTCTTCAAAGGATTGTCAGTCTGTACCCTACTTCCAAGTCTCTGGGTCTACCCTGTTACTCAGAATGTCATGTTCATTATATTCCACAAATAAGTGAGATCATGTGATATTTGTCTTTCTTTGCTTGGCTTGTTTCGCTTAGGATAATACTTTACAGGTCCCTCCATGTTGTCTCAAAGGATAAGAGATGTTTATTTCTTACAGCTGCATAGTACTCCATTGTGTATATGTACCACTGCTTTTTTATCCATTTGTCTACTGATCGACACTTGGGCTGTTTACAGATCTTAGCTACTGTAAATAGTGCGGCTACGAACATGGGGGTACATATATTCTTTCTGATGTTTTAGGCTTCATAGGGTATATTTCTAGAAGTGGGGACAATGGGTCAAAAGGAAGTTCAATTTTTAATTTTTTGAGGTAACACCATAGTGTTTTCCACAGTGGCTGCACCAGTCTGCATTCCCACCAGCAGTGTACTAGAGTCCCCTTTGATCCACACCCTCGCCAACACTTGTTGTTTGATGATTTGCTGATGGTGGTCATTCTGACAGGTGGGAGGTGATCCCTCATTGTTGTTTTAATTTGCATCTCTCTGATGATTAGTGATGTTGAGCATTTCTTCATATGTCTCTTAGCCATTTGTCTGTCCTGTTTGGAGAGGTGTCTATTTAGTTCCTCTGCCCATTTTTTAATTGGGTTCTTTGTCTTCCTTTTGCTGAGTTGTATGAGCACTCTCGATATATTGGAAATCAACCCCTTTTCTGATATATCATTGGCAATTATGCTCTCCCTTACAGTGGGTTGCCTTTCCATTTTGATGATTGTATCTTTTGCTGTACAGAAACTTTTGAGTTTGATGTAGTCCCATGTGTTCATTTTCTCCTTTGTTTCTGTTGCCTTAGGGGATGTATCAGTGAAAATTCTTCTGCATATGATGTCTGAAATTCTGTTGCCTACATTTTCTTCTAGGATTTTTATGGATTCATGAGTCACATTTAAGCCTTTTAACCATTTTGAGTTTATTCTTGTGTAGGGTGGAAGTTGATGGTCTAGTTTCATTTTTTTGCATGTAGCTGTCCAATTATCCCAACACCATTTATTAAAGAGGCTGTCTTTACTCCACTGTATGCTCTTGCCACCTTTGTCAAATATTAATTGAGCATATTGCCTTGGATCCATTTCTTGGTTCTCTGTTCTGTTCCACTGGTCTATACGTCTGTTCTTGTGCCAGTACCAGGCTGTATTGATTGTTTGTAGTATAACCTGAAATCGGGTAATGTGATCCCACCTACTTTGTCCTTCTTTTTCAAGATTGCTGTGGCTATTTGAGGTCTTTTTTGGTTCCATGTGAATTTTTGAAGTATTTGTTCTAGTTCTGGGAAGTATGTTGCTAGTATTTTGATGGGGGTTGCATTGAATCCATAGATTGATTCGGGTAGCATGGACACTTTAATTATATTGATTCTTCCAATCCATGAACAAGATATGTGCTTCCACTTTTTTATATCTTCCTCTATTTCTTTTTTCAATGACCTGTAGTTTTCTGCGAATAGGTCCTTTATTTCTTTGGTTAAACTTATTCCTAGGTATCTTAAATTTTTTGCTGCAATGGTAAATGGGATTGTTTTTTTAGTTTCTTTTTCCGTGATTTCATCATTGGTGTATAAGAATGCCATCGATTTCTTGACATTAATTTTGTATCCTGCTACTTTGCCAAATTCATTTATTAAATCTAGTAATTTTTTGATGGAGTCTTTGGGGTTTCCTATGTATAGTATCATGTCATCTGCAAATAATGACAGTTTCACTTCCTCCTTTCCCATTTGGATCCCTTTTATTTTTTCCTCCTGTCTGATTGCTGTGGCAAAGACTTCCAGTACTATGATAAATAAAAGTGGTGGAAGTGGGCATCCTTGCCTTGTTCCTGTTCTTAAGGGAAATGTTTTAGTTTTTGCCCATTGAGTATGATGTTGGCTGTAGGTCTTTCATATATGGCCTTTATTATGTTGAGATATGATCCCTCTATTCCCAGATTGCTGAGTGTTTTTATCAGAAATGGTGCTGAATTTTGTCAAATGCTTTTTCAGCATCTATTGATATGACCATATGATTTTTATCTTTCATTTTGTTTATGTGGTGTATCACATTTATTGATTTGTGAATATTGTACCAGCCCTGCATCCCTGGGATAAATCCCACTTGGTCAGGTGAATTATTATTATTATTTTTTGATGTATTGCTGGATTTGATTTGCTAGTAATTTATTCAGGATGTTGGCATCTATGTTCATCAGGAATATTGGTCTGTAGTTTTCTTTCTTTGTAGTGTCTTTCTCTGGTTTTGGAATTAGAATCATGCTGGCCTCATAAAAGGAGTTTGGAAGTCTTCCTTCTTCTTGAATTTTTTGAAATAGTTTGAGGAGAATGGGTGTTAGTTCTTCTTTGAATGTTCAGTAAAATTCTCCCATGAAGCTGTCCGAGCCTGGGCTTCTGTTTGCTGGGAGAGTCTTGATTACATCTTCAATTTCTTCTGTTGTTATTGGTCTGTTCAAGTTTTCTACCTCTTTCCGATTCAGTTTTGGGAAACTATGTGTTTCTAGAAATTTGTCCATTTCACTTTGATTGTCGAATTTGTTGCCATATAATTGTTGATAATATTTGTGAAAAATCCATTGTATTTCTGTTGTGTCAGTTATTATTTCTCCTTTTCCATTTCTGATTTTGTGTATTTAGGTTCTCTCCGTTTTTTGGTGAGTCTAGCTAAGAGTCCATCAATCTTGTTTATCTTTATGTCATTTATTTCTGCTCTGATCTTTACTATTTCCTTCCTTCTACTTGCTCTTCGGTTTTCTTTTTGTTTACTTTCTAGTTCTTTAAGTTGTTAGGTTAAATATTCTGTTAGAAATTTTTCTTGCTTCTTGAGGTAGGCCTGCAGTGTTATGAACTTCCCTCTCAGAACAGCTTTCACTGCATCCCATAGATTTTGTATTATTGTGTGTTCATTTTCATTGGTTTCCAGGAAGGTTTTAATTTCTTCCTTGATCTCCATGGTAACCCATTCATTGTTCAATAACATGCCATTTAGCCTTTATGTGTTCAAATGTCTTTGCATGTTCTTGTTGCAGTTGATTTCTAGTTGCATGCCATTGTGATCTGAGAAGATGCTTGATATGATTTTAATTTTCTTGAACTTGTAAAGATTTTGTTTGTGTCCTAACATGTGGTCTATCTTTGAGAATGTCCCATGTGCACTTGAGAAGAATGTGAATTTCTTCGTTTGGGGTGTAATTCTCTGTAGATAGCTATTAAATTCATTTGATCTAGTGCTTAATTTAGAGTCTGTGTTTTCTTGTTAATTTTTTGTCTAGAAGATCTATCCAGTGATGTCAGCGGGGTATTGAAGTCCCCTACTATGACTGTATTGCTGTCAATTTCTTCTTTGAAGTCCTCCAAACAATTTTTAATATATGTTGGTGCTCCTATATTGGGTGCATATATGTTTATCAAGGTTATATCTTCCTATTGAATAGATCCTTTCAATATTATGTAGTGGCCTTCTTTGTCTCTAGTTATGGTCTTCATTTTGAAATCTACTTTATCAGATATGAGTGTTGTTACCCCAGATTTTTTTGCTTTCTGTTTGCTTGAAAGAATTTTTTCCATCCCTTCACTTTCAACCTATGTGAGTCTTTTGCTGTGAGGTGTGTCTCTTGTAAACAATATATATGTGAGTCATGCTTTCTTATCCAGTGAGCTACTCTGTGTCTTTTTATCAGAGCATTCAAACCATTCACATTTAAGGTGATAATTGATATGTACTTGTTCATTGCCTTTTTTGTTTAGTGTGGTTATATTTTTCTTCCTATTTTTTCTACTAATTACAGGAGTCCTTTTAGCATATCTTACAGTGCTGGTTTAGCGCTAACATATTCCCTTAGCCTTTTTTGTCTGGGAAGCTCTTTATTTGACCTTCTATTTTGAATGATATCCTTGATGGATAGAGTAGTCTTGGATTCAGATCATTGTTTTTCATGACCTTGTTTACTTCATGCTACTCTCTTCTGGCCTGTAGTGTTTCTGTTGAGAAGTCAGCTGAGCCTTATGGGGTTTCTTTTGTAGGTAACTTGTTGCCTATCATTTGCTGCCTTTAGGATTCTCTCTTTGTCTTGAATTTTTGCATTTTAATTACTATGTGTCTTGGTATGGGCCTGTTTGGGTTCTTCTTACTTGGGGCTCTCTGTGCTTCTTCAACTTGAATGCCTTCTTCCTTCATCAAGTTAGGAAAGTTTTCTGTCACTATTTCTTCAAATATATTCTCTAACCCTTGCCCATTTTCTTCCTCTTCGGGGACTCCTATGATGCAAATATTATTATGTTTCCAGTTGTCCCACAGTTCTCTTGAACTATTTTTCTGTTTTTTAATTGTTTTTTTCTTGTGGTTTTCGTATTGGTTGCTTTTTCTACCCTGTCTTCTAATTCACTGATCCAGTCCTTAGCTTCCTCTACTCTGCTGTTTGGTCCTTCGAATGTGTTCTCAATTTCTGCTATGTTATTCTTCATTTCCACTTGGTTGGTTTTCAATGTTTCTATATCCTTACTCATGATGCTGATGTCCTTACTCATGTTGTTTAGCTTCCTCAAGGTCATTGCACTGAACTCTACCTCGGATAATTTGCTTAGCTGCATTTCATTGATCTCATCTTCGATAGAGTTCTTTTGTTCTTTCCTTTGGGATTTGTTTCTTTGTTTCACCATTTTGGCTGTCTCAGTGGGTTTTGGAGCCTGCCAAATTTTCCTTGTTGGTGTTGGTGTCCGGCTGATTGTGGCTCCCTCTACTGTGTTCAGATGAGCCTGGGTGGGCCCACGTTAAACACCACTGTCAAGTCTCACTTTCCTGGGTAGATTTGCAAGACTGGGAAAGATTCAGTTATCCTCTAGCTTTTTCTTGATGGCTAGTAGTGTCAGTTACTCAGTGCCTTGTAATGTAGCCCTGGTGTTCTGCATAAGAGGATTTCCAGATGGTGAGATAGATGCTGGTTGTTAATGAGCCTCAATTTGCATTTCTTTGCCTCACCTGGGAAAGGCTGAATCTCCAGGAGGGTGGGGGGTATTGCTTTCCCCACAACTCGGGGAAGGAGCACACTGGCCACTGTCCTTTGTGGCCACAACTCAGCCAAAATCTGAGTGCCCTCCAAATCCCGGGTGTCCCAACAGAATTCCAGCCCAATCTGCCCTCTCTTTGCCATAGACCCAGGTGAGTGGCTATGGCTATTTTAGTGCTCTGTCCTCGCTTTCTGGGCTGTGGAGTGGGCTTGGTCATTATTCCCCAAGGGTGATGCTCACGGCTAAGACTGCTGCTGTCCTTGGGCTCCCAGCCCACCACCCTCTCACACCTCTGCAGATCCTACTAGTGTTCCTGGTTATATGGTCCTCTCCTGCTGCTTTTCTGTTGCTTTTTTCCAAGGATTTGTCTTTATTTTAGTTGTAATTCCCATTTGGTCCTGGGGGGTCATCCACGTGGCTTCTATTCACTCCACCTGCTATTCTACATCCTCTAAGCCTATCTTGTGGGCTGGTGGGTCACACAGGCCTTTCTGGTGCCCCCACTTCCTGCAGGTCCTGCAGGTAACTGGATTGCACAGTCCCTCTGGGGATCTGGCTCTATGCCTATGTTATGAGTTGCTGGGTTTCACAGGCCTCTCTGGTGCTTCAGCACCCCGCAGGACCCACAAGTAACTGGATCACACAGTCCCTGCTGGGTGGCACAGGCCTCTTTGGTGCCCCTGCACCCTGCAGTTCCCATGGGCTGGAAGCTAGATTAGACCAGTCTCTCTGGGGCTATGGCTTCCCACTGCACTTGTGAGCTACTGGACCACACAGGCCTCTGTAGAGCCTCAGTTCCCACTGCTGGTGGCTGGGGAGTGCTGCTGCACAGTGGGGCTCAACTCCTGCTCATCTTTTGCTATAGATATTGGGGATAGGTCTCAGTTGATGGTCTGTGCTTCTTTTGCCTGGGGATGAATTTCTGCTCCCCAGGCTCTGTTGCTGGGGGTATATCTAGACTCTGATCTGGCTGCTACTATGGGGGATGGTGCTGGGCTCTGGGCTGTCTTCAGTTTCCACAACTGGCATCTTGGGAGCTCCACTACTGTGCACCTGTCTGTGTGACACAGAGTTTCCACTGGTCTGATGGTGCCAGATGCACTGGTGGGCTCAGGTTGCTGGGCCCTAGCCACTCCCACTGCCTCCTCCCAGGAAAGACCCAGGATCTTCCTAAATGATGGGACCTCCCGAGGGCACAGAGAGAAGCGCCCTGAAGGGCTGCTTACTGAGGTAGCTGGCTTCTCCAGTCCACAGCTCAGGAACTTTTTGCTGCACGTCTCTGCACTGCAAGGGTTTGGTCGTCCACCTTCACGTCCACTCACACTCTCTCACACACTGGCTCACTCTCTCACACACTCACCATCCCTCCTGTCCTGCCCACCACTATCTTCCAAAATAAATACACTTAGATTTTGTTCTCTGTGTGAGAAAGAGAAAGAAATCCTGCTTCATAGCCTGATAATATAAGGACTGCTTTTCTACATGCTAATAAGCATTCTGGAGTTTAAAATGTTATTATTACTATCATTATTTTTTTGTTTCTAGAGTTCTCTCTCCTGTGAAATTTTCTAGGCTCCCAGAAGGACTTATTAGTGCAAGAAGGCATCAGTCCCAGTGGCTACTGACTTTGTTAGCCAACAAGTCCTGTTCTTTTGGTTGTGGTGGGTGTGGCTCCCACTTGGTACAACCCAGGTGATCTGACTGTCACACGCTCACTTAGGGAAATACATATTAACTCTGAAAATGGTGACCTAGCAGCATGATAGAACCCAGGTTTACTGAAGAAAAGTGTTAAGGTATTCTAGCTTCCAATCCAGCCAAAATTGTTCATCTCTTTTCTATCAACACTGCATGTATATGCCTTATCTATTTTTAATGATTATATGATTGTTTATAGTAAAGATTCAACATACAGCCATTATAGAATTATTTAATGAATGTCTCCTATGTGCTGGGTACTGTTCTGAGCAATCGAAATAGAGCAGTGGACAAAGACAGACAAAATCTTTGCTAATGGTTTCTAATCATTTTAAATCAAAATTGCTTCTAACTCTTCATTATTGTAGGCCACAAGCAACAAGTATCTCTGTGCCTAACATTTTGCAAACATATCTGTTTATTTCCTTAAGGAAGAGTTCTGGAGGTAAAAATGAAAATATAAATTTCAGAAAGAGTCCTGAACTATATAGTAAACACAATTTCTAAACAAGCTGAACCAATTTTACTCTGACCAACCATATGAGAACATCCAATTAGTCACACTTTTGCTGTGGGATTTTTTCATCACACACACACACACACACACACACACACACACACAGTCACCTTTATTATTCAACAAAAATATCTCGGCTTATAATTATACTGAGCATGTTAATCATGTTGTCAAGTAAGGTCCTGCTATTAAAGGCCATGTCAACTATTTGTGACCAGACACTATATCCCAGCACATAAATCCTGGAATGGGCACCTTAATTATAAACTGGCCAGAAGAGTTATGGGATGTTTTAGCACAAAGGAATTTAGTCCAAAGCTAAGCCAATTCTTTAGAATTTGAAATGTTAAGTAGAGAGAGATTTCATCAGTTTGCACGACTGAAATTAAAGAGATATGTAATGAAGACCAGAAAGCTAAGAAAGGACATGGAGAAAACAAACTTATTTAGGAAACAAAACCTATGAGCTAACAGAAGCTACAAAGTAAAAAAATGAAGTAAAATAAAATGACAAAGGGTATCTGTACAAAAGCAAGAATTAGATATGAGAAGAAAATGAAACAGATTCACAGAGTAAACTAGAGATACTATGAAAGACAAAGGGTGTCAAAAGACAGGCACTAAGAAGAGAGCCTAAAACAATCACACTATTGGCAGAACTGTGCTGCAGATTATTCTTCAACCTGTTCACTGGCCCACAAGACAGGGAGCTGGAGTGCCAGTGGCAGAGGTAAGCAGAATGCACAAAGAAGCGTGAAGATGTGACTGGCAGGAGCAGCACTAGAAACACTGTGAAAGGCAGAGAGAAAGGCTGTGTAGAGACAAGCTATTGAAAATGCTCAGCTCAGCCCTGGAGCAGAACTGCAGTGTGTGTGTGCCCTTTCCATAACACTGCTCTTTGAAGTTACCGGAACATCCTTACTCCTTGCAACTCGAAATAAACTAAAACAATAAGCTTTGCCATTTATAAAACATTTTCTCTTAGAGTGTCTCATCTAAAATCCCCAAAAACTCGTTCAACCCAGCCAAGTGCTTGGCTCAGTGGTTGAGCATCGACCCATGCACTTAGAGGTCCCCAGTTCCATTTCTAGTCAGGGCACATGCCCAGGTTGTGGGCCCGATCCCCAGTAGGGGGCATCCAGGAGGTGACCAATCGATTTTCTCTCTCATCGATGTTTCTATCTCTCTCTCCCTCTCTCTTTCTTTCTTTCTCTAATATCAATAAAGGAAAAAAAATTTTTTAATCCCCTAAAACTTATAATGTTCCAAGCAAGTATTACTCCCTCTTTATTGTTATTATTATTATTATTTTTACAGATAGGTCTCAGAGAGATTACATAATTTATTCCATCAGGTGTTTTGATTCTAAATCATCTCATTCAGGAAAATGTACAAATGAAGTTCTTGTCTCCATATACATTGTGCAATTTATCCTATACAATACATCTTACTAGCTGCTGAGATTTTGTTTTTGCTCAGTGTTTAATCAGAAATTCCACTTTGTTTATCCACGAGGTGTTCTCTTCGAATCCCCTGCCTTAATGATTATCCATCTGCTGATGTCACCTAAGTTACCTGCCTGGTCCCAACCCCTCCCCTGAACTCCAGGTCCCTATAGACAAATGGCTGTTCAACAGCTCACCTTATATTTCTAAAGGGTGTCTCAACTATTGTGGACTCTATTTTTCTTTTTATTTGATTTTTTTTTCCCAGATCCCCTCCTCCTTGTGTATGATGCCATCTTTCAAAAAAAGGTGGCAATTAAATATACAAAGTAAAACTAGGGACAATGCAATGAGAACTTGCTCAAAATGTATTGGTAGTAGAAGATGCTAGTAAAGAATCACAATACTAAAATTAATAAAAAGAAATAGTAAAGTAGCAGAAATAATATTAGGCAATTTGCACATATGCACACACACACACACACACACACACAACAAAGATACAATTTCTGCCATCAACCAGCTCACAGTGTAATAGGAGAGACAAACAACAAAACCATAAGTTATGATACAGTTAATTGCAATGATAGGTATGTGCATAGGATTTTAAATACAGAGGAGAAAACTCAAATACAAATTTCAATGGCTAGTAGTGACTATCCAGTACTATTTGGCACGTAGCCAGAAACAATGGGAATTGAAGTAAGGAATAAAGAGCAATTAGATGGAGAAGGCTTCAGGAAGTAAAGAGATAATAGTACCTGGCACATCAAAGATACTCAATCAATTCCTATTGAATGAAGAAATGAGTAAATAATAACCCCAGAACTTATCAAACCATTGGTAGGGTTTAGCCAATTAGATAAAGAGACAGAAAGTTGTTTTAGGGGAAATGAGATTAAGAAATCTTTGGGAAAGTTTAAACTACTTGACATGGTTGGAAGGGTGGAAATATGGATTCAAATTTAAATATTGAGGCAGTCTGATGTCAAATCATGCAGGGCTTTTTAAGAAATTTGGTCCTTATCCTGAGGTCCCTGAAGAGTACAAATTATAGTTACACAATTACATTTGCAATTTAGAAATACATGCCTGGGAGCCACATAAAGAATGGAGGAAGACAAAAATAGGACAAGCAGGTAAGACAGGAGACCTCATAGCAGCCAAGGAATGTCATATATGGTTAATATGAGACAAAGAGAGTCAAACTGAATAAGAAGACACAATTCAAAGAAGGCATTCAACAATTTATTAGCTCAGGAGTCAGTTATCATTTGGTTTACAGCGTGATGGACAAGCGGGATGAAACCACGACTCCCAGGTCACTTTGGGCACTTTCAGGTGCCATTAACCAAATATTCAATAAAACAATGGAGCAGATTAAGAAGAAACTGAGAAATAGAAGAAAAACCAGGAGACAATAGTGTCAGGTACTGAGAGAAATTAAATTAAAAAGGGAATGACTACAATGTCAAATGGCAAAGTAATGTCAAATAAAATATGGACCAACACATGTCTACGAGATCCGGCAGTCAGCATCGGGGGCCTGTGCGGCAGGCGTTCCAGTGGAATAGCGGAGACAGATGGCAGAGAGCAGCTGGTGGAAAGACTGAGAATGGAAACGAGAGAGCAAACCAAAAGCCCAGGGACTTTCCCCCTACACCTTGTTAGTGATATCTTGCAAAAGTTATCCACACAGAGAAAATATTAGGGTATTAAGATTCAGCTAGTCATTCAAGGGTCATGTAATTACCACCACTGTAAAGTGTGCAGCACATACTCAGAATCCTACACTAGATGAAGTGCATTACATTTTCAGTATGAATCGTCCCTGCTAGACTATAAATTCCGAAGCATCAGGAATTGTACCTGTCTTGTTTCCCATTACACAAATGTCTGGCAATTGTTAAGTATGCAGTAGATAACATTCTCATCTCCATTTTTACTCTCTTATCATGCCGATAGAAGTTCCCCTACATGAATTTTTCCTACAGGGATTTTTCAATCCCTGGGCCTCTCTCTCTCCCTTCCTCCCTCCCTCCCTCCTTCCTCTTTCATTCTCCCACTATACCCCCTCCTCATCCTCTGCTTCATCCTTGCCATCCCTCTCTCCTGCGCTGGCAATGTAATAGAATCTGTTATATCTATATACACACCACCTTATAGTTGCTTTTATACACATGTATCTTTCTAACTAGAATATTTATCAGACATGTTCCATCAGAATAGCAGAACCTCTATGAGTACTTTTTAGTGACTTATTTACTTGAGATCCATCTGTTACTCCTACATACAATGCTAGGCTTGAAGTAACCTGGGTCTGTAGTCAGAAAGAAAAGATATAGGTAGGTAGGTAGGTAGGTAGGTAGGTAGGTAGGTAGGTAGGTAGGTAGATGAATAAAAGGAGAGCAAAGACAAACTGGAATCTATAAGGATAAACTTTAGCCTACAAGGATAAACAGACCTTCATCTATCTCTCTCCGGAACCTGCCTTGGTCTTGGACGCCTGCAAGCTTCTAGCTCCAGCTTTAGTGGTGCAGGTTTCTTGCAGCTCTGCGGCACCATGGAGCTGCGTATGAAGCTTTCCCAAGATTTGTTGATTCACAAGTATGAGGAGTTCTGGGGGCAATTTCAACCTCTAGTTTAATGGAGCCTTTCCTGTGCCCCCAGGTAGAATTTCTCTCTTGGGAACTAGGATCTCTAGATCAGCTGAAAGTAATAAAATGAGAAGTTACTCTAATTTTCACAGCTTGATTCCTGACCCTGTGAATCCTACCATGTGAGAAACACCACGGTATTTACAGCATACACCACCTCCTGATGGTATTTACCTCAGCTTGCAAGGTATTGCCGAAACTAGCACCAGAACTCAATCTTCAAAACACTACTCCACATACCTATCAAACCAGCTACCTCAAGGTGACAGAGAACATGGTAAGACCAGTGAATTCCACAATCATAGCTCATTGTCACATTTTATTCACCTCTTGGTCAGAAATACTATGGGGAATGCCATAACAATGACAACGTTACCTATAGGTCTATGTGTGGTGGTTTTGGAAGAATAATAGAGGAAAAGGAAGGCAAATTCATATCCAAAGTAATATCTATTCCAATGAGAATAAATCCTAGCTCTGTTAATTGGGAAGTGATTCAATATAACCAATCTGCCACAGTTGGCTAGCTGATCATCTCGAGAATAGTGCCATATGAGGGACTGAGAGTTGGTCTCTGCTCTTGGCATATGGGGCACTCGGCAGTGGCTGTGGCCATTCATCCTTGGTGAGTGCCATGCATAACCTCCATTCCCACCACGATGGAGAATGTATAAGTCCACGGAGAAAGCACAAGAATGAGTTGGGATAGAATGTATCATCTTGTCTATATTATTATTAAGCTTCTCCTCTGCTGAGTTTGCTCTCTGGTGAGCATTCACATGGGAGACAAATGACTTGCACACTCCATGCCCTTAGTCACCAATTTTCTGTGTTTCTTCCAAGTTCATGGATATTTAACCAAGAGCCACTGAGGAAACAGTGCTCTGGCTATTTCTCTCTCTAGGTTTAAAGTTCTGCTACCCAGGGATATTTCAATTCCCTACTGTCTCTCAGAGTCACCCAAGTGTCACTGGCATACTGCAGATGTCTTCTTTGGGGTAGTATTAGCACATTGTTCAAGGTCAACTTTGAATTTTTTCCAACTCCTTCAAGGCTGATACCACAACATCTAATACAGCATCCTGTTTGTAAAAGTCATTCAACAAATAATTTTTAACATGAACTTAAAATGCCTCATTTTAACTAACACAATGGTTGTCTCTTAAGAGGAAAAACTGAGCAGCTAGGGAAGACGAACGGGACAGAAATGTCTCCCTTTTAGTTCATTCGAATTTTGAATGACTAAATATATTGCTTATTTTTAATTATTTTAAATTGGAGACAAGAAACTCAACAACTTCTAAATGTCTTAAAAGAATGATTCTACTCTTCATAATTAAAAAATCTTAAATGTACTTTAAATGTATTTCAAATGCTTTGTATTAGCATTTTTATATCAGTATTGATATAATGGAGGCTGACTTTCTTTATTTCTTGGGCAAATTTTGCACAGCTTTAAAGTAAGCCATGCTTACATAATACATGCATTAACCTTTTGAAAAAATAGTCATTATGCATGCATGTTCACACAGTGGCAGTGAATATCAGATGTTACTCAAATCCACTCTACCGTTTCCAATCACGTCAAACAAATCTCTTCTGGCTTCTTTCATTCAGCAATTAATTGTTTTATACAAATGGTCCATATGACTTCAGAGAAGAGCTACCCCATAAAACTTTGAAATGGTAGCTTTCCTTCTTCCTCCCACTGAAGAAAATTCCAGAAAAGGTGCTTGTCAATTCTATCACAGATTGTAGGTATGAACATTACTTTCACTCATATCACCTTTTGTATCAATTTTCTCTGCTGGTGCTGGAACATGCATGACTGTACATGTACTCTAAAACTGATTAGGGGATTCCCTACTTATTTCCTCTTCTGTATGTTTTCTTTGTATTTAAATTAGGGTTCCCATACCAGTACTTCTCAAGTTTCTCAAGTGCAGTCTTGGAATGGATGGAAGGATGGATGGATGAATGGATGGATGGATGGATGGATGCTGAGGCTTCATTTAAAAATTATGATCAGGGGGGATTCCAAAATAGTGACAGAGTGAACAAAAGCTACACAGACCGCCTCCCACGACCAAACTGGAATTACAATTATAACACAGACAAATCGACAGGAAAAAGCAACAGAAAAGCAGCTTGTGAGGACCATATAACCAGGGACACTGACTCCAATCTGGTAGGATTGCAAAGGCATGAGAGGGGGCTGGGAGCCCACAGACAGCAGCGGCCTTAGCTGTGAGCAGCACCTTCAGGTTAAAGTCCCAAGTGGATCCACAGCGCAGAGCCGGGACAGAGGATAAAATAGCCACAGCCACTCACCTTGGGCTCCGGCAGAGGGAGGGCAGACTGGACTGGAACTGTGTGGGGACACTCGGGATTTGGAGGGCACTCAGAGCTTTTGCTGAGTTGCAGTCACGCAGGACAGTGGCCATCTTGCTCCTTCCTAGGACTCTGGGGCCAGGCAGCAGCCCCTCCCTTGGACATTCAACCCCACCTGGTGGGCCATTGAAATTCAAATTGAGGATCACTAACAACCAGCATCTGCATCACCCTCAGGAAATCCCTTTACACTGAGCACCTGAGGGAGTTTTTCAATCAACTGACAACCAAAAACTCATCAAGTAACCTCACTGCTAGCCTCCAGGCAAAAAGCTAGAGGATAACAGTACCATTCCTGGGTTAACCAGGAAAGTAAGACTTGACAGTGGTGTTTAATGTGGGTCCTCTCTCGCTCATCTAAACCCAGGAGAGGGAGCCACAAACAGCAGAACACCAACACCCACCGGGAAAACTTGGCAGGCTCCAAAGCCCACTGTGATAGCCAAAATGGTGAAACACCGAAACAAAACCAAATGAAAAAACAAGATACCTCCACCAAAGATGAGATCAATGTGGAGCAGTTAGGCAAGTTAACAGAGCTAGAATTAAAGCCATGATCTTGAGGAAGCTCAACAGCATGAGAAAGGACATAGAGATGCTGAAAATCAACCAATTGGAAATTAAAAACACCAAGAAGAGAACAAGAGTGACATATCAGAAATAAAGAACACATTGGAAGGTCTAAAGAGCAGAGTAGAGAAAGCTGAGGACCAGATCAGTGAATTAGAAGACAGGGTGGAAAAAAATCAACCAATCACAAAACAAAAAGGAAAAAAAAAAAAACAGAAAGACAGCCTACGAGAACTGTGGGACAACTGGAAACATAATAATATTTACATCATAGCAGTCCCTGAAGTAGAAGTAAATGAACAAAGGTTAGAGAATATATTTAAAGAACTAGGGCAGAAAACTTCCCTAATTAGGTGAAGGAAGAAGGCATTCAAGTTGAAGAAGCACAGAGAGCCCCAAGTAAGAAGAACCCAAACAGGCCCACACCAAGACACATAGTAATCAAAATGCCAAAAATTCAAGACAAAGAGAGAATCCTAAAAGCAGCAAGAGATAAGCAACAGGTTACCTACAAAGGAACCCCCATAAGGCTCTCAGCTGACTTCTCAACAGAAACACTACAGGCCAGAAGAAAATGGCACGAAGTAATCAAGGTCATGAAAAACAAAGATCTGAATCCAAGACTACTCGATCCAGCAAGGCTATCATTCAAAATAGAAGGTCAAATAAAGAGCTTCCCAGACAAAAAAGGCTAAGGGAATAAATTAGCACCAAACCAGCACTGCAAAAAATGTTAAAAAGACTGCTGTAATTAGTAGAAGAAATAGGAAGAAAAATAGAACCACACTAAACAAAAACAGCAATAAATAAGTACATATCAATAATCACCTTAAATGTAAATAGACTGAATGCTCTGATAAAAAGACACAGAGTAGCTGATTGGATAAGAAAGCATGACTCATCTATATATTGTTTACAAGAGACACACCTCTCAACAAAAGACTCACATAGGTTGAAAGTGAAGAAATAGAAAAAAATCTTCCAAGCAAATGGAAAGGAAAAAAAAGCTGGGGTAGCAATACTCATATCTGATAAAATAAATTTCAAAATGAAGACCATTACTAGAGACAAAGAAGGCCACTACATAATATTGAAAAGGTCTATCCAACAGGAAGATATAACCTTGATAAACATATATACACCCAATATAGGAATACCAAAATATGTTAATAATCTTCTGGAGGACTTTAAAGGAGAAATCGACAGCAATATAATCATAGCAGGGGACGTTGACACTGGAGATTCTCTAGACAAAAAATTAGCAAGGAAACAGACATTCTAAATGAAGCACTAGACCAAATGGATTTAATAGATATCTACAGAGAATTACACCCCAAAACTACAGAATTCACATTCTTCTCAAGTACACATGGGACATTCTCAAAGATAGACCACATGTTAGGACACCAACTAAGTCTCTACAAATTCAAGAAGATTAAAATCATACCAAGCACCTTCTCAGATCACAATGGCATGAAACTAGAAATAAGTTGCAACAAGAACATGCAAAGATATTTGAACACATGGAGGTTAAATAGCATGTTATTAAACAATGAATGGGTTGACGAGGAGATCAAGGAAGAAATTAAAAACTTCCTGGAAGCCAATGAAAATGAACACACAACAACACAAAATCTATGGGATGCAGCAGAAGCAGTTCTGAGAGGGAAGTTCATGGCACTACAGGTCTACCTCAAGAAACAAGAAGGCAACAGAAACAACGGAGAAAATGAACACATGGGACTACATCAAACTAAAAACTTCTGCACAGCAAGATACAATCATCAAAATGGAAAGGCAACCCACTGTAAGGGAGAGCATAACTGCCAATGATATATCAGATAAGGGGTTAATTTCCAATATATATAGAGTGCTCATACAAATCAACAAAAGGAAGACAAAGAACCCAATTAAAAAATGGGCAGAGGAACTAAATAGACACCTCTCCAAACAGGACATACAAATGGCCAACAAACATATGAAAAAATGCTCAATATCACTAATCATCAGAGAGATGCAAATTAAAACAACAATGAGGTATCACCTCACACCTGTCAGAATGGCCGCCATCAACAAATCATCAAACAACAAGTGTTGACGAGGGTGTGGAGAAAGGGGACTCTAGTACACTGCTGGTGGGAATGCAGACTGGTGCAGCCACTGTGGAAAACAATATGATGTTACCTCAAAAAATTAAAAATTGAATTGCCATTTGACCCAGTGACCCCACTTCTAGGAATATACCCTAAAAAGCCTGAAACACCAATCAGAAAGAATATATGTACCCCCATGTTCATAGCAGCACTATTTACAATAGCTAAGATCTGGAAACAGCCCAAATGTCCATCAGTCGCTAAATGGATAAAAAGCAGTGGTACATATACACAATGGAGTATTACGCAGCTGTAAGAAAGAAAGATTTCTTATCCTTTGAGATGACATGGAGGGACCTGGAAAGTATTATCCTCAGCAAAACAAGCCAAGCAGAAAAAGAAATATACCACATGATCTCACTTATTTGCGGAATATAATGAACATAACAGTCTGCGGAACAGGGTAGACCCAGAGACGTGGAAGTAGATTACAGACTGACAACCATCAGAAGAGGGGGTTGGGGAGGAGGGAAGCGATAAACCACAGAACTAATATGCATGTAAGCATAACCAATGGACATGGACAACAAAGCCAGGGATGGGTTGGGGGGGGAATGGGGAGGAGGGTGTCAATGGGGTAAAAAAGGAGAAACATCTGTAACAAAAATAAAATAAAAAATTATGATCAAATATCAGTTGTCATCATAACTTATTAATAACATTTGACATATTTTATCACTTCCCCTTAGAAGACTTTTTTCCTCTTGGCTCTTTTGATGCTCTATCTACATTACTGTCCACTACTTCTCAGGTTCTTTTGTTGACTCTCTTTATCTCCACAAGCTCTAAATATTTTGGTCTCTAAATCTTGGACTTTTCTTTTTTATCTGCTTTTATTCCTAGATGATGTACTGCATCATGATTTTAAATACCTTCAATAACTGGTTCCCAAATTTATGTCATCCTGGAACTCTACCCTAAATTTCAGGCTCATACTTAACTACTAACTCAACATTTCCACTTGAATGTTCGACGGATATCTAAAATTTATTATGTCAAAACCCAACTCCTGATTCCCAAGTACCCCTAAAATTCACATATCCCATAGTCATTCAGTTTTGGAAAGTGACCATTCTATGCATCCATTTAATCAGTCTAAAATCCTTGACACCTTTTGTTCACACCACAGCACTTACTCATCACCTACCTACTAGTGAATCCTATCAACTGCTCCTTTCTCACCTCTCCTATAACCATTTAAATAAATATCATATCTCACCAAGTTCGTAACAAGAACTAGCCTTTTGTCTTACATTCTAGCCCACACACAGCTCCCAGAGTGATCATTTATAATTATGACAGATCCTGTTACTCAGTACTCAAAATCCTCCAGTAAAAATAATATTACTATTATTTTTATCATTATTAAAATGACAAGATATCTGGCCTTAATGAATTCATAATGCAGCATCAAATGGGGCATAAAAGAGATTAAATAAATTAACAAATGCTCTGCTGGTAAAACAAACAAACAAGCAAACAAAAACAGAAAAATAATTATTCTGGGAGGAAGAGAGGGGAAGGAAAGATGTTATAAAAAGGTGATGTTTGCCTTGGTCGCTTTGGCTCAGTGGTTAGAGCATAGGACTGTAGACTGAAGGGTCTCAGGTTTGATTCCTGGTCAAGGGCACGTACCTTGGTTGCAGGCTTGATCCCAGCCCCAGTCAGGGTCATGCAGGAGGCAACCAATCAATGTGTCTCTCTCACATGGGTGTTTCTCTGTCTCTCTATCTCTCTCTCTCCCTCCCTCCTTTTCACTCTATCTAAAACAGGAAAAATATCCTCGGGTGAGGAGTAACCAAAAATAAATAAATAAATAATGTTCAATCTAGATCTTGACTAGTGCATAAAACAAAGCTCTCGAAGCAAGTCTAAAAAGGGAACTAACATGTGCAAAGAAAAGAGCATGAGGAAAGGCAACCTATTTGAGAAACTGTAAGACATTCATTAGGGTTGGGCCTCTGGGTTCAAGGTAGAGAAGTAGCAAACATAAGAATGAATAAATAAGTAGATATAAAGTGATACTTTTTTGTGTCACACAAAAGAGTGTGGATGGTAACCTCCAAGTTATACAAAGTCAGATGGAAGAAAGGTAAAGAATGGAAACAACAGTTAAGGAGTCAGGAGGAGAATCAGCAGTGTTAAGTACTAAAGAAATAAAGAGGTGGAAATCAAAAAGTGACTAGTCACCCTGGCTGGTTTGCTCAGTGGTTAGAGTGTGGGCTCGCAGACCAAAAAATTGCGGGTTCAATTCCAGTCTAAGACATGTACCTTCATTGCGGTTCGGTCCCCGGCCCTGGTCAGGAGGCTACCAATCGATGTGTTTCTCTCACATTGATGTATGTCTCTGTCTCTGTGTCTGTCTCTCTCTGTCTCTCTGTCTCTCTCTCTGTCTCTCTCTCTCCCTCCCTCCCTCCCTCTCTCCCCCTTACACTCTATCTGAAGATAAATGAAAAAATATTCTCAGGTAAGGATTTTTTAAAAAGAAAAGAAAAAGTGACTAGTCAACAGTGTCACCTGTTTTTTAATTGAATTTATTGGGGTTACATTGCTTAATAAAATTATATAGGTTTAAAGGGTACAATTATATTATACATCATCTGTATATTATATTGCACTCACCACCCCAACTCAAGTTTACTTCCATCACCATTTATCACCCTTTTACCCTCCCCTACCTCCTACTACCCCTGTCTCTGGTAATGACTATCCTCTGGTAATGACCATGCTATTTGTCTATGAATTTTGTTGTTTTTTGCCTAATTCCTTCACCTTTTTCACCCAGCCCCACCACCCCTCCCCCTTCTCCTCTGATAGCTATCAGTCTGTTCCGTGTATCCATGCCTCTGTTTCTATTTTGTTTGTTTGTTTTATTCATTAGATTCCACATATTAGTGAAATCATATGGTATTTGTATTTTCTCTGACTGGCTTATTTAACATAATACTCACCAGGTCCATCCACGCTATCACAAAAAGTTAACTTTCCTTCTCTTTTATGGCTGAGTAGTATTCCATTTAGCAAATGTACCACAGGTTTTTTTTTTATCCACTCCTCTACTGATGGGTACTTGGGTTGCTTCCAAATTGTGGCTATTGTAAGTAATACTGCAATAAACACAGGGGTGCATACATTATTTCAAATTAGTGTTTCAGGTTTCTATGGGTAAATTTCCAGAATGGGAATCGCTGGGTCATAAGGCAGTTCCATTTTTAATGTTTTGAGGTAACTCTGTACTGTTTTTCACCATGGCTACACCAACCTACATTCTCACCAACAATGCATGAGGGTTCCCTTTTGTCCACATCCTCCCCAACACTTATTGTGTGTTGATTAATGACAGCCATTCTGACAGGTGTGAGGTGATATCTCATTGTGGTTTTAATCTGCATTTCTCTGATGATTAGTGACATTGAACATCTTTTCATATGTCTATTGACTATTCTGTATCTTCTCTTTGGAGAAGTGTCTATTCAGTTCCATTGTTCATTTCTTAATTGAATTATTTAGTTTTTGGTGTTGAGTTTTATAAGTTATTTATAAATTTTGGATATTTACCCCTAATTATTGGTGAAAATGATCTCCCATTCAGTGGTTTTTCATTTCGTTTTTCAACAGTGTCACATTTTAAGGAAAATCAAAGAGGTTGAAAGACAATGTGTAGCAGTTAATAATTTGGCAATCATACAACTACTTGACACATCCCACTATATAACAGAAATTGATCTTCACTAGATGATAATGGCAAACCAATTTTCTTTCCATTTATTTGATATGCATTTACATGTCTTTGTTATTTCATGGCTAATATATAGCCTCTGGGATTAAAATAGATGCTCTAAAACAAAGTTCTTTTCCCTCATTATAGAAAATCTTTGGTCCTGTAAATCAGTCAAATATTTGCCCATTTCCCTTTATCAATATATTCATTCTGCAACTCAACAAACATGTCAAATTTTCAAACATTACTTATATTCATCTTTAATTAGACATATCTTTATTGTCCTTCAAGCAGTCTTCCATGCCTTACATAGAAATAGCAGCACCTTTATGTTATACTTTGCAACCTTCATCAAAAGATTTAGATTTTACAGAAGCTTCCACTGGCCACTGTCTGAGCTATGGCCTTTACCCATCCTTGCTTGCAGCTTCCTCATTTTACAAGCCAAAGAGAAAGCATAAGATGAAAGTGAGCATAAGATGAAAGTGAGCAATATGAAAAAAGTGAAGCTGGGAAAAAGTTAGCTTCTAGAACTCCTGTGAACAATAAGGGAAGCCCATTCATAATAAGGAGGCACTTCGCTGGAAGTATGCTTTCAAAACTGTGGTAAAGTGCATAACCTTGGAGAGATAAGGTGAAGTCATACTACAAATAGAGAACAGTTATTTTCCCCCCAACCTCAGTCTATAAGACAGAGTTTTCTTCTCTTCTTGCAATTCTCACTGGTGAAGTGACAACATTCTTTCTGAACTAATCTGAAATGTCCATCATAAAAAACAGGAAAGGATGCAACCTGAATAAAAATGAGGGAACCTGTGGTCATGAACGAGGTGTGGATTAGCAGGACACTGAACTCCTTTTAAAAGGTGAGAAGAGCACAGCACCTTTTGGTTATACCTAAACCACATTGTCCTCATACAGAACATCTGGTAACTTTCAGTTGCAAATTCCCCAAGGATTTCACACGTATTCAATTCTTATTAAAATTAATAGCAGGCCTGCAAGGCATGGTGATATTAAAACAGCCCTCTATCAGGAAAATAAAATCAGCTGAGATAATAAAGCTACTTTCCCCTGTAAGAACATCAAGGCCAATACTATAGACAGGAAATTAGTTGAATTTAGTCCTGGAAAATGTTATTCTTTTCCACACAACATTCACACACTGATTATTTACTTGTAACGCAGTGTCATGGATATTAAAGATGAATACCTCCAAAGACTAAAATAGGTATTTCCACAAGCCCCAAATTCCAATTATGCCCTTTCATATATACTCTTAGTCCGTAATTAAATGGTTTAAGTGATTGCAAAACAGTTCATCTACTGTGTCATTGGCACAGTCTAATAAATGTCACCCTTAAAAAAGGTCATCTTTCACATAGCCTAAGTCAGCTTTTGGGACCTGTCAATCCTGCCCAATTAACTTATTTAGAAATTGAAGTTCTTATTTACCTTGATTTCATCATTTTAACCTAATCTTTTATACTCCCACTTCAACTCTGATGCCTGTGCATTCTCTGTCTCTCCTTATCTTTCTGTCTTTCTGTGTATCTGTCTATGATTATATTTCTCTCTCTCTCTCTCTCTCTCTCTCTCTCTCTCTCTTATTCTCTGTGTATCTCTGTACATGTCTGCATGGATAATTTTGTTTTTCTTTTGTGTGCATTGTGTTCAGCTACTATATCCTTTTTTTTTTCCTTTCTGTGACGCCTGTGTGTATGGGGCATGATGCTCTCTTTTTTTCATGAGATAAAACTCACGTATAAGTCACCATTTTAATCAGTTCAATGCAGTGGTTTCTTGTATATTCACAACGTTGCACAACCATCACCACTGAGTCCCAAACATTTTCATTACTTCAAAAGGAAAGGCAGTGCCCATTAAGTAATCAATCTCCATCTCCGCCCATCTCTCCCCTCACAAGCCCCTGGAAACTGCTAATCTTCTTTCTGTCGTTTTGGCTATCAAGGATAACTGAAGATCCTCCAAAGTGGTCAGTCCTATAAGAGGAATCACATCTCATACCAGATTCCCTCTTGTATGGACAGTCCCATATAGGTGGACACAGAGATCCTGCCCATTAACAAGTACAAAATTACCCCGGGCAGAAAACTGCAAAATAAAAGCTACATGTCACAAAAGGTGGAATTTAAAAAAGCTTTGTAAATGTTCAAATTAAAGTATCTTCTACATATTACATTGGAATTGCTATTCAACACACTCTCCAAAATCACAATTGTATTGTTATCATATCATTCCATCATCTTCATGGACTCCTACTGATCCCAATTGACTACCAAAAAATAACAAACTCCTTAATGTAGCTTACCAGCAGATATAAAACTATGGATTACCAGCAGATACATAATCTATGCATAGATTACAGCCTTAAAATCATCTGCTGCTTTCCCTCATTCCACCCTAGCCCTTAGTTACTCACCTTGATGCACCATGTCCCTTGCTGGTGCTAGTTCCTCTACTTGAGGTATCTTTGCTTTTCTGATCTACAGGACCCCCTTTAAATCAGGTCAAATGTAATCACTATACTCTAGTTCAGCAGTTCTCAACCTGTGGGTAGTTCAACCCCCAAACCCTTTCACAGGGGTTGCCTAACACATAACAATAGCAAAATTACAGTTATGAAGTAGCAACAAAAATAATTGTATGGTTGGGTGTCACCACGATATGAGAAACTGTATTAAAGGGTCACAGTATTAGGAAGGTTGAGAACCATTGCTAGTTTCTCCCTATACTCTCAATCACCCAATGCGATGAATCTCACTCATTGGATTTTACACCTGGATTTTAAAACCAACTCTCTTCTGGCACTGATCATATTTCTTTATAGTTATATATTTAATTTTCTATATCTATTTCTTCTAAAGTATGCAATTCATGAATACTCAGTTGTAAATGTCTAGTGCTTAACACAATGGCTGGCACATACTTGGTCCTAAATAAATTTTGGTGGAACTAGATCATTTTAAAATTTATTTTAGGTAAATGAAACTTACACTCTTTAATAAAAACTGAAACTGAGAGGAAGAAAAAGAGGATGGGATAAAACAAAATACAAATCAGAACATTATTCCTAAGCCTAACCACGGAGAAAGAATACCTGGACACGAGCCATCTACCGTCTCTGTGACTGGTGAGCCAAGCAGAGAGCTCCTGTGTGTTCAGCTGGTGAACTAGGCCACATTAGTGATGATAGTGGATGGGCATTTGGGGAAAGTTGCTGAGTAACATGGACCACTGAAGCAGCAATCCTTCTCAAATCAATTTCAGTTTCTCAAATGCTGAGTATGTGGAGATATTTTAAAGCAATCTCCAGAGATGCACTCAAGCATCAGCAGGAGACCCTAAGCTATTACTCCATTTCCACAGATGATTCACACCCACATGTGAATATGAAAGCATCAGTGTTTTTTTAATAATTTGTTTGCTTAAAAAAAAAAGGAAAGAAGACACAGAAACTTCAGAGAAGGTGTAAATCAATACTTTTTGATCAAGTACAATTTTACCCCTATTCCATTTGAGCTCCCCAGAGCTTATGGCCCCCAATATTCAATTCTGAATATCCAGCCAACTTAGCCTACTAAGTGTACCTGATTATGAGATGTTTTAGTTTATTATACTGAATATTTCTGTGCACATAGGTTAAATAGCTATATATTTTTTTAGATAAACCAGGAATGTCTCTTCTCAGCTGAGATAAAAGAATCGAACATTAGAAAATAATTATATGTGTTGATTTGTATTCTTAATCTTTTCTAATGTCAAAAAACTTAGATATTTATGTAAGTTAGAGAAAGAAAAAATGTATCTCATGCAGTGAAATCTAGAAACTAAAAACATGCAAGCTTCTTAAGTAGGCAAGGAGCAGAAACTGAAGGAGCAGTAGTAGCGGCAGCAGCAGCAGTAGTGGTGGTAGTAGTGGTAGTAGTATAGAAGACGAAGACGATGTAGATAAAGTTGAAAAAGAAAGGAAGGAGAGGGAGAGGAGGAGAAGAAGGAGGTGGTGGGAAGGGGAAGGGGAATGATGTAACTATCTAGGCTTGGTGAGCAAGGCAAGGATTTTGAGTGATTTAAATAATCTTTGAGCACAAACTGTTCATTAATATTGTCCATTGAAAAGTTGATAAGTCTTTACAGCAGTTCCTGTAATTAATAATCATATCATTTGCTTAAGCAGGACAGCTCTGGAAGAGCAAATACATGCTAATTAATTTAAAGTCATTAATGTAGACGGTAGTATGGTTTCAGTTTCCAGTGTACAGGCTGAGCATGAGAGAAGAAGGTTCTGGTTCTCACATAAATGGTTCCTATTTATGTCTGAAAAATTTTTAAAGATGGTTACTGAGCACTTGATCGAGTTTAGGAAATATTACTCTCTCATGGGATGTGTTTTTCTCCAAATGATTATCTAAATGTTTCCTAAAGTATTTTCCAAAGAACCTCAATTTGGTGAAGACATGAAGAGAAATTTGTGAAAATAGTACTGTGGTTGAATACAACTGAAAAATTCTTCTGCATTCTTGTCTTGGTCCCACATGGTGCACTTGAACATAATAAAGTATGAGAAGTGCATCATTCCAAACTACTCTTCAATTTGAACTCAGAAGCTTTGAGAGTCAGTGGCTTAATGGGGGAGGGGGGTGAGGAAAGGATTCTAAGAAGCACCATTAGAGTGGTGGGGAAGAGAGAAAGGGAAGAGAACAATGGCCAACAGCGGGTGCATTGATGAGCAGGTGGCTGCTGCAGACACCTGGGGTTCAGTACTGCTGGAAACTCTGGGAGACAGCGTGAAAGGAGCTCAGTTGTCTCACCTACAGGTGATTGCCATCTGTAAGTATTTATGCTCACATTCCCATTCCTTTTTGGTTGAAAGCTGTTCTAAGAGACATCAACTCCCTTAGTACTTCTGGCTTACCCTGGGCAAGGACGAATCAAAAGCCCTCAGGCAAAGAGGACTGGAGAATTTTAAAATGGATCATCATCAACATGTTCTTATACCCAAACAGTGAGTACAATTTCAAGAGTGAATGTTGAAGGGGACATGTTTGGGGCTCAGACAGCATCTGTTACAGTCTGCCATTTGCAACGCACAGATTCACTCATCCCCCAAGATAACTTCAATTTGTCCCATCACTACTTCTTTAAGTTGATGGTCCATAACTATTTTCTAAAAAAAAAACAAATAAGATTTACAATGAGAAGGTTAATGAGGTCTTAAAACTGGAAATATAATGGGGTAAGCCACAGTCCTCAGTATTGCAGTTGACACTGAGGCTACCATTGACATTGTACATGTCCTGCTACCACTCACTCTACTCTAAGTGCCTTAGCCACTTCCGCTTGTCCCTGAGAAGTCCAAGTCCTGTTCAGTGTACCTTTGTGTTGTGATGAAAGCCTCACAAAGAATCCCAGAAAAGGTATGGGTTTCAAACATACCCCTCCCTATCTTTATTTTACAGCAGCAACCTCATGTCCTTGTTTTAATGGGGGTTAATTACTTGTCAGTACAGCAACTCCTTTTTTGCCTGTTAATCCAAGAGCACAAAGATCATCAGCTGACCTGGCAGCAGTTATTTAGTGAAACCATTACTGCATCCCTGGTAGAAATGCCCAGTCTCTCCCCTGAGGTCAGGACCTCTAATCCAGCAGAGGGCATGGGAAGCAAACTTTCCTCACACAGGTCCCTGGGAATAGGGACAGGGGCCTCTCCAGTCTTTACCCCTGTTCCTGGACCCATGCATTGTCACAAATACAGCATCCTATAGTTCATTCACTGAAAGTTATACACATCTTAAAGGGTAGTACCCCAAGTCTACAGGTGTTTACTTCACTGTCCTTTAAAATGCTATCCCAAAATGTCATCAGGCCAGCTACTTCAAGGTTAAAGGATATATACGGTAGAACCAGTGAAATTCATGATCATTTGACTTCTTTGCCAAAAAGCAGGTCCCTGGACCCAAAACGATATTATGAGATACCATATATGTGAGTTCTCAGATAACGGTGCTAATTGAGAGTATGGCAGAGAAAGGAAACCTATACCCAGAATATATATAAATCCCTGTGAGGAAAAATCACTGTCCCCTCCAGAGTTCAATGTCACCTCCTAGTTTTTGTCTAGCCTGTTTTATTTGGGTAATCTCAAGAAACATTGGATGGGAAGAGATGATATAACACAGGAAACCAATGCAAGGTGTGTGTGTGTGTGTGTGTGTGTGTGTGTGTGTGTGTGTGTTAATAAGCAAGATAACACTGTGGGCAACAGGGGCTCATTCCTGCTGAGGATCTCTCAAAGACAGTGTGGAATATGCCTCAGAGTTGCCTCACCCAAGGGAAAGGAACACCAGGGTATTTACACTCCAACTTCCAATTATTATTTCTCCTGGTGGCATTAATTCTCCAGAACTTACCGTATGACCTGTGCAAAAAAAGCCCTGAGGCAGAGAGATAGTAGGGCATTTGGGCATATAATGAAACAGCTAATACAGAGCAGACATATGCGGGACAGCCACAAAGTCTCTTACACTCAGCATTTGACAAGATAATTCTACTATAAGAGCAGAGATGATAGTCAGCTGGTTTGTTCTGTCTGGCTGTTACAGTTGTTCACAGCTGGTATTTCTTCTGATTGGTCAGTAGCAGTACTCTGTTGATTAAATATAATGCATAGCACCTTCTTTAAAGATGTGCAGTAACTCCCTAATTAGAGAGAGACAAAAAGTATAGGATGAGTTATGGTTCAAAACCCAGAGGTAAGAAAAGGAGCTCTAAACATGACAAACACTGGAAGTTGCCAGCACCCTGGACACTCTGTGAACACTATCCATTTATGTGGCCAACTGGTCTTGGTGAGAAAAGCTAATTTTTGATGGTGACTTCAAGCAGAAAGCTTCGGTTTTAAAACAGGATGAGCCCAGATTTGAGTCTGAGCCCTTGAAACAGAGGTAATTCTGACACCCTCAGTGACAAGTTATCTTCTATATCCTAAATTTGTTTGCAGTTCTTCTAAATAAAGAGGGCTTGTTAGCAATCCTGTGTCGGGGTTATATGCTTTGCCAATCCTGTGTAGAAGAAAGCTGTGAAATGATCATGTGCAAAAAGACCAAGTTAGTTCTATCTTCCTGTGGGCAACATCCTTAAAACATAAGTAGCATGCCAAATATTGTACAATAAGTATATAAATAAAGCCATTCTCTGTTCTTTTAGTTCAGATAGATCACCTTGCCTCAGAGTTAAAACTTCTCAGTGGTAAGATTATTTTTCAGTCATTTTCAAAAGGACAAACCTAGCATGAAACGCAAGCCAATACCATATGGAACAGAGAATAAAATGAATTAGCATATTATTAATTGCATACCATTAATTTTCAAGGACAATTGCAAATTAGACCAACTCATTCACTTCCAAATAGGAGCTTATGTATGGGGAATATCTTTATGTCTCAGACAGGTTACTCATTTATCAAGATTAAAATATTTCCTTTCAGTCTCAGTTCTCTGAAGGGTACCACGAAAGGGGGACAGATGTTGCATGGGAGGTGTGAGAATTTGTGACCCATAAGCCTAGCACTATAAATCAGAGAGAAAAGGAGCAGGCAAATAGTGGAAAAGACAAGGAAGCCCCTTCTGCTGTAGTCCAAACACCCAGTCCAGGCACATGCAGAAAAGGAAAAACCATTCTATTGATATCAGTCAAGAGAAACTTAAGAACTTTATAGCAAGAATCTATTGTTTTCCCCTTTGCAGTTACCTTTATTATTCAGCTGATGTCAGTTAGGCGACTCTCTGGAAAGTTTTACTCCTGATCTGTTCGCAGCATGCTAACAATGTGCTCTGCATTGCCTTTGAAGGGGACTCAGTCTCTGCCCCAGGCACCTAAAGTCTGGTTGAAGTAGTCACAGCAATTCAAACATAAAAATGCCATCTGAGAAGGGGATTAAATCTTGAGGTGCAAGGGTGCATGTAACATGATTAGCTATAACATCACATAGATGGTAATTAAGCAGAGGGCACTTCCATGTTGCCACCCTCAGCAACCGATATCAAAAGGCCACCATTTAAATTAAATCAACCTATGACCTTGATGTGACTTAGAATTTGCCAAACTCCTAACACTGCACGTAAGTAATTCAAAGAAGTTTAAATAATCAGAGTTGAATGCTGCAGATTAACGATTTCTTGATATTTTAGAACCCAAGCACGTGGTGATTTCTAGACTGTGAAACCATTTTCAAGTCATCCCAACACAGGAACACAGATAGCAGCGTGAAAACTGCACTGGGTTTGGACACACTCATCTGACATGGTCATCAGCTGGTCTCATCCCTGGTGGTGGAGTAAAATCAACAATGTATTCATGATATTATGCGACTGTTCAGCAGATTCTGTCTAGACTCAAACATCAGTGACGTTGGTTCCACTCTGCCAGAGTCAGATAAAATCAGTGTTAATTATTATTTAACTGAATTATATTCCACATCATATACCATGCTAGTTAATCACATGGTCAGAATAATCTCTTAGTGCACAATGTCCTCAAGCAGGCTCCATCATTCTGCAGGTATATATTTATGCTAAGGTGGTATTTCAGTTCCATGAACCTGCTGTATCTTAAGGTGATGCGAGGCTGATTCTTTTTTCTAAAATCTTATCCTTCCCAGCCTTTTCTCAACTCTTTGTAACATAAATGAAAATTAAGATGTTAATTTTCAGGTTTCTGCCAATAAACATGGCAATCCTGAGCGTTTCTTGAATAAAGGAACTATTTACAGAGGTTTAAGTAGATTTAAGGGGATCCTAAGCAAGCCATGGTGAAGCACCCTGGAACTAACAACAATAAGAAGCCATTACAATCCCTGGAATTTAAGGAACCGGAGTAAAGGAAGGTATTAGTGAAGCCTAGAGAGGTCTTCAGGTTGTGAGAGAGAAGCCACGGGACAGACGCTATAGCTGTAGGAACAGCCACTGGCAGAACCTTAGCAAGGCAGGGAAGAGGAGGGGATCTCCTGCTTGTGCCTCCCATTGGCTGGAATCAATTGAAAGCAAAAAAAGTAAGGTGATGCAAATGGTAGGTGTCAGCCTGCTGGGGCCTAAGCAGGACAGGAAGGAATGAAGAACGTACAACACAATGATTAGTTATAGCAGATACAGTTAGATATTCTATTTTGCATATGACCAGTAAATGTTTATTAAACATATAGTCTGTGGTCTCATCTAATAAAACTATAGCAATTATTTTCTATCTCATCTATTTTTTTCTTGCAGTAATTCATTTCTATTTCAAGAGAAAATTATTTGAAAATAGATTTTAAGCTACAATTAAGAATCTCCAGCAAATGTTACCTTTTCAAAAGAACTCATGTACAGAATAATGAATGTGCTTTAAAATTTACCTCCTTCTCTACTAAATACAACTTCAATCATAACATTGCCCCCTAAGAGCCCAATACTGATAAGACAATTAAAATGACCTTAAAAACCATATAATATATTGACCAAGAGTTCCATGAATCTTTATCTGAAAATGTTATTTAGAACCCCAAACCTCCACTTAGGTTGACATGGATGTAATTAATAACTCCATTCTTAAAAGTTATTTTTTTCATTATGTAGGACTGAATATGTGATCCAATATAAACTATTTTCAGAAAATATATACTCAAATAAAATATCCTGACTTTTAAAAAGGATTGTTATCAATGCCAAAAGAAAGCTAATTATATATTTGACCAAATAAAACAATTAAAGCAGGGTACTGAGTGTGGCGAGAATGAGTGAGCCCAACCTAAAGTGTGTAGATTAATAAGAGGAAAGATAGAAAGGGAGACTGTCCGCAAAGGAGGAGTGGCAGCTTCTAAATCTCAGAGGCGGAGCATACTTTCTAACGACTAAGTTCATGCTGGTGTTTTGTAGGCACAGAGTAGAAATGAAGGTTGGTGATACAAGGAAGGAGAGGAACTATTCAATTAAGAGATTTAATGAACCATCAACAAAAACAAAGTGGGAGTGAGTTACAAAGGAAAGGCATAATATGCATGCTTGTAGCCTCCTCCTATATTTCTCAATTAATATTGAAATGTTGACCTCACATATTCATGGAGATTCTATTTTTTTTTTATTTTGCAATGTTTGCTTCTCAAATGTATATAGGTATATTAAATAGTCCATTTATACAACCCCACCAAACTGTAATTGGAACTACTTCTCTAGTTGGTGAATTGACCAGCATGATAAATTTTTCATAATTCCTCAAAATTATTAAAAATGTTCAATCTACTTGACTAGCGACAATTAACATAGTCTTTTCAAATGGAAGTAAGTCATATTTACTCTGCTTTTCAACATCTTTTGAAACAAATTGGAATCCAGAGCTCATGCTATTTTTGACACTATTATGCCTCTCTTCAAGAAGACGTGTCCTGCCCTGGCCGGTTAGAGCATCAGCCTGCGGTCCAGAGAGACCCAGGTTCAGTTCCCGCCAAGGGCACGTACCTCGGTTGCAGTTTGTCCCCGGCCCTGGTTGGGTCATGCGGGAGGCAGCCACTTGATGTGTCCCTTTCATGTCGATGTTTCTCTCTCTCTCTCTTCCTCTCTCTCCCTCCCACACTATCTGAACAAAAAATGGAAAAATATCCTTGGGTGAGGATAAATAAAATAAAATAAAATGAAATCAAATAAAATAAAGTGTCCTATTTTCCAAAATCAGGAAAACAGTAAACACCAAACTTCATTGGGAAACCTAGACTTGTGATTTCTGGCAGCATGTAGCTCATAGTGCAGAGCAAATTATTGAAATGCAACACATTTTTGTTAAATTGAAATTAATTCATTTTTCTGCCTATCAATTTTCACAACTGAAAGGCTCATACCTTTAATTTTTTTCTCTAACTTGACAACAGAGTGTACTCTAAATTTGTGTTGCCTATTCACTCTGTCATATGATTTCTGGAGGTCAGTCACTAGAATCTAAATTGTATTTAATCCACTTATAAGCATCTACATAAAATGTAAATATAAATTGAAATTTTTATATAAACATGAAAATAAAATCTAACAAATGACACTCCATTGTAAATTATTTTGATTATTATTCTTTGGGATTTTAACGCTTTCGAATAGACTTTAAAATACTTCTAAAAGCATAATTGTATTTTGTACTGCCTTTGTAAGTGTAATATGGATGTATCATCCTTTTTGTTTCTTTACTTAAAATAAAACCTCGCTGTATGTTTTTGCCATACCAGGGCTATTCTTCATATGTATATATTGTATATAATAAAACATTTTCCTTATACCATAAAAGCCCAAACTAACAATGACAACTTTCTTCTCTACAGTTGTATCAGGTTCTCCTAACTTAAAAAAAGAAAAAGAAATCTTCTTTTTTTTTTTTTATCCTCACCTGAGGACATTTTTCCATTTTTTACTCAGATAGAGCAGGAAGAAGAGAGAGGAAGAGAGAGAAACATCAATGTGAAAGGGACACATCGAGTGGCCGCCACCCACACAACCCAACCAGGGCCGGGGACAAACTGCAGCCAAGGTACGTGCCCTTAGCGGGAACCGAACCCGGGTCTCTGTGGACCGCAGGCTGACGCTCTAACCGCTGAGCCAAACCGGCCAGGGCAAGAAAAAGAAATCTTCTTGATAAACTTCATATTTTTTCAAAGACAGCAGAAATTCAAAGAATCAAATGTTAAGACACTAAATATGTCTACCTCTGCTATCCCACCATCCTCAAAATTGGTCAGAATTCAGTTATCCCGGATAACATATGGGGATTTTATTTTCTATATATAGATCTATCTATATCTATCTATATATAGATAGATATAATTTTATTATATATATAAATAAAATCCTCTTGAGAAAGAGATTTTACTCCCTTATAATACACCTTTAGCACTTTAGTTATTAGCTTTTTAAATTTATTATATATCCATCTTATATTTTCCACATTTCATTTTGAATTCCATTAACATGTAACACAAACTCTGGAGAACAGGCCTTCACACAGTGTTAGATTTGTATTTCAATTCTTCAAACTTAGACTAGGAAAGAGTCTTAACATCGCATAGATAACCATCCTCACAAAGTTTCTCCCATGACCTCCCTAATATGCTCACTTCTCCTTTGCTTGAATGCTCCGAGTGACAGGGAGCTTAACACCTTGTGAAGACACCTCTGTGTGCCAGTCTTTTCTGCACTGAGTTAACATCTGCTGCCTTCCACTCTTTACCCCTTAGCCATAGTATCAGCCTTTCACATAGTTGAAGGCAGTCATTGTACTTTACTCAGGATATTCTCTCCTAAGATTCATATCTCATATTCCTTCATGGTATGAAGGTAACAATATTTAGTTCTGAGAAAGAGAACATCCATATCTAAAAACATAAATATGGGTACCTCTTTCCCAGACCCTGGTGTCTCACACAGTGGTCTGTCTCTGACAGCAAATTCAAAGGATTCAATGTAAGAATGTGTATATTCCCAAAAGTTAACTTCAAAAATAAATTTAAATATATGGTCTCAAACATTTCCCTAATTCATGATTATTTATTTAGAAGGCAAATTTCTTTGGCAGTAACAACCATTTTAAGTCTATAAGTTACCCATAATGGTAAAAAATACTTCGTTTTCAAAATTTTACTTTTCAATTACAGTTTACACTTAACATTGTTTTACATTAATTTCATGTGTACAGCATAGTGATTAGATAATCATATACTTTACAAAGTGGAAAGATACTTCTTTTTATTAGTCTTAATTTAATCCCATTAAATGTTGAAGTGGCTCTCCTGGTTCTAGTTTTCCAGAAGATGGTGAATGAGTCAGCATTGTAGAATATTTTTCTGTCTTCATCTTCCACGACTATTTACTCCTAATCCTTTTCTGCTCTCATCTAATATCTCTTTGAAACTTTTTCTCTACTCCCCTTACCCTATACTTTTCTAGTAACTACTAATGAATCTAGAGCATGTCCCAATTTGTTTTTTCTTAAGGAATGGTGCTAGAGTGTCACATTCTAGTCTGAATTACAGATTTGACAAAGTCTCAGGTAATCCAAAGGGATTTATTATTGCTATCAAAAAGCCAAGTTCCATTACAGCATCCCTCCTATAAGCCCTCACTTTCAGAAGAGAGCTGCTGCTAAACATGAAGGTGATACTGGACCCCTTTCATTAATGTGTTCCTGATGGGCTTCTCTGAAATGTACATTTTCTACTCTTACTGTGGATCCTTTTCTGGGTCTTCTGGACTCACATAATATATCCATTCTAGCTTGCCCATTCCCAAGCCTTTTTAATCCTTTCCTCTATCATCTTTCATGTGAATCAAAGCATTTCAAATTTGTTCAACAAGGGCTACTGTTTCTAGGAGTCACCTTTGCAGCAAGTGCATTCTACCCCTGAGTCCTAATCAGGATATTAAGCCAGTATCCTGAGAATATGATCCAAGTCAATATGTTCTTCCTTATTCAAATTTATATTTTGTCCTCTTTGATTTAATTCTGGAACCACCAAAATCCAAGCATGAGAAAATTCCTGTAGCTCTTGCTCATTCATGCTGGCTAATTCTTGGAGATCCTTTGGAATAAAGTCCATTTCTCCCATATTATGCCTAACATTACACCAGCTTGGGTATGATTCACGTTAACCCTGGTCATGGGCCTAAAAGCTAAGAGAAGAATGGGGGCTAATCCTGAGAAGGGCTCCTGTTGCCTTCAAGGAAGAGGCCTCATCAGTATCTTCCCAAATGGAGATGTGCTAGCTCTTGATAAGAAAGCATGGACCAGTTCTGGAGGCTATGAGGAGTCACCGGGCTTTGTCAAGCCAAAAGCTTTAGGAGAATCCACCCAGACATACAAGGGTGCAGGTTTTCCCAAGTAGGGTGCTAACTTCTGCCTTAGCAAAGCCTTCTTTGAAGCTTGGTAACTATTACATCCTGAGTTTAGTCATCAGCATCTTATGCTCTACCACCATGTGTCTTTCTTGGAAAACACTCCAAAGATACTACTTATAAAAGTTTTAGCAATTGGGCCACCATCATGTGCCAAGAATAGGGTCTGTGGGGCAGGGATAATGCCTGGAATGGGATCCTTACTGACAATCTGGTGAGCAACCCAGATCTCAAATTCCATCTTACTGGGTGTTTTAGTGAACCTCTTTTAGTACCACTGTATCAACTGAATTCTCCAGAAAGCAAAATCTGAGATAGAGTCAGGGGTAAAAAAGTTTTACTTGGAAAGCAACATCTACAAAAGGAAACGGGGGGGAGGCAGAACTGAGCAGGAAGCTCCAGCCAATAGGGAGCTCTGCTATAACAAGTGTCTGTTAGAGAAGTCTCATACTGTGTATAGCACAGTCTGGATTAATCATTGGCTAAGGCCACCCTGAGAAAACCATAATCTTGACTCAAAGGCTGAGGCAGAAATGAAAGAGTTAACAGAGGCTGTCTACTCACCATAATGGTCCAAAGGTACATGTCATTGTCACAGTTTTACTTCCAAGACTTTGTCAAAAAGCACTCAAGATTTTGAATTTTGGACCCTCTAGGACATTGACCTGATGCCTCTCAGTAACAGCATTACTAAAACAACCTCTGTTGAAGGTCAAGTCCTTAGCTAAAGTAACAATGTAGTGCTTGGCCAACCTGGTCCT
Organism: Molossus molossus; assembly: GCF_014108415.1. Lineage (NCBI taxonomy): Eukaryota > Metazoa > Chordata > Mammalia > Chiroptera > Molossidae > Molossus > Molossus molossus. The sequence goes on from NW_023425344.1 coordinate 48,439,439, forward strand.
CTATTACAGATAGAGAACAAGTAAGTGTGACAGGTATTTTTCTTTATTAAAGTGTGCTGATTGTTCCTTAGACACTTGCTTTCACAAAGGTGTTTGCAAATTGATTTCTCACAGTTGTCCTTGATGCTTCTTTTGCAGCAAGTCTTATCTGAGTTAACCTTATATATTGCTATGACCATAACTCAGATAAAACATAACACATTTTGTCACTCCACTATTTTTGCAGTAAGTCAATATAATCTGAGGTGAAGCATGCCTTGCTCAGCATTTATTGATCTGTCAGTTTGTTCATTGTTTACATCAAAACACCACTTGTCAGTTTTGGCCCTATTATAATTATCTTCTCATAGGGGAAATGGCAGCTTCAAAGCCCCAATATGAGTCAATTTCCAAGGTGAGTTACTCTCAAGATGCTGGTACAAAATGTGCATCGGACTTCTTCCCTCTAGGCATGAATGATAAATGACTTTTATTTTCTAGCTAAAAAAGAAAAAGTATATGTCTATCCTAACAAGATACCACTTTCTCCTATATAAGAAAAAAGTATTTTAAGTTGCATCACAGTGCATGAGCACATAGTAGATGTTCAATAAATACTAATCATTATTAATATTGGTTCAAATAATTGTGAACATATCTGGTCATTAACAGGAATCAATTTTGGTGACAAGGGTAGAGAATGATGAGGTAAGGCAGGTGGGAGCAACTTTTCCAACACCCACACAAGTTGGTCTTTCAAACTTCTCCCTGGGCAGACAACAAACAATGCTAGGCTTGACTTCTTGGGTATTGAAGCTTCTTTCTGTCTATTTTAGAAGCATTATGTAACCACATTAACCCCCAAAAGTCATGAAAATATTAATACTTTACTATTTTTATTAATTTACTTTTCTACTCTCTTCTAATTAACCTCTTATTTTGCTATCTACTAGTTTTTAGAAAGCAATTTATCCTCTGATCCAGTCACAACACTGACCCAAGCATATATTAACCACATTGATAACTATAGAGAACTTTGCTTCTGACATTCCTTTTAATAAAAATGCCCTTTGTTTCTTCCTTTGCATATGAAAGTGATCATAAACCATTCCTGGGCTCAGCTCAAAACCTACTTTTTTAATGGACTCTCATATGTAAGAACTAACTACATATATTTCTGTTACCTCCTGTAACACTTTTTGATTGTTTCATATGTTTTGGCACTTGAAAGAGAATTGCTTTCCATGTCACTGACATTCATTAAATCACTTTTTTAGTGAAATTCTGGGAACATACATTACAGCCTTTGTTACTCCCTGTGACTTTCTGAACCTTGCTTTTGAAATTCTAAGGTCCTTCTCAATTCTATAATTCTGTAATTTTATGAGTTTGGCTTTATTTCTTAGCCTGGTATTATGATTCTACACAAATTTTTAGTATCGTCTCAGTTAGTTAACTTTGTATATGTAGGAACATAATAAATACATACTGAATCAATGAGTGAATAGATTCATTAATTTAAAACTTCACTGACTTAGAAAGAATTATTTACATAGAGTAATATGACCACTGATTGTTTGTTATCAAAAGCCTGGGCCACTGTTCCACGTAGGTTTAAAAGTGACTCACTAGCCTATTTTTATTTCAAAAGAGTTTTTTCCAAACAACAGGGTTTCTCTTAGATATATACTTACAAACCTGAATAACAGATTCACTTTCATGGCAATAATTGTCTTAAATTAGTTAATTCTTTGCATTTTTTTCATAAAAAAAATTTTTTTGGTCAAATTGTTGTAAAGGCAACTTCTACTAATTGTGTTCAAAACCATTATAAAAGCTAAAGTAGCTCAAAGTATGCATATATGTGTGCATAGATATCTAGATTACTGAAGATGGCTGAGACAGACAAGCAATGGCATAAGTTTATCCAAACTTTTAAATAGTGTCAAAAATCGCCACTCTTTTAAAGTCGATCTATTAAAGTAAAAGTGAAATTAGGTTAATGATAGGAAGCAGATGATAATCTTGACTATAATTCAGCAGCACATGATGTTTGTTCTTATTCTGTGGGGACAGAAATGAGATGTTTGTGATCACCTCTGTTGGCCTCTCTGGGGAGGGAGGAATCTTCCACCTTAAACACTGAGCACATGGCTGAACACACGATACCTGACATGCACGCATGAGATTGTGAGACGTTTCTTAGTCACATACACTCATAGCTCAGGGTAAAAGACACTGCACACCATGCAAGACAGCATGGGGGTAAACCATGGTGGCAAGCTTTGTATAAACAAGAGGGTAATGGGGTGACCCCTTGTTCCTGCTGTGGGATGTGACTGGCTCATTTGAATCATCTCATGGGCTGGAAGGGAAGTGAAATCCATTGGGTTGAAGACCAGGTGGAGTGCAGCTGGTCCGGTTGCTGGGGGAACTAGCTGCTAGCTGGGTGGGGAGCCTTCCCAGCGGGTGGGAAGTACATGTGACTAAAATAGGGGAACTCTCAGATAGACCTTTGGGGTCCTGTGAGACGAAGATGTCAAGACAGCAGTTGAAATGTTAGCCCTTAAGTACTTGAGCAGATTTCAATATAAAACCAAGATCATTTTATAAAAAAATTGTTAGATATTTATAATTTTTTAAAATTTTGCCATAAATTAGGCCTCTATTAAGCACCTTATGTACACACTTGACCATTAATTCATACACTCAACAAAACATAATACCCAAATGGATATTAGTGGCACCTGAAATTAACTGAATGTTTGTATCAAAAGATATATAATACGGTAGACTTCTTTAAGTAATTTTATTAATTTATGTTGCAATCCAGTCTAAGATTGTCTAAACTAAACATCTAATTTAGCTAACATGTACACTGGAAAACAATAAGCAGGACAAGAGGAGTAAGAAGCAAAAACAGGAAAAAGGATTATGAAAGCTGTAAAAGAGGAGGAGAAGAAGGAGAAAAGGTCACTCATCCTCATGCTACTATGCCCTCAAATGTATATAAACATCGAGATCTTGCCACAGGCTTTCAATACAGGAATGGTCAAAAATATATTACACAATGCAACCAAAATTATCAAGAGCTTGGAAAATTACAATTAATATTGTGAAAATACAAGTATTAAGAACCCACAAGATGTAACTGAATATATCCATCAAGCTGTCAGAGACAAAGAATAAGCTTTTATCCTGAGTTTCAACTATAACTACATCAGAGAGTATGAACATCAAGCTTTCCCACAGGAATTACGTTTGTCATTCAGTCAGCCCTGGGGAAAAGGTTTCAAGCAGATACTGGCTGTGTCACTGTCAACATTAGACTGGGCCAGGGGCAAATCCAGAACAATTTTACTGCATCTCATAAAACAACCCTTTATTCTTTTAGGAAATAAATCATTTCATACTCATCCATTTTTATCATGATGTGTACAGTACTACTTATTCCCTAGTAAATAAATTATAGCCACACTTTCCCCAAAATGCTTGTAATGTCTTCTGCATCATCAGTCCCCAAAGCAAAGTGTGCTGTAAGCTGTTAAAGAGATTCTGGAAATGCTTTTGGATGGGAGCATCAGGGGCTTCTGGAGCTTAGAAGTATAGGGCAGGGCAGGGCATGCATAAATGAATATAATCAGCAAAGCTTTGCTTAAAGGATCATTACTTTGTCTGACTTACAAAGATGAGAAATTTCCAGCACCTTCTAGATTTTGACCTGGGTATCTTAAAGGAAAAGAATTTTATAAATTCAAGTAGAATTACCCTATACATCTAAATGAAGCAGATGGAAAGCTAATGGAATTTTTAAACCAAATTTAGTTTTGTGGACTGAGGGTATACACAGAAACTGTATCAAATCCCTACATTCTAAAATAGAGTATAAAATTTAGTTGAAGACTGGTTCCTAACATGTGAATATTTTTAAAAGACATTTACCTTTGTTTAGAATTGCAAATTCTCCCAGCCTTGGATGTCACCTCATCTGTTCCTTCTTCCTTCCTGTTGAAGCACAGGTCTTAATCAGATTCCAGTCTGTACACTTTTTCTCTCCTCTCTCCTTAGAGATATACTCCAGTCATGTATTCATATACCCCTGCCCCTCTGTCTCTCCTGAATTATCCCTTTCAATGTCCTAATGTGCTTTAATTCTATCAATATCTTAAAATTTTCATCTATATCTTGACCTCATATCCCCCACCCCAAGTACCCACTGTTTCTCTGCTCCACTCCACAAAGATTCTTATGATGAGACTAGATTTTCCTTCAGTAACAAAAGACCCAAACAACAACAAGGGCTTATTTTCACTCATGTTATGCGTCCATCACAGATCAGCTGTGCTGTGCTCCACTTTGCCTTCACCCAGGAGCCAGGCTGGTGGAGCACCCTCTCCTTGGAACATTGCTTGTACCATGGCTAAAGAAAAATGGGCAGGCTAGGGTGTCCTAGCTGGAAGTGACTCATGCCCCTTCTGGTCAAAGCAAGCCCAAAGCTCTTCATGACTCTGACAGGGAGAGGAGTAGATATTGGAGAAGAGCTTACCTTTAGGACACATTAAGGAGTTTAAATTGTATTCCAAACGCAAGGGAAATCCCTTCAGTCTTCACTGTCCAGCAAGCTGCCTTCCCTCCCAATCTAGATATATGGTAAGATCTTTCCTGACTTCGAAACATTCTAAATGCTGTTCTTTCTCCTGGTTACCCTTCTCCTCTTCATTGCCCTCACATTCATCTTGCTAACTGCTACTTACCTCTCCATCTGAACTAGAGATCATTTCATTAGAGATCTTTCCTGCGAATCCAAACTAATAGCATTATTTTTTTATTAAATTTTTTGGGCTGACAGTGATTAGCAGGTCTTATAGGGTTCAAGTGTACATTACTATGATACACAATCTATATATTATATTGTTTACCCCCCACCCAAAGTCAAATCATCTTCCATCACCATATATTTGGCCTCTTTACACTCTACCACCAAACTAACATCATTTGCACTCTTCAAAAGCACCATATTTCCTTGCATCACAATTTTAAAACCATGCACTGCATCAGTTTCCTAGAGATGCTGTAGCGAAGTGCCACAAACTGGGTGGCTTAAAATAAATGTGTTCTCTCGCAGATACAAGGGCGAGGAGGCTAACAGCGAGCGTTGAAAGGGCCATGGCCTCACTGACAGTTCTAGAGGGAGAGACTCTTGCTTTTTCTCTGCTGTGGGTTGTTGCTGGTACTTTTGGCATTCCTTAGCGTACAGATAAATCACTTCAATCTCTGCCTCTGTCCTCACACTGCTGTCCTTCCTTGTGTCTCACACTGCCTTCCTTCTGTGCATGTCCCTGTGCCAAACTTCACCCTCCTCCTTTCTTTATAAGGACACCAGTCATTGGGTTAGGGCCCATCGTAATCCAGAATGACCTCATCTTAACTTCATTGCATTTGCAAAGACTATTTTTCTCATGGTGGGAGAAGTATTATTCAATTCAGTACAAATATGTATACATTTATTTTTTTTCTTGTTTTACATATATAAGACACTGTACATTTTGTGGCACATTATATTCATTCGATTAAGATTTGTAGAATGAATCTAAGAATATCCAAATTGATAGTTTAGAAAAAAATTGAGGGACATTTTGAAGAGACAAGATGATATAACCCCTTTCACAATTAAGATACGTGATATCTCCCCTACTCCAAAATATTTCCTTCTGCTCTTTTACAGTGAAGCACCCTCCCCAAACCTAACCCCCACCCCAGTTTTGGCAACCACTGATCTGTTCTCTGCCACTGTAAACTAACTTTGTCTGATCTATAACTTCACATGAATGGAACCATAAACTATTCATGCTTTTATATCTTGCTTCAATTCACTCAGAGTAGCATTTTTGGGATTCATCCAAACCATTGCTAGTATCAATAACTTATCCTTTTTATTACTGATTGGTTTTCATTGTATAGATAGACCACAATTTGTTTATCAGTTCATTTGTTGCCGAACATTGAGGTGTTTCCAGTTTTTCAGATATTAGAAATAAAGCTTTCTGTGAGTATTCTTACACAAGTCTTTCTGTGGATATATATATATTTTTTTTAATTGTTCTTGAGTAAATACCTACAAGTAGATTTTCTGAATCATATAGAGCTTAGATGTTAAATATTATAAGAAACTGTCCAATAGTTTCTCAACGTGGTTGTAACATTACAGGAATGCATGAGTTCCAGTTCACCAACACTTTGTTTTTCAGTCTGTTTAATTTTAGCTATTCTGGTAAGTATACAGTAGAATCTCATTGTGGTTTCAGTTGAGCACTGAGTCATTGACTCATTGAATTGTAAGAGTTCATTATATATTCTACATACCAATAAAATATTTTCTCACAATCTGTGGCTTGCCTTTTCATTTTTCCAAGTCTTTTAAAGAATAGATTTATTCACTTTGGTAGAATCCAATACATTAATTTTTGTTTTGATTCATGCTTTCTGTGTCCTAAAAAAAAAATCAAGATTTTTATCCTATGTTTACTTCTAGAATTATAGGTTTTGCTTTTACCTAAGTCTTTAATTCATTTTGAGTTTTAACTGTGTAAGGTGTGAAATAAAGAAAATTATTCACTTTTTTTTTATATAGATATCTAGTTTTTCCAATACCACTTGTTTTAATGACTGTCCTTTCCCTAAGTTTCTTTGAGACTTTAGTTAAATATTCTTAGATCATTTGTGCTTTTATATTTTTATGGACACTTCATCTGGTCATTGATCTATATGTCTTTTTTATACCAATAGTTCCTGTCTTGGTTTCTGTATTTTATAATAACTCTTGAAATAAGATAATATATATTCTCCAGATATCTCAATGTGGAATAATTCACATCCTTAAAATGTTGAGTTCATGAGTCTTCTAACTCATGAACTTAGTCTCTATTTACTTAGATCCGTAATTTCTCTCAGTAATATATTTTTCAGTATATAGAATTTAAATATATTTTTTAAGTTTATCTCAAAATATTTTATGTTTTGAGATATGTGTAAATGGTATTTGTATCCATTTTCAATTGTTTGATGTATATGTATAGTATTAAAATAGATTTTTCTATATTGACTGTATATCCTACAACTTGTCTAAATTCACTTATTAGCTCTCATAGCAATTTTGTAGATATCTTAGAACTTTTTTAAATACATAAACATGCTCTCTGTGAATTAAGATGGTTTTACTTCTTCCCGTTAAATCTTTTTGTTCATTTACTTTTTCCATTATTACACTAGCTATAACATCTACTACAATGTTGACTAGAAGTGATAAAAGCAGACATTTTTGTCCTGTTCCCTATGTTAGGAGGAAAATATTCAGTCTGTCAGCAATAATAACCTTCGCTTTAGGTTTTTCACAGATTTCCTTTATCACATTGAGGAAGATTTCTTTTATTTCTAGATTGTTGAGAGTTTTTATTAATAAATGGCTATTTAATTTTATTAAATGATTTTCTGCATCTCTTGAGATAATTATATTGCTACTTTTTCAATTAACATAGGAATTAATTTTGTTAAAGATTATTTTTTTTTATTTTATGTTCATAAGAGATAGTCTCCTTCAGTTTTTTGCTTTTGTTTTGTTTTGTTTTGTTATGATGTCTGCCTGATTTTAGCATTAGGATAATTTTGACCTCATAAAAGGAGTTCAGGAATGTTTCCTTCTCCTCTATGTTCTGAAATATTTGTGTAGGAATGGTATTTCTTTTTCCATATGTTTACAAGTCACCATAGAAGTCATTCAGACTGTAACAAAGTTATTAATTATGGACTTAATTTCTTTAAAAAGATATAGGAACTATATAGATTTCTATTTCTTATTGTGCAAGTTTTGAAATTTATTCATTACATCTAATTTGTCCAATTTATTGACATAGAATTGTTCACAATAGTCCCAAATTACTGTTTTGATGTTTGTGGGACTTGGACTGATGTCTCCTTTTTTATTTCTGATGTTGGCCACTTGTCCTCTATTTTCCCATGGTAAGTATAGCTAGATTTTCACACTCATTAATGATTTCTAACAACCAGCTTTCAGTGTTATACACTTTTTCTATTTTATTGATTTCCTCTCTTTATTTTCTCTTAGGGCATTAATTTTAGACATTTTTCCTTTTTTAAAATATACATTTAAAGTTTAAATTTCCCCCTAAGCACTGCTTTGGCTCTATGAAAAAAGGATATATTGTGTTTTTATTATCCTTTGGTTCAAAAGATTTCCTAATTCTCTTTGTGACTTTTTTTCTATTTGATGATTTTTTATAAATATGTGAAAAAAATTTCTTTTCATTATTAAAAATTTTTCATTTACATTTTTGTGTCACAGAGCATACTATGCATGATTTAAAATATTCTAATTATATATTGAATGTATTTAGAGTCCTGTTATGTTTAGCATATGATACTTTATGTGCACTTGTAAAGTATGTATATTCTGCTGCCACTGAGCACAGTATTCCATAATTATCCATTAGGTCGAGTTTCCTGATAGTATTGTTCAGATATTCTGTCTCCTTAATGATTTTGTCTTCCTATTCTATTGATTAATCAGAGAAACGTGTTGAAATCTCCAACTACAACTGTGATTTATCTATTTCTTACTTCACATCTTTAGTTTTTGCTTCATATATTTAAAAAATATTTATAAGCTGCACACAGTTTCAAGATTTTTATATCTTCTTGGTAAATTGATGCTTCTGTTACTATGAAAAAGCATTAGAAATATTTTTTGGCCTTGGTCGGTTTGCTAAGTGGTTAGAGCATTGGCCTGTGGTCCAGAGAGACCTGGGTTCGGTTCCTGCTAAGGACACGTACCTCAGTTGCAGTTTGTCCCTGGCCCTGGTTGGTTGTGCGGGTGGCAGCCACTCGATGTGTCCCTTTCACGTCGATGTTTCTCTCTCTCTCTCTCTTCCTCTCTCTCCTTCCCACTCTATCTGAACAAAAAAATGGAAAAATGTCCTTGAGAGAGGATGAAACAAAACAAGAAATATTTTTTGTACTAAAGTCTATTTTATTTGTTAGCAATATAGGCATTTCAGTTTTCTTAGATTTAGTACAATGTAACTCTTCCATCATTTATTTGTAACCTATCTGTGTCTTTACATATAAAGAGCTTTTTCTTTTTGTATAAAGCATGTAGTTTTCTTTTTTAATCCAATCTGATCATCTCTGACTTTTAATTGGAGAATTTAAACTATTTTTGTTTAATGTAAGTATTAATGGGGTTGAATTAAAGATAATTATTTTCCTGTGTTTTCTGTTTGGATCCTCTGTTCTTTGTTCCCTTTTTGTCTTTTCCTGCCTTCATTGCACCAATCTAGGGTTTTTTTAAATATTGCATTTTATCTTCACTGCTACCTTATTATTTATACTATTTCATTTTCTATGCTTAATTGTTGCTCTAGGGTTTATATTTTTGTCTTTAAATTATTACAGTGTTTTGCAAACAATACTGCACAATTTTGAATAATGTAACAATTCTGTTACATAATGTACTCAAAAAAACCTTTAAAAAGAATTCTGAGTCTTCATGTCTGCACAGGTGTTTTAGAAGTAACATATGCAGTCCTCAACAGAAACGGAGCAAGGCACACATACAAGTTCAGTGATTGAAATGTGTCAATGGACACCAATGCAGTTCAGGCTGCTGAGCTGCAATTTACTGTTGTGTTCTCTGTAAAATGGAACTTAATAACCAGAGAATACTGTAAACATGGCAAATACTTCGCATACTTAACTGTGAAAGACAGCAAACTATTATTAAAGTGCCATCATCAATATCTTGACATTAAAATAATTAAGATGGATAAAATCTTTTTGAAAAGTACAAATAGATACTTTCGAATATGTAATCTGTTCCATCCTCTCCTGTCTCAGTCAACAGTTAGTTATTATAGCCCAAAGTCAGAAAGCTATATTTCTTTTGAAATATACTATAATTCTGATTTTACATCAAGTTGCAATGACCTTCCTTTCAGTCAGTGTGAGTTAGTGGGGTTTTAAACTATTTTTATCACATAAATACTGTAAATAGCGGTTGAACCTACAATTGGCCCTCCATATTTGAGAATTGGCTGCTGGAGGGATCTAGAGAGAGAAGAAGAATTGCTTTCATTGCATAATCTTTGCACTTCTTGAATTTCTCTACCATGAATATAAATTACTTTTTCCATTAAAAAAAACTGGCTAATAAAACTATACATAATATAATTTCATAATTTCATTGTACATGTTCCATGCAGATTATAAACTGCCAGTATGTATGAATTCCTAGCTTTTATTACCATTATAGCTGGAAAAGTAATTGTGTATCATTGACTACTGTTTATTACATTTTAATGATTATAAATGCAAAACGTTCATATACTGAATGTAAATAATGATGAATAAAAACATTTTTTCTCAATAGTGTTAAATAGCTAATCAAATAACAAACATTTATTGATTCCCATTAAAATTAAGGTTTAATCACTGGGCTCACACTGAAGGCCACCACACAAGCTTCCAAGGCTCTTTGCAAGTCAGATAATGACGTAGTGAATTTTTCTTTCAAATGTCGTATGTCCCATACCTTTTCTGGAGAATGTTAAAAATGATCCACAGTGGTGTACTAAAGTGGAACCTCCCATTAGCTAGCACGATTCATCATTATATCACTGAAACAAGGACACAGCCTTATAAAATCTACCCATTTCCTCCAATTTATATTAGAAGTACAAAAATTAAGTAGAAGATATAGTTAGGCCCAGCCAGTGTGGCTCAGTGGATTGAGCATCGTCCCATGGACTGATAGGTGCTGATTCAATTCCCAGTCAGGGCACATGCCTGGGTGTGGGTTCGATCCCCAGGAGGGGGCATGCAGGAAGCAGCAGATTGATGTGTCTCTCTCACATCAGTGTTTATATCTCCCTTCCTCTCTTGAAAAATATCAATAAAAACATTTTGAAAATATATAATTAGGTTGTTCTTACAGGGAAGTCCAAGAAGCACTGTCTTTCCAGTGCCTCCTTCACAAAAGCTAGTGCTCTATCCCTCAAAGGTGCAGTCCCTGTCCAACACTAGATTGGGGGCAGGGAAAATCTGACCAATTGGCACTAAGGGAGACATTTAAAAGTAAAATCAGTTCTGAGAATCTGGCAAACTAAAGAGACAATTCCATTTTTCTCTTACCTATTTCTGTCTATTTAATTTGGAGGCCAGTTTTAGAATATCAACTCTTACAAAACAGCTAAGGAGAAAATTGTTCTTATCTTACATAGAGTCTTATCATGTTTTGTCTTCAGTAAGTATTTCTGTAGTTAATTATTGACATATAGGTTCGAAGCAATTGCTACCAATATCCCTGTAAGAATATTTCTATAGTTACAAAAAAGGTTATTCAAAAATTTAAAAGGAACTAACATAACTAAAATGATTTTTTAAAAGAAAAATAAAGTAGGAGGAATCCATCTACCCCATTTTGAGAGATTTCATAGAAACAGATTGATTGTGTGGTTTTGGTGGAGAGATAAATAATAAATTGTTAAGAAAAAAAGATGAAGAGACGACTGATGAGCAGGGTCAGCGGTCAGAGGAAAAGCACAGAGGAGAGCCCAGCTCTGCACCTGGGGCAGGGTGGGGAGACAGTGAGAAGGGAGGGGCCTGGGGCCAGCCAGAGGAGGTGATGGGGAAGGCCGAGGGCCGGTGTTCTGCATCTCCTGTGGATCCCTAATGGCCACTCTTGCCTCACACAAAGGCCTTACTCACCAAAGTTTTCAACATCTTCCTCAAAGACTGCCATTTCCAACCCTACTTTGAAGAGGAGGAAACGAAGACTCATGAAAAGGGTTTGCCTGGGGCCACAGCCAAAGGAAGAAAAAGAGCCAAGCTAAAAAGGAAACTCGGGGTAACTACAGGTTGTAGGTCCCGCAGCCTTGTGCAGTTTCCACATTCAGGCTGGGAAACACCCACTTGCCTTTGGTTTTGCATGTGCATGTATGAGTGTATTTTGGGGGTTGGATGAAGTAAATTACTTGAATTGTGATTATATTTTTCTATTCAAATTATTTATAAACTAAAAAGAACACTATATTTCCTCTCGATTTTACTTTTGAACACATAATTCATTTTCCAAACATGATTGGACCTAAATAAGAGAAATTCTATTAAAATATTTATGTGTTACTTCAATTTATAACAGTTGGAATTAATAGTTACAAACAAGAGTCCAAACGCAATACAACTCATAAACTGTTTCTTCATATACTTATGTGACACCTTAAGCAATAGAGAAACTTTAAGTTTTCCAAAGTCTCAGCTTCCTCCCTCCCTTTCAGGGGGGTATGCTGTGCTTGGCATAATTAGCGTGCATTCAGTGTCATTGGCGGCTTCTGTGGGTGTAACTTTCTCCAAGTATGTTCATCAGTAGATTCTTTTCACTCCTTTCTCATGTTCTTTGCCTCTCAGGGAACTCAAGTGACTCTACATTGGCTAAAAAGTTTAAACTCCTATCCTCAAGTTTGAAAACTTACCCCATCTGGTAGATTGCTAAATCTTTTTAGATACAAGACTCCTATTCCAACCTATCAAATCACATCCCTCATCTTCAACCTTTGGGATAAGTTTCATCTGTCTACTCCAGGCTGTACACAACCCAGGCAATTCTGTTTGTTTTTTTTACCAACCTTGTTATTTAAACCATTTCAGAGCTGCCCATTAATCTTAGAATGAGAGACAAAATCTTTGACCATGATCTCCAAGACCATAAAGGATCTGGCTTCTCTTTCTGACCTCCACACCTCACTATTTTTCTTCCTTGCTCTAGACACACCAGCTAGATAAGGTTTTCCATTTCTTGAGTACACCACGATTTCTGCAGTCTCTAGGTTTTCCCATCTGCTCTTAGCTCTGTCTGATTTTCCCCTCCTTCTGCCACTTACACATCATATCCACAGGAAAGCCTTTCCTGATGCCTTTATAGCAGGACTGCCAAGTTGAGGAAATATACATTAACAATAGTAACACCATCAACACTAGCAGAAACAATACTACTACTTAATATATTTGATATTCCTTTTGTAATAGACTATTCTAAACATTTTGCACATATTTATCAATATATCTTTAAAATAGCCCTAAAAAATAGATAGCATCATTGTCCCATTCTACAAACAAGGAAACTGACGCCAATGAGCAATTCACCCCAGGTCTCTCTGCCAGGAAATGAAGAGCCGAGTTTCACCACAGGCAGCCAAACCCCAGGTCCCACACTCCTAACCGGTGACACACCATGATATTTCATCAATCTAAGGAAGAAAATACAGACATTTCAGGACAGCAAGAGAGAAAGATTCATTAGAGTGCATAGACCCTTGACCCTTGTTCAATACAACAACAGATCCAGACACTATTTGCATCGCTTACAGCCTTCTATCTGAAATCGGAATTTTCAATTACACAGTTTCATATGTTCCCACAGTTGGTGTGATGCACTGGTTCTTAGGGTGGGTCACAGAAATGTGCTTGGGGTCCTGGAAAGTACCGGGCAGCACTTACAACAAAAGGCAAGGGGGCCTGTGACCACATTAACTTTCCCTGGAGCAGAAATTACGGGCCAAAGTTGAAAACCAATTAAAAAGGTTTGTGGCCCAATTTGAGATACAGAGAAACAAGTTACTTTCTAATTATACATATCAAAAAAGGCAAGCAAGAAGGACTTTATACAAATTTTATACAAATTGGCTTTAAGCACAGTGAGATGCAATTTTTTTTTCAGTGTAAATGCCCATAGGTTGTAGTGATGATCACATATCTTATTTTAAAACCACGATAATTACACACTCACCTTATCTCCTAAGAAGGAAAGATACTTCCATAGCTGCTCCTGTGGCTTCAGACCAATTTAGGGAATTCCCCTCAGAATGCACGTGTCCCACCTCCTGAGGACCCTCCCACACTCTCCTTTATTTCACCTGCACTTCCCTTTTCTTCAATACTCTGCACGCTTGCCTTTCCTTCCTTGACTTTCTTCCTCACTCACCCATGAAAACAGGAACCATTTCAGTCTAGTTCACTTACACTTTGTGTATTGGCCCAGAAAATTTGTTGACTGAGGACGCAGTGAATAGGGTGACTCAACATATTATTTCATTTATTACTTTATTTATTCAACAAATCTTCTCTAACATATAGGCAGGGATAGAAAAATTGACACGACACAGATCTTATCAAGAATTTCACAGTCTCGTGAGGGAAACAGGTGAGGTCGCAGGCCAGTTCAGTAGTTGTCGTTTTGGGGTGCAGTGGGTGTAAGCGCGGGTGCTTTGAGAACACACAGGAGGGAGACCCACAGTCCCGAGGCTTTGAAATAGATTGCCCAGAAGAGACGAGATGCTTGGTTTGATAACTAAAGGAGGACTTGAAGGCAAGGAGGGAGAAGGGAGTCCCTGAAAAAAAACCAGAGGTACAAGCGTGGTGAGTGGTAAAACACAGAGTGGGGGAGATAAATCTCAGAGGGAGCAGAGGCTGGACTGGTATGCTAAGTTAGATTTTATTCTGAGGGCTACAGAGAGACAGTGAAGTGTTTCCAGTGAAAAGGCAACATGACTAAAGGTGCGCCTTCAGCTGCACTGTGCAGAAGAGTGGGCTGGAGGGAGGGGCTGCTAGCCGGCAGGGATGAGAGATTATTACGGTAATCCAGGTGAAGGATTTGGCACCCCGGTCTAAAGGAATTTTGGTGAGATTAGGGAGAAGAAATGAATTGAAGGACACTTGAAGGAACCGAATCGACAAAACTGCAGGACTGATTAGAAGTGACTAAGAGGTTCCTGGCGGAGACTTCTGCAGGTCGCTGCCTGCGAAGCCACATACCCAGAATTTAGACAGGGTGTGTACACATCATGCTATCTTTACTCATGCCCTATTTCGAATTCCCTTTTTCTAACTTTTTATAATTAGACTTGATAATGTCCAAATCAGAAATGTTTCTTCCCTTTGGAACTCCTCTAATGCCCATTATCAAGATCTCTCTACCCAAGGATTCATTCATAAATAGCGCATTTGCCTTTTTTTCCTCAGGGTTGCACGGCAAGTGCCTATCAGAATCTTGGGCCCCTCGCTGAGTACTGACCCTCAGAAAACCTTCCATTGGAAGGTTCAGTTGGGTCCTTTCTAATGACCTGTTACGGAGCTCCCATTTGGCCCTTTCCCACGCCTGCCTCCAGTGCTTTTTAGTAACTTGCAATACCTCACCTTTGTCTTCATGGAGATAAAATGAACCAATATCATTGGTCCATTATCATATGAAAATACAGGTCAAATATAAAGAAAAGTCCTCTGAAATTAAATTGACTTCAAAAAATTATCTTTCCCTTTACTATCAACATTTAATACTACTTTCATAAAAGGATCCTGCTTGCTTTTCTATTATTTTGGTATCCCACTATTTTTTGAAAATAATATTCAGAGGTTCCATATACAGTACGGCCTCAGGGGAAAGTTAGCCAGAGTTCAGACTTTCATGCATGAGCACCAAAGGAAGCTCAAGCGGATTCAGCAAAGAGAAGGCCAGTCCTTTACAAATTTAGGGGCATAAATCAAGACTAGGTGAAGTATGTTTCCACTGGTCGCATGAATAGTACTGGCATGCCCTATAACATTCAGATGAAAGGAATGGAATCCTAAATCATTACTGATGAAATGAGGGTAAAAGAGGAGCTGTCTGATGGGATCTATGATTTTGTTGTCTCTCCCTGTTCTGCACGACTCGCATGACAAGTCAAATACAAGGCATGACAGTCAAATCTGATGAGGAAACAGCTTTTTCCGATTCTAGCATAACACCATTTCCCCTGACTCCTCTGACAAGCAGCTGATTTCCACATAGACTTTTCTCAAGATGCTCTTTTTACAGAAAAATTAACCATGTGCCATGCCTTTAGTATGATGGTTTTGCAGAAACCAATGGGCCGGTTATTCTTTTCCTAACCGTATTCTAGCTTTAACCATGATGACTGGGCTGCTTAATCAATACAGTCTTTAATTACAGCAGAAAATGTCCTCCTACAGATAAGGGTATTTCACAGTCTTCATTGCAGTATCTCCTTTGTAGTCCGTAATGAAAGGGATTTCTCTTTTGGCAGGATTGTGCCACGTTTTAAGGCATATGGTGAAGATATTTATTTGACGAATGACTTGGCAGCCAGTACTTCTACATTATATTCAGTCTAATGTTTTAGAAAACCTCTTTACCTTAAGTAGGGCCAGCAGAGTCTGCCAAAATGCAATACTTAAATATTTTGGGTACAGTTTAGTAGTGCAAGGGAACAATAGATTTAAATTAGCCTCAGCTTTTAAGAATGTGTGTTAATTTTTGGAATTGTTTTTATCTTAAATGCTCACTTTTACTGTACAGTTTCTGTTCTGTATTTGGAAACATGTAAAATATCTTGTTATCACATAGAATACTATAAATGGTAGAGAAAGGAGAAAGTACAGTTTACACGATATTGGCTATGAAATGACTAACTAGGCATATCAGATAATCCTACAGACACAAGAACACATTGAACTGATGCTGCCAAGGGTGTAAATTGAACAGTTTAATCTGAAAGTGTTATGGACACCACACCTCTGTAGGTGGTGGGGAAGTGGTAGGGTGACAATTGATTTTTACACAAAAATCTCAATTAGAAAGTTACTTATTTCCCCCAAAAGGTACTTTAGTACCCCTCTTTTTGTTGTTAGGCAGCAGAGAACAAAGGAACTGAACATGTAGGCAACTAGCCACAGAGTTTACATAACAGAGATAGCCCAGCTGGTGTGGCCCAGTGAGCTGAGTTCAGTCTCATGGACTGAGAGGTCCTGGTTCAATTCCCAGTCTGGGCACATGTGGGCTCAGTCCCCAGTAGGGGATGTGCAGGAGGCAGCCAATGGATGTTTTTTTCTCACATCTATGTTTCTCTCTCTCTCTCTCTAAAAAATCAATACAAAAAATATTTTAAAAAATAAAAAACAGAGCTAAAACATCAAAAGAAAAACAGACAAAATAAAACAGTAAAACAGCACACATTTTGTGGAAGCGCGTCTCTTTATTAATACAATTGATAAATAGTTTACTTAAGGGAAACACTGAGCATATATAAGTAAAAAAACACATTGTAATAATGTCTCGAATCTAAATTGTAACAAATCAGCACAGGTCAGTTTTATATAAGAACCACTAAAAAAAAAAAAAAGTCAGTGAAACTTAGAGATTTTAGGAATAATTTAAAATATCAATAACCACAGAAATAAGTTATCATTTTTGAGTATTTACTATTTTCCAGGCACCTTGCTAAAAACTTTATGTATATTGCATTACTTAATCCTCACAATAAACCTATGGAGGAAGTGCTTACTTTAATATCCATTTTATAAACAAGGAAATTGATGGTTGGTGTGGTCAAAGAATTCACCATGGATAAGTAGTGAAAACAAGACTCTGACCCAGTCAGAATGACTCCTGTTATCATGTTCTTTAATGCACCTTAAGAAGAAATAGTGTCTAGACGAAGCAGATTCCTCCTGCATGGCTTTCACCAGCTCCTTAATAAGATTGAGTTAAAAAAAAAAAAAACAATTAATTTATAAGAATAAGTAAGAAGGATTCCAACTTACATGGAAATCTCAGTAAATAACATTTAGAACTTTTATATAACCTTATGCTCAACTTTCTAGAAAAACCGATGTGCTTCTGATTACAGAGTGAGAGTTTAATCATTATCAAAAATTCTTTCAAAATGTTCTTGAAGTTTCAAATTAAAGTCTTAATTTTATTCCAGATCCCATGTGAAAAACAGCATATTGTACAGAATATTTTATAAGGCATAATTCAATCTGGGAGTGTTCCATATGGCAGAAATACTGACCATAGCTACAATTGATGTCATTTTTAATGGTGGCAAAGTTGCTTGAGATTTATAAGGTAATTTTTACTAATAATTTATCTGTCTTCTTTTGAGGTATTTGTGCTTTCTTTGTGTATGATGATCATTTTCCCCACCTATATTTTTCTACAAAAAATTTATTTGCACACACATGCATAAATGCATACATTCATACTTACATTCTTTGCATATATATAAACAAGCACGCACAGCTACATTTTTTTTATTGTAATTTCAAGGCTATTGGGGTTGAGCAGCTACTTTGATAGCTTAGCAGTTATATTCATGCAGTGTCAGCAACTGCCCAGGCTATGATGATATAAGGGTGCTAATGATATTATATTCACTGAGCTGCCATAATAAGTTTCCAGAGAAAGATAACTTAATTGGCAGTCTATTATCAGAGTACGTATATGAGTGCTCTGGCATTTGGAATGTGCTCATTGAAGCCAAGGTAATTGAGGCATCAGGTGATTTGAATAATGGTGATTAGAATCATCTGTGTGCAATGTGCAGTGAGTAAGAACATGTGTAGGAAAGAATCCTTTTTATGAGTCATTTAACTGTTGAGACCCCTGAATAACCTTGCTATTCTTTTACCTTCCTCACTTCTAACTTTACTGTTAATGCAAGTTGGAAATATTTTAGACAAATACTTCTGAGATCAATTTTTGTAATAATAGCCAGATCTTACCATAAAAAAAATTATTTTAAGGTAAACTTTACTTAATACATATTCTCATAAATGTATATTCACATTCATCCAATAGTCTGTACCACAATTAAAGAAATCAGAAATTATTTTTAATATTTAAAAAAATCTAACATGATGATAGTTTCTTAGAGAAGTCATACAGATTTGTTACTGTTGAGAAAAAAAAAATGTCCATATTATCTGTGTAAGCACATAGAACATTCATGAAGAACTAAATAAATAACCGATAAAACTTCCTACTTATTAATAAAAATAACCCTGATTCTAAGTGTTAAAGAACACATTCATTTATTCTGGATTAGACTGTATAAATTCTAAGTTTTATTCTAGCTTCCATTAGCCTAATATTGGTCAGGGGGGAGGGGACATTATAATACACAAAGAAAGCACAAATTCCTAGGATTTGTTACATAAACTATTAGTACAAATTAATGCTCGAAACAGAAAAGGCCAGAGAGAGATGAAAAGTTTATCTGATTTTTTTTTAGTCTTCAATCGGTGCTCACAGATACTTCTGGAATTACTGAATATATATTCAGGGATCAGAGTTTGGTCATCTGAACAGGGTCATTGTCATTTCCTTTGGGATTATTTTCTAATAGTTACTCAATCACATTTGCCATTAAATAGTATGCGGCTTTAAACACTATGTCAAGTCACTAAAAAACTGTAAAATATGTTACTCCAAATATTGATTGGTATATTTTACTAAATGAGGGTCAGTTTGATTATAACTGGATTATCACTGAGTGCTTGTGTAAAGAACTGTTTTTTCAAAATCGAGGGAAATTGTGAGAATTAGCATATATATGAAGGTAATGTTAATGAAGCTTTGGAAATAGCTGTTACCATATCTTAAATAGACAGAACGAAAGCATCAAAACCAACTCTGTGGCAGGTCACTGGATCCTGGGGACGCCGTCCCTTTCCAGGTCTCACAAAGTCTAGTCACAGCCCTGCCTATGACCTTCTTATATCATTTTTCTTAAAAAAAAAAAAATTACAAAAAAGTGAAGTGTATATGTAATCTTTAATTCTTTAACAAAATAGTTTCAGCCAAAAAGTATCATTATTAACATCATCTACTCACTAATGAAACTCAAACCTGAAGATATTCTTTTCCTTTAAGTCAGGTCTCCAGTTTTCCTATGTCAGGGTTTATCATAACCACTTTCTATTTAATGAGAAAACTTTCATGTGGTTAGAGTCTAATTAGGTAGTGACATTATGGGTGAACTCTGAAGAACAGATGTTTAGAAAAGTAGAGCAAGAGGTCATGTCTGCTGAGCACATCCCCATGCAATAAAACTCCTAATGCATCCTAATAACTGGCATCAGAATAACCTACCTAATAGGTTAATTAGTACTGCGATAAAGAAAGAAAACAAAATTGTTACCTAACGTGACTTCTTTCAACTAATATTTTCTGTAATAGCTCTGATTAAAAGAGGTTGGACATTACAAGGCAGCCATTGATTTCATAAAAAGACCTTCCTTGTCAATCAGTCGTATATATCAGTGAGAAAGGAATCATTAAAAACCTATAAAGCTTTTATTAAATTTTAACGAAGAGGTGCAGTTGCTAGGATTTATCAGTCTCACAGCTAGCATGGAGTCTTTTATAATTTTTCTTAATGTTCACATTTATTTTTAATCACCTTCCCTGAAGAGGGAAGTCACTTTCCTGATTCCCTTGTTTCTGTCAATACTACTATCATCCTTCTAGTCACCAAGGAAGAAAAATCAAGATATAATATCCAGGTCCTTTCATTCCTCAAATCCTATCATTGTCTCTCTTGGGATCTTTATCAAACCCAGGCTCTTCCTTTGAATTTCTGTTAATAATTAACAATAGTATAGTTAGATCCAGGAATTCCCTGGAACCTGGAGACTTGACACACACTGATGAGCAAGATAAAAAATGTAAGGAAATCTGCTGTGTTTGGGCTGTTCAACATCCGTTTGTCTTTCTTTTAGTATTTATCTCTTCCACAGTGAATGGAGTCTTGAAGGCCATAGTGTGAAAGTTTACTGGATTTGATCTTCTTAAGAAAATTGGAACAGCTTCTTAATCTGAAGCTGAGCTATGAAATATGAGTAGGAAAAAACTCAGTAATGAAGAGAAGGAAGGGTGGTTCAGGCTGAGGGACTATCATGTACAAAGGCCCTGTGATGATGAATGCAAGGGAGGGGCAGAGGCTCTCGCTGCTCCAACAGGGGCAGTGGGGACCATGGTCACTTGAATGAGCCTGGATTGAAGGCAGGAAGAGAGTCATGCAGTCTCGAAGGCGTTTTAAAGAACTATATTTTATCCAAAAATCATTGGATATTTCATGAAACCTCAAATGCAGCATCATGGAAAAAGAAACAGTCTTCACCTTGGACTCAACTGTCTCCTCTTTTATTTCCTACATTTAGACCCTGGTTGAGACCCTCCAACCAGGAGCTAAAGCAGAAACATGGAGGCTTCCATCTTCTACCACATTCGACTGGTCCCTGTGGTGAGTCTATTTGACCTCCCACAAATGCCTTAATGTATGCCATTTCTATCACTGCTGTTTAGCTCAGACTTCATCATGTTTTCTTGATTTACATCATTAGATTTTTTCCTGTTCTCTAGCTCAGCCTCTCAAATGTATCCTTCTCACTTCTTCCACAGTAACATTTAACGTTATTAATATAATCACATGAATCTCCTGCTTAGAATCCTCTGTAGTAAGATTGACTTTTTTTATTCCTCATTCAAGAATATTTTTCTGCTTATTATCAGATAGAGTGAGAGAGAGACAGAGAGAAACATTGATGTGATAGAGCCACATTGACTGGTTGCCTCCCACACCACCCCACCAGGGCCAGGGACGAACCACAACTGATGTATGTGCCCTTGACCAGAATCGAACCAGCAATTTACTGGTCTGCAGTCTGATGCTCTAACTGCTGAGCCAAACTGACCAGGGCATAACACTGACTATTGGTTCAAATTTTAGTTTATAGTACAAGACACTACCTAAATCTTTATTCCCAATCTTGCAACCTCACTAAATGCTTTCTTGATTTCAGTACCGAGCTTCTTATAACATGAGTGAGATAACTGTTTATGTCCACATGCTGTGAGCATGGTGTTCTCTTAACTTGGGTTCCCTCCTACAACCTTATCAACATAACACCTTGACTTCAAGACTCAACTAAAAAAGAACCTGATTTACTCATTCCTTCCCTGGCTCCATCAATTTTCAATAGAATGCTTATCAAATGTTTAGTAATGGCCTGGCTGGTGTGGCTCAGTGCTTGAGCATCAACCCATGCACCAAGAGGTTGCTGGTTTAATTCCCGGTCAGGACACATGCCCAGGTTGTGGGCCCAATCCCCAGTGGGGAGCATGCAGGAGGTAGTCAATCGATGTTCTCTCTTATCGATGTTTCTATCTCTCTCTCTTTCTCTCTTCCTCTCTCTCTAAAAAAAATCAATAAAGAAAAAAAATTTTTTAAATGTTTAGTAATGGTTGGTTTTAAGGTTTGTTGCCTCAACAGATTACGATCCAATGAGTAGAGGGGATATCTTATCCATCACCCAATCTCTGGCACTTACAGCAATGCTTTAATCATCAAGAACTTAATAATTCTTTGTCAAACTAGATTTTACATGACAATAAATTTTATAATATTGTATAGTAACTGCTTTAAAGCTATTGAAGTAGAAACTATGATCAGAGAGGGTATCTTGCTCAAGCAACAGCTTTTCAACTAATAAAAGGCTCTCTGCCCTGTGAAATGAAAGAAATAATATCTATATCATAGATGGCTGTTAAATTTCTGAGACATGATTTAGCCTCACTTTCTACTGTCCACTCATGGGCCATTCTTAACATTAAATGTAATTCAGTTAAGAGATTCCACTTGAGAGCTTCATTGTGAAGAGTCTCTGTATACAATATATGTAACAAATGGTATTACAAGTATAATACTTCAAGAATAATAACAATTTCAACAGCAATCTAAGAAATACCCATAATTTCAGGCGAGCACCTCTCTCTATAAAATAAACACAGTGCTCCTAACATCATGAAATTATTTTGTGATGTTTAAACTATAAGCAGTGATTAATGATGAAAGGGAGAAATATAACTTAGAGAGTTTCAGGGAAGGAGGAGTTTGCCATTTTTATCAGGGAAGTCCTCACTGAAAGAGTGACATTTGAGCAAACACCTGAAGAAGTGAAACTCTCTTATTGCCATAGCAAGAGAAACTAAGACCCACACAGGGTCAAGGGAGAGAAGAGTTTGAAGAGAGAAGGAGGATGGATAGTGGCAAATGTTATAAGGCAGCCATATAAGATCAAGACTGAGGAACAACAACAACAAAACAGAAACAACAACAACAACAAAAACCCAATATGCAACAAGTTGAAAGGGATTAAGGAGAGAATTCAGCATATATAAACAACCTTTTTTCAGTAAAATGTGCTTGCATCCCTCCACATTGAATCCATCAATAAACCGTGTATCTATTCTTTCTTGAAAAATATTACACTATTCATCCCCTCCAACACTATCCCTAATCTAAACCACCAGTGTCCCTTATCTAGTCAGTTCATATAGCCTCCTCATTGGCCATTCTGCTTACACACTTGCCTCTCTACAGTCTTCCTGCTACACAATGGCAAGAATATTCTAATTAAAATATCACTTCTCAAATCAAAATCCTCCAATAGCTTCCTTTGCAAAGTCTTGGCAATGGTCACAAGACCCTACTTGATCTGTCCCCTACTACTACCTTAATGACCTCAAATTCTACAAATGCTTGCTTCCCTTACTCAGTGCCATCCATACTGGCTTCATTATATCCGTCAAATTAATAAAACATGGTCTTGCCCAGGGCCTTTGTGCATGCTGCTTCTGCTGCAGGAAATACTGTTCCCTTCAGATACCTCTGAAATTTGCTCCTTCCTTTCCTTCAGGTCTTTGTACAAATAGTACCTTTTCAGTGAGGTCTTCCCTGAGCAACTAATACAAAACTGCAAACTCTTCTTCCTGATCTCTCTACATCCATTCCATTCTTTTCCCTTTTTCCACCTATCATTATGTAAAATTCTTTTATTCCTAGTTTATCATATGTCTCCACCCACTATAACATTAGCTTACTCAGAGCTGGGATTGGTATTTACTTTATTGATTGCTATATCTCCAGTATCTATTACATGCCAGTCACATAACATGTACTGAATTAGTATTTGTTGAATAAATAAAAAAGTGGATGTCAAGAGAAAGAAGATGATTAGTTGGAAGAAGCAAAGGTTCATGGGAATGTTTTATAAATATGGGCAATACTAGACATGTTTATAGATTCTGATTATAAAAAGAGACAAAAGAAAGTAAAATATTGACAATATATAAGAAAACAAAAAATTATTGACGGGACAAAAACTGAAGCAGCAGAAAAACATTAGTTTTAGTAAAATATGTAATAAAAAGTGCAGAAATCTATGTTTACTGACATTCTATGTTCACTGCTCTTACTATTCTCAGAAATAAATTTACATGCAAAAATGAAAGTTAAAACAATTTATGGTATGTCAAAAACAAGATGACTGACATTGTATTTTCATGAAAATAAACTTTGTCATACAAACTGATATTATTATACATTGTTCTTAAGAATTATACTAATCATTAGTTGGTGTCACTGTAACTGGTTAAAATATGTGGTATGTTTCCATAAAAATTATATTTTCATTCATGATTTTAAAAAAGAATTTAGCCTGGCTGGTGTGGCTCAGTGGTTGAGTATCAACTCATGCATCAAGAGGTCACCAGTTTGATTCCCAGTCAGAGCACATGCCCAGGTTGTGGGCTTGATCCCCAGTGGAGGGCATGCAGGAGGCGACCAATCGGTGTTTTCTTTTATCATTGTTTCTGTCTCTCTCTCTCCCTCCCTCTCACTTCCTCTTTCTCTAAAATCAATAAAGAAAAAATATTAAAGAAAAATTTAAATCACCATCAAACCATTTCTGGAGAAATGGGTGTGGGACTCAACCACGAGAACCACTACAGTCACCTCTCACTTCTCCCTCTTCCTCACCACCCTCCTTCCTATTCAATCACCAAGTCATTAAGCCATTAAGAAATTCCAACTGTTGGAAATGATCAACACATTTTTAAAGATATTTGTTAGGTTAATGGAGATTAAAGGACACCCATTGTTATTCTATCTGGATTTAGCATTGCACACACATTAAGATAAAAGCTAAAATAAAAATGATTTTCTTTTTTACTATCTGGGAAATAAAATCAAAGAACTCAAACCTCATTTCAAACACAGTTCCTCACACCAATTTCATATGCCTATAGGCCAGATTAGTTTTGACAGGGTGTAAAGAAGGAACTTGTTGAAGGTTCAAACACTTGGCATCGGATTTGTCTCTTCTGCCTACTTTGTCTATTTCCATTTTCCAACAGATCTTCCAAGAATTTTACATTCCTCCTTTGAAAGTATATCCCATCCTCTCTAATATAACTTCCACCATATATCAAGCTCTTGTCACCTGTCTCAGGGACAATTACAGCAGCCTCTTTACCAAACACCTCACTTTTCAGGACCGAGTGGCTGCATACATATGACTAAGTGATTGCCCCATAGATCTCACACAGTTATAGTATGTTCTGTGGAAGTTTTAATGACAGTATCACTCCCAGTTGGTCAAACTCTACAAGTGTCTTACAGAATCACAGCTTAACCTTAAATTGTCTGTAGATGGAATGTCCTGTAGAGAAAGCCTTTGATTAATTAAAATATATTACAAGCCATAAATCAAAGTAATTTGATCAAATATTTTCTGTGGGAAAAAGGAACATTATTCCAGAAGATAAGTATCATTGTATCTTGATACATACATACTTACATACATAGCTTTGACATTTTTCCCCCAAACTATTCTCCTATAGCACTCCCATAGATTATCATCACATATCTGATTGACTAATAAAGAATATGAGTGTCACTATGTCACTTAAAATGCTATTGGCTGAAACAAACAAAAATCCTGACTACAACTTGCTTAGATAGTAAAAAATGTTTCTCACATAACTCCTCTCTTTTACTAGCCCTTCTTCTCTGTAGCTTTCTTGGAACTGTCTCCTTTTGATGTTGGCTTCATCCACAGACTCAGAGGAAGGCAGTAGCAGTAAGATCGGGCATCACTTCCAGACATGCCACTACCCAGAAGTAGAAAAGGGATTGTGTCTTCTAGCATCTCCTATTTAGGAATTAGAAAACTTTCCAGAAGGCCCTGTGGTGGGTTGAATTGTGTCCACCAAAAAGATATTTATGATTAGGACTGTATTTGGAAATAGGATCTTTGGGGAAGTAATTAGTTAAGATGTTGTCATGTTCAATCCATAAAGAACATTTTTTTTTAAGGCAGGTCCTTTACACTTTTTAATTAAAAGTGGTATTCTTGGTCAAAAGTAATGAGACGTATCCTTGTAAGAACATTATATGAACACACAGAGAAGAAAAGGAGACACACAGGACAGAAGGTCTTGTGAAGATGGAAGCAAAGAGACTGGAGTGATCCAGCTGCAAACCAAGGAATGCAAAGGATTGTGGGCAACAAACAGAAACTATAATGAGAAGCATGGAATAGATTCTCCCTCAGCCTCCAAAAGGAACCAACCCTGCAGATACCTTGTTTTCATACTTCCAGCCACCAGAACTGTGAGTGAATATTTCCGTTGTTTTATGCCACCCAATCTGTGGTAATTTGTTACAGCAGCCTTAGGAAACTAATATAATCCCCAAATCTACCTTCCTGTGGGTCATGTTTGCCAGGACTGGTCTCATGTCCATTCCTAAACAAATGACTGGCAAGGAGAATGAATCATGACTATTGGTTTGGACTAGTTATTTCTGGAGAAATGGGTGTGGGACTCAACCACGAGAACCACTACAGTCACCTCTCACTTCTCCCTCTTCCTCACCACCCTCCTTCCTATTCAATCACCAAGAGCCATAGATTGTGCTTTGTGGATACCTCATTTGCTGCATGCCTTCATTTTATACTTTATCCTTTGATCGGCAAAACATTAACATGGTTCAAAAATAAAAATATTCAAAAGAAAAAAAAAAAAAACACCAACACCCAGAAGCTTCCTTCTCAGAAAGATATACTTGAAACTAATAAAAGTGGCTACCTGCATGTGGGGTGGTGGTTGGAGAACAGAGTGAGTGGGGCATGGGTTAGTTTTTCCTTATGTGAATATAAAAGGTTGAATATATTGCCCTTAAACAAATGGCAGCACTTTGGTTTGTTTGCTTTTAAATCTATACTATATTCTAGAGTTCTTTTCTCTAAATATCTTGAATATCCTTCTACATTTCCCATCTCTTTCACCATTCTTCCACATTAAGCCACGGTATTTATCTTCTAGGGGAGTGCAACTGTCTCTAAATGGTAATGCTGCATTCGGTGTTGGCCCAAACCAAATAGCAGCAATGGTGATCTTTCTAAACTTTCATCTGTTCTTGTCACTTTACTTGAGGGGCCCTGGTGATGAAGTCTACAAAAGCCCAGCTACATAATTTGCATATCTCAGGACAAACTGAAAATGTGTGGCCCTGGTTCAAAAAATACTAAGAATTTCAAGGTGGTGATAACAGAGCATGGAAACAAGCATGGGCTTCTAAGCAAAGAACTGTGTATTACTACACAGGTCTCACATCATGAAACCATCCCTGAGTCTACGTAATATTTGTAAACTACTATTCATCCAGCTCTAAACATTCTTCCTAATCCTATACTCAGGGACCTATGATATTCTATGCCACAAACATAGATTATTTCTAGATTTTGATGGTCACTGGGATTTTTATTGAAGATTATGGTCAGTTTCTTAGGTCCTAGATTTTTCTCTCACCCACCATCTCAATGTACTGTTCTCTTTCCATCTTTCCTACTTCTTCGCCTAAATCTACATACCTTTCAGGCCTTGGCTAGTATTTTGCTTCCTCTTGGAGACTTTCTGTGAATCCTTATACTAAGTAAGAGTTCTCCTAGAGTATGTTCACAAAATCCTCTGTAATCCAGTTCATAACCCACACTTATAAATAATTTACCTGTGTCTGTTTGACCTAATGTTAATGTTTTCTAGTATTTATTGACTGTTTACTATTGCGTAACAGGCAGGGAGTAGTGTGAGGTGAGCAAGCATAAAATTTTAGGGGGTACTAGAAGAATATGAAAATAAGATTCATAACATTTTGATATGAATTTTTTAAAAAAATCAAAATTAATACAAAAAATCCATGCTGAACAAAATATTAACATCTTAATTAAAGACAAGCTCTTTACTGTCTCAAACTAAAGACAACATTACTGATTTTGCTTTTTGCCTCAGGCTACAATATGCCTGTACTGGTGCCAGCGTTGTGCTAAGCCCTGGACATACTTCAACTAAATTAATTCTCAAAGCAGTTCGGTTACAAAGAGATCCTCATCATCTTCCTTTTACAAATGAGATGTCCTTAGGCATAAAGAGGTGAAGCAATGATGTCAGTGCCAGGGTGAAGGAGTGATGCTGAGATTCACACTCTAGCCAGCCTGCCTCCAAGGCCCCTGCTCTTAATCACTGCTAAATTACCTCCTGCTATGTGGATAATTGAAAATTTAGCCATATACGTTCTACGTTAAATACATGTTTAGAAAAAGCATAAATTACCTGACCCCAAAATGCTTCTTAGGGGAGGGAAGAAACGACATGAGAGAATATTTAGAAAAATAAAAACAAAAACATTTGGTTTCTTAAGTTACAATGTATCAAAGACTAGCAAATGTAGTCATTATTGAATTTCAGATTCCAACACCTTCATTCTTACAGAAATATATTTTTAAATATCTTAACAATCTTCATGCAAGAAACAGTCATGTGCCAGGCCGAGGCAGCTCAGTGGCTGAGCATCAACTCATGCACCAAGAGGTCACCGGTTCGATCCCCAGTGGGGGCATGCAGGAGGCAGCCAGTTGATGTTTCTATCTCTCTCTCTCTCTCTTCCTCTCTCTCTAAAATCAATAAAGAAAAAAAAATTTTTTTAAAGAAACAGTCATATAGTCAATAAAGACATGTCCATATTAGAGGAATATAGGTTGGGGCAAAAGTAGGTTGACAGTTGTTTGCATAAAAAATAATATAATAAATGATAATACAAGAATAAACTCTGTGTTCTGTGTACTCACAACTGCAAACCTACTTTTGCCCCATCCTGTATATCTATTCCAGTTAACTCATTAGTCAAATCAAATCTATATGCTAATTTGCATTTAGGCACTTAAAAACATGTTGACTCATTTTGTTAATTTTATTTTGTCTGGTGATCATCCTTCCATTATAATCAGTTGTCTAATTTAGTGAAAAGAAATAATACAAGTGTGATTTTGCTACGTTGAGGATAAACGACATTGCTAATTTTTTCAGATTTTTCATCTCCTTGCACATATTTTTTGTCAAGTAATTTTATTCTTTTCATTTTTGATGTTTTCTTAATGCTGCAAGATAAATAAAACAAAAAATAATTTTATTAATGATATATCCACTCCAAAGTGTTTAAAAATGGCTCTTTGGGTGGTTGTTTCATTCTTTTCAAAGATTATTATGGAATAAGAAGAGAGCAAATATTTCTATTTGCATTTCACACTTGAGGAAACAGATACACCAATAGGCTCAGTGACTTACCCCAGCTGACTCAGAAATAATGTTATGTTGGATATTATGGCCAAATTTTTATATTGCAATCTGATTCTGAACCTGAGGTAGGTGAAGGAGAGAAAAGGGTTTCTAATTAAGAGAAAACAGAATATGTGACAAATTAGGGGTGAGAAGAGGCAGAATAAACCTGGGTCACTTAAAGTAAGGTAAACTCTATAAACAAAACTATTTGTATAGCGATGTTACATGCAATGGGCGCATACTATTACATAGTTATGACCACCCATTAAAATAGACAATATAAATAGGAATAACTGAAAATCAGTGTCACACAATTACTGAATGATGGAACTGAAATTCATATCCATGTCTTTTGACTCCATGATCCTTTTCTTTTTAATTATTCCATGAAAATTAAGAAAGACTTGTCCTGGCCTGGTGGCTCAGTTGGTTGGAGTGTTGCCCCATGGTATGGCCAGTAGGTC
Organism: Molossus molossus; assembly: GCF_014108415.1. Taxonomy (NCBI): domain Eukaryota; kingdom Metazoa; phylum Chordata; class Mammalia; order Chiroptera; family Molossidae; genus Molossus; species Molossus molossus. The sequence continues at coordinate 48,469,250 of NW_023425344.1, forward strand.
CTAGGCAGATGACCATGCAAGTGCACATAGAGCAAGTCAACCGTGATGGTGGCTGAAGGACAGAGAGAAATCTCTTAAGCTATCTTTACTCTTTTTCATGCTTTATTTCTTTCAGATTAAATGAATTCTACTGCCCTGTAGTTAAGTTTGCTGATTCCTCTTCTCTTTCTTTCTTTCTGTCTTTCTTTCTTTCTTTCTTTCTGTCTTTCTCTTTCTTTCTTTCTTTCTTTCTCTTTCTTTCTCTCTTTCTTTCCTTCTTTCTTTCTCTTCCCATTAATTTTCCATTAATCAATGGAAAAACTAAGGATATTTTTTCACTGATTTTTAGAAAGGAGGGAGGGGATGCACAGAGAGAAGCATTGACACTTGCCTCCCTCAGTGCCACCACTGGGGCCAGGGATGAACCTGCAACCCAGGTATGTGCCCTTGACCGGGAATCGAACCGGAAACCCTTCAGTGCACAGGCCAGTGATCTAACCACTGACCCACAGCAGCCAGGGCTGATCTTTTCTTTCACTTGATTTAGTCTGTTGTTAAACCCCTCTACTAAATATTTCAGTACAGTTAGTGTATTCTTCAGTCCTATAATTTCTGTTTGGTACTTTTTAATGTTTTCTCTTTGTTGAAATTCATGGATTGCTCACCTGACCTCAGTGAATATCTTCTTGATCGCTATTTTGAAGTTTCAATTAGATAAATCACTACCTCCACTTCACTAAGATTGGTTTCTGGAGATTTATCATTTTCTCTCATTTATAAGATATTCCTTTATTTCCTCATTTTTCTTGATTTTCTGTACTGGTTGCTACACATTAGATAAAATAGCCACCTTCCCAGTATTGACATGCTGGTCTCATGGAGGAGAGGAACCTTGTTCATCAGCCTGGTCTCAACTCCTGGTTTCCTCTCAAACTTTTGTGACTGTCCAAGCTATCACCTTTGTTCTTAGCAGTTCCCAATAGTGGAGGGGGTGTCAAGATCCATGACTGTCCCATAGCAGAGGACAGCAATTAGCATCTAGATGCAGGCTAATTAGAACTAGACCCTCAGGCAGCAGCTTGTCCAGCATGCAGTTAGCCCCTTCCAGAGAAAGCCTGGATGATGGGTGTTTTGCCTGCTCCCTGCACGAAGCCTTGGGAGAGAGCCACCCTGAGTGCTGGTGCACTTGTTACAAACTGCTTCCTTGTTTTCTGTAATCCTATGGGTCTCAAAAACCCATTGGCTTTTGGAGGTAAATGTTTTGGGAGTCTGTCCTTCAGATGGGATCCTTAAAAGTTGAGATGCTAAACGTGCAGATCAGACTCACGGAGAAGCTGAATGTTGGGGATTCCTTCCTGATTATATAGGATTGGGTTTCTGATGAGAATGTGTTTCAGCCTTTTCTACCTGCTTCAATGAGGGTACTTTCTCATTTGCCTAATGTGTAGAATCACTCAGCTAGTTCCTGGATTTCTCACAGAGGGAATTGCTCCAGGTGTAACTTTACATTCAGTGTGTCCATGGCAGGAAGGAAATTCAGGAAATTTCTTTGTCACCATCTTGGTCTGGAGTCAATGTTTCTAATTTGGATTCCCTTAGTTTTCCTGTTTAGTTGGTATTTAATTTTAAATAAAATTTTTGTTTAATTGTCTTAAGATCTATAATCATAGGGATTTATGCTTATAGTTGTACACATTTATGAAATATTAAAAATAATTTGCATCCATACCAGGAACCCAAGAGAATTATAGTAGTTTCTTGAAAAGTGTTCCATATGTCATTTCTGCATGAGATATACTGCATTATACCATCACCAAGTTGATCTTCCTAAAGTGTAGTTCTCATTTATGCTATTCTGCTATACAAAATCTCTAAGGGTTTCTCATTGTCTATAAAGTTAAGTTCAGATTTATGGATATAGCATTCCCGTATATATGTTCTCCTCCACTGTACCAGGACTCATCTTTGTTTTCTAAACTTGACCCCACCACAAATATACATACACACAACATACTCATTCATCCTGCCTTTGTTCATATTCTTTTTTGCCACTATCTCCTCATGACCAATCCCATCCATGTGGTAAGATCCATGATACCTTGTCTGATCCTTCAAGCACTTGGGCCTGACAATCCATTATTCCTATGATGTTCTATGCATATTGTTGCTATGGCAATTAGCATATCCCCTTTGTATCATGGTTGCTTGTGTATATACCTTAACAAAGTCATCTCATCTTCATCTGGGTATTCTTTAATGGGCCTAGATCGATATTTTGGACAGGTTATTTGTTCAATAAATACTTGTTAAGCTAATGTAAGACACAAAACAAAATTAGTTACTCACATATTTGAAAATGTCTATGAAAGTAATCACCATGAAATTATTGAGAGCTGAATATGAAGCAAGTAAGGAAAGCTTCAGAGGAGTGAATATGTGTGTAATTTGTTGAACACTTAGCAAATAATGACATTCTAAATGCAGCATTTTTATAAGGTGTACAAGCATTGGAATCTAGGATTATGTAGTAGTATTGAATAAAATCACTTACGAAGAAAAAATAGCAAATAAAGGCCCAAATAGTTTTTGTTGGATATCAATTAACTGCTAGCCTGTTTGCTCTAATAGGCCACTATTAGTGAAAGGATAAAATAAGCTATACACATAAGAAACATTTATTGCCTACTTTTTGCCCTGAGACTAGTATAATTCAACAAACTTGTATAATAAAATTACCTCCAAAATAGTTTAAAATAGCAAAAGCTTTTAACCCAACTTACTTAAAATAAGGTTTTTTTTAAATACTAAAATCCTAAATATTTAAAGAAGTGAGAAAATCTGTTTCTTCAAGTGATTTTAGAATACTTTTATTTTTTAAACTTCTGATTTGCTTTCTGCATCTAGAATGCTATCTAAATCCCTGCTGATTTATCCTTACACTTTTGGCAGGATTTATTTGCTCCTGGACACCAGACAGTTCTGTTAATAATGGCAAATCCTTTCAGTCTCTGGTTCCTGCAGGTGGGGCTTTGATTGACAAGGTAATAAAAGTGTTAATGAGACAGAGTGGCACAGTCAGAAATCAATAGCTGCCAATAAGAAAAACATTTCTGATACTTAATTTTGTAGAATTCTCTTAAACCAGTTAAACACCTTTTACATCGAAAACTTTTCCACTTTATCATTGATTTTTTAAATCTCTGCCAAAGCGGCCATACACATTGCATTAAACCATAGCCATGCCTAGGGTGGATGTCGTTCACATAATCGTGCCTGAATTCCTCGGCTTGCCATTCCCAGAGCTGGGGGTCTGCAGATAGTGCGTTGTCCCAAGGCTACAGGCAGAACAGACCTTTCATCTCCTTCACTCAACAGTTGGGTGACCCAGGACAAGTTTCTAAACTTCTCTGATTTCGCATCTGTCCAAGCATTTTATAAACACCTCCCTTGCAAAGTATTCACAAGAGCTAAATGATATGAAATATGTAAAAACATGAACAGAATGGCTCATGAAAGATATTTCAGAAATAATAGATATTACTACCCTTAAATGCATATAGCAATTTTCCTTCAGTTAAGACTAGTTTAGAACTTAAAGATTTGGGGTGTTCTTCCCTTCCTTCATTTTGGACATCCATGACATACTGAATTCATAGGACCACTATTAGTGTCAGGAGGTGTAAATGGATGGCTACAATTGCTTTGTGGTGTTTCGTTTCCACTTTATCTTTGCTCTATTTTTATTTCATGTTCTAACCCTTTGATTCAGTTAGCTTTTGCTTCATTAAATCAGTGACTTTAATAAACATTTATTACTTCTCACAGTTCTAAGGGTCAGCTGCATGTATGTCTGGCCTGGGGTACCCTGGCTGTATCCGGATGATGAAGGACAACCTCTTTCATGTCCAGCCATTGGTTTGTTGTCAGAGAGGATTTGGCCTCATGTGTCTTGTCTCCTAGCAGGCTAGTCCAGGTATGTACACATGCTTCAGTCATAGGGGTCCCGAGAGAAACAAGAGAGAGAAAGCCCATTGAGCTTGCACTTTTCAAGTCAGCTTCTGTCACATCTACCATCATGCTGATCAAAGCAAGACACATTTTCAAGCCCACAGTAAGAGTGGAAAGGGCTACTCCTGAACATATGTATAAAAAAGTGAATTTTGAGGCCATTTATACAACAAACACTCCCACATTTTATTTAGTCAGATATCTCTAAGAAGCATATAAATATTCCTATAGAATAATAATTTCCTTCAGATATAATATAGTCAGGGTTAAATATATTCTATTACTATGCCCTTGTTTTTTTCCCAACTGAATGTCTGATTGGCTTTTAATTATACATAGTGCTGAGAAGCACATTTGGAAAAAATAGACTGTTTATACTATCTATGACCTTTTTGTTGGATGCTTTTTGTCCTATGGGAATAAATGTTAGTTTTCTCTTTCCAGTTTAGAAAGTGTGGCTTGTCCTTTGCTTTGATTCATTTTTTTCTTAAAAATATTACTCTGGGGTTAATTACATTTCAGTTTTAGAAGGGAACCAAGGTATCTCAAAACCTGACTTGTTCATGACTCTGTTGTACCTTGTTTTTTTTTACTTGTCGGTTTTATTCTAAATAATATGGTCCCAGGATAACATGTCTTTCCTCTGAAAACTGGCAAAAAGAACAGAGGGATGTTTAGTTTGTAGGGCTGCCATAACAAAACGCCACAGACTGAGTGGCTTAAACAACAGAAATTTCTTTTTTACAGTTCTAGTCACTAGAAGTCCAAGATCAAGGTGTCAGTTTCCGGTGAGCGTGCTGCCCAGCTCACTTTCCTGCTGCGCCCTCACATGTTGGGGAGAGGAAGAGCACTCTGATAGTTCTTCTCAAGGCACATCTGGGCCCCACCATCATGACCTCATTCAATCTTTATCACTTCTTTATAGGTCTTATCTCCACATAAATTAACTTTGAGGGTTAGTGCCTCAACATATGAATTTGAGGAAGGGACATAATTCAGTCCATAGCAGGAAAATTGAAAGATAGTAAAAACAAAAAGCTTAAAATTTTATGAACCTCACCAATTTACATAAGGTAGGATTGGTCTACATAGTGTGTGGTAATTACACAAATATCTGTGACTTTCTATGCAGCAATGACTGATCTCAATACAAGTTGAAAAAGCCAACAAACCTGAAATTTAATCAAGAGAGGTCAGCTGTGCATATGTAACTGGATGTAAAATTTGGCAGGTATGGTCTGATGCAGCACCTAGGGAATAGCTAACTCCTGGGGAAATAGCTTGAAGAATATAAACAATATAAACTATTTCTTCTTTGTTTTAATTAACAATATACAGGGGTGAGCAAAAGTAGGTTTACAGCTATTTGTATTGAAAATAATACAATGACTTATTAATAATAATGCAAAAATAAACTGTTTCACATATCCACTGTAAACCTATTCTGCCCACCCGTGTATATATGTATATGTCTGTACATGTGTAAATATGTATATGTATATAAATACATATACATATAAATATATGTATATATAAGTATATGTATACATATATATACACACATATATATTTTTTTATATATATGGTGTCCCAAAAATGTTTACACAAAAAAAGTGTAATTATAAAGCAAGTGTTTATTAAAATACATTTCATTTTCAAAATATAATAGAATCTACAGACACCCTGTACACATTTTGGAGGATGGATGGGTGGATAAATATAAATATAAATATATACACACATATCTATCTATCTCTATATATAGATATATATATATATATAAAACTTTATAAAACTATTTCCAATAACATTTTTTTTCACATATTCTTGATGTGTACCTGGAGTCACCAAGAACTGTTTGGAAATATTTAATGTGACTGGAATGTAAATGTAAGATTGCACTCCTAAAATAATTTCTTCCCATAAGTAGTAATTGCTTAAAAATCTGAAAATATAAATTTTATTTTATAAGTATGCAATCCTTTCTGAGAAACATATTAAACTTGAAGAGTTAAAAATATTTAAAGCATTTTTTAAACTGCTTTTACACATTCCTGGTAAAATGCTTAGTAAAATTTCAGCTTTAAAATTCCCTAGGGTATTATATCATTGAGTGTCTTCACAAACTAGACTTTTCTGTCCTCATTACTTCCCCTGTTAAATTTCCTATCATCGCGGATGAGCCTGGAGTATGCTTCTTTTAGCAACTGCAGTTGAAAACTGTGAGATATTGCTAAATTATAAAAGGAAGCATTTTTTTCACTCACTTCTATATTGAACATGTTAAAAGGAAAAAAATTGCTTGGAAATATATATTATATAGCGCATATATTCATACAGATTTTTCTTTTTCAATGAATCCAGGGGCTTAAGACTTTAGGAAGGTGTCTTAGTCAGCTTGGGTGCCACACCAAAATACCACAGACCTGGTGGTTGAAACAACACAAATTTATTTTCTCACAGTTCTGGGGGCTGGGAGTCCAAGATGGAGAGGTCAGTTAATTAGGATCGTGGTGAGAACTCTCTTCCTGTCTTGAAGAGAACTGCCTTCTCCCTGTGTCCTGACATGACAGAGAGAAACAGGGATCTCTGGTTTCTCTTCTTAGAAAGATGGTATCATTATCATATCAGGGCCCCTCCCCCCATTGTGACCTCTTTTAGAAATCTTGATCACTTCCTCACAGGCCCTATCACCAAACAGTCACATAGGGAATTAGGGCTTCAGTGTATGAACTTGGGGTGGAGGAAGGACATAGTGCAGTCCACGGCAGAAAGCAACAGCTGTACGTGCAAGTCAGACCGCAAGGCTGAGTCATGTCAAATTTTCCTGTTAGGACTTGCAAACATGATTCTTGCATCACTAGTTATAGCAAAGTTGTCCAAACTGTCAATTATCATATACCTGTTGATTTTGCAACTGCATGGTATAGAGCCTGCTTTAAGGACCATTTCTGAGAGAAGAGATGAGCTAATTCTTTCTTAGTGCTAAGAGACTAGGGACCTGCAGGTCAGCCATAGCATCTGGTAGAAAGAGAAGAAGGTTCATCCGTCTCTGCCTCCTTCCCATTCTCGCCTTCCTCCCCCACATCCTTAGCATATTCTACAATATAAAAGAAAATGCAGAAATTGAAAATTTTCTATTTTCTTTGTACTTACCCATTTATTATTTTATTCAACAAAGATTTATTAAGTGTTCACTAGTGTCAGACATTGTACAATAAACTAGGGGTACAAATAGCATTTATTTGTTCCTTCAGCAAGTATTATTCAGCACCTACAACATGCCAGGTACTATTCTACGCATTTAAGAACAAAATAGAAAAAAAATTCCTTTCTCCAGGAGTTTAGAAAAACAATCAATAAGCATTTTATTTTAAAAGTTAAATCATACATATAGTACGATAGAAGTTGAAAAATGCCAATAATTATTACAACAGGGTAAGATGGTAGGAAGTGGAGGGAAGGGAGTAAGTTATAAGAGTAAATACAATAGGTCTCATTGAGAATGTAAAATTTGAGCAAAGACCCAAAAGAGATGAGAAGGTTAGTTAGGCAGATATCTGGAGGTAGAAGATCCAAGCAGAGAAAACAACTAGAACACAAACTTTAAGGCTGGCATGTGTTTGTCTGGTGAACTCCAGAAACAGCAGAGGTCAGTGAGGTTGGAGCTAAATGAACAAGAGAAGGAAATTTAGACTTGAAGGGTGAGATCATGGAAGACCTTATAAGCCACTGTAAAGTATTAAAATATTAACTCTATGTAACTTGGAGGACATCTCAGTGTTCTGAAAATGAAGACTGATTTTTTTTAAGTATTGTGATTATAGATTTATATGCTATAAATAGAATATAATTATGTTTTAGATTTTAATTCAATCTGATCAGTCTTTATTTTTTTTAATATCTTTTTCTTTATTGATTTTAGAGAGAGAGAAAGGGAGAGGGAGAAAGAGATAGAAACATCAATGAGAAAGAACATCATTTGGCCACCTCCTGCATGCCCACCTCTGGGGATCGGGCCCACAACCTGGGCACATGCCCTGAGGGGAATTGAACCAGGGACCTCTTGGTGCATTGGTCAGTGTTCAATCAGTGAGTCACACCGACCAAGCCTGATCAGTCTTTAGGCAAAAAATTTAATTCAATTCATCGTGATTGCAAATTTGAATTATTGCTACCATCTTATTTTGTATTATTTGTCCTTTTTAAAATCTTTTTCTGTTTATTTTTCTTTCTTCTTTTGATCAAGTGGGTTTCAACCTCATTTGATTTTTTTTCTATTCATTTTTAAGTACATAGTAATGTATTCTTTGTTTCCCCAGAAAATCCACAGAAGCATGCTTATTTAAACTCACCATTTCTAAATACCTAATAAATATCTTCATTTTCCTTCTGAATAATAAAATGACCTTAGAATGCTTGATTTCAGTAACTATACTCTTTCCTTGCTTATATGAAGTTTTCGGGTAAGATTCTTTTTTTCTCTCGAGATTTTTACCCTCACAAATTAGACAGTATTGTTATTATTTTGTACATTGTTTAGATTTTCCCACAGGTTTTCCATTGTTTTACCTACTAAAAGTTCTTGAATTTCAGACCTTTCCACAATAATCATTTTCCTTCTTCTTATAGAAAATATTTTAGAAATTCCTTTAGTTCAAGTCTAATGTTATAAAAAATCTCAGTTTTTGTTTGCCTGAAAAAGTGCTTTGCTTTTGTTCTGGAAAAATACGATTCTGTTCAGTATAGAATCCTAGGTTAACAGATACATTTCTTCCTATTTTGACTATATCAATCTACTATCATCTGACTTCCACTGCTGTTATTGAAAAGTCAGCTATCATTTAAGTTGTCATTTTTTCATATATAATAGGTTATTTTACCTCTGGATGTTTTTAAGTAATTAACATTGTCATGAACTACATTAAAACATGTCCTAATGAAATAGCTGTATTGCTGGAATAACGGCTACATGCTATGATTCTCATAATATATTGTTGGATATTATTTGCTAATGTAGGATTTTTGCTTCACATTAGATCTGCATGTTCTTTAGGTTTTGCATAGAATGACCTGCAAACCCCATGTCTGGTTTATTCTTGTAAATCAGATATCAGTGTAAGTGCACCTTTCTCCACTGGAACTTCCATTTCCAAAAAATCAAAAGAGAACCCCCTCCCTCTACATAATGTCACCCTGTTTATATATTTTTTCATAACTTTCACAACTTAAATGACCCTACCCATATGTTTGCTAAGGTGTCTGCTTTTGCACCCCTCCAACTTCCCCCTTCCCATACCTGTGTGAGCACAGGAAGTTCTCAGTGACTCCTGTGTTCCGCATGGAAAAGGGCAAGAGGGTCCAAACTCTCTTTGTCCTGGAAGCTCAGACAAAATGAAGAGTCTTTCGGGTCAGAGAATTACTGACTTTTATTATCTCATTTAACTTGAGTTTGGAGAGGATGCACACCTCTACGCACATGTCATCAAGCTGCCTGGGTCACAGTTACTTACTTTGCCACAATCATAGTAAAAATAAAACGCCATCACGCCCAGCTGGTGTGGCTCAGTGACTGAGTATCATCCCAGGCACATTTCTGGGTTGTGGGCTTGATCTCCAGGAGGGGGCATGCAGGGGGCAGCCGATTGATGTTGATGTTTCTCTCTCATCCATATTTCTATCTCTCCCTCTCCCTCTCCTTTCCTCTCTCTCTCAAAAATCAATAAAAAACATATTAAAATAAAATTAAAACGCCATCACTAATGAGCTACATCCACACATATTGACTCAGAACAGAATTTATTTTATATTGTTAAATAAAAATAGAAAAATATTTTTAAAAGTATCTTTTTTTATAAAATAAAAGTAAATATTTGCATGTTCATATATATACATATATATATAAATATATATATGTGCTCATATTTATATAAAAAGTTTGGAGGTAATAGCATGGGAATTGAGAAAGGGAATTTCAGTTTATTATAACTTCTCCCCTAAAGTTTAAGCATAATTTCACTTCCATTTTTGTTTTAATTAATTTAAAAAAATAATAAAAGTTAGAAAAAAGTGAGAAATTCACAAAGTATTCCATTGGCCAAATCTTTTTCATTAGCTTAAATATAAATAAATAGACAAACAAAAAAAATAGTTACCCCAAAATCACTGTTTTCTTTCTTACTCTACTCTTAGAAACATAGTTTTAGCTTTCTATCTATAAGAAGTGTGACACCAAGTTTTCAGCTTTCATTATACTTTTCCCAAATTTTATTCATGTCTCCAAAATACAGCTTTTATATCTGCACTACATGTTTTCTATAATTTTTGACACCTCATTAATTGTCAATTACCAGCATTAAATCTTCCCTTTATTCACACATGCAATTGAGGGAGTAGACATGACTTTGCTTTTAAGACCTTCAAGCAAGCAATCATGCCCAGATATCGGAGAAAGCGCTGTTCTAGTCTTCCATCACTTTGATACCAAAACAATGAAATGTATAGCACAAAAAGAGCTTAACTGCACATTTACTCTGAACAAGGCCATAAAGAAAGAGTAGCCATAAAAAGAGGTCTATATAACTGAATTTCATGGGGGAACAGAATACTTTCTTTTTTTATGAGAAATTCTTATGCCTTGGAGCCCAATTGGTAAGGACTGCATTTCAACTCTTTCAGCTCTTATTACTGGGAAAAAAAATAAAAGATGGATTACTCTCTGATCTAACAAAACTCAAATGGCTAGCAGATTGAGTCCTGCTACCTTTGCTCCATTTTTAAAAAATATTTGCAATGCAAATAACTGTTTAAGATTCCTCTGGCTGCACTAACATTTACGTGTGTTGTGCCAAATAAAATAGCTATTTATGTGTTTAAAGGAGACCATTTCTTGTTCTGTATATACACACCTGGGCTCACTTCCCTTGAGAAGATGCCTCAACAGTGCTAGAATAACAAGACAATAACAGCAAAATAATAGAGATTTATAGTGATTGTCCAGAAGTCAACAGGGGATGGCTCACACAGTGAGTGCAACCAAAACAAGTATCAGTTTTTTCAAGCAGAAAACAAAAGCAGAGCTGTTTGATGCAATCTAATGTTTCAGCCACAACGCCACACTGAATCTGCAGACGAATTATAGCATGCTCCTGTTCCCAGAATGAAAAAAGAAAGAGAAAGAGAGGAATAAAAATCATAAAGTATTAATCTGTAAACCCTACAACCCTAATTGCATATAAAACTCTCATTTTTTTAATGATAATAATATGGTTTCTCATTGCTAAAGATCCTTCCTAAAGGTCCAAACTAGGCCACAGATGTGTTTTGTTTGACCTCCACAGTATTTAGGAAATCAGGACATTTCTACATTGAAAAGTGTGGATTTCCAGCTTTTTTTAATTATCAGAGGATTTAGACGACATTCCCACATGGTAACCATCAGATCAGCTGAGTAACAGATGCCCCTTTTGTTAACCATTTCTTTTCTTGTTGAGCACATTCCACGCTACTCTTTATTGTCTTTCATCTCCTACTCTTTTACTAATGTATGAACAGTCATTACTTGTCTAGCACCTCTTGGCATTTGAGTTTGTATTCCCCAATACAAATAAATCCCTCTCTATTACTGCTCCCAGGTCAGGCTTTATCATCAAGGACTTTACATCCCAGAAAAAGCTTTGGGATAGAAATTATGGTGTGAAAAATACTTGCAATGCACACTGGCTGAGGCTTGGAGGTTCTGAAAATGACTTACCCATGGAAACCAAGAAATACTTTTGGAGGGAAACTCCAAAGAAGAGGATAAATGAGGTTCACTTTTCACAATAAGTGCACTTTCCAATCTGTGAATTTGGAAGAGAGTATTATGGTGGCATAACAGAGGAATCCAGAGCCCATGTTATCTCTGACTGCTTTGGGCAGATTATTCTATCTATCTGGGTCTCCGTTTTCTCATTACTAAAGTGAGAAAATTGTGTCCATTGATAAGAAAAGCCCCTTCTAACTCTTGGTTTCTATATGAATCCCAAACTAAGAGGAAAAGATTTTCTTTCTTTGTCCTTCCTAGCTCCAGAGAGCAAGTGTAGAGGAGGGAACATGTTTATGTCTACCTTCTGGTCATTGGAGCCCTTATAAAGGGAAACATATTTAATCAATATTTTCCAATAAAATAATTTCTCCTTTGCTTTAATCTTCTTGAATCCTCATCACCTAGCACAAGGTAACATGCAATGAAGACATGTTGAAGATCTGAAAGACTGCCCTAAAATGTTTAGATTTCTGGGATTTTTTTAAATAATTATAGATATTCTGACTATAATTTTCTAACACTATTGTTTACTGACTCTCTGCTAGCGTTTATTGCAAGCACTTCACATGCATTATTTTATTTAATTCAGATCACCATTTTACTAACACAGAAATGATTTCTCTTTAAGCATCCCTAAATATTGTCTCTCAAATGAAATTTTCAATGCCACGTTATAGAGGTTCAATAACTGAGGTTTAGAAATGGGAAAACGTGAATTCATAATGGGACAAAAAAACCTTCATACGGCATAGAGCACCTAACCATGAGATCTCAGTGAGTGGTTATGGACTTAAGAGTCCACATCTGTTCACTCCATCTCCTTTTCATGTCTTACGTTCTCCAGTTGCTTCTCTGTCAATATATACTTCCTTCTTGTACACACCTCTACACATACACACACACACACACAGCCAAAAAATTATCCTTGTAAATTCTAAGATTTAAAATGTTTGAAAAATACACATTGTTCTCTTATTTCCAACTTCTCTTTACATATATTAATATTTAGTTTAATATCAAATTACTTGTGATATAAAACAAACAAGTTAAAGAAATTATTATTTTTAAAAACCTAAGATTTCTTGAGGAAATCATTTAAAAATGTGAAACCTCAATTTCATCAGCTTTAGCAGAAGTTGGCAAACTTTTTCTGTAAAGGATCAGATAAAAAATATTTGGACCTTATCTACTATATGGTCTCTGTTGCAATGTTTCTGTTACTACATGAAAGCAGTCATAGACAATAGATAAATAAATGAGTATGGCTGTGTTCCAAAAATATTTTATTCTTGAAAATTTTAATTTTATATAATTTTCAAATGTCATTAAATATTATTTTCTCCCCAACTAATTTAAACTGTAAAAACCATTCTGAACTCACTGGATTAAAAAAATCTGTCCATACAAAGAAAGACTCATGGACACAGACAATAGTATGGTGATTGCAGTATGGCGGAGGTGAGGTAGAAGAAGGTATAGGGAGAATAAATGGTGATGGATGGAGGCTTGACTTGGGGTGGTGAACACACAATACAATATACAGATGCTGTATTATAGAATTGTTTACCCAAAACCTGTATAATTTTATTAACCAAAGTCACTACAATAAATTCAATTAAAAAAAATCTGTCCAGCCCTGGCCGGTTTGGCTCAGCGGTTAGAGCGTCGGCCTGCGGTCCGGAGAGACCCGGGTTCGGTTCCCGCTAAGGGCACGGACTTCGGTTGCAGTTTGTCCCCGGCCCTGGTTGGTCGTGCGGGTGGCAGCCACTTGATGTGTCCCTTCACGTCGATGTTTCTCTCTCTGTCTCTTCCTCTCTCTCCCTCCCACTCTATCTGTACAAAAAATGGAAAAATGTCCTCGGGTGAGGATAAAAAAATAAATAAATAAATAAATAAATAAATAAAAAATCTGTCCATATCAAGCAACTTCTTCAACCACAATCATATGAAACTAGAAATCAATTTCAAGGAAAAAACTAAAAAGCACACACACAGACACAAAAAGAATTTTTAAAAATGTCCATGCAAAGCCTATTTGGCTAGCAAGCCAAAAAATGAGATTTTTTTCAGATTAAGCCATAGTTTGCTAACACATGAAATACAAAATGGAGATCAAAAGATTATCCTAGACAGTTATTGTGGAGTGTATGAATATTAACCTTTGTAAACTACTATATATAGTGTCTATAACATAATAAACCCTCAATAAACATCAGTTATTAATAATTTTATTATGAATATGAAATTTTTCTTTTGTTTAATAATAGTTTCTTTAACCTTAATAGTAGATAAGCATTAGGTTAGAATTTCTAATTCCAGTAGAATTAGAAAAATTAAATCCAAAAAGTTTTATTACTGCTTGTTATAATAAAGACTATTTTTTTATAGTAACAGCTTAGAAAATCTGTGATTATAATTTTTACATTAGTTATGCACAACTTATTTCCTAAATGTGTTTAGTATTCACGGTATAACAACTTTGCTAAGTCATCGTGGATTGTCACAGTGAAGAGAAGGAAAGCTTCAGGGTTGCACAGATAGTTAAAATTCCCGAATATGGCTATTCAAGTACCAGATTTAAAAGCAAAGTGACAGTAAGCCAAGTCCCTTTATGCTCTATCAATAATATATGTTACTGTACTCAGCAATTCAGGCCCTGGAAGGGTGTCTGAGATGGTGGTGTACACCGAAGGGAGCTCAGATACAGTGTTAATGTTCTCAAGCCTTCACCACTAAGCGTAATCAGCAATAATTGTTAGAAGTTCCCCTACAAAGAACCATTTCCAGGAAATCAACTTTATAATCATTAGAAAGAAGAAAGTTCATTGTTCTTACACTTGTGAGAAGGCACACACTCTGCTATTGCCGTCCATCTGTGGATGACATAAAGCTGGTGGTAAGAGGGACACAATCAAGGTCACAAAATAAACACACAATCATGTGGAACCAAATATGGCAATAAGAAATGTTTTAAAAATGCGACTTCTAGGGGAGAAAAGGTTCCTCTTCTCTACTGACACCTGGTCAGACACTTTCTAAAGTTGTGTTCAATTCTTGGCAAGGTGCTCTAAGGATAATTTAGGGACACTGGACCATAATCAGGTCAGCACAAAGCAAAACAGTTTTGATGATAAGGGACTTGAAGCCATAACAGGAGTCAAGGGAAATGAAAATGTTTAATTTTTTTTTTTTTTAATGAGAGACTTTGAATAAACAGGATAACCATCTATAGACAGGTCAGAACTCCTGTGTAACTGTCCAGTTTAATCTAAATATCTAAAGAGAGGATGAGTCCAGTCTGCAGACTGACGTCTGCGCAACACAAGGAAAAGCACTTACCAGAGGTGCTGAAAGGTGGAATGGCTGCTTGGGGAGGATCCTGCCTTTCTGCCGCTGTACAATTGGAACAGAGGACTACTTGGTGGGGCTGTTTCAAAGAAGATTCAAATACTGCTCTAATGATGGGACTGAAATACTTGGAAGACTACTCTAACCTTGGCCATCTATATTTCTGTGTCTAAGAAGACCTTGAGGTGGTTCACTGTCTGTGCTGTTGGTTTATGAACAACTCATATTCCCCAGATAATTCACTTAGGAGAATTAACTTAGAAACAGGATCTTTCTCGGATCTAAAATAATTAATTATAACATTTGATCAGCGTGCATAAAAATATATAGATGAGAGCCCTGGCCGGTTTGGCTCAGCGGTTAGAGCGTCTGCCTGCAGTCCTGAGAGACCTGGGTTTGGTTCCCGCTAAGGGCATGTACCTCGGTTGCAGTTTGTCCCCGGCCCTGGTTGGTCGTGCGGGTGGCAGCCACTCGATATGTTCCTTTCACATCGATGTTTCCCTCTCTCTCTCTTCCTCTCTCTCCTTCCCACACTGTACAAAAAATGGAAAAATGTCCTCGGATGAGGATTAAAAAATATATAGATAGATAGATAGATAGATAGATAAGAGAACTCCCCCTAATCAAAATTTTCAGTGAACATAATACAATAAAGCATAGTACAAAATTTTAATTCAGAATGTTCCTGTTCAAAATGTACCTCCTAAATCTTTTTTTAAATATGTTTTTATTGATTTTTTTTTTTTTTTTTATCCTCACCCGAGGACATTTTTCCATTTTTTGTTCAGGTAGAGTGGGAGGGAGAGAGAGGAAGAGAGAGAGAGAGAGAGAGGAGAGAGAGAGAGAGAGAGAGAGAGAGAGAGAGAGAGAGAGAGAGAGACATCAATGTGAAGGGACACCCGCACAACCGACCAGGGCCAGGGACAAACTGCAACCGAGGTACACGCCCTTAGTGGGAACCGAACCCAGGTCTCTCAGGACCGCAGGCCGACACTCTAACCGCTGAGCCAAACTGGTCAGGGCTGTTTTTATTGATTTTTTTAGAAAGATAGAAACATCAATTGAGAGAGAAACATCAATTGGCAGCCTCCTGTACGCCCCCTACTGAGGATCAAGCCTGCAACTCAGGCATGTGCCCTGACCGGGAATGGAACCGAGACCTCTCAATCCATGGAATGATGCTCAACCACTGAGCCACACCAGCCAGGTCCAAATCTTATAATTAACATGTTTTTCTTCTACTATGCAACCTGCATCAAATTATTTTTAACTTTTTTTTTTCTGGAAAGTAAAGTGTGCACTTAGCTAGTGGCAGCTCCTGTCAGTAACATGAGTGGAGGTTTTGCTGTGGGCAAAACCTGAGGAACACGCATTTTAATCTCGGGGAGTTGTCTTCTGAAGCCATCTATGGATGTGTAGGGAAACAGGCACAACTCTTTCTAAGAGAACTGAGCTGGAGAGAGATTATTATGTGATGCAACCCACTTACAGTTCAGCCACCAAGTGGAACTTCACCAGTCGTAATTCTCGAAATGTTTAATACAGAAATGTTACTGGGATCCCTGCACTGGAAGAAGTGAGTTGTTCTTGGGTGGAACAAGATGTTGACCTCCTGGGAACTTTAAAGAATTAGTTCTGTCCGGCCAGTGTGGCTCAATGGTTGAGCATTGACCCATGCACAAGAGGTCACCGGTTCGATTCATCAGGGCACATGCCCGGGTTGTGGGCCTGATCCCCAGTGCGGGGCATGCAGGAGGCAGCCAATCGATATTCTCTCTCATCAAAGTTTCTATCTCTCTCTTCTTCTCACTTCCTCTCTCTCTAAAATCAATAAAGGGGAACAAAAATTAAACAATTAGTTCCTATTTCTCCATTAAGTAATTAATGGGTCCTGTTTGTAGTCATCAATTTACGGAAGAAAGAAATTATGGCAAGATGCTGAACGTGAGCCTGAGGAAGGGGTGGCCTAGTCTCTCTCTACAGTGTATAAAATGACTCCGATTTCACTAAGCTGGGACACCGCCAAGTATAAAATCTCTGCTATAACAAATCCAGGATACTTTCTTCCTTCCCCAACTTTTTGCACCAAGTATTCTAGTGAATATATTGAATTTTCAAAAAACAAGTAAAAATTGCTACTTTAGTGGCCTAATATGTACAGTTTCTCGCTCCTGGGCAGCGCCCACACTGCCCCCTTTACTCTCACTTACACAGCAATTTGGTGTAATGTACATGCCTGGCTTCCTGCGCTGGGCTAGAACACCCTTGAAAAAATAATCAGGCATGTTTGATCTTGGACAAGCACTGTGCACAGTAGGTGTCCAAAACTGTAATTTAGAATGAATAAATGTAAAACTCATAAACGTAAAAATACCTTAGATGGCAGAAATCATCTTACTTATTTTTTCACACATCCCAGCCATGCACAGAACCTTGAAACTGTCAGGTTTCCTTCCCACACTGCTGACACCAAGGAAAATCCCTGTTCCTAGAGAGCAAATACCCTGCAGGGCTCTTTCCATTCTCAAATAAGGGAAACTTATTTTGAAATTTATGGGAAAAAATAATACTTTTTAAAAACAATTTACATTTGTATAATACAGAGAACTCTTTAAAAGAATGGGGGGGCAGTCATTAAATTAGAAAAAGGACTTCTTTCCTGGTTGTGTTTGGAACCCACACTCTGGAAGACAATGTGCATTCCAGCTGCGACTGGGTGCTCAGCATGTGGCTGCCCAGCACTGCTAAGCATTTCTGATTTTGCTAAAGTCACGGGACAGTCAGATTTCCAAATGTCCAGGTATGAATTTAATTGTATGCTGGACTGGTGGTAAATACTGTCACTACTCTGCCTCTCAAAACAATGTGATTAACTTCGACGAGAATGTTCAACCCTGGAGCAAAGTCCACTTTTTACTCCTCTATGAGAATTATTGGAATGAAAGAAAAGAAATAGCCCAGGAGCCTTTTCAGCGTCCTTATTTTTCTCTGTCACATCATTAAAGGTTCAATGAATCTCCAATTAAGTCTCCCTGGATGCTGCCACCAACTTGATTGATAGATGTCCTTGGCTCACCTCCACAGGACATGCCAGCACCCAGCCCCCCCTGCTACCATCAATTACCGCTCTCCTGTCATCAGTGCCCTCACCTGTCAATTTATGTGCCACAAATCCAGTGAAGCCCTCTAATCAGGGAGTGAAGAGAAAAGCTATTCTTCTTTACTTTTAATGGTGGGATAAAAAAAAAAATCTTAACAAACCGTATACTGTTTAATCTTAGAGGAAGCGTTGCTTTAGGCTTATTCATGTTCTTTCTTCCACCATTCACCAAACTGTCACAGAAACTGGTGTCACTGGACTGACATGTGAACATGTTAAAGGCAAAGGAAACAAATTTTTTAAATATACTTAGAATTTGCAGAAATACAGACTTTTGACACTTGGAATCCCAGGCATTTGCCAGGAAGAAAAAAAAAAAGGAATCATTCAATTAAAAAATAAAGAAGTAAAAACTGAGAGCAGGAAGCACAGATCAGAACTGATGAGAAAGAATAAGCAGTCCTTTGTTGTTGGCAAACCTAGCACACATGATAAATTTCACTTGTCTCCTGCCCCACCTGTTTAATGTTTACACGTGAACTGATTGTGGTGCTTGATAACTGATTACCTGTCTGGGACACTGCAATCCTCTGTCTATCGACAGGAAAATATAACCTCCCCTGGAGTGCCGATAGTCATCCCTGCCTTTGACCATGAACTGCTCTGCACAAAGCCCCAGGAGGCTGAGGTGCCTCTGACAGGATCCATGAAGGAGAGATTGATTCTATGTGGATGCCTATCGGATAATGACCTTTGACTTCTGTACCCAAAGTGACAACAAAAAATGTCAACTCTAATTAATCTCATGTCCTTAGAAAGATGATTGTTTTTCTAAAACAGTTCAGAGAATTCTGTGGATTTTTTTTTTTTTTAGAAAGAGTAGAATAGAGAAAAAAAGAGAGAGGACATTTCACAGGATAAGAAAACGTGCTCTCTCTTCAAATGAAGGAATGTAGGAAGTCATTTTCCTGGTTAAAAATCTCCCAGGGATGACTGATCCACTCCCTGAACCATCTATTTTACCACTTAGGGAATATATTACTTACTATATCATTAAATATATGTTCTGAAAAGATAGATTGTATTCTTTAAAAAGGCATAAAATAAATAGGGGGAGGGAGATTATCTCTTCATTCTCTAGTCTATATTTAAAATTGTCCCCTCCTGCTATGGTTAAATCACAAAATATGAGCAAGAATCTTATAATGTCAAAATACTTGGGTTGCGGTGCTAAGCGCCTGCATGATAAGTAGCTACTGACCAGTATTCACGGGACCGTGGTGCCATTGTTTGATGAGTGCTGCACCTTGCTGCATCACTATGTCAGTTCTTCTACGGTCACTCTTTCCCAAGAAAAAGTAAAACTAGTTGTAATATTTGTTGCTTTTGTTTTTAATCTGCATTTTGTTTTATCTACTAATGACCTGTCTAGGGACTTACTTTTTAACGTTTTAAAACATTCGTCGTCTTAATGGTCCCTGTTAAAAAGGCCTACCCTTAAGAAGAAGAATTCACTAAAAGGCATAATTACTTGTAAATGAACCCACATTGTAAATATCCTTACATATTTATTACTAAATTTTGCACAGTAGCCAATATTCCAACCCTACCTTTTAAGTCATGAAATTAGGTCGAGGACAGATGACCATGAAGTTGTTTGGGCTTAGTGATTACAGGCCTGATTTATAAAGCCATATCTCAGTCCTCCCACAGCGTTTCTGCATAAGAGAAGGCAAATCGATCAGTATTTCAGTCAAAGCCTAATCCAGGTAATTTGGCTCCATGGTCACCAATAATGGCATTGCCCAGTTTATGCAACCTAAGCAGTTTGGAAATAAAATAAAATGTCCATATTAGAATACATTTAGTTCACCCCCAAAGCAAAGCAACTGATTTTCCAGTTCATATTTGAGTAATTCCAAGGAGTTCTCCTACTTACTCTGGGGGACTCTGACACTTGATTTGTTCTTAGACCTGAATGTTAGTGGAGACATTTGTCTGGTGATACAAATATCTTAACCACACTACTCATTCTCATTACATATTATATTTCAAAACTGTTTTGTTTACCATTTGTCTCCAAAGTTCCGTCTTTATTATACGAGACAAAAAAAATAACATAAAAATATTTTAACTCTCCTTTTATCCATATAAATGCAGTGATTCCATTATGCATTCACTCTTTCGCCTTACCAAGTTTTTAACCACACAGATGCTCCTATCATCTGTGACTTTTCCATATTAATATGCATTATCTCCTGTGTATTCCACAGTAGGAAAGAAACTGTTTTAAAATTTTAAAAATAATCATTTGAATGACTGTCCCTGCGATTCTGTGGAACCAGTTGATTCTGCTCAGATATGTTTCTAATTTAGATAGTGAATGCTGCAATCCCTAAACATCAACCATCTTAACATTCAAGGGTTCATTGTTTGTCCCATAGTTTTTACAAGAACCATCCACTTCTGGTAACTGTGCTTTTAAATTTTTTAACTAAAAGAGAAATCCTTCTGTGTAAACAAAAGTTCGGAGCCTGTATTTAAGCTACATTTTCTAGGAACTAGTTGTTTCTTAGAGCAATGCTTCTGGAAGTTAATGTGCACACCAATCACCTGGGCATCTCGTTAAACTAATTCAGCTGCTTAAGGGTGGGACCTGAGACTGTGTATCTATTAAGCTCCCAGGTAATATTGGTACTACCGGTCCATGGAACACACTTTGTTAGCAACAGGTCCAGTACTCTCTTCTTACTGTTTCTCAAGATCACCAGCACCCCCTGCCCTGTGTTAGTAGTTTGCTAATTGTTTTTTATTAACCTAATTTAAACATTAGAAACTCAGACCTCAGATGCTTTATAACTCTAAACAACAAATACCAAAACTTTTAAAAAATCTTTTAATTGATTTTATAGAGATGAAGGGAGAGGGAGAGAGACATGGAAGCATCAATGAGAGAGAACATCAACTGGCCGCCTCCTGCATGCCTCCTGCATCCCACTGGGGATCGGGCCCACCACCTGGGCATGTGTCTTGACAGGGAATCTAACCAGTGACCTCTTGGTGCATGGGTCGATGCTCAACCACTGAGCCACACCAGCTGGACAGTAAAATTATTTTTAATGGAGCATCTAAGGTTTATATTTTTAACTAAAAACTCTGAGATATAATGCAAGTACTGTTCTGGTGACAAAATGTTTTATCTTCTTTTTTTCTTTTCTTTTTTTCTGTTCCCATAATAGTCCTTCTGAAGCATCAGTATGCATAAGAATTTCATGAGGAATCTATTAAAGGTACAAATTACAGAGCCCAGATATCCAAGACTGATGTGTCAGGATAGGGGAGAACCTGGGTTTCTCACAAGCACTTCCATGTGCTCCTTGCACAGGTGGTGAGCAGACCACTATCAGAAAAGTTGTATGACAATAAACCACTCTTTGACCATCTGAAAGAAATTTCAACTTGTGTTTAAAACAGACTACATCAGAGGATTCCAAAATGGCGGCAGAGGGAATGGAAGCTACGCAGACCATCTCCCAGGACCAAACTGGAATTACAACTAAAATAAAGACAAATCATCAGGAAAAGGCAACAGAAAAGCAGCTTGCGAGGACCGTATTACAAGGGACACTGATCAATCCTGTTAGGATTGTGGAGGTGCAAGAGGGGGGCTGGGAGCCCACAGACACCAGTGGTCTTAGCTGTGAGCAGCACTCTTGGAGGTTAAATCCCAAACCCACTCCACAGCACAGAGGGCTAGGACAGAGTGCTAAAATAGCCACAGCCACTCAACTTGGGCTCCAGCAGAGGGAGAGTGGACAGAACTGGAACTATGTGGAAACACTCAGGATTTGGAGGGCGCTTAGAGCTTTTGCTGAGTTGCAGCCACACAGGACATTGGCCATCTTATTCCTTCCCAGGGCTCTGGGGAGAGGCAGTGGCCACTCCCTTGGAGATTCAACCCCACCAAGGTCGGCCACTGAAATGCAAATTGAGGCTCATTAACAACCAGCATCTACTCCACCCTCAGGAAATCCCCTTACTCTGGACACCTGAAGGAGTTTTTCATTCAACTGAGGAGCCAAGGCTCTACAAGTAACCATGACTAATAGCCTTCAGGCAAAAAGCTAAAGGATAACTGAACCTTTCCTGTGCTTGCAAATCTACCCAGTAAAGTAAAACTTGACAGTGGTATTTAACGTGGGTCCTCCCACACTAATCCAAACCCAGTAGAGGGAGCCACAAACAGTAGAACACCAACACCCACAAGAAAAATTTGGCAGGCTCCAAAACCCACAGAGATAGCCAAAATGGTGAAACAAAGAAATCCCAAATGAAAGAACAAGAGACTTCTACCACAGATGAGATAAATGAAATGCAGTTAAGTAAGTTATTAGAGGTAGAATTCAGAACCATGATCTTGAGGAAGCTCAACAGCATGAGTAAGGACATCAACACCATAAGTAAAGATATAGAAATATTGAAAATCAACCAATTGGAAATGAAAACCACCAAGAAGAAATGAAGAATGACATAGCAGAAATAAAGAACACATTAGAAAGACTAAACAGCAGAGCAGAGGAAGCTCAGGACCGAATCAATGAATTAGAAGACAGGAAAAAACCAGCCAATCAGAAAAGCAAAAAAAAATAAAATAAAATACAGGAAGACAGCTAAAGAGAATGGTGGGCCAAAAGAAACGTAATAACATTCGCATCATAGGAGTCCCTGAAGAAGAAGAAAATGAGCAAAGGTTAGAGAATATATTTAAAGAATTAGGGACAGAAAACGTTCCTAATTTTATGAAGAAATAAGGCATTCAAGTTTAATAAACACAGAGAACACCAAGTAATACAACATAAACAGACCCACACCAAGACACATAGTAATTAAAATGCCAAAAATTAAAGACAAACACAGAATTGTAAAGAAAGCAAAAGATAAGCAACAGGTTACCTACAAAGGAACCCCCCAAGGCTATCAGCTGACTTCTCAACAGGAACACTATAGGCCAGAAGGGAGTGGCATGAAGTAATCAAGGTCATGAAAAACAAGGATCTGAATCCAAGACTACTCTACCCAGCAAGGCTATCAATCAAAATAGGTCAAATAAAGAGCTTCCCGGACAATAAAAGGCTAAAGGAATACATTAGCACCAAACCAGCACTGCAAGAAATGTTAAAAGGACTGCTGTAATCAGTAGAAGAAATAGAAAAAAATATATAACCATACTAAACAAAAATGGCAATAAATAAGTACATATCAATAATCACCTTCAATGTAAATGGACTGAATGCTCTGAAGTAAAGACACAGAGAAGTTGATTGCATAGGAAATCATGACTCATATATATATTGTTTACAAGGGACCCACCTCACAACAAAAGACCCACATAGGTTGAAAGTGAGGGATGGAAAAACATCTTCCAAGCAAACCTACAGAAAAAAAAAAAAAAAGCTGGGGTGGCAATACTCATATCTGATCAAATAAATTTAAAAATGAAGGCCATAACTAGAGACAAGAAGGCTACTATATAATATTGAAAAGACCTATCCAACAGGAAGATATAACCTTGGTAAACATATATGCACCCAATATAGGAGCACCAAAAATACATTAAAAATCTTCGAAAGAGCTTCAAAGGAGAAATCAACAGCAATACAATCATAGCAGGGGACTTCAACACCCCATTGACACCACTGGACAGATCCTCTAGACAAAAAATTAACAAGGAAATACAAACTCTAAATGAAGCACTAGACAAAATGGATTTAATAGATATCTACAAAGAATTACACCACAAAACTCCAGAATTCACATTTTTCTCAAGTGCACATGGGACATTCTCAAAGATAGACCACAAGTTAGGATGCAAACTAAGTCACTACAAGTTCAGGAAGGTTGAAATTATATCAAGCATCATCTCAGATCACAATGGCATGAAACTAGAAATTAATTGCAACAGGAACATGCAAAGACGTTTGAACACATGGAGGCTAAATAGCATGTTATTAAACAATAAATGGGTTACTGAGGAGATCAAGGAAGAAATTAAAAACTTCCTGGAAACCAATGAAAATGAACATACAACAACACAAAATCAATGGGATGCAGTGAAAGCAGTTCTGAGAAGGAAGTTCATAGCACTACAGGCCTACCTCAAGAAACAAAAAAAAAGTTTCTAATAGACTATCTAACCTCACAACTTAAAGAACTAGAAAGCTAACAAAAAGAAAACCCCAGAACAACTAGAAGGAAAAAAATAGTAAAGATCAGAGCAGAAAGATGACATGGAGACCAAAAATACAATTTAAAGGATCAATGAAA
Source organism: Molossus molossus (assembly GCF_014108415.1). NCBI lineage: Eukaryota > Metazoa > Chordata > Mammalia > Chiroptera > Molossidae > Molossus > Molossus molossus. The sequence goes on from NW_023425344.1 coordinate 48,493,816, forward strand.
CAATGAGCTGGTTTTTCAAAAAGATAAACAAGATCGATGGACCCTTAGCTAGACTCACCAAAAAACAAAGAGAGAGAACCCAAATACACAAAATCAGAAATAAAAAAGGAGAAGTAACAACTGACACCACAAAAATACAAAGAATTGTTAACAAATACAATGTCATATAATATATAATTATATGACAACAAATTCAACAATCTAAGCAAAATGAACTAATTTCTAGAAACACAGAGTCTCCCAAAACTGGATCGTGAAGAGGTAGAAAACTTGAACAGACCAATAACAACAGAAGAAATTGAAGATGTAATCAAGACTCTCCCAGCAAGCAAAAGCCCAGGCCCAAACGGCTTCACGGGGGAGTTTTACCAAACATTCAAAGAAGAACTAACACCCATTTTCCTCAAACTATTTCAAAAAATTCAAGAAGAAGAAAGACTTCCAAACTCATTTTATGAGGCCCACATAATTCTAATTCCAAAACCAGAAAAGACACTACAAAGAAAGAAAACTACAGGGCAATATCCCTGATGAACATAGATACCAAAATACTAGCAAATCAGATCCAGCAATACATCAAAAAAATTATTCACCATGGCCAAGTGGGATTCCTCCCAGGGATGCAAGGATGGTACAATATTCGCAAATCAATAAATGTGATACACCACATAAACAAAATGAAAGATAAAAACCACATAATCCTATCAATAGATGCCGAAAAAGCATTCAACAAAATCCAGCATCCATTTCTGATAAAAATGCTTAGCAATGTGGGAATAAATGGATCATATCTCAACATAATAAAGGCCATATATGAAAGACCTACAGCCAACATCATACTCAATGGGCAAAAACTAAAAGCATTTCCCTTAAGAACAGGAACAAGACAAGGATGCCCACTTTCACCACTCTTATTTAACATAGTACTGGAAGTCTTAGCCACAGCAATCAGACAGGAAGAAAAAATAAAAGGGATCTAAATTGGAAAGGAGGAAGTGAAACTGTCATTGTTTGCAGATGACATGATATTATACATAGAAAACCCTAAAGACTCCATCAAAAATCTATTAGACTTAATAAATGAACTTGGCAAAGTAGCAGGATACAAAATTAATGTCAAGAAATTGACTGCATTCTTATACACCAATGATAAACTCACAGAAAGAGAAACTAAATAAAAACAAAAAAAACAATTCCATTTACCATCACAGCAAAAAAAAATTAAGATACCTAGGAATAAACTTAACCAAAGAAGTAAAGAATCTATTTGCAGAAAACTATAACACATTGAAAAAAGAAATAGAGGAAGATATAAAAAAGTGGATGCACATACCTTGTTCATGGATTGGAAGAATTAACATCATTAAAATGCCCATACTATCCAAAGCAATCTATAGATTCAATGCAATCCCCATCAAAATACCAATGACATATTTCATAGAACTAGAACAAATACTTCAAAAGTTCATATGGAACCAAAAAAGACCCCGAATAGCCACAGCAATCTTGAAAAAGAAGGACAAAGTAGGTGGGATCACAATACCAGATATCAGGTTATACTACAAGGCTACTGTAATCAAAACAGCCTGATACTGGCACAAGAACAGGCAGATAGACCAGTGGAACAGAACAGAGAACCCAGAAATGGACCCAAGACATAATGCTCAATTAATATTTGACAAAGGTGCCAAGAGCATACAGTGGAGTAAAGATAGCCTCTTTAATAAATAGTGTTGAGAAAATTGGACAGCTACATGCAAAAAAATGAAACTAGACCATCAACTTATACCATACACAAGAATAAACTCAAAATGGATAAAAGACTTAAATGTGACTCATGAATCCATAAAAATCCTAGAAGAAAATATAAGCAACAAAATTTTAGATATCATACACAGCAGAATTTTTACTGATACATCACATAAGGCAACATAAACAAAGGAGAAAATGAACACATGGGACTACATCAAACTAAAAAGCTCTGCACAGCAAAGGAAACAATCATCAAAATGGAAAGGCAACCCACTGTAAGGGAGAGCATAATGGCAAATGATACATCAGATAAGGGATAATTTCCAAAATATATAGAATGCTCATACAACTCAACAAAAGGAAAACAAAGAACCCAATTATAAAATGAGCAGAGGAACTAAATAGACACCTCTCCAAACAGGACATTCAAATGGCCAAGAGACATATGAAGAAATGCTCAACATCACTAATCATCAGAGAGATGCAAATTAAAACAACAATGAGGTGTCGCCTCACACCTGTCAGAATGGCCACCATCAACAAATCATCAAACAACAAGTGCTGGCGAGGGTGTGGAGAAAGGGGACTCTAATACACTGCTGGTGGGAATGCAGACTGCTGCAGCCACTATGGAAAACACTATGGTGTTACCTCAAAAAATTAAAACTTGAATTGCCATTTGACCCAGTGATCCCACTTCTAGGAATATACCCTAAGAAGTCTGAAACACCAGAATATATGTACCCCATGTTCATAGCAGCACTATTTACAATAGCTAAAATCTGGAAACAGCCCAAGTGTCCATCAGTAGATGAATGGATAAAAAGCTGTGGTCCATATACACAATGAAGTGCTATGCAGCTGTAAGAAAGAAAGATCTCTTATCCTTTGAGGCGACATGGAGGGACCTGGAAAGTATTATCCTTAGTGAAACAAGCCAAGCAGAGAAAAGACACGTATCACTTAATCTCATTCATTTGTGGAATATAATGAACATAACATTCTGAGGAACAGGGTAGACCTAGAGACTTGGAAGTAGGATACAGACTGACAACCCTCAGAAGAGGCAGTGGGGGGAGAGATAAACCACAGAACTTATACGCATGTATGCATAACCGATGGACATGGACAGCAAAGCGGGGGATGGGGTGGAAGGGATGGGGAGGAGGGTGTAAATGGGTAAGAAAGGAGAAACATTTGTAACAAAATTAAATTAATAAAATTTTAGAATACAAAAAAATAAAATAAAAAATGAAACAGACTACATCGTATCCTTGACTCTTTAAGATCTGGGACTGAGATACTTTTCATCCTAAATGAATATCCACTAAGTTGTGGGGTGAAAGAAGTTATTAATATGAAAGTTACTCTTGCGGACTAGAAAATAGAATGCTGTTTTTAAAAATCAGCATGGCTGCTAGCGGGTAGAATAAATACTTCATTTGACCTCGCAACTAAATCTTAAAATTGTTATTCAACCTTAGATTATATTAAGATATTACATTATAAAAGCTCACAGGAGCCAATGAGCTGCAGGCATCAGTAGACTCTGCTGGTAGCCTTGTCTTAATTAGAAAATTCAGTCAAATATTATGCTAAAGGATAAATATCATTTCCAGACTAGTTTCAACTCATAATTTCTTTTCATTTGATTTCAGGAGGGAGAAGACACATAAAAGAGAAACCATACAGAGAACATAGCACAATGCCAGGTAAAAATATAGGACATTCCTCAGTTTGTTAGGAGAGTCTTGGAATAGGATAAGTAAAGCCAATGACTATCTATTGTGTATCATAATCCAATAAAGGAACAAAAGAACACAACACATATATTTAAGCTACACTTGAACTCTGAGGAAAATCACAGGAACAAAGCCAGGAAAATGTTGTGAAAATAACTTACATTAATAATTAACTCATCCATAGGTCATTTGACCTAATATTTCATTTTTTTTCCATCATCTTTTATTCTCTCTGTCCTCTTCTACCTTCACCCAACCCTTCCACCCCCACAATCACTACAGTGTTTTCTAGGTCCACAGTTCTCTTTCTCTCTCTCTTTTGCTCATTCCCTCCACCACCCACAACCCCCACCACCCTTCAAGCTGTCTGCCTTCTCTCTATCTATGAGTCTGTCTCTAGTTTGCTTTAACCTAATATTTCAAATATCCCACATATAGCCAGGAACCCAGGTGGAATACAATGAGGCCTCTGAGAAGTTAAAATATCTGCTGCATGGTATTGTTTACACCTTGTATGTGACAGTGAGGACCTTACATCCTCACTCAAAACTCATTTACTTTTATTTTAAGGACAATGCAAACAAGTTGCCTATCAGGCTTGCAAATTAGCATCTGTCCATTGAAAATATGTTAATGTCTAATAAATCGAACACCCTAATATACCTAACTTACAATCACAATGCAAGAATAGAAAGATGCTTACTTAATAGACACATACATACCCCTGGCCAGTAGCTCAGTTGATTGGAACATCGTCCCATACACCAAAAGGCTGTGGGCTCAATTCCTGGTCAGGGCACATATCTAGTTTGCGGGTTCAATCCCCAGTCAGGGTTCATACAGGAGGCCACTGATCGATGTTTCTCTCTCACATCGATGTTTCTCTCTCTCTTTCTTTTCCTTCCTTTCTAAAATAAATATATCCTTGGGTAAGGATTTTAAAAATAAATTAAATGTAAAAGATATAAATATAAATAGATATACATACACATGGTTACATGTATATAATGTTAAATTTGAGATTCCATATCACTTGCATCTTCTGAAAATGTATTTATAAGAACTAAATAAGTTGATTTTTTTAAAGAACTAGAAATGGTGTCTGGCTTACTATCATCATCATCATCATCATCATCATTCCATTACCTGGTGGTAATAAAGAATTGGAGCTTTGGTCATCATGTAACTGGGCCCACTTTCAGATTCCATGTACTAAATGTCTGAACTTGGGCATGTTGTTCAACTTCCTTAGTTCTTAGTTTCCTCCTCTATGGCATTCATTTTAAAGGTTTGTGACAAAGGTGTAAGTATCATAATGCAAAGTTTTAACCCTGTGGCTGGCACATAAGAAGTAATAGCTATTATTGTTGTTGAATTTGTGATTGAGAGGAAGACATTAAAATCTCATTTTACAGATGAGAAAACTAAAGTTCAAAAATGTTTAATTACATGCCTAAATTTACAGACAGCTACTAACAGAATGAATCAAGAGTCAAATGCAGGTTATTAGAAGTCAAAATTCACACTATTTTCACTGTATCAAGTTCCCTCTCATTAGTCCCAACTGCATTTTGAAGATGTATATTCATTAATTACCAGTTTTTAAAGTGTTGAATGCACTCAATAAATATTTGTGAATTGCCCTTAATCTGTCAAATCACACTTAGAAGTCTGATTTCCAAGATCCCAAGAAATTCCTTCCTCCAAAGATAAAATCAAAATTCACCCTGTACATTATTGCCTGACATTCCACAATTAGTGATTCTTTCCTTTGTTTCTATAAAATAGAAATACCCTATATGAAACATTTGTACTTTAGTTTGTAATGAGTTTATCATATTTCATTTTTGTTTTGTTCATGGCTATTATTTTTGTTGTTATTGATTTTTGTTGAATCTGAAAGCAGATTTTGAGTAAGACACTTAGGATTTAATAGAAAGTGGAGAAAGGAGTGAGATTTAGGAGAAAGTGGAGTAAGATTGAGCCTAAACTCTTTAATAGTATCTAAAGCCCAGTTCCTGCTTATTTACAAAACACCATCTCTTGCTGTTTCTTTCCTTTCACTCTTACATGGTAGGATACATTATTGTTCCCAGTTAGTCTTTGCCCTTCCTTTAAAAGGAATATCTATTGCCATGTGACGTATAGTACCCCAGAAGGGAAGGAGAGGAGGGGAATATTTCCTTGCTCCACTCATTACTAGCTTGGCCCCATGCTTGCTTACCCAGTGGAGTATGAGCCAATGGGACTGTGATTGGATCATTTATATCTTTTCCTTTTGTCATGAGAATTTCATATCCCAATTAGGAGTTGTTCCTCCAGACTTAGTCCTAAATGGAGATTCAGTGAGGAGCACCAAAACTCAATAGCAGATCACCTGCAACGTGGGTGAGAAATAAACCTTTGTTGTAACAGCCAACTGAGATGGTGGGACTGTTACTGCACCATTACGGTGAAGGCTAATTCAACACTCTACCCACACTAAGCTATTTTTAATTTTCTAATTGTGTCTCACCACCCCTCACTTTTGGCATTTGTACTGCCATTTCCTTTTGCTTAGATCACACTTGTTCTCCCTTTTTTTATGGTATAACTTAGTCAGCCCTGTGCCTCAGCTTGTAAACCTTCCCCAATCCCCCTAGACTGTGTTAAGTGTCCTCCTATAGGCTCCCATAGCAATCGGGCCTTTCCTATCATAACACACACCATGCTGAATTGCAAATGCCTGTTTATTGGTCTATATCCCTCCTGAGACTGCCAGCTTCCTGAGAGAAGGCACAGCATCTGCTGTTGTCTCTATTGTTCCCTCTCTGCCGAGCCTAGTTCCTGGTCCATAACAAACTCAGAATGAATAAATGAGTGAATGAACAAGTAACCAAAAAAAAAAAAGAAGAAGAAGAAATACAGTGAAAATACTAAGCATAGTCTTAATGGTTTTAAGTCTTAAGATGACCTAAATTCAAATCCAGATTCTTTCACTACCTAGCAGAACTAGCTACATAATTTGTGGAGCCCAGTGCAAATGAAAATGGGGGGTCCCTAGTTCAAAGTGATTAAGAACTTGGTTATAGCAACAGTACACCATTAAACCAAGCATCAGGCCCTGCTGAACGTGAACCCTGCATGACGGCAGAGGTCACATCCACGAAGCAGCCCTGCTGTGTAAACTCAGGCAGCTGAGCTGTCTGTAGTTCTGTTTTCTTATGTGAAAAATGAGATTTAAATAGGATCTCTGTGAGAATGAAATAAATTAATATACATAGAGCCTTTATAATGCTGAATCCTGTGTAAGCACTGTTATCACAGATAGGAAGAACTATAAATGTCAAAGCAAATTTTGATTATTTCAGATTTTGCCTAAGGTTTCCTGTAGGCTACAGGAGATTGTCCATGCTCACCAATCTCGATCAAGGGTTCTCAACTGGAGGCGATTTCGCTCCCCCAGGGAACATATTTCAATGTACAGAGAGATTTTGGTTGTCACAGCCGGGAGGTGCTTGTGGCATCTAGTGGACAGAGATACGACGCTACTAAAATCCTGCCACTCACAGGACAGCTCCCACCACAGAGAATTACCCGGTCAGAAATGTCAAGAGTGCCACGGTTGAGAAACTCTGATCTAAAGATTGATTTCTGGGCTTCCAAGAAAAAATTGCTAAATTTTTCAGGCTCTGAATTTCTCCATCCATAAAAGATGGCCAATAACACCTAAGCCTACCCACACTGCAAGCACGTTGTAAAGATAAATGTAAATGCGGAGTCCAGCTCTCAGAAGGGAAAGGTACTGTTACAGCCCGAGGTGTTATTATCAAGCTGTGCTGCTTTCACTCTCAGGAAACCAAATGTTCCACTTGGAAATGATAATCTTGCTCCGCTAAATGAGCATTTTACTTCCCAGAGGGAGTAATTTTATTCACCTTTTGCCATCATTGGATTGAGCCCATTACAGCTGTTGTTCTTCCCTTATTTGAAATTTCATAACGATGGAAACTCTCCTGGAGGAATGCACAGCCCTGCGGTAACAAGCCACACGCATGTGCCCACGTGTAAACAATCCGCTCACCCAACCAGCCGTGGGTATTTATAAACACTGTCCTCATACCTAAATGCTTTTCAATGAGACTATTCAGTAGAGAAGAAAAAATGATGTTCTTCTGGGTTGTCATTCACACCAGCCATTCTCCCAAATCCCAATGTAACTTAACAGATAAGGGGTAAAGCACAATTCTGATTTTCTATTTATAAAGGGAAAGCTTTAGAGACTAATTGGAATGGTGATCAGGGGTAGGGAAGTAAAGGAACAAGAAGAAGTTCCGACACAGAAAATAAAGGAGAAGATCCTAGGGAACAACACATGCACTCAACCAATACTCCCCAATGCCTTTAATGTGTAATTAATCACGAGTGTGTGCATGAAGACTGCACAGCTAGCATGAAGTCAGAATGGAACCACATTACAGCACTTAGAAGGAGCTAATGTTGGTGCATGAGCCCCCAGATGTCCAGATAAATTGTTTTGTAACAAAATCTGTGTTCACAAAATAATCCCAGGATAGAAAGTGGTACTCACTGGGGGAAGATCTGCCTAATATGAGTAGTGTGTCAGCATCCGGCTTTCTTCTCCCCTTTTGTCTGACAGCAGATTAGCAGAGCTGCCATAGGCGTGCTGTGGAGGATGCTAAAGGTGAGAGGAAGAGAGCCACTTGCTGTAAAGAGAACTATAGATAGAGCATGAATCAACTTATCAATTTCTGTCAAGTGCCTGCACCGGGGAATTCATGGGTATGAGAACATCTTGCTACGGTTTTCCCTGTGACCAACAGAGAGAGAGTGGGCAGGCCATAGTAGTGATGGCAGCAGGCTGGGTGTTCTGGGGTCAGGAAAACTGCCTTCCCTTTCCCCTGCTCAGTGCTTCTCTTTGGACGTTATGAAGACAGGTTACTGTGGTGCAATGGGAGTGGAAGGGGGATGGGCTACACAGGCCAACATCTAGACTCCAAATTCTGTCCCTCTCCTGCTATTGACACAGACACTGAATACCTGAGCCTCAATGTTCTGCTTTGTAAAATGAAGTTAGTAATCCTCATGACAGGACTGTTGCAAAGATTAAAAGAATTGGTAAACAGAAAAACTCATATCACTTAACATGTAGTTGTCACTCCCTGGTATTTATTCACTGTGTGGAAAACCATTTTTTCCTGCTTAGGATTGCCAACTCTGTAACACATTATTTAAAATGTAGTCCTTTTCCCAAACTATCCTTGACTGGCTATGCAGCATTCCCAGTTCCCTGCTACACCACGTTTCATCACCCCTCAGGTACTCAGTGGAGTCACTGGACTTCACTCCAGGTGCAATAGGTCTGTGAAGCCCATAGGTTCTGTCATCTGCATGTGTTCCATCTGTGCCACAAGCAATGCTGACTTTCTGATGACTGTAACTTACCTGTCCAGAAATTGTAAATAAGAGAACATAAATGAATGCTGTCAATTCAGTCAGCTTTTTTGTTTTGTTACTCCTCACTTGAGGATCTTTTTCCATTGATTTTGTTTTAGCGTAGAAGAGAAGGAAGAAGGAAGGGAGAGAGAAATGAGAGAGAAACAGCAATGTGAGAGAGATACATCGATCTGTTGTCTCCCACATGACCCTGGGCTCGGGAATCAAACCTGCAACCCAGGTGTGTGCCCTTGACCAGAATAGAACCTGTGACCCTTTAGTCTGCAGGCCAACACTCTAACTGCTGAGTCAAACCCACCAGGACAATTGGGTCAGCTTTTGCATGACCACATTACTTGGTTTGGTTGAGGAAAACCGAAGACTGAATAGGTTCTCTCTCATCACAGGCTTCTCCCATGTGAACTGAATCTGGAGCCTGGCACCATATCAGAGTAAGGTTAGAATGAGGAGTGAGAAAATTGAAAAGATTCTGCCAATTTAGATTCTTCTCCCTCAAATCTATGTGGTAGAGCAAATGTATGTCTCTACCTGTGGAGGAGAGAATGTTCCATGATGTGGCTGCTGCCAGGCTCTCCAGCTAGACCCGAGTCAGAACAGGGAGACTGCTTCCCAGGGGCCCTTCTTGAGACTGATCGTAACACATGCTTTCTTCTGATGTAAATCAGTGCCCCTCCCCTACTTCCCACCACAATGCTGGTTCCTGGAACAAGCCTTTGTCCTGACCTGGTGAAGCATGTCAACTAATTTCCTGACCTGGTAGCATTCACATACCTGTGACTATCCCCTCCTCCCCGTTACCCTATATAATTCTTTGGTCTGCTTCTTCCTTAGGTCTTATGCAGCTGGACTTCTAGTCTCGAGCTTTTCCTGGGTCTGTGTATACTAACACAACTACATATCCTTTTGTCCTACTTGTAAAGTAATGCTTTAAAAACTGACAGTGTCTTTTAGGTACATTTCCCTGAACACTCATTCAATTACAGTAGATTTACTAATAATGGTACTTCGTTTTGCATAAACTTTATTTCTTATGCACTTGCTATGAAAAGTCAAGTAAATAAATATACAATACAAATGAATGGGAACATGTATTATTTTGTCAGAAAAGTAAGACTTACTACTCTGACAAATAAGTTAAACTATCAAGTGGTATTCAAAATCTAAACTGCTAAACACATGATACTGAGTCCCTGACTTGTCAAGGTGGCCTTTTTAACACTAACAGACCCCTGAGGGGCCCTATTCCAGCCTATCCTTTTCTTATATTTCATGTTTTCAGTGATTAGACTCATTTCGCATTTGCCTCAGTAATGTCAGTTCTACACAACAGTTGTGTAAACAGTTCTACACAACAGTGGCCATGTCACCCTCTCTTAGATATTGATAGCTGACTGCTGCTATTGCTCCTACTAACTAATTCTGTTCTGCTATTGAACCAGAATATTTAAATATAAAAGTAAAAGAACAAATGTTTAGTCTTATATGTGAGCTATGACAACTATTTTGTTGGAGTCTTATTTTTTCTGGAAACTCCCTACAACTTTCTTCCCCTGTGTTCAGATGTAAAACTGGATAGAACTGCACCAAAAGAAGCTCTATAATTAGCAGCAATTAACCCTGAGTAGAATTCAACAAAGGCAACACAATACTCAATGTTGCCCCCTATTTCCAACAATTTAGTCAGAATTCTAGCTCATTAATGCCAAGAGAGCTAAAACAAGGACTACCATCAACACTGACACAGAGAACAGTAACAGAGCCAACTCAGATTTGATTCAAGGTGCAAACTGATTGTTATTTGGAAAATGCTTTATCCATTGCTAATAAAAGCAATGCTTCAGTAATTTTCCTAGATCAGCTGTCTAATGACAGGATTAGAGTCAAAGATTGCAGGGTTATAAAAAAAAATGTGTTGTGTTTTCCTTAATTTAATCCTCACCTGAGGATACTTTTCCATTGATTTTCAGATAGAGTGGGAGGATAGGGGAGAGAGAGGAGGGAGGGAGAAAAGGAGAGAGGGGGAGGGAGAGCGAGAGAGAAAGAGAAAGAGAGAGAGAGAAACATTGATGTGAGAGACACATGGACTGGTTGCCTCCTGCACAACCCCAACCAGGGCTGGGGAATGAACCTCAACCAAGGTACGTGCCCTTGACCAGAATCAAACCTGCGACTCTTTGGAACAAAGGCCGACACTCTAACCACTAAGCCGAACTGGCCAGGGCTGTTTTGATTTTTGTAATCTATTCATGATGCCATTTTGGTCATAAATGGCTAAGTCATCTGTGACTAATGCCAGACAACAATCAGTGCCAGGCCTGTCCTGCTACCAGACAGCGCTCAGAGTTCACCTGGCTCCCCCAGAGATAATGGTAGTCATATGTTGTTCTCTGCCCATCCCAGTTTCTACCTCTCACAGTCACCACAAAAACAGTGAGGATGCTAGAAAAGCTCCCATCCAATCAACAGAGTCCAGGCCAGATGGTGGATTTTGCTGCAGGGGAAGGTAAGGGCCTCATGTGACAGTGAGATCATCCTTCAGCCTTTCAAGAGAGGAAACAATGCTATTGAATTAGCTTTGCAACGGATCCTCTTTCAGCTTAATCAACATTTGTGGAAAGAGGAATTAGATTGTGCAGTCTGTGAATGCAGCCAGCCACCTTCCACAGTAAGCTGTGGCTGCTCCTTACCACATCTTTATTTGCATAGCCAGGTCAGGTCTGAGTGCATGTTTATCAGCAATAATGATGGCTCATTACAAACTCTTAGCATGTTTGCTTTGAGAAAAACAAAACAGGTAAAAGAAAACCCAAATTAAAATATAGCATTGCCTCCTAGGTGCAGACTCAGATTAATAGCTACAAGACAAATACTGTTCTTTCCTGGTTGTCCTTGAAATTCTTGGCTGTTGAAATCTGCAGACTCTATTGAAATTTGTGGGGGGAAAATGTATGGAGTTTACTCCTCTTTTAATCAAAGAACATCTTTTTAAAGTCTGAAACTGTTTAGCTCTGTTGGTTGTAACACAATATCAGTACCAGTACTACAGAACAAATGATTTTGTTCTGTCCATTCCATGGCCACGAATTCCTCCTCTGTACCTAGCCAGGGAAATTCCCACTGCTGTTCATAAGTAGTTTCGATGAAACAGCTCAAACCTGTGGTTAACTCTGAGAGAGAGAAAAAGAAAAGACAATGCTGAGTAACTGCTCTGCCACAGGCAGCAGCTTTGTGTGTTCTGTAGAATGAAGCAAAGCATCTCACCAGACTTCAAAGCAAGCACGGGATCCACCTGAGAGCTCCGAAAGGTTGATTTTAAGTTGTCTTAAGGGAATTCTGATTTTCACATGCAAATACCTGCACACAGTAAGTGTTTAATAAATGTGTGTTGAGTAAATGAGTGAAAGAATTTATCAGCTCTGTTCAAAAGCATGGAGAAATAAAACAGAGGAGGCATGTTTTGCTTAAACCTGTCTCCCAAATAAATATAGCACAACTGAAGGATATGGTATCAACTCCAGATATCGGGAACTATTTTAAGGACACTTAGTCTCAAAGAGAACTATAATAGTCTTCTCTACAGCAGAAGTTATCTCATTATAAAGCAAGGTAGTCAATTATTGCTAACAAAAAATTTAAATCTGAATCAAAATCACATTTTTATTTCCTCTTTCCAGTAGTTCATCTCCACAGATTGCATCCTGGGAGGCAGGACAAGCTGCATTTCCAGACCACATGGGTACCCAGTGATCAGCAGGCAGAGCATCAGTCCACCGGTACCTGTCCTTCCTGTTTTCCTACACCTTTTTTTTTTCTTTATTGATTTTTAGAGAGAGAGAAGGAGAGAGAGATAGAAACATCAATGAGAGAGAACATCGATTAGCTGCTGCCTGCATCCCCCTACTGGGGATCTGGCCCACAACCTGGACATGTGCCCTGACCAGGAATCAAACTGGTGACCTCTTGGTGCATGGGTCTATGCTTAACCACTGAGCCCTACTGGCTGGGTTCCTACATCTTGTTTAAATGAATGGAGGCATATGAACACTAGTCCTTGAGCCCATGTTGTAAAACTCAGAGAATGGGGTATTTACTAGAATGGGGATTTAGAAAATTCCAAGTCTCAGAAAGCATGAATTGTGTTAAATAACAGTTAAAAGCCTTTTAACATGATGGTAGAAATCCAATTCCAGCAAAATTTGGGGTTCCTAATTCCTTCCTAGTCTCTGCAGTATACAACTATAAACATTAGCAAGATATAAATGAGCAAAATATATGAACAAGAAATTCACAAAGAATTCAAAACTAAGACTGAAACAGTTCATATTTTAAATAGTTGTCTGTTGAATGAAATTAAATTAAATTAAAATGGAATGAGAATATACATATAAGCATTTTACTCAAATAAAAAAACAAATTTTTCAAAAATATATTATTGTCTTCTTGAAAATCTAAATTAATACAAATTATAAAATAGTGGTTAGTTTACATCATGATATTGTTAGAACCAAATTGTTCACTTCAGGCTCTTATTTCAGAAAAAAATGATATATCTAATTTTATTGAATAGACATTTCTGATACTTTATTCACTACTTCATCATCTTACTGTCTTTTATTATAATTGTAGGTGCATGGAAATCAGAAGTGTATCCTCATCATCATTGTCACCTTTATCATCATAGACATCATGAATCATCGTCATCATCATAAAAGCCAATATTCATTGAGCACTTTTAAGTGCTGGCACTATGCTTAAAAAATCCTTATAAATTAAAGATTATTTTATTGTAAATGACCCAAAGTCACAGAGCTCAAATTTAAGCCACAAAAGCAGAATTTAATTCAAGTCCATCTGACTCCAAAGTCCATGCTTATGCTGATAATGAAAACATACAGCGTACTTTAAAATGCAAGAAAATATAAAAAGCAAAGGGAAGACACATTCTTTATTTAAAATAGTAACAGAATAATAAAGCCATCTATTCAATGACATACAATTGGTTGTTTTTCCTATTTATGTGTATACTAAAGTGGAATAAATGAAAACAATTCCTGTCATTTATTTCTAAATAAGTAAACTCCATTCCCTCTTGTTGATAATATTCACTAGTGAACCTTGTATTTAAAAATATTCAAAAGAAATGTTTGCGGCTCCCCACGGTTGGTAGTAGATTTGAAGGGTTACAACTTCCCTCCTGTAGCCCAACCCTGGATACGCCACATAGATTTTTTTTTAAAGGAAGATCTGAAAACCTAAAGATCCTGGAGGACCCCTGGGGAGATAGAAGGCTGCCGTGACGTGTGGAAAGGTGAGTGACTATGGGGCAGATGAGTCTGGAAGCCACAGGAGCAGGACTGCGCAGTGACAGAAGAATGACAAACCAGGCACACCCAACTGAGTCCAAAGTCAGTGTAAATGTAACACCAATATAAAAAATGTAAAATAAGAACCCATATTTTAAAAGATTTTAAAAAGACTAAGATCGACCTGAAGTAGCAGAAAGCAGTTATAAAAATAGAACAAAGTATAATTACAGGTAGGAAAATAGTTACGTTTGGGAGAAGGTGGAAAGAGGATAAAGTGATCACAGATAGAAAGTGGATCTAAATATATATTTCATTTTGACATGATGCACATAATTCTATAACAAACCTAAATAATAAAGCAATTTAAAATTTTAAAGCAAAATTAAACAAATATACCTAAACATATATGCATTCATGATGATCAGAATGAGAGAAACCCTTCCTAATGACACTAGAACAAAGAGACTTGACTATACATCTTTGAAACAATATATCATATGGACAAAAAGAACTGAAAATAAGTAAACAAACTGTTTTCAGTAATCATACTATAGTGACAGTGAAATAGTACTTAAAAGTAAAGCAAGTAAGAAATCGCATTATTAAAATGGTCAACTATGTAAAATATGGGCAGAAAAAATGAATAGTCATTTTACCAAAAAGACATACAAATGGCCAAGAGGTACATGAAAAGGTGTTTAATATCACTACTCATCAGGGACATCCCAATCAAAATCACAATGAGATATCACTCACACCTGTTAGAATATTTAACATCAAAGAGACAAGAGCTAACAAGTGTTGGTGAGCATGTGGAGAGAAGGGAATCCTGTGCACTGTTGGTGGGAATATAAATTAGTGCAGCCACTGTGGAAAACCATATGAATATTCTTCAAAAAATTAAAAATGGAACTACCATATGATCCAGCAACCCCACTTCTGGGTATATAACCAAAGGAAACAAAAAAACAGGATATAAAAAAAACAAAAAAATAGGATATCAACTATTCCCAACTTAATTGCAACATTCTTTTTCAATAGACAAGACATGGAAATAACCTAAGTGTCTAACAATGAATGAATGAATGAATAAAGATCACGTACACAGGAATATTATTCAGCTATGAAAAAGAAGGAAATCCTGCCATTTATGACAATAGATGGCCCTTATGAGCATTATGCTAAATTAAATAGGCCAGATAGAGTGAGACAAATGCTACCACTTACATGTGAAATCTTTAAAAAAAAAAAAGCTAAACTCTTAGAAACAGAGTAAAAAAAGGGGGATATTGCCAGGGGCTAAAGAGGGGGGCAAACAGAAGTTGATTAAAAAGTACAAACTTGCAGCTGTGAGATGAATAAGTTCTGAGAACCTAGTGTAAAACATGGTGACTATAACATTATACTATATTACTGAAATTGGCTGAGTAGAACTTAACTTTTCTCCCCCCCCCAAAAAAAATAATAATAAAGATAAATATGTGAGGTGATGGGTAGATGTGTTACTTAACTAGATAGTGGGGATTCTTTCACTATGTATGTACATGTGTGTGTATGTGTATATATGTATTTCTTTTTCAAATCACCATGAAGTACACTTTAAATAGCTTCCACTTTTATTTATCAATCACACCTCAATAAACCTCCAAAAAAAGTTCAAGAATGTATATGATTAGGGACACACACACACACACATCCACACACAATGTCGAAATATTTCTAATTTATTTATTTCTTTATTCAAAAGTTGTTGTTAAAGAAAGCTATATATAAACCCATTAGGGTATGATATATTTGAAAAGATCTTGAACTAGATCTTGAATTTGAAAGAAACATATTGTGTTAAAACATCTAAACCCTAATATCTACCAAATCAGGAGAAAATCTGCTCACAAATCTGCATTTGTTAGTCTCTTCTGTGTATTTTGTGATAGAGAGAAAGTGGTACTCCCTGAGCTCAGAGGCCATGGTAGAGACCATTATGATTCAGGGTAGTAAGTGCTAGGATAGCAGAAAGCTCAGAGATCTTTGAAAACACCAGGGAGAGCACCTAATGTTGCCTGGCATTGATGGTTAAACTACAGAAATAACAACAATCCTGCAAAGAAGTAAAAAATGGTGTTCCAGGCAGATGGAATTGTAAATGCAAAGGCATGGAAATGAGAGGCAACATGCAATGTTCAGAGAAAAGAAAGTATCCAAGTATGGCCTAGAAATGAATATGATATGTTCAACTCTTATGTGAGGCAAGAACCCATTTCCATTTAGAAGTCAGGATGGGTGAAAACGAGGTTTTTCTCTACATATAGTGCAACTGTAGAACTGTGTAGCTGGGTATGCTTGCCTTAGATCTCTAACTACCAAAGAAATAGAGATCCTGAAGTGGGACCCGAGGCTGACAGAACACGCTCTACTTTTAGGCATTGATAAATCACTCCTTGGAACAGTTTGAGAAGCAGGGATTAAATTACAAGGGCCTAACTTAAGTAGATTCAGCTCTAAAACATTCTGATATTTCAGCAGCAAGATGGTAAAATAACTGCTGAGTACATGCTATATGATTGTGACTCTACTATACATACTGGGTCATACCCAAACAGTTTGCAAGTACCTACCCCAAAGATTAAAGGGAAAAAAAAAGGAAGGGCCCAGCCTGTGTGGTTCAGCGGATTGTGTCATTCCACAGACTGAGAGGTCCCGGTTTGATTCCCAGTCATGGGGCATATGCCTGGATTTCAGGCTCCATCCCCCCTGGGGGGGTGTGCAGAAGGCAGCCAATTGTTGTTTCCCTCTCGCATTGATGTTTCTATCCCTCCCTTCTTCTCTAAAAAAAAAAAAAAAAAAATCAATAAAAATATATTTTTTAAAAATAGAAGGAAGCTACAAATGAATGGGGCTAAAATAAAACACCTGATATGCATGGAGGATTGTACTTTACAGGAAGCCCAAATTAGAGAGTCCAACTTGTACGGTGAACTCAACTGTAATATCTGCAAGTGTCTGTACAATCCAGGGGATCCAATACAGTGGGTAAAAAACGGGAAATTTTCAAGAAATGACAATACTTAGGCAGGTAATTCTTTTTATTATTATTATTCATGTGGTAATCTAGGCAGGTAATTCTTAATGCTATCTGCAGATACCACTAAGAGATGGTGATAGATAATAGGTAAAGAAGAGAATTGGTGGGAAGGGATGTTGATCCAGTGTCAGAACCCTAAACCAGAGTAATAAGGCCCCACCAGGAGGATTGAAGGAAATATAAGGAAATCTAACCAGAAATCTAGTCACATGAATTTGGAAAATACAATGGGGATTTTAAAAGCCTGCCTCTCAGGGACCACAGAGGCTCAGGATTAACTCCATATACTATAGACACCAGGCTTATGACAGCAAGAGAATAAGAGCCCCAGCCTGTGGCTGGCCACGGGCTTTTCCTAAGATACTGACTGTCGTCAGTGGTGGAGAGCTGACTAGGGAACTTGCAGCACTAGTCTACAGGCCAAAAACATCAGGGACTGCAAAGGCTAGGAGAGGCAGGCCAGATCACAAGGTAAACCCTGCCAACTGTACTCCAGGGAAATTTTTGACTGTTCAGATATTTATTCTACCTGAATAAACAAATAGAATAAACTGGAAATGTCCATTAGTTCAAGTCATATGTTTCTAAATACACATGGCATGAATTTGACCAACAGCCAGATGGACTGAGCCTTCCCTGCGGGTCTAGACATTTTATACTATGGTAAAATCACTGCCACACAACAGTGACTCTGCTATACATTCTGTGTCACTCTGAAATACTGTGCAAGGACCTCCCCAAAGATGAAACACAGGTTACCGCAGAGAGAATGAAGCTGACTCACCACCTACTTGTGGAAATTCACTTTCAATTATCTTATAGCATCTTTGTGTTAAAACACCATTTTTTATATTACTTCTGGGAAAAAAAAAGTCAGAGTGAGCAAGTGAGTAACAGGATTTTAATCGGCACTGACTTTCTAGGAAAATGTTTTACCCATTTACAATTTCTGATTCTAGCCCCATTTCCAACTCCACGGTAGGATATCCACAATTTGGAAACGCCCAAACCCCCCCAAAAGAAAGCACTTTTTGAATACTGGTTCCATAGGCTGCTGCTCATTGAGTAACAAAAGGAAGCCGAGGAATATAATTACCTCACCTTCTAGAACAGGTGATCCTGAGGCCTTTGAGCTTGTACTAAGTTAGTTCATCGAATATAAGTGAATCTATTTCTCTTTATCTTATCTTTGCAATAAAAAGACATGAATATTATGAAAACAGGAATCGTAGAAAACATTTTGTAAATGAGATAGTAAGACTACTACTTTCTTTTAAAAAGAACATAAATACAGTTTAGAGAACTATTAAAAACCCCAGCTACAAAGGAAATGAAAAATGTGAATTGTATGTATTCTTGTCATCTCCTCATCCATCCATCTTATAATAGCCTTATTGCAACTGGACATGGGGTGATGAATGCAGAAATGTCAGGCGAAAAGGAACATGTAAAGATAAAAGGCCAGAGGGAAAAACCCACACAACAAAGAAGTGACTGCATGTTGCTTCTGTTATCATTTTGTTTCCAAAAGCTGCCTGGGTGCTAGTTAAAAGCCAGAATTTCATAAAGATAGAAGCAATCCACAAAAGGACCCTGATGTTTCTGAAAAAAAAAAAAAAGAAAGAAATTATAATACAGAAAAAAGAAATGAATAAAAGCACCACCAAAAGATTCTCTATCAAATAAAACTGAAAACTTATACACTGAACATCTTTTATTTAAGGATCTCAAAGTAGTTTGCAAGCAAGTAATTATCCTACCATTTCCCATTATCAGTTGAAGGTGTAGAAAAATTGAGAGTTAAGTTCAGCAGGAGCTTTCAAGTCCTATTATACAGAAATACAGTGTGTAAGTCACTTGCTTGAGAGCCACGACTGTAAATAAGAGAACCGTTGTTGCTTCCTTCTGCTTTAACCACTCTCTCTTCTTCCCAAGGACTGCCTGTTACAATCTGCCAGAGATAAAGAAACCCCCTCCTAAAGAGTCTCTTCTCTGTCCCCAAATATGCATCATCTCCCCTACTATAGAATATGTTTTACTTAAACCAAATAGCATGTAGAAGAATTTCTCGCCGTTTAAAACAAAAAAAGAGCCCTGGTCAGTTTGGCTCAGCAGTTGGAGCGTCAGCCTGCGGTACAGAGAGACCCGGGTTCGGTTCCCACTAAGGGCACGTACCTCGGTTGCAGTTTGTCCCCGGCCCTGTTGGTCGTGCAGGTGGCAGCCACTCGATGTGTCCTTTCACATCGATGTTTCTCTCTGTCTCTCTTCCTCTCTCTCCCTCCCACTCTATCTGAACAAAAAATGTCCTCGGGTGAGGATTAAAAAAAAAAAGAAAGTCCTAAAAACCATCCTCAATTTGTTTGTAAGGACTCTGCTTTTTCCAAATTTCTATTGATCCCTTATAAAAATATTTAAATAGACTTTCTTCCCCAAATGTACTCCTCCTCATTACACATACAAATTACCTTAGGTAATAAAAAATGAGACTATTTCATTATTTTCCCAGATGGCACAACAGAGTCTCTTGAAGAGAAATATTTTTAAGAAAGGTTTATGGATTTGTGATCAGAATAAGGGGTCTTCCCCAAGAGATTGAGTATTACTAGCTGACATGGAAGTTCAACAATACGGGAATACATTTCTGCACAACGGAAAGAGAAGTCTGGAGCTTCTGGAGAATATCTAGGTCTGCGAGGGGGAGAAGTGGAAAGGAAGAGGGGAGGAGAATACAAAGAGGCTAGTGACAAAGTACGTGGATGATGAACTGTTACCCATTCCAATAATCTCCCTCCACAGAATAACTTCACTAAAGTCATTTAAACCGTCCGGTCTAGTAGGCAGCTCCCTTTCTCTCCACCTAACCCTCCAGATGAGGAATCAGAGTAAAGGTGGGATGTGGCTGGGGGGAGGGAGAGAGGGAGATGGATTTAGAAATGAAAGTGAGTTGAGATTTTTGTTTTATATGGATAGGAAAAACAAATGCAATTATGGGTCTGAATCACTGGTAGAAAATTGACAAATAAACATAGAATGTATCCATTCCAACAAAGGAGCCAGAAATAAATAAAATTTGAACAAAGAAAATCGTATCTCCAATCAAAAGTGAGAAAGCAAAGAAATGAATCATGGTAAGTATGACTACAAAATAAAGTATTAGAAATAAGCCCTTACTTACATTAATTACTATAAATGAATTTAGTTAAATTCACCCTTTATGAGATATAAACTCTCAAAATAAATATTTCGCAAATAAATCCAATAATATATTATTTTAGAGGCCCAAATAACAAGAAATATACACAAAAACATGAAAAACAAAAGGATTAAAATATGTTAAGCAATATGTTCCAGCCAAAAACCTAATTTAAAGTAAAAGGTTCCATTACAGATAAAGATGAAAATTTCACATTGGAAAGAGAAACAATATACTAATAACATAATAATCATGAATATACACTCCCAATCACAGGTTCTCAAAATATGTAAAGAAAAAACTGAAATATTTAGCAGGAAGTGAAATAATTAATACTTAGGTCTAGTAGACATTCAAAAACATCTATCTAAAAACAGATAGATTAAGCAAAAAGAACATAATAGATTAGAATTATATTTTTAACAAATCTGATCTAATGATATATCAAAAAATGTATGTCTAGTAAACAGAATGTAATTATTTTTTAAATATATTTTTATTGATTTTCTAGAGAGAGACAGAAATATTGATGTGAAAGAAACATCAATCCACTGCCTCCTGCACGCCCTGCACTGGGGGGCGTCTGCAGTGCAATCCGGGCATGTGCCCTGATCAGGAATTGAACTGGGACCTCTCAGTCCACGGGATGTTGCTCAATCCACTGAGCCACACCAGCTGGGCTGAACATGCATTCTTTTTACACACAGATAATATATTCAAAAATCCATCACAAATAAGATTAAAAAGATAATCTGATGAGGCAAGAATTACCCTAATATCTTCAGAGGAGGGAGTGGAGGGGAGGGAAGAGATAAACCAAAGGATTTATGCATATAAGCATAACCAATGGACATAGACAGCAAGGCTGGTGGGGGGCAGGGGAGATAGGAGAAGGGTGTCAATGGAGGAAAAAGGAGAAACATCTGTAATAAAAATAAATTCATTAAATACTTTTAAAAAATAAATAAAATATTGATCTTAAAAAAAAGGAATTACCCTAATACCAAAATCAGACAAAGACATTAAAAGATAACTACAGAGTAATATTTCCCATGAACAGAGATGTAAAAATCCTCAATAAAATTGAATCCAACAATATATAAAACGATTTATACACTGCAACAAAATGGAATATATCCCAGATATGCAAAGGTGGTTCAACATTTAAATTCAATTAATATAATCCATCACATCAACAACCTAAAAAAAATGATAACATAATTCTATCAACAGATACAGAAAAAGTATTTGGCAAAATCCAATACCCATTCATCATAAAAACTCTCAGTAATCTAGGAATACAGGGGAAATTCCCTCAACTTTATAAAGACACTTCAGCTAACATTATACCTAGTGGTGAGGAACTTGGAGCTTTCCTACTGAGGTCAGGAACAAGGAAAGATGTCCTCTCTCACCACTTCTTTTCAACATCATACTGGAAGTACTAGCTAATTCAATAAGACAGCAAAAGGAAATAAAAGGTATACGGATTGGAAAGAAAGAAATAAAACTGTCTTTGATTGCAGATGACATAATCATCCATGTAGAAAACCTGAAATAATCAACAAAACATGAATAAGCCATTATAGCAACAATGAAGAATACAAGGTTAATATACAAAACTCAATCAATTTCCTATATACCAGCAATAACAAGTGGAATGTAAAAGTAAAAGCACAATACCATTTACATTAACAATCCCCCCAAAATAAAACCTAAGGTATGAATCTATTTAGTACAAGATCTTGACAAGGAAAACTATAACATCTGATGAACAAAATCAAAGAACTAAATAAATGAAGGAATATTTCATATTCATGGATAGGAAAACCTAATATTGTCAAGATGTTAGTTCTTCCCAAATTCATCTATAGATTCAATACAGTTCCAATCAAAATCTCAGCCCTGGCCGGTTTGGCTCAGCGGTTAGAGCGTCAGCCTGCGGTCCCGAGAGACCCGGGTTCGGTTCCCGCTAAGGGCACGTGCCTCGGTTGCGGTTTGTCCCCGGCCCTGGTTGGTCATGCGGGTGGCAGCCACTCGATGTGTCCCTTTCACATCGATGTTTCTCTCTCTCTTCCTCTCTCCCCCTCCCACTCTACCTGAACAAAAAAATCGAAAAATGTCCTCAGGTGAGGATAAAAAAAAAAAAAAAATCTCAGCAAATTATGTTGTGGATATTGACATACTGAGTCTAAAGTTTATATAGAGAGGCAGAAGATCCAGAATCATCAACACAATATTAAAGGAGAAAAATAGGTGAAGAACTGACACTAATTGACTCCAAGACTTCTACAAAGCTAGAGTTGTGAAGACAATGTGTGATTGGTGAAAGAATAAACAAATAGAGCAATGGAACAGAACAGAGAGCCCAGAAATAGACAGTCAACTGATCTTTGACACAGCAAAAGCAATACAATAATAAAAAAATAAACTTTTTAAGGTAGTCTTTAGATAACCTTTGCAAAAGTGGTGCTGGAACAATTGGACACCCACATGCAAAAACAAATGAATTTAGTCACAGACCTTATGCTCTTTACAACAATTCAATCAAAATTGATCATAGGGCTAAAGGTAAATTTTAAAACTATAAAACTCTTAGAAGATAACATAGGAGAAAACCTAGATGACCTTGGGTTGGACAATGACTTTTTCAGACATGATACCAAAGGCATGATGCATGAAATAAATAATTGATAAGCTGGACTTTATTAAAATGTAAAACTTTTGCTCTGTGAAAGACAATGTAAAGAATATTAAAAGACAAGCCACACACTGGGCGAATGTATTTGCAAAAGACAATCTGACAAAGGACTGTTATCCAAAATATACAAAGAACTCTTAAAACATAACAATAAGAAAACAACTCAATTAAAATGGATCAAAATCCTTAACAGTCCTCTTACCAAAGAAGATATATAAATGGTAAATGAGCATATGAAAAAAAGCTCCACATCATATGTTATCAAGAAAATGCAAATTATAATAAGATACTACAACACTCCTATTAGAATGGTCAAACTGTGGAATACTGACCATACCACATGCTGAGGAGAATTTAAACAACAGGAATTCTCATTTGTTGCTAGTGAGAATACAAAATGGAATGCTCACTTTGAAAGGCTATTTCTTACAAAACTAAACATACTCTTACCATATGATCTAGCCATTGTGCTCCTTGGAATTTACCCAAAGCAGATGAGAATTTACATCCACACAGAAACCTACTCAGAGATGCTTGTAGCAGCTTTAGTCATACTTACCAAATTTGGAAGCAATCAAGATGTTCTCTAGTAGGTGAATGGATAAATAAACTGGTACACCTGAACAATGGCATATTACTCAGTGCAAAAGGGAAATGAGCTATACAACAAGGAAAACACATGGAGGAACCTTAAATATTACTAAGTGAAAAAAAAATCAATCTGAACAGGTTACATACTTTATGATTCTAACCATATGACATTCTTGGAAAAGATAGAAGTATGGATTCATTAAAAAATCAGTAGTTGCCAGATGCCAAGTTTAGAGGAATGAATAGGTACTGCACCCAGGATTTCCAGGGTAGTGAAAATACTCTATATGACACCATAATGATGTATACCTGTCATTATACATTTGTCCAAACCCATAGAATGTACATCAAGAGTGAACCTGACTGTAAACTATGGACTTCAGGTGAGAATGATGTATCAGTGTAGGTTCATCAGTTCTAACAAATGGATCACTCTGGTGAGCCCTGAGGCCCCAGTCCCATGGCTGCCAAGGTCCAGGGCCCCAACAACTTGAATGCGCCAAGTTCCATTCTGAAATCAGAGAACAAGGTGTGTTGGGCCAGCAGAGGATATGAATGAGAGCTCACCTGATAATACCCAGTGCTGTCAGCTTTGGCTGCCTTCCACTGCCAGTCCGTAGCCATCCTCCCCCTCCTCCTCCTCCTCCTCCTCCTCCTCCTCCTCCTCCTCCTCCTCCTGAAGACCTGAGTATGCTGCTCTACAAACCCCACTTTCCTCTTCATTCATGCAGTTGACAGACGGCAGAGGCAGGTCGTGGCTGGTGGCTGGGCCTGGGCCTTGTCCTGATCGTGGTGGGTAGAGTGTGGGATTTCCCAGCAAAGCAAGCAGGGAGCAGTGGAAGCCTGCAGGGTGTGCTTTGTAGTTTCCAGGGAAGTAAGTGCAGTTCCAGATAGAACAGCAGGGAGAGGATGGGCGGGAATGCGCTCAGAGCCTCACAGGTGGCTCAGAGCACAGTGGAATCAGGCCCAAGGCACTGCTGCTGTGACCTCTCTTCCCAGAAGCAGCCCAATTTAGTGGGATCTCACAAGATCTACAGGAGTGGCAAGGGAGTTCTAAAAGAGAAACACCTGGGTTCCGCAGGTGCCAGAGGCCCCTCGTCCCAGACTCATCCTTAAGGAATCTGGAACATTCCACCTATCAAGCAAACCCCAATCCCCACACTTCCGCTTGACTCGCCAATCAGGCACACTATAGCGGGCGCCTCGCCCCAGAGGCTCAGCTTGACAGGGGACCAAGCTCTGGCCCAAAGGCTGTACAGGGTCGGGACTGCCCAAGGTCGGAGTGGGGTTGGGGGAGAAAAATGCACGTGCTTGGGCTGTCAATCAGTCTCCTTCCTGCAAGCTGAAGGCCACAGGGTTGCAGCTCAGGCTTCTGGCACAGGGCAGAAATCAATGAAATAGAAAAAGTAAGAAAGGATTAACACAATGAAATCTGTTCTTAAATAGCATTGTCTAGTAAGATTCATTAAGAAATAAATAAATGAAATAAAATAAGCAAAATTCAGAGTGAGAAAGGGAAATCCACTATTAATAGAGCAGGGTTTGTTTGTTTTTATTGTAAATGCATCTTTTGAAGGCCAGAATTGGCCAGTAAGAAATAGAAAACTGCAATAGTTCAACAACCATTAAAAATAATAGAATGACAGATAAAAACTTCTTTCCAAAAGAAGTCACCACCCAGAGAGTTTATTCAGGCAACCACTCAAAGAGCACACAATAACCCAGAGCTTCTATAATTTGTCCCAGAGAACAGAAATAGAGACAAACCTGCCTCAAAAATTTTAAAGGCCATCATAACATATATCACAAAATTAGACAGACATTCAAAAAAATTAACATTACAGATTATCCCCATTTGAGAGTATAGGCACAAAAATTCTATGTAAAAGAAATCTGAGTCCAACAGTATTTTGTAAAAAAACTTGTAAGTTGCATATATCAGTCACAACAGAGTATCTAGTAATCAGTCTAATAAAATCTTTACAAAGCCATTCTGGAAAACTTACAGACATCATTAAATAACAGTTAATGGGCATCCGAATATACCAAAATAAGTGGAGAGATATACCATCCACACAAATGAATGAATAAGGTGAGTAGAAAACCTTTTTTATTCATTCGGCAAGTTTTTATTAAGTTCCTGCTTTGTCAGACTCTCATCTAGGTTATACTGTTATAGCAATGAAGAAAAAAAAACAAATATATGAGCCTTATAGAGTATATAATAGTATAGAGTTACATGAGTCTATAATAACATTGTAAATATGTCAATATTTGCCAAATTAGCCTACACATTCAATAGCAAGTGCAGTCAAATATTTTAAGAGGTTAAAGGAATTTAACACAGGCCCACGTTGCTGCAGTCTATATATTACAAGAATGGTGCCGCTTCAACTTGTGCAATGTGGCACTCGTAATTTGAAAATTAATATGTAATATAAGTCTAAAAATAGCTATGATAATCATGAAAAATACTCTGAACTTACTGATATGGAATCTAAAAAACAAAATAAACCAATTCATAGATACAGACAACAAATTGATGGTTGCCAGATGGGAGGGCGTTGAGGTGGGTGAGAAAGGCAAAGGGATAAAGAAGTATAAATTTCTAATTATAAATACTCATGGGAATGTAAAGTACAGTATAGGGAAGAAAGTCAATAGTATTGTAATAACTATGTATGATGTCAGGTGGGTACAAAACTTATTAGGGTGATAAGTCTATAAGTTATAGAAATGTCTAGTCACTATGTAGTACACCAGAATCTAATATAATATTTATGTCAACTGTAATTGAAAAATAAAAATAAAAATTGTAAGAGATCAAAAGTTAGAACAAAAGCTCTGGCCGGTTTGGCTCAGCAGTTGGAGCGTCGGCCTGCGGTACAGAGAGACCGGGGTTCGGTTCCCGCTAAGGGCACGTACCTCGGTTGCAGTTTGTCCCCGGCCCTGGTTGGTCGTGCGGGTGGCAGCCACTCGAAGTGTCCATTCACATCGATGTTTCTCTCTCTCTCTTCCTCTCTCTCCCTCCCGCTCTATCTGAACAAAAAATGGAAAAATGTCCTTCGGTGAGGATTAAAAAAAAAGTTAGACCAAAAGATACTCCAGCACTTTTATCACTTAGGAAACCACAAAAGTTTTCAGAGCTCTAGCCAGGAGCCGAAGACAGATAATATATTTCTTCTTATAAATCACAAATGTACAAATAAATTTGTATGTCATGCATTGATTTGTAAAACTGGCATTAGGCTGTAACTCATATTCTGTTCCTTATCTTTACTTTGTCAATAGGTAGAGATTTGGATGTAAATTTAGTTCATTGTTTTTAATTGTGTGATTTTCCTTGCTATTACCCACCATGGTTTACTATTCACTTTCCTAGTGATAGAAATCTACTCTGCCTTCACCTCTCCACCACCACAAAGAAACCCCTAAGCATGTTTTCTTAATGACCTGCGAAAAAATTTCCTGTTGGGATTCCAAAATGGCAACGGAGTGAATAGAAGCCACACAGACCGTTTCTTGGGACCAAACTGGAATTACAACTAAAACAGACAAATTGATGGGAAAAAGCAACAGAAAAGCAGCTTGCAGGGACCATGTAACCAGGGACACTGACTCGATCCTGGTAGGACTGTGAAGGCACGAGACGGGGGCTGGGAGCCCACGGTCGGCAGCTCGGCAGCGGCCTCAGCTGGGAGCGGCGCCCTCCGGTTACACTCCCAGGCGGCTCCACAGCACAGAGCCGGGACAGAGGCTAAAACAGCCACAGCCACTCACCTTGGGCTCCGGCGGAGGGAGGGCAGACTGGACTGGAACTGTGTGGGGACACTCAGGATTTGGAAGGCGCTCAGAGTTTTTGCTGAGTTGCAGCCACACAGGATGGTGGCCATATTGCTCCTTCCCAGGGCTCTGGGGAGAGGCAGCAGCCCCTCCCTTGAAGATTCAAACCCACCATGTGGGCCATTGAAATGCAAATTGAGGCTTACTAACAACCAGCATCTGCCCCACCCTCGGGAAATCCCCCCATGCTGAGCACCTGATGGAGTTTTTCAATCAACTAACAACCCAAAACTTTTCAAGTAACCAGGACTGCTAGCCTCCAGGCAAAAAGCTAGAGAATAACAGTACCATTCCTGGGTTAGCAACTCTAACCAGGAAAGTAAGACTTGACAGTGGTGTTTATGTGGGTCCTCCTTCACTCATCTAGACCCAGGAGAGGGAGCCACAAACAGCAGGACACCAATACCCACAGAGTAAACTTGGCAGGCTCAAAAGCCCACTGTGATAGCCAAAATGGTGAAACACAGAAACAGAAGCCAAATGACAGACAAGAGAACTCCACCGAAGATGATATCAATGTGGAGCAGTTAGGCATGTTAACATAGCTAGAATTCAGAGCCATGATATTGAGGAAGCACAACAGCAAGAGTAAGGACATAGAAATGCTGAAAACACACCAATTAGAAATTAAAAACCACCAAGAAGAGATCATGAGTGACTTATCAGAAATAAAGAACATATTGGAAGGTCTAAAGAGCAGAGTAGAGGAAACTGAGGGCCAGATCAGTGAATTAGAAGACAGGGTAGAAAAAATCAACCAATCAGAACCAAAAGAAAGCAACGATTAAAAAACAGGAAGACAGCTTAAGAGAACTGTGGGACAACTGAAAATGTAATAATATTTGCATCATAGGAATCCCCAAAGAAGAAAATGAACAAGGGTTAGAGAATATATTCAAAGAAATAGTGGCAGAAAACTTCCCTAATTTGGTGAAAGAAGAAGGCATTCAAGTTCAAGAACCACAGAGAACACAAAGTAAGAAGAACCCAAACAGGCCCACACCAAGACACATAGTAATTAAAATGCCAAAAATTAAAAACAAAGAGAGAATCCTAAAGGCAGCAAGAGATAAGCAACAGGTTCCCTACAAAGGAAACCCCATAAGGCTCTCAGCTGACTTCTCACAAGAAACACTATAGGCCAGAAGGGAATGCATGAAGTAATCAAGGTCATGAAGAACAAGAATCTGTATCCCAGACTATTCTACCCAGCAAGGCTGTCATTCAAAATAGAAGGTCAAATAAAGAGCTTCCCAGACAAAAAAGGCTAAGGGAATACATTAGCACCAAACCAGCACTGCAAGAAATGTTAAATGGACTGCTGTAATTAGTAGAAGAAATAGGAAGAAAAATATAACCAAACTAAACAAAAATGGCAATAAATAAGTACATATCAATAATCACTTTAAATGTAAATGGACTGAATGGTCCAATAAAAAGACACAGAATAGCTGATTGGAAAAGAAAGCATGACTCATCTATATGTTGTTTACAAGAGACCCACCTCACAACAAAAGACTCACATAGATTGAAAGGGAAGAGATTGAAAATAATTTTCCAAGCAAAAGGAAAGGACAAAAAAGCTGAGGTAGCAATATTCATATCTGATCAAATAAATTTCAAAATGAAGACCATAACTAGAGACAAAGAAGGCCACTACATAATATTGAAAGGATCTATCCAACAGGAAGATATAACCTTGATAAACATATATGCACCCAATATAGGAGCAACAAAATATATAAAAAACTTCTGGAGGACTTCAAAGGAGATATAGACAGCAATACAATCATAGGAGGGGACTTCACCACCCCATTGACACCACTGGATAGAACCTCTAGACAAAAAATTAGCACGGAAACAGAGATTCTAAATGAAGCACTAGACCAAATGGATTTAATAGATATCTACAGAGAATTACACCCTAAAACTAAAGAATTCACATTCTTCGCAAGTGCACATGGGACATTCTCAAAGAGAGACCACATTATAGGACACAAACTAAATCTCTACAAGTTCAAGAAGATTGAAAACATATCAAGCATCTTCTCAGATCACAGTAGCATGAAACTACAAATCAATTACAACAAAAACATGCAAAAACATCTGAACACATTGAGGTTAAACAGCATGTTATTAAACAATAAATGGGTTACCAAGGAGATCAAGGAAGAAATTAAAAACTTCCTGGAAACCAATGAAAATGAGCACACAACAATACAAAATTATGGGATGCAGCAAAAGCAGTTCTGAGAGGGAAGTTCATAGCACTACAGGCCTACCTCAAAAAACAAGAAAAGCCCTGGCCAGTTTGGCTCAGCGGTTAGAGTGTCGGCCTGCGGTCCAGAGAGACCCGGGTTCGGTTCCCGCTAAGGGCACGTACTTCGGTTGCAGTTTGTCCCCGACCCTGGTTGGTCGTGCGGGTGGCAGCCACTCGATGTGTGCCTTCACGTCGATGTTTCTCTCTCTCTCTCCCTTCCCTCCCTTCCTCTCTCTCCCTCCCACTCTATCTGTACAAAAAAAAAGAAAAAGAAAAAAAAAAAAAAAGAAAAATTTCTAATTGACTGTCTAACCTCAAAACTTAAAGAATTAGAAAGCAAACAAAAAGAAAACCCCAGAGCAAGTAGAAGGAAGGAAATAGTAAAGATCAGAGCAGAAATAAATGACATAGAGACCAAAAAAACAATTCAAAGGATCAATGAAACAAAGAGCTGATTCTTTGAAAAGATAAACAAGATTGATGGACCCTTAGTTAGACTCACCAAGAAACAAATAGAGAAAACCCAAATGCACAAAATCAGAAATAGAAGAGAAGAAGTAACCACAGAAATTCGAAAGATTGTTAACAGCTACTATGAACAATTATTTGGCAAGAAATTCGACTATCTAAGTGAAATGGACAAATTTCTAGAAACACACAGTCTCCTAAAACTGGACTGGGAAGAGACAGAAAACTTGAACAGACCAATAACAACTAAGGAAATTGAAGAGGTAATCAAGACTCTCCCAGCAAACAAAAGCCCAGGCCTGAACGGCTTCATGGGGGAGTGTTACCGAACATTCAAATTAGAACTAATACCCATTCTCCTCAAACTATTTCAAAAAATTCAAGAAGAAGGAAGACTTCCAAACTCATTTTATGAGGCCAGCAGAAATCTAATTCCAAAACCAGAAAAGATACTACAAAGAAAGAAAACTACAGGCCAATATCCTTGATGAACATAGACGCCAAAATACTAGCAAATCAGATCTAGCAATACACCAAAAAGATTATTCACCATGACCAAGTGGGATTCATCCCAGGGATGCAAGGCTGGTACAATATTCACAAATCAATAAATGTGATATACCACATAAACAAAATGAACAATAAAAACCACATGATCATATCAATAGATGCTGAAAAAGCATTCGACAGAATCCAGCATCCATTTCTGATAAAAATGCTCCGCAATCTGGGAATAGAGGGATCATATATCAACATAATAAAGGCCATATATGACAAAGTAGTCTTAGCCACAGCAATCAGACAGGAAGAAAAAATAACAGGGATCCAAATTGGAAAGGAGGACATGAAACTGTCATTATTTGGAGATGACATGATACTATACATAGAAAACCCTAAAGACTCCATCAAAAATCTGTAATTCTTAATAAATGAATTTGGCAAAGTAGCAGGCTACAAAATTAACATCAAAAAATGGACGGCATTTTTTTTTTTTTTTTTAATCCTCACTCAAGGACATTTTTCGATATTTTGTTCAGATAGAGTGAGAGGGAGAGAGAGAGAGAGAAACATCGATGTGAAAGCGACACATCGAGTGGTTGCCACCCACACGACCCAACCAGGGCTGGGGACAAACTGCAACTGAGGTACGTGCCCTTAGCAGGAACCGAACCCGGGTCTCTCCGGACCGCAGGCCGACGCTCTAACTGCTGAGCCAAACCGGCCAGGGCTGGACAGCATTCTTATACACCAATGATGAACTCACAGAAAGAGAAACTGAAAAAACAATCCCATTTACCATCGCGGCAAAAACATTAAAATACCTAAGAATAAACTTAACCAAAGAAGTAAAGGACCTATTTGCATAAAATTATAGGACATTGAAAAAAGAAATAGAGGAAGATGTAAAAAAGTGGATGCACATACCTTGTTCATGGATTGGAAGAATTAACATCATTAAAATGTCCATATTACCCAAAGCAATCTATAGATTCAATGCACTCCCCATCAAAATACCAACGACATATTTCACAGAACTAGAACAAATACGTCAAAAGTTCATATGGGCCCTGTCGGTTTGGCTCAGCGATTAGAGCATCGACCTGCGGTCCTGAGAGACCCGGGTTCGGTTCCCACTAAGGGTGCGTACCTCAGTTGCAGTTTGTTCCCGGCCCTGGTTGGTAGTGCGGTGGCAGCCACTCGATGTGTCCCTTTCACGTCAATGTTTCTCTCTCTCTCTCTCTCTCTCTGTTCCTCTCTCTCCCTCCCACTCTATCTGTACAAAAAATGGAAAAATGTCCTCAGGTGAAGATAAAAAACAAACAAACAAACAAACAAAAAAGTTCATATGGAACCACAAAACACCGTGAATAGATACAGCAATCTTGAAAAAGAAGGACAAAGTAGGTGGGATCACAATACCAGATATCAGGTTATACTACAAAGCAACTGTAATCAAAATAGCCTGGTAGTGGCACAAGAACAGGCATATAGACCAGTGGAACAGAATAGAGAACCCAGAAATGGAACCAAAGCAATATGCCCAATTAATATTTGACAAAGATGGCAAGAGCATACAGTGGAGTAAACACAGCCTCTTTAATAAATGGTGTTGGGAAAATTGGACAGCTACATGCAAAAAAATGAAACTAGACCATCAACTTATATCATACACAAAAATAAACTCAAAATGGATAAAAGACTTAAATGTGACCAGTGAATTCATAAAAATTCTAGAAGAAACTATAGGAAACAAAATTTTGGACATCATACACCACAGAATTTTCACTGATATGTCACCTAAGGCAACAGAAAAAACGAAAAAAATAAACACATGGGACTACATCAAACTAAAAAGCTTCTGCACAGCAAAAGAAACAACCATCAAAATGGAAAGGCAACCTACTGTATGGGAGAACATCATTGCCAATGATACATCAGATAAGGGGTTAATTTTCAATATATATAGAGGGCTCATACAATTCAACAAAAGGAAGACAAAGAACCCAATTAAAAAATGGGCAGAGGAGCTGAATAGACACCTCTCCAAACAGGGCACACAAAGGGCCAAGAGACATATGAAGAAATGTTCCACATCACTAATCATCAGAGAGATGCAAATTATAACAACAATGAGGTATTACCTCACACCTGTCAGAATGGCCGCCATCAACAAATCATCAAACAAGTGTTGGCAAGGGTGCGGAGAAAGGGGGACTCTAGTACACTGCTGGTGGGAATGCAGACTGGTGCAGCCACTATGGAAAACAATATGGTGTTACCTCAAAAAATTAAAAATTGAACTGCCATTTGACCCAGTGATCCCACTTCTAGGAATATACCCTAAGAAGCTTGGAACACCAATCAGAAAGAATATATGTACCCCCATGTTCATAGCAGCACTATTTACAATAGCTAAGATCTGGTAACAGCCCAAGTGTCCATCAGTAGACGAATGGATGAAAAAGCAGTGGTACATATACACAATGGAGTACTATGCAGCTGTAAGAAAGAAAGACCTCTTATCCTTTGAGACAACATGGAGGGACCTGGAAAGTATTATCCTAAGTGAAACAAGTTAAGCAGAAAAAGACAAATACCACATGATCTCACTTATATATGGAATATAATGAATATAACAGTCTGAGGAATAGGGTAGACCCAGAAACATGGAAGTAGGGTACAGACTGACAACCCTCAGAAGAGGGGGTGGTTGGGGGTGGGAAGAGATAAACCAGAGAATTTATATGCATGTATGCATAACTAAGGCACATAGACAACAAAGCTGGGGATTGGGCAGGGGGGATGGGGAGGAGGGGGATCAATGGGGTAAAAGAAAAGAAACATGTGTAACTAAAATAAAAGTTAAAAAATAAAATTAGAAAAATAAAATAAAATAAAATCAGTAAAAAAAAAAATTAAGAAGAAATAAATAAAAAATAAACAAAAAAAAGGAAAGAAAAAAAAAATTTCCTGTCATATATCCATGGGTTGGAGAGGTCATAAGGCATACTTATTCTTAATTTCGCTAAAGACTGGCAGCCCCCTTCCAGAAAGGGGGTGGGGCGGGACCCATTTACATTCTCTACATTTTCACTAGCAAATTATAAAAGTTACAGTTTCCCACCTCATCTCGAACCTTGGTAGTATGTTTCTTTCTAATTATGACTAATCTGATATATGTAAAATAGTATCTCGGTGTGTTAATTTCCATTTCTTGGACTAAAACTTTATATTCTCGTTTGCAAATCAGTCTTTCCCTTATTTAAATTGTCCACTCATATCCCTTGCCTATTTTTTCATTTGATTTCCTGCCTTTTACTTGTTCTTATAGAATTCACCTCATATTCTAGAAATTGATCCCTTCTTGATTTTACAAAATTCAAATACTGTCTCCAATTAGTCCTTTATCACCTTATTTTGTCTATGGCATCATTTATTGAGTGAAAATGTTTCCTTTCAATGTAACTGTATCTAGCCATTTACCATCTTAGAATCTGTGATTTTAGAATCTTATTTTTATTAAATTTATTGCGATAACTGACATTGGTTAGTAAAATTATATAGGTTTCGGGTGTATAATTCTGTAATATATCATCTGTATATTGTATTGTGTGTTCACCAACCCAAGTCACCTCTCCTTCTATCATCTTTTATTTCCCCTTTACCCTTTCTACCTCTGCCATCCTCCTTTCCCTCTGGTAATCACAATACTTTTATCTGTGTCAATGAGTTTTCTTTTGTTGTGTTTTTGTTTTTGTTTTTTTTCTTTTTGCTTAATCCTTTCACCTTTTTCATCCAGTCCTCCAACCCTCCTCTCCTCTGACAGCTGTCAGTCTATTCTCTGTATCCATGAGTCTATCTGTGCATTGTTAGTTTATTTTGTTCATTAGATTCCACATATGAGTGAAATCATGTAGTATTTGTCTTTCTGGCTTATTTCATTTAGCATAATAATTTCCAGGTCCATCCATGCTGTTACAAAAGGTACACTTTCCTTCTTTTTTATGGCCAAGTAGTATTCCATTCTGTAAATGTACCACAATTTTTTTATCCCTTTATCTACTGGTGGGCACTTAGGCTATATCCAAATCTTGGCTATTGTAAATAACACTGCGATGAACACAGGGGTAAGTATAATCTTTTGAATTGGTGTTCCAGGTTCTTCAGATATATTCCCACAAGTAGAATCCCTGGGTCATAACGCAGTTCCATATTTCATTTTTTGAGGGAACTCCATACTCTTTTCTATAGTGGCTGCACCATCTGCATTCCCACCAACAGTGCACAAGGGTTTTCTTTTCTCCATATCCTCGTCAACACTTGCTGTTTGCTGATTTATTGATGATAGCCATTCTGACAGGTATAAGTAGATATCTCATTGTGGTTTTAATTTGCAAGCAATCTATAGATTCAACACAATTTCTATCAAGATACCAATGGTGTATTTCATATAATAGAACAAATATTTCAAAAATCAATATGGAACCATAAAAGAACCTGAATAGCCACAGCAATCTTGCAAAGAAGAATAAAATTGAAGGAATCATGCTACCTGAAATCAAACAATAGTGCAAGGCCATAGTAATCAAACAGCATGGTACTAGCATGAAAACAGATGTATAGATCAGTTGAACAGAATTGAGAGCCCAGAGACCTCCCTTTTACACCATACACAAGAATAAACTCAAAATAAATTAAAGACTTAAATGTTAAACTCAAAATCATAAAAATCTTAGAAGAAAACATAGGCAGTAAAATGTCAAATATTTCTCATAGCAATATTTTTTCTGATATGTCTCCTCGGATAAGGAAAAAATAAATAAATTTTAAAATGGGACTACATCAAAGTAAAAAGTTTTTACACAGCAAAGGAAACCATCAACAAAATGAAAAGACACCCCACTGAATGGGAGAACATATTTGCCAATGATACATCTCATAAGGGGTTAATATCCAAAATTTATAAGGACTTATAAAACTCAACACCAAAAAAACAAACAATCTAATTTTAAAATGGGTGAAGGACCTGAACAGACACTTCCCCAAAGAGGACATACAGATGGCCAATAGAAATATGGAAAGATGCTCAACATGGTTAATCATTAGTAAAATGAAATCTCATTTTAATAATCTTAATTCTCCCCTAAATTACAAACTATTACCTGTTTCTTCTATCAGTAATATTTACCTTTTTACAGTAAGGTCTTTAAAGCATTGAGTCTATTGTTAGATTGCTTTAAACAGAGAACAGCAGTATTATTATCCATATCAGAAGCCAGATTTTTCTAGTGCCATACACTAACCCATCCTTTCCCCTTCCTTTATGGTTGTTTTTATTACGCGTCATATTCCAAGAACACAAACAGATTTCACAAGAGGGCACCATAATGGTAAAAGATTTTTACTAGACACCAGTTCTGGTTATTGAATCATATGTAAAGGAAAATTAATTCGACTATGTTCCCCTTTCATTGTTTGGGGTTCAACCCCTGCTTAAGTTTAAGAACTACATTTTATCATGTAGTATTTAATTAGTAGCTACACTCTCCACTCTTCAAATTCACTCACCGTTTCAAACTTCCGAATGTCTTCTTTGTAAAAGCTTCATCTCACAAAACGCTGGTCTGCGCAATCCCTACTTCTGGGCTTCCTAAAACCTGATACATTTCTCAGTAGAGCTTGCCAGGAGCTTGCTCTGCCTATGCAAAACACTGGTCTTCCTGAGCTAAATTGTGAGGGTCTTTTTTTAGAAGAGCTGCATGAAGTGATAGTCAAAAATATGATGCATCATGCATAATAATATATGGGTAATCAAATCTCATGCTTCAAGAAATAAAGTAATTACTGTAGGATTAAGGAACCAGAGCCTGCCTCTTCCACAAATAACATTGTCCAAATAACTGGAGGCTTTGTGTATAAATGTGTGTGTGTTTAAGTCTGAGTGTTTATGTGTATTTGTATGAAGGAGAGAGACAAATTATGTATATTAATAAAGGCCTTGGAAGGAAACCCTCCTATGCTTCCAGTATCACCAGCAGAAGAAATCAGAGCCTAGAATATGAATAGTTATATTCTACATGGGTATAATAAATCCCGATTTTCTCTGTTCATTCATGCCACATCACTCACTAGAGAATAATCTCCCCCGAGGCCATGCTTAGGTCAGAAATGTCAACCAGCATTCATAAAAGATTGTATCTAGAATTCTTCTTGCAAAACAGTTGTTTCTCCCTCTTGTGGTTTGGGTACATTTGACAGGTTGGGAGCAAATCTAACATTTTCTAGTGTATCGCCACTGCGTAGAAAACAAATTTCTTCTCCCCCCCCCCAAAAAAAAACACTTTTGCCAGTGTTTTCCTTGTAATGCAAACCTACTTTATATAATGCTAATTCAGCTATATATAAAAATGACTGAAATGTCAAAAGCCCTTTTTGGTGGAGTTGTTAATTTGAACTCTAATTCTAACACTGTGAATGCCTTTACCATCACAGCTTGGGCTAGTAATAACCCACTCAGAAACAGACATACAAATGTTTACCTAATTTCAAAAAATTTAATGAAAATCATATTTATCTAATACATAAAATACTATAGGACAGTTTAAAATTTAAATGAGTTTTCTTTGCTTTAGATTATATTATGGAAACTCTGTGTACATTGATGTACATCTTTCCTACTAGATTATAAACTCCTTGAAAGCCAAGACTATGTTTTCTTCACCCTCACATTCTCAGTGCCGGACATGTTCAGACAATCAGTAAACTGTTATTCAGTACAATTAATATTGATCAGGAGCTCCCATTGGCAGTTTGATAAAAAATATGGGACTACAAAGTAATTATTATTCTATAAAT
Source organism: Molossus molossus (assembly GCF_014108415.1). NCBI lineage: Eukaryota > Metazoa > Chordata > Mammalia > Chiroptera > Molossidae > Molossus > Molossus molossus. The sequence goes on from NW_023425344.1 coordinate 48,531,567, forward strand.
ACAATCTGTCTCATTGTGGGAATCATGCAATTATACTATCACTGACTTCCCCAAGTTTGGATTTCTCCAATGTGAAAGATTAACATTGAGTGCCACGAGAACAGAAAATGAATTTAAGAGTAAAACTACGACAATCATGGTTCCTTATTATATGTGGTCTTGTTTTCCTGGCAATTCATCTTTAATGTAATTTTGAGGATTTGTGTAGAAATTGTGATGTAATGATATAACAAGAAAATACAGTCAAACCTCAGTTCTCGAGTGCCTCCCATCTCAAACAATCCAGTTTTCCAAGTTGTTCACAAAAAATGTCTTGGTTGTTGTACAAAACTTGGGTTTTTGGCCCAACAACCTTTCCTGTTGATAGCTGTATGATGTCACATGTCTCTCAGGAGATAAAGGAGAGAATGCGTGAGTATGAGTCAGTTACTACTAAACCTCAAGTTATTAATATCTCAGGAAATTGTGATGTGAATATTTTCATGCTTTTTTGCTTTTATTGCTGCTTATTATAATTAAATACATACAATAAGTAACCAGGGGTCCTAAGAATTTTACTGATAGGAGCAAAATGAAAAGGAAAGTTCTGAGAACAATAGAGCTTAAAAAGAAATAATGCAAAGTGTGTTAGAGGTGTTCACATGTTCCTCTCTGTTAAATGTTCATTTACATTTCATGGTCTTTTTTGCTTTTAAAGTGTTTATTTATAGATTAAACAGTACATTAGACATATAAGAAAGGTTAAAACAGGAAATCATGTTGGGGTCTAGAACAGATTGATTCAATTTACATTATTTCTAATGGGGCAAATGCTTTGGTTTTTTAACAAATCACTTCAAAGAGCCTTCCAGAATAAATTAAGTTCAAGAACTGAGGTTCCACTGTAATGTGCAATCCCGACAGAACTCATTGTACCCAGAAATACTTTTTTCTACCTGTTTTCTACCATGACTAATATGCTGCTAGACTTTTTAACTGTTATTAAAGAGCCAGAGATATTCAGGGAAATGTGAAAGCACATAGCAGCCTAGGCAAGATGGCAACAACAAGAGAATATGCAGGGTCAATTCCATAAATAAGTTAATTCAGAAAGAAACACAGTATAATATATAGTAGAAAAATCACTCTATTTCATGGGAGACAATCTTATGGATAGTGATCTAGGCTTATCCAATAGCTAGCTAGTATACACTCATGCTCTATCTACCGAGATATATAGATATAGATATAGATAGATATAGATAGATATATAGATATAGATATATATATAATATACATTATAATATGTAATACATACATTAAATCTTGAATCTCTTTTTCTTACTTCTGGTCTAAGCTTCCAGTTCTGTCAAGGTTAGGAGAGTAGAATCCATGTGGGGCGGGGGGGATCAATATTAATTTGCTAATCTCAACTTCCAGTCATTAAAAAATGTCAAAAAGCAGCAATCAAATGGATAAAACATCTTGATTATTTTGGAAGTAGTCATCTTCACAAATTCTCCAAAATCAGGACATAGTAATTGACATATGGAAGCAGGTCAACAAAAGTTTATTAAAGATATAAGATCACAGTTGGCAAAGTTCTTATCTGTTATCAGTGTGTCCTCCCTTTACCTGGATTCATAAAAATAACATGCTGTTGCCAAATAGAGAGCAAAATGGGGTGGGGAACATTCATGAGTAAGACAGTTGGAGGTCCTTATCCCCCAAACCATGACTGATCTCTGCCTTCTCCTACCTTCTCCCAACAAATTCCTTCTAGCGTTTCCTCAGGCTCAGATAGTTTGATATTTAGACTTCATCCGATAAATCATTTTCTCTCTCTAGATGTCAGATTTAAAATCTGACCAAATGAGGAGAAATACATATGATTATCACTAGGCTTTGCATATAGAAATTTTCTTTTTTAATCCTCACCCGAGGACACTCTCCCATTTTTTATTCAGATAGAGCAGGAGGGAGAGAGAGGAAGAGAGAGAGAGAGAGAGAGAGAGACATCAACGTGAAAGGGACACATGGAGTGGCTGCCACCCACATGACCCAACCATGGAGGCGGACAAACTGCAACCAAAGTAAATGCCCTCATTGGGAATCGAACCTGGGTCTCTCTGGACCACAGGCCAGTGCTCTAACCACTGAGCCAAACCAGCCAGGGCTGCATATAGAAATTTATAGAAAAATATTGTGTATGAGTTGTTAAATGCCTCTGACTTTGTAAAAAAATATATATACACATATATATATATATATGTGTGTGTGTGTATATATATATAAATGTAAACATGATAGCATTGACTCTCCTTTAAAATTTTCTTTTTTTGGTTAATCCTCACCCAAGCATATTTTTTCATTAATTCTGAGATAGAGTGGAAGGGACGGAGGGAAAGAGAGAGAGAAACAGCTATGTGAGAGAGACACATTGATTGGTTGCCTCCTACATGACCCTGACCAGGGCCTGGGATTGAACCTGCTACCCAGGTGCATGCCCTTGACCGGGAATCGAACCCACAACCCTTTAGTCTATAGGGCCAACGCTCTACCCATTGAGCCAAACTGGCCAAAGCTAAAATTTTTTTTTACTACTATTTTTAGGAAAAAATTCACCTTTGAGATAACCATGTTAAGGCACGAATGTCCAGCTCACAGCTTGATCTCTTTATTCTAGGAACTCAGAACTGACTCCATGGCCAAGAAAAGAAAAAGAGTCTTCATAGACCTTCAATATTCAGAGTTAACTATTAGAAAATTAGGCCATACCAGTATGCCACATTTTATTTTATTTTTTAATTGATTTCCTTTTAAGAGAGAGTGAAAGGGAGGGAGAGAGAGAGAAACATCAATATTGGTTGCCTCTTGCATGCACCAGGACAGGGGAGAGAACTCAAAACCTGAGCGTGTGCCCTGACCAGGAATCAAACCCACAACTTTTGGTGCATGGGACAATGCTCAACCAACTAAGCCACATCAGCCAAGGCGAGCATGCCACATTTTAATGGAAATTAGTGCTATACAAAACTTATGTTGGTGAAAATATACACACTGGCTAAAATAAAGCATTCACAATCTATAAGTGAGTGGATTTACTTAAGATTGCAAACTCATGCCTTACACGGGTACAGAGACCATATTTGTCATATAAACTAGAAAAAACCTGACTCAGGATCGTTGTACAGTTTCCTGATGGGACAGGCAGTTAAGCAAATGCTATTTGGATGCTTAGGGCATTTCAGTGACTACACAGAGAAATTAGGACAGTTCCTGAAAGTTTGGGATATATGATCTCTCCAACTCCAGAAATTACAAAATTATAATGCAAGGAGAAGGAAGAGAAAAAATAAAATTCAGAAGTCAGACAAACTGCCTAGGAAAATGATAATATTTTAAATAGAAAGATTTTGGAACATCAAGATTTAGATAGAAAGTTGTCTAATGCACTACAAATGTGTTACATGTGAAACCCGCAATTAACCAATTGCTGAAATATCACATGTGCCACTAATGGGCAGAAGGATTTTCATGTGGGAACACTAACATATTTTTACGGATGAAGCATTTGTCTAACTAATCCACTAAAGCAAATCTGTGTCATCTAAAGAAGAAAAGCTAATGACAGAACATGTAAACTTGCTAAAATGAGGCTCAAAATGGAATTTGCACATTCCCAAACCAAATACGTGTTTTCTCCCTGCAAAAAAATAAACAAATAGGAAACTAAATTCTTTAAGAAAGGTACCCTAGCAGGCTTGTTTGTGCACAAGCAGCCTGAGAGCTACTGGCCATCAATGTCATTTCAGTCATTCGCCAATACATGCTTTCTCTACCTCACACTGATTGGAAGGGTTTTCTAATTTCAGTCGCGGGTTAGTCTGCTCATTCAGGCATCCTCCTTCCATAGTGAATTCTTCCTTCCTACAAGGTCACTTTCACCTTACATCTCTGCCTTCTATTTGGATGTGAAATATCCAGGTGTTTTGGATTATTAAAACACACACAAGCTTACCCTGCTTGAGAAAGATCATATTCATTTTTCATGGGGTTTTACATTTCATAATAAGCTATTTGTGTGATGAACCATTTTCATTTTTAATTACAATGTCCTCTGAATTCCCTTTTTACTCCTACAGACAAAAAAAAAGGTAATCAAGAAATTATCTTTGTGAGTTCAGAAACCGTTAAAATGCAATTCTTGTAGGGGTGTTATCGAATCAAGAGAATCTGGAATTAGTTGCTTGGTGTTATCATAATCAAAGCCAAACTCTCACTCTAAATGTAAAAGGTGTCTGATAAGCCTCATTGCATAAAGTTAAAATCGTGGTTTTTAAGAAAGGAAATGGATCCCTGAATTTGGTTATAGGTACAGAATATCAACTTAACAGAGTGTCTATTATCATGGAGTGATATGTTAAGTGCTGTCTTGGAAGGGAGCAAATCCTGAGAAGTAACTGGATTTGCTAAATCCAGACTTGCTTTGGCTTTGGATCTGGCACCTGCAACAAAAGAGGACAGCTGTTCTGGACACCCACCAAGTAAATACGATTAAGCTCATTAACACACAAACCTTTGGCTGTGATCAAGTGAAATATCAGTTTAATGCATTATATGTCTTCTGTCAAGGGGCTCACTTGGTCTTGCCCTGCTACTTAGAGAGGTTGTGGGGTAGTATTTGGCAAGCTAACAAAATCTTTTTGTCTTAATCAGGTATGAGTTTTATTTATGATTCAAGTAAAATGGCATGATAATGACAGTGATAATAATACCTCGGATGGATAAACACCTCAATACTAAGGAGCTCAGAGGGCTCTGCTGATATTTATCTAATTAATCCACACCACATGCTTTATGAGAAGGCAGGCATGTGGCATTATCCCTGGTTTACAAATGAGAAAAATGGGGCAAAGTGACTAGCCTGCGATTACTAAGTAAGCTACTTTAGAGAAAATAATATAGCCAAGATTTCTTATCTCTCGATGCAATCCTGTGATTAAAGTAGCAATTGTTAAAATTTTAAGATTTCTGGTAAGAACTATATAGTATGTAACTGTGAAACGTTATTACTCAGTCATTGCATGAGATTACTCAGGGAGCATTAATCAAGTAGAGTCAACTAACAGACAAGATAATGGGGAATGTGGACGTATTATATCCTCAGATGATCTATAAATCCCTTTTTATCCACATAGGTTGACCATTGTTTTTGGACCAAATTCCAACTGAATGCAAAGGGAGAAAGGGGGAAATAATTTAGGAAAGCTTTTAAGCATTATTCCAAAAGAATTGAGAGTTAACAAATAAATCTATACATTCTGTGACCTGTTTTGTGCTTAAAGTTTAAGCCTCAGGATTTTAACATTTTTAAAATGACATGGAGTAAAACAATGATTTTGTTCATATTACTGAAATATTATCATAAATAGAACATAAATAGATGCTATCTGTGTCTAAGATTTTTTTTTAAATCTCAACTTAAAGAAAAGTAACCAGCCCTGGCCAGTTTGGCTCAGCGGTTAGAGCGTCGGCCTGCGGTCCGGAGAGACCCGGGTTCAGTTGCCGCTAAGGGCACTTACTTTGGTTGCAGTTTGTCCCCGGCCCTGGTTGTTCGTGCGGGTGGCAGCCACTCGATGTGTCCCTTCACGTCGATGTTTCTCTCTCTCTCTCCCCCTTCCTCTCTCTCCCTCCCACTCTATCTGAACAAAAAATGGAAAAATATCCTCGGGTGAGGATAAAAAAAAAAAGAAAAGTAACCATATAAGATTGAGTTCTGAAAATGAGACGCATAAAGTATCAGAACCTCCACTCTGGGAACTACCTTTCCTCATCCTTATAGGACCAACTGAGCATTTAGTAACAGCCATTGGTACTAATCAGCTGAACATTCAACATGATACTGACTGCTTTTTAAACAACTGAAATTTGACCAGTTGCAAACTGTAAGAAACCTATGCATATTTTTCTGGAGCTGTTTGTTCTTTCTTTTTGCAGCAATGAGGGTATCTCAGTTTTACCTTCACGTCTCTCTAACAATACAATAACATGAGCAGAAAGGGAAGAATTGGGTTGAAGTTCAGAAGGAGGCTTTTGCTCATAGTTCAAAAGCCAGATGGACCACAATTTAACTATGGTGGGGCCTCTGTTCCTAAGAGACAGTGAAGAAAAAAATGGAATGAGCAGAAAATAGACATATGTCTGTAATAGAAAATGTAATATCTAGCAAAGAGCCAGTAGCTGATTCATCCTCTAGAAGGGTATTTTTTGTTTTGGTACTCAGAATTCCTGGAATCCCTACACTGTCCCCTCTGGGTACACGTAAATCATACAGTAAGACTTTTAATGAGATAATTGTTAGTTAAATGTTGATCATTTTTGTATGCCAACATCATTCGAATATATATATCACTTTTCATATTCTAGGCATTGCATTAGGCACTTGCACATTGCTGAGTTATTTAATCCTCACAACAACCCTATTCTTCTCATAGATAAATAGGTAAACTTTCAACAAATGTTGGTAGAATAAATGAATGAGAAAGAGAGAGAGAGATGTTATACCATTTTGAAAACAGAGGTTCATAACAATAAAGTGACTTGCCTGGTATCATACTGCTACTAAATAGCCAGGCCACTGTTCAAATCCTGACTCTTACAATGAGTGCAGAATCTCTCTAATGAGTGTATAGTTACAGGATCCCAATTATGTGATTGTCTCCCCAAACAGGCAACTAGTTTCTCTGAAGTGCCTTTATTTAAGATAATTCTGAGGTTATTTGGGATGCTATGTGATATGTCATTTTAATAATTATAAATGGGAGACCAGTGATCTGCAATCTCACAAAAACATAACTAAGTCCCTGTAAAATAGTCCAATTAATAACTTAATTCCCATCTATTTTATTCCTTTTTAAATAAAGATTTTTTCCAAATGTGTGAGGTTTTAGTACAACAAAGATGAAAACATTTATTCCCAGACCTTCTATGGCCATTATAATACCAATGAAACTCCTCATGCCTCCTCTTGTCCCTAGCAACTGTCCAGAAAATGTAACTGCTTTTTACGAAGTCACTACTTTGAATGAATAGAAAAGTACCACTGATGGAAGGGGGAAAAAAAGACCTAAGAAAGTGAATGAATGATGTTGGTGTTTTGTTTTAAACCACCATCAAAGATAGCTCTTTCACAAATGGTCTTTGAAAAATCAAAGGCAAAAAATGTTTGAATGGCAGACTATGGGAGTTCTATACCTAAATTTAACACTGAACATTCAAGATTTGTTGTGCATTTTTCTTTTATCAATACAACATATGCAAGCAATTTCAGAAGCAAACTTCAAAACATTTTGCATTTTACTAGTGAAATACTTGAAAACATACAAATTTCATAGTCACATTGAACTTAAAAAGATAACTTAATATGGCTTTTAATTAGAAATATGAACTGCTTTGACATAGTTATAGAACTACTATATAAAACCACTAAATATTATCATTATAATTCACACAGAAATATTAACATTGAACAAATTTTATGTTCAATCAGGCATATTTACACCTTAAATTTATGCTCTAATATTACTGCAATATCTGGTCCTTTTTGGTAAAATCCAGCACTCACATGATAGGGTCTTACGAGGTGTTAAAAATCTCCTTGAGCTAATTGTGCCTGGAGCATAGTCAATTCTCCAGAGCATGGTCTTCATGTCCACAGGTGAATCCCTCAGATATAAGAGACTCCTAGGTTTTAATAGATTTCGGAGTGCTGCCAAATGGACCCAACAGTAATATTAGAACTAAATTATATAAGCTTTTTTAATGTGACATTGATGCGGATTATCATCCTGTGCATTTTTAAAACATTATCTAAACAGAATCCCAACAAAATACCATAGACTAGGAGATTTAAACACAAATTATTTTTTCTCAGTTTGGAGGCTGGATGTCCAGTTAGGGTGGCCAGCACGGTCAGTTTCTGATGACAGCTCTCTTCTTGGCTTGCACATGGCCAACTGCTGACTGCATGTTAATATGGTGAAAGAGAACAAGAGAAAGCTTAAAGTCATCATAAGTTCCCCCCTTCATAGCCTCATCTAACCCTAATTATCTCCCAAAGGCCCTATCTTCAAAAACCACCCTATACAAATTTGGGTGAGGGCACAATTTAACCCACAACAGAGCCATGAATGATGCCACTGAGTGAAGACCTATTGGAAGAAATATTCCAGGCAGAGGGCACAGTAAGTGCAAATGTTATGAAGCAAGAATCAGCTTGGAGTGTTTAAGGAACAAGAAGGTCGGAACAGAATGAACAAGTGAGAGAGTGGTGCAAATGAGTTTGCAGAGACAGACAGGAGTCATGTCATATAAAATATTAAGAGCAATGAGAAATTTAAAGATGATTTTGAATATAATGTACAGATACAGAAGGGTTTTAAGGAAGAGAATTATTTGATCTAATTTATGTTTTTTAAACCCACTCTGTCTACTATGTAGAGAATTGACTAAAAGGACAAAAGTGAAAGCATTTTAGATTGGAGGCTGTTGGAAAAGATTAATGAAAAATAATGGTCTCAGTTTAATAGTGGTGGAAATAGGAAGAGGTGATGGAACTCAGTACTTATTTTGAAAGTAGAGCCAGCAGGACTTGCTGACAGATTCGATGTCTAACGTAAAAAGAAAGAGAGAGAAAAATGAAGACTTTCTCCTAAGTTTTGGCTTCAGAAACTACATAAATGGGGTATCATTTACAAAGATTGGTTAGACAAGGGGAGGAGGAGTAATGAGGGGGGAATTAAGAGTCAAATTTAAAATATAAAATTTGAGATACCTATTAGAACTCCCAGTGAAGGCTGGATGTTGGGAAGGCCAAAGGGAAAGTTGAGGATAAACCCCTAACTTGGAAGTTATCAGTAGAAGGGTGGTAGTTAGAGCTATAAAACAGAATGAGATCACCTAGGAGAGAGTCTAGGGCAAGAAGAGACCAATAGCTGACCTCTGGCACTGTACCTTTAGAGCCTGGTAACAGGGGGAAACGTCAACAAAGAGATGGAGGGAATGCTGGCAGAGCTATAGAATGAAAGCCCAGGAAAGTATGGTCCCATGTATTTAATAGAAGAAAGTATTCGACTGTGTTCTAGTCCACTGAGAGCTTAATAGGAAGAGAAGAGAGACTGGATCATTGGGCTTGACAAGATGGAGGTCAATAGTTACATCCGTTTTTAGAGGAGTTTTAATGAAGACAAAAGACTCATTGTAATGGGGTAAAAAAGAATTGAAAATTAGGAAGTGAAGAAAGCAAGTAGGGACAATTCTTTCAAGGACTTTTGCTTTAAAGGAGATTAGAGAAGTATGGCAGCCGCTGAAAAAGGACAATAGGTCAAGAGAGAATTTCCTTAATGGGAGATAATAGCAAGTTTGTATGCTGATGAAAATTATTCAGGAGAGGAGAAATTAATTAAGGCAGGAGAAAGGGAGAATAACTACAGAGCAGAGACCTTGAGTAGGCAAGAGTGATAAAATCTGTGCCTAGGAGAGGGAGTGGCCACATGCAATAACAGAATTTACTGAAGCCGAGCTGAGCAAAGACAAGGTGTCGGCTCATCTCCAGTATGTTTTGGAAATTTGTTGGAGGAGATATGGTAGTTCTCTTTTGAGTAAAAAAAGAGAAGATGGAATTTGAGATTTAAAGAAAGAGCGAGTATGAGGTGATTATCACAGTGAATGAAAAAGTAAAAGTTTATCTTATGATACGATGAAAGTGATTTTCTCTTAGAACTTAATTCTCATTTGCAATATTGTTTGTATGGATAATTATTGTAAATAAGGCCATTTATAATAAAGTCCACATTTTCAGGAAACATAACCCTGGTGTTATTTAAATAAGTGGAATATTCCCTTCTCACAAAACTAATAATACTACACTAATGAAATTTTGCTAACAAAGCCCACCAAGTCCAAGTTGCTCATTATCTCCCATTAAGAACGATATTATATCTGGTACTCTCTTTTTTATTATTATTAAGTAACTAAAACTAAAACTCTTAACCTTTTTCAGTTTCTATTTTGGATGAAGAAATTTTTGATTTTTCAAATGAGGCAATTCTTTCACAGAAAATAAATTGGCAATAAAAGATCTCAAAAAGGTGAAAAGCAACTTCTTACTGTGTCCTAGTATGACAAAGAGAGAGGGGTCTGGGCCGGGGGGGGAGGGGGGGAGACCTCGGATGTTTCTTGTCAATGTATTTTCTAGAAAACACATTCAATATGAATGTTACAGAACAAAATACCCTGGGCAGATTTCCCTGAAAGTTTTAGTAAAAGATTCAGATATACACATGGAGAGCTCAATTTATGCTTAGAATGATTCTATTTCTTTTTTATTATAACAATAATAATAATGGCTTTATTTATAAATACAAAACAAAATAGATTTAATATAGAATATTTCATAAATAGACATAGATGCTCTATAATCTTATTTATTTATTTATTTACTTTTCAATCCTCATTCGAGGATATTTTTCTATTTATTATCAGAGTGAGAGGGAGAGATAGAGATAGAGAGAGAGAGAAACATCAGTGTGAGAGAGACACATCGATAGGTTGCCTCCCTCACGACCCCAACCGGGGCAGGAGACCAAACCGCAAACAAGGTACATGCCCTTGACCAAATCAAACTCATGACTCCTTGGTCCACAGTCCAATGCTCTAACCACTGAGCAAAATCAGCCAGGGCTAATCTCATTTATTTAGAACTGCCATCTGTAGTTCTAGCTTATTTGAATCATTTTATATGTGTGTGTGTGTGTGTGTGTGTGTGTGTGTGTGTGTGTGTGTGTCTTGTCCTCTTCCAACAATCATCTTAGTATTATTTGACCTAGGAAATGTCTAGTCAACCCTCTAGACTACATGTACACTCAGAATGTGCAAAATCTAAGATAACCCACACATTCAGAATGTGCAAAATCTAAGATAACCCACACATTCAATTAGAACTCTTAAGCATAAATAGTTGCTGCACAGGTTTCCTGGATAGTAAACTCTGAGCTACCGCTTAGCCTGCAGGAAACTACCAAAGGAGTGCTCTAGAAGTTAACATCTGGAGGGGAAGGGAAGAAACTGGAATTGGGCAGAGAGAGAGGTTGGTCCACAGTATGTTCTCAAAAAAGACCTCAGCTGAGACCACTGGAGCTCTGAAGCTAGGTTAGATATTAAGCATAAATTGCTCCTGGGGAGGAGATATCATTTGACCAAGACAGATGCTGGGAGTGCTGCACTCCCAGGGCATGGTCCAGAATAGCCCTCAGCCCTCATTGCCAGCACAGCAGTACTCCCAGCAGCTGGAGGAAAAGTCCTCCAGTCCTGAAGGGGGAGCAGTCCCAGCACATGGTCCACTGCAAGACCAAAGATAATCTTACTCCCATTGTGAAACTGAGAATTCATCGTTATAAATGACAGTTTCAAGGATTGCCTTTGAAAGCACACAGTCAAATTAGTTTCCCTACAACTACAATATGCTTTGTGGGAATGGGTGTGAGCAGAGGATTATTGCAGCCTGTATACGTGCTGACCTCAAAGACTCCTGAGAACTCTCATGTGCACAAGATTCCTTAAGATCACATGAAAGAACTTGGACAGAACGTGACAGATGCCACCTTTATCTTTGAGGACAAACACTTAAAGGTCAGTGCAGCAACCTGCTGAATGGGAGGAGATATTTGCAAATAATATATCCAGTAAAGGGTCAATATCCAAAATATATAAATAACTCATACACCTTAACACCAAAAACAAAACAAACAAACAAACAAAAAACAACCTAATTTAAAAATGGGCAGACACCTGAATAGACATTTCTCCGAAGAGGACATACATATGGCCACTAGACATATGAAAAGATGCTCAACATCACTAATTATCAGAGAGGTGCAAATTAAAACCACAATGAAATATTACTTCATACCTGTCAGAATAACCATTATTCAATAAATCAACAAATAACAAGTGCTGGTGAGGATGCGGAGAAAAGGAAACCCTTGTGGACTGTTGGTGGGATTGCAAATTGGTGCAGCCCCTATGGAAGAGTATAGAGATTCCTCAAAAAATTAAAAATATAGCTGTCATATGATACAGCAATTGCACTTCTGGGTATTCATCCAAAGAAAACAAAAACACTAATTCTAAAAGATATATGCACTCCTATGTTCATTGTAGCATTACCAGTAATAGGCAAGATATGAACACAACTTTAATGTTCATCAATAGATAAATGGATAAAGAAGTATATATGTTAATATCATTCAATAATTTAAAAATGAAATATTACCATTTGTGAGAACATGGATGGACCTAGAAAGTATTATGCTAAGTAAAATAAGTCAGAAAAAGACAAATACCATATGATCTCACTCATATGTAGAATCTAAAATAAATAATTAAAGAAACAAACAAAACAGAAACAGCCCTGGCCGGTTTGGCTCAGGCGGACGCTCTAACCGCTGAGCCAAACCGGCCAGGGCTCAGCGGTTAGAGCGTCCGCCTGCAGTCCGGAGAGACCCGGGTTCGGTTCCCGCTAGGGGCATGTACCTCGGTTGCAGTTTGTCCCCGGCCCTGGTTGGTCGTGCGGGTGGCAGCCACTCGATGTGTCCCTTTCACATCGATGTTTCCCTCTCTCTCTCTTCCTCTCTCTCCCTCCCACACTGTCTGTACAAAAAAATGGAAAAGTGTCCTCGGATGAGGATTAAAAAAAAAAGAAACAAACAAAACAGAAACAGACCCATAGATATAGAGAACAAGCTGATGGTTGCCAAAATGAAGGAGGTGGGGATATGAGAATAGATAAATAAATAAATAAATAGTCAGTTCAGGGCATTAACTAGAAGCTTGAGGGTGACCAAGCTAACAGATCTTCTGAGCCCAGGAAGTCAATAACCTGGTGCTTCCCTTCCCATTGAGAATTACCAGAGTAAACTTCTTCTACTGAGTCCTAGAGAATGTGACCCCAATAGCAATAATGATGGTTACAGTAGTAATAACAGTAGTTGTAGTACTAGAGGTAGCAAAACCACTTATAATATTTTCTTTATCCCAGGCATTGTATTAAGAGCCCTAATTTAATTACCAAAAAAAAAGTACATTAAATTTTAAGCCTCCTGCTAATAAAGAGCAAAACCTAGATTTGGATACCCGTCTAATGCCAAGATATTCTTTTTGCTAGACATTAGGAGTAGGAATTGACAAGTGCATTGTTGCCCTTTGAGTTAAAACAATCAGGCTGAGAAGATCCTGGAGCAGCTGCCATTTGGAAACTTCACTGAGCAATCTGGTATAAGGGGACAGCCTGGGCTTTGAACCAAGATGAATACCAGCTGGTCAGAGCTAACTTGCAGGGTAGTTAGAGGGTTAGAAACAAGTGTGTGTACAGCTCCTTGAATGGAGCTTGAACACAGGCTAGCACTTGGACAGAATTCAGTAAGTGGTTTTCTAGTGGGCATATGGCAAGGAAGAAAATATCTCGCGCAGTAACAGAGGGACAAAAGTATTTTTACCGACTCATACCTCAAGACCTGAAATTATCATTGCAGACAAGAGACAGATACATTTTAGTTAGAAAGAAGGTCAAGAGGTAAGGTTTTTGCCCTGGGAGTAGGAGTCCTAATCATTCTGGTTACATTAGGAGGACTCTAGGAATTTGGATTTAGTGAGAAGATAGAGAAAGTTTGAAAAACTTAAAGTGAGGACACCAATGGCCCAATTTGCATATTGATAATAGTGCCCAGGGATAGTCCAAATTAAATAATTCCTTTCAATAGCAACAGTCAGTAGATCAAAGAGTACATGAATTACCCAGAAACTTTATACTGACATATAACAAAGACAGCCCTAGACTGAAAATGAAGATACCTGGATTCTAGTCCTAGGGACCACTCACTAGTCATTCGACCTTGGCCAACTAGCTTAATCACTTGAGCTTCAGTATCTTATTTTGTAGAAATGGAGATAATTACACCTGCTTGCCTCTCTCAGAAGTTATTAATGAGGATTTTGTTAAATAATAAATTCAAATATCTTGTGAAACTATAAAATCCTGTACCAGTATGTCATTCTAACAGTTATTTATGTTCCTAAAAAATCTATTTTCTTGGATATTGTCACTCATAAGCCACGCATTTAAGGACTGTTTATTGTCTAGAGAAGAAAATAATCTCAAATAGTCCAATCACGATTTCAGCTCCAACTATTTACTTCTGAATTTTCTATGCTAGCCAACAAGTCTTGTATTTTTCTGATGTAGTGCTTTTACTCAATCTAGACTCCGACCCCAGGAAAACATTTTTTTCAAGACTCAACTCAGGTTTGCCTGTCTTCTCAGATGAATCCAGTCTATAACAATCTCTGTATATGTCAGCTCCAACATCCCATAATATTGATATTATTAATTTAGTAATTGATAGTATTCTAGGGTTTTGTTTTGTTTTTTTACCATTTTTATAATGTTATTGTGCACTTTTATCTAATACGTAAATAAAATATTCCTCTGCTTATGTCTTATCTCTGCAAATAGACTACTCTTCAGTGGAGTATAGCAGGACTCGACCTGTGACATATTTGCATTTCCTTCATCCCTGGTGGCAGAGGCTCTCTTAAACAACTAAATCTATTTCACTGCTACCACTGTGATCACTACATTGCTGTGAATCTGTCCTGGATGACAAGGACTCCCAGCTTCTCAGCCACCACCCACTGCATCTGAGCTTGGCCTGCCAAGTGCCAACAAGCAGTCAGGGTGACATCTACAGTCTGTTCCAGATTCACTACTCACTGTGGCTCTGCAGTGTGGTCGCCTCCCCACGCAGTTGGGAATGGAGGGTTACACCGATCCTTGGATCGTCGAGCTGAGCTTCCTTGCCTCACTGACGCCCCTGTTTCCACCCTCCAGAAAGGAGCTCTCAAGGAAGGAAGTCTGGCCTGAGGAACCAATCTTGCCTACAAGTCAGCTTTTCTTGCCGTCTCTCCCAACATTTGGTTGATCCCGACAGTTATCCCGAAGTAAGCACCATCGCAGAGGTCAGTGGGCAGCTAAGGCTTTTTTTTTTATTGTTTTATCCTCACCGAAGGACATTTCTGCATTCATCTTCAGATAGAGTGGGAAGGACAGAGGAAGGAAGAGAGAGAGAGAACCATCGACATGAGAGAGACACATCAAGTGGTCACCACCTACACGACCTCAACCGGGGACTGGGGCCAGGACAAACTGCAACTGAGGTATGTGCCCTTAGTGGGAACTGAACCTGGGTCTCTCTGGTCCATGGGCCAATGTTCTAACCGCTGAGCAAACTGGCCAGGGTGGCGGCTAAGGCTTTTAAGGAGAGAGAGCAGGTGATGGCTGAAGTCTATAGTTGGGGCACTTATTTCATTATGTACCGTTTTTCTAGCCACTACCCATTAGTCACACGTGGCTTAAAATGTGGCTGGTGAGACTAAAAAACCTAACTCTTACTTCTATTTAATTTAATCCATTACATTTATGAACTAGAGCAGGGTAAAATAGTTTTTTTGTTAAACACAACTTTGTTTTGTCAGGACTGCTTTTCACTTTGTCTGTTGAAAATCTAGCATTCAAATGGAGGTGTGCTGCAAGTATACAACACATACTGGATTTTGAAGACTTGGTAAAGAGGGAAAAATGTAAAATAGCTCTTTAATAATTCTCATATCAATTACATATTGAAATATTTACACAGAGTGATATATGTAAAATATATTATTAAAATTAATTTCAGCCCTGGCCGGTTTGGCTCAGCGGTTAGAGCGTTGGCCTGCGGTCTGGAGAGACCCGGGTTCGGTTCTCGCTAAGGGCACGTACCTCAGTTGCAGTTTGTCCCCGGCCCTGGTTGGGTCATGTGGGTGGCGACCACTAGATGTGTCCCTTTCACGTCGATGTTTCTCTCTCTCTCTCTCTCTCTCTCTCTCTCTCTCCCCCTCCCACTCTATCTGAACAAAATAAAAAAAAATATTTTTTTATCGGGTGAGGATAAAAAAAAAAAAAATTAATTTCAACCCTGTCAGTGTGGCTCAGTTGGTTGAAGTGTTGTTCCATATACTAAAGGTGGTGGATTTTATCTCCTGTCTGGGCTGTCTCCAATCGATGTTTTTCTCTTTCTCTCTCTCTCTCTCTCTCTCTCTCTCTCTCTCTCAAAAAGAAAAATCAATACAATTAAAAAATAATAATTTCATCTATTTATTTTTTATTTTTTAATATAACTACTGGAAAATTTTTAATTAGCTATGTAGCTTGCATTATATTCCTATTAAACAGAGCTGATCTAGCCCATCACCTAGTACATTGTAAAGTGTTAAATACTGCCTAAGAATATCACATACATGATTTTATTTTGTGCTCACCATAGATTATTGAGGTATTATCCCTACTTTATAGATAATGACACTGAGGTGTAGCAAAATTAAATGACTTGTCCAATATCCACAGCTATGAGTGAGGAGAGGTGGGATTCATACTTAGATTTGACACACACCAAAGCACATGTTAAATAACTGATTGATTGGGATACTTACCTACCTTGGATTAGAAAAATATTGATCAACTATGCTCAGAAATGTATTTTTTTAAAACAACCTAAATCACCTAGCCAATTACAAACATTGAGAAAAGTCAGGCAGAAGTTGGGCAAAATCCAGTCTTAGTCATTTCCAGCACAGAACCCAAATTGGGCCAGCCACAAGTCTAATAATGGCAAAACGATGAGAGACAACTGACAGGGTCACAGAGCGACACAAACTCAAATTAGGCCTAGGCTGTAACACTTCCCACAGCACTCTCATGAACACGTATCAAAACGCTGGGTAGAAATTATTCACTTGTCACAGTTCCGTCATTTTATTCCTGAAGAAATTTTTTCAAGCAATTCAAAGTCTTGGTCAACTGGCCTTCATCAAAATTACAGGGAGAGTGCTGGGATATCTCCTGAAGGTGAAGAATTGCTCCACAGGAGGCTAATTATTTGCAACTTGAATTTACACTCACTGCACATTAATTTCTGTACCTTACAAGGCTCTCCAACTGCCTTCAGAAAATAATAGTGACAGTGAAATCCAACCAGTTTTCCCGATGCTGCTTCAGAGACACATTAGCATCTAGAAATGGAATGTGATTCTGTCATCCATTGTGTAAATCCAAATATTTTTCTATAACTATTAAAAGGTAAGAATAAGACTGATAAATGAGGCTGGCTGTATAGTTCCTCGTGTCATTGGAGGCACTGATTCTCCAGGTTAATTTCCTGAGTAAATAAGATAATTGCATTGCAAACTCTATATAGGAGCTCTTTGAATTATTGGACAATACTAAACAAGCTCAAAGAAACCCCTCTGAACTTGACTTTTTCCCCAACTACAAGTACACACACACACACACACACACATACACACACATTTGCGTGTATATTTTTGCATATATAGCACCTTTGCTTGCATGGGTTATATTTTGCATGAGGACAAAAATATTTCTACAGAATGAATGAGGTGTACCGTTTGAAATCAGGTTACATGTCACCTCATGTAGCACACTAGCTGATAATGAATTCATTTTGTTAGTGCTAGCTCTACCCAGAATTGTAAAAATAGAAGAAAGGAGCTGCTCCTAATTCTTTCGAGTGAGTTGAAATCAATTTTCCTCCTGAAATCTGCAGCACACCAACCCAACTATCTGGTCTGTGCCCCCTTTCAAAAGGGCCCTGTGCTTAACTGGTTGTCAATTAAAGTGTAAGTCAAACATATAGTTAAGGTGCTTTCCCTCACTAGACTTATTTACATTTGGTAAGAAATTCTTCCAGCCTGAAAAGATTCATGAAAGGATATGTAACAGTATCAGGTTCACAGACAGGTGTTGGGGAGAAAATAAGAAAACATGTATTTCCTCAAATGTTGCCATTTGCCTGCTACCTACTCCCAGTGCCAGCCTGGTTCATAGGATTACCACTTACTTGGAAATTTACATGTAAGTTTTACCCTCCAATCAGTTTTCGCTCCCACTTTCCTTCCTTCAACAAATATTCACGGAGAATGCCAAGCTGTTATTACTACCTAAGCCAGGCCCATGTAAATACACGTCTTTTAGATGTGGGTTTAGGTGGTGTGAATAAACATAAGGAATAGTCAGAGTCAGCTAACTTTAAGCCCTTCAAAAACAATGGCAGAGGTGTCCAACCCTCTCCTCTCTCAGGGATTCCCAAATAGCAATGACCTAAAGCTGGAATGCTTGAGTGTCTTTGAAGCCACTGCTGTTTGTTTTGCTCCTGGAGCTTTCTCCAGCTGCTGTCACATCTGTCCGAGATCACTGCTAGCTTGGCTGCTTTAATACCCTGGTATCTGTTAACTCCTGCTGGAACCTGGTACCTCAGCTTTCCTATCAGCCCAGATCATCATCACCACCCAGGCCGACCTCGGTCCCGGCCAGTGGGTCCCCTGCGACTCCCTGTCAGAGGCACGCCTGCAGCAGACAGTCACACACTACTCCCCAAGGCTGTGCGAAGGGGTGACGAGCGGCTGCGCTCCGTCATATTTATGAAAGCCTTTGCTCTGGTTTGATCTTTGCCAGGGTCTGCGACACAAACAGCTCTCTGCTCACACGGCAGTGGATGCTTACTACCTCAGTTCTTCCTTTTTACTTTGAGCATCTTGCTGCCGATCTATTCATGCCAACAGAATCAAAGGTCAAAGTAAAAACAGGCACTTTGTAAGAGAGAACATTTTTCTATTCACCCTGTTGGCTCATTCCAGGGCCCCAAACATTTGCTTTTATTTGTACCTGTCTGGAGGGCATCATTAGATCATTTACTCTTTGTTCCTTTTGGTCTTGGAATAGCAAAGTTTTATAGGAGCCATGAGGTAAAATAACTGTAGGTGTGTTGCATATTAACTTCATTGGATAAACTTTTGATATGTTAAACATGTATCATGAGCAATTGAACTATGGTTCAGCAAGAAACATAAATAAATAGTCTTGCTTTTCTTGTATTTTTAATGGCTCTTAAAAAGCACGGGTCTGATTAAAGGAAAATAGGAAACAATTGTCAACAAGAGAATTCCGAAAACCTAGAAAAAGGAGAAGGCAGACATGTTGAGTGGCATGAGGGAAACAAAATCATTCAGAGCTTGAGGACCTGACATGGGCAAGAATTGTGACCTTGATTCCTTAGGGAATGAGAGCCCGTGTGGGCCTGAAGAGTAAGAATGGAAATGCCACGACTTCAGAGGGAACCACGTGCACGGTGGCAGTCGGCAGGAATGGAACAGATGGACTGCTGACAGGCAAAGTGTTCCAATAAAGAGTGTCATTCAGGTAAAGACTAGGGCAGCGGTGGAGGGAGAGGGAAAAGCTGCAAATATAAAGTGAAGCAGCAAGATGTGGCAATCGATGCAACGAGTAAAGGGCAGAGATATATAAAGCTCTGGCCGCAGTTTGGGGGTTTGGATGTCAGAGAGAAAACCTGAAACGCGAAGCTGCTGCCTCCTGTGAAATACTGTTAAGGAGGTAATTACAGTGGGAAGGACATGAACAAGGAAAAAAAATAATAACCTCTTATCCTGGTCACCAGATTGACCATCAGCAGGCCTTAATAGGGAGCATTAACCATAGACCAGGAGGCATTCTAAATTAAAGGAGTCTAGTTTCAAATACATGAGAAAAATATCACCAAAGAATGATCAAGACAAAATCAAACAGGCATGTCAGGCAATGTCACAAGGCAGAAGATTAAGTTAAAAATTTAGCCACTGATGGATCCAGCTTTTCACTTTTTATTTTGGAGTAAAATATGAGCCACAAATAAGAATAAGGATGCCCGGCTGGTGTGGCTCAGTGGTTGAGCATCGACCCATGCACCAAGAGGTCACCAGTTTGATTCCCAGCCAGGGCACATGGCCAGGTTGTGGGCTAAATCCCTAGTGGGGGGCAAGCAGGAGGCAGCCAATCGATGTTCTCTCTCATCAGTGTTTCTGTCTCTCTCTCCCTCTCCCTTCATCTCTCTCTAAAATCAATAAAACAAAAAAATTTTTTTTAATAATAAGCTAAAACAGAATAAGGAAAAAGATCAGCGGTAAGATTATAAACAGGACTTGTGTAAGAGTCAGGTAACTGGGCCTCCTGGCATCCTTGACATTACCTCCCCTGATTTTCTTTCTACCTACTGGCTATTGCTTCTCAGCCATCGTTCTTAGCTATTCTTTGGCTCAATTTCTTAATGTTGGAGGAACGCAGCCTTCAGTCCTTTCCTCTATCTCTCTTCCTTCTTGAGAGATCTATCTTGTTCCATAGCTTGACATACCATCAATATGCCAGTGATTCCCCAATTGTTCTCCGTAGCATTCATCTCCTCATTCGGCTGCAGACTTATAATCCAACAGCCCAGTGGCCCCCTGGACATCTCTGTGATGACATCTGATGGACATCTCGTAGTTCACACATTCAGAGCAGAATTCTGGATTTCTCTCCCCACCCACCTGTTCTTTCCCCAGTGTACCCACCTCAACTGACCAGCATTACCATCGACCTAGATGATGAAGTAAAAAACTAGGAGGCAACCTCACTGCTCTCTTTGCCAAACCTTTGATATTCAAAATACATCTTATAACCATCTTCTTCTCTCAATTTTGCATCTACCACTACAATCCACAAAGTCATCCCCTTTTACTTGATTGGCATAGCCTAAGTGATTCACCTTCTGCCAGAATGATCTTTCAAAAATATACATCAGATCTTACCATTCTCATGCCCTGCATATTTGTACATATACATGCTATGTATAATAGGCAATAAGTATAAATATAAGTGTATTTGCAGAGAACTTGGAATGGAAAACAAACTACTCACCAAGATCCAAAAGCCCCCTGTGACCTGGCTCTTCCCATCTCTTCAGCTTCGTCTGGTTCCACACAACACCTCAGAGACACGGGCCTTATTTCTGTTTTACCTGCAAACTTCAGTCTTTACACTTGCTGTTCTTCTGATGAACATGTTTGGCCTCATATCTTCGTCTGCCCGGCTTCTCATTTTCATTCAGGTCACAGTCTAATGTCACCTCCTCAAGTGGACTTCCTTAAACCCCAACTCTAAGTGGCCAATCCTCACCCACAGTCCCTCTCTCAGATCCTACTGTTTCCTCATTTTCTTGGCTCTCATGACTATCTGAAATTTTGTTTGCTTAGTTATATTCTCTCTCTTTGCTCTTGAATGTACACTCCATGAAAAGAGGGTTATTACATTTTACATGCTCACCACTCTATCCCCAGCACGTAGAAAACTACTTAGCACATAGTAGATACCCAATAAATATTTGTTATTAATCAGTCTGGGTCTCAGTTTCTTCATTTGTAAAATATAAATGCTTTATTAGATGACCCACAAATTTTTCTCCATCTCTATTATTTATTTTAAATAAAATTGAGTACATAATGGGAAAAGTTTAATAGATGGACTCGTGGGTTAACTCCCATAGACATTTAATAAGTGTTTGCTAAATAAATACAATGATTACCAAGCTGTTTCTTTGTAGTTATGCAACAACATGGTCACCAGGGCCTCTGACATACTGCTCCTCTGTATGACAAAGAGAAGTTTGCTTTACCTCCTGTTAATCTCATTTCTTCTAATTCTCTAAAGCAAATGTCACCTCGGGCAAAATCTCTCAAACACCAGACAATGAGAGCTGACATCCGACTGGAATGTATCCGTATTGCCATATTCATTGTTTATTGGTAGCAATGAATATGGTTGTTGAATATTTTGATGTTTACACATCTTACTGTTCTCTGATCCAAGGCTTTCTTTAAGCAAATTCCCAGCACTTTCAATCAAGGGTCTTAGTTAGGACTTTCAGTTAATATTATATTAGGCAACAATAGACACTAAGCCAATTTACTATACTAAATCAAGGACCAGAAAGAGTACATGCAGAATATTGGTCCTATTGGCTTATAAACATACTCAACAATAAGACTGGCACATATTATTTCCCAAAAATTGTTGTTAGATCCTCATTGATTGACTTGGAGTTTGTGGGTTTTCTTTTTCTTTTCTTTTGTTTTGATTTTTCTGAATTGAATGTTGATGAGCCTGTTCTGCCTCCTAAAAACATTTTCCCGAGTTATTACACAGTCAGTGGTATACGTGTATGCGTCGAAGCTGCAGCCGAGATGCACTTGAGAAAGTGACTTAAAGATGTTATTACTGCCACTAGTTTATGCGTTTACTGAGGAAAGCCTCGGTGTTACATGGATTTCTGCCACATCAAGAATTGCTTTATCTTTTAAAAGTTCAAATGATGTAGTTCATAATGGACCATCTTTGTATGATCTTTTCTCAGTCTCCTCGAGAGATACAGGAAATAAATAAAATCTAATTAGAACAACAATACCAAGCAATACTTAGGCTCAGCTTTTCAGTACAGCAGTAAGTCAGCTTTATAATTATTTTAAAGAGTCAGAACAATCTGTCTTCATTTTATTACAAAAACTTAACAATTAATTAGTGTTCATTGGCCACTTTCCACCTCCCTAAAATCTTATCATAAGTAAAAATTATGTTTCATAATGAAATTTCTACTTATCTGGATTGACTAAAATAAAATAGAGAATGGATATTTAATAAAATAATAGAAGCTGTTCAATTTTTTTAAATGAAGCTTAAGTTTTAAATTCTCAATGCTCCCTCCCTATTCCATCCCAGAAAAATATTGAAAATATTTTCAAAATCACTCAAAATGTATGGTTTCCTTTTGATGTTATTTTCTTGTGAACAACACAAATACAAAGTTTCACCTTCCACTGTAATGAACTGTCTGTATCTCATCACACTTGGCAGGTTGTGAATTTTTGGAGAGAAGGACTTGGGCTCTGTGCCTCCACAGTGCACAGAAACCTACACATAACAGGCATTCAATTTGAATAAAAGCATGAATTTTACAATACTCCACTTTTGCCTGTGCACACAAAAATCAGTGAGACTGCTTTAATTCGTTTTGTTTTGTTTTTTTCCAGCTATGACAGTCAAGAGACTTTGGCCAAACAAACCCACTTCCCTCATAAGTAGTCATGCTCATATTTCTGAAACAGTTGCTATTATGGGCAGCAGTAACTTCAGAAACATCAGAAAAAATTATAGCAAAGCCAAAAACTCAGAGGCAGATTAGATCCATGAGTCTACAGTTTGGTCCAAAAAAACTTTTCTTAGTTTAAAAAAGTGACCTATCAGGAAGCCCCCAAATCAGCCAATTTCCCCCCCGTAATTCACATAAGCATATAACTAGACTTCTCATAATCTCTTCAGGCAAGTGTTGACTCCCTGGCTCCATAACAGACCCAAATGGTTCCTCTATTATGAAATATCAATGGAAGCTATACCAAGTGCTCATTTTATAATGCTAAGTGAATAAAGCAGAATATATTACCAATAGAATACACAGTATTAATGCATTTTATAAAACAAAACATTTGGCCCTGGCCAGTTTGGCTCAGCAATTAGAGCATCCACCTGTGGTCCAGAGAGGCCTGGGTTCGGTTCCCGCTAAGGGCACGTACCTCAGTTGCAGTTTGTCCCCGGCCCTGGTTGGTAGTGTGGGTGGCAGCCACTAGATGTGTCCCTTTTACATCAATGTTTCTCTCTCTCTCTCTCTCTCTCTCTCTCTTCCTCTCTCTCCCTCCCACTCTATCTGAACAAAAAATGGAAAAATATCCTGGGGTAAGCATAAAAAAAAAAATTTGTGCATTTATATGCTTAGAGGACAAACTAGAGAGACATACACCAATATGCTAATAATAATTATCTCAAGAAGGAAAACTATCAGTGATTTGTATTTTCTCTTCTTTATTTCCGAAAATACATCAGTAAATTTTATAGATTTATAGATTATTTGTGAATAAATATATACATTTTTATAAAAATTAAAATGTATGCACAAATTATCTGTAATGTGATATCCAAACTTAAAAATATGTCGCTATGGCCCTGGCCAGTTTGGCTCAGCGGTTAGAGCGTCAGCCTGCGATCCACAGAGACCCGGGTTCGGTTCCCACTAAGGGCATGTACCTTGGCTGCAGTTTGTCCCCGGCCCTGGTTGGGTCGTGTGGGTGGTGGCCACTCGATGTGTCTCTTTCACATCGATATTTCTCTCTCTTCCTCTCTCTCCTTCCCACTCTATCTGAATAAAAAAATGAAAAAATGTCCTCGGGTGAGGATAAAAAAAATATATATGTAGCTATGTATATATATTTACATAGTATATAAATTCGAAGAAAATAATCCCAAAAAATTAAACCATGTTCTAAACTATTTTCCAAGTACTTAACATAAGTCTCAGCCCAGCCCACACAATTATATGTATATATTCAGGCTACATTATAACTTTCCAGGTAGACTATTATTAACCCTTTAGACTTGAGAACACTGATGATCTTACCCAAGTTCATACCACATTTTAGTAGCAAAATCCAGCAGGAACTCTCTCAGAATCCTGCCCTGCCTCCTGTCCAGTACCACTGGTCCCTTACACTGTTGGATACACATTAGTGGGATGAAAGGAAGCCCTACAGTCAGTCAGAGAGAAGTTTCCCTGGTACTCTTCCTGCTGCTTATTTTAATGTCACACTTGTGCTCGTGTCTCCTTGACAGGCTCTGCCTCAAGCATTGTCACCTTTCCCATGGACTCCTTCCTACTTCACTGCTCCCCCAAACTTGAACTGCAGCATAATCTACACAACCAACTAGTTAGAGAGCATTAATTTATTTATTAAAAGTAAGTTTAAATAAAAGTAACGTATTTAATACAATTATGAATTCAATTGAATTACTAACTTGAATTCCTTGTGCATTAACAAAATGACATTTTCACACCTGTCCCAATTCTATTTCTAGTTACCCTTCCTTCTACTTCCAAACCTAGTAAATCTTTCATTACATGTTTTTTTAGTCTCTGTGAAATTAAAATTCTTTCTATCTGAGTCACAAGTTATCCCTGATTTTGAAATCAAAACCCTACTCTTCACACCATTCACATCCTAACTCATTATTTTCCTGAAATTTTTCCAATGAATATCTTGGTTTTGAATTCTCTTTGTTTCCATTATGACAAAGAAAAACATTCAAGAGAGATTCTGTTCTTCCTCATGCTTTCTCTGCTGATTAAGTATTATACGATATCCCTGTTTAACTAGGTGCTTTCTGGTTCTTCTAAATATTTCTACCACTATGTCTTTAAATCAGCTATTATTATTATTATTATTATTAACTACCTTTTCCTCCCACATGCATAGTCTGAAACTTCTCATTTCTAAGATGATTTCACCCTTTACCTCTTCCCTGCCCAAGTGTACACCTCCCCACATTCCCTCAGCAGTTTGCTTGCACTGGTTACTGCAGGCTACTCTCCGGCTCCCACGGAGCAGCTGGCTCTCAGAATGACTTGGAGACTCTTCCAACCCTGCACAACCATCTATCGACCACCATTTCTCAAATACCATGTAATATTAATTTCAGTTCACAGAAAAGTGAAAATAAGTTATGAACGTAATGACGACTGAATGAAGCACTATTTTGAAGGAACGAGGAATCGTTCTCAGCAGAGTGTTCCTCTTCCTTCATGGTTCTGATCTGGATGCCGTGTAAGTTCCCCTGCATTTCCATCGGCCTCCAAGGGTGGTGAATCAGATCTGCCAACAAATTTGGGCCAAAATGACTTAGAATACTTTTATTTTAATTGTAGAAAATCAAGGACAAAAAGTAACTGCCTTCACTTCGAAAATGTTAAAGAGAAATGTAAAAACAAACAAGACAGAATAAAACACCCATTGTGAGGTCTAAGAATAAAGAAGGAATGACAAAAAATATATATTATCTTTTAAAAGAGGGTGGAGCACGGAGGTTAGCAAAGAAATGAGAAAAAAAAACATTTTTTTTTAAAGGAACTAGGTCTACTTTAAATATAATAAGGGGGTTTATAATTTAAATGCTGAAGGAGCCCTGGCCGGTTTGGCTCAGCGGTTGGAGCATCGGCCTGCGGTACAGAGAGACCCGGGTTCGGTTCCCGCTAAGGGCGCGTACCTCGGTTGCAGTTTGTCCCCGGCCCTGGTTGGTCGTGCGGGTGGCAGCCACTCCATGTGTCCCTTCATGTTTCTCTCTCCTCTCTCTTCCTCTCTCTCCCTCCCACTCTATCTGAACAAAAAATGGAAAAAAAATGTCCTCGGGTGAGGATAAAAAATAAATAAATAAAATGCTGAAGGAATTTTCAAAGGCCTTTAAATAACTTAGAGAAGGAAGGATATACATCCTTTGAGACGACATGGAGGGACCTGGAGAATATTATGCTAAGTGAAATAAGCCAGTCAGAGAAAGACAAGTATCACATGATCTCATTTATTTGTGGAATATAACAAACAAAATAAGGTGATGAACAAAATAGACCCAGAGACATAGACATAGGATTCAGACTGACAAACTTCAGAGGAGGGGGTGCGGCAGGGGACGGGAGATAAACCAAAGCACTTATGCATAACCAGTGGACATAACAACAGTGCTGTGGGGAGGGGGGCAGTCGGTTGAAGGGTGTCAATGGGGGGAAAAGGAAAAACATCTGTAACAAAAATAAATTAATTAATAAAAATAAATCTAAAAAATTTTTTTAAATAATAAAATACAGTATCAATGCAAAATGTGAAGTTTAGATGTTTTTATAGCAACTCTCCATTAATTTAGGATACAGATATCTACATCTATATCTATACATACACAATAGATTAAAAATTAAAAAGCACATGAGACTATCATTTATAAAGTGGATTTAAATTTTTATTTGGTTTAATTAGGGAAACACAAATATAAATTACAATGAGACACCACAATACCCATGTGAACAGCTAAAACTGAAAAGACTGATAATACCAAACTTTGGCCAAAATGTGGAGTAACTAGAACTCTAATACATTGCCAGAAAGTATGCAAAATAGTACACTTTGGAAAAAAATTTGGCAGTTAATTATAAAGTTACCAAAAAACTCAATAATCCCTAAGTGCCCATCATTGGCTAAAGAGGGTGTGGTGTGGTGTGTGTGTGTGTGTGTGTGTGTGTAATTCTGCCATTAAAAACAATTCTGCTATTTGTGATAATATAGATGCTGGACCTTGAGGGCATTATGCTTAATGAAATAAGTCAGACAGAGAAAGACAAATACTGTATGATCTCACTTATATGTGTGACCTAAAAATAAAAGAAGAAAAGCCTAAAGTCATAGAAAAAGAGGTCAGATTTGTAGTTACCAGTGGCAGGGGGTGGGGAAGGGAGAACTTGATGAGGAGGGACAAAAGGTACAAACTTCCATTTATGAGATAAAATAAGTACTAGGGGTGTAATGTACAACATGATGACTATAGTTAACACTGTTGTCTGGTATACATCAAATTTTTCGAGAGTAGATCCTAAGAGTTCTCATCACAGAGAAAAAAACACTATTTTCTTTTTCTTTCTTTTTTTGTATCTGTATGGGATGACGATGTTAACTAAGCTAACTGTGGTAATCATTTCACAATATGTGTAAGTCAAATATTACGCTGTACACCTTAAACTTACATAGTACTATATTTCATTACTTACTAAAACTGGAAAAAATTAAAATAAAAATTCTGTAGTGATAATAAAATTTGTTTAGGTTTGTTTTGTCTGAATTAGTCTTGCTATTGCTTCCTGATATAAAATCAATTTGAAGCAAGTCAAGAAGTACTTTATTATCAACAAGCATTTCTATTCAGCCCACCAATCAGTAGACATCTCTAAAGCACATAAAAAGAAATCTTTGATCTACTCACATTTAAATATTATCAAGGTGATAATAATGAAAGATTTTAATTGTCCCCAATAACAAGAGCCCTGAAACAATCTTTGTTCAATTTCAAGCTCATTACTGTATATTTGCATTCTTCTATAAAAAGCAGTCAGAAGGGCTAAAGGCTAAAGTGATTCATTCACATGAAAAGGTCAAAAGAACATCAAGGAAGGCACAAAATTAATCCTCATTAATCTGGCCTCAGATTATTCAAAATCAGGACTTTGTGGTATTAGTGGAAACCCTGGACTTTGACTCAGTGTAGGCATGAATAATTTTGCAATAAATGATGATCAAGGGTTACTGAACATGGTGAAATGAATAATTTTTAAAAGTCAAGATAGTCCATACTGAATAATTTAGGAACAAAATAATAAATTAGTTGTATCTTGGTATGCAATGTCCTCAATTCTGTACATACAAAAAAAAAAAAAAACCTTATATTTTATTCACTTCACTCAGGGAAAATTTGATGTTTAGTAAACTGGTAAACACTAAGCATATTCAAAATTGGCTAATATGTAAAAGTTGATGGCAAGATTTGTACATTTATAATAAAAGAATTTTCACAACAATTAAAATGCATAAGATATATATTTACATATGTAGATATATAGATGTATATCTAATAAGGGATAAATATCCAAAGGTTATCAATAACATATAGCTCAATAGCAAAAAAAAAAAACAAAAACAAATAATTTAATTTTTTTTTTAATCTTCACCCGTGATATTTTTCTATTTATCTTCAGATAGAGTGGGAGGGAGGGAGAGAGAGAGAAACATTGACGTGAAAAAGACACATCAACTGGTTGCCTCCCACCTGACCCCAACCAGGGCTGGGGACAAACCCCAACCAAGGTACGTGCCCTTGACCAGAATCGAACCCAGGGCTCATTGGTCTGAGGGCCAGTGCTCTGACCATCAATGCTCTAACCACTGAGCAAAACTAACCAGGGCTCCAATTTTTAAAAATGGATGAAGGACCTGAATAGATATTTTTCTAGAGACATGTAAATAGCTAACAGGTATATGGTAAGGTGCCCAAAGTCACTAATCACCACTGAAATGCAAATCAAACCTATACTGAGATATAACCTCAAACCTGTTAGATTTACAATTATCTAAAAATCAATAATTAGTGGCCCTGGCCAGATAGCTAAGTCAGTTAGAGCATTGTCCCAATACAAAATGTTATGGGTTCAATCCCAGCCAGGACACATACAAGGATCAGCAATGAATGCATAAAAAAGTCGAACAACAAATCCATGTTTCTTTCTTTCTTTCTTTTTTTCTATCTATCTATCTATCTATCTATCTATCTATCTATCATCTTCTCTTTCCCTAAAAAAATAAGTAAAAATAAAAAAGACTAGCAAGCATTGGCAAGAATGTGGAGAAAAGGAAATCCTTGTACACTGTTGGTGGGAATGTAAATTGATGCAGCTACAATGGAAAATAATATGCAAGTTCCCCCAAAAATTAAAAATAAAATTACTATTTGATCCTGTAGTCAATCCCACTCCTGGGTATATATCCTGAATTGAAATCAGAAGCTCAAATGAATATCTGCACTCTTGTGTTTATTGAAGCACTATTCACACTAGCAAGGACACAGCTAAAATCTAAGTATCCATTAATGAACACATAAAGAAAATTTGGTATATATATACATATATATATATAATAAAATGTTATTCTTCCTAAAAGAGAAGAAAATCCTGCTATTTGCAACAATTTGCATGTATGTAGTAGACATTATGCTAAGTGAAATAAGCCAGACACAAAAACACAAATCCTGCGTGATCTCACATATATGTGGAACCTAAAAGTCAAACATGTGGAAGCAGAGGGTAGAATGGTAGCTTCCAGTGGCTGAGAGGAGGGGGAGATAAGCAGGTGTTGCTCGCAAGGTACAAAGTTTCAGTTATGCAAAGTAAATAAGTTCTAGAATTCTTCTGGACAACATAGGGCCTATGAATAATGATGAAGAGAAAACTAAAGGCCCAAATGGTGTCACTTGTGCTAAAATCCCATGATACCAAACCTAGATTTAATACCTGACCCAAACACTACTTCAACCTTTCATAGAAATATAACCTTCATCAACTAGTCTGGAGCTTTCTGGTCAACACAAATGAGGTATTCTGTCAAGTGGGCCTTTTCCATGCCCTACTCCCATGGAAAGAGAAAGCACTCTACATGATAAAAACCCTTCCTATCCCTTTATCCCCAAAAGGAGATGTTTTAGTCTAAAAATAATTCTCTCTTTTCTTTAGTTAATAATCCCCTCACCCCACCTTCTTCCCATAAAAACCTTCCATTTTGTACAACCTCCCCTAATGTCCTTCTAGTTACTAGATGGGATGCTGCCAGATTCATGAATCATTTCATAAAGCCAATTAGATCTTCAAACTAACTCGGTTGAATTTTGTTTTTTAATATTTACAATATGGTAATGTATACTTAAAATTTTCCTAAGAGGGTGGATCTTAAATGGTCTTACCACAGAAAGAAACAAAAGAAAATGAGTGGGGACTTCCGGTCAAGATGGAGGCGTAGGGAAACGCAGTATCACGTTCTCCCACAACCACATCCAAGTTACAGCAAAACTACAGAACAACCATCATCCAAAACCGCCTGAAATCAAGGTGAATGGAAGTCCTACAACTACGTAATTAAAAAAAAAAAAAAAGCAGCTACATCCAGACCGGTAGGAGGGGCGGCGGCGCGAGGGGTGGCAGCAGCGGCGGGCTGGTCCCACACCCAAGTGTGGCGGATAAAAATCAGGAGGTTCCCGCGGCTGGGAAGGTCCTTCCTGAGGACTGAGGGGTCCCCGTCCCACACCAGGTGCCCCGCTCAGGGTTCCAGTGCCAGGAAGAGAAGTCCCCATAACTTCTGGCTGGAAAAACCAGCAGAAACTGAGGCTCAGGGAAGCTGACCTGGCTGGAGCCCCAGGCAGCTCCCTAAAGGGACCGCGCACGGACTTATCGGACTCTCTCCCTCTAAGCTCGGAGGGGAGGCAGCTCGAGGGGCGCCAGAGACATACAGAAAAGAACTGAGCTGTTTGGCACTGGGGCGAGGGCTGGAGAGGGGGCTTTCTCGGGGACAAACGTGCTGTAAGAGGCCTTTGTTCCTTTGGTGAGCCCTTCCCGGGGGCGGCAGACAGAAGCCATATCTGGGACTCCAGCAACCTGGCTCACACTGGTAGCCCCGCCCTGGTGACTCCCTGAGGCCCCGCCCCACACAACTTTCAAGCCCACCCAAGCTGTTGCCACTTGCTTAACCATAGGATTGGCCTGTCTTGGATCCTGCTTCAGGTTTTTCCTAAATTCTTTCAAACAAGCAGCATCAGGTCTCAGCGAGCCCCATACCTCTCATTAAGTAATACACAGAAACAAACACAGGGAGGCAGCCAAAATGAGGATACAAAGAAACAGGTCCCAAATGAAAGAACAGAACAAAACCCCAAGAAAAGAACTAAGCGAAATGGAGATAAGCAACCTAACAGATGCTGAGTTCAAAATACTGCTTATAAGGATGCTCAGTGAACTCAGTGAGGGCCTCAAGAGCATAAAAAAGTACCAGTCAGAAATGATCGCTGCACAGTTAGAAACGAAGGAGGCTTTAACTGAAATAAAGAATAATTTACATAGCTTCAATAATAGAGTACGTAAATCCAAGGAGCAAACCATCGATTTGGAATATAAGGAAGCAAAAAACGCCCAACCAGACAGCAAAAAGAAAAAAGAATCCAAAAAAATGAGGATAGTGTAAGGAGCCTCTGGGACAACTTCAAGCGTGCCAACATTCGCATCTTGGGGGTGCCGGAAGGAGAAGAGAGAGAACAAGAAATCAAAAACCTGTTTGAAACAATAATGGCAGAAAACTTTCCTAACTTGGTGAAGGAAACAGACATACAAGTCCAGGAAGCACAGAGAGTCCCAAACAAGATGAACCCCAAGAGGCCCACACCAAGACACATCATCAACAAAATGCAAAAGGTTCAAGACAAAGAGAGAATCCTAAAAGCAGCAAGAGAAAGGCAGCTAGTTACCTACAAGGGAGTTCCCATTAGGCTGTCAGCTGATTTCTCAAAAGAAACTTTGCAGGCCAGAAGGGAGTGGCAAGAAATATTCAGAGTGATGAAAACCAAGAACCTACAACCAAAATTACTCTATCCTGCAAAGCTGTCATTTAGAATCGATGGACATATAAAAACTTTCCCAGACAAGAAAAAGTTAAAGGAGTTCATCACTACCAAACCGTTATTACATGAAATGATGAAGGGTCTTTTTAAAGAAAAAGATAAAATGTATGAACAAACAAAATGGCAATGAATACATATGTATCAACAATGGAATCTACAAACAAAATGAACAGGAAGAACAGGAACATTCTCATAGATACAGAGAACATTTTGTTGGTTGCCAGTTGGGAAAGGGGTTGGGGGAATGGATGAAAAAGGTGAAGGGATTAAGAAGCACAAATTCATTGCTAGACTGACAAACCTCAAAGGGAAAGGGGTTGGGGGGGTGGGAAGAAATAAACCAAAGAACTTATATGCATAACCAATGGACACGGACAATAGTTTGGGAAAAGGTGGGAGGGGGGCAGGAGTGGGGAGGAGGGGGTCAATGGGGGAAAAATGTGGAACATCTGTAATACATTTTACATCCAACAATAAAGATGTGGAAAAAAATAAATAAAGTGATTCAATCACTATTTTACTATAAAAAAAAAAAGAAAGAAAGAAAATGAGTGGGAGGAAACTTTGGAGGTGATACATAAGTTCATGGCATTGATAGCAATGCAATGGTAAACAGTTATCAAACAAATCAAGTTGTATGTATTTAATGTATACAGTTCTTTGTATGTCAATCATACTTCAATAAAGTAGTTAAAAATAAAATAAAGTAAAATAATAAGAAGAAGAAAACTGGATTTATAGTCAGGAGACTGCTTGGTAAAAATATAGTTAGAACAAAGTTAAGATTGTGTTACATTAAAGTAAGGATATTCTGATCCAAACCTTAAAGAGAGTCGGGTTACAGTTAGTTCCATGCATTAGACATTGATTCTTGTTAACTTTATGGTCAGTTTCTCACTTTGGCCTTAGATCCTGAGATGCATAATTTAGTTGCAGGTCATAGCATCATCTATTCAAATTATATGTTGAGCAATAGTATCCTTTTTACAACAAAATGTTCTTTCTAAAAGCATGACCTCTAATGAGTTGGTGACATAATGTATTGTGTTTTACCATGTAGCTATGTACAGACTTAAATGAGACTTGACAGTAGTGATTACTTAATTTCTAAGAAGAAACATTAAGAATGGATATATTTTTATTTTTATGAAACAATACCTCTGTTTTACTTCCATATTAAGTAATTTATTCTTTCAACTCTACTACATGTCAAGCACTGTGCTAGGCACCAGGGAGTTTATGTAAACATGTAGTAGTTCTTGCCTTCACGGAGCATCCTGTACCAAATGATATACCCTGCTTCTGTTAAAACAGTATCTCTGAGTTTCTTCCGATTAGTGAATTTCTCTGAATACCAAGTATAACTCATGCAGGTCTCATAAAGTCAGTGAGAACTTGCAAGGAAATGGGAATTGTACAACGTAATTTAATAGGTGGGTGTTTAAAGAACATGCGGATTAATTGTCCACTTGATTATTTCTTGCTATATGGAAGAACGATTGCCCAGTGACTCTGTATGGCCAATAGCACAAAGTTATTTGAAATTCATATTAGTCGTTTTTCATCATGCCTTTGGGCCCAGATATTTTTATGAGACTACTACTATGAAATTTATAATAAAAGCCAATAGGGAAATAAAAATTTATATTTAATTTCTACTTTACAAATCTCTCAAATATATCTAATACAAAAAACACATTACAAATATAGTCTTAATGATTTAAAAAGGGGAAGAGAAAGAAGGTAGCAAAAAAATAAAATAATGTCAGAGACAAGAAAAGGGTAACATGAATATAAGTAGCTTGGATAAGGAAACCTGATTTCAATTCACTTTTGACAATATTGACTGAGATCCCCTAGGTGCCAGGCACTCTGCCAGTTTGGAAGGAAATTCCATGACAAAGAGGAAATAGCTCCCTGCTCCCCCAGGTTGCATAATTTTGTGGGGATTTATTTTTTCTTGTTCTAATTTCTCTAACTCGGGATGCATAAAAAAGTATCTGATTCTAAATGAGTATCTGGCCCTCCTTGCATATTACTGGATTATTTGAGAGTTAATGAGAGGTTTAAGAGGAGAAATTAAAACATTCACAAGAGTCTTCCTTTGGTCAGAACCACTCACAGAGTGATTGAGCTTTTCTGTTGTGTTTTCATGGCAATACCTCTCTGGGTTGTTTGTGAGTTCCTCTCATCAGGAAGAAGAATCTCATTGTGCCACCCACCAAGCACACATTTGCTAATCACTGTTAATTGCCTACAGTTGAGATGGGCTGACTGTTCACTGAGGACAGTGATGAGTACTTAACTTGTTGGCACTGAGGTTTCCTGTGTGCCCATTTCCACTAATGGATCGTTTGTCCTAGAAATTGGAAGTCCTGGCATCAATCACATAAACCAGACTCAGTAGGAAGAAGTGTTCACCTTCCTCGTCACCTCCAGAAAAGACAATATGGACAGGCGCTTACAACGGACCAGGAGTCAGGTGCCTCTGTGGAGAGCCAAAGTCCTCTGCTCTACTGGCAGAGCTCCAGACAAAGGAACTCCCAGAGAAGGAAAACATTCCGATTCAGAGAGGATGAAGGGGCAGATCCTTCCCTGCCACCCTGTTGTGTACAGCCTCCCCGTGTGGATGGAAGGGGGCCACATGCTAACCTGACAAGCTCTGGGAAGGCCTGTGTGACAGCCTTGCAAACTCAAAGACCTGAAGTGATCACAAAGAATGGTCTGAAATTTAAACTTTTTGACTAAAAGCAGTTTATGGTAGGTAGTCTGTCCTAAACCAGCATCTTCCCTGACACAGGTCCATTTTCACCTTAATGGAGTCTATTGTCTTTTTGCATCTCAAACAACATGCCTTTGGAATGTGCGGTAACCTCTCTTTTTTCCAGACCCTGAACGGCACAACCTATGTACCAGGGCAGAAACCACAAATCCCCTCCTTGTTATTATTATCATGTTAATTGTTGACTGTTAACTATCCTGTACCCACCTATGTAAAAAAAAAAAAAAAAGGATGTGTCTATCATTTTATTTTTTATCCAATCCCAGAGATTTCTCATTTTGCTTTCTTTCACCTCCCTAATCTATCACTAATGGGGTTCACATAACCCACTTACAAATTCTCTGAGCATTGTCTCAATCTGTTCAGGTTTTGCTTCCCGGCATTTGTCGACAGCTTGGCTCAAATAAACTCACAAAATTCTTCACAGGTTTACATTTCTTATGTTGACACCTGTCAGCATGCAACAGCACCACAGGAAAAGTCAAAAGGTGCCTCTGAAGGGCTTCTTCATAACTGCCTCAAAAGTTGCTTCCTTTGAAGAGGTCACTATCATTGTAAATATGGAGACAAAATCATGGTGATCAGAGACTAACATATGACAGCATATGGTCCTGATGCAGAAGGCACAAGGAAACACGCTTTCCATCACCAGTCCTTATGCCTATACATCTTCCTCCTGCAATCAAAAGAGATACAACAGAACCTGTGTTGAACATAATTCACCTTTCCTTACAGTTGTGCATGTATGTCTAATACTGACACCACTTGAACAAGGGGATTTCCCTGGAGTTTGTTAGATCTCTTACATATAATGAAGAGCATAACCTTATCCCCTACAATCCTGTGACCTTCCATGACTACTATTGTTCATTGAAGCTTCCTGTTTCAGGATGTTAAAGAAAACATTATTCTGACCCTTATAAACATGGTAAGTAAAACTTGACTCTCCGCTGAAAAAAAAAAATAAAAAAAATAAAACTTTATTCAAGACTATTTGTGATAATGCCAAGGCTATCACAATAAAGGAAGAAATTAGGCTCAACTCCAGATACAGCAAAAACAGCTGAGGATTTACAGCCATTGAGCAGAGATAGGGGTGTCACTGGATAGTAAATTACTAGGAAGAGACATCAAGGGTAAGGGGATTCTTGCTAAATTAATAGTATTTTTGATGAAGGCAAGAATGATCAGGCCAGGGTGATCAGGTGTCACAGGTGGGAGGATTCTAGCTAAATTTTATTTATTTATTTATTTATTTATTTATTTATTTATTTTTCTTTACTGATTTTTAGAGAGAAAGGAAGAGAGAGGGAAAGAGACATAGAAACATCAATGAGAGAGAACATCGATTGGCTACCGCATGTCCCCCACTAGGGATCAGGCCCACAACTTGGGCATGTGTCCTGACCAGGAGTGGAACTGGTGACCTCTTGGTGCAGGGGTCAATGCTCAAACACTGAGCCACACCAGCTGGACTAGCTAAACTGATTTAATAGGATTCTTCCTAAAATTATATTTAGCAAACTAAAGGGAGGGCCCAAGAACAAGGCTTGGTCAAAAAGAAGGCTCAGAGGGTCCTGCCTAAAGTTTAGTCAAGGAAAGAGTATTGTCAAGGGGAGGCAATGACTCTTATAATACATCACTCTGTGTTTAGAGGTGATAAAGTTTAATAGCAAACTCCTACACGCTCCCTACTGGGGATCGAGCCCAAAACCCGGGCATATGACCTGACCGGGAATCAAACTGGGACCTCTCAGTCCATGAGATGACACTCAGTCCACTGAGCCACACTGGCAGGGCTGGTTTGACATCATTTTTAAAGTTCCTGGGCCCAATCCAGTTTTGTAAGTTTTGCCTGGAATATTATTGTCCCTTCTTGAACTTTGCTCCTTGTTCTTATCTAACTAACATGGACATTTTCTCAACTCTCGAGCTTATATGCTTTCTCCAAGGTAAAGTCCACCAAGATTACCTCTAGGATGAGATCCTTCCATTTCCTAAATTCAAGTGAGCTTTGAAACTATGGGTACACCTGCATGGTTACAAAGGTTATTTAAAAAAAGAAAAAAAGAAAAAAGACTCCTTTACAAAATGAGGAACTATAGTCTATAAAATTCTTGTAGAGAGCTGGCCCTCTAGGCGGTTTTGCATTCTTTCTTTCAGGTCTCAGATTTGTAAATTAACAGTTTGTGGCATATTATTTTCAATAATAGATGTCCTCATAATACCATAATAAAAACCCAGTTACTAATTATCAAGAAAGGAGCAAAGGAAAGACTGATTGATACAGGCATGCCATTTGTATAGCTTTTCCAGAAAGCTGCCGTTAAACATTCTCCAAGTCTGTTCCCCACAGATCGATGGGGGAAGGGACTGGACAAAGGCAGTTTTGATGCACATCCAGTAAGGTCTGGGTGATGTGAGAAGATGCTTACCTGTCAATCACACCTGGGAATGGGCAATTGGTCAGGATAAGTGTGGATACTGCAAGGGCACAAAATCTGAGACATGTAAGCTCCTGAACAAAGGGAGTTCCCTCTCCTGGCCCTCTTGGTCCTCTTGCTTGCTGCTTGCACCTGACTCCTGGCTGGCGGAGCTCTCATGCTTCTGGAATTGCCTGCATGGCTTATGGCCATGTGGGTCCCACACACAATGGACTAATGGACTATGACTAAGATGATGCCTGATGCTACCCCAGACTCAACTCCACCATGGTACAGAAACTCTGGACACTGGCTTTGCTTTTAGCTCTGCTAAAACCCCAGATGCCCCTGTTCCAGGACTAGCTTAAATTTGGAAATGAGGGATATAACTATGTGCAAATAAAGCTTTTTACCAAGAACCCCACTCCCACTAGTGACAGAGAAAGACAATCCATGCAATTCTCTGATAACACTCATGTTTTAAAAATATTTCATTCCCTTCATCTCCATAACCACAATATCCCATTCTATTCTTCCCCCCCCTCTAAGCATCTGAACTTGAGTATTAAATCTAACCAAATGGTGCTATACTATATATCTAACTCTGCTCACTTTTTCCACAACACATATGCATGTTATATAAACCCATACTGATATTTATAGATTAGGTTTATTCTTTTTAACTGTGATGTATTATTCTTTATTGCATATATTACAGTGTTGTCCAGTTGAACATAAAATGAACATTTCCATTGTTTCAAACTTTTGTATCACAAGTGATGCTCTGATATTATCCCTTATCTAAATTTATTTGGGTACCTAGTTAAGAGTTTCTCTGAGAGTATACCAAGGAGCAATACTGTTCCACAGTAGATTATGCATACTTGATTCTACTAAATACTCAAGTTGGTCCCTTGAATAGTTGCTCCAATATCTTTTCCTTCTTATAGTAAATAATCCCTTCATAACCTCCCCAGCACTGAACGATGTCTGATTTTTAAGTTTTCCTCTTCCAATAAATACACAAAATCATGTCTTTTTAATTTTTAATAAAAATGCAATTACTGATAAATATGAGCATTTTCCCATGTAACTATTAGCCATTCAAGTTTTCTTTCTGTGAATTGTTCATTAATACCTTTTATTCACTTTTATTTTGGGTTGCCTGATGGCTCCTTCCTGATTTACAGGATTCTTTACACTTTTAAATTTTAGTCCTCCTTTATTTACATATTTTAAAGACATATTCTTCCAGTTATTTGTTTGTTTTTAATGTTTATATATGGTAACCATTGTTAAACATAAATCTTTAATGTTACTATAATCAGATTCAGTAATCTTCCTCTATTTGTGATTAATCCATCTGTATCTTGTTTAAGGAATCTCCCCCAGATCCAAGGTCAAAACTATATTCTTCTAAATTTTGTTCCAATAGTTGTATAACATTTCTTTTCATGTATGGGTCTTTAAACAATTTTTATTCTAATTTTTTTAGAGTTGCAAGAATAAAGTCCATTTTCTGATAGCATTTCTTAAATAATCTTTTGTCTATGGTTTACTTGTGTATATACACATCTATATGAGTGTTTCATACACATACCCATAATCAGATTATCTGACTGTTTGGTGAAACAATATCTAATTTTCTGGTCAGACAAGTCTCCTTTATTTACTTTTACTTTTATTTTTGTAAGAGTTTTTCATCGACAATTAGTCCTCCAAAAATTTTAGTATTATTTTGTTCAATTCTCAAAATTATTACACTGAAATTTTAGATAGAATTTTATTATGCTTATAGATTAATTTGGGAAGAACTGACATCTTTACAATGGTAAGCTTTCTTATTCATGAACACATTAATTTTCTTTTTCTCCAAATAGATACAGGAAAAAATACCCCACTTTCACCTCCAAAAATACTTAGGTAATAACAAAATGGTCTAGTTCGCTTTTATATCAGTGCTGAATACTTGAATAAACATTTATTTGGAGGCTACTAAGACCTATCCCAATTTATGTCCTCATTTATAAAACAGGAGGTATTGACCAGATCAGTACTAGTCAAAGTAGTTAGTAGAGATTATACCATGCACTGGAGATAAGGAACTTGTACCAGAAAGTTCTCCATCAAGAAAGACTTCGGGGGCGGGGGTGGGGGGGAGGGAGATGTCAGTATGATCACTGGAGACGATTTCTAGATTCCCTTTTAACTCTAAATGTGATGATCTGATTGATAATAGTTTATAAAGTTTTGTTATAATTTACAAAGGCCTTCTTAGAGCATAAAAGATTCCTATTAATTTTTTTTTTTTTTTTTTTATCCTCACCCGAGGACATTTTTCGATATTTTGTTCAGATAGAGTAGGAGGGAGAGAGAGAGAGAGAGAGAAACATCGATGTGAAAGGGACACATCGAGTGGTCGCCACCCACACGACCCAACCAGGGCCGGGGACAAACTGCAACCGAGGTACGTGCCCTTAGTGGGAACTGAACCCGGGTCTCTCCAGACCGCAGGCCAACGCTCTAACCACTGAGCCAAACCGGCCCGGGCTCCTATTAATTTTTAAAATTTCTTAAGTTGCTTTTTCTTCATGGGTTGTTTTAAACAATTTTGTTTCCTCTAGTCTTCCCCATCAGCACTTTCATTGTCATCTTTACAGAAGGGGAAAGCAGAGAGAAGACATAAATCAGAGTAAATAAAGTACATCGTAATTTCTATGCCCCAATGGCACAGGGAAGCCCGTTGGAAAAACGCTAGACCAACCAATAAGTTGTAGAACCCAGAAGGTGAGCACAGCTCCATTTTACTTACTTAAGCCTATTGTTCTAACACATGTTCCTGGGAAAACACTTCACAAGGAAAGGAAATTTGTCCTAAAGATATCTTCTATATCTATAACCTTCTGAATTCCCTTTTTCTTCTTCTAAATCAATTTGAGTAGTTGATCTTTTTCTGCCCAATCCAAACCTCTTGGTTCAGATGCCTATTCCATTGCAATCTTCTACTACGGAGAGTTGGCATCAACACATGATTATATAATATTTAGCACCTAAGCAAGTGAGGGAAAATAAGAGAACACAATTAACGGTATGTGTATTTCAACATTGTGGTAAGAGTAAAGAAGCTGTAAAGTATTTTTTTTTATCCTCAACCAAGGATATTTTTTCCCATTTATCTCCAGATAGAGTGGGAGGGGGAAAGAGAGAGACATCGACGTGAGAGAGGCACATTGATTGGTGGCCTCCCGCACAACCCTGACCAGAGCCACAACTGATGCACATGCCCTTGATCGGAATTGAACCTGTGACTCTTTGGTCCACGGGCCAACACTCTAACTGCTGAGCCAAACCGGCCAGGCCAAGCTGTGAAGCATTTTTAAAGTGCTCCTTTGTACCCTTCTCCAGGCAACTCTAATTTCTCTGCAAATTTGCCTGTGAAATTTATTCAAACTGTTGAAATAATTCTATAGAAGTAATGTATAGATCATTCTGATTATACAATAGGTCTAAAGTGGTACATAGATGTATAAAGGCTTTTAAAAGTCCACAGGCGTCAATGACATCGAACTGTTAATCATGGACATTAGGTGCCAGTCTCCAGCCCAACATATCCAACTCTTGACTTATCAATAACCCCCTATCAAATTGTCCAGCATATTACTGAACTCCCTCAATGACAGTGGACGCACTTTCAGAGCCAACTATTTCAACTTCACAGCTCAGAGTACAAGGGATTCCTTCGAAATCAGTCTCATGACAATTTCTAGAAATTGGCCCAATGAAGCTATTTAAAACAAGTCCAATTCACTTCACCCAAGATGGCCTTTCTAATTTTTCAAGTAGAGTCCCTACTGAAACATCCTCTTCCAGACTCAGCCCCTCCATCTCCTCAACCTTTCCCTATGGTGGAGTTTTCTATCCCTTTTATCAGTCCTATTCGTGTCCTCTGAACATGTTGCAGCTTGTCTAAGGATGCTCTTAAAAGGCATCCTTAGAACAGATAAAACTCTTCATATGAAATCTTCTTAGAACCCAGGAGATCAAAACAAGTTTTCTGTGGATCTAGGGGCAATGCTTCAAAAAATGCATGTTAATATTTTATTTGTACTATTCTCTGTGGCATCCATATCACACAAATAGCTCACATTTAACTTGAATAACCTAAAGTTCCTAACTTTCCTCAAGTTCATACTTGCCACCAACTTTTGGTACCAAGAGAAGGCTATCCCATTTGTCACAAGAAGTATCCACTGTACTAATCTGATCTATTGTTACCACATCACCATTTTGGATTTTGCTCCTCTTGTCATTTGCGGTCACCATTCCCCTCAGCTTCTGTGCCATCTCTGTATTCACTCCCATCACTGATGAAATTGCTAAGAGGGACACAGGGCTGACATGGGTTCAGTAGTTGAGCAGTGCTGACTGGTATTCTTTGAGCATATTTCTTCGGCTAGCAGTTAATTTCTTTAGTTGTAATAAATTCCAGTTCCCTCTTTCTTCACTATTTGCAAGTGGACAGAATAAGAACTTCTTTCCAAATATTTTTGACTAAACATTCTAAGCCTGCTATAATTATCTTGATAAGCCTTTTTGTGAAGAAAGAGAAAGAAAGAAAATGAATTCTGTGTGGCCTACCAACTTAGTCCCACTAAGCTTTAATGGTTTTGGTCAATGCTGTTTCCCATTCACAGTGCACCAAACCATCCCTTTAGTACTCTCTCCTAACATTGTGCCCAAATTTGATAAACACCTCTCCCTGTCCTACATTAGGCATACCTAACCTCTCCAGGTGCTTCTTACAGCATTCACTATATTTTATAATCATTTATATATCTGTCACTGAAGGACCGGGCCTGGCATATGGCACATGAAGTATTCACTGAATACATAAGTGAAAACCCGTCACTCGCCTTTAGCAATTAAAATTAGAGGCACTGAAAGGACTTTAGATAACAGGTGTAGTGGGCAGACTCAAAGGTCTGTCCTGCCCTCTGGCATTTACACCTTGCTTTTTCCTTTCTCTTGAGTGTGAATGGGGTTTGTGACTTGCTTCTAACCAACCAATATAACAATGGTGACAAGATGTATTTGTTTGTAAGTATACAATACACCACGTAAAACTGCAATGCTCATCTTGTGAGGAGATTCCCTCTTTCTTGATGGTTTTGAGGAAGTAAGAAGTCACATGGGGAAGACCCATGTGGCAAGGAACAAAGGGACGCACTTGACCAACAGTCAGCAAAAAACTAAGGTACTCAGTCCCACGGCCCATGAAGACCTCAATGCTGCCAACACTACTGAGCTCAAAAGCTAGTCCTTCCCCAGTGAAGCCCCAAATAAGACCAAACCAGCTGGCCCCTTGATTTAAGCCTTTGGAGAGTATTCATTTAGCTGTCATGCCTGGACTTCCTACCCACAGAAACTACGTATCCAAATCATCTAGAAAGCTTTATAAATACCCACATGCTCCAACCTCAACCTTCAGAGTATTTTGAAAAAATCTCCCATGATTCTGATCTTTACCCCTGACTGAAACCCTTGGCCTAAACTAACTATCAATATTAA
The DNA here is from genome assembly GCF_014108415.1 of Molossus molossus. Classification (NCBI taxonomy): domain Eukaryota; kingdom Metazoa; phylum Chordata; class Mammalia; order Chiroptera; family Molossidae; genus Molossus; species Molossus molossus. The sequence continues at coordinate 48,574,426 of NW_023425344.1, forward strand.
TATAAAAATTAAAAATTAAATATGTGAGAATAGATATCTTTCTTACTGTCATAGAGCTAATGATTGGTAGAGCCAGGAGTTAACTTTTCCCTTTTCACACTAATTCCTTTATATATACCCTATGAACAGGCTTCTCCTCTGTCCTCAAATATGCAAAGGGTCTCATGCATTGGGGAAAAAAAAAAAAAGTGGCCCTGGTCAGTGGTTGACCTGTGCCCAAAAGGATCTTGGGTTTGATTTCTGTTCAAGGGCATGCACCTGGGTTGCAGATTCAATCCCCAGCCCTGATCCCTGGCCTTGGTCTGGGTCATGTGGGAGGCAACCATTCGATGTGTCTTTCTCACATCAATGTTTCTCTCTCTCTCTTTATCTCCTTCACTGCATTCCATTCTTTCTTAAAAAAAAAAAAAATCAATGAAAAAAATATCCTTGGGAGAGGATTAACAACAAAAAATGACTTTTCCACATCTTCCTGTATTTCTATTCTAGTCATTCTTTTCCAGTTAAATCTAGACCTGTCTCTGCTATTTTACCATTCACTTATTTCCATGCTCTAGGACTTCTGACCTCACTAAGTCCATTCACTATGATACCCATAACCTCTTACCGTCCACAAGGTAACATGCCCACCCTGTTATTTTCCCTATTATGGGGCACAGCTCTGTGATTATAAAGAAGGGACAGAGGCAAAGGTAAAGAACAGAGATTACTGCCTAGACCTACCTTGGTTTTGGCCAGTTCATGCTTTCCAAGTTTTACCAACAGAATGCCATTGGAGGTGGCAGAAATGGCCATTAATTCCAGGGTTTACTTAAAAGCTGACTTCACCGCCCAGCCCCCTTGTCTTCTAGTGATTAGAAAAGATTTTGTTTTACCTTATTGGACTCACTGGAGAATAATTAGGCCCCAGCTGGGTAGCTCAATTGGTTAGAGAGGTGTCTCAATACACCAAAATTATAATAGGTTCAGTCCCTGGTCAGGGCATATGCATGAATCAAGCAATGAATGCATAAGTAAGTAGAACAACAAATCAATGTCTCTCTCTCTCTTTCTCTCAGAAAAACAAATCAATGAATAAAAAGAAAAAGGAAAACCACTAACCAGTGGTAATTTGGGTATCAGTCTTTTAGTCCTAAAAAACTATAAATACTATAGAAACATGATTGGTTGGAGAGGCTAGGCCCAGGGCAAGTTATCTGAAGATCTCTCCCTCAACAGACAAAGGCTCTTATTTTCCTGTCTTAAGCACCCTTGTGGTCTGAGGCCACCAGCAGTTAAGTGGTAAGGGATGGTTCAGATATACCTTTCAGACCATGTGAAGACAGTGTTCCTGTTGGCACAATTTCTTCCTTCACCAAAAAAGTAGCAACTCCCTTCTTTTTTAATGGACAAGTTACAGAAATTGTTAATTCACGTGAATTGGAAGGAAGGGAATACATCAACTCTAAGGTCATATCCTGATCCCTCCACAGCCAAGCAGAAGCCAGGAGAGAAAGCATCGCCTAATGACTTGGATGCTCTAAATGAACGGAAAGGGCAGAAGATATCCTGGTTCCGGAGAGGTCCAAGGAGGCTGTTTCAGGTGTGATTTATTCCCAACCAATTGTGCATTCCGTTTTTACTATACCCGAAAGACTCTGTAAGTTGTGTTGACATACAGCTATCAGTATTCCACTCGCAAACACGTCTCCACCTTTTTGTTATTTTGTTCACCTTTATCTTAAGAAATTGTAGTCTCCTAGAGCCATCTCTGATCTCTTGGTCTTGTTTTCCAGAACCCCTTTTCTTATCTGAGATTACAGATTTTGAGTGCATCTCTCCTTATCAGACAATATCCTTGCCTCTGGCATGCTCCTGCCTTCCTGCAAAACAATCTTCTCTATACCTTCTCTCGGATCCCTTTTACATGTCTCCATTTTCAAACACATTCATGTCATGCATGTTCACTCTTTTTTTTACCACCTCTCCTCCTACCCTTCCAGGAACACTCTGTCAAAGCCCTTTTCTTATCTTGGAGCAAGAGGCTCAGAAGTTACACTGTGAATAATGTCTGTTATATCACTAAACCTCCTACCATAACGATCTAGGGAGCATGTTTATTTATTTATACCATGCCTCCCTCCAAATAGGATTTGAGGCAGCTCAGTGAGCATGTTAATAAAGCTTATTCTCAAAGCCCTATTTACTGTATTGTGCCACAGTAGATATCATTACCTCTGGGTTTTTTTTTAGAAAATCTGACTTTTGGGAGGGTTGCTTATTCATGGAATTTTCTGAAATTCTGAAGGGACATTGAGATCTGACATCCTCTACTCCTATTGTTAGTGTGGGAAGGAAAGAAGCCAAACATTGGGGTGAAGCCACCTTGGGAGGCGAAGGTAAGAGGAGCACACAGACGAGTGTTAATGCTGAGCGCAGTGCCCACAGGAGGTCCCATCTGGAAATGGGGCTTTGAGAATTATTGAATATTCTTGTTCCTAATACCAGAGGATGTTGCCTGTGTGTAGGGGCTATTAAATTTTCTTCTTGATATTTGTGACTAAGGCACTGTCAAGTCTGGAAGCCTCTGCCATTTAGGAATGACTGTTTCTCATGTTTCTACATGGGAATACAAGTCAAGAGAGAAAAAGCTCACTGGGTATCTGGTACTGTGCTTGGCATTTTACATAAAGTTTCAACTGATCCTCTAAGAAATCTGCCAGATTGGAGCTATTGTTCCCCTTTCATAGATAAGAAACAGATGCATAGAGAGGGAGCTACTTTGTCAAATGAGAGGCAGCTGGTAGGTGATGATGCTGGAGCTTTGGATCTATTTGTGACCTGCAATGTCTTACCTTTCTGCTACAGTGACACCCAATACTGCTCAGCAGATAGTAGGTGCAAGGCTCATGTTTGCTTGCAAGAAGGTCACAAACTGCAAAAACAGTTCATTCAATACATACTGAGTGCCTACTATGTGCCAGACACTATGAATCCACATAGAATAAATTCTACACTAAAATTGTAATTCAAATGTAAATCAGCCTTAATCTCTGAAAATGAAATTAGGCCAGCAGGGAAGCCATAAGTGAGCCTATTAGAATACATCCCACAAGAGAAAGAGCAGGCAGGAAAAATGAGGTGAAGGGATGATTAGATAATGTAATTTTAAAATTGGCTCCTGTTCTCATGGAACACTTCTAAGATTTTACTGCAAAATTACACAGTCATCAAGAATATGCCACTTTTTAAAAGACTTTCTCACTTGGGTCAGTGCATAAATAATAATACACGTTTAAAAATGCATGACTATTCATTAAACCATTGACCACTTCCAGCCTATTGAGTACATAAGTATTTTAAAAATTACTTTAATACATATTTACCCAATAGACCAGAAAAGTTCCTTTGGTACACGATGTGCATTTTAAAAGCTGCCTGCATAAGGAGTTATCCCATCTGAACTAGAGTCTGCTGCCAACTACATAATATGCATTTTAAAGAACAACCTAATTATGTGCTTACCCAAGAGAGCAAAGTTAATACAGAGGGTCAATAATTATTACCTTCCTTTACTACTTTTTATTCTTTTCTGTCAAATAAAATGGAAGAAAAAGGTGTATACCTGCCCTCTTGTCCACTTTATTTTGACAGCTAGTGTCCCAGTGCCTCAGTCACCCCACCTTCAATAGAACAAAGAGGGAAGAGGATGAGGAGAGGAAGGGAGAAGGAAAAGAAAGAAGAAAACTATGAGTAATTAAAATCAAGTGCCTGATTTACCAAAAAAATGTGGAGGTTCAAGTCTCCTTCTTTTAATATATATCATTTTCTCCCTTCTGCCAAGTAATGATTTTAACCTACACCCTTTGTTCCAATACTTTCTCATTTCCTGTTTACTTTACATTTGCAGAACTATGAGTACCTTTCCCCTTTCTCCTCAGTACGACATAATGATATGGGCTCCTTTCTCTACTTGCACAAAGCACAAAGGTCCTCCATCACCTGGTCATTGAGTCTGCTTCCATGGGCATGATGCAGGTGGGGTTCTCAGGAGAAAATCCATTCCTGTTTACACAATTTAAAATAAAAGGCTGTATTTTAACAGCTAGCCTAATTCACTAGTTTCTCCACTCAGGGTCCTCATTTTGCCACACTGACAGCAGTGATATCAGCCCACCTGGGAAGGGCACCTGAGAAAGCAGGAGAGCAACCTTGACCACCTCCATGTATAGAAAGCTTCTCCTTTCATTGCTGGTGATGTATAGCCACCATTTAGCTCTAAAGAACACGCCCAAAATGGAAACACCACTTAGTATCTAAGTATTAGAGGTCAGCTAGTTGCAGAGCAGTGGTTAAACTATGTCTGTGAGTCCGGATGGCTGTTGTATCCATTACTCCTAAGTGCTATTCTCTGTCACTCCCAACTGTGACAGCAGACTTAAGGTGGTATTTATTTTATTTTTAAATATTCATTTTGAACAGAGTTTTACTTTTTCACTAATCCCCCACTGCTAAATCAATTACATTCTATTAAAAAAAGAAAATACAGAAACCATTCACAATTTCACAAAAATTCTCTTTGAGACTTAAAATGTCTGCCTTCCATTCTAGGTGAGTTTATTTCAACATATCTAGAGAGATGAATCCAGGTTTGTTAAGGATGGATAAAAAAGACCAAATTCAAGTTTCTATTACTCTTTGTTAAGCACAGAATCAGGGAGGTAGAGGAGAGCTCATGCAACCTACATAGGCCAAAATAACTTTCCTAAATTTCAATGTCATCAGCCAGTGTAAGTACCAATCAAAATTATCAGAAGCAAGATAAAACTTGAAAAACACATGAAATTCACTGGGTAAAATTATAAAGTTTATGTCATATTCTATTTGTTCTGCAACCAAAAGAATACATTTCTATCCAAATAGAAAATTTTTAAAAAGACTTCCATCATCAACTAATACAAAGACCTACAATTATTACATTAGTGTTTTAAGCTTCATCTCATAAATTTTTTTATGCATGTCTAGGCTTCAAACCACTCCATTCTCATTTCTGCCCTTACCACCCTATTGAAGCTAACTCTCAGTGAAGGGCTTCATCTCTTCTTGCCCCTATATGAAAAGGACACCTAGCCTTATCTTACACTCTCTGAAATCACTGATAAAATTGAACACCGTATTTTCCCATTCATGAGATTTTCTTTTTTTTTTTTTTTTTTTTTTTTTTTTTTTTTATCCTCACCTGAGGACATTTTTCCAGTTTTTGTTCAGGTAGAGTGGGAGGGAGAGAGAGGAACAGAGAGAGAGAGAAACATCGATGTGAAAGGAACACATCGAGTGGCTGCCACCCGCACAACCGACCAGGGCCGGGGACAAACTGCAACCGAGGTACATGCCCTTAGCGGGAACCGAACCCCGGTCTCTCAGGACCGCAAGCCGACACTCTAACAGCTGAGCCAAACCGGCCAGGGCCATGAGATTTTCTTTTCTGCTTGTATATTATAAAGGCACTCCCTTCTGTTAATTCTCCTGCTTATTCAACACTTCTTGGGCATAAATGCCTACTCCTTAAATATGTGTCAGTCTCGATATCTCTATGGACAAGCCTCCCAATACTATGGTTTCAAATGCCATTTACATGCTGATGATTTCCAAATATTTATCTCCAATACAAAGTCTACCCTTGAGTTCCTTCTTGACATGTCCACCTGGATGTTTCACAAATTCAAACAAATCAAAAAACAAACTTATCTTCTTTAAATCTAAATCTTCTTTTTCTTTTATTTTATCTTTCAGAAAAATGACATCTACTTAATCACTAATGTCAGGAACATCTAGCAGAGTGTCATACCAGATTAAGCACCTCTTTCTTATTATGATATTTGTCTTAATATAGTTTGTTTGTGTTAATTTTTATTTCTCCATGATGCAGTGATTTTATCATTGATTTCCTAGAAGTGGTATCCAATAAAGTTTAGTGAATAAATAAAAGAAATTAATTTATGTAGGAAAACACTGGTCACTGCAAAAGTCTTACTTTGGCATTAAATAGATCATGTCCACTCTACAAGGATTTGTGTCTATGTGAACACTGCCACGTCCAGCATCTAAAATGTCCTGACACATAATAAGTGTTTAAGAAATATTTATTGAAGGAATAAAAGTGGCCATTGAGCGAGACTGTATTTTCCACATTCTTCATAAGGAATCTAAAATCCTAATTACAGCATGTAGTAGTTATCTATTAGTTCATAGTAAATTACCCCCAAAACTTAGTGGCTCTAAACAACATTCATTATCTCATAGATTATGTGATCCACGAATCTGAAGATGATTAGTTGAGTTCCCTGGCTCTCTGAGTATCTCACATAGCTACATTCATCTCAAGCCTCAACAGAGAACCTTTTTCCCAGATTTCTTACAGGCCTGTTAGAAGAATTCAATTCCTTGCAGCTTGTATGACTGAGACCTCAGGTTTTCATAAGCTCTTGGCCAGAGACCTCCCTTGTATTGTTTTTTTTGATGTTGTTGTTTTTTGGTTTTTTTGCCACTTGGGCAACATGGCAGCTTGCTTCACCAGACCAGGCAAGTGAGAGGGCAAGAGAAAAGGCCAACAAGATGAAATCATAATAGACTGTAATCTAATCATGAAAGTGACATATATTACTTTTGTCACATCCTAGTCATTAAAAGCAAGTCACTTGATGCAAACACACTCAAGGGGAGGGGATCACATGAGGCCATGAATACCAAAAAGGCAGCGTGATTTCAGAGTACTTGGGAGAGTATCTCAGCACAAAGTGTTGGGCAGCTTGTGACATAGGTCTCCCAGGAAATGGGAAGCCATCATGAACAGAGGTACTGGGGCTATGGCCACAACTAGAACTACACTTACATAACTGTCCCAATCATCAGAGGAAATATACACTCTTTTCACCATTATTAGTAAAAAAAAAAAAAAAAGTCCTAGGAACAAAGAAAAATCCTATCTTTTCTTTTTTTTTTTTTTTTTTTTTTATCTTCACCCAAGGACATTTTTCCATTTTTTGTTCAGATAGAGTGGGAGGGAGAGAGAGGAACAAAGAGAGAGAGAGAAACATCGATGTGGAAGGAACACATCGAGTGGCTGCCACCCGCACGACCGACCAGGGCCGGGGACAAACTGCAACCGAGGTACGCGCCCTTAGCGGGAACCGAACCCGGGTCTCTCAGGACCGCAGGCCGACGCTCTAACCGCTGAGCCAAACCGGCCAGGGCAAAGCCTATCTTTTCTTTTCTCAACCCTCAAAAATGTCTTTAAGAATTAAGTTAGATTAAGTTGCAAGTATTTTTTTAAAAACCTGTAGTTGACATCTAGACTCTTCCATTCCCTTCTCTGTACAGGTCAAACACCTATGTAAAATAACAATGGTATGGTAGACCCCCTCTGGTAATTTGTTCAGTCTGATTTTGAGCTGGACTCAATGCTGAGAACAAGATGCAGATGCAAGGGTCAATATCTGTCTGGCTACAACTTCCCCAGACAAATGATCTTTTGACTAATTCATAGGTAAATTTCCATCAATAGTTTCAAATTCCACATAACCTTCAAGGACATTAAATCTACTTATTTCTGTCTTGTTTAGTATCCAATCCACAGTAGATGAAGAGGAATTTATAAACCTTATTGTATAAATGGTGGTTGGCTGTAGACATCAACTTAATTATTTGTTTGGTAGAATTTGAACAAGACATCAGGTTTGGACATTAATAAAATCATATGTAGGAATTTAGAATGTCCAGAGGATTCTTTTGGTTCTAAATGATTAAAACTGCTTAGTTAAAAGATTTCACAGGCTTTTCATGTATATCTTCTAAAGCCAAATTTGATTTTCTGTATATTTAGCACTGGTATAATCTACTCATTGTTTTCCATTCACACTCCAAAATCAAAGCCTTGCCAAAAAACAAGAACAAAGAAGAGTTTGAGTTCTTATTGGAAGACAGGAAATTTGAGATAGCTGATTGTGAGTTAATTGCCGCTTAGCATTTCTGGAATTGCTGCTGATGCACTTTCTTGCTGCTGACAGGATCCCTGCTACTGATAATGGGAACTGTTTCAAGCAAGACCATGCAGCTTTGTTTTGCATCCTTTTTTCTAGACCTGTACATGTGGCAGTAATTGATTCTCTTTTGCACAGTTCTTGGGTTAAAATTTTTATATTAGTGACCTTGGATTGGGAGACTCATAAAGAGGTGGGGAGGGATTAGAAACTGAAGAGCAGCTCAGTGCTTCTTAAATCAAAGAAAGGTACATGGCTCAGACTCCAAAATAGCGAAGGAAGGTAAGAACATTAAGATTCAAAAGCAGTGAATGACTTATGGCAGCCTGATCGTGGGAGGGACTCTGGTCTGAGAATTGTAATCCTACCTCTACTTTCATTCTACAGTGTGATCTTGGGGCGAGGCTTTGTAATCTAAAAAAAAAAAAAAAAAAAAAGGCATTAAAGAGCTTGAGCTATAAGGACCAATCTGACTATAAACTTCTCTACTGTGACATGGTAGAGGATACTCAGTCGAATGGTGAAGTAGGGAAATGTCCGGCCTACAACCTTCCAGTCAGTTTATTTTTCCTTCCTCTTGGCACATATCCCCAAGAACTCTCTCCGAGCTCCAGATCTTATCCTGGGTGAATATGTTTATGTTCACTCCTTAGGCAAACTGTCCGGTAATTAATGCTCATAGTTGACTAGTAATAAAGATGTTAGCTAATAATGGCTGAATGAATGACCTTTCCCACAAGTAATAGCATTTTAAACCTAAATGGACTCTCAAAGACTAAAACATTATTACCCAAAAGATTGAAGTTATAATGATGAACTGAGAGGAAGGAGAGTTCATTTCTGGAGCACTTATCTACCCTGCTTACTCATGAAGCTGTCCTGCATGATTTGTCCAGAGTGAGAGTTCGAGGCAGAAGGAGTTGAAAGAATGCAATATTAGCAGACTTTGAAATCATACAGACTTGAAATTAAGTCCCTGCTCTACCATTTGCTAGCTGTTTGAGTTTGAGCAATTTACTAATCTTTCTCATCTTAAATTTTCTCATCTGTGAAATGGGATCAATAATTCCCATGTCTCAGAAGAATTTTTAAAAATAAAGGAGACAATATATCCATCTCATAGTACCTGTGTAACAACTGCTATCATTATTATCACCTCTTTTCTAGGAACAAAGTGATGAATCCATTTTAAAAATAAAATGATGTTATTTTCACTCCATCTGGAGATCCACAAAAAGTTTTGCTGTTTTATAAAATTAATATACAAGATAAGATCTCTGACTATGAAATAATGACACTGGCCCAGCATAAAAAAATATCAGTCTGATTATTTTATAGTTACTTTTCAATAATGAAGTGTTTCAATACTGCTTTACCTTGTAAAATCAAACCTGTTTTACTTTTAATGGATAACTTGCAGTCCCTCACTAATGATAGATAGTTTCCCTAAGTCTTCCAAATTATCTGGTCCTGATAATCTTCAAATCATGGAAATAAATTTAATTGAAATGGAAAGGAACTGGCCCCATGCTAGGAATCAAATAAGTACAAATGAGAAACTAATCCAAAATAGAAGCTCCTTGGATCCACACACTTTATTAGCCCTGGAACACTGACCACTGAATATTACTACTGTAGCATTACTTTACTATTTAAATCCTTTTGTGTTTTATTTATACCTATAGATTTTGCCTTAAAAAAAAACAAAAAAAAAAAAAACAAGTATTGAGGAACTATAGGTCAATGGACTGAGGGAGAGTTCCCGCCAACAAAGACCAAGAGAAAGCCTCACACAGGGAGGACTGCATATTCAGAGTAAGATAATCACCCCCTGTCCTCTTTCAACTTTTCATTGCAGGGTCCAGAGGGACCCCAAGAGCTAGAACTAAGCCTAACCCTGGTCCTTTATACCTTCACTGCCTAATGTCGCACCCAATCTTTGCAACTCCAGGTGAGACTGCCATCCTTTGCCTGCCTCACCATGAGTGATCTGGTCTAGCCTTGGGATCATCAGGACTAATTTTATAACGCCTTTATTACTGTATACATTCTCATCACAGAAAACCCGGGACTTCCTGGTCATCCTTCTTTCCTAAACTTTATTCTTACTTTCCCTGAGAAAAAGTGAAACAATAAGATGATTTTCACAAGTTTTACTTTTATACCCATCCACCTATCTGCCTATGCTCTCTTCTTTCTCTTATTGTTATGAATTAACTGTCCATGTTCCCAGCTAAGGTTACCTCCTCTACTTGGCAATGGAACACATCATCTCCTTCATGCTTGAGAATATTTGTCCAGCTGTTTTCTTCTCTCTCTTGAATATTTTAGGTTACTTTTTCCAGGCATGTTATTGTTTCTCCCGTTAAAACAAACAAACAACAAATGTCCCTTGATTTCACCTCCCCTGACAACTACAGACCATTTTCTCTCCTTCCCGTTCCAGTAAACACCAAGGAAGAAGTTCCTGTGCCTACTATCTCCAATTTCTCTCTCCCTGTTTGTCTGTTGTTTGTTTGTTTGTTTGTTTGTTTGTTTGTTTTAGTTCATTCGCATAAGGTTTTTTCCTCCATGTCTCCACCAAAACTCTTCTTACTTTTATCATTGTCAACATGGCTTCACCATGACTAAATCAGTTTCCGGTTTTCATCTACTTAACCTATCATCAGCATATGATACATTTGATCATATATTTCTCTTTGACATGGTTTCTAAACTCCACAGTCCCCTGACTTTCTCATACGCACCAGACACTTCTTTCAGTCCATCGGCTAATTTCTCTTCAGCTCACTAACCTCTTAACAATGGAATAATCCAGGACTTGGTCCCTAAACCTCACCTATTTTCTCTCTACACTTGCTCTTTGGTGATTTCATTCAAGGCTTTACATACTGCCTCTGTACTGATGACTCACACATTTAATCTCCAGCCAGGGCCTCACCTTTTAACTTCAACAGCATCTATCTCCACATGCATATCTAATAGGCATCTCAAGTGTAAAATACCACCAACTGAACTCCCAAATTTTTCCTTCTCCCCAAACCTTCTACTACAGTCTTTCTTACTGAAGATGCAGCTTCATTCTTCCAGTTGCTCAGGCCAAAACCTTGGAGTCACTCTTGCCTCTCTGTCTCACATTTATACACACTTACATCCTATTCTACCAAATCCTAACTCCATCTTCAAAATATATCCAGAGCTCAAGCACTTCTCACCACCTCCATCACCAATATTCTGGTCCAAGCCACCATTACATCTTGCTTACATTATTGCAATGACCTCTTAAGTGGTCTCCCTGTCTCTGTCTGTGAATTCCCAACACTGTAGCCACAGAAATCTATGTCAGATCCTACCACTCTTCCATTCAAAAATCTCTAATATCTCCCCTCTCAGTATGATGAAGAGGTAATGTGTTTGCACTGGTCTCCCAGACCCTATAGGATCCGATGCTATGACTCCCTGGTAACTCTCACCCCCTAAAATCTCACTCCTCTCTGTTCCTGCGGACATGTTGCCCCTCCTCAGACTTGTCAGGTGTGCTTTCCAACAGAGTGTGTGTGCTTTCTGCCCTAACAGTGGAAATGCTCTTCCTCCAGACGTCCGGAGGACTCAGCTCCTCGCCTCCTTACACTTAGTCCTTCTTCACATGTTCTCTTCCCAGAAATGTGTTCGCCCATCACCATATATAAAAACAGAAACCCCAATGCTGACCCTCTGTCCCCTTTCACTGCTTTGTTTTTCTCTTTTGAAGTTTCACTGTAGCATATATGATGTGCTTATATTTACTTATATTCTTTATTAACTGTCTATCCCTCTCAGCACAGAAGCTTTATGAGAGCAAAGATTTTCAGTTTTATTTTATTCTCTGCTATCTCAGACACCTGAAGCAGAACAATTTTAAAAACTAAAAAGTTGTTAAATGTTTAGGAAATAGACAACATGGTTAATTACAGTGTTATAATAATGATGACAGCAACAACAACAATAATAATAATAATAATAAACTATTTCATGATTGCTATATGTCATGCTCTGTTTTAAGGGTTTTATATATGCCTGTCTATTCATATAATTAACTAATTTTATCTCCACAACAAACCTATGAGTAGCTAATATTTCTATGTTCATTTTAAAGATGAAGAAATGAGGCCCAAAGAGGTTAAGAAACTCCTTCAGGAAGGTACCGAGAATATGTGGGGGATCAGACTTTGAACCTGGAACTTACGCTTAACTTCTCCAGGTTCTGTTTCATCGGCTTAAATTGGTAAAATAAGATCTTTCCTGTAGAGTTGTACAGGTAATATATGCAGAGTCTAAAGACAACAGCACAGTGTCTAACTCTAGCCTGTCAGTACATGGGAGCCATAATTATGCAGCAACTCTGAACACACAGAGTAAAACTTAGCTGAAGGAATCTGAAAACACTTCTTAAATGCTATGTTATACAACCTTTCAATTTGTGTTTTGATTGGCAGTACCATATTTGAGTTCTTCAAAATCACACACACACAAATTAGTTTTTTCTGTCTATGGAAAAAGTACATTGGGGTTTGGTTTTGTTCTTTGTTCTCCTTGCCCAGTATTAGTCAAGCCTGTATCAATGTACACACAGTCTAACAAAGTAGGCATATTTATTTTTCAAGTCAAAGGGGAAAGACTGTATAAGCCACTCATTTTTTGCTTTGTCTAATATTCTACTCTGCTTTTCATTTAAGCTTGCAGGGCTCCAGGTGAAGAAATCTTTAAACCCCAGGCCCACTCACTGGCATGAGCTCTGCTCCAGTACCACAGAGAAGCCAGAAATACGGCTCCACACAGAGGCTCTGAAAGGAAGTGTGTAGATTGATATACCCATTAGCGTTCCAGTGCCCCCAAAATACCTTCACAGCATGTGCAACCTCATGGGGGCTCTACTTAATTTGTATTCTGGAAAACAAACTAAAAGGTCAACATGCATGTATATTAGTATGGTATTTACTAATCAATGCAGGGAAAGTTTCTTCCTTCGTAGCAACTTCTCAAACTTTTCTGGGAAAAGCCTATAGTCAGCCTTAGAAAACTCTTACAAATTATACTTCACTTTCTTCTAAGATACTTGGGACAAAGAGTGGTCAAACTAACAGTCTATTAGCTTTACAATTTCAATACCAAGACAAAGATGCAATATCAAAGTGGTATATTTCTCATGTTCATTGAGGGGGGAGAGGATAGAATATACTATGATGTAACTGGAGTAGAACGCATTTAAAAAAAAGAATACTTGTTTTGAAACAACACTGCAGCATAAAGTCCTTTGACTGGCAAAAATCTTTAACTGGAAACTATGGGTAGAGTATGTCAATTTTGCCTTTTATCAAAATAACTTTAAATATGTTTTCTTCCCGTAAGAATGGATAAAGCAGCCTTCCAGTCCTAATTCCTAATTCTATAGATTTATAATCTATTAATCATTTTATTCCAATTCACTAGCTCTTAAAATATTTGTTTGCATGACTCATAGACAGATCTAGAAAAATACATTAACAGTCAAAGCATCACTTTTGAAAAATAAAATGAGAGTTTCTCAATATACTTCCATTTGGTTTCCAGCATCTGTATCCTTCTCATTAGGTTACTCCTGTCAGCAAACATAGCACCTATACCAGAAAGAGTGGTGGAAATGCTGGAACCCAAGCTCTTCTGACTCTGTCTGCTGTGCTCATTACGTCATCTCTCTCGGTTAACTCACTCTCATACCTTTACAATTTCACCATTAGACATTATTTTGTACAGGTTATAGTTCTAATTTGCTGAGTTCTACCAACATAGACTAGAATCCCTTAATATCATTAATCACATAATACAAGCCATACTGCCACTTCTAGGAACATCTGATCACTTCCATGATTTATGGCTTCTTGCAAGGCTTAATCACAGAAGTCAGTACTTCCACACCTGGCCTCAGCTCCTGCTCATTTATATGTATTTGTCCTCAGATAATACTTAGCACCCACAACTTTACATATGTTACTCAATAAATATCAATTAAATCAGGCTTTATTCTTTTCTTTTTTATGTAATATTAATTTATTATTGCTGCATGGCAACCACAAACTTAGCAGCCGTAAGCAACACACATTTATTACCTCACCATTTCTGTGGGTCAGGGGGTCAGGCACAGCTGGACTGGGTCCTTTGCTTAGGGTCTCACCAGGCTGTTATCAGGTGTCAGCAAGGACAGGGGTCTCATCTGGAAGCTGAACACTTACATGGTTCTTTGCAGCATTTTGTTCCTTGCAGCTAGGACTAAAAACTTCAGGGTTTTATTTGGTTGGTTGGCTGTTTTTTTGTTTGTTTGTTTATTTTGGGGGGTGTTTTTTGCCAGCTGTTGACCAGAGACTGCCCCCTCTGTTTCTATAGGCAGTGGTTCTCAACCTTCCTAATGCCACAACCCTTTAATACAGTTCCTCATGTTGTATGTGGGTGTATCTGCATGTGGGCAGACCCCCCTGGAGATGGATAGAGGAGCGGTGTCTTGGTTCCTAAGACCATCGGAAATACGTGTTTTCCGATTATCTTAGGCGAACCTGTGAAAGGGTCGTTCGACCCCCAAAGGGGTCGTGACCCACAGGTTGAGAACCGCTGCTATAGGGCATGAGCTGTCCCTTTCCATATGGTATTATAAGTGAACTCTGGATTATAAGTGAACTTCTGGATTTCAAATGGGTGTTAGTTTCTGACATGAGCAGCTTGGATAATAGTTGATTTTACAATTAACAGCAAATTGGGTTAGTGGAGAAAAACTAGAATAGGTGAATAGAATGTAAAGATTGAAAGGTGACCAAAAAAAGCACACACTTAAGACTAAGTTGACACTGACATATGTCTGGGAGATTTAAAATTTGCATAATAATAATAAATTTAAAAGTTTAGCTTGCCCTGGCCAGTGTGGTTCAGTTGGTTGATTATTGTCCCATACACCAAAAGGCTGCCAGTTCAATTCCCAGTTAGGGCACATGCCTGGGTTGTGGGCTCAATCCCCAGTAGGGGGCATGCATGACACAGTCAATAGATGTTTTGCTCTCACATCAATGTTTTTCAGTCGCTTCCTCTTTTTTCCTCTCTCTAAAAAATTAATAAAAATCTTTTTTAAAGTTTAGCCTACACATATGTGTAAAATGTGGATTATAATTGATGAATGTTGATAAGCAGGATGATAAGGTATTGTGAAGACATAAGCAAAAGATAAGTTTTAAAAGGGGATTGATATAAGGTTACAGCTGCAGTTAACATATGTTATTCAGACACAGTGACATTCTGTCATGAGGGAGACATAAGTTTAAAATTTTTATTCTCAGATGTTTTTGTTTATCAATAAAACAATTGCTTTTTTGTTTCAAATGAGGGGTTAATATTTAGAGCATGATAACTAATATTTTTGTATTTGGTAATGTAACAATATATGTTGATTGCCTTCATCCTATATTTCTACTTACTTATTTGGGGGAAATGGAAGAACTAGTCATCCCATCTTTTGAATTGAGAAAAAAAGTTTCAAGAAAAAAATCTTCCTGTGCAAACAGAATTTAAATGGAAGTTAGACAGGGGTGGGTGGAGGGAGGTGAAGGAGGGTACAGGGAGGGTAAATGGTGATGGACAGAGACTTGACCTGGGGTGGTGAACACATAAGAGAGTGTACCGATGACGTGCTGTAGAATTGTACACCTGAAACCTATAAGATTTTGTTAACCACTGTCACCCCAATAAATTCAATATAAAGAAAAAATAAATGGAAGTTGAACAGTTATTTGTGTACATTATTTTAATAACTCTATTAGGAGTCAGCTTTGTATAGCTTTTTAAAGCACAGACTTCGGTATCAAACTAACCTGGGTACCAATGATTGCTCCACTATTCACTGGCCATATAACTCTCTGGACCTCAATTTTCTCATCTTTAAAATGAGGACAATCTCAGTGTATAAGAATGCCATTGATTTCTTGACGTTAATTTTATATCCTGCTACTTTGCCAAATTCATTTATTAAGCCTAGTAAATTTTTGATGGAGTCTTTGGGGTTTTCTACGTATAGTATCATGTCATCTGCAAATAATGACACTTTCACTTCCTCCTTTCCAGTTTTGATCCCTTTTATTTTTTCTTCCTGTCTGATTGCTGTGGCTAAGACTTCCAGTACTATGTTACATAAGAGTGGCAAAAGTGGGCTTTCTTGTCTTGTTCCTGTTCTTAAGGGAAATGCTTTTAATTTTTGCCCATTGAGTATAATGTTGCCTGTAGGTCTTTCATATATGGCCTTTATTATGAACTCACAGAAAGAGAAACTAAAAAAACAATCCCATTTAACATCACAGCAAAAAAATTAAGCTACCTAGGAATAAACTTAACCAAAGAAATAAAGGACCTATTAGCAGAAAACTACAGGTCATTGAAAAAAGAAATAGAGAAATATATAAAAAACTGGAACCACATACCTTGTTCATAAATTGGAAGAATCAGCATCATTAAAATGTTCATACTACCCAAAGCAATCAATAGATTAAATGCAATCCCATCAAAATACCAACAACATATTTCACAGAACTGGAACAAATACTTCAAAAGTACATATGGAACCAAAAAAAGACCTCAAATAGCCCCAGCATTCTTGAAAAAGAAGAACAAAGTTGGAGGGATCACATTACCAGGTTTCAGGTTATACTACAAAGCCACTGTAATCAAAACAGCCTGGTACTGGCATAAGAACAGGCATATAGACCAGTGGAACAGAATAGAGGACCCAGAAATGGACCCAAGTCAATATGCTCAATTAATATTTGACAAAGGTGGCAAGAGCATACAGTGGAGTAAAGACAGCCTCTTTAATAAATGGTGTTGGGAAAATTGGACAGCTACATGCAAAAACATGAAACTAGACCATCAACTTATATCATACACAAAAAAAAACTCAAAATGGATAAAAGACTTAAATGTGACTCATGAATCCATAAAAATCCTAGAAGAAACTGTAGGCAACAAAATTTCAGACATCATATGCAGCAGAATTTTCACTGATACATCACCTAAGGCAACAGAAACAAAGGAAATAATGAACACATGGAACTATATCAAACTCAAAAGCTTCTGCACATCAAAAGATACAATCATCAAAATGGAAAGGCAACCCACTGTATGGGAGAGCATAATTGCCAATGATGTATCAAATAAGGGGTTAATTTCCAATATATATAGAGTGCTCCTATAACTCAACAAATGGAAGACAAAGAACCCAATTAAAAAAATGAGCAGAGGAATTAAATAGACACCTCTCCAAACAGGACATACAAATGGCTAAGAGACATATGAAGAAATGCTCAACATCACTAATCATCAGAGAGATGCAAATTAAAAAAATAATGAGGTATCACCTCACACCTGTCAGAATGGCTGCCATCAACAAATCATCAGAACAAGTGTTGGTGAGGGTGTGGAGAAAAGGGGATTCTAGTACACTGCTTGTGGTAATGCAGACTGGTGCAGCCACTATGAAAAACAATATGGTGTTACCTCAAAAAATTAAAAATTGAACTGCCATTTGACCCAGTAATCCCACTTCTAGGAATATACCCTAAGAAGCTTGAAACACCAATCAGAAAGAATATATGTACCCCCATGTTTGTAGCAGCACTATTTATAATAGGTAAGATCTGGAAATAGACCAAATGTCCATCAGTAGATGAATGGATAAAAAAGCAGTGGTACATATACACAATGGAGTACTAAGCAGCTGTAAGAAAGAAAGATCTTTTATCCTTTGAGACGACATGGAGGGACCTGGAAAGTATCATCCTAAGTGAAACAAGCCAAACAGAGAAAGACAAGTATCATATGATCTCACTTATTTGTGGAATATAATGAACATAACAGTCTGAGGAATGAGGTAGTCCCAGAGACGTGGGAGTCAGGTACATACTGACAATCCCCAGAGGAGGGGGTGGAGGGAAGAGATAAACCACAGAACTTATATGCATGTATGCATGAACAATGGACATGGACAACAAAGCTGGGGACAGGGCGGGGAGGGAGGTAGAGGGGGGAATTGGTGGGGGAAAAAGAGATATATGTGTAACAAAAATAAAATTAATTAATAAATAAATAAAATAAAATGAGGACAACCCCTATGCCACAGGGTTATTTTGGAAATTATGTGATGTATGTCAGATAGCTGCTACTGAAATTGAATCATTTATGACAATAACAATGATGAAGACAATATCCTGTTTTGAGAGTATCTGATTTTTAAGCCTATATGACTAGCAAGGACAGACTTTGTCTTGTGGGATACACATAGGAAAAGGTCCCCTAAATGAGGACAATGCAGGGTTTGGTATGTAGGCATTCAGGTCCCACTACTCAGAGGTACCACCTCTACATCTTAGACTTTTGCTACCTTACATGAGAGCAAGAGCAGAGATCCTGAGGCTTCTATATTAGTCTTGTGAAAAAGAGAAGAAATGATCTTACATACAAACTACTGGCCTTTAAAGTTGTGCACACTTGAGATTTACACACATATACATGTGCACATGTGCATGCATACACATACACACATGCAGAAAGCTGAGCTCTGGCTAGACCTCACCTACCTGAAGTCTCAGAATCCAACTGCTAACCTACAAAGGGTGTTGGAAGGTGGGCGGCAGAGGGGGTGTCAAGAATGTGTGTGGTGCTAGTGGCGTGTGCACCGAAGGCACAGGAGTGAGTGGGTGAGAGGAGCGTGTGCACACGGCCAGGACCACTGCCACATAGGCCTCTCCAGGTTGCAAAATCATATAGAAATGTTTGACTTAAGGAAGCGTATCTTTTGTCACTCAAACAAAGGTGTCAAATGGATGAGTAGTGGCCCTAGTCCTGAGGCCAGACCTAGAAATACCTTATGACACAAAAAGGAAGGGGCAGAAGAAAAACACCGGCTAAGAGGAGCAGGCAAACCAGACACCAGATGGCAAAATGTCCTCAGACCAGCAAGACAACAGAAGGCAGAAGACAAGAAGTAGAGAAGAGACTGTTGGGTGCCTCTGAGGAATGTAGTGTCCTACTACCACTTTCCCTGACTGCCTGTGTTCAAACACCCGTGTGGCCACTTACTACATGGTGACTATGGACAAGTGCCTCAATTTCCTCATCTGCAAAGTGGAGATACTACATTTGTCATATGGGGTGTGTGTGTGTGTGTGTGTGTGTTAAATAAATAAAGGAAATAATAAACATTCAAGACATGCTATTATCACTGGTGTCATTTTATTATTATTATTATTCACTAACGTTTGTTGGCAAGTTCTCAAAGCCATGGACGGCTTTGTCCAAAGCTGGTCCTTCTCCCTGGCTCACGTCCAGGCCATGAAACATCAGAAAAGCACCACCACACCCTTTCCAAACCTATGTGTCCTAGGGAATCTTCAAGCAGGACCAGAGAGCAGGGGAGAGGAACAGGGCCTAATGGATAACTAGGGCCCAGAAGACAATTTTCTGCTCTTCTTAATCTCCTCCATTTTCCAACTCAGCAGACAAAAGATAGTAACCAAAACCACGTAGGCCACTCATCTAGGGACTTGGCCAGGTGCACAAAAGTGAACACACAGTGTGCTATTAACCACACAGAGATTTGCAGAGTTAAATACAGTACTATGAACTGCCAATTATGTATTAATACCAGAACAATCAAGAAAATTGCCCACAGAATGTAACATTTTCATTAAAACACAATGACAAAAAAAACTGTCCTGAAATTATGCAAAGCATTTTTCAATGGTATCATGATAATTAAAAAAAAAAAAAAACAGAAATAAAGGCCTCTGTGAAGAAGCAAATAGGGTAGCATCAGTGTGTCCAAAACTGCACCTAAAACAATGTTTCCTATTTAGGGAATTTGGATCTAAACATAAATAACACAAGAGCTCCTCCAAGTCATAATGAACCTAAAGTAAAAGGACAGGATTATAAGTAGTAAACAAGCTTACCAGGACAAATGTGATGCACATCATAGCAAACCTCCATGGCATCAAAAATGATGATAAAGTACCATCCATCTGAGTGGGGTGCTGCAGCAGCTGTCAGAGCAGCGTGGTGTAGAGATGGAAGCCACGGAGTAATTGTGTTTAAGTATAGTCACCGGGCCCACTGTGCACCTGGGAGTGTGGCAGGCAGTTCAGATAGCATCTTTAATGACTATTCAAATGAAGATAAAATGATTAATGATATCCTTTTTCATTGTTTTAAGTGCCAAATATGAAGCCAATCCTACATAAATTCCTTTAGCTTGCAGACTGAGCAACATTCTCTTGTAATATCCTCCCATAAATCACGCAGGATTACATGGTAAAAACATCAGGGATCTACCTTTAACTTTGTTTCTGTGCATAAGTGTGTGTGTCTTTGTGTGAGTGAGAGAGAGAGACAGAGACAGAGGCAGAGACAGCGAGATGGAAAGATGTGGAGCTGCCATCTACCTTAAAGTCCTTGTAATTAGAAGTGGGGTCATAAGTGTTCAATGACATGTTTTTTTCTTCAGAAATAAATGCAATATTCATAGGCTAGCATAATGCCTAGCATAAAGTACTAGTTCAATAAATATTTCAGAAGAAAGAAATAAAGTTAAAAGGGAAAGTAAGATTAGGGCAAGGGGGAAAAAAGATCCTAAATGTTTTTAAATCACTCTGCCCAGCAGAAAAGCCAGCTTTGTGTTTCACCTGGATTAGAAGCACAGAGCAGCCCTGGCCGGTTGCTTAGTGGTTAGAGCATCGGCCCGCGAACCAGGGAGACCTGGGTTCGGTTCCCGCTAAGGGCACGTAACTCAGTTGCAGTTTGTCACCGGCCCTGGTTGGGGTCGTGTAGATGGCAGCCAGTCGATGTGTCTCTCTCACATTATATTTCTTTCTCTCTTCTCCTCCCTCTCTTCCTCCTGCTCTATCTGAAAATAAATGCAAAAATGTCCTCGGGTGAGGATAAAAAAAAAACAAAAAAGAAGCACAGATTATTGATGAAAGGCTGTAACTATTATCTCATGGCTCCTGGTGAGATATATGTAGATCCAACATGTCCCCTAACTGGTCAGTGGCAGAGCTAGAACTGAATGCCAAGTATCCTAGCTCCTAAATGCTTTGAGATACTTAGGAGAAAGTTTATATATTATATGCTGTCTGACCCTTTTCCAAGAGCCTCTCACCAATTTAATGTGGTAGCAGAGGGCAAGATGCCAATTGTCAATTCTAGTTGTTTTCATTTAGGCAGTCATATTAAGTTGATTTCAAATCTAAAAAACAACTCAACTATTTCTCTCTCTTCAATTAATTTCCACTATTTTTTCTCTTGCAATGTCAGTCACATTATGAGAAGTCAGAGTTCTTTGTAAAAGACAATAATGCTTCTATTTAGAAGGCGAGAGGAAAAGAGGAAAACAAAATATAGATGGATTGACTCCATAAAAGAAGCCAGAGGCATGAGTTATAGGAGCTGAGTAGGGCTGTTGAGCACCGGACATTGTGGACATCACTCATTCATAGGGTCACCAGGAGCCAAAGCTAACTCAATGGCGCACACACACACACACACTTTAGAAAACTTTCCAAATTCACCACTTTAGGTTCTTAGATAGAAAATAGTTCTCTACCTCTGATGGGTACTTTACTAAACTGTCTTGTCTCTTTCTTAGCTTCATTGTTCACTGCTAACCATAATGGTATCCCCAATCAGCAGAATTTTTTAATGTGTTGAACCATTAGGGTGACTGATATGGGTTACGGAGAACAAACTAAAGTGAATATAAAAAAAAAATTAGTGTCACAAGTCATTTGCATCCATTATTCTAATGGATTTTAAAACAAATTATTTTTTATCAAAGCGTATTAAAAATTTGTACAGTTTACAAGCCATTTGATTTTCACATACTCATAGTTTAACATTTAACAATGTGACAGTCTCAAAACGTCACTTTGTCACAGCTGAAAATCACTTTAGAAATTCTGCAGTACTACATTAAGTATAGGGTAGGCCATATACAATTATCTTTGGAATGTTGGTTCTCAAGGACTTAGATGACAATATCATTATCCTATGACCCATAAAACTTTTCTTTTATCTCATTACTTCTCTTAAAGTATAAACTTATCATAAAATGTATTTTCAAACCCAAAAGCTTACATTTGAGGTTACATTGATTTTAAAGAGTAATATATATTCTAAAATTTTTGTATTTAGCCCTCATGCATGATTCAAGTCTTATTTTCATGTCTGTTTATCTCCTCAAAGTAAGACTTTCCAATATACTTTTAAGTTCCCCAAGGTAATTGGAAAGGGGAGAAAATAAGTTCTTCTAGGAAGCATGATCAAGTGAAACAAAATTCAATAAAGGTAAGATCAAAATAGAGAATAAGAGAGAAAATTTAAGGTAGAAATAATTACAAAAGTAAAAAATTGAATTTCAAAATAATAAAGCTAAAATAAATAAAGGCCAGTATGTTTTTAAATAAACTTTAAAAGTTAATTTTAAAATACAGAATAGAAATAAAGACATGGGGAAAAATGCTAAAACTAAACATGCTCAGCTACCAGTGATATCACTTCTGTGAACAATACTAAAAACTTCCCCCTGAACCCCTATGCATTACAACATATGCAATGGATCTGTCCATCCCTTGAGACTCCTGAGGTCAGCCTCAGTGTACAGATTTGAGAAGCCAGAACATTTGATTTTTGGAGATAGCTGTCCTAGAGAGTCATTCAATCTGACAGTGACTTTTATGTGTTAAGCTTTTGGTATGTAAACCCCTGAGATCTAGTTCTGTTTGTTTCAGCAGCTTAATGGAGCCTATTCTAATATACTCCAAAGAACAACATTCTTATTGAGCACTCTCAATAAGAATAAACAGCATGTTTGTTTATTCATTGATACAGCCTGAGTCTGGATCCCAAGTCTATCTTCTCCTCTCTCTTTCTCATAGACCATTACATACTTGAAGAGCATGTCATTTGATGATACAACCCCTGACACTTCTCTCAAATGGCCTACAGTCAACTTGGATGCTCTTAATGTTCACAAGTCTGATCAATTCACTAACCCATCCAATTAGTTATTTCCTTATATCGCTTCAGTTATCTCAGCACCACTTCAGTCCCACATACCATAAGCATACACACATATTTTCATTAACTGGATCAGTTTCTCCTCCGATCTCACTCATCTCACTTTATGAACATAGCCTTTTATCCTCCAAGTTTATTCATTTAATCATTTCTTACTGCCCGGCCGGTGTGGCTCAGTGATTGAGTGTCGACCCATGCACCAAGAGGTCACCGGTTCAATTCCCAGTCAGGGCACATGCCCAGGTTGTGGGCCCAAACCCCAGTGGGGGGCATGCAGGAGGCAGCCAATGGATGTTCCCTCTCGTTGATGTTTCTATCTCTCTCTCCCTTTCTCTTTCTCTCTCTCTAAAATCAATAAAGAAAAATAAATTTATAAAAAAAATTAAAAATAAACAAGTGCTGGTGAGGATGTGGAGAAAAGGAAACCCTTGTGCACTGTTGGTAGGACTGTATATTGGTGCAGCCCCTATAGAAAAGATTATAGAGATTCCTCAAAAAATTAAAAATAAAGCTGTCATATGATACAGCAATTCCACTTCTGGGTATCATCCAAAAAAAACAAAAACACTAATTCTAAAAAATATATGCACCTTTATGTTCATTGTAGCATTACCAGTAATAGCCAAGATAAGAACACAACTTTGATATTCATCAATAGATGAATAGATAAAGAAGTATATGTTAATATTATTCATCAATAAAAAAGAATGAAATATTACCATGTGTGAGAACACGGATGGACCTAGAGAGTATTATGCTAAGTAAAATAAGTCAGAAAAAGACAAATACAGTACTATATGATCTCACTCATATGTAGAATCTAAAATAAATAAGTAAAGAAACAAACAAAACAGAAACAGACCCATAGATATAGAGAACACGCTGATGGTGGCCAAAAGGAAGGAGGTGGGGATATGAGAATAAATACATACATACATACATACATACATACATAGTCAATGCAGGGCATTAACTAGAGGCTTGAGGATCCCCAGTGGGGGGCATGCAGCTGGTGGCCAATCAATGTTCTTTCACCAATGTCTCTACCCCTCTCCCTTCCTTGCTCTCTAAAATCAATAAAGAAAAAAAAAATTTTTTTAATCATTCCTTACTATACCAATTCTTTGGCCTTATCAAGACCGCTACAATACTGACCCTTCTACTTTATCTCTTTTTATCATAATGACTATTGATCATGTTGGTTTTTTATCCTTAATAATTCTAATTCTAACAATTTTGGACCCTTCTGTCAGTATTCTCAGTGTCCTTTCTTCGTTTTCCTTCCTTCCCTGTACCCAACAAAACCTTACTCTGAATGAACAAAAATGTCTTTCTCTGCAACTTCACCTAAAAAAATACGTACAACTAGATAGACGGGGCCAACCATAAATGTGCTCACAAACATCAACTGTACTCCCTGAAAATACGGATGGTTTTTTTTTTTTTTTTAATCCTCACCTGAGGACATTTTTCCCTTTTGTTGTTCAGATAGAGTGGAAGGCAGAGAAAGAGAGAGAAACATCGACGTGAAAGGAACACACTGAGTGGCTGCCACCTGCACAACCCAACCAGGGCCAGGGACAAACTGCAACTGAGGTACATGCCCTTATGGGGAACCCAACCTGGGTCTCTCGGGACCGCAGGCCAATGCTCTAACCACTGAGCAAAACCGGCCAGGGCAGTTCTTCTTAATTCACTCTCTCATTCTTCAGAACACTCTCCATTGTCCCTAAACCTCAACTCAGCTCACTCTTTTTTTAATCATAAAAATGATAAGGGAACCCCTTCAAACTTCCAACCAAAAACCTACAAGGCTGCAAAGCTACAAGCATTAATAACCATTCTTTTCTTTGTCATCTACTCTTGATTTTCTCCACTTCTCCCTGTATCTCCAAACTCTTCCTTTTTAACTCCACATTAGCATTTAACTATGACCATGATTCTTTCCCATTTTTAATTATCCAGCCACTAAAATCATCCCCCATAATTCCACCTAAAGTGCTTTTATCAGTGACTTGCATGCTGCTAAATACAACAAACTTCCTCATCTAACAGTATTTTCATTCATGTGACTACTTTTTACTTCTTGGCTTCAGCTGCCCAGCAGTTTCTGGATTTTCCTTCAATATTCCTGCCTGGGACATCTCAGCCTAACTCATAGGCTTCCGTACACATTCAGATTTCATCCTTGGTGCAAAATCTCTCCTTTATCTACACATTCTTTCTGGGCGGTTACACATATACTCATGACCTCTGCTATCTACATAGGTTATATATTAATAATTAGCAAACACTTACCTAAAGAATAGACCTCACACTTTAGCTCCCTCTAATGGCTTACTACACATCTCCATGTAGGTGGCTCACTGGAACCTCATCCATAACCTAAACAAGGTAAAATCAGGATGAGTCTGTGCAACATACACAGAGAACAACCATTCCCAATTGAAATAGGAGGGCAGAGGCCTGGGAAAGGCATCTTCAAGATGAAAATATAGCTGGTGAAATATCCACTATGTTTAAAAAATTTAGATGAGGTCTCTGTAGAGTGCAGATTAACTAACAATAGATTAATAGAAAATGAAACAAATTATAACATTAGTCATTAAGAGTAACTCCAAAAAAGCAAAATATTAACAAGAAAAAAAATTTAATCAAAGTACACTTCTTGAGTCATCTGTGAATAATGATTATAAAAATGTAAATATTGAATGTTGATATAATTAAATGTTGTAATATAATTGTGTTGAACAAAGAAAAAGAGGAACAGGGGGCTAACAGATTATTTATAAAATTGAAAAATCAAGAAATAGCAATATAATCAAATAAAAAGGTGTAAATGGGGTTATTTCAAGGGAGTAGAAACAAGGAAAGAAGGGGCAGGTGACTGCTATTATTAAATATTAGCCTACTAGTATTATTTTATATTTTTAAAATATACATGTATTATTTTGAAAAAAATTAAATATTAATGGAAGTTTTATGATCTACGTACCTTGCTTTTGGCTAGATGCAAGAGGTATAAGATGCAAATAAGTAGGAAAAAGTAAAAAACTAGAAAAAGTGCACTAGTTAATAAATAGGAGAGGTCGTACAAGGGTGCGTGTAAAGAGAGTTTTTGGTTGGTTACGTGGGTAGTTAGGAAAACTAGAAGAAACAAGATCTAATAAGAAATGGTTGATAACCTCCTTGAGGAAGGATCACATGTACAACTTACTTTATTTACAGTAGATAGTCTAAAATTATTATGGAAAGAAATACTTTAGCAAAATACACAAAAAGTAGATGAAAGGACATTTGAAGCAAACTTTACCAGTGGTGATGAAACCCCTATGATGGTAAGTGAAAACTTATTTTCTGACTATGTTTTCAAGGTGTTGGGATGGAGGATAAACTTGGCAGTTTAAATAAAGAATGCTCCTGCAAATTTTAATTTCAGCTAAACAACAGATTTTTATATATGGTTGCCCCCAAATATTGCATAAAACATAATAAAAAGCTATTCATTGTTTATCTAAAATTCAACTTTAACTGATAATTCTATATTTTTAACTAATAAGTCTGGTAACCCAGTAACAAACCAATTGTTACTTCTCAATTGTTAAAGACCTAAGAGATAAATACAAATACAAACATTCTGGTTAAAAGTCAAAAATTATAATAACTACATGATTTACATTTATTTAAAGACCTGAAAATAAAGAGCAGAGAAACAAACATTCTAAAGGAAAAGCCCTGACATAAGGGATCCCCTGACCCTCGGTGAACACCAGAAAATGTTTGTCGTTGTACACTGATGAGGCCAGCTTTCCTAAGTGGATGAACATCATCATGAGGTCGCTCTCCTGTCCCATATTCAAAGGAATTAATCAGTCTCCTGATAGACTCCTCTAAGATAGAACAGGGAGAAATGCATGAATTCCAACCAAATTAAACTCTAAAGCAGGTTGGCAAATTATTGTCCACTGGCCTGCTTTTGTAAATAAAACACAACCATGCCCATTCATTTATAGACTGTCTACAGCCGCTTTTACACTACAAAGGCAGAGTTGAGTGGTTATCATGAAGACCTTCTGTCTCACAAAGCTAAAAACAATTTATGATCTGATGTTCTCTAGAAAAATACTTTCCAACTGTTACTCTAGCAGGGGTGGGGAACCTTTTTTCTGCCAAGGGCCATTTGGATATTTATAACATCATTTGCAGGCCATACAAATTATCAATTTAAAAGTTAGCCTGCTATATTTGGTCAGGCTAATTTGGTGAGGTGTGTGAAGTTAGCTGGTAGTGATGTCCAGGGCCTTATACAGATGAAGGCTGGATGTTCCCCACCCCTGCAAGACTGCCTTGACCAGCAGGACTTGGTGGCATCAGGCCTAAAACTGAAACTTCTCAATAGCAAAATATCCGTGTGAGTTCTGATTAGACTGAGGAGACATCAGATTGAGTTAAGCAGTGATTATTAAAAACATTTTCAGATGAAGGTGGTTTATTTTTGGTCATCTCTCTTCAAATGATAATTTCTCTTATTTTTAATACCTTCTATTTTAATTGTTAGATTTTATTTATAATATAATAAACTAGATCATATACATTTAATTCAAATCTTCCATTGGTCTTGCTTGGCAAAGAGTCTGCTTTTGAGTTTATATTCAAGACACTTTCACCTGACAGTCTGGACTAACACAGAAATACAGATATATGGTCTTAGATTGAAAATGAAAAGTAAGATTTAAGGGAATTAGCTTTGTGAGTTCAACATATTTCAATAATAGCAAGCATTATATTGTATCAGAATTATAATTTAGATTTTCATTTTTAATTGTTTAGTCAGTTTGAGCTTTGTCAAAATATAATCTTGGAATTGAAAATAAATTATAAAGCTGCTTATAGGATAAAAAGTTACTCGTTTTCTCAAAAAAATTTAAGAAGTTCTATTCAATGAAATGTCACAGGTAATAAAATCTGTTTTCTACCAAGTTGCACAGATGTAGATGCTATTTAAAAATTTTCTATATAATAAAAATGGATTTATTCTTCTTCCATATGTTTACCATGGACTTACTTCCTCATTAAAATATGAAATATGCCAAAAGAGTCTATTAAGTTTCAAATTCGTTAAGTTAAATAGTTTAATCACTTAAAATTATTTATAGAGACAAAAAATATCTTTGAAAGAAAAATAGCTTTTTTGCCTTTTCTCTTTGTGGGTAAGATAAATATAATTATCAAAAGTATATTACTATTAAAAGCTTACATGTGTCACATACATGTTTTAATGCCAACAATTTTACTTGGATGGAAAGCGTTCTTGAAATATAATTAACAAATATATAATTTGCCCATTTACAGTGTACAATTCAATGTTTTTACTATATTTACAGGGTTATGCAACTATCATCACAATCTAATTTTAGAACATTTTAGTACCTCCAGAAAAAAAAAAAAAACCCATACCCTCATTCCTCTCTACCCTACTCCACCCCCAGCTTTTGGCAACAACTAATCTACTTTCATTCTTTATACATTTGCCGGTCTTGGACATTTCATATAAATGGGATCATAAAATATGTGGTCTTTTGTGACTATCTTTTTTCATTTAGCATGTTTTCTATTTTTAGAATGTAGCAGTACCTCATTTATTTTTATTGCTGAATAATATTTTGTTGTATGGTTATACCATATTTTATTTCTCTATTCATCAGTCAATGGACATTTGGGTTGTTTCTACTTTTGGTCTATTATAAATAATACTGCTCTGAACATTCACATACAGTTTTTGTGTGGATATATGTTTTTATTTCTCTTAGATAGATACTTAAAAATATAATTGCTAAGTTATATGGAAATTCTGTAATTAACATTTTGAGGAAATGCCAGGCTGTTTTCCAAAGAGATACACCATTTTACAATTCCACCCACAACATATAAGTTTCAACTTCTCCACATTGTCAGCAATACTGGCAATTCTCTTTTTTTATTATATTCATCCATTGAATATGAAGTATTATCTCATTGAGTCTTGATTTGCTTTTCTCTTATAACTAATGACGTTGAGCATTTTTTCAAGTGCTTACTGGCCATGAACATTCTTTGGAGAAATAACTCTCAGATCTTATGTTTGTTTGTTTGTTTGTTTGTTTGTTTAATCCTCACCCAAGAATATTTTTCTATTTATCTTCAGGTAGAGTGGGAGGGAGAGAGAGAGAGGTGGAGATAGAGAGACAGAGAGAAACATCAATGTGAGAGAGACACATCAGCTGGTTGCCTCCTGCGTGACTCAACCAGGGCCGGGGACAAACCGCAACCAAGGTACATGCCCTTGACCGGATTGAACCCGAGACTCATTGGTCCACAGGCTGATGCTCTTACTGCTGGGCCAAAGCTTTTTTTTTTTTTAATTGGGTTATTGGGTGTTTTTATTATTGAATATAAGTATTCTATATTTATAATGGATACGAGTCCCTTATAAGATTTATGATTTGCAAAAATTTGTTCTATTCTGTAGATTGTCTTCACATTCTTGATGGCAGTTTTCAGTACAGAAGTTTTACATTTTGATGTAGTCCAATTGATCTGTTGTTTTCTTTTGTTACTTCACTTTTGGTGTATTTAAGAAACCATTGCCTAACCTGAGGTCATTAAGATTTTCTCTTCTAAGATTTTTCTAGCTTTAATTCCTGTATTTAGGTCTATAATCCATTTGTGTTATTTTTGTGTATGGCATGATGTGGGGGTCCAACTTCATTCTCTGCATGTAGATATCCAATTTCCCAGCATACGTGCTGAAAGATTATTCTTTCCCCGATTAAATTGTCTTAACACCCTTGTCAAAAATCAATTCACTGTAAATGTCAGAGTTTATTTCTGGATTCTCAATTCTAGTCCATTGATCGACACGTCTATCCTTCTGCCAGTGCAACATTGTCTTGATTACTGTAGTTTTGTGGTAAATTTTTAAATCATGAAGTATAAATACTCCAATATCCTTTTCAAAACTATTTTGGCTGTTCTGGGTCTCTTGCATTTTCACAACAATGTTAGGATCAGCCTGGAGTAGAGCTGTTGCCAATTAAGCAGCAGCTAGATGAGGGAAGGGAAAACCAACACACCGACCTGCAACATGAGGCTGTGAGGGATGAGAAGTAGCCTGTCCCTCCACCAGTAAAACTTCAGTGCCAGACTGGGAGGCAGAGAAAAGGGAGTTGCTTTCTTCTTGGCTGCACACTCCTGAGATAGAGTTTCTGTAACATGGAGCTGGGGTACCGATGGGGAGAGAGTCATGACTCAAATGCCACAACTTACTTTTCTTACTGAGATTTAGTAGAATTTCTTGAATACAAGTTTTTCCATTCTGTGTATACCTTTAGGACATTTTAAAAACCTTAAACTTTTAAAAATAATTTTCATCAAATTGTTGTTTGCTAAGGAGACTACCAAGCTCTTTGCTCCGCCAATCTAGAAGTCCCTGTCCCCCTTTGCATAAACTCTTAAAAATCTACTTGATTACTATACAATCACTGTGAGTTGAAGGTAGCAGATGTTATTTCCTCTATCCAAATAAGGTGAAACAGGTTAAGTGTAGAAATAGAAACTATATGCCAGAAAACAGAACATATGTCTCCCAACCCACTGGTTTCATCAGTTCAAGCTGCCTCTGTGGTGAAATAAGTCTGGAGAAAAAGTTCAATGAGCTTCATTTACCTTCTAAAATACTTGTGATTCTGTGATCCTGTGTTTTTATTCTGTCATGGCAACGACCAAGAACTTTACAAAGACAGCCTGAACTAGCCAAGTAGCAATATGGTCAAATGTTAGTAAGGTATATATAGGACTTTACTATGTATAATAGGACTCCTTATTAATAGAAAACATGCCAGAAACAGATTAATTGGTGGTAATAGATGAAGTTGAAATTATAATGATTTTTCTGTTGGTTACATGTTACACAATGTGAAGAGCATGAGGACAAAACTACAGATGCATACAGACAGCTAAACTCTGAGGGTAATGTGCTACTTGGATGAAAATTATAGGATAAATACAAACAAAACTGTGATGTGCACAATTCCTTCTTCTTCAATGCACTTTTCCCACTCTGGTAACAATTCTGTTTTCCCAGCTGCAAGTGTATGATGAATTTGTATTCTCCATTATCTCAAAACCAGATTCATGGCCACTTGACCTTAGTAAGGTACCTATTCAAGTTGTCTGCATCTTTACTTAGGCTTGAGTTAAAACCTAGTTTCACCTGTATAATTTTGGGCATCCTCAAGGTAATAAAGAGATCTTTACACTCCAAGACTGTCTTCCTTTATACCCTGAAACCACTCATATGTGTTTGGTTTTCCATCCTACTTATGCATAAGGATTACTCTACAAGAAAGATACTGTTTCCACTTGTATTACTGAATCTTTCTCCAGAATTTACAGCTTCAATCCCTCTATTAGTCATTGTGACAGCACTTCACAGCAATACTACAGGAGAGATTGAAGACAAAGACAACTGGTCTGCCTACCAGTCAGCTGTGATTACAGCGCTGCACATCAGTGTTCAGACTACAAGGCAGTATGCCTCATCTTTATCACAATGTGGGGTCAGGTGAGCTACTTGCTGTTCTTCATTATCTTGGGAAAGCCCGGAAGAGAACATATAGCACCGCCCTTAGTATGTGTAAAATTGGAGGACAGGAAGGAAAATTAACCAGTTTTGGGATTCGGAACACCACTCCATTCTGCAATTAAATGGAGACCTATTACATTTCTATTTTAGCTCTTCAAATATAAGATCTATCTGATAATACAGGAGAACTGGACATTTACAATGCTTCTGAATTTGTTCCTTCTTTGTCCAAGTACAGTATCAAACTGGAAATATTGAAATGCAGTAGGAAACTGTCTTCTCTTAGGTTGAATTATCCAGAGACAGAGAATAATAAAATGCCAACAGGATCCTGTTTGAAATATAACTACCTGATTATGTAAGAGTCCCAAACAGGAGAGTATAAAGTTGGCAGAGGACAGAAATGAAGACCATAAAGTCATATGAGTCATGTGAGTCAATCCTACTGCACATCTACTCAGGAGTCTACCCTAACTGAGTCACCAGCAGAGAGGTTAAAATAAAGCATGGAGGTCTCTTAGAGCTCAATGAACTTTTCATCTTCTCTTTTTTTAATCCTCACCTGAGGGTATTTTTCAATTTATTTTTCAGAGAGAGAGAAACATTGACGTGAGAGAGACACATCTATTGGTTGCCTCATGTATGACCCTGACCAGAGCTAGGACCCAAATGCAACCAAGGTACCGCCCTTGACCAGAATCAAACCCCTAACTCTTTGGTCCACAAGCTGACGCTGTAACCTCTGAGCCAAACCGGCCAGGGCTGGTCTTTTCATCTTAAACATTCTGATGATATGCTTTTAACGTCAATGCAGGATAATTAGTTGACCACACATTGTACCCCTATCTGCCTTTTTAAAGTAATAGTATTAAATGAATAATGGGATATTTTGCATGTTTTAATAATTTTAAGTCAATTAAATTTTTAGTCTGGGTTTATAATCAATAATTAGTGCCACACTCCATATATTTGCTCAAACTCAAAACCTAGAAGTTATCTTGTTTGTTCTCGTGCCTTTGCCTCCCACATTAAATCCATCAGTAAGTCCTAAGAGTTCTACTTAAAAAATATAAGCCAAATTCAGCATGTCTCACCACACACCACCTTCACGACTCAGGTTATTCCAGGAGCTTCCTACGGCCTCTTCTTGCTTCCACGTTGTTTCACTTCAGGCAATTTTCTGCACAGTAGCCAGACTGAGCATTTTAAAACAGAAGTGGGATCATTTCTCTCCCTTGCTTAAAACCTACCAATTTTCCCTTTTCTCAATGTGTTTACAAGAAATGTCAAACTCTTAAACGTGGTCTAAATGCCTTCTATATTCCAACCACTACCACTCGTTCTATTCACGACAAACTGGCTTCCTTGCTCCTCTTTAAACATGATATTTGTATTAACAAAATGGTATTTGTTTTATGAGCTAGATTTCACAATGATTTTGTGTGTAGTCTTAAGTGATATTAAATCCTTCTGTATGATATTCCCTTTGAAAAACATCAAGCATGGAATGACCAGTGGGTAAAGGAGTGATATCTTCTTATTAAGTGGTAGAAATATGAATAAGAATATCCTGTACATTAAACAGCAAAAAAGTTATGAAAAAAATTCAAAGCACAATTCTTTATAGTTACTGGCATACAACTGGATCAAAGAATTTTTTTTTTATAATCAATGTTTAATGTATAACTGATTAGTTGGCTAATATAAATCAATTTAAAGAAAAATGTTTTAATTTTCTAGAAAAGCCATCCAAATTTAATAATCATAGTGCTAAATATTTTGCTTAAATGTTGAAGAAGTAACAACAACATTTACCTTAATCTTACAACAGAAAAAGAAATTAGACATTGTAAATGTATGTTTTTAAATTTTTTTATTAAATTTGTCAGGGTGGCATTGGTTAATAAAATTATATCGATTTCAAGTGTACATTGTATATTGTGTATTGTATTGTGTTGTTACCACCCAAAGTCAAATCTTCCATCACCATCTACTCGACCCCCTTTCCCACCTTCCCCTATCTCTCTTTCCTCTGGTAACCACCATACTGTTGTCTGTGTCTATGAGTTTTTGTTATTTTGTTTGTCTTGTTTGTTTGTTGCTTTCCATTTTATATCCCACATATGAGTGAAATCAAATGGTTCTTAATTTTTTCTATCTTACTTACTTTGCTTACAATGATATTCTTAAAATTTACCCATGTTGTCAAAAATGGCAATATTTCATCTTTTCTTATAGCTGAGTGGTATTTCATAGTATCTATGTACAAAACCTTCCTTATCTAAATATCTATCAAAAGACACTTAGGTTGTCTCCATGTCTTGGCCACCATGAGTAATGCTGCAATGAACATAGGGATACACATATCTTTACAAATAAATGTTTTCTAAAATTTTGGGAAGATAACCAGGAGAAGGGTTGATAGGTCATATTCTTCATTTTTTGAGGAACCTCCACATTGTTCTCCATAGTGGCTGCACCAGTTTACATTCCCACCAGCAGTGAATGGGGGTTCTTTTTTCTCCATGATCTCTCCAACAGTTGTTACCACTTGTCTTGTTGGTGATAGACACTCTAACAGGTGTGAGGTGGTATCTCATTGCAGTTTTGATTTGCATTTCCCTAATAGCTAGTGAAATTGAGTATCTTTCCATATATCTGTTGGCCATTTGTATATCTTCTTGGGAGAAGTTCCTTTCCAGGTCCTCTGCGCATTTTTAATTGAATTATTTGTTTAGTGTTGAATTGTATGAGTTCTTTATATATTTTGGATATTAACCCTTTGTTGGAGCTGTTGTTTGCAAATATCTTCTCCCATTCAGTTGGTTGACTTTTTGTTTTGTTGACAGTTTAATTTGCTGTGCAGAAGCTTTTTAGTTTGATATTCATTTATTTTTGCTTTTACTTCCCTTGCCATTAAGGCCAAATTCATAAAATCCTCTCTGAAACCAAGGTCTATAAGTTTAGTACCTATGTTTTCTTCTATGTAACCAAATTATACTACAAAGCAACAATATTCAAAACAGCATGATATTGGCAAAAAAACAAAAACAAAAAAAAAACCAGACCCACAGACCAATAGAGAGCTTGAAATAAACCTGTGTGTATACGGCAAATAATTTTCATCGAAGGAGCCAAAAACATACAATGAAGAAAAGAAAGCCTCTTTAAAAATGGTTCTGGGGAAAACTGGAAAGCCATATGCAAAAGAAAAAAAACTAGAATACCGTTTTTCACCATATACAAAAATTAACTCAAAATGGATCAAAGACATAAAAACAAGACCTGAAACAATCAATTCTATAGATGAATATATCATTAACACACATTATTTATTTGAACAAGTATTTTGAAGTACAGTGGCATCTCTGTGTATAAGGAAGTGATTCTCTTATAAGTATTAAACAGAGTTGCTTAAAGTCTACTTCATGTTATGCATAAATAAAATGTTTAACATATATTTTACTTCTTATATATGCTCAGTGGTTTTTATTCTGTGGACTTTCCATCATAACAATAAACCCTCTTTGTGTTCTCCTAAAATGCCACCTAACTATTACAGTTCTGTCCCTACCCTAACATCTGAAGAATAAAATGGCAACTTTACAACTCAGTAAGTCAAACTCAAAAAACTTTCAGTATACTGTATAATTTCTTAGACAGAACTATAATTCTAGAGTTGATTAGACGTGGGGAGATTTAATGATATTCGATCCAGCTTAATATAAAGTTGATATCCTGTCCTTTCCTGTGGATTATGTTTCTGACAGCAAACATAATTAAAGCGAGAGAGAGAGATTGCCATTTGCTCTAAGTCAGTGACATTTGACAACCAAGCAAACAATGCTGATGTTGTTGTTTTTTTAATCTCAAGTACTGACTCTACCTATGGTCCACTTTCTTTTTGTGTCATTCTTAACAGCAGATACAAATACAGAACACACATGAATCAATAGAAAAGACGGGGGAGAGAGAACAGTTTAGGGAATTTTTTGATGTTTTATAGTGCGCACTCAGCAATCATCCATCCCACAAGCACAGTGTCGTCTAGAGCTCTGAGCTGCTGCTTCCTGTTTCACTATTCTGGACAGCCTGGCATTTGTCTCATCAACCTTCTGTACTGAATGACAGTTCACATGCCAGAAAAGATAGGGTTAATAACTCAATATCTGTTTCTTCTATTTCCTACTAAAGTCACAGAAATCTTGTGTCAATTGCCCACTCTTTTGCCTTGCCAGTAAACGGTGGCTACAAGGGAGAAGACTGATACAATGAGAAGAAGCTGTTTTAAATTTCTGTGATTATTATTAAATACGCTTTTTCCCAGTATGTCCTAGGAGGAAATTTTGAACCAATTTCTCTCCTGCTGGCATGTTTCTGATTCACTACTATTACCCTCCTGTATGCCAGGGATATGCCATCTTTAAAGGAATTACAGTTATCACTGTGGATTCAGTATTGTTACTATTCGACTTATATAATATGTATGTTTGAAATCACTATAAAGATTGTGATTTTCCTGCCCAGCCAGTGTGGCTCAGTGGTTGAGCATCGACCCATGCACCAAGAGGTCGGCGGTTCGATTCCTGGTCAGGGCACATGCCCAGGTTGTGGGCCCGTTCCCCAGTGAGGGGCATGCAGGAAGCAGCCAATCGTGTTCTCTCTCATTGATGTTTCTATCTCTCTCCCTTCCTCTCTCTCTAAAATCAATAAAGAAAAAAAACTTTTTTTAAAGATTGTGATTTTTCTGAGACTGGCTTCAGTTGGCTGCATGATGATGCCTTGGCAGTCTCTGAAAAACAACACAGAAACCATCAGTGTGATTCTGCCACAGGCCCTGAATCTCTGAAGTGGGCAATCACCTAGTGCTAACGTTAGAAAGCCTGCAGGTCCACTGGCTTGCCCACAACTGTGCAGCTTGTAGAAAACTCATCCTAGTGATCTCAATTAGTACTAAAAGCCCTAAATGCAATTAATTCAAACATCATACCACCTTGTCAACTTTTGGACTAACCATTCCTCATAAACACAAACTACAGAAAGTCTAAATGCCGCATGATGTTGCAATTAGACTTGTGATAAGGACTGAAATTATGCCAATTATTTTTATTTCCTTTTTTTTTTTTTATCCTCACCCGAGGACATTTTTCCATTTTTTGTACAGACAGAGTGGGAGGGAGAGAGAGGAAGAGAGAGAGTGAGAAACATCGATGTGAAAGGGACACATCGAGTGGCCGCCACCTGCACGACCAACCAGGGCCGGGGACAAACTGCAACCAAGGTACATGCCCCTAGCGGGAACCGAACCCGGGTCTCTCCGGACTGCAGGCGGGCACTCTAACCGCTGAGCCAAACCGGCCAGGGCTATTTCCATTTTTTTAAAGCTATGTGAGGCTACAGATTTTTCCTATTAGCAAATGATGTAAGTCCAAATCTTTTCCTCTACATAGAAATGCCAGAGATCATTTGTTTTATTCACTCTTATGTGTTTTATTATGTTTGTGTCTATAGTGGATAAAAGGAGGGAAAATTGAACTCCTGGGCTGTGGTCTCTCACTTCCTTACCATGTACTCTCCCATAAACTGTCCTACATATTTTTTCACCTGTGAAATGCAAATAACAATCCTCATTCTACCTATCATACAGAAAATAAAATTGTAACTGCGAAATAAATAGAAGGTGTTTGCACCAAGTTACAGTGATTGAACATGTTTGTAAAACACACATCTTCAGTGGAAGGAGTGTTTCGGTAAGAAAGCTGGCTGGTGACCAAAGGCTCACACTCTGAACTACCAGTGCCAGGCAGTTTGGGAAACAGTCCAGACGGAAATCACACACCTCGTGATGATTAATTTATGTGTCAACTTGGCTACGCCATGGTGTTCTGATATTTGATCAAACATTATTTTGGATGTTTCTGTGAAGGTATTTTTTGGATGAAATTAACATTTATATTGGTGGACTTGGAGTAAAAAGGATGGCCCTCCATGCTGTAGGTAGGCCCCAGCTAATCATCTGAAGTCCTGAGCAGAACAAAAACGGACCTCCTCTGAGCAGGAAGGAATTCTGCCAGCGGACAACCTTCAACTTGGTTGTAGGTCCCACTGCGACATGGGCTCTCCTCTGCGTGTTCAGCCTACTACCCTACAGGTTTTTGACTTGCCAGCCTCTATAATCATGTGAGCCAATTCCTTAAAATACAACAAACTCTAGCACTCTCTCTTCATACACACACACACACACATACACACACACAGCACTGTCGGTTCTGTTTCTCTTGAGAACACGAATACACTCCTTCCCATCTATGTGGGGTCTTGTGACTAATCCTAGCCAATGGAATATAAGAAAAGAACAATGAGGTATTTAATTGTCTGATGTGCTTTCTCCACTTTCTCTTCTCATCCTGCGGCAAATAGGGAAGCCACATGGGGAGGATGGCCATATGTGGTGAGCAACACGGATGAAGCCTAAGATTGGCCCCGTAAGGAATATCTGTACAAGATTTTTGTGTGCATGAGAAACTATTGTGTTAGGGAACTGAGATTTTGGGATTGTTTGCTGTAGCAGCTGGGACTTGTTACTCTTACTAATAAAGGTATATTGTGTAGAAATTGAACAAAAAAAGGAAAATTCTGCATTGTCTGGAGTGTAAAAGAAAAAGTCCCTGACATCTGGAAACTATCCTGAACATTTTTCATAGAACATCAACATTAACAACAGACAAAACACTCTCTGGCCATGATATCAAGATGGAAACAAGACCACTGTATAATCGTATCTAAACACAGAGAAAAATGTGAAGATTGCCCGAACCAGAAAAACAATCACGTGTTTTAATATTAATTTTTACAAATCAGCAAAAAATATACTTTTTAGACTAAGAAAAAATTAATATATGTGCTATTAAGTGAATTATTAATTTTGTGAAATGCAATAATACCCTGATTATCTAAGGTGACCATTTTTATTTTGATTATTTTTATTTTTATTTTTTTATTAATTTATTTTTGTTACAGATGTTTCTCCTTTTTCCCCCAGTGACACCCTCCTCCCGATCTACCCCCTCCCTGCCCCATCCCCAGCATTGTTGTCTACATCCATAGTTCTGCATAAATGCATATGTTCTGCAGTTTATTTCTTCCCTCCCCCCTGATTCCCTCTTCTGAGGTCTGTCAGTCTGTACCCTATTTCTATGTCTCTGGGTCTATTTTGTTAATCAGCTTGTCTTTTTCATTATATACCACAAATAAGTGAGATCATGTGGTATTTGTCTTTTTCTGACTGGCTTCTTTCGCTTAGAATAATACTCTCCAGGTCCCTCCACGTCGTCTCAAAGGATAAGAGATCTTTCTTTCTTAAAACTACACAGTATTCCATTGTGTACATGTACCACAGCTTTTTTATCCACTCATCTATTGATGAACACTTGGGCTGTTTCCAGATCTTAGCTATTGTACAGTGCTGCTATAAACATAAAGGTACATATATTCTTTCTGGTTGGTGTTTCAGGCTTCTTAGGGTATGTTCCTAGAAGTGGGATCACTGGGTCAAATGGCAATTCAACATTTAACTTTTTCAGTAACACCATATTGTTTTCCATAGTGGCTACACCAGTCTGCATTCCCATCAGCAGTGTACTAGAGTCCCCTTTTCTCCGCACCCTCACCAACACTTGTTTGATGATTTGTTGATGGCGGCCATTCTGGCAGGTGTAAGATGATATCTCATTGTTGTTTTAGTTTGCATCTCTCTGATGATTAGTGACCTTGAGCATTTTTTCATATGTCTCTTGGCCAGTTGTATGTCCTGTTTGGAGAGGTTTCTCTTTAGTTCCTCTGCCCATTTTTAAATTGGGTTCTTTGTCTTCCTTTTGTTGAGTTGTATGACTATTCTATATATTTTGGAAATTAACCCCTTATCTAATGTATCATTGGCATTTATGCTCTCCCATATAATGGGATCTTTTTCCAGTTTGATCGTTGTTTCTTTTGCTGTGCAGAAGCTTTTTAGTGTGATGTAGTCCTATGTGTTCATTGTTTCCTTTGTTTCCCTTGCCTTAGGCATTATAGCAGTGAAAATTCTGTTGTGTGTGATGTCTTAAATTTTGTTGTCTACATTTTCTTCTAGAATTTTTATAGATTCACGAGTCACATTTAAGTCTTTTATCCATTTTGAGTTTATTCTTGTGTATGGTGTAAACTGGTGGTCTAGCTTCACTTTTTGCATGTAGTTGTCCAATTTTCCCAACACCATTTATTGAAGAGGCTGTCTTTACTCCACTGTATGCTCTTGCCACCTTTGTTAAATATTAATTGAGCATAATGTCTTGGGTCAATTTCGGCATTATCTGCTCTGTTCCATTGATGTATATGACTGTTCTTGTGCCAGTACTAGGCAATTTTGATTATACTGGCTTTGTAGTATAACTTGATATCCAGTATTATGATCCCTCCTACTTTGTTCTTCTTTTTCAACATTTCTGTAGCTATTTGGGGTCTTTTTTGGTTCCATATAAACTTTTTGAGTATTTGTCCTAGTTCTGTGAAATATGCTATTGGTATTTTGATGGGGATTGCATTGAATCTATAGATTGCTTTGGGTATTATGGACATTTTAATAATGTTAATTCTTCCAATCCATGAACAAGGTATACACTTCCACTTTTCTTTTTTATCCTCACCCAAGGACATTTTTGCATGCATCTTTACACAGAGCAAGAGGGAGAGAGGGAGGGAGAGAGGGAGGAAGAGAGAGAGAGAAACATCTAAGTGAGAGAGACACATCTAGTGGTTGCCACCCACATGACCCCAACCGAGGTTGAGAACAAACTGCAACCAAGGGACATGCCATTAGCGGGAACTGAATCCGAGTCTCTCTGGACTGCAGGACAACGCTCTGACTGCTGAGCCAAAAAGGCCAGGGCTGCTTCCACATTTTTATAACTTCCTCTATTTCTTTTTCAATGACCTATAGTTTTCTGTGAAGAAATGACCATTTTTGTTGGGGTTTTTTTGTTTCTTTGTTTTTTTATGATTAAATTTTTATTTTATTTTTTTAATCTTAATTGTTGACTGTATTAAAGATGTTCCTCATTTTTTTCCCATTGAACACCTCCTCCCCACTCCCAACCCCCTCCTGCTTTTTCCCACACTGTTGTGTGTGTCCATTGGTTATGCATATAAGTTCTTTGGT
Source organism: Molossus molossus (assembly GCF_014108415.1). Classification (NCBI taxonomy): domain Eukaryota; kingdom Metazoa; phylum Chordata; class Mammalia; order Chiroptera; family Molossidae; genus Molossus; species Molossus molossus. The sequence goes on from NW_023425344.1 coordinate 48,615,380, forward strand.
TTATTTCTTGACCACCTCCTCCCCATCCCCCAAACCCCCCTTCACTTTGAGGTTTGTCAGTCTAGCAACCAATTTGTTCTTCTTAATCCCTTCAACTTTTCACCCATTCCCCCAACCCCTTTCCCAACTGGCAACCAACAAAATGTTCTCTGTATCTATGAGAATGTTTCTGTTCTGCCTGTTCATTTTGTTTGTAGATTCCACTGTCGGTAGATATGTATTCATTGCCATTTTGTTTGTTCATATATTTTATCTTTTTCTTCAAAAAGACCCTTCATCATTTCATATAATAATGGTTTGGTGGTGACCATTTAACTTTTTCTTGTCTAGGAAACTCTTTATATGGCCATCAATTGTAAATGACAGCTTTGCAGGATAGAGTCATCTTGGTTGTAGGTTCTTGCTTTTCATCACTCTGAATATTTCTTGCCACTCCCTTTTGGTCTGCAAAGTTTCTTTTGAGAAACCAGCTGACAGTCTTATGGGAACTCCCTCGTAGGTAACTAATGGCTTTTCTCTTGCTGCTTTTAAGATTCTCTCTTTGTCTTGAACCTTTTGCATTTTGATGATGATGTGTCTTGGTGTGGGCCTCTTGGGGTTCATCTTGTTTGGGACTGTTTGTGCTTCCTGGACTTGTATGTCTGTTTCCTTCACCAAGTTAGGGAAGTTTTCTGCCATTATTGTTTCAAATAGGTTTTCAATTTCTTGTTCTCTCTCTTCTCCTTCTGGCACCCCCAAGATGCAAATGTTGGCATGCATGAAGTTGTCCCAGAGGCTCCTTACACTACTCACATTTTTTTGGATTTTTGTTTGTTTGTTTGTTTGTTTGCTGTTCTGATTGGGTGTATTTTGCTACCTTATATTCCAAATCGATGGTTTGCTTCTTGGATTTACCTACTCTACTATTGAATCTGTAAATTATTCTTTATTTCAGTTAATGCCTCCTTCATTTCTGACTGATCCTTTTTTATGCTCTTGAGGCCCTCACTAAGTTCACTGAGGTTCTCACTAAGTTCATTGAGCATCTTTATAAGCAGTATTTTGAACTCAACATCTGTTAGGATGCTTATCTCCATTTTCCTTACTTCTTTTCCTGGATATTTTTCCTGTTATTTCATTTGGGACCTGTTTCTTTGTCTCCTAATTTTGGCTTCTTTCCTGTGTTTGCTTCTATGTATTACTTAATGGGAGGTATGGGGCTAGCTGAGACCAGATGCTGCTCATTTGAAAGAATATAGGAAAACCTGAAGCAGGATCCAAGACAGGCCCATCCTATGGTTAAGCAACTGGCAACAGCTTGGGTGGGTCTGAAAGTTGGGTGGGGCAGCGCCTCAGGAAATCACCAGGGTGGAGCTACCAGTTTGAGCCAGGTTGCTGGAGTCACAGATATGGCATCATTCTGCCGCCCCAGGGAAGGGCTCAGCAAAGGAACAAAGGCCTCTGACAGCATGTTTGTCCAGTAGAAAGCCTCCTCTCCAGCCCTCACTCCAAAGCCAAACAGCTCAGTTCTTCCCTGTATGTCTCTGGCGCCCCTCGAGCTGCCTCCCCTCCAAGCTGAGAGGGAGTGAGTCTGAGTAAGTCTGTGTGCGGGCCCTTTAAGAAGAGCTGCCTGAGGCTCCAGCCGCCTCAGCCTCTCTGAGCCTCAGTTCCCATTGGTTTCCCAGACAGAAGTTATGGGGACTTCTCTTCTGGGCACTGGAACCGTGCGTGGGGCACCTGGTATGGGAAGGGGACCCCTCAGGCCTCAGGGGGGACCTTCCCAGCCAAGGTGTCCTCCTGATTTTTATTCGCCACACATGGGTGTGGGACCAGCCCTTCCACCTCCACCCCTCCTATCAGTCACGAGTGGCTGCTTCTTTAATTCCATAGTTGTAGGACATACATTCAGCTTGCCTTCAGGCAGTTTTGAATGATGGTTGTTCTGTAGTTTAGTTGTAACTTTGATGTGGTTGTAGGAGGACATGGTACTGCGTTTACCTACGCCGCCATCTTGACTGGAAGTCCGAAATGACCATTTTTGGATTACAAGATGGCAGCGGGGTGAATGAAAGCTACACAGACCATCTCCCAGGGCCAAACTAGAATTACATCTAAAACACAGACAAATTGATGGGAAAAAGCAACAGAAAAGTAGCTTGTGAGGATCATATAACCAGGGAAACTGACTCGATTATGGGAGGATTGTGGAGGTATGAGACGGGGCTGGGAGCCCACAGACAGCAGCAGCCTTAGCTGTGAGCAGCACCCTCGGGTTAAACTCCCAAGATGCTCCACAGCCCAGAGCCGGGACAGATGCTAAAATAGCCACAGCCACTCACCTTGTGCTCTGGCAGAGGGAGGGCAACCTGGTTTGAAACTGTGTGGGGACATCCAGGATTTGGAGGACGCTAAGAGCTTTTGTCGAGTTGCAGCCATGCAGGACAGTGGCCATCTTACTCCTTCCCATGGTTCTGGGGAGAGGCAGCAGCCCCTCCTCCAGAGATTCAACCCCATGCAGGTGGGCCATTAAAATGCAAATTGAGGCTTTTTAGCAACCAGCATCTGCCCCACCCTGGGAGAACCCATGGCTCTTCAAGTAACTGCTACTGCTAGCCTCCATGCAAAAGGCTAGAAAATAACTGAACCATTCCTGGGCTAGCAACACTAACCAGGAAAGTAAGACTTGACAGTGGTATTTAACATGGGTCCTCCCACACTCATCCAAACCCAGGAAAGGGAGCCACAAACAGCAGAACACCAACACCCACAGGGAAAATTTGGTAGCCTCCAAAGCCCACTGTGATAGCCAAAATTGTGAAAAAAGAAACAAAAGCCAAATGAAAGAACAAGAGACCTCTACCAAAGATGAGATAAATGTGAAGCAATTAAGCAAGTTAGCCAGCTAGAATTCACAGTCATGATCTTGAAGAAGCTCAACAGCATGAGTAAGGACATTAACACCATGAGTAAAAAGATAGAAATGGTGAAAATAAACCAATTGGAAATTAAAAACCACCAAGAAAAAATCAAGAATGACATATCAGAAATAAAGAACACATAGGAAGGTCTAAACAGCAGAGAAGAGAAAGCTGAAAACAAATCAGTGAATTAGAAGACAGGGTAGGAAAAAAATCAACCAATCAGAAAACCAAAAGAAAAAAAAACAATAAAAACAAAACAAAACAGGAAGACAGCTTAAGAGAACAGTGGGACAACTGGAAAAGTAACAATATTTGCATCATAGGCATCCATGAAGAAGAAGAAAATGAGCAAGGGTTAGAGAATATATTTGAAGAAATAGTGACAGAAAACTTCCCTAATTTGGTGAAAGAAGAAGGCATTGAACTTCAAGAAGCTCAGAGAGCCCCAAGTAAGAAGAACTCAAACAGGCCCACACCAAGACACATAATCAAAATGACAAAAATTAAAGACAAAGAGAGAATCCAAAAAGCAGCAAGAGATAAGCAACAGGTTACCTACAAAGGAACCACCATAATGCTCTCAGCTGACTTCTCAACAGAAACACTACAGGCTAGAAGGGAATGGCACAAAGTAATCAAGGTGAAGAAAAACAAGGATCTGAATCCAACACTACTCTACCCAGCAAGGCTATCATTCAAAATAGAAGGTCAAATAAAAAGTTCCAGACAAAAAAAGGCTAAGGGAAAACATTAGCACCAAACCAGCACTGCAAGAAATGTTAAAAGGACTGCTGTAATTAATAGAAGAAATAGGAAGAAAATAATAACCTTAAATGTAAATGGTTCAATATTCCGATAAAATAACATAGAGTATCTGATTGGATAAGAAAGCATGACTCATCTATGTGTTGTTTATAAGAGACCCACCTCACAACAAAAGACTCACATAGGTTGAAAGTGAAGGAATGGGAAAAAATCTTCTAAGCAAATAAAAAGGAAAAAAGAGCTGGGGTAGCAATACTCATATCTGATAAAATGGATTTCAAAGTGAAGGCCATAACTAGAGACAAAGAAAGCCACTACATAATATTGAAGGGATTTATCCAACAGGAAGATATAACCTTGATAAACATATATGCACCCAATAAGGGGCACAAAAATGTATTAAAAATCTTCTGGAGGACTTCAAAGGAGACAGTACTGGATAGATATTCTAGACAAAAAATTAGCAAGAAAACAGAGATTCTAAATGAAGCACTAGACCAAATGGATTTAATAGATATCTACAGAGAATTACACCCCAAAACTACAGAATTCACATTCTTCTCAAGTGCACATGGGACATTCTCAATGGTAGACCACATGATAGGACACAAACTAAATCTCTACACGTTCAAGAAGACTGAAATCATATCAAGCATCTTCTCAGATCACAGTGGCATGAAACTAGAAATCAATTGCAACAAGAACATGCAAAGACATTTCAACACATGGAGGCTAAATAGCATGTTATTCAACAATGAATGGGTTACCGAGGAGATCAAGGAAGAAATTAAAAACTTCCTGGAAACCAATGAAAATGAACACACAACAACACAAAATCTATGGGATGCAGCAAAAGTAGTTCTGAGAGGAAAGTTCATAGCATTACAGGCCTACATCAAGAAACAAGAAAAATTTCTAATAGACTATCTAACCTTACAACTTAAAGAATTAGAAAGCAAAAAAAAAGAAAACCCCAGAGCAAGTAGAAGAAGGAAATAGTAAAGATCAGAGCAGAAATAAATGACATAGAGACCAAAAAAAAAACAATTCAAAGGATCAATGAAACAAAGAGCTGGTTTTTCAAAATGATAAACAAGATTTATGGAGCCTTAGCTAGACTCACCAAGAAACAAAGAGAGAGAACCCAAATACACAATATCAGAAATGAAAGAGGAGAAGTAACAACTGACACCACAGAAATACAAAAGATCATAAACGACTACTATCAACAATTATATGGCAACAAACTTGACAATCTAAGTGAAATGGTCAAATTTCTAGACACACATAGTTTCCCAAAACTGGACCGGGAAGAGATAGAAAACTTGAACAGACCAATAACAACTAAGGAAAGTGAAGAGGTAATCAAGACTCTCCCAGCAAAAAAAATCCCAGGCCTAGATGGCTTCACGGGAGAGTTTTACCAAACATTCAGAAAAGAACACCCATCTCCTCAAACTATTTCAAAAAATTCAACAAGAAAAAAGACTTCCAAACTCATTTTATGAGGCCAGCATAATTCTAATTCCAAAACCAGAAAAAGACACTACAAAGAAAGAAAACTACAGGCCAATCTCCCTGATGAACATAGATGTCAAAATCCTGAACAAAATACTAGCAAATTGAATCCAACAGTACATCAAAAAAATTATTCACCATGACCAAGTGGGATTCATCCCAGGGATACAAGGCTGGTACAATATTCGCAAATCAATAAATGTGATGATACACCACATAAATAAAATGAAGAATGAAAATGACATGATCCTATCAATTGATGCTGAAAAAGCATTAGACAAAATCCAGCATCCATTTCTGATAAAATCGCTCAGCAGTGTGGGACTAGAGAGATCATATCTTGACATAATAAAGGCCATATATGAAAGACCTACAGCCAACATCATGCTCAATGGGTAAAAACTAAAACCATTTCCCTTAAGAACAAGAACAAGGCAGGGATGCTCACTTTCACCACTCTTATTTAATATAGTACTGGAAGTCTTAGCCACAGCGATCAGACATGAAGAAAAAATAAAAGGGATCCAAATTGGAAAGGAAGAAGTGAAACTGTCATTATTGACAAATGACATGATATTATACGTACAAAACCTCAAAGACTCCATCAAAAATCTATTAGACTTAATAAATGAATTTGGCAAAGTAGCAACATACAAAATTAACGTCAAGAAATTGACAGTATTCTTATACACCACTGATGAACTCACAGAAATTAAAAAACAATCCCATTTACCATCATGGCAAAAAAAATTAAGATACGTAGGAATAAACTTAACCAAAGAAGTAAAGGACCTATTTCCAGAAAACTACATGACATTAAAAAAATAAATAGGGGAAGATGTAAAAAAGTGGAAGCACATACCTGGTTCATGGATTGGAAGAATTAACATCATTAAAATGTCCATATTACCCAAAGCAATCTATAGATTCAATGCAATCTGCATCAAAATACCAATGACATATTTCACAGAACTACAACCAATACTTCAAAAATTCATATGCAACCAAAAAAGACCTCCAATAGCCACAGCAATCTTGAAAAAGAAGGACAAAGTAGGTGGGATCACAAAACGAGATATCTGCTTATACTACAAAGCTACTGTAATCAGAACAGCCTGGTACTGGCACAAGAACAGGCATATAGACCAGTGGAACAAACTGAAAACCCAGAAATGGACCCAAGACATTATGCTCAATTAATATTTGACAAAGGAGGCAAGAGCATACAATAGAGTAAAGACAGCCTCTTTAATAAATGGTGTTTGGAAAATAGGACAGCTACTTGCAAAAAAATGAAACTAGACCATCAGTTTACACCATACACAAGAATAAACTCAAAATGGATAAAAGACTTAAATGTGACTCATGAATCCATAAAAATTCTAGAAGAAAATGTAGGCAACAAAATTTCAGACATCATACACAGCAGAATTTTCACTGATACATCACTTAAGGCAACAGAAACAAAGGAAATAATGAACACATGGGACTACATCAGACTATAAAGCTTCTGCACAGCAAAAGAAACAACCATCAAAATGGAAAGGCAACCCATTGTATGCGAGAGCATCATTGCCAATGATATATCAGATAAGGGGTTAATTTCCAAAATATATAGAGTACTCATACAACTCAATAAAAGGAAGACAAAGAACCCAGTTAAAAAATGGGCAGAGGAGCTGAATAGACACCTCTCCAAACAGGACATACAAATGGCCAAGAGACATATGAAAAAATGCTCAACATCACTAATCATCAGAGAGATGCAAATTAAAACAACAATGAGGTATCACCTCACACCTGTTGGAATGGCCACAATCAACAAATCATCAAAAACAAATGTTGGCAAGGGTGTGGAGAAAAGGGGACTCTAATACACTGCTGGTGGGAATGCAGACTGGTGCAACCGCTATGGAAAACAATATGGTGCTACCTCAAAAAATTAAAAATTGAACTTCCATTTGACCCAGTGATCCCACTGCTGGGAATATACCCTAAGAAGCCTGAAACACCAATCAGGAAGAATATATGTACCCCCATGTTCATAGCAGCACTATTTACAATAGCTAAGATCTGGAAACAGCCCAAGTGTCCATCAGTAGACAAATGGATAAAAAAGCAGTGGTACATATACACAATGGAGTACTATGTATCCGTAAGAAAGAAAGATTTCTTGTCCTTTGAGACGACATGGAGGTACCTGGGAAGTATTATCCTAAGTGAAACAAGCCAAGAAGAAAAAGACAAATACCACATGATCTCATTTATTTGTGGAATATAATGAACATAACAGTCTGAGGAACAGGGTAAACCCAGAGATGTGGAAGTAGGGTACAGACTGACAACCCTCAGAAGGGGGGCGGGGGTGAAGTTGTGGAGATAAACCACAGAACTTATATGCATGCATGCATAACCAATGGACATGAACAACAAAGCCAGGGACGGGGTGTGGGGGGATGGGGCGGAGGGTGTCAATGGCGTAAAAAAGGAGAAAAATCTGTAACAAAATAATATTTAAAAAATTTTTTAAATAAAAAATAAATGACCTTTTTTTAAAATTCATATTGAAATATGTGATGATAAAATGACAGACATAATTCCTAATGTTTTTGCTTTTGAAATGTGTATTATAAAATTTTTTAGGGAGCAGAAAGTGTTGGCATAATGAATGGAAGCTACACAGACAATCTCCCAGGACCAAACAGGAATTACAACTAAAATAAAGCAAATCTTTGGAAAAAAGCAATAGAAAAGCAGCAGGACAGGACTATATAACCAGGGACACTGGTAGGCTCTGCGGAGGTGTGCGAGGGTGGTGGGCTGGGAGCCCACGTACAGCAGCGGTCTTAGCTGTGAGTAGTGCCCTCAGGGATAAAATACTAACTTGCTCCACAGCACAGAGGGCCAGGACAGAGCACTGCATTGGGTACAGCCAATCACCTGGGGTTCCGGCAGAGGGAGGACAGACTGGACTGGAACTTTGTGGGGACACCTAGGATTTGGAGGGCACTCAGAGTTTTTGCTGAGTGTTAACCACAAAGGACAGTGGCCAGTTTGCTCCTTCCCAGAGCTTTGGGGAAAAGCAGCAGCCCTCTCTCAAAGATTCAGCCTTTTCCAGGTGAGGCAAAGAAATGCCAATTGAGACTCATTAACAACCAGCATCTGTCCCACCCTCTGGAAAGCCTCTTATGCAGAACACCAGGGCTACTTTCCAAGGACCTGAGTAACCTCTAGGCATAAAGCTAGAGGATAACTTAATCATTTCTGGGCTTGCAAATCTACCCAGAAAAGTAAGACTTAACAGTGGTGTTTAATGTAGGTCTTCCCACACTCATCCAAACTCAGTACAGGGAGCCACAAACAGCAGAACACCAACACCCACAGGGAAAATTTGGCAGGTTCCAAAACCCATTGAAATAGCCAAAATGGGGGAACCGAAAAATGGCGGCGGAGTGAACGGAGCTACACAGACCGTCTCCCAGAACCAAACTGGAATTACAACTATAACACAGACAAATCGACGGGAAAAACCAACAAAAAAGCAGCTTGCGAGGACCATACAACGAGGGACACTGACCCGATCCCGGTAGGCTTGCGAAGGCGCAAGACAGGGGCTGGGAGCCCAAGGTCAGCAGCTCGGCAGCGGCCTTAGCTGGGAGCAGCGCCCTCGGGTCACACTCCCAGGCGGCTCCACAGCGCAGAGCCAGGACAGAGGCTGAAACAGCCACAGCCACTCACCTTGGGCTCCGGCAGAGGGAGGGCGGACTGGACTGGAACTGTGTCGGGACACTCAGGGTTTGGAGAGCGCTCAGAGCTTTGGCTGAGTTGCTGCCACCCAGGACGGTGGCCACATTGCTCCTTCCCAGGGCTCTGAGAGAGGCAGCAGCCCCTCCCTCGGAGATCCAACCCCACCCTGTGGGCCATTGAAGTACTAATTGAGGCTCACTAACAACCAGCATCTGCCCCACCCTCGGGAAAGCCCCTTGGCTGAGCACCAGAGGGAGTTTTTCAATCAACTGACAACCCAAAACTTATCAAGTAACCTAGATTGCTAGCCTCCAGGCAAAAAGATAGAGGATAACACTACCTTTCCTGGGCTGGCAACTTTAACCAGGAAAGTAAGACTTGACAGTGGTGTTCAACGTGGGTCCTCCCTCGCTCATCTAAACACAGGAGAGGGAGCCACAAATAGCAGAACACCAAAACCCACAGGGAGAACTTGACAGGCTCCAAGCCCACAGTGATAGCCAAAATGGTGAAACACAGAAACAGAAGCCAAATGAAAGAACAAGAGACCTCCACCGAAGATGAGATCAATGTGGAGCAATTCGGCATGTTAACAGAGCTAGAATTCAGAGCCATGATCTTGAGGAAGCTGAACAGCATGAGTAAGGACATAGAGACACTGAAAATAAGCCAATTGGAAATTAAAAACCAACAAGAAGAGATAAAAAATGACATATCAGAAATGAAAAACACATTGGAAGGTTTAAAAAGCAGAGTAGAGGAAGCTGAGGACTGGATCAGTGAATTAGAAGACAGGGTAGAAAAAATCAACCAATCAGAAAAACAAACAAAACAACAAAAAAAACGATTAAAAAACAGGAAGACAGCTTAAGAGAACTATGGGACAACTGGAAACGTAATAATATTCGCATCATAGGAGTCCCCGAAGAAGAAGAAAATGAGCAAGGGATAGAGAATATATTCAAAAAAATACTGAGAGAAAACTTCCCTAATTTGGTGAAGGAAGAAGGCATTCAAGTTCAAGAAGCACAGAGAGTCCCAAGTAAGAAGAACCCAAACAGGCCCACACCAAGACACATAGTAATTAAAATGCCACAAATTAAAGACAAAGAGAGAATCCTAAAAGCAGCAAGAGATAAGCAACAGGTTACCTACAAAGGGAACCCCATAAGGCTCTCAGCTGACTTCTCACAAGAAACACTATAGGCCAGAAGAGAATGGCATGAAGTAATCAAAGTCATGAAAAACAAGAATCTGAATACAAGACTACTCTACCCAGCAAGGCTATCATTCAAAATAGAAGATAAAATAAAGAGCTTCCCAGACCAAAAAAAGCTAAGGGAATACATTAGCACCAAACCAGCACTGCAAGAAATGTTAAAAGGACTGCTGTAATTAGCAGTAGAAATGGGAAGAAAAATAGAACCACACTAAAAAAAAATGGCAATAAATAAGTACATATCAATAATCACCTTAAACATAAATGGACTGAATGCTCCCATAAAAAGACACAGAGTAGCTGATTGGATAAGAAAGCATGACTCATCTATATGTTGTTTACAAGAGACCCACCTCTCAACAAAAGACTCACATAGGTTGAAAGTGAAGGGATGGAAAAAATTTTCCCAAGCAAATGGAAAGCAAAAAAAAGCTGGGGTAGCAATTCTCATATCTGACAAAATAGATTTCAAAATGAAGACCATAACTAGAGACAAAGAAGGCCACTATATAATATTGAAAGGATCTATCCAACAGGAAGATATAACCTTGATAAACATATATGCACCCAATATAGGAGCACCAAAATATATTAAAAATCTTCTGGAGGACTTCCAAGGAGAAATCGACAACAATACAATCATAGCAGGGGACTTCAACACCCCATTGACAGCACTGGATAGATCCTCTAGGCAAAAAATTAGCAAGGAAACAGAGACTCTAAATGAAGCACTAGACCAAACGGATTTAATAGACATCTACAGAGAATTACACCCCAAAACTACAGAATACACATTCTTCTCAAGTGCACATGGGACATTCTCAAAGATAGACCACATGATAGGACACAAACTAAATCTCTACAAGTTCAAGAAGATTGAAATCATATCAAGCATCTTCTCATATCACAATGGCATGAAACTAGAAATCAATTGCAACAAGAACATGCAAAGACATTTCAACACATGGAGGCTAAATAGCATGTTATTAAACAATGAATGGGTCACCAAGGAGATCAAGGAAGAAATTAAAAACTTCCCGGAAACCAATGAAAATGAAGACACAACAACACAAAATCTATGGGATGCAGTGAAAGCAGTTCTGAGAGGGAAGTTCATAGCATTACAGGCCTACCTCAAAAAACAAGAAAATTTTCTAATTGACTGTCTAACCTCACAACTTAAAGAATTAGAAAGCAAACAAAAAGAAAACCCCAGAGCAAGTAGAAGGAAGGAAATAGTAAAGATCAGAGCAGAAATAAATGACATAGAGACAAAAAAACAATTCAAAGGATCAATGAAACAAAGAGCTGGTTTTTCGAAAAGATAAACAAGATTGATGGACCCTTAGCTAGACTCAACAAGAAACAAAGAGAGAGAACCCAAATACACAAAATCAGAAATGAAAGAGGAGAAGTAACAACCAACACCACGGAAATACAAAAGATCGTTAACAACTACTACGAACAACTATATGGCAACAAATTCGACAATCTAAGCGAAATGGACAAATTTCTAGAAACACACAGTCTCCCAAAACTACTCCCGGAAGAGATAGAAAACTTGAACAGACCAATAACAACTAAGGAAATTGAAGAGGTAATCAAGACTCTCCCAGCAAACAAAAGCCCAGGCCCAGATGGCTTCACGGGGGAGTTTTACCGAACATTCAAAAAAGAACTAACACCCATTCTCGACAAACTCTTTCAAAAAATTCAAGAACGCCCTGGCCAGTTTGGCTCAGCGGTTAGAGCGTCCGCCTGCGGTCCGGAGAGACCCGGGTTCGGTTCCCGCTAAGGGCACGTACCTCGGTTGCAGTTTGTCCCCGGCCCTGGTTGGTCGTGCGGGTGGCAGCCACTCGATGTGTCCCTTCACATCGATGTTTCCCTCTCTCTCTCTTCCTCTCTCTCCCTCCCACTCTGTCTGTACAAAAAATGGAAAAAATGTCCTCGGGTGAGGATTAAAAAAAAAAAAAAAAAAAAATTCAAGAAGAAGGAAGACTTCCAAACACATTCTATGAAGCCAGCATAATTCTAATTCCAAAACCAGAAAAAGACACTACAAAGAAAGAAAACTACAGGCCAATATCCCTGATGAACATAGACGTCAAAATCCTGAACAAAATATTAGCAAATCTGATCCAGAAATACATCAAAAAAATTATTCACCATGACCAAGTGGGATTCATTCCAGGGATGCAGGGCTGGTACAATATTCGCAAATCAATAAACGTGCTACACCACATGAACAAAATGAAGAATAAAAACCACATGATCTGTCAGTAAAAATTCTGCTGCATATGATGTCTGAGATTTTGTTGCCCACAGTCTCCTCTAGGATTTTTATGGATTCATGAGTTACATTTAAGTCTTTTATCCATTTTGAGTTTATTTTGGTGTAGGGTGTAAGTTGATGGCCTATTTTCATTTTTCGGCAAGTAGCTGTCCAATTTTCCCAGCACCATTTATTAAAGAGGCTGTCCTTACTCCACTGTATGCTCTTGCCACCTTTGTCAAATATTAATTGAGCATATTGCCTAGGGTCCATTTCTGGGTTCTCTATTCTGTTCCACTGGTCTATATACCTGTTCTTGTGCCAGTACCAGGCTGTTTTGATTATGGTGGCTTTGTAGTATAACCTGAAATCTGGTATTGTGATCCCTCCAACTTTGTTCTTCCTTTTCAAGATTGCTGTGGCTATTCGAGGCCTTTTTTGGTTCCATATGACCTTTTGAAGTAATTGTTCTAATTCTGTGAAGTATGCCGTTGGTATTTTGATGGGGATTGCGTTGAATCTATAGATTGCTTTGGGTAATATGGACATTTTAATGATGCTAATTCTCCCAATCCATGAACAGGGTATGTGCTTCCACTTTTTTACATCTTGCTCTATTTCTTTTTTCAAAGACCTGTAGTTTTCTGCGAATAGGTCCTTATTTCTTTGGTTAAGTTTATTCCTAGGTATCTTAATTTTTTTGCCGCAATGGTAAATGGGATTGTTTGCTTAGTTTCTCTTTCTGTGAGTTCATCATTGGTGTATAAGAATGCCATCGATTTCTTGACGTTAATTTTGTATCCAGCTACTTTGCCAAATTCATTTATTAAGTCTAGTAAGCTTTTGGTGGAGTCTTTGGGGTTTTCTATGTACAGTATCATGTCATCTGCAAATAATGACAATTTCACTTCCTCCTTTCCAATTTGGATCCCTTTTATTTTTTCTTTCTGCCTGATTGCTGTGGCTAAGACTTCCAGTACTATGTTAAATAGGAGTGGCGAAAGTGGGCATCCTTGCCTTGTTCCTGTTCTTAAGGGAAATGCTTTTAGTTTTTGCCCATTGAGTATGATGTTGGCTGTAGGTCTTTCATATATGGCCTTTATTATGTCTAGGTATGATCCTTCAATTCCCACACTGCTGAGCATTTTTATCAGAAATGAATGCTGGATTTTGTCGAAGGCTTTTTCAGCATCTATTGATATGATAATGTGGTTTTTAGAAACAAAGGAGAAAATGAACACATGGGACTACATCAAACTCAAAAGCTTCTGCACAGCGAAAGATACAATCATCAAAACGGAAAGGCTACCCACTGTATGGGAGAGCATAATTGCCAATGATATATCAGATAAGGGGTTAATTTCCAATACATATAGAGTGCTCATACAACTCCACTAAAGGAAGACAAAGAATCCAATTAAAAAATGGTCAGAGGAACTAAATAGACACCTCTCCAAACAGGACATACAAATGGTTAAGAGACATATGAAGAAATGTTCATCATCACTAATCATCAGAGAGATGCTAATCAAAACAACAATGAGGTATCACCTCACACCTGTCAGAATGGCCGCCATCAACAAATCATCAAACAACAAGTGTTGGCGAGGGTGTGGAGAAAAGGGGACTCTAGTACACTGCTGGTGGGAATGCAGACTGGTGCAGCCACTATGGAAAACAATATGGTGTCAACTCAAAAAATTAAAAATTGATCTCCCATTTGACCCAGTGATCCCACTTCTAGGAATATACCCTACGAACCATAAAACACCAATCAGAAAAAATATATGTACCCCCATCTTTGTAGCAGCACTATTTACAATCGCTAAGATCTGGAAACAGCCCAAATGCCCATCAGTAGACGAATGGATCAAAAAGCTGTGGTACATATACACAATGGAGTACTACGCAGCGGTAAGAAAGAAAGATCTCTTATCCTTTGAGACTACATGGAGGGACCTGGAAAGTATCATCCTAAGTGAAACAAGCCAAACAGAGAAAGACAAATTTCATATGATCTCACTGATTTGTGGAATATAATGAACATAACAGTTTGAGGACAATCCCCTAAGGAGTGGGGAGGTGGGAGAGGGATGAATCACAGAACTTATATGCATGTATGCATGAACAGTGGACATGGACAACAATCTGGGGAAGGGGCAGGGAGGGAAGGGGGAGGGGGGAATCAGTGGGGGAAAAAAGGAGAATCATCTGTAACAAAAATTAATCAATAAAATAAAAAAATAAAAAAAAAAACACATGATCATATCAATAGGTGCTGAAAAGGCATTCGACAAAATCCAGCATCCATTTCTGATAAAAACGCTCAGCAATGTAGGAATAGAGGGATCATGTCTTGACATAATAAAGGCCATATATGAAAGACCTACAGCCAACATCATACTCAATGGATAGAAACGAAAAACATTTCCATTAAGAACAGGAACAAGACAGGGATGTCCACTTTTGCCACTCTTATTTAACATTGTACTGGAAGTCTTAGCCACAGCAATCAGACAGGAAGAAAAAATAAAAGGGATCCAAATTGGAAAGGAGGAAGTGAAACTGTCATTATTTGCAGATGACATGATATTGTACATAGAAAACCCTAAAGACTCCATCAAAAATCTATTAGACTTAATAAATGAATTTGGCAAAGTAGCAGGATACAAAATTAACGTCAAGAAATCGACGGCATTCTTATACACCAATGATGAACTCATAGAAAGAGAAACTGAAAAAACAATCCCATTTACCATCGTGCCAAAAATTACGATACCTAGGAATAAACTTAACCAAAGAAGTAAAGGACCTATTTCCAGAAAACTACAGGTCATTGAAAAAAGAAATAGAGGAAGATATAAAAAAGTGGAAGTACATACCCTGTTCATGGATTGGAAGAATTAACATCATTAAAATGTCCATACTACCCAAAGCAATCTATAGATTCAATGCAATCCCCATCAAAATACCAACGACATATTTCATAGAACTAGAACAAATACTTCAAAAGTTCATATGGAACCAAAAAAGACCCCGAATAGCCACAGCAATCTTGAAAAAGAAGAACAAAGTAGGTGGGATCACAGTACCAGATATCAGGTTATACTACAAAGCGACTGTAACCAAAACAGCCTGGTACTGGCACAAGAACAGGCATATAGACCAGTGGAACAGAACTGAAAACCCAGAAATGGACCCAAGGCAATACGCTCAATTAATATTTGACAAAGGTGGCAGGAGCATACAGTGGAGTAAAGACAGCCTCTTTAATAAATGGTGTTGGGAAAATTGGACAGCTACATGCAAAAAAATGAAACTAGACCATCAACTTACACCATGCACAAAAATAAACTCGAAATGGATAAAAGACTTAAATGTGACCCGTGAATCCATAAAAATTCTAGAAGAAAATGTAGGCAACAAAATTTCGGACATCATACGGAGCAGAATTTTCACTGATCCATCACCTAAGGCAACAGAAATAAAGGAGAAAATGAACACATGGGACTACATCAAACTAAAAAGCTTCTGCACAGCAAAGGAAACAATCATCAAAATGGAAAGGCAACCCACTGTATGGGAGAACATCATTGCCAGTGATGTATCAGATAAGGGGTTAATTTCCAATATATATAGAGTGCTCATACAACTCCACAAAAGGAAGACAAAGAACCCAATTAAAAAATGGGCAGAGGAGCTGAATAGACACCTCTCCAAACAGGACATACAAATGGCCAAAAGACACATGAAGAAATGCTCAACATCACTAATCATCAGAGAGATGCAAATTAAAACAACAATGAGGTATCACCTCACACCTGTCAGAATAGCCGCCATCAACAAATCATCAAACAACAAATGTTGACGAGGGTGTGGAGAAAAGGGAACTCTAATACACTGCTGGTGGGAATGCAGACTGGTGCAGCCGCTATGGAAAACAATATGGTGCTACCTCAAAAAATTAAAAATTGAACTTCCATTTGACCCAGTGATCCCACTGCTGGGAATATACCCTAAGAAGCCTGAAACACCAATCAGGAAGAATATATGTACCCCCATGTTCATAGCAGCACTATTTACAATAGCTAAGATCTGGAAACAGCCCAAGTGTCCACCAGTAGACGAATGGATCAAAAAGCTGTGGTACATATACACAATGGAGTACTATGCAGCTGTAAGAAAGAAAGATCTCTTATCCTTTGAGACGACATGGAGGCATCTGGAAAGTATTATCCTAAGTGAAAGAAGCCAAGCAGAAAAAGACAAATACCACATGATCTCACTTATATACGGAATATAATGAATTATTACAGTCTGAGGAATACAGTAGACCCAGACACATGGAAGTAGGGCACAGACTGACATCCCTCAGAAGAGGGGATGGGGGGTGGGGTGGTGGGAAGAGTTAAACCACAGAACTTATATGCATGTATGCATGACCAATGGACATGGACAACTAAGCCGGGGACGGGGCGGAGGTGCGGTGGGGTGGGTGGTGCCAATGGGGTAAAAAGGTAAAACAAAAAAATAAATAAAAATTCATACAAAAAAAAAGAAATAGCCAAAATGGTGAAACAAAAAAAACAAATCCCAAATGAAAGAACAGGAGAACTCTATCAAAGATGAGATAAATGAAATGCAGTTAAGCAAGTTATCAGAGATAGAGTTCAGAGCCATGATCTTGAGGAAGCTCAACAGCATGAGTAAGGACATCAGCACCATGTGTAAAGATATAGAAACATTGAAAACCAACCAAGTGGAAATGAAGAATGACATAGCAGAAATGAAGAACACATTGGAAGGACTAACCAGCAGAGTAGAGGAAGAGGACCAGATCAGTGATCTAGAAGACAGGGTAGAAAAAATCAACTAATCAGAAAACCAAAAGGAAAAAAACAATTAAAAAACAGGAAGATAGCTTAAGAGAACTGTGCGACAACTGGAAACATAATAACGTTCGCATCATAGGAGTCCCCAAAGAGATAGAAAATGGGCAAGGGTTTAGGGAATATATTTGAAGTAATAGTGACAGAAAAGTTTCCTAACTTGGTGAAGGAAGAAGGCATTCAAGTTCAAGAAGCACAGAGAGCCCCCAGGAAGAAGAACCCAAACAGGCCCACACCAAGGCACATAATAATTAAAATGCTAAAAATTAAAGACAAAGAGAGAATCCTAAAGGCAGCTGTAAGAAAGAAAGATCTCTTATCCTTTGAGACGACATGGAGGGACCTGGGAAGTATTATCCTAAGTGAAACAAGCCACGCAGAAAAAGACAAATATCACATAATCTCACTTATTTGTGGAATATAATGAACATAACAGTCTGAGGAACAGGGTAGAACCAGAGACGTGGAAGTAGGGTACAGACTGACAATCCCCAGAAGGAGGGAGGGGGGAGATAAACCACACAACTTATATGCATGTATGCATGACCAATGGACATGGACAACAAAGCTGGGGACGGGGTGTGGGGGGATGGGGAGGAGGGTGTCAATGGGGGGAAAAGGAGAAACATCTGTAACAAAAATAAATAAATAATATTTAATATGAAACAATAAAATTTTTCAGCAAAATAAAAACAGAGGTGAACCTAGAGTGTCAAAATATTAGTCATTCTGATTCTTAATAGCATATATGGTGGCCCATTGTAATATTCTCTCTAGTTTAGTATATAGAAAAACTTTTTAAAAATTAAATATAGCATGAGATACTCAAATAAATTTAGTCAAAGGAACACAAAAAGGCAAAGCAGGGGGAGGGAGGAAACATGGTGGGGAAGGAGAAAGGAATGAGGAGGGAGGGAAGCACAGAGAAAGGCCTGGACTGCAGGGAGTTGAGGTTCTGGTGCAATAGGACACAAGTCAGGCCGAGGAGTCTAGATTTCTAACAAATATTCCCAGGTGCTTCTGATGCAGGTAGTCCTTAGAGAGCATATTCTGAGAAACACTAACCTACTTTTGAGCTTAGCGTGGACTGAATGAATTGTCAGTGGAAAGAGGACAGGCTCCAGAGTCAAGAGGCTTCAGCTCAAACCTTAGCTCAGTCCTCACAAGCTTTAAACATTGGTCAAGGTGCTTCACCTTTACCATTAAAATGGAGATAATAATACATACCATGCCAGATTACTGTGAGGATAAATATTTAAAGAAACTTCCAGAATCTGAGTTATACAAACAATGAGAATTAATTAAATCTTTAGAATATCTTTAGAATATTCTTTAGAATATCTCCATTAATGGGTATAAGCACACCCAATGCATTCAGAGGCCCATGTGCAAAATTAAGTCAATTTGTAAACTGAAGGATAAGAGTGGCCAATAACAGAGAAAGTCTTTATTCAGAAATATACATACACAAAACAAATTAGGGAAACAAAACACCTCTATATTATCATCAAATTCCAAAACGGATAACTTTTGTTATTGTTGTTGTTCTTATTATGGTCACTTTTGTTTTCTAAGTTAAGCTTAGAATTCCACCTGAACAAAATAAATTACAAGATGTTCCTCTGTAAAACTTGTCATACACAGTATACCTAATGTTCAATAGATTTGTATAAAACATAAGTTACACCTATCCCAATATAATTGTTTTGTGCATATGTGTGTATCATTTACTTACTGTACTTGAAGTGGCCACCAGTTTAATTCACAAGATCAAAAGGAATCTGATGTCCCTCCCAAACAGAGGACTCAGAATGGAATCTTAGGAGCCATTAGAAGTATTGGCCCAAATTTTGCAGAGTATGGATATAAGGATGATCCAAAGGCAATGTCCTTGGAATAAAACAAAAACAAAATAGGCTGCAAAATTGGGTCATCCATCTCAAGAGGTTAGGCACAATGGCAGGATCTAGGCAGAAAGGAGCAAAGCGGAAGGCCAGGAACACGAAGCAGAAAGAGGGTTTACAGCGGAAGGAGAGCGGTTGTGTGAGCAGCGGGCGCTCACATGGTCTGCGATTCCGTGTGAGGTGGACCCTCCAAGAAGGTGGCCAAACTGGCTCAGAAAACCAAGAACTAGAAAGTGCATTTTATTTCAACAGAACAGTTAATAATCAAATTAAGTACTTCTTTATCCAATGTCAGAATTTTGTGTATATCTGAATACTTCATTGAACTGTGTTGTTGTGTTTTTTAATGAGTTCCTACTACTTTTGTTGCCATTTTCATGAGTGAGGCTACGTAAACTGCATGATGTAACAAAGGACACACAAAGCCCAAGTGGTGCAGTAGGCAGCTGGTTAGATATTAATGAAAAAGAAGGGGCAAAACTGGCTAAACCGGATTAAGGCGGAAAGCTACAGCTTCACAGACACCCCAGGGGCCAGCTGCATCCTCCGCCAAAGGGACATTAATCCCAGAGCAGGCAGGAGGGACCACTTCCCAGTCTCCCTGGGGAACAACCCTCCTGTGCACCCGATTATGCAGGAGGGTGGGAGGGATAAACCGCAAGGAGGACATTCCTCTGCTGGGCACAGGCACAGCAGAAGCTAAAATGGCACGGGGGACGTCCTTCTACTAAGCACAGGCACAGCCGAACCCAGATGACGCGGCAAAACTATGAAGGATGTGCAGCAGGAGCCAGAATGGAGTCCATGGAAGGGAAGAGACAAAACTCGGGGAAAAGACCAGGTAGGATAAGGGCATGAAACCCCAGAAGATCCAGGAAAGGGATTGGACAGGGCGAGGCATCTGAATAAATCCAGGAAAAGCCAGGAAAGAGATTGTGTAGTTTAAAAGAAAGCCTACTCTAGCCCAAACCTAAGGAAATATACTTAAAGTTTAACAAAGGCCCAAGGTTCTCTCTCTTCAGCAGCTGTGAGGGCTGCAGTGCACTGATGGGGCGGATGGGACCAGACTGCTGGACCACCGGAGCCTCGAATGCCGGGATAACGCCCCGCAGCTTGGGTCCTGGCCTCATCCTGGGCCTGGTGGGGACAAATACAGGCCTTCAGCCCCAGAGGCTGGGTTCTTCCACAGCAAGGTAGAGCTAAGCCACCTGGTCATGGATGAGACGGCAGGGCTGGTGTACCTGGGGGCAGTCCTTTGTCTTCACTCCAATAAGCATTTCCACTATATCTCAAATCCTCCTATGCCTGTATCCTTGTAATGCATTTCCTGCAATACTGTGGGAAAATGTTATTTCCTCTGGCAACACAAGGACAACCCCTACCTGAGAGAAACTGCAATCTCATCTAAGTGACCAATCAATACCACCAATAATGATGGCCTCCATACACGGGGACTATGAGACTATCGCTCCACAAAGGTCAGGTGTGAGATGCCATACTACTTCACTTTTTCTAAATTACATAAATCTTCTCTGAGCCCACATCTGCATATATAGCAGGAAATTAAAATATCAATATTGTGGGAGAAACCATCTCTCCATACAAAAATTGAGAGTCTTATGCTATCCAAAATATTCAAGAAAAGGTTCTCAGGTGTTCAAGCCACACTGGGCACCAATGACATGTGTACTGAACAATCCTGAGAAGATCTTAATCCATGTGATACCACTGGTTCTGGGTGAAAGTTGGGCATGGAGACTGCACAGCTTCCTTGGTGTGGCCCAGCCTCTGCCTCAGGAAGCCCCAGAGGAGAAAGACTAGTCCTCACTGTTGATGGAACATGGAAGATTCCTCCTCAGTCTTGTCTAAAATGCCCCAAGCCTCTCTCCTCTTCAACTTTGCCCACTTCTGCCTCTCCTGATATTCAGACCCTGTTCTCCTCCAATCCAGTCTTGCTGCGGAGCCTCTGTGCTTTGGAAAACCTGAGTGGAGGTGTCTTCTGGGGACCCAACACATTTCCTACCAAGCTGGAAACACCAATGTTATCGGCAGAAACCTAAACTCAAAGCACTAAAAGGCCTGACTTCATCCTTGTTATAGAGAAGGAAAAACATGTACAGCTACAAGCACGAAGCCCAAATCAATACCTGATGCACGTAATTTAACTAAATGGCCCGGCACTGAATGAATTCTGAGTGGGCAGCTCTAGCAAGAACCCTGAGTGTGGAATTATCACACACAGATTTGAATCCCAGCACCCCCGCACGTCAGCATTGTGACCTAAAGCAAACCAATCATTCTTCCTTACTCTTGGGCTTCTCTACGGTAAAGTGGAAGTACTTGTTTTCACCAAATCATGGAATAGTTTTGAGGATCCAATCACGGAAGGTAGGTAAAGATAGTTTGTCGATTGGAAAGCATTTGTAGGGGTTTGAATACTGTAGAAATGAAATTAAGTAAGACATCAGTGTGTGCTAGAGTTGCCAAAGAAAACTTCATGGAGGAAACAGAGCTGAGTTCAAATGTTTTCCAAATAATAGAATTTGGACAGAAAGAAAAGAGAATAATTTGGGAAGAAATACAAAGGCAACAATGATGAGAGCATGAGTGAAGGGCAGGCCAGTTGTCAACCTGTAATGGGCCTCTGTACCTACCACCACTGACTGGTCCTAGGACAAGGCCTTCCTCCAGGGACAGGTTAGAACTAAGGCAGGGCGGTGTCCTTTGGCCTAGACAGGAGCATGTCTGCAGACGGACGTGGTCATGAGCCATCAGCTTCAGGGAATGGGGGTCTGGGCCACTCAGTGTAGCACCCACCTCAGGCACACTTCTAGTGAAAGGTATTACTGGACCCAAAACTCTGGTATCCTGAACCCTAGAAAATGTTCTGTTTTCTGTTTTGTGTGTGCACGCGAATGTTCCAAGGCACTGACTCAAGACCAGTAACTAAGAATACTTGTTTTCTCCACTAAAACAAAGAGTGAAGAAAAAGAAGTTCCATATTACCAAAACAATACATAAACACTCCTTTAAGTTGTTACCAATATATTCTTTATCAATAATAAAAAGTAATAGAAATAATGACATAAAAATAGAAGAAAAAATAGTTGATAGTGCTAGTGTATGAGTAAATGAAGAGAAGAAATGCCTGAACGTGTGATTTCTTCCCCCTCCTCAGAATTTTCAGAAACCCAGGGAGGCATGGCTGGCACCAGTTTCTCGTCTGGGTGCCACAGAAAAGTGAGATGCATGGAAGATTGTTGCAGTTGTTTTTACAGCCTGCTCTCTCATGTGCTGTTTATTTGTTTTACATGGAAGGCTCAACAGCTTATGCATCAACTTAAGACTACTGTTTGTTCAATTTTAATAAAAATAAATGTCACCCAGCAGTCTGACTCTCTTTGCCAGGACAGATAAAGCCCAGAAATCAGCTTTCATCAAGAAAATGATACTCAGATCTTGTTCATGTTGGTTCATTTGTTAGGCATCTGTCTTGATGTGTCCCTCACATATTCCACTGTCTTATAAACCTAAAGTGATGATTGGTGGTCACATAAGTGATGGGGGATGGGTAGGGGTATATGTCTTTGGGTAAAGTCCCCACTAAAATTTAAGAAGAGAAACTATTGTCAGAGTACTATTTCAACATGTGTGAAGGTATCTGTAGTGCATCAGATATGAACAGATTTGTTTTAAGGCATATCTGTATTGCTCTCTGTGGAGCTGCCTTATTTGAGATGGTATAATAAGTGAAAAGGTAAGCAAATAGGGTAGGTTTAAGGAAAAGGTTCTGAACTGTGGGGATAGAACACTGGATTATCCTCATTGACCTGCTATAATATTCCACAGAGATTTGTCCACCGTTGTTTCCCACTATAGAAGGTACCTGTGGTCTTATTTTAGTCTCTGACATACATCAAAATTACTATACATTAGGTTCTGTACTACTGTATTATATGAGCCTCAATTTATATATGTTCCTACATCTGCTACCTATTAGTCCCTTCTAAAAATGATTTTTCCTGAATCTGGGGCAATATAAATGAGTTCAAGTAAGTAAGTAAAGGAAGCAAAACGATGTGTTGACATTTTTCATTCTGAAGATATTTTTTCCTTAGCAGTTTGACAGCCCACACTTATACACACATATGCACATAGTCACATGAATACACTTAGATATATATAGATGCCACCTGCATCTGTTCCCTTTGGACTAATAGCAAAGTTGCTCCATAAAGTACGGAAATCAGAAAGTGATTTAAACTCTACTGAGATACTTAACAGGAAATCAAGAAGAGAGGCATCAGTAAATAACTGGGGAACAACATTAGTACTTAAAATCAAGAAACAGTAATGGAAAGTTCATTATAGATTGTCTTTGAGAGGTCATCCTCTTACTGATGAGGAGATGAGACCACACACATTTAAAAGACCTGTCTTTCTTACTTAATTCCTGCATCAGAGAAAGAACCCAGTTTTTCTGACTCCCTATCCCACTTAAACCATCTGCCCATGGATCAGGCAAGCAATGGTCATACCACACTGACTTCACTCCAGGACAGAAGCTGTTTATCCTTCCAGCCTCTTCCAATGGAAAAGGCCTAGCTAACAGAGTCCCTAAATTTAAGTAGACCAAGTGTTTAGGTGGTTATAGAGCACTAGTTCTAGAAAATGATTCATATTACCTGAATATGGAAAACAGCTTAACCATAAAAATAAGGCATTTCCCCCAGCCAGTGTGGCTCAGAGGTTGAGCAATGATCCATGCACCAAGAGGTCACTGGTTTGAGACCTCGTCAGGGCACATGCCCAGGTTGTGGGCCTGATCCCCAGTAGGGGGCATGCAGGAGGCAGCTGATTGATGTTTCTCTCACGTCGATGTTTCTATCTCACTCTCCCTTCCTCTCTCTGTAAATAAATCAATAAAAACATATTAAAACACACACACACAACTCTAATCTCTCTCAAATAAGATGATTCTTACCTCCAAAAACAATACTGTTGCCATAACATGTATCAAAACACATTTAGCTATTTTTAAGTACTTGATATTTTAAGATTATTTAATTACCAGAAGATCAATAATAAAATATAATTCTATAGTGCTTTGCAGTTTACAATTAATTTCATATGCATTATCTTATAAAACCATACAATGTGAAATTTTAAATCCTATTCATCCTTTAGTTATTAGCTTAGAAATTGCTTCATCTAGGAAGCCCTCTCTAATCTCTGCAGATGGAATCAGGTGACCTTGTCACGTGTTTCTGTATCACTTAACTTCCTTGTTTAATTATGTCATTTCCTTCTGAGTTCTATGGAGACAGAAACTGTTTCTATCTCACTCATCAGTGTATACTTAAAACCTAGTAGAATGCCAGGCACATATTAAATATAAAGATATATGTGTTAATAAATGAAGGAATGGATGAACAAAAGAAATATTCTGAAAACTTGGGAGAGAGAGAAAAAAAAGTTTGAAATGTCAGAAGTTTGCTACGGCCGACAGCTATGCAGCAGGCTGAGGGTCACGTCCTCCAAGAGGTTCCTTCTTTCTTCCATTTCTGCACCCATACATCTCCAAGACCTTCATACATTTCATTATCATAATGGCTACTGCGGCTGCAGCCCTAACAGGGCAATGAGAACAGGGCAGGAATCGTGATGCCTGTTCTTTTTTTTCCCCATCTGTTCCCTCGACAAAATGTTTTTAAGTCAGAAACTGCCTGAAAGCTTCCTTTCTAGTTAATGATGCTGTTGCTATTCAATAGGAACACAGTTTGCTTTGGGTGCTTTTGTACCATAGTCCTATACATTAGCTCTCCTTATCAAACATACAGAATACACCAGAAGAAAGATGGTAGATATTATCTTCTTCCTGTGACTTTGTAAACCTCACATAAAGGCTTGAAGGTCTGGGGAAGTGACAGATAGGGAATTTTATCTTTTACAAAATAATCACACAACATAGTTAAACCAACTACACTCTGGAGGCCCATACTGATTTGTAACAGGAAGTAAAAATCACATGGCCCTAGTCAAAATGTGGCTTTTTCAATCCCAAGATAGCTGATCAATAAAATAATTTTGGCACCACTTAGGCTAGAATAAAATGGCTAACAAATGTGGACTATAACTAACATTCAAATTTCTACATCAAATAAATGATACTATTTCCCCCACTTCCTTCCCTCCTCTGCTCCATCCCTCTCCCTGTTTAAGGCCTCCTGGGAATCATTTGTCATCCCTGCAAACCCAGATGGCTAACTTTTAAAATATATGTTTATAAAATACTCACACTCTGCTCTGCCTCTTAGACTCCCTTGAAATAAAGCAGCCGTAATCTCTATGACCACTGCCGCCGTTAATGCCGATCATAAAAGCTGGAAAAGAGGCAGAGATGCTGATTTACCATTTGTTGCTATGCTCACATATCCTCTTTCTAATAAAAATCAGGGAAATTATTACTTTCTGAAAGCTTACCGCTTCGACATTTGTATTCTGAACCTCCTCCACTGGACGATTTCAATGTTTCCCATGCTATTCTTTTCTTCCCAAGGAGCTGACAATGTAAATGTGCCACACTTGAGCTCCACGGTGTACTGAGCTAAGAGAGCACGTGTTCTTTCATCGATAGTGCAAAATTTGGTGTTTAGGGAGCAATGGTGTGAGCTCTAACTCAGATTTAGCGACAAATGCTGTTTGAGACTCCAGTTCCATTTTTGGATATAATATAATTTGAAAGCTTAGATGTCTTTCCTTAAGAATTTTTCTTCCCGAGATTTAGGTAAAAATAGTGGTGCTACAATGTCTCAGATGAATAATACCTTATTCTTAATATCTCCTTTATTGAAGTTTGGTCTGACACATTAATATAAATGAAGTCCAACAGCACTAAAAATGCACAGCAGTAAGGTATAATCATTGGCATATATATCTGGATAAGGTATAGGACTCCAAGAATATATGGTGTTAATTTGATTTAGCTTGATGCTTTATATGTACTTTCAATTACTCAAAATTATACTGTAAAAACACTAAGAGTTTTGTCTGGCCAGTGCTGCTCAATGGTTGAGCATCAACCCATGCACCAAGAGGTCACCAGTTCAATTCCCGGTCAGGGCACATGCCCAGGTTGTGGGCCCAATCCCCACTGGGGGGCATGCAGAAGGCACCAATTTATGTTCTCTCTCATCGATGTTTCTATCTCTCTCTCCTTCACCCTTCCTCTCTCTAAAATCAATAAAGAAAAAAATTTTTTTAAAAGAACACTAAGAGTTTTTATGAGACTGACGCGCTGCCTACTGCGCTAAGAGGGCACCTGCAAACACTAAGAGTTTTTAAATGACCTTTTCACCTAGCCATATTACCAATTATGAAATTGTATCCCCTCCACAAAACCAAGGAGTCATTCAAAAGAAAGCAATCGCTGAGTTACCCTATTTTACCCACCTACACATACACACACACACACACACACACTGAATTATGCATATACACTCCTACCTTAAATAAAGCAAAAAGACAGAGGGTCAAACTAGGACTAATCTATGCTAGTAAAGCTCTATAGTTAACTCTGTCTGAAATACTCCGGGAAAGAAGTTGGGAAAAAAAAAACTAAAGAGTTATGGAAGTAGACTCAGAAGACAAGATTGTGAGCTCCTTGGGGGGATAGGAGTGAGTCTTGAGTGAGGTCAGGCATAGCAGATAACATGGATGGATGGATGGATGGATGGATGGATGGATGGATGGATGGATGGACGGACAAAAATTGATGAAGAAGAAACTCAGAAAAGTGAAGGAAGGGTCCTTTATTTCAACACAAACAACAAATATGTACTGAGTATCCACTGTGATATAAGTACGAAGTTAGAGTTCAAGACATATAATATTAGTAATAGTCAAAATTTATTCAGCAGTTACTAAGTGTCAAGTACTATGCTAAGAACTTTTACATACATACTTTGTTTAATGTTCACAACCTAATGTGGTAGCTATTATTACTATCCTCATTTAGCAAATAAGAAATTATAAATAATTTTTTTTAATTTCCCTGCCTAAAGTCACACAGTTCACAAATAAGGGTTCTAGAGTTAACATCTGGGCATTCTCAAGCCTACATTCTATTTTGATATATTGTCCAATTTAGATAGATCAGCTTATAATCTACTGAGGGGGAGGCTTCTCAATAAGTATGTTAATAAAATGTAAGGTAAACATCATGAGACACTATAAATAAAGTTATATGTTGTTTCAAAGAAGTAAATCTCATATCCAGTAGATGCTGTAAAAATATGTAGCCCAAAGATTCAATAACAACACTCAGCAATAAATTCCAGGTCCTACAAAGATTTTTCTTTGAAACAACATACTCTGCTCATTTCTACTGCTATTTCTCTTCTCCATTTAAATTTTAGAGTTAATCCCTCCATTCTCTGTTTCTGAAGTACTTTATACAAAGTTTTTTATTGTCATCATCTATTTAGAGATCTGCTTCCCCCACTAGATAAACTTCCTGCAGGTAAAATCTCTCTCCATACTTTCACCCTAACCTCACTTCCTAGAAGCAGTGTGTAGCAAATGGCCAATAAATGTTCATTCAATGAATTATAATGTACTTTAGTGGCTACACAGATGTAATACAATAGTATGGCTTCAATTTAAATGCAATAATTGTAACTCAACTTTAGATTAAACAAGTTCTTAAGGTTCGAGATGACAGGCATTTGGGCATTATTTTTCTACAGTTTCAAGTTGGCTATTATTGTTCTATAATAAACGAAGAGAGTGCTAGAGAAGTTGAAATGACTAATGTTTTCTCAAACATTATGCATATATCTACAAGGAGCCAGACTAAAAGTGGCAAATGCATGTCACCTGTGCCACCACACTCCTTGAATGCTGAAGAGAGACCGCTAATTATCATGACATTCATTTCCTCTGAGCTTGGACTCATCCTTAGCATCCTTTCCACATGATATTCTAGCAGTCACTGCCAACTGATGGGTGCTTCATTACCACTTAACACTTGTCATGTTTGACCCAGATCAAATCGCATAATTTTCCTATCTGTAACATTTTACCATTTAGTACTTCTTCCAGTGAAAGAAAGTATACAGGCATCTCAGGGAACCCTTAGATAACCGGGGTTCCAGATTTTATTTGAGCCAACTGGGTCCCAAGAGCCAGCCTGCAGACCATTGCTAATCTGCAGCCTGTGTTTCACCACTTCATGGGGGAAAGCGGAGAAAAATGTTCCACATGCTACTCTGAATAGCTGCATTAGAAGCACCTGGGGAGCTTTTTAACATCTAGATCCCACTCTTAAATAAACATCTCTATGGATTATGTCTAGAAATTATTTGAACATATATATTATGATGTATAGTCAGCTTTAGGTACTATTAATGTGTCTGTAGGTACATTTTCAAATGTATATTTTTGAAGCAGAATACTTTTTTAAAAAACTATCATTTTTACCACTTTTTAAAAAATATGTTTTTACTGGATTTTTAGACAGAGAGGAAGGGAGGAGATAGAAACATCGATGTGAGAAACACCCATCAGCTCCCTTGTGCACGCCCCCTACTGGGGATCCAGCCCACAACCCGGGCCTGTGCACTGACTGGGAATGGAACTGGGACCTCTCAGGCCATGGGTGATGCCCAACACACTGAGCCACACAGGCTGGGCAATTTTTACCATTCTTAATTCTTAAGTTTTATATATTCTATATATGAAAGAATGGGAATGGTAAATGGTAGTAGTGTGGATTCCTCTTTTTAGTGCTATAGGAGGCAAAATAGAGTTGGAGTTCCTACATAAAACTCCTTTTTCTGATTTTTTTAAACCCAAGACTTTGGAAACTACAGGTCTAGTGATACCAACTTCTCAGATGAGACAAGTCTGCAATCCAGGGTGAAATGGTACGTGGCTTGTCAGGAATCTATTCTCAGTCAAAACTGAAGACTCTCGTGGGAGATAACTCAGCCTAAGAGGAAAAGTATCAAGAGGACAAACTAGGCTAAGCAGCAACCCTTCTTCCAGGAAATGGTGGGGGATGGGTCTGGTGTTTGTCACACGCCTGGCCCTGGAACAGCCCACACAAGTTCATTATGTCCAGGGGCCAGGCAGTGGAGTTGTGAGAAGAAAGGAGAAGAAAAAGGGGCAGTTTATAAGGTAAGAAATAATAAGGGCCACACTCTTCATTAATGCCTCTGGAAGACATTGAGGTTTAGAAACAACCCTGACAGTATAGCACGTAAAGGGGATAGAGTTATTCCCCCTCCTTTTCCCATGTGCCACTAGGTAATTTGGGCACCTCAGGGCCTTCAGCATGTCTATGGCAGCAGCAGCCTGTTGGGAGACAGAGAAGGAGCTGCTGTGGGCAGGGAGAAACCATAGCACTTGTCCAAATAGAGTAGCAGAGCCCAGAGAAGGCATCAGCGGGGTCTGAGGGACAGCAGTTCCGAACAGTGGCAGCATGTCCAGCAGCAGCAGTGACCCCCAGCAGGCAGCGTGGAGCCCAGCAGGCATATCCAGTACACACTGGTGCTCAAGGACTGCCCTGTGGTTCTCTGTGAGCATTTATGATGAGAGACATCCCAGAAACACTTGAGATAAAGAGGGAAAGTTCTTTTTTATTTATTTTTGATTCTAACCCGAGGACATTTCTGCATAGAGCAAGAGGGAGAGAGAGAAGAAGAGAGAGAGAGAAACATCAATGTGAAAGAGACACATTGACTGGCTGCCATCCACATGACCCCAACCAGGGCCAGGGACAAACTGCAACCAAAACATCTGCCTTTAGCGGGAACCGAATCCGGGTCTCTCTGGACTGTGGGCCGATGCTCTAATCACTGAGCCAAACTGACCAGGGCAAGAGGGAAAGTTCTTTATAGGGGGTCCAGGACCAACATCAGTAGGCTTTGGCAAGAGTCCACGAAGTTTTGATACACAATCTGGCTATCACCCCATTTCAAATCTCAGCATAGTATAGCCCAAAAGCAAGTAGCCTTTGTGAAATGAGAATGCAGGGCACACTAGCAAGTTCTATAGGGGCCCTCTCTCACAATACTCCAGGTTTTGAATTTCTCTATTGATCACATATAAATAGGGTCAAAACTAGTCTAGAGAAAGGAAAAATGACCCTAGAGATGGCATCAAAACTAATTCAAACTACAACTCAAACAGCCCCAGGGAAAACGTTTTCCACAACTATTAAATTTTTGTACTATAAGTAGGGGTAGCTTACTGTCCCTTGGTAATTCTTCATCCAACATATTAGTATTATTCCAGTTAGTTTACCAAAAAAGAGACCTCACTCCCCCGGTCAAAGCAGTGCTAACCTTCTCCCCCGGCCATAGCAATGGGTGCAAGAATCAAATTAGCATGCTTTCTTAGTTTTTGTTGTTTTTTTCCCCAAATGGGAGCTAAGTAAGACTATGCTGTTTTTATTGTGTGTTTGTGTGTTTGTTTTTTTCTAATTGAGCATTCATGCCACCAGAAAAAAAGGTCATCCACAGTAGGAACACATGAGGTTGAAACAGAAAGAAGCAGAGAGGAGAGATGGAGAGGAACGTGTACAACGGTGTTCAAGACCCTCGTTTCCATCTCTGAGGTCCTTAGAACTACCGTGGTTCTTTTAGAAACTCATTTGACCGCATGAACTAGTCTCAGTGCCTGAATAAATTTCCTAATTTGAACTGGGCTTCTGACCAAAAGAACCCATGGCTAAACTGTGTTAGGATATTTTCAGCTGCAAGTACAAAAATTTACTAACAGTCTCTTAAATCTTAAGAATATTTATTGCTAACAAGTCTAGAGGTGGTCCCATTTTCTAAAATGCCATCGAGAACCAAGTTTCTTTTCTCCTTCTCTCTGTCGCTCACAGAGTATAGGATTTCACCTCAGGCTTGTAGCCTCATGGTCACAAGATGATTGCCACACACTTGACATCATGTAGTCAGATCACAGCATCCAAAGCAGGACCAAAAACCAAGGGTACAAATCAGCTCTGTTACTTTCCAGGGAGGAAAAGATTTCCCAGAAAATCCCCATCTGATTTTCTATTACATCTCATTGGCTAGTACTGCAAGAACCATGACTGACCTACACCTCCCAATTTATCCCATGACTAGGTACTTTGCTAACAGCATTCTGTTAACAAGAAAGAAAGGGAAATTAATGTAAGAGTGAGTCTCCAACAATGTCTCCTGTGACTCTACAGAGATTTGAGGTTCAAGGACATAATTGTGGCCATATTTCAAGCTGGATTTTCTTGAATGATGATGGTGAGCATGGCGGTGGTGGTGGTGGTGGTGGTGGTGGTGATGATGATGATGATGATGATGATGATGGTGGTGATGATGTAGTTCTAACTCCAGACCAGGCTCTATTCTAAATATTTACTTAATCATTAAAACAATTTACTGCAACCTCACAACACCCAATGAAATAGATGCTATTATCACTATCATATTAGACATGAGGAAAGAGGCATCTAGGAACTAAGGAGCTCATACAAAGCCACTTGGCTAGAAAATATGGTGTTGAGATTTGAACTCCAGAAATCAGGCCCTTGGGATGAAGATCTGCTACATTGCATTACACCAGAATGTTCTTTCTCCTAAATCAAACAAGAGAATTGTAGGAAGAAAATACAAAGTTTTGTGCATATGGAAAGTACGGTTGTTAAAGTACTATTTTTTCCCTTGGCTGACCTTGAAGTTATAGATGCTGTATTTCCAAAAATAATATATTATTTCCAAAATGTAGATCATTCTCACTAACCTCTTTTCTGGTCCTTCCTATGCACACAAATGACAGAGCATAGGATTAGAAAATCCTTTGTACAGGGAAATACAGAAGAATTCAATTAATAATTTCAATTTCATTTGGCATTAAAAATAGGTGTTTTAAAAATAGATATCTTTACCTCAATGAAAGGAACACCATTAAATGAAAAGAATTTCCCCTGAAGACTGAGAACTCAATGGCACTATATTATTAGTCAATGGATTTAAAGTTACAAAGACTCAAAGCCCAGGGAATATTTTACAGGGTTTTTACCCAATACATTTGGATAGCAGGCCTTGGGAGATAGAAAAAATTTATTTTAAAGAGATGTCAGAAGCTAAAACTTTTTTTAAAGTAGTCTTACAACGGTAAATAAACAGGTAACATGGGATAGTATAATATCATTTTTCAAGCAAAATACGTTAAAACCAGAACAGAACAAAGTAAACTTAGATTAAGCCCATCTAAAAGTTAAGTCAACAGAATTTATTAGAATTTAGGAATCTAACTTTCTGTTCTTATTCTTAATGACTTCAATTGTTAGTCATACAGGCAAACTTTTTAAAAAATGAATATAATTCTTGTCTCAACAGTTTCCCTTTAATTAACTCTCTGGTCTAATGTCAGCCAATTGTTTTCAAACGGTGATTAACTTCTGCTCCACTGTGTGAACAGTAACCAAGCTGTGTCTCTGTAGCAGCTGCCATTTCACACCTGAAGAGGCAGGGAGATGACTTCCTGCTGGACTGGTGTAATAACTGGGGACATAAACATGAACATGTCCTTGAAATCTTCACTGGACAATGTTAATAACTTCTACTTAGATGGTTAGCTGATGTTTCCCCTTCTATCTCTAAGAGAAAATAAGAAGAGATAGGAGTATCAATACAATCCTATGCATTAAATAAAATAAATTAGAAACCCAATGTTAAATAACCAAGGTTATGCAAGCCATTCTTACTAGATAAAACAAATGATTCCATGCATTTCAGTTGTTAGAAAGTTAGGTAGAGAAAAAAAGTTTGCTTAAAGTATCAATTTATTCATTCATACTAAGCACCTTCATTTGTTCAAGCACTAAACTAGGACCAGGGACAGAAATGAGGTAGACCCGACCTTGACATCAAATTAGTCATAGAATATTCAAAGGTCAAGTAACCAAAAATCCATCTATTTCCTAAAGCTAATAAAATATTTTACCCTAAATTCAAGAATCTGTGCATCCCATTGATCATGCATATCTTTTCTATCACAGGTCTTTCTTGAGTCTAAAAAAAGACATTTTCATCTACTAGCAAGGTTTCAAAATTTTTTTAATCACTGAAACCATCTCCCTAACATTTTCATCAGGAAACCCCAAAACAAGATATCTTTGCTGATTCTTCTAAGACCTTGGTTTTACTCAACACTAAAAGGTATAGATATTGTTCTGGCCAGTTCGGCTCAGCAGTTAGGGAATGTTGGCCTATGGACCGAAGGGTGGAGGGTTGGATTCCTGGTCAAAGGCACATGCCTGGGTTGCAGATTTGACCTGGTCCCGGTTGGGATTGTGTGGGAGGCAACCAATAGATGTGTCTCATCGATGTTTCTCTCTCTCTCTCCCCCTCCCTTCCTCTCTATCAAGGATTAATAAAAAAATAAAAATAAAAAGATGCAGATATTTAATTAGTCTACCAACTAATCCTGGGTATCAGTGTGACAGTCCACCTATCATCTGGTAATTTCTAACGTATCTAGAGGTAGCCAAATGTTTGGCATCCAACCGCTAAAGCATTTGAATGACTGAGCAACTTGTAACTGTCATCCCAATATTTTAAAGTAGAAACTAAATATCAAAAAATTTTGTTAACCCAAATTCCTCATGCTTTAACTTGATTACCTTTTTTCTTCTTATTCTGTTGTGATGCAGAGAATAATGCTTATAATTTTCTATGCCCTGGTCTTGAAAGAAAACAGTGGTTTATTAACATTGGTAATGTTTTGAAATTTATGATAGATGGTAACTCTACCATATTACTGAGATTAAAATATCTATTTATTCCACAATTATTCAGTACCTTATAGACCAGATAGTATGTTATAGATAGAGATGCAGTAGTGAGACACAGTCCTATTCTCTTGAAAGTTCTAGACTTATGGGAGAAACAGAAAAGATGACTGACATACGTAGGACTGTGACAAATGATTCTAAACAGGAAGGACCCAGCATTATAAAAGCCTAAACTAACAGAATAGGATCTCCTGGAAGAAATGAGATAAGACTTCGATAGGCAAATGACCTTCAAGCTCATAAAAAAAGAGTAAGTACAGCCCTGGCCGGTTTGGCTCAGCGGTTTGAGCGTCGGCCTGCGGTCCGGAGAGACCCGGGTTCGGTTCCCGCTAGGGAACGTACTTCGGTTGCGGTTTTTCCCCGGCCCTTCATGTCGATGTTTCTCTCTCTCTCTCTCCCTTCCTCTCTCTCCCTCCCACTCTATCTGTATACAAAAAAAGGAAAAATATCCTCGGGTGAGGATTAAAAAAAAAAAGAGTAAGTACAAGAGAAAATCGGTGTCCTGGTCAGAGGTGAGAGTATGCAAAGGCCCTGTGGTAGGAGAAAGCATGATAGCAATCAACTGTTCTCACAGTGTGGTCAGGAACCGTTATTAAGATAGTCAAAAGTATTTTCATAATAATATCTTACTTTAATTTTCCACTATACTTTTTCTCATAGATGTGCTATAAATTTTCCAGGGAAATCATGACATGATATTGCAAAAGTTTAAATGCAAGAACAGATATAAGAATCTAGATGTCTTTTATTAAACCAGATATTAAAGAAATTTGCAGAATATAAAGCAAAGCCACACTTCTTACTCATTTTTATTTTTAAAAATATAGTTTTTATTAAAAAATAACATAAAATAGCTTATTAATGTTATTTTAATGAATTAATAAATAAGCACTGTAAAATTTTTTTGTTTTCATGACTAATTAATGGAAAACATCATTAAATATAACATAAAAATAAAAGCTAATTGTCATCCTCAACAAATTTTAAGATATTAAAGAAAACGGATCCTGAGACCCAAAAGTTTGAAAACTGCTAAAGAAATCAAAAAGGACAGTGTGGCTGAAGCAGAGAGAATGAGAGAGAAAATCCCTCACTAGAGTATTGCTTCCTCTTTTTTTGCCCCTCTCACCAGTATCCCACTTATTTCCTTTCAATTTAGAGAAAACAACTCACTATGTCTTTCACAAATACATAGATATGCAAATACATGTGTGTGTATGTGTCTGTGTGTGTGCGTGTTTTGCATGTGCCTGTGTATTAAATAAGGAAGATGAACAGAAGCTGTTTAGTTTTTTGGAATCAGGGCTGACCACATACTTTGCAGGAAAAGAAGGGCTTTTAAAGGTACTAAAATATAATTTTTTCCTTTCTTTAATGGTTTCTCTCTATCTACCTATCTATCTATCTATCTCTCTTCTCTATCTCATCCACACACACACACACACACACACACACAAATATATGCATATCAGGTATTTATTATTTGCATTTAATATCATTCTAAGATAATAGAATTTTAAATTATCAACATGAATTTTGCTTGGCATTTCATATTGTGCAATACTAATTTTAAATGAAAACATAAACACATTTAACTCGTATGTGGAGTCACCAAAATCACACAATATTTGCAGCTCACATATGCATAAGTATTCTGTTTCACCAGAATAGTGGAAATACTAACACTGTTTCTGTTTCAATTCTTGATACACACACATTCTACCAATATTACCACTTTTAGTTTATTAATGAGTAAGAAAGGACAGAAAGTTAAAGAGACTATAGCATGCCCTTTTCCCCTTTTCTTATGTGGCATCATTTTGAGCACAGGTAGTTGGCTAATACTAGGAAGTACCATAAGTAAGAAATGATAAGGTTGCTTGGTCATCTGTATTTCTTATAAATTCCATTGGCTCTTTTGCTGTGTTTGACACAAGTTTTAGATCAAATAGAAAGCATGGTATCCTCACTTAGTGTGATGGGCTAAAAAATAGCCCCCCACCAGCAGAGACATCCACCTCCTAATCTCCAAAACCAGTGAGCATGTTATCTTATGTGGCAAAGGTACATAAGATGCACAGATGCACTTTGGTTAAGGATCTTGTGATGGGCAGATTATCCTGAACTAGCTGGATAGGCCCAATGTAATCCTTATAGGAGGAAGGCAGGAGGATCAGAGTCAAAGATGGAAATGTGACAACAAAAACAGAGAAAGAAATTGGAAGCGTTATACTGCTGGCTTGAAAACACAGCAGAGGATGTGGCCATGAGGCAAAGAATGAAGGCAGCCTCTAGCAGAGGCAGGGAACCTTTTTTTGCCGAGGGCCATTTGGATATTAATAACATCATTTGCAGGCCATACAAAATTATCAACTTAAAAATTAACCTGCACCCTGGCCGGTTTGGCTCAGCAGTTAGAGCGTCAGCCTGCGGTCCTGAGAGACCCGGGTTCGGTTCCCGCCAAGGGCGCGTACCTCGGTTGCAGTTTGTCCCCGGCCCTGGTCGGTCATGCGGGTGGCAGCCACTCGATGTGTTCCTTTCACATCGATGTTTCTCTCTCTCTCTGTTCCTCTCTCCCCCTCCCACTCTATCTGGACAAAAAAATGGAAAAATGTCCTCAGGTGAGGATAAAAAAATAAAAAAAAATTAACCTGCTGTATTTGGTCAGGCTCATTTGCTGAGGCGTGTGATGTTAGCTGGTAGTGATTCCACAGGTCTTATACAGCTGGTGGGCCAGATGTTCCCCACCCCTGAAGCTAGAAAAGGCAAGGAAATAGATTCTCTCCTATGGCTTCCAGAAAAACAATGCAGTCTTTAAATTTATCCCCAAATGATACATTTCAGACTTCTGACTTCCAGAACTTCAAGAAAATTAATTTGTATGGGTTAAACCACTAAATTGTGGTAGTTTGTTATAGCAGTAGTAGGAAAGGAGCACAGTAAATTGCAGAGGTACTTAGTTTGAATCTTTCAAAATCTCACATGTTATGGGTCTACCAGAAGTCTATGCTCTGGGACATCACAAAGGCAGTATACAAATGGGGCTGTGAGAAATGGCAGACACACATATTCTATGCATCTCCTCTACTCACGTACATGTGCCATTGTCCCTTGGGACCTTACTTACAAAACACAAATTCAAAGATAAAATTGAGAATGTCAAGGCACAGAAAACAAAAAATTAAACCAAGCTTGGAGCCCTTGGGGCAGGTCCTGTGCAAATGCACAGGTTGCTCACCTGTGACACCCGTGTGGCCTAAAAATTTTTTAGTATCCACAAGTACAGCAAGTTGGTGGGAGCTGAAAAGACTAGCACTAACTGTGGTTCCAGACGCTACTCAACTGTGCTGTGTATTTTTTAGTTCAAGTTTTAGATTGTTTTTGGAATAAAACACGCTCTTCAATGCTTACAAGGTTATTTCTAACTTGCAAAAATTCTCTTCATATTTTGGTTTTACCATGGTTTTTCTCCTGTATTCCCCCATTAAATCTTAGCTGCCACAATCAGACAGACAGAAAACTTTTTTCGTAATGGAAACCTTGCGGCAGACAGTAACAGCTGTAGGTCTGTTGACTCAGATCTGGTTTTTATAATACAGGTGTCCAAGCCCCATTGTTCTTACACACACACACACACACACACACACACAGAATTTCCAGGTTTGAATCCCAGAAATACGTAATTTTTAAATAAAGTAACTGATTCTGACGATTGCTGCTGTTGAGAAACCATCATTTCAGTGTTTCAGAGAACCAAGCTTTAGAAGTAGGAAAAAGGCCAAGACCAGTAGCTTTGAGAAGCATTTGCACCACCACCCAAATAGACAGTGAAGCCAGCATAAGCCATGTACAGGTTGGCATGCTAAGGTCTCGATATTTCTTTCTTCCCAAGAAATGGAATGTTGCAGGGAGGGTCAGGAGGGTAAATGAAGGTGATTTTTTTTTTTGTTTACATGATGTGAGGGAAAGGGAAAATTATCTTGGAAGACTCAGAGAATAATCAAAGCCCTGAATCTGATTTCATTCAAAAACCAAAAGAAACATTTCAGAAAACTTTATGGTACTTTCAGTAGATTGCAATAAAAGGTAACTAATGGGGTCAATGAATCTAAGAAAAATAAAACAACAAAATGGGAGGACAATTAAATGAGGACACACAAAGACAACAAAACAAGATTTAAAGGGAGATAAAATCAAAAGATATTTCAAAGACACCAAAGTCATAATAGCCAAACAAAAAAATCTACATAATACTTTCTAAAGAGTGTGATTGACAATGAAGAAAAAAATGAAAATGATGTGAGGAAACATTAGTTGTAGAGACAGAGAATTAGAATCAACCCAACAGTTATGAGTATTTTCAAGAAACAAAAATATTTGGAATAAAAGTAGTAGATAAGACAATTGAAAAATAATGTAAACCAAGAAAAATAATAAAAATAGACCAGTTTTAGCCCTGGCTGACTTGGCTCAGCAGTTAGAGCATCGGCCCATGGACCAGGGAGTCCCAGGTTCGGTTCCCACTAAGGGTACATACCTCAGTTGCAGCCTGTCCCCGACCCCGGTTGGGGTCATGTGGGTGGCAACCACTCGATGTGTCTCTCTCACTTAGATGTTTCTCTCTCTCTCTTCCTCCCTCCTCCCTCCCGTTCTATCTGAAGATAAATGCAAAAATGTCCTCAGGTGAGGATTAAAAAAAATAGACCATTTTTAGAACTATTTAGACAAATGTTTTCTAAGTAACACAATCAAGGAAAAACTAAGTAAAGGAAGAGAAAGCTAAACCAATTAACCGCTAAGGAATAAAAACCATGTGGAGTCTGATCTCTAAAATTATATAACAGAAAAATAATGAAGCTATATGATAAAATTTTCAAAGAAATAGAACTGTTATTTAATAATTAGAACCTGCCAAATGGCATTCATTTTTAAAACAACAGAAAGACTCTCAGATATACAAGAGCTCAAAAATATAACCTCTCTGTGCTCTTCTTGAAAATTTCCTAAACATATCAAAATTGAGTTTAAGAATGGAAACAGTAGAATATAAAGACACAAATAGTGCACTTTGGGAATAACTCAACAAAGTTAAACTTAAATAACTGTTATTTGCAGTAAAATGTTGAACACAGATGTCAAAAATAATCATTGAAAGAAGAAATATGAAAGGTAGCTATATCAAGTTGAAGAATGGCTGAGTTTCAGATTATATTAGCATTGATGAGGTCTACAACTTTCAATTACAGAGAAGGTAAAACTAAAGGGAACAGCCACATTTTATAAGACTAAGAAAATACAGAAAAATATATGTGTATTTAAAATATTTGAGTGTAGTACAAAAAGCTTTTATTTCTTTATTATAATGCAGAGATTCTCAAATTACATTAAGAGACAGTTTAAATATATGCTTCTTCCAAGACACATACCTAAGATAAATCGGCATTAAAATGTTTTTAAAAGACAAATATTCATCAAATTGAGAACAAACTACTTATAACCCAAATTTTATAAGATCAAGAATTGACTGTTTACATTAACACAATTTTACTATTCCAGTAAATTCTTGTCCAAGAAAATAAAGTTTCAAACAACATAACTGTTTGTTTCATGAACTCCTTAAAATCCATTTAATCCAAACAACAGACTTCTCAACTTGCCTCTTCCCTGGGCATTACCTTGAACAGCCCCCTTTCAGGAACAGAGATTTCTTGAGGACAAAGTTCTCTGTTACCAAAAAACTTTTTACTCATCAAGATTTGCTTCAAAATGTTCATCTTTCTGTGTCTATCTAGGAACACTAAACTATAGTATCAAAACTTTGCACAATCCTATTCAAATCTGCATTTGAAACCCACTTTCAACCAAATCACAAAACTCCTTAAACATCCACCCATAAGTGGTTTTCTTTCTTCAAAAAGTAATAAACTCATCTTTACTTAAACAATGTGTGAGTTGAGTGTCTTTTTTGAATTGGCAGTCAACAAAATAACCTCAGATAAGTTAACACCCATTATCAGATAAACTAAATGATAATTAAAAACAAAGCCAGGACATGGACAACAATGCTGGGGATGGGTGCAGGGGCGGGATCGGGAGGAGAGGATCAATGTGGGGAAAAGGAGAAACATTTGTAACAAAAATAAATTAATAAACAAAAAAAGTCAGATGTTATTTTATGCTAATAAAAAGATACAAGCCACAACAAAGATACAATAGTCATAAACTTTTAAGTGCTAAATAACATATTGTCAAATATGAAGTTCACATTGTTAAAAGAAATTGACAGAAACAAAACTGTAGTGAGGGACCTTACCTTTGGACAGATCAAGTTGTCATAAAGAAAGGAAGGCCTCAGCCTGGCCTGGGCAGCACAGTTTCACTGGTCAAGGCCTGTGCTCCATCTTCAGGCTCTTCTTGCCACTGTGGAGAATTGGACAAGTCCGGCACTGCTTGTACCTGTCAATGGTCTCGTCAAAGTGACGGTTGAGACCTATAATTCTCTTGCTGAGCAGGGTCAAGACCTGCTCTGTGATACAGGCTATGACAAGATTTAAATTTTAATGGAGTCCAGCCTGGCAGATGTGGCTCAGTTGCCTGGGCATGGTCCAGTGCACCAAAGGCTGTCAGTTTAATTCCTGTCCTGGCACATGCCCAAGTTGTAAGCTCAGTCCCCAGTGGGAGGTATATGGATATTGCTCTCTCACATTGATGTTTCTCTCTCTCTCCCTCTCTTTTCTTCTCTCTCTCTAAAAATCAATAAAAATATATTTTTTAATTTTGTTTAAAAAGAAAGAAAGAGGACTTCTGGTCAGGATGGCAGCGTAGGTAAATGCGGTATCGCGTCCTCCCACAACCACATCAAAGTTACAACTAAACTACAGAACAACCATCATTTAAAACTGCCTGAAATCAAGCTGAATGGAAGTCCTACAACTACGGAATTAAAGAATAAGCTGCATCGACACTGGTAGGAGGGGCGAAGGCGGACGGGCTGGTCCCACACCCACGTGTGGCAGTTAAAATCAGGAGGACACCTCGGCTGGGAAGGTCCTCCCTGAGGACTGAGGGGTCCCCGTCCCACACCAGGCACCCTGCTCAGGGTTCCAGGGCCAGGAAGAGAAGTCCCCATAACTTCTGGCTGGAAAAACCAGCAGGAACTGAGGCTCAGGGAAGCTGACGTGGCTGGAGCCCCAGGCAGCTCCTTAAAGGGCCCGCGCATGGACTTATTGGACCCCCTCCCTCTAAGCTTGGAGGGGAGGCAGCTCGAGGGGCACCAGAGACATACAGGGAAGAACTGAGCTGTTTGGCATTGGAGCGAGGGCTGGAGAGGGGGCTTTCTCTGGGACAAACATGCTGTCAGAGGCCTTTGTTCCTTTGGTGAGCCCTTCCCTGGGGCCTCAGACAGCCACCATATCTGGGACTCCAGCAACCTGGCTCACACTGGTAGCCCCACCCTGGTGATTCCCTGAGGCCCCGCCCCTCCCAACTTTCAGGCCCACCCAAGCTGTTGCCAGTTGCTTAACCATGGGATTGGCCTGTCTTGGATCCTGCTTCAGGTTTTCCTAAATTCTTTCAAACAAGCAGCCTCTGGTCTCAGATAGCCCCATACCTCTCATTAAGTAATACACAGAAACAAACACAGGGAGGCAACCAAAATGAGGAGACAAAGAAACAGGTCCCAAATGAAAGAACAGAAAAAAAACCCAGGAAAAGAACTAAGCAAAATGGAGATAAGCAGCCTAACAGATACTGAGTTCAAAATACTGCTTATAAGGATGCTCGATGAACTTAGTGAGAACCTCAGTGAACTTAGTGAGGGCCTCAAGAGCATAAAAAAGGATCAGTCAGAAATGAAGGATCCACAGTTAGAAATGAAGGAGGCGCTAACTGAAATAAAGAATAATTTACGCCCTGGCCGGTTTGGCTCAGCGGTTAGAGCGTCTGCCTGCGGTCCGGAGAAACCCGAGTTCAGTTCCCGCTAAGGGCATGTGCCTCGGTTGCAGTTTGTCCCCGGCCCTGGTTGGTCGTGCAGGTGGCAGCCACACGATGTGTCCCTTTCACGTCGATGTTTCCCTCTCTCTCTCTCTTCCTCTCTCTCCCTCCCACTCTGTCTGTATAAAAAATGAAAAATGTCCTCGGGTGAGGATAAAAAAAAAAAAAAGAATAATTTACACAGATTCAATAGTAGAGTAGGTAAAGCCAAGAAGCAAACCATCGATTTGGAATATAAGGTAGCAAAATCACCCAATCAGAACAGCAAAAAGAAAAAAGAATCCAAAAAAATGAGGATAGTGTAAGGAGCCTCTGGGAAAACTTCAAGCATGCCAACATTTGCATCTTGGGGGTGTCAGAAGGAGAACAGAGAGAACAAGAAATTGAAAACCTATTTGAAACAATAATGGCAGAAAAATTCCCTAACTTGGTGAAGGAAACAGACATACAAGTCCAGGAAGCACAGACAGTCCCAAACAAGATGAACCCCAAGAGGCCCACATCAAGACACATCATCATCAAAATGCAAAAGTTTCAAGACAAAGAGAGAATCTTAAAAGCAGCAAGAGAAAAGCAGTTAGTTACCTACGAGGGAGTTCCCATAAGACTGTCAGCTGGTTTCTCAAAAGAAACTTTGCAGGCCAGAAGGGAGTGGCAAGAAATATTCAGAGTGATGAAAAGCAAGAACCTACAACCAAGATTACTCTATCCTCCAAAGCTGTCATGTAGAATCGATGGCCATATAAAGAGTTTCCCAGAGAAGAAAAAGTTAAAGGAATTCATCACCACCAAACCATTATTATATGAAATGATGAAGGGTCTTTTTGTAGAAAAAGATAAAATATATGAACAAACAAAATGGCAATGAATACATATCTACCGACAATGGAATCTACAAACAAAATGAATGGGCAGAACAGAAACATTCTCATAGATACAGAGAACATTTTTTTGGTTGCCAGATGGGAGTTTGATTGGGGGAATGGGTGAAAAAGTTGAAGGGATTAAGAAGTACAAATTGGTTGCTAGACTGACAACCCTCAAAGGGAAGGGGGTCGGGGGTGGGAAGAAATAAACCAAAGAACTTATATGCATAACCAATGGACACAGACAACAGTGTGGGAAAAGATGGGAGGGAGGGGGGCAGGAGTAGAGAGAAGGGGGTCAATGGGGGAAAAATGAGGAACATCTGCAATACATTCAACAATAAAGATAAAAAAATAAATAAATAAAATAAAAAGAAAGAAAAACAAATCTGAAAAAAAAGAAAGTTGAAATGATAATTTCAGACTGAATTAATTTCCGGGCAAAAAACAATAAACGCATAAGGATCTCCTGTTATTGATAATTATATTAATTCAACTAATGGTTTTAAATTCATAACTATAGATTAAACTGTGGCCTACAAAAAAAAAATGTTTCTACATGTATTGGAACAAGGATTTTTAAAAAACAAAACTTGATAATATACTTACTTCATAATACAGTAATCTCAGATTCCTAACACAAATACTATTTAAATCATAGTTGATGGTCACAGTGCCATAGAGCAAGAAATTAATAATTTCTTTTAACTAATTGAAATGAAAATGTAAAACATCCACCTACCTAGCTCTTGGCTTAAAGAGCAAATTAAAACAACAATTATACATCATGTAGGAAAAAAGTAAAAGAATTACTTATCAAAGCTTATGAGTTGTAGCCAAAGCTATTTTCATCAGAATAATAGCTTACTATTTCCAGGAATGGCGATTAAGCACATTACATGCATTTTCTTATTTAATTTTAACATCTCTTTGAGGGAGATATCATTACTCTCTTTACTTTATATACACAGAAAATTGGGCTTAGAAAGCATAAGCTAATAAAATAAAATTGGACTTATACTCAGGAATCTATTAACATATCATATAGACCAAGGTAGAAAATCCAATACAGAGCCTTGATTTTGCTGACCACAATTTAATGGAT
Organism: Molossus molossus; assembly: GCF_014108415.1. NCBI lineage: Eukaryota > Metazoa > Chordata > Mammalia > Chiroptera > Molossidae > Molossus > Molossus molossus. The sequence continues at coordinate 48,659,405 of NW_023425344.1, forward strand.
TTCAGATTTAACAGAGAAAATGTCCAATCTGTATATCATTAACACCCTGTTAATTTTTAAATGCTTTTAACCAAGAGTTGCTTATAATCACGTTAACAGTTTATTTTTTGTTATTAATTCACTGTTACTTTTAACAAATTTTAGGGAATAGGCCATATGTTGGAAAAAACACTATAGTAATTTTTCTGACATAAATAAATATTACATATCAACACCTATAGTCTACATATTTAAATCCAAGAGTCACCACCCATAAACAGTGTTCAGTGATGATTAGCACGTGATCACATCGTATTGCATGGGTAATTGGTTCTGTTGTCATGTAATGTGACTTTCTGCAGCAGTTTTAAGGCCTGGCTGATGTTCCAACATGCACTAAGCCATGCCCCAACTCTGAGCATCTGTTCAGTCTGTTTATGCACAAATTTACTAGACCTATTCAATATAAATTTTAAATTACTACAATGCATATAGAAAACTTTTCTATAAAATAAACTTTTCATACATATTTAATTTTTATTTTTTAATCCTCACTGGAGGACACTTTCCCATTGATTTTCAAATTGAGTGTAGAGGGAGAGAAAGAGAGAGAGAGAGAAACATCAATGTGAGAGATACATTGATTTATTGCCCCCCACATGACCTCAACTAGGGCCCGGGATCGATCTACAAGCAAGGTACGTGCCCTTGACCAGAATCGAACCCATGATACTTTGGTCCACAGGCTGACGCTCTAACTACTAAGCCAAACTAGTCAAAGCCGCACTTAATTTTAATTACACAAACATGTCTACATAAGTAAAAACATGTAAACTAACTGATTTGTCAACTTTTTAACATATACATTCCAAAAACCTACTTTATTATGTAATAGACTGTCAGCTTTAACAGACAACCCCTCGCCCAAATAAGTCTGTTATATCAAGGTTTTACTATACATATAATCACTGCAAGAGATGCCAGAAAATGTACTTAATAAAATTCACATTTGTTCCTGATTTTAAAATTTTAAAACAACTTCATGAACTAGAAATAGTGTTCTTTGTTAGCATTATAAGAATATATTATCTATCTAAGCCAGGAGCACTACCATACTTAACAGTGAAACCCAAGAAGAGTATTTCCCAAAGCGCATTTCATAAAAGAGTTTCTTGAAAAATAGGATTCTGCACTCTTGTGAGTTTGGAAAGCTTGAATGCTGTAAACCTCCTTGCACATGTCACAATACATGGGCATATTTAAGGCCCTGGGAATTTCTGCAATCAAAGAAAAACAAACTTTGTTTAACCTTAGGTTTTGCTAACTTACTTGACCACAAAACACGTATCATATATATCACCTATGAATATTCTACTGAGCACTTTGAGAAAGCCATTTCTTCGACTAGGAAGCCAACAAGGATGCCAATAATGATCACATTTAACAGTATTCTAGATCTGTGGCCTACGAAATGAAATAAATTATAAATGAGTCAGGTCACTGTGAATACTCTTGTTAAACATGTACATAAAAATGACTGGAAGATAATACACCAAAATGATAATAGTGATTATCACTATGTAATCATTTGACAGCTGATTTTATTTTATACTTTATATTTTCTATGTTCTCTACAATAAGCATGTATTTAGACTTTGTCCAAAGCACGTAGATGGACAGGTTTCCCAAATCATGGAACTAAAAATAGATAGGGTCTATAATACAGTGATTAAAACAATGCTAAGGACATCTGAGGCTATCCATTGAAACCTGTTTGATAGGTCTCTTATTCTGTGTGTAAGAGTGAGGACACAGAATTATTAGCAAAGAGAAGTTAATACTAACAATAGGAACAATATTTTGACACAAATAATCAAGAGTTAATCTAAGTAGAAAGAATAAGCAAACTGAGCTTAAAAAAAAAAAAGCTAATATCTTAGCAAAGAACAAATGTAGATTATTCAAATAATTTGAAATTTTTTTAAAACCATAAAAACAATATCTGAAAAGAAAAAACCAAATGATGCGCCAAATTTGATGCTTTGTATGTCTCCATTTCACATTGTTTCTTGTTCTATTGCCAAAAGGATCTTTTTTAGAACTCTTACTGTAGAAATTGGCATTGATTCCTTTTCTCTATAACTAAATGAGAGTTATCAATTCGAAAAGTAATCAACTACAAATATTTATTTAGAACTAAGTGACATGCCAGAATGAAGGTAGAGTGGGGTAGAAGGGATGGTTTGGTTTATAAAAGAAAATAACTAATAATATGTTTGCTTTTAATGGATTATAATTGATTTGGGGGTAGAAAAAAACATTTAAAACAACTAGAAAAAAATGTTAAAGAAATGTAAGTACTGCTAAAACTGGAAGTTAAATAAGCATTTTTGAATCTTCATTTTACCCAAAACCCAAAAGATCTAGAAAAGATGGCAACTATTCTTACATTCTAAACCAGGTGCTAGATCAACTGCCTGAAAATTACAAAAGATAATTCAAAAACAACTTTGCAAACTAGCATTTCAGTCTCCTAAAATGTATTAAAAGTATTCAAGTTAAAGCAGAAAGAAAGATGATAATTTCTCTGGAAAAAATTAAAATTCTGTGGCATTTTCCATCATCCCTCACCCCTAGTGTGAAATGAAAGAAGGCCTTTGAGCACCTCTCGGCCAACCTGACACTTATCCTCTCAAGTTCAAGAAGACATAAGGTTTAGTGTTTAACACATCTCTGAGAAATGCTAGGGCAAACACCACTGCGAGAATCCAGGCATTAGGATACAGAAATTACTTATTCCAGTTTTACAAAGAGAGAAAATCTCTATGGCGCTCCAGTAATTTCAGTCCACTGCTCTGTCCCCACATTTATTCATCAATGGATCTTGACTCATCCTATCCTCCTGTTCACCTACTTCACCTACTAACCCAAATTTAATTCAGTCCTCTGCCTCTTGTACTCCCTGGCTTTTGCCCAGTCATTTTCTATGAGCAGGAAAAGGTCTCTTTCTTTGTTTTATGCCAATTCCTGGCTGCCATTTTGCCTTCCATCCCATAAAAATTGAACTTGTTTTTTATCATTTAAAAGCTGAAGGGTATCGTTTACACTCGTGAAGTTATTCTCCCAAGGCTTCTGATACAAATGACCTTTCCAATGAAGGATATAAAGGTATTCCCCCATACAAAGTATGAAAATGGCTGTGACTTCATACTGACGTCAAGATCGACCTCTCCATTGGATCGTGGTTCAAATGAGACTTGGCCACATGTTAAAGAAACAACTTAAAGAGCTCCTTATTCTCTTCTCTTTCTTCATTTCAATTACTCCGATAACCTTGTCTCTAAAGTCAAAGGACAACAGTCAGAAGAGTGATACTAAGTGCCCTCCAAGTTCAAAGATAAGTAGCTGGATCATGTAAAACATACACTTTTATTCCTGTGGTTTTATTTTGTCCAGTGTAACACTAGGAAGGGATCAGAAAGGAAGAGATTCTGATAAAATTTTACATTAAGGGGTTAAATTGAAGAATCAATGAAAAGTACAGTTCCATTAAAACAATAAATATAAATTAGGGATATATGTGCCAGAAACATAGATGGAAATGACACATAGGTTTGTTTGTGAGGTTTTTGATGGAGTTTTTTTTGTTCATTTCTTTGTTGTTGTTGTTGTTTTAACCATGACAACCTCATATTGTGTATTTCAGTTGCCAAACCAGTAATACGACTGCCGAATAGAAAGGCCAGAGTCCTTCCATAGCTGCATGATGGCATCGTACAGACTGTCCCGTTAAACAATTGAAGTTTCAGAAATTTCTTTTTCCCCACAAATCTTTGAACTGTGCCATTTTCCAGTATAAGCTTAAAAGAAACGAATTTGACCCATTAACCATTCCAGAAACACAAACACCACATTTTACAGAAAAGGGGTGTATGCAGGAACATGTAAACATCGAACACACTATAACTGAACTACCTCCAGTTTTCATCCTTTCGACAATATCAGAACAATTTAAAAGCATTCTACGTGAGCCCAAAATGATTTTTAAAAGTCACTTTAAACCTATATGATTTTAGTAACCAATGTTACTCCAATATACTCAATTAAAAAAATCACTTTAACCACTTTTGCATTTACAATGAGAGTGATAAAGGTAGGTTCATTAAAAACCAAAAGTAATTATTTAAAACTGCTTTAATCTCTAAGGAAATACACAAGCCATAATATTAAATGAGAGAACAGAGGAGAACCAGGGGCCACATAAATAGGTGGGAACAGAATGAGGTGAAATGCTACAGGACATGAGTAACTATTAGGAAAGCCTATGTAGGGCACAGTCATTAGTGCCACCAAAAACCTGGCCCTAGTTAATGATAATTCTGTGGTAGATACAGAGCTAATAGTTCTCCACCTCGTTACCCAGAGGAGAACAGAAGGAAGACTTAATGGAGCCCAACTATACGGCTCTTGATAAACATTCAGGGACAGCAGCAGCCAAAGAGAAGTAGATGAAAGGAGTCCTCACCATCCCGAGCCTCTGCTAGTCTGAGACCGTGTTCTCTTTTAAGAAATTGGCCCTGGCCGGTTTGGCTCAGCGGTTACAGCATTGGCCTGCAGTCCAGAGAGACCCGGGTTCAGTTCCCGCTAAGGGTGTGTACCTCAGCTGCAGTTTGTCCCCGGCCCTGATTGGTCGTGCGGGTGGCAGCCACTCGATGTGTCCCTTTCACGTCGATGTCTCTCTCTCTCTCCTCCCCCCCCCCCAACTCTTTCTGAACAAAAAATGGAAAAATGTCCTCAGGTGAGGATAAAAAAAAAGAAATTGATCCCTTCCTCTTCAAGTCTCTCAGTATCCTCAAATATCTCCACCATTCTTGCTGGTTGGGGATTAAAAACAAAAAAATCCTGATGAACTTAGTAGTGTGGTAATAATATTAACACTAGTATTATAACTTCTCTTATGCTTACAAACTGCAGCTCGTTGGATCGTTATTGCAGCTCAGAGGGATATAAGAATCTCTACTGTACAGGGGAGACTTGGTAAAGAATAAATAAATAATTTGCTATATGTTAGAGGTAGGAATGGAGCCCCATTTTCTGATTTTAAAGCAGCACAATATTGTGGTTAGATTGTAGGTTTTGGAATGGGACTCTCTATAGGTGTGCATCCTGGTACCACTCAACTTAGGCATATGATCCCAAGCAAGTCATTCAAGATCTCTTAGCTTCAGTTCTCTTCAACCAAAATAAAATAAAATAAAATTATATATATATTTTTATATATATATATATATATATATATATAAAATTCAAGATCCTACCTGACTGAATTGCTTTATTAACTAATGCATGTAACATGCTTAGTATACTGCCTAGAATATGTTAAGTACTCAGTATGTATTAGATTTTATAGCCATTATTATTCTCTCAACATTTTGCTACCTCAGGCTTAATCTTCTTAAATTTTTACAAAATCAATGATGAAAACTGTCTCACTTGTAGTTCAGTTGGGCCTCTTTTTAAATCTTGTTTGTTTTAGGATTTTGCTGGCATTAAGTAAGGGGAAACCAAGAAGTTAAAAGCCTTTCCAGGACTTCTGAAAGTTTAAGAAGCAGACAATACCCTAGATCCAGAAAACATGTACACAGATTCTGTGCGTACAGTTAAAACTAGCCTAGGTATTTTAAGCACAGGAAATTGAATACAAAAAATTAGCTCTGGCTGGCTTTGCTCAGTGGTTAGAGCATCAGCCTGTGGACATAAAGGTCGCAGGTTCAATTCCCTGTCAAGGGCACATACCTGGGTTGCAGGTTCTATCCCTGCTCCTGATCAAGGAGCGTGCAGGAGGCAACCAATCAATGTGTCTCTCTTACATCGATGTTTCTCTCTCTCACTCTCTCTCTCTCTCTCTCTCTCTCTCTCCCCCCCTCCCTTCCACTCTATCTAAAAATCAATGGATAAATATCCTCGGGTTAGGATTAACAAAATATAATAATAATAAATAAATGAATAGATTTTTTAAATCAGATACAAAATCTTTAGAGGGGCTGGAGGCGTGTGAGTATAAGAATGGTTGAATTCAAGAGCTTACTTCTAGAGCTGCAATTAAGAATCAGGAAGCTGCTCCTTCTTCTACAACAGCTGGAGACACTCAGGATGCTGCTGAATGAGCCTGGGACTTAAATCCAGCCATCCAGCCTCTTCCCCTGACTCTAGATCCCATGAGTCCAGGAATGACAACTAGGTCTCTGAGTATGGCTCCACAAACAGCACCAGAAAGAAGCATCTGTCTCATGTCTATGGTCCAAACAGGTGCAACCTTACTTGCATCTAGACTATAGAAGGGAAAGGGGCTGGGAGCTGTGGTATTGGGCTTTCCACCCCTGCAGATAGTTAGAAGGGGCTGGAAATGATGGCCAGCAGAGTCCCTCTCTTTGACTTCTCCACATTCATATATATCATTTGATATTAAATCATATTCTAAATAACAATAGTAAAAATTGCATGTTCCCACCTAGAATAATGCAAACATTGCTCACAGAAACATAAAAATGACCACCCTTTCCTCAAAAGAGGAATTCAAAGACTTTCAGCCATTGGACCTCTCTCCACCTTGGGCGATGTTTACTCCTGTTATGATTCAGTTATAGCAGCCCACTTTGATACTCTGTCATTTAAGGATTACAGTATAAATTCAACTATCATCAACACACTTTATGTAATGTAGTAAAGAAAAGGAATGGGGAAGGATGCTTATTAATAAATATAGACATGATGAGAGTCTTGTTTTGTGAAACTAGTTATAAGACACACCTGGGATCTATAACATCCCTCCTCAACTATACATTCCATGGAAAACTTTGCCTCCAACCAGATCTTACCTAGTGCATTTTATACCTGGTGGGAATATGCAAATCTTCAATCTTGAGGTGGCTCAGCCATTCATGGCCCTGCTAGTGGTGAGTAGCAACACTCTCCCATTAACTTTTCTGCTTTGAGAGGAGTATTCGAAACACTGCAGAGGATGGCCTGTGGTTCACATTATTTCTCCTTGCCCTCATAAACCCATCATAGTTAGAATTACCTAACTAACACATTAACCTGTTTTGCGTTTGTTTGTTTTTTTGTCTTTTGGTTCTGTGACATCAGAGTCTAAAATGGCCAGGTGACTACCTCAATCTTCAAGTTAAATGGAACCAATTCTTGTGTTCCCTAGTGGAAGCATGCATCCATATGAAGACCTCTAAACTATCAGAGTACAAGGTTACCCTGACATTTATTGATGTAAAATGCCCAAGCATTTTAAATTTGATCAGATAAAATAAATTTCAAGATGGGAATCTCTGGTCACAGGGTGACTTGTCTCCTATAATGTGCCATTCATTCTCCATCTGTAGTAAGCCAGGAACTGTTTTGCAGGGAAAATGGTTATTTGCAAAACAGGGTGTGATCATCAGTTTGGCTAACTTGGCTAGGCAATAGTGCTTAGTTACTCAATAAAACACTAATCTAGGCTCTTCCATAAAGATATTTTATAGATGTGGTTATCATCTACTGTACAATCAGTTGACTTTAAGTAAAGGAGATTATCCTTGATAATGTGGTGGGCCTCATCCAATCAATTAAAAATCCTTTAGAGCAAAACTGAGGTTTTGTGAGGGGACAAAAAAGTCTGCTTCGAAGTGACAGTATTAGCTCCTCTTTGAGAGTTTATACCCTGCTGGCCTTCCCTACAAATTCGGAATTGCCAGCTCCAACAACAATTTAGCCAATTAAATCTACCTACCTACGTTTGCATCTACCTATCTACCTGTGCATCTATCTATCCAGCCTGCTGGTTCTGTTTCTTTGGAGGTTCCTGGCTTACAGAGGCCAGACTTCCTTCAGATTCCTAGAGGACTGCAACAGAACGCCCTACAGTGTATATTGTGACACAGAGTTAGAAAGATGACCTAGCCCTGAAGTAAGATGTGTTCTCTGTTCTTGTCAGGTTAAGAGCAAATTGCTTCTGGTGCTCTCTGTTTAGGGAGAGAGAAAAAGTAGTTACTAGAATTACAACTGGATGCCAAGAACTGTGTAGATTTTCTCTAGCAAAGAGACTAATTGGAATTACCACTTGGTTAAAATTATCTGCTTTCATTCCCTAAAACCAATCCACATCCATCCCATCAGTGGTGGTAGCACTCATCTTTGTGTTTATCTCTTCCCCAGTTATAGTACTGCTTTTGACTTACTACTTTGAACAGGAAAATCAGTTCCAGTATTCTTTACTTAGATTCTAATACCAAAATAACCTTTCATCTATTCATCACCTGATCCTCAATAAGATCCCCTCTGACCTTAGGACCACAGTGTTTTCTAGATCTCTAGGGATTATCATTATTTTAGAGTTACTGAACAATAATCCTTAAAAGAACTAACCTTTTCTCGCCCCTCCCCTAGTGTTCAAGTGTCATGGTAAATGGCAAATCACTTGAGAAAAGCTAGTAAAAAGATTTCCTTATAAAAGCATTGCAGGTACTTTTCACAAGGACCCGTGAGTCGAGCATCTGTGGGTGTGAGAACTCAAATCTGGGATTTGAATAAGGGTCCTTGGTTCTACATTATGTCAATTCAAGTCAGTTTCCATTAACTATATCTAAATATTTTATTTCATGTGTTTTAGTTATAAAGATCAAATAGGACCCTAATATCTTGTGTATTTGTTTCAACAAGGAAACCATGATTGGTTAGTCCTTACAAAGATCCCAGCAGTCAAATCCTTATGATAATTATCCTCAGTCTACTTCCTATTAAACTGGCTGAATTCTCTCCTTCTCCTCAAAATTCCCATGTTAAAGCCCTAAGTCTTCATACCTCAGAAAGTGACTATACTTTCTGAGGCAGGGCCTTGAGAGTTGATTACATCAACATGAGGCCATTAGTATGGGCCCTAATCCAATCTGACTGGTGTCCTTACAAGAAGAGGACATTTGGACACATAAAGAGACACCAGGGATGAACTTCAATGATTCTACATCCAATTCCATTGTGTGAATTTTTTCCCCAAACCACCAAGCAATTCTGCAACACCACCAGCTCGGTGTTCTACAATTCAACTCAGTTCTGAAGCTATCTACTAGGAGATACATCAGATTCCACAGGTTAATGGCTCAGTCCCACAGACTGCCAAATACTTCAGATGCCAATCACAAGTCCAGGTTGTCACTTGCGCTTCTGACTTACTGGCTATAGATGGGAGGTTCTAGAGAATCCCTCCTTGGGTTTGATTAATTTGCTAGATCAATTTACAGAACTCAGAAAAATATTTTATTATTACCAATAATAAAAGGATATAATTTAGAAATGGCCAACTGAAGAGATTCCTAGGGCAAGGTATGGAGAAGGGGAACAGAGCTTCCATGCTCTCTGAGCACACAGCTCTCCCACATCTCTATGCAGTCATCAACCTGGAAGCTCTCTGAACCCTGGCCTTTGGGGTTTTAATGGAGGCTTTATTATTTAGGCAGAATTGATTAAATCATTGGCCATTAGAGACAGATTCAATCCCCAGCTCCTCCTCAGAGGTCAAAAGGGTGGGACTGAAAGTTACAACCCTTTGCCCTGGCCGGTTTGGCTCAGCGGTTAGAGCGTCGGCCTGCGGTCCGGAGAGACCCGGGTTCGATTCCCGCTAAGGGCATGTACCTCGGTTGCAGTTTGTCCCCGGCCCTGGTTGGTCGTGCGGGTGGCAGCCACTCGATGTGTCCCTTTCACATCGATGTTTCTCTCTCTCTCTCTCCCTCCTGCTCTATCTGAACAAAGAATGAAAAAGTGTCCTCGGGTGAGGATAAAAAAAAAAAAAATGAAAGTTACAACCAGTTACAACCCTTCATCACATGGTTGGTTTCCCTGGCAACCAGCCCCCATCTTTAGGTGATTTCCAAAAGTCGCCTCATGGTGTGGTAAAAAGGGGTTTGTTATGAACATCAAAATATCTTTACTGCTCTTATCACTTAGGAAATTCCAAGAGTTTTAGAAACTCTGTGCCAGAAACAGGTATTAAGATCAAACATGCATTTCTTATTAAACATCACAATAATCATGCAATGCCCAGAAGAAAGGCCATGTGAGGATACAGGGAGAAAGCAGCCACCTGTGAGCCAAAAGGAAAGACCTCATGTGAAATCAGCAAGCTGACACCTTGATCCTAGATCTAGCTTCCACAAGTCTGAGAAAAACAGCTTCTCAGATGTAGCTACCCAGTTTGAAGTATTTTGTTATGACAGCTCTAGCAAACTAATACATCGGCTGATGTATTAAAGAATGCTGCTTTTTAAAGAATGCTGCTGCTCTCTTTTACCAATGTACGTCTTGATGCCTTCCAGAAGACACAGGAGGAAGAGATGAGTGAAATATGATAAATACATTTTAATATGTTCATCACCCCCAAATTTTGTATTTCTTCTTTTACAGAATATCTGTCAAGTGAATTTTATTTGGTGTTGACCAGCACTGAGGTCAGGTTTTAGTGAATCAACCAAGTAAAAGATAAGGGTTTTAACCCGCCTAAAGCTAATTTCCTGCATCAGGTGGTCTCCTATAAAGTTCCACAGGAAATGTCTATGGTTGAGCACAGAAGGCTCCCAATTCAGGCGAAATAGTAAGTTGGTACTTTAGACTATGGCCCATCTCATCCTACTGCTGCAATTGTGAGGCTTGAATGCCAATCCCTTTATCATACCAAGAGAGGAGCTAGTACTGGTACACTGAACTCAGAATCTCTCCTGAGTCTACCCATATTCCTAAGTTTATCCCAACACAAAGATACATTCCCTCCTATCTGGTCTAACACAATTAGAACCCATCTTACACCTGTTTTCCAGGTTTCAGCTGATAGTGATTCTTTTCACATGTGAGTCTTTTTTGCCTGGCTCAGGCTTTGTACATGCTCCTGGAAAATGCTGAAACTGACTTCCGTCAAGGTAGTGAGTAATGGTAGGAATACTGTATGAAGAGGGCTGACATGTCCTTCAAGATAATTGCCTCAGGAGAGGTCATTACATGTTGTTCAATAAATTCTGGGCTGGCCCTATAGGTAGGAAGGAGGGGCTGCATCTGATGGTAAGGGAGGCTCAGAGTTTGGTTGCTTGAACTATCCAGACATTTTAGTCCACTCAAATGTCCCCATGCCTATTGTTAGTGTCCCAGTTTATCCTAATCAATCACTGTCCAAACATTAACAAACAGATCTAGCAGGGCTATGAATTGATTTAGCAACCCACAGGATCAGATTTTAGTTATATCAGCCCTGAAACTTTAAGAAATTTTAAAAAAAATTTTATTTACAGGAGCCACAGAAGGTTCCAGATCATAGCTACACTATCCCATAGTCTTTGCGGTTTAACTTTCCAACCTGTGTAATACAGAAAGGCACATAAAAGAATGAGCACAAGACTTGGGTGTCAGTTGACTGAATCCAGTCCAAGTTCAACCACTTAGTCACCTGTCATCCAGAAATTTTCTTCAATCCAGCACGAAGGTTCCTGCCTTCTCCTCGCTTTAACTTACACAGAACTATGCTAACAAGAACAGCCGTTTCAGATACGGGGGATTGTGTAAGTTACAGAGTCACTATTTTTTGTTTTGTTTTGTTTTTCTCTTTTCTCTTTATTTCTTTCCCAGATTATTTACAATAACATCTTTTGGGGGAAAAAATTATAGTCAGCCTTTCACTGGCTCACAAAGTTGTGTTGTTTTTGTAAGCCTACACTTGGATATTAGTGCATGTTCTATGTATTGTTGAAAAAAGTTAACAAGAGGCTGCATTAGTTTCCTTGGGCTGCCACAACAAAGGACCACAAAATTGATGCCTTCAAACAACAGAAATGTATTCTCTCCCAGTTCTGGAGGCTAGGAGTCGGAAATCGAGGTGCCGTGCTAACCTCTGAGTCACTGTGCAAAGTCAGTCTTTGTGTTTTGCTAACTTCTGATGCTGGCCATCAGTCTTTAGCACTCCTTGACTCACAGCTTGATTACTTCAATCTCTGCTTCTGTCCTCACATGACATTCTGCCTGGGAGCCTGTCCTTCTGTTTTGATAAGGGCCCACCCTACCTAATTCACTATGACCTCATGAAAGTGATCACGTCTGCAAAGACCATAGTTTCAAATAAGGTTGTTCACAGGTGCCAGGGATGGGAACGCGAACATCTCTTTAGGCAGAAAAAATTCAACTCATAACAGAGGTGAAACATAATTCTCACAGAAAGGATCAGAATAATCGGCAGCATAAACTTTCCCCTAGAATTTCAAGGAAAATGGCAGGTGATGGTATGTCAGAGCTTCAGGTGTGATCGTGGGCCTGATTAATTTACATTCATATATGCAATTATACAAATAGAAAACACAGGTGTAAAAGATGTCAAAATTATAAACTGATTTAAAGAGATTAATCCTAAGGAAAAAGGAAATCCTCATCTAGATAATATAACCCTTTTCATAGCACTAATTTCATCCAAGATAAAAATAAAAATTTCATCTAAAAAGAGGCTGATTAATTGTTTGGACATGAATTTCCAAACTTCCAAGATATTATTATATTTTTTTGTACAAATTGTTTTTTACTTTCCAAGCTTCCAAATGTAGCCTCCACTTTGAGCTACTAACAATGGTTCAAAGTCTATGATTCACCGAGCAAATATTTATTGATCACCTACTATGTGTATTGACTACCTTGGATGCTGGGGGTTCAAGGTTAGGTAAAGCATGGTCTCAGCTCCCAAGACACCTCTTGCCAGTCTAATAGGAAGAATACTGAGTCAATACACAATTAGAGTATCATATTATAAATGCTACACAGATATTAAGTACAGGGTGTTAGAGAATAGCTAAAGAACCCATAGTGGGGGTGAGGTAGTCAGCAAAATCTTCACACCCACAGGAAGCAATTCTAGAACTGACTATAAAGAGTGAAAAAGAGTTTATGCAAATGAAACCATATATATCGATACAAATATGTGAGAGACAGCGCAGCACATTCTGAAAATTGCAAAAAGCTTCGCATGACTGGGTTTAAATGAGACATGGGGATGACAGAGGGTGTGGCCAGGAGCCGCAGGACAGCAGAGAGTAAGGACCCAATTATGAAAAACTTCCATAACAGGGCAATGGAGAAGGTAGTAAAAAACAACAACAGGCCCTGGCCAGTTTGGCTCAGCGGTTAGAGCATCGGCCTGCGGTCTGGAGAGACCTGGGTTCGGTTCCCGCTAAGGGCACGTACTTCGGTTGCAGTTTGTCCCCGGCCCTGGTTGGTCGTGCGGGTGGCAGCCACTCGATGTGTCCCTTCACGTCGATGTTTCTCTCTCTCTCTCCCTTCCTCTCTCTCCCTCCCACTCTATCTGTACAAAAAATGGAAAAATATCCTCGGGTGAGGATTAAAAAAAAAAAAAAAAAGAAAAAACAACAACAGTATTTACCAATATCTGTTTTCATCTCCTTCTAGACACATGAAAGTTTATACTTCCCACACCTTGAAGTTAAAGGGGGTGGAAGGGTGTCTATATGACTAGTTCTGGCCATCAGGCTGTGATAAAGTGCCATATGTCACCTCTGGTCCAAAGCACTGTGCCCCACACCTGTGCTGTAGCAACCAGCAATCTATATGGAAGAGCCCCCGCCAGCCCGAATTCTCGGGTAACTGTACGAGGCAGAGCATCCTCCCACCATGCTCCTGAACCATAGGAAACATGTGATATGAATAAGACTTAACCTTTGCTTTGTAAGGCCACTGAGATTTTCAGTTAATTTGCTACCACAGCATAACTGAGCTTTATCCTGACTAACACAGGGTACAAGAAATATTAATCAGGAGGATTACTTAACAAGACTTGTGTTTTAGAAAGATCACATTGACTATAAGGTAGAATGTCAACTAGCAGGGCCAAGGATGAATACAGGAAGATAAATTAAAGGGAAAACCAATAATTCACAGTCAATGGGTGCTGTCTTCCACACTAGCCAACTTACCTCCTTCCAACTAAACCCCCAGATACCAAGCATTGGGTCATAGCATGATAAATGAGGCTTCCTTGGGCTCAGCCCTCTTCCAGAATCAATGCACAGAGATTCCCTGCCAAACTCTTATACTCATGCAAAGAGCCTAAGACCAGTGAAAGAGTCTGGATCTCCAGTTAGGATAAGAAAATCTATGCTAGAAGAAAAGGTGCACATAACAACTTGCCTTAAATTACCCTAAAATACCTTCTTTTGTGCAGCACTTACTCTGAACATGAAGCATTCTGAATTTCAGAAGAGAAAATTCAGAGGGAAGAAAGCCCTTAGGTACCATTTACTGTCTTTTATCCACAAATTGTTCAACAATCTGACCGAGATTTCCCTGAGCATCACATGAAACATGAATAAGTTACTGAGCTGCAGACACTGTAGAAGCCAATATAAAGTGATCAACATGTTTGAGTGTTTGGTGCTAACAAATAATAAAAGTTCACTACACCCCAGCCAGTGTGGCTCACTGGTTGACCATCGACCCATGCACCAAAAGGTCACCGGTTCGATTCCCAATCAGGGCACATGCCCAGGTTGTGGGCCCGATCCCTAGTGGGGGGCATGCAGGAGGCAGCCAATCGATGTTCTCTGTCATTGATGTTTCTATCTCTCTCTCCCTCTCCCTTCCCCTCTTTTTAAAATCAATAAATAAAAAATATTTTTTAAAAAATTATAAAAAAGTAAAAGTGCACCACAGTGAGACCCCACATAGTTACTGAAACAGTTGGAAATAGAACATACTTGGAGATAACCCAAGTCTGGGATTTAGATCTCTGGCTACTAGGCTAGTGTGATGGCAATTTCCTTAGTGACCTTCAACGTCTCCATTTCCCTTCACTAGCTGAACAAGTAAGATTACTTTTCTCCTCAGAGAAATCACGTGACAGGTTGTAACAGAAGCATTTATTAATCACTTTAGGTCTCTTTCATACATGGAGACTGAAGTTCAAAGCAGTTTCATATATACGCAGACAGAGACCCATAAATGCTTTTGGTCTATATCAAGGGATGACTCTGCCATGTGTTACTGTTAAGAAATGGAGGGCTTGTGTTAAAAATGCATAATCTAATCAAGAGAAAACCACTAATCAGCAGGAAATATGCAACCTTGATGTTATGGGAATTTTTTTAATGTTCATGTTATTAGAGGTGCCATAATTTCTTAAGGAGGTATTGAAATGACAATTAATGTAAAGGAAATGTTTTGAAAGATAAAAAGACATCCTACCATGCGATCCTCAGGAGAGTCTGGTACCCTTTGGGGCAAAAGCAGAGAAGCAAAGCAGCATGACAGCCACCGAGGCTGGCGCTGTTTCTTCTTCCAGGTGAAAATCACAGATCTGCAAGCCAAGTGTTGCACTCCTTGGAGTTCAGTAGGTCATGTGGTCATTCCACCGAACCAGGGCCTGAATGGTGGCCGACGCCACAGGCCCTCTACAACACAGCATCAGTTCGTCATGCTCTCTCTGCCTAAGGTGTAGAGCTGGCAAAATCCCTGGAAAATCTTCCACGGGTCAATAATTACAATTCTAAACAAGAGATTCCTTAAAATCTCTAAGTTTATGAGATGCAGCAAATATGTTTAATTCTGTGCAGCCCTGAATGAGCACAGGTGCAGTTTCATGAACACTGGCTGACATGAGAATTGTTTAGAGGTTTAGGGCTGGGGCAAGAGGGGCGGGTGTGTACAGCTCTTTCTCTTTTGTATTGTGTTTTGTGAGAGAAAATGCAGAAAAAGAGAAAAGGTAGAAAATAGCCAGAACAACATAGTGTCCAGCTTATTGCTATTAACTCATGTCTAAGCTTTGTAAAGAGAGGGCCTTAGACAGCTGTTGAGGAAGTCATTTTCTTTTTTCTTTTTTCTTTTTTATAATGTTATTTTATTTTTCATACTTTAGAAAAAAATTCATCTTCAAGAGTGATTTTTTTCACATCCAGGATTCTTTTTATGTATGTATGTATGTATGTATGTATGTATATATGTATTTATTTTTGTTACAAATGTCTCCTTTTTCCCCCACTGATTCCCCCTCCCACCCTCCCCAGCCTGTGCCCAGCGTTGTTGTCCATGGCCATTGTTCATGCATGCATGCATATAAGTTCTGTGGTTTATCTCTCTCCCCTACCCTCTCTTCTGGGGGTTGTCAGTCTGTACCCTGCTTCCACGTCTCTGAGACTACCCCATTCCTCAGACTACTATGTTCATTATATTCCATAAATAAGTGAGATCATATGATACTTGTCTTTCTCTGGCTTGTTTCACTTAGGATGATACTTTGCAGGTCCCTCCATGTCGTCTCAAAGGATAAGAGATCTTTCTTTCTTACAGCTGCATAGTACTCCATTGTGTATATGTACCACTGCTTTTTTATCCATTCGTCTACTGATAGATATTTGGGTTGTTTCCAGATCTTAGCTATTGTAAATAGTGCTGCTATGAACATGGGGGTACATATATTCTTTCTGATTTGTGTTTCAGGTTTCTTAGGGTATATTCCTAGAAGTGGGATCACTGGATCAAATGGTAGTTCAATTTTTAATTTTTTGAGATAACACCATAGCGTCCAGGATTCTAATGAACTCGACCCCACAACTGCACACACCAGGGGGAATGGAGACTACAATTACATGTATCTGGATAATCCAAGCCCAAAAAACTCAAACTTGAAAAACTACTAAAATTGTGTCCTGAAGGACCCAGATCATTGTTCTAGTCTTCCCTGCTACTAGAGTAGACACAACTCCAACCCACTGGGTGGGAACTACCATCCACATAGCACCAAATGGAAATCACTGATTCAGAGCAAACTGAAAATTGGATGATGGCTGACCTCTCAGCTTCTCTGACCACCCGTGGTTAAGTACCTGGTCCAGGAAACACATCCTTCAAAAATCAAAAACAAAATTTAAAGTTTGGGCTGCATATTGACTTGTAGATCCCTTGAAATAAATCTAGGCCTCCAGTAGACCATTGTCTATAAGCAGAAACCGATGCCCTGGAAGTTATACAGCCATGGCTCATTTCATACACACTTATCTGAGTCAGCTCCAGCTGCTATAACAAAATGCCACAGACTGGATGGCTTAAACAACAGGGATTGATTTCTCACAGTTCCGGAGACTGTGGACGTCAGATCAAGATGCCATGATCAAGGCAGATTGGATTCCTGGTGAGTGCTTTCTTCTGGCTCACAGATAGCCATGGCAGAGAGAGAGCTGGTGTCTCTTACTCTTCTTATAACAGTGGTCCTCAACCTCCCTAATGCCGCAGCCCTTTAATACAGTTCCTCATGTTGTGGTGACCCCAACCATAAAATTATTTTTGTTGCTACTTCATAACTGTAATTTTGCTACTGTTATGAACCACCATCAGAAATATGTGTTTTCTGATGGTCTTAAGCGACCCCATTGTT
Organism: Molossus molossus; assembly: GCF_014108415.1. Taxonomy (NCBI): domain Eukaryota; kingdom Metazoa; phylum Chordata; class Mammalia; order Chiroptera; family Molossidae; genus Molossus; species Molossus molossus. The sequence continues at coordinate 48,676,836 of NW_023425344.1, forward strand.
CAACCCCCCAGAGGGGTCTTGACCCACAGGTTGACAACCGCTGTCTTATAAAGTCACTAATCCCATCACAGGGGCTCCGCCCTCATGGCTTCATCTAAATCTGATTATCTCCAAAAGGCTCCATCTCCAAATACTATCACATTGTTAGGCCCCAACTACATTAATGGGCTGGGGGGAGGGGGGCGCACAATTTAGTCTATAGCAGTTCTCCTATATTTGAAGAAGTTTAAAGTCATAAATTCATAAAGCTTACTTATGTAGAAATGCTACTAAACATGTTTTGGGACAGCACTGATGAAAACAGTCATGTGGACCCTCGTTAGCTGTGTTTGCAGAGCTTATCTAAGTCCACCCCACGGTGGCTCCTGCTCCCTGAGGAAAACGCGGGACTGCTGACTCTGTCATGTGTGTCCTGGGTCGGTCCTTGCAGAGCATCTGCAGTGTACAAGTTCCAGGCACTAAGGAAACAGCTGGGAATGAGCTGCAAGCAATCCTCAAACTCAGAAGCTATTCTTTCTCACTAAAGCTTTAAAAAAAAAGGGGGGGGGGGAACCAAAGAACTTACATGTATATATACACAACCAATGGGCAAGGACAACAATGCTGTGAAGGGAGGGGCGGGAGCCGGGAGGAGAGAGTCAATGGGGAAAAAAGAAGAAACATCTGTAACAAAAATTAATTAATCAAAATAATAATGATAAAATGCAAAAGAGTGAAGGGAGGAGATGGGCTGAAGAAGTGCATGAGCCATGCTGGAAGGGTGAGAAAGGAGAAGATAACGAGGTATTTAAAGGCAAAAAGGGCCCATTTACACAGTTTGCTTTTCGGTCATCCCAATATTAACAACTATCCTAAAAGGTATCTATCTGTGCTTTAGTCAGTGATGAAAATCATATAAAAGAGTACCTTGCTTTCTTAAAAATCTGTGCTACCGAGGTGAAGGCAGTTTGACATTCTCAGCTGTCAAGAGGGTCTTCTGTGCCTTGGGTCACAGAGCCATAGTCCTCCTACAGCTACAGGTGACTTTTAAGGTGTGGCTGATACATTCTATCTCCCACCCGTCTATTATGGATATTTTATGAATGAGGTTTTAGTTAACTGTGTGGGTTTGTTGTCAGAAGCAGAAATTACTCTAAGAATCATTCTTCTATTGTCACTTGACCATCTTTCTATTTTCAAAACACAAGAAGTTTTTAGAATTGTATTCCCTATGTGGTCACAATTCATTTCCATTCTTCTAGGAGGTGTGGGTCTGTGTGTCTCAGGCCTGTATTCCAGAATTAGGAAAACAGTTCGCTTTCTCCACCTACGTGCATGGTAAATGAGACAATGCTAATGACTATTTAATGATTTTTTTAAATGTATTACACTGGCAATGTATAACTCTGGAAGAAATTGGTATAGTTTTTGCTTGTATTGCGTTTTGCAAACTAGCAATAGAAAAAATTTATCTTATTATATTCCACATAACAAATTTTTATATTTTCCTTTCATTTTAAAGTTTTGTTTCTTTACATTCTGTTTCCCCCATACTAAGATCTAGCGCAGAGGAATAAAGAACATAGAACAATGCATATACTGCACAGAAACATGATTTATTCTCGTCTAATTAAAGCAAACCTCACCTATATTGGTTAAACCTAACATAGAACATGGTAATATTTTCTCAGTTTAAAAAGTAGGTCAAGCCCTGGCCGGTTTGGCTCAGCGGTTAGAGTGTCGGCCTGCGGTCCTGAGAGACCCGGATTCGGTTCCCGCTAAGGGCGTGTACCTCGGTTGCAGTTTGTCCCCGGCCCTGGTCGGTTGTGCGGGTGGCAGCCACTCGATGTGTTCCTTTTACATCGATGTTTCTCTCTCTCTCTCTGTTCCTCTCTCTCCCTCCCACTCTACCTGAACAGAGAATGGAAAAATGTCCTCGGGTGAGGATAAAAAAAAAAAAAAAGTAGGTCAGTATCTGTTGTAATTTACTCCTCGTTTTCTAAATACTTTTCCACTTCCCTCTGAGGCTATTTTACCAGTTCCCGTGGTATTTTATGCGCTATGCAGAACTTTTCCGAAGTAATCCTGGAGAGAGAAGCTACTCCCCCTTTATAGATGTGTTTCCTGTGACCTGGAGATGCTAAGTAGCACACCCGTGCTCACAGAGCATTGACGGGTACAGCCGGAACTGACTAAATGTGACCAAGTCCTGTGTGTCCTGGACTCCTTTCCTCCTTCTGCCTTCCTTCTTTCTTTTCTTCCTTCTCTATTTCTTCCTATTTCTTTAATGTCTCCTTTCATTTAACATTAGAAGCTATAAGGATTCAAGAGGTCTTAAAGTTATTTTTCCTATACTATCTTATTATATAATTAGAAGGGAAGATAAGAGGAGAAGGGAGGAGAGGACAGGAAACTCTCTTGACCCAGCTCTTCCCTCTGACTACTGTCCTTCCCTGTATGGTAAAACTCCTTGGAAGAGTTCTTTGTGCCTGCTATTTTCAATCATTTTCTTCCTTTCCCTCCACCACACCCCTGCTACTGCTCTTGTTGAGGCCACCAAGTTCCTCCACGCAAGCCACTCTCAGACCCATCAGCAGGGTTCAGCTGACCTATCCGCAGCATTTGATACTGCCGGTCACTTTCTCTGCTTTAAATCACTTACTTTATTTGAGCTCGAACTATCGAACTTCCAGGGTTCCCTCTTTCCTCTCAGGATGTTTACGTTGGTTCCCTGTGCTACTCTCGCATCATTTCCCCAACGTTCAAATTTGGAGTACGCAACAACTTAGTCATGTGATATTTTTGCTTTTGCATCTTGTGATTTCATCTGGTCTCCTAACTATAAATGCCATCTAGGTGCTGATAACTATCAAGTTTGTGTCCATCCAGAGCTGCTCTCCTGAATACCAGTCTGGTATACCCAACTATTATCTCCACTTGGATGCCCAGTAGGCATCTCAAAGGTGACTAGCCCAAAACTGAACTTTTGCCATTTATAAGCAAAATATGTTCACAGTCTTCTCTATCTCAGTATCAGGCTCCCAAAAAAAAATGGAGTCATCCTTGATTTCTCTCTTTCTCTCACACCACACACAAAATCCACCACCAAGTCCTCTCAGCTCTACTTTAAAAATGTGGACTCCAGTGAATTCTTAGAACCTCCTCCGCAGCCAGCCTGGCCCACGCCACCATCACATCTTGCTTAGAGTATCGGCACAGACTCCCACTAGAATTTCTGCTTTTACCCATGTCTATCTTCAGTTTATTGTCCAAATAACATCTTTTAAAGTAGGTCAAATCACACCAATCTTCTGCCCAGAAACCTCAAACAACTGCCCATCTCACCGAGAGTAAAATCCAAAGTCTTTACAGACCTCAAGTGCCTGTTTAATCCAGCCCGCATCCCTTATCCGACCTCATTTCACAACACTCCACCTTTCTACCCCGGCCTACTTGTTCCTGCTCCTCAGAGACACCAGGCACATGCTTATCTCAGGGCCGTTGCCCTTGCTGGTCATTCCTGCCACAGAAATCTGCATCACTTGCTTCTTTACCTCTTCAGATCTTTCCTCAAAGACCACCTTTTGAAGGACAGCTTCCGGACCACTGTGTCTGAAATTCACAACCATACACACCATCTCCACCTCCGGTGTAGGTTTCTCCTTAGTGCCTGTCACTCTCTAACATACTGTATATTCTCAAGTTGATCATGTTTAAAAGATGTCTCCCAATTAGGATGCACCGAGTACAGGGATTTTTGTCTGTTTTGTTAATTGTTCTATCTCTGGCACCAATAATCATAGTAGATCCTCAGTAATTACTGCAGAAGGAGGCGGACAGAGAGGAATTAGGAAGGGAGTGAGGGAAGGAAGGAAGGAAGGAAGGAAGGAAGGAAGGAAGGAAGGAAGGAAGGAAGGAAGGAAGGAAAAAAGGGAGGGAGGAAGGAAGAGAGGGAGGGAGGAAGGAAGAGAGGGAGGGAGGAAGGAAGAGAGGGAGGGAGGGAGAGAAGAAAGGATTGCAAGGATCATTAAAGAACTAGTTCCCCTCTCAGTGTGAAAATAGCAACTAGCTCGTTTATGACGGGTGGCATAACCTACCCCATTGCTTCCTGAGTAGATCTAGATAAATAGAAACCAATTAGTCTCTAAAGAACAAGTGGCATCCTCTTAACTAAACACACTTTCAAAATGCCCATATGAACCAATTAAAATATGAAGAGGTTTCAACCTCAAGGGCTTTCTTCTTAAACAACAAACTAGGAACAGAGGCAAATACCCCAGCCAACCCTCTACCTCACACCATGTTAAGCATGATGCCCGCTCTAGGTAAATGTTAAATTGCAGCTATATCACTTTCATTTTACGAAACTAGGTTTTGATTTATCTCACTTCAGGTCTTGAGCATCTGGAATTTTCCAAAATAAACTAAAATTCCTACATCAGTAAAACTACCGCTCATTACCTGTGTTAATTCACCTCTTCCACTGCATTCAATCACCCCATCTGTTGCGATTCCAGCTGAGAGAAGGGAGAAGCGCGAGGGACAGAGCAGACCTGACGCAGAGACGCTGTGGGTTAGCAATCACTCTTTCACAGAAAAAAAGGAGACTTGTAGCTGTCCCTGAACACGGTGAGACCAACCTAAAAATAACCAGGCACACAGAGTCTGAATTACTCAGATTTTAAAAGTTCATAGTTCATTACTTTAAAAATTCACATTTATGCCCTGGCCAGTTTGGCTCAGTGGTTAGAGCGTTGACCTGCGGTCCAGAGAGAACCGGGTTCGGTTCCCACTAAGGGCACGTACCTCGGTTGCAGTTTGTCCCTGGCCCTGGTTGGGTCGTGCGGGAGGCAGCCACTTGATGTGTTTTTTTTCACATCGATGTTTCTCTCTCTCTCTCTCTCTCTCTCTCTCTCTCTCTCTCTCTCCCTCCCTCCCTCCCTCCCACTCTATCTGAACAAAAAATGGAAAAATGTCCTCGAGGATTAAAAAAAAAGTTTCATATTTATACAACAGCAAAATATCCAGTATAATTTACTGTAAGGTAGCCAGGTGCCGCCGGTGGGAGGTGGGAAGAAACCAGAGAGCCAAACAGCCGAATAAGCAGAAATCAGGCTTTATTGGGTACACTCCGGGCGGGTTCACAGACTCGGGGGGTCGAGTCCGAGAAGCCGCGCCCGATGCTGGGGTTTGTGATTTTTATATCTGCGCCTGTGGCAGCGGGAACTTGTTGTTAGGTTAGGTCCTGAGGGGCTACGCATGGGGGCCCCTGGAATGTGAGTCTATTGTCCCGGAGCGAACAGTTCCTGGACTAGGACAGGAGAATGGGACAGGAGTTGATCTATGAGTTTGGGGCAAACAGTTCCTGAAACAGGGAGGGAGTTTAGGTTGGGTAAGCGAGGTAACGGCTGAGCAGTTTGCCTGGTGCCAGTTCCCAGGCTCTCGGACATTCCCGACTCTGTGATATAGGAACAGGGGCCAGGTCGTCTTTCTGACTACTTCCTGCTGGACGGGGGCGGCGTCAGGCGGGGGGTGCCGAGTCGGTGTGGTCCGAGTTCGGGGGACTGGTCAAAGGCTGGTAATGTTGTAGCATCATTTGGTGGACCTCTATTGTCTGTGTGAGCTGTGCGAATCGGTCCTGGATGAAGCGGAGAAAACAGGGGGCAATTAGCAGTATAATTATTATGATGATGGTTGGGCCAAGGAGGGGGAGGAGTAAGGAGTACATGGAGGAATTCCACCAGGAGGAGGCGTCTACTGAGAACTTTTGTTTTTTTAGTTCTGAACTTAGCTGGTGGAGGGTTTCAATGCGGGTTTCTACCAAACCTGATTCGTTGATATAATAGCAACATTCTTCCCCAAGAAAGAGACAGGTTCCTCCGTGTTCCGCTGTGAGGAGGTCCAGGGCCCTTCGATTCTGCATCGACAGCTGGGCCAGGGAGGTGATCTACCTCTGGAGAGAAGCTAGGGACTCAGCCGAGCTGTCAATAGCAATCTGAAATTGAGATTCTAAGTGTTCTGAGGTGACTAAGGAGTGTGCTAGGGCACCCCCTCCCAGTCCAGCAGCAACAGCCGAGGCTGAGAGGGAGAGTCCCACTAAAAGGGGTAAAAAGATTGCCCGCTTTTGTTTCGGGTTGTAATATATGTATTTTTGTTGGAATTCGGCAGGTGTGTAGACCATGAGTTGGGGGGTTAGGGTGACAGGCAGGCAGAGAAGAGTGGGATCCAAGGGGGTCGAGAGGGTTTTCGATAAGGTATGATTACACCAGAAGAAATAGCCTTTAGGGGCAGTTAAGTTGAAAGTGGGAGATTGTGTGACATTGCAAAGGTTGGATGGACTGTTACTGTAACAAAAGGGAATTTGAGAGAGATCAGGAGGCATATATAGGGCTACATCGGCAAGAGGAGTCATAAGTTTTGGTGCCGTGGACATCCCGGAGCAGTTGAGAGCGGCGGGATAAGGGACCGCAGTCAGAGGAGGTTTTCCTAAGGTTGCACACATTAAACAAGATGAGAGGTTGCCTGCCCCAATGAGATTGGCTAGTCTTAGACCTTCCTGGAGGAGAGAGAGCCATGAAAAGGGGGAGGTTTGGGCAGCTAATTGTCTGGTGAGTAGGGATTCCTGGGTCTGGATGTCATCGTGGACTCCGCCAGTAAGTTGGACTAGGGCTCGCCAGACATAAATGTGGGAAGATGGCATATGGGAGTACCTGGAGGTGTATACGGCCCCCCTCTGAAGGGTCACCCATTTGGAGTCAGTCGGATCAGAAATAATGAGGGAGAAGGACTGTGTGCGGTTCATGGTGCGGCGATAGAGGGAGATTCCTGATGGGGATCGGGGGGTATTGGGCCTCTGGGCTGCATGAATGTTGCAGCTGCTCCATTGACATCCCATGCAGGGATGCCAGGGGCTGGAGGGGGACTGGCAGTGAGTAGGCTGATCCTGAAGGAAGCAGACTGCGGGAGCCCATTGGTTCTGTGTGAAAGGGTTTTTGAAGTCAGTGAAATTTAGGAAGAGAGGGCTTTTGCATCCCGTGGATGGGCAGTCGGTGGTAGTGAGTAGCCATCCCTGGGTATAGTGTCCCTCTGGATTTCGACAGATTTTAACAAATCCAGTCGTGGAATTTTCTGTGAGATAAAATCTCCAGACAAAGGCCTTAGTCTGGGGTCCTGCGTTTGAGTCTGAGAGACAGAGGACCAATAGGAGTAGCGGTCCAAGGGGGGTCATCCTGAGGGATGGCCTTCTTTATCCTGGAGAGGTGAACCCACGTGGAGATGCCCAGGACCTTTGCTGCTGATGGGGTGGTTAGGACGATCGTATAGGGTCCTTCCCACTTAGGAGCAAGGGGCTTTGGGGAAAGGGTCTTTATAAAAACCTGGTCCCCTGGGGCGACCCGCTCCGTCGTTCCTGCTCCTGGGCTGGGCTCAGGAAGGGTGGAGTTAGCGTGTTCCCGAAGGAGGGAGCGGAGAAGGGAGAGGTAGGGAAGGTATGAAGCCAGAGGAGGCGGGTGCGATGGGGATGGGGCCGACAGGAGGAAAGGTCGGCCGTAGAGGAGTTCGAAGGGGCTCAGTTGGAGAGGGTGATAGAGGGGTTTTCTATAAAGAGGAGGTGGTACAGCTGGAGTCGGGAGGGCCCAAGATGGGCCAGAGCCTGGTGTGAGAGAAGGTCTGTAAGGCGATGGGGGGAGAAGACCTGTAATGGTTGTTGGAGGTTGATTTTCAGAGCCTCGGTGGTGAGATCGGCTGCAGCTGCAAGAGCTCGGAGACAGGGTTGCCATCCGTGAACCGTGGGGTCCAGCTGTCTGGAGAGATAGGCTACCGGGACCAGAGTTGGACCTATCGGTTGGGCTAAGACTCCGAGAGCTAAGTGGTGTCTCTCCTCAGTATATAGGACAAAAGGTCGTGAGGGATTAGGTAAGGCCAGGGCCGAGGCTGAGCAGAGGGCCTTCAGGAGGGCCGAGAAGGCCTGGCGAACAACTTCGGGGGATGTCAAGGGCCCCTCGGGCGTTTCTTTGGCTGCCAGATAGAGGGGTTTGGCTAGAAGGGCAAAGCCTGGGACCCAGTGGCGAAAGAAGCCTACCAGTCCCAGAAATGACTGGATTTCAGCCGCCGAGTTAGGGGGCTGCAGGCCCCGAAGAGCCTGTAGCCTGTCGGTGGTAATGGCTCGATGGGTCAGGGTGACTAGGAGGCCAAGGTAAGTGACAGATGAGGTGGCTATTTGTGCCTTCTTGGAGGACACCCGATATCCCTTGCTGCAAAGGAAATTCAGTAGGAGGGTGGTGGCCGTGAGGCAATCGGCCTTGGTTGGTGAACAGATCAGAAGATCGTCTATATATTGTAAAAGGGTGGAGGGAGTTAAATTGCAAGCAAGTAGGTCTGCAGCTAATGCTTGTCCAAATAGGTGAGGACTGTCCCGGAATCCTTGGGGGAGGACCGTCCAGGTCAGTTGTTGAGCAGTATTGGAAACAGGGTCCTCCCAGGTAAAGGCAAATAGGAAGTGGGAATCCAGGTGGAGGGGTATAATGAAGAAGGCATCCTTGAGGTCAAGGACCGAAAAATGGGTGGTGGTAGGGGGAATGTGAGAGAGAAGGGTGTAGGGATTAGGGACTACTGGGGAAATGGGAACAACCGCTGCGTTGATGATGCGGAGGTCCTGAACAAGGCGGTACTGTCCTGAGGCCTTTTTAACGGGGAGAATGGGAGTATTACAAGGTGAATTGGTGGGGATCAGGAGGCCTTGTGTCTTAAGCCTGGTAATGATGGGCAGGAGTCCCATCCTATGAGTGTGTGAGATGGGGAATTGCGGGCGGTTAGGAAAAGAAGATGGGTCTTTGAGTTTAATTAAAACAGGAGTGTGGTGGGAAGCAATGGTGGGGGTATCCGTGTCCCAGACCTCGGGGTGGACTCCAGGTAGGAGCTGGACGTTGGGGTCTGGGTCAGGCTCAAGGTCGGGGCCTGGCACCAGTGCCAGCAAGAAGGTCTGTTTCAGGGAGAATGAGATGCTTGCCTGGAGTTTGGACAGAATGTCTCTCCCCAGGAGGGGGACCGGACATGAGGGCATGACTAGGAAGGAGTGGGAGAACGGGTGACCCTCAAATAGGCAGTTAAGGAGGGTCGTTCGTTGTGGGGTTGAGGGTGATCCGTCAATTCCCATGACCGAGACCTGGGAAGGAACCGTAAGGCCCGAATGAGAGGGAAGGACGGAGTAGGTAGCCCCCGTGTCTACCAAAAAGGAGACAGACTTACCCGCTACCTGGAGCATGACCCTGGGCTCGGCGAGGGTAACCGGAGTCGAAGAGCCAGGGCCCCCTCAGTCGTCCATTAGCCCCAGCAGTTCTAGGGCCGGGAACGTCTGGTTCTCAGTCCCCCTGCATTGAGGTGCCGAGGGCTGAGCCAGGGTCGGGCAGTCCGACTTTCAGTGGCCCATTTGTTTACATTGAGGGCAAGGCTTGGTGGGGGGCCTAGGCTGGGACAGGCCTTCGCCCAGTGGCCTTCCTTCCCGCATTTGAAACAGGCGCCCCGGGGGCATGCGCTGTCCTCCTTTGGAGGTCAGTCTTTTTGCCGGTTCCCCTGCCGGCCGGAGGGCCGCTACCAAGGCTTGGGTCTGGAGGCTAACTTTCTGTTGCAGCCGCGCCTGCCGGGCTGCTTCAGCCATCTCCTCCCGGGCGTTAAAAACTTTAAAAGCCATTTTTACCAGGTCTCGGATGGGAGTCTCAGGGCCCTCTTCAGCCTTTTTTAGTTTTTTCCTGATATCTGGGGCAGACTGAGAGATAAGGTGGGAGGCTAGTATTGTGGCCCCGTTGCGGGACCCTGGGTCTAGGCGGGTGTAGCGAACCAGGGCCTCCTGCAGGCGGTTGAGAAAAAGGGCCGGGTTCTCTTCGGGGAGCTGGGTAATTTCTCTCAATTTGTCATAGTTAACTACCTTATTGGAGACTGCGTCCATACCCCGAAGGAGGTATTGGAGCAGGAGGTTCCGGCGCGGAATATTAGATCCAGGGCCGGCCTGATAGTTCCATGCAGGATCGTCCTGGGGAACTGCTTCATTGCCGAGGGGGGCAGTATTGTCTATTAGGTGGTCTCTATCTGCCTGCTGCCTGGCGGCAGAGAGGATAGCTCATGTTCCTCAGGGGTGAGAGTGGAGGTGCAGATTACTTTGATGTCATGCCATGTCAGGTCATAAGTCTGGGACAGGTATTGGAACTCTCTGATGTAGGTTGAGGGGTCAGCTGAGAAGGATCCTAACCTCTTTTCAATCTGAGAGAGGTCCTGGAGGGAGAGGGGGACATGTACCCGCACCAGTCCTTCTGCCCCAGCCACCTCGCGGAGAGGGGCCAGGACAGCAGGCGGGGGTTGGGGAGTGCGAGATCGGGTATGGGCTGCTATGGGAGAGTCGAGGGGGTCAGCGGGAGGTGGGGCAGCCGGAGCCGGGTCAGGACCAGGGGGGTCTTCTCTGAGGAGGGTTGGGGGAGGCGATAGGTGATCAGGGAGGTCATCAGGCAGAGAGTAAGGAGGGGGATCTATAGGAGGTGCCTTTGGAGGAGGGGAAGTCTGGGCTAGGAGAATCTGGAGAGTAGAGCAGTGTGAGCAAAGGTCAGGGCGGGAGCGGAGGTCCCAAAAAGCCTGAATGTATGGGATCTCAGAGTCCTTTCTGGTCCGCCGGCAAAAATTGGCCAGGTCCCGGAGGACATTAAAGTCGAAAGTACCTGTAGGTGGCCAGTGAGACTGGTTGTCTAGGGTGTATTGAGGCCAAGCGACCTGAGACAAGAAGATGAGTTTCTTCTTGTGGAGGGTCTGAGAGTATCCCAATTTGGAGAAATTTATAAGAAGACATCCCAAAGGAGTCTTAGGGTCTATTTTGGATTCGGAGTTTCCCATAATTTAGTGGCCTTCCGGAACCCTAAGTGTCGGAGGAGAAAGGGTATGAGGGAGGCGTCCCTTCCAGATACCCGTCTCCGGATAGAGATAGAGGGGTGACTGAAAGGCGTCCCTTTCAATCAGTCCCCCTGTATAGACTCCAGGAGTCGTGAGGGGAGGGCTCTCGGCTTGGCCAAGTCTAGGACGAGAGACCCCGGCGGGGACACAGGGGTCCGGCAGGAAGGGAAAGGGATCGAATTACTTTTACTTACGGTTGCAAGCCGTATCTGCAGGGAGCTCCGAATTCAAAGCGGTGGAGGGCGGCAGGAGGCAGGGAGAGAGAGAGGGGGGACTCTCGCCTCAGCCTGCAGGGACTGAGGCGGGTCGCAAAACCCCTCCCCCGGGTTTCGGCACCAGATGTAAGGTAGCCAGGTGCCGCTGGTGGGAGGTGGGAAGAAACCAGAGAGCCAAACAGCCGAATAAGCAGAAATCAGGCTTTATTGGGTACACTCCGGGCGGGTTCACAGACTCGGGGGTCGAGTCCGAGAAGCCACGCCCGATGCTGGGGTTTGTGATTTTTATATCTGCGCCTGTGGCAGCGGGAACTTGTTGTTAGGTTAGGTCCTGAGGGGCTATGCATGGGGGCCCCTGGAATGTGAGTCTATTGTCCCGGAGCGAACAGTTCCTGGACTAGGACAGGAGAATGGGACAGGAGTTGATCTATGAGTTTGGGGCAAACAGTTCCTGAAACAGGGAGGGAGTTTAGGTTGGGTAAGCGAGGTAACGGCTGAGCAGTTTGCCTGGTGCCAGTTCCCAGGCTCTCAGACACTGATAAGTTTATTTTCATAAACATATTTATTATATAATGCCCTACATTTAAAAAAATATATATGTTTTCATTGATATTTTTAGAAAGAGCGGAAGAAAGAGAGAGGTAGAAACATTGATGTGAGAAACACTGATCGGCTGCCTCCTTCACGCCCCCCACCAGGGATCAAGCCCTGACAGGGAATAGAACTGGGACCTCTTGGTCCACGGGATGATGGTCAATTCACTGAGCCATACCGGACGGGCAATGGCCTGCATTTTAAAAGCAGATTCTGCACCAAAGTGTTATGAACTAACCCACACACCAGATTTCTGAATATGGGTTTGCAGAACTTTAAAGAAATGGAAGACATAGTATGTCACATGGTAGATGCTCAAGAAATGTGACTTCCCTCTCTGTCCCTACTCTTGTGGCAGAGTTTCTCAGCAAATTTTTGTTGAAGGAAGTCATACCTGGAGCTATATCCTTGCCCTCTGCTGCCTTCTGAGGGCTTTTCTGAGACTCTGAGGGCTGCTAAAGCATCCTCTTCCTCTTTAGGATGGAATGGTAAACCAGGTTGCAGTGATTCAGGGTGACACTTCAACACGCTCAATCAGTATCTGATAGGCAAGGATACGGTTTGTTTCAAACTCTCAAAGAGATGACTGTGCATGCAAAGGAAGTGAATGCTCTTGCTAGTTTTGCTCCCTTTCTTAGAACAGAGCCTCAGTTTTTCTCAATATCTTTATCTCTCTCCCTCCCTCCTCCCTCCCTCCCTTCCTCTCTCCTTCTCTCAAGGAGTGGCTCTGCAGGCTGAAGTCAAAAACCCTAGTGATGTTTCAAACCGATCAATTTTTTTATCCTCAACCAAGGACATGTTTTCTTATTGATTGGAGAGACAGGGAGGAAAAGAGAGAGAGGACAGAGACAGTAAGAAACATCAATGTGAGAGACAAACCAACAGGTTGCCTGCCCTATGTGTCCTGACGGGAAATCAGACCCACAGTCTGGGTATGTGCTCTGACCAGGAACCGAACACGCCACCTCTTGGTATATGGGACAATGCTCCAATCAACTGAGACATACCAGCCAGGGCTAAAATTGATCAGTTCTTTACCATGGATATTTTTATAGGTGAGGCCAGAAGGAGACCCAGGTAAGAATTAAAAGTACGCTAATATATCTTCAATATAGGGTTGCCAGAAAAAAAAACATGGAATGCTCAGAGAAGTTTAAATTTTAAGTAAATAACATATCATTGTTTAGTATAATTGTGTCCCAAATATTGCATGAAACATATTCGTACTTAAAAGATTTATTTTATCTAAAATTCAAATTCAATTGAGCATCCTGTCTTTTATGTGCTAAATCTGGCAATCTTATTTCAGTATCCCAGCTCCTCCATACTGAAAACTAGTCTAGGGTAGGAGGGCCACTCAATCCAGCCAGGTGGGGATGGCAATCCAGGAAGACTTAACAGAGGAGGTGAGACCAAACTAAGTCAGGAAGAATTACCATTATACAAAAGACAGTTTACCTGGAAAAGTAAAGGGGAAAGAGAGGAGAGTTCCAAGCAAAGGGTATGGTATAAGCAAAGGCAAAGAGCATAAAAACCCTGTATGTTACTAGAGTATAACATATAGGACAGAAAGTAGCAATGATGAAAATTACAAGATAAGTAGGAGCAGATCATGGCCCTGTGTGCCAAGATGAAGGGCCTATGGCAGCAGAGCTCCTGAAATGCTTTAGGCAGGAGATTGATGTGATCCAATTTGTTTTTTATTTATTTTTTATTTTTATCCTCACTCAAGGACTTTTTTTTTTTTGCATTTATCTTCAGATAGAGTGGGAGGAAGAGAGAGAGAGAAACATCAATGCAAGAGAGACACATCAAGTGGTTGCCACCCACACAGCCCCAGGTCGGGGACATACTGCAACCAAGGTACATGCCCTTAGCGGGAAATGAACCCAGGACTCTGGTCCACGGGCCAACGCTCTAACTGCTGAGCCAAACCAGCCAGGACCAATTTTTAAATCAATCCCATTTGACATCAAGTAAAAACTACTTCTGAGGAAGATAGACTTGAAGGCAGAATTCCTTCTCAAGTAGCTAGGACAGGCTGAATTGGAGTTATGTGAGAGGGATGGAGATATTTATAAGAAAATATCTTATATTTATAAGAAAAAAATAGAAGGGTGTGATGACTGATTGGATATGATGAGAGAGGAAGAGGAGGGATCCGGGACAACCACGTGGACTCTCCTTGGATAACAAGATTGATGGTAGAACTCCAAACACAATGCAGGCAGGTCAGGGAAGGAAGTGGAGGGATATGATGAGTTCAGCCTGGAGAAGATAATTTTTAGTTACTTTTAAGAAACAACAAGGAAATGGGCAGTAATCATTTCCATATATGAATCTGAGATGCAGGATGACAAGGTTAGAGATAAAGGTGTGATAGGTATCACAATTAAAGTTATGTATGCCTGGATACAATATGCTTTTAACAGATTAAAAATTCATTTCCCTGGATCCAGAGGTGGGGAGTCGAGGGCTGAAGTGGTAGCTCTCACTTGTCATTAGGAACCGTGCCCCCAGCTGTCTGCATCAGTGTCCAGTGCTCGGCTTCCATGCTCAAGGTCGCTTCCTCGTCTAGTGTGGCTCCTGGAGCTCTGTCCGTCATGTCTGCATTCCAGGCGGTGGAAAGAAGGTGCGGAGGGCAGGAGAGGACGTTTTCCAGCACCTTTCAGGAGCCTCCCCTGAAATCTCACACACCACTTCAGTTTGCAGCTCCCTAGCCTGATCTTAGACACTTGGCCCTGCCCAGGTATGATAAAAGTTAGCAAATGAAATCCTTTAGTTGAGCCCATTAACTCCCTGTATACACTCGGGGTTCTGCTACTAAAGGAGAGGGGTGAGTGGATACTGAATCAACAAAGAGCAATCTCTGTTGAGGATAGATAATGCAAGAACTTGAAGAACTAAAATATGGAAGAACTTAAAGAGTAAAAATATAATGGGTCAAGACAGAACCAACAATAAAGATTTAAGAGGCTGACAAGGAAGGGAAAACAGTAAAGGGAAAGGGAAGAACCCAGGAAAGGAAGTACCTTTTTCATAGTTTTCCAAACAGTGATTCACTAAGCCTTCTACAGTAGAATCCATATTACATCCTCAAGATTTTTTGGTTGTTTTTTTCTTTCTTTCTTTCTTTGTTTTAATTGACTTGTAATTGACATACAATATCCTCAAGATTTAAACTGATGCTTCTGGGGCTTTTTAATTGGTTATTCACATTCCCAGCTAGAGTTTTGTTTACACATTAACTGATGCCTGATGTCTGTGGTCATTTAGCGTCTTCCAAATAGGCACCTTTGGAAACCCTGTAGCTCCTCAAGCCATCAGAATATGCTGGAGCAGCAACTTAGTAGATAATATTTTCACTTTCAGATACTGAAATAATGTAACTCTAAGGCTCATTCAAAGGTGTTGGGTTAATGAGAACATTACAAGTAACAAACAATACATGTCAAATGGAAATGTTTCGCACAGAGCAAAAGTTACACTGCTATCCCACAAGAAAATAAATAAACAGAGTTCATTATTGAAAGTTGTCTTTAAAGCAAAATTCTGATATTTAAACCATATTTTTCTCAGTCAGTTGTGCTTCCTATGGAAAAAATCAGCCCCAAGATACATAAAACAGACTGTGCTCCAGAGCCAAGCATCCCTGCCACTGGCGGGAATGAGGAAATGCATCGGGCAAGAGGAAAATACATTGTTAGATACAGTATATAGGTTTGTACTTTCTAGATTAAAAAAAAAAAATTAGCAAGCTTGTCAATAAAAGGCCAACCGAGGCCAACTGTAGGCCAATAAGGAGAAGAGAGACTCCTATCATTGTCACCTACCAAAGCCAGCTTCAGAGAATTTTCTAAATGGTAGTGCTCCTTACATTCATTTCTGTGTTACCCAGCAAGAATAGTGCCTTCCAGCTAATTAAGCATCCTAGGTGATAACAAAATCTTACATAACTGTAGTATACTAAGCTGGCAAAGTATTTTAAACGCAATATGGCATTTTAAACCCCTGAAGGTTCATAAACGTCTTGAAGTTATTAGAGAGATGATATTACATAATCCCATTTTACAGATACTAAAGCAGACACAAGGAGGCTATCCTTCATATGTAAAATGCAAGGGGTGTAACTGAATGTTTTTATTCCAAAAGTCCTGTAAGCCTATGAGAACTACACAGATGCTGAGAGAGAACATTAGAACCCAGGCTTGAAATCCTGAGATCTCGGTTCCCTCAGACCATCACAACAGCACCTAACATATGTAGAACTCATGGGTTGCCAATATTGAAGCCATCAGTCAATTGCACTGGGCATCACTTCACCTCATATTGATGACAAGAAGCATGTTAATGTATCACAGCTGCGCAGAAGCATCATGGGCAGTTATACTCACCGGTGTGGATAGGGAAACCTCACTTTCCTTCCTGTTTCTCCCTTACTGTCACGCTACTGTCACACACACTTCTGATGTGTGTGGGGTTTTCCACACAGCAAGCAATTCTCTGTGACACCAGCTATATGTCCTATAACTGAACTCAGTTCTGACACTACCTGGAGATGGTGTCATATCCTACAGGCTAAGAGCTCAGTTCCGCAAGACTGCTCCCCCCACCACCACTTCAGATGCCAACTTCAGTTCCAGGTTGTCACCTGTGCTCCTGACCAATCTACTACACATCAGAGCTTCCCATGACCCCTTCCTCAAGAGGTTCATGGAACTCAGGAAAAGAGTTTACTTGCAATTTACCAGTTTCTTATAAAAGGATATGATACAGGAGACGGACGAGCACCCAGGGAAGGGATGCACAGGGCGAGCCATGTGGGAAAGCGCACAGAGGACCCCAGGTACACCACCTCCTCCAAACCCTGTGCACTGGAGATTTTCAGGAAGGCTTCATCATACAGCCTTGATTCAATTATTCATTCCAGCCCCTCTCCCCTCTCTGGAGAATGGGGGCTGGGGCTGAAAATTCCAAGCTTCTACCTGTTAGGTAGGAAACTGGACAAGAGCAGCTGGGGTGGGGCCTGCCCTGGGTTCCTGACAGAGGCCGGACCAATACTGCCTTTGGACCACCACTCTGTGGGTGGCCCTGCCCTCAGCACTTCCTGAAGCTGCCGGCCAGCAGCCAGGGTCCCAGGGCTGGTTCTAGGTGCAAGCCAAAAGGAAAACAACATGACCTCAATGCCACCAACCATACTAGGGCCCCAGACTATTTATAATAAAATTTGCATTGCGGTTTTCACACACACACACACACACACACACACACACACACACACACGTTGGCTTTTCTGTATGCATTATGGGTAAGGGCATGCACAGAAGAAATATAGTTATATAACCCTTTTCTGTCAATCATCCCTGGAGGCAAATGAAAGTCTCCATCCAGAAAATCCCTCATTTAAGCCAAATAGTCCATGGAGCCCAGGCCATTGTCTCTCTTGACTGGAGTGTATTTTCAATAAATCACGCTTTGCTTTACTTTCATTTCATTGGCCTGTAATTATTTTCTGTCCTGCCAAGAACCAAGGACCCAGCTGATCACATAACCATGGCTTGGTCTTTCTGGTGATCAGCTCCCACCCAGGAGCCCACGAAGAGTCATCTCATTAGAACAAAAGACACTGCCATCACCCAGAAAATTCCAAGGGATTTAGGAACTCTGTGTCATGCACCAAGGTCAAAGTCCAAATATTAGAAAAGAATCTCCTAGTGAGATTCCTTAGGAAACAACACGGGTGTACCACAGGAGCTCCAAACTGGGGAACGCCATTCTGTTCTTTGATAGTCCGAAAAAACCACACAGGGGACCAGAGGGGAAGGACGTAGCCTTTATGACTCACACAAAGGGGAAGACCTGAAGGCTGCCCAGGTGAGTTACTGCACTGGGCCAGTCAGGCTGGTGCTTATCCTGCTGTGAGGAGAAGGAGGGAACCCGCTGGAAACAGCTTGCTTGCAGGCTAACGACAAAGCAAAACTTTCTCACTGTCGAGGGCGCGAGGAAACTCCCAGTTTCTGCTCCTTGTGGCCTTTGGCCAGGGAGACACCATTCAACGGACTGGGAGGGGCAACTGAGCTATATCCCTGGTGACCCTACCAAGGGTTTTTACAAGGTCTGTGTCAGGAACTAGGAGCAGAGACCAAAATATATATTTTGTCTATTATCTCAGAAAACTTGTATCTAGAAACTTAGATCGTCCAAAGTCTTTCTTAAATTATGTACATGACTGATTTAAACTTGAATCCTCCTAAATAAAAATTTACAACATGGCTTATTCTTTTTCCCTTCCCCTAGTTTGATTGTCTTTCAGCATTTGATTATGACAGTTACACAAACTAACCCTCCAGTTTACCAGTCTCAGAATTTTTATTTAGAGGCAGATGTAGAAACACAAAAGTAACAAGTACAATATTCTCCAAACTGACCTGTCTAATTTTAGCACCAAGCTCACTCCCACACCTCAGATCACTTAGATAATCCAGGATAATCTCTACATCTCAAGACCTTTAATTTAACCACATTAGCAAAATTGCTTTTGCCATATAAATTAACATCTGCACAATTCTGGGGATTGAGACATGAACGTTTGGGGAACCATAATTCTACCTATTACAACAGGTAGAGGTAGGAGGATATTACTGGATCATTTACACTATTTTTTTTTTAATCAGACTATTTGGGGCAAATTATATCATCATGTTCTTTAGTAAGGGCACTGCTTTCTATTTTTCCATTGACTTTAAATAGTTAACCATCTTCCACAAAGTCTTAACCTGTTCCCCAAAAATAACATGAACCATAAAGAGAACACAGCTTTGTATGGTTGTTAAAATGTGCAGCCTTAATCCAGCTGACCTTAACTTCTGTTTTTCAAAAGTCAACGGCATGACTAAGACCATTGCTCTACCTTATTATCAAAGGTCTTAGGATGGAAACTCGAGTCTTTTATTGTGATTCTATGCACTGTCCACAGAATTGGTCAGTAACCCCTACAGGAGAAAAATATCAGAGTTACAAAAGAACAGAGATGATATGAGTTACTATTCACATTCAGACAGGTGAGAGAATCTATTCTGGCCTTAAAGTTTCTAATTTTTCTGAAATTAACATCTGGGGCGTGTGTGTGTGTGTGTGTGTGTGTGTGTGTGTGTGTGTGGTTAGTTTGTTTAAAAGATCTCCAGAGGAGAAAAAATAATTTACCTCAATAACCTTTCCAAGTAGGAAACAGCTTTGATTTTCCTTACACTGACTAATAATCTCTATGTGGCTGTCAGAGGATACTATTTAAGTATAAGGCAAGAAAAAGAGGTCAGAAACCCATCTTGCTCATGTTCAGAATAGTAATAAAAAAAGAGAGAAGAAAATACCAGGACATTTCTTACCAGTCTGTTCCTCCTGATACAAAAGAAAACCTCCGTTTAAGGCAGAATGGATTTTAGCCCTTTTATCAATTTTACTCATGTCCAAAAAAATTGAACAAAGTTTGACCATGGGCAAATGCCTTGACCTTTCTCATCTTTGTTTCCCTGTGTGTAAAGTGTGGGTAAGAACGGAACCCATCACACAGGGCTGGGGGAAGCGCTCGGTGCCGTGCCTGGCTCCTCGGAAGAGCTCAGTCGGTGTTAGCCTTGCTATCATCTACTCATTACTCCAGAACTGGAAAGACATCTATCAAAACACACATCCCTCTGAGGCCCAAACTCAATCCTAGGCTATGAAAGAAAATTAAAGAAATACATATAAATCTGTGGGTAATTAGTCAAATTTTGTTCCAGCCCCATTTTGGCAATGCGGGGATGCTCCTTCTCAGTGGGTTCTTCTTACTGACAAATCGACTGAGAAGAATTGTTATCAAAAATTTTATTGCTTTGCCCTGGCCAGTTTGGCTCAGCGGTTAGAGCGTCGACCTGCGGTACAGAGAGACCTGGGTTCGGTTCCCGCTAAGGGCACGTACTTCGGTTGCAGTTTGTCCCCGGCCCTGGTTGGTTGTGCGGGTGGCAGCCACTCGATGTGTCCCTTCACGTTGATGTTTCTCTCTCTCTCTCCCTCCCACTCTATCTGTACAAAAAATGGAAAAATATCCTCGGGTGAGGATAAAAAAAAAAAATGTTATTGCTTTGATGCCCTGAGTAGAAAGAATTGATAAGATATAAAAGAACTGAGAGCTGCCTGCTTCATTATATTGAGGAATTAACCTTTGAACATCCCAGTATCACAAAAAAAAAAAAAAAAACAATCACCAACCACTGGGATTGGTTAATTACAGAAAATCAAGTAAAACTGGGGTCTTATTGATTTATAATCCAATGTGGTCTCAGGACAAAATTAATATTCAGATGCAACAAAACTGTGGGAAGGAGGGCAGGCATATGGAAAGTGATTAGTAAATATCATTCCACGAAGGGCAGGAAAGATGGAGGCAGAGAGGAAGGCAGGCAGGAGGAGGGAGAGAAGCAGGGAGAGAGGAAGGAAAGGAGAGCCGGTACTTGTTCTCCAGGGGCAGAGAGTTACCAGCTGACCCGTGGCCAATCTTGTCCTTTCTTGCTCACTTCAAACTTCACCTTATCCAGCTCTCTCTCTCTCTCTCTCTTTCTCTCCCCCACCCCACATCCATCCCCAACCTAGACAGAGTCTAGTCTTAAATTTATGAGGTTCATCCAGAAATTGATCTTGGATGTGTGACCCATCCTTACACAAGCCATTCAAGTTTCTGCATTTGAACTTGAATTGCTCTGCCAAAGCTAACTTCCTCTGTAACAAAGGTCCAAATCTATCTTCCAGCAAGCCGTCCCTGACTCCCAACAGCCCATTCCTACAAATGGCTGTCATCACTCTCATCCTATGCTCTATTTTACTGGAACAGAAAAGCAGCCCAGAGAACACGTGTGTGACTAGAGAGAATTGTTGGTTTGAAAGAGAGGGTAGAAAGGACTTATAAAAAGGTGGAGGTCATTTTAGTGACTCATCCTGGGTGTGATGAGGTTCCCAGGTAAAGTTAATCTGCCCTGGCTAATTTCAAGTTCATTCTTCCCAATAGCATTGCTAAACCTGCCTGTTTATTTATAGTCTCACTTTGTTCCTCTGCCTAAAATCCTATGAACCTAGATACTAATTGGGGTTATTAAGCCTTCTCCTGAGCAATGTAAATGCTTCCCCAAAAGTTAATGGGCTTCCAACCACAAACACATTCATTTTGAATTAATTCCATCAGATTGCTTTCCTCCTAATTCCTTGAAAGCATTTGAATTAAAAAGAGTTTTGATTCTAGAGAAAATATGAAGGTAATTTAGGGGCATTGAGAACTCTATTGCATTTATTTATCTATTCGTTCATTCAGACATTACATGCTTCTAGGAGCCAGGCACTGTAGCCCTGAGGGGCTAAGAGTGGCCATGGGGGTTGGGTAGAAGGGAAGGTAATATGCCACAATGGAGGGCTGGGGCAGAATGAGGGCAACAGGTCCTAGGAGTTCAAAACTATTAGATTGAGGCCAGGGAAGAAAATGAAAAGGTGGCAACAAATTTTACCCACGTGAAAAATTTATCTCATCTAGGGAAGAAAGAAAAATATGTTTCCTTCCTTCTCTGAATAACCCACTGTTTCCAGGACACAACACATAACAGAAATAATATAATTTGCCCATCTTCTGTGTCTTATGATAAAAATTATTGTGAGTGGGAGAGAGACTTGCTAATGATTTTATACCTTCTAAAGGTGTTTTCAAACTTAACTTACTTCCATTTAAGACAACCCTTCAGTTACCCTACTCCAGAACAATTATGATCATGACTTACTATTCTGATACTTGTATTGATGATGACCTCAGAAATCATTAAAGCATCTGGAGCAGAATCTTAAATGCTAAACACTCGAGAGTCCCATTCGTGTGCATTACACTTATTTTTATGCTGTTTTTCCTGGCTGACCATTCTCAGGGATCACATGTGCTCTCAGTACACCTGCCTCTGGCTTGCTTCCGATCCTATTTGCTGCTCTACTCCAGACAATCCACTGTGTGAACTGTGTATGAAACAGGAGTGAATTGGAAGTCTGAGACATTCTCCTGTAAGAAAAGTACATGAATTTTAATGCATGAATTTAGTGGCATTTATTGTAACGTTCAGATATTTTCCTATATAATTTCTCTGCATTGCTTTGTGAACTAAGGATGTCAGATACATGACCTCCACTTAGACATTATAATGTTGCAATTTACCATAATGAAATCAGAAGGGAAGCTCCCAGTAGAAGAGCTAATTCATTCATGCAGTGATCAAGATATATTTTGTGTTCTTAAAAAAATATAAGAAGAGCTCTTATTTCCATCTGTCTTCGCCATATTCCCATTCTTACCTTCATGAGTGACAACTGACCTATAGAAATAGGCAACCTCAGTGAGGAACAAGGACAAAAGCCAGTCTTTGATTCATAGATGGAAAAGACCAACATAGACCTGTTGTTATATTGGAGGTGTGCAGGAAAAGTTTTTCTTCCCAAAATATGTTCCTTACCTAACAGTTGATTCTGTTCACAGCTCTGTTTGGCTTACAGCTTCTTACTTCTTGTTCTTAGGCAAATATTCTAGAGATTCTTTTGTTTTTCAAATTAAAAATTACAATATTCTCTTTAGCAGTCTCCTTAGCAATCAGTGCAAATGACTCCCAAAAGCTAATGGGCTTTCAGTCGTGAACATGTTCATTTTGAATTAGCTCAATCAGATTGCTCTTCTCCTAACTCCTGGAAAGCTTTTGAATTAAAGAGATATTTAATTTTAGAGAATAAATATTTTCCAGTATATACTTGCACCCTTCCTCCTGTGTGAGCAGACTGTAAACTATGCCCCCAAATCCTTCTCCCCCTCTTACACAGAGATAAACTTGTACAAACCACGTGGCTGGATGGATGGCCCACATCTCCCTACTCCCCTTGAGGTTAGCCACATGGCACAGTGGGCAGAAGTGACATGTTTGTACCTGGCCAGTGTCTTAAGACGACAGGAGTACCTCTCCACACTCGCTTTCCCCTTCCTTCAAAAGCAAGCAGGACACCATGGAGACCATGCCCCGGGAGGGGATGAAGGAAACACAGGATTGAAGAAACTCGACTTCCTCCGTGTCCTTGCGGAGCAGAGGGGCCTAGCAAACTAGCTGCCTAAAGTCACCAGGGAATGAAATAAATGATTGTTTTGTTTGAGCTATTGTATTTTAAGGTCTCCGGTGGGGTGCAGTTCAGCGTTATTCCAAGTAATGCCTCTAGAAGCAGCTACACTGTTTATTCTCCTGTAGCTTAACTTCACCCTGACTCCTTCCTCCTGTTGGCATTTATACATAAGCATTCATACATGCTAAGAATACTCAACATTAAAAAACAACTCTCTCTCAACTCCATATCCTCCTCCATCTACCACTCTATCATTCTTTGCCAGACCTCTTCAGAGTGTTGTTTAGACTCACCGTCTCTGCTTCTTTAACGTTTATCAAGCACATGACCTGGCTCTGACTACCACTGTCTTACGGCTAAATCTTGGTCATCTCACTTCCACGACCATTTCTGCCTCTGGAAACTCACTCACCTTTCCTCCTGTGATACCACCATTCATCGTCTCTGCCTCACTGTCTCTGCTTCTCTGCTCCCTCCTCCCAGGCTCCTGGCAGATTCCTGTCCCTCTTCCTGTCCTCAGGCCTGTGTCCTAGGCCCTCTTCTTTCACCAGTCACTGCACACACCCTCGCTCGGTCTCCCTCACCTCAGGTGGGCACCTCCATTCTGGACCGCTCTTCTCAGCTTCTGGCGTTTTATGCTCCTATTAACTGTCCCTTGAATGTCCCAATGGCCCTTCAATTTCAATATGTCCAAACCCAAACTCCTTGCCCTGGCCGGTTTGGCTCAGCGGTTAGAGCGTCGACCTGCGGTACAGAGAGACCCGGGTCGGTTCCCGCTAACGGCACGTACCTCGGTTGCAGTTTGTCCCCGGCCCTGGTTGGTCGTGCGGGTGGCAACCACTCGATGTGTCCCTTCACGTCGATGTTTCTCTCTCTCTCTCTTCCTCTCTCTCCCTCCCGCTCTGTCTGAACACAAAATGCAAAAATGTCCTCGGGTGAGAATAATAAATAAATAAATAAATAAATAAATAAATAAATAAATAAATAAATAAATTTTCAATATGTCCAAACCCAAACTCCTTATTGTCACTGCTCCAGTAAATCACCAAGTGATAAACCTCCCAATTATTTTTACTCTGTCTACCTCTTTCCATTTCTTTCTTTTTTTTTTATCCTCACCCAAGAACATCTTTCCATTTCTTGTTCAGATAGAGTGGGAGGGAGAGAAAGGAAGAGGGATAGAAAGAAAGAAACATCGACATGAAAGAGACACATCGAGTGGCTGCCACCCACATGACCAACCAGGGCCGTGGACAAACTGCAACTGAGTTACGTGCCCTTAGCGGGAACCAAACCCAGGTCTCTCTGGACCACAGGTCGACGCTCTAACCACTGAGCCAAACCGGCCAGAGCTCTTTCCATTTCTTAAGAGGCTATCTTAGTTCAGACAGTACATTGTAGTGATTAGATTGCTTGGGTTCAAATCTCAGTTACACCACTACCTGTATGACCCTGGACATGTTTCTTAACCGCTCTATACCTCAGTTTCCTCAGCTGCACTATGGGGATAAAATAGCATCTACCATATAATAATAGAATCAAATGAGTTATAATACATATAAAGTACTTAGAACAGCATCTATCACATATTAAATATTAGTCAAGTGTTATCCACCATTATCTCTTGCAGAGATTATTAGAATAACCTCTTAATTTCATCTTCTCGAACAATTATTTCTGCCTCTCCAACACTGACCTTAAGATGAAATTTCTCTTAATCTTCAAATAAATTCCTATTGTCTTAGGAGAAGATACTAATTCCTTAACATGGTTTAAAAGGCCCTTCATGATCTGAGCCTACTCACCTCCCAGTCCCCCACACTGCCCTTCTCCCTCTCTCTGTGCTGTGGCCGTAGCACCCTGTTCTTTCCAAGGCAGGAGATTTGACACTAGGTGCTATCCACCTGTCTTCTCTCTGCTCCTCATTTCATTTAACCAGGAATTGAATGCATTTCTGAATGGTTTAATTAAGAAAAACCTCTGCAATGATGTAGTGCTTTCTCCCTATGTATTTAGTATTTAATAGAACTGATTTCCAACTGCTATCCTATTGGTGCTTGTGTGTGTGTGTGTGTGTGTGTGTGTGTGTGTGTAGCAGGAACCTTGCCCTCTGTATTCAAGAACTATTCTTATGCTGTGATATTATTTGAGGATATCACTTGCATGTTTGAATGCTGGATCTTGGACTCTTGGCTCTTATATTCTGCTGTTCAAACAAGCGACCGCTCCCTACCTTACATTCTGAAACACTTCCACGGATAGAGTGCCCTGCTTCAGCAGTCTGTGGGATAACCATTATCCTACCCTGATGGGTCTGAGGATGCTGTGTGCTTATGTGGCAGGTGGAAGACAGATGTGAGCTGCAAACCCCAAGTCATCCCCTTCTCTAAGCTCCAAAGGGTAAGAGATCAAATTCCTAAGAGTAAACGCCCTGCCCAACTTCCCACCATTACCGAGATGACTGGGAAAGGGTTTGCTCAGGCTGTGGAACAGCCACCGTCTCCTCACTGTGCCTCTGTGGACTCAACAGGCCTTTGGCAGCTCCCTGCTTCCCCTGGTAATCGTCCTCTGCCACTGACGGCTCCTAATGCTCTGAGTTTCAGCTCCAGTGATACAAGCTGCGGTAATGTTCATTTGAAGTATTGTCTGCATGCAGCTGTAAGGTCTGCAAAGCACTTCCATATGCTTCATCTCACTTAATAGAAGAAGCTGCACAGCACAGTGGTCAAGGAGCGTGTTCTAGAGCCAGAGCGCCCGAAGTTCATAATCCTGGCTCGGCTGTCTACTAGCTGTGTGACCTTGGCTGACCTGTAAGCTCATCGCAGGTTGGAAGTAGTAACTAAGTCCTCTGTTTTAGCTCATCCACTGTAAGTAAGACATAGCATAGCTTGTGAAAGACATTAGGTACAAGAACCCTAACACTTGAAATGCTCAAAATCAGCCCAACCAGTGTGGCCCCATGGATTGAGTGTCATCCCATAGACTGAGAGGTCCTGGTTCAATTCCCGATCGGGGCATATGCCCAGGTTGCAGGTTTGATCCCTAGTAGGAAGCATGCAGGAGGCAGCCAATCAATGTTTCTCTCTCACATAGATGTTTCTCTCTCTCTCCCTTTCTCTCTCTAAAAAATACATCAATTTAAAAAAAAAGAAAGGGTCAAAATCAGATATTAGCTATGATTCTTCCTCTCCCCACCCCCACACCCAATTACTAAGTCGGAGTGACCCTCCTATAGTCATGCCTCCCCCATCCCCTCCTCTGCCATCCCCACTGCCTGTCACATTAGGGGAGACCATTATCAGTTCACTCAACCAGCAGCTCTCTTTGGTCCATTCCCTCTGCTGAATTTAACTTCTCATTGCCAAGAGAGTAGTAGCATGAAAAAGCATAAGATACTCTGCAATCTTGTCATTCCTTTGAGAAGAGGACATTGTGCGTTCATGAGAAAACTAATTGTGTAAAGCAATAAATATGAACAAGAGGGGCCATGGAAAAGCAGAGGAGGGAGAATTCACATCCAGCTCCGGCCGTCGGGGAACACTTCATGGAGGGCATGAGGGATCTGAGCCCTGCTTTCATTCATTCATTCATTCATTCATTCATTCATTCATAAATGTTTATCCAACAAATACTTATGGAGCGTCCCCTTGTATACTTTCTTAACTTTTCAATGTAAATCAAATACAGGCACTACATGTATGCAGTAAGTTTTATAAGATCCTCCAGATTGAAAATGCTATTATAAGAGTCACTAGGGTTCCAGTCAAGATGGCGGCATAGGGAAACGTAGTATCGCGCTCTCCCACAACCACATCCAAGTTACAACAAAACTACAGAACAACCATCATCCAAAACCGCCTGAAATCAAGCTGAATGGAAGTCCTACAACTACGGAATTAAAAAAAAAAAGCAGCTACATCCAGACTGGTAGGAGGGGCGGCGGCACGAGGGGTGGCAGCTGCGGCGGCGCAACGGGCTGGTCCCACACCCACGTGTGGCGGATAAAAATCAGGAGGCTCCCGCGGCTGGGAAGGTCCTTCCTGGGGACTGAGGGGTCCCCGTCCCACACCAGGTGCCCCGCTCAGGTTTCCAGTACCAGGAAGAGAAGTCCCCATAACTTCTGGCTGGAAAAACCAGCAGAAACTGAGGCTCAGGGAAGCTGACCTGGCTGGAGCCCCAGGCAGCTCCCTAAAGGGCCCGCGCACGGACTTATCGGACTCTCTCTATCTAAGCTCGGAGGGGAGGCAGCTCGAGGGGCACCAGAGACATACAGGGAAGAACTGAGCTGTTTGGCACTGGAGCGAGGGCTGGAGAGGGGGCTTTCTCGGGGACAAACGTGCTGTAAGAGGCCTTTGTTCCTTTGGTGAGCCCTTCCCTGGGGCGGCAGACAGAATCCATATCTGGGACTCCAGCAACCTGGCTCACACTGGTAGCCCCGCCCTGCTGACTCCCTGAGGCCCCGCCCCGCCCCACACAGCTTTCAAGCCCACCCAAGCTGTTGCTACTTGCTTAACCATAGGATTGGCCTGTCTTGGATCCTGCTTCAGGTTTTCCTAAATTCTTTCAAACGAGCAGCATCGGGTTTCAGCGAGCCCCATACCTCTCATTAAGTAATACACAGAAACAAACACAGGGAGGCAGCCAAACTGAGGATACAAAGAAACAGGTCCCAAATGAAAGAACAGAACAAAACCCCAAGAAAAGAACTAAGTGAAATGGAGATAAGCAACCTAACAGATGCTGAGTTCAAAATACTGCTTATAAGGATGCTCAATGAACTCAGTGAGGGCCTCAAGAGCATAAAAAAGTACCAGTCAGAAATGATCGCTGCACAGTTAGAAACGAAGGAGGCTTTAACTGAAATAAAGAATAATTTACATAGCTTCAATAATAGAGTACGTAAATCCAAGGAGCAAACCATCAATTTGGAATATAAGGAAGCAAAAAACGCCCAACCAGAACAGCAAAAAGAAAAAAGAATCCAAAAAAATGAGGATAGTGTAAGGAGCCTCTGGGACAACTTCAAGCGCGCCAACATTCGCATCTTGGGGGTGCCGGAAGGAGAAGAGAGAGAACAAGAAATCGAAAACCTGTTTGAAACAATAATGGCAGAAAACTTTCCTAACTTGGTGAAGGAAACAGACATACAAGTCCAGGAAGCACAGACAGTCCCAAACAAGATGAACCCCAAGAGGCCCACACCAAGACACATCATCATCAAAATGCAAAAGGTTCAAGACAAAGAGAGAATCCTAAAAGCAGCAAGAGAAAGGCAGCTAGTTACCTACAAAGGAGTTCCCATTAGGCTGTCAGCTGATTTCTCAAAAGAAACTTTGCAGGCCAGAAGGTAGTGGCAAGAAATACTCAGAGTGATGAAAACCAAGAACCTACAACCAAAATTACTCTATCCTGCAAAGCTGTCATTTAGAATCGATGGACATATAAAAACTTTCCCAGACAAGAAAAAGTTAAAGGAGTTCATCACTACCAAACCGTTATTACATGAAATGATGAAGGGTCTTTTTAAAGAAAAAGATAAAATGTATGAACAAACAAAATGGCAATGAATACATATCTATCAACAATGGAATCTACAAACAAAATGAACAGGAAGAACAGGAACATTCTCATAGATACAGAGAACATTTTGTTGGTTGCCAGTTGGGAAGGGGGTTGGGGGAATGGATGAAAAAGGTGAAGGGATTAAGAAGCACAAATTCATTGCTAGACTGACAAACCTCAAAGGGAAAGGGGTTGGGGGGGTGGGAAGAAATAAACCAAAGAACTTATATGCATAACCAATGGACACGGACAATAGTTTGGGAAAAGGTGGGAGGGGGGCGGGAGTGGGGAGGAGGGGGTCAATGGGGGAAAAATGTGGAACATCTGTAATACATTTTACATCCAACAATAAAGATGTGGGAAAAAAAAAAAAAAGAGTCACTACACTATACTAAAAACACCAGCAAACTTATCGTTAAACAATTACTATATTACCTACAAGACAATCACAAGTCTAAAAATAGTACGTATGACGTAAGAGAAAAAAAAGAAAAACTTCCACAAGAACTCAAAAGTAGCCAGCACAGCTTATCTGAGGATTAACCCAAGGAGCATACACCTCATTACTGAGGTCATTACATGGGCCCCAGCCTTGTTTATTAATGGGCAAATCCTGTTTTCACCTCCCAACTTACAGGTAGGGCAAAAGTAGGATTACAGTTGTGAATATGTGAAACACAGAGTTCATTGTTATATTATTAATTATTGCATTATTTTCATACATTAAAAAAAACCTACTTTTGCCCCACCTTGTATTTTATGACCAAGAAATCAAAGCTGAGTGGAGGCTGGCTGGTGGTCAGCAGCACCTCTCTGGGTCAGCAGGGAGGGTGTCCACAGAGTCTGTTCTGACTCTTTGGTTTCAGGGTCATCTCAGTTATTAAATACTTTGTATAGAGCTATGAGTTAAAATACTAAGACAGTGAATATCAAAAGAACAGAAGCAGAAAAACATTCTATCCTTCACCACAATTTAAAATGTGTCTCCTGTTCTTTATTCCCAATGGGCGACCTCATTCTTCCTTCTCTCACTCTGTAAAATCAAGTTCTTTTCACCTCTCCATCCCCCCTCCAAATCCTGTCACAGACACGACCTGAAGCTTAGTCGAAGTAAGGTATAAACAACTGGTAACAATATGTCACACCTTCTAAGGTGTCTTACTTTTTAGCAAGGAACAAAGCCCACCTAAAACAATAGCTATAGAAAGCTACTTATTGAGTGAATGCTTACTGAATGAAGAAATCTACTGAATAAAACAAATCAACATCCTCCAGGAGAGACTTTTTGGGAAGCAGCAAGCCATTCCAGTTTCTATATAATTATACACATAAGAGTTGCCTATTCGATCTACGTCCAAAGCCAATTTCAACCAAAAGCTCTTCCCACAGATTCTGTGAGCATGTGGGGGGAAAAAAAATCTGTGGTTAACTTCCTTCACAATTTCTCTACCTGTGAAATTGCACTTAGAAACCTAAGCATAAAAGAAAGGCTTCACCTATCTGGCTCTTCATATTAATAATAACTCTTCAATAATATGGCCAAAGTAGCCATGGATTTATTTTCTGTATTGTTTGTTGTTCCAGGTTCACAACCAGATTCTCAACCCAAATCAAATTCTGTTTGAGCCTCATTTGCAAGCAAAGGTTTTAAGAGCAGTCTCTTCATTTGACTCACAAATAAGAGCAAAACTAGGCCAGTGTAGCTCATGTTGCATCAGGGACATGAATTGTAGTGAGAAGGAGCCATAGAAGTTCATTTCAAGGTGGGGCAGAAGGGGAGGGGAAACTGATCGTGAGCACTAAGGGCTAGGATCTCAGCTGGTCCAAACTGATAGAATGGGCTACAGAGGGGAAAGGGATTCTGATTTTCCTATCTGCAGGGACAGACAGCTCTCCAGAGAAAAGTCTAAACAATTTTGCTGCTGCTTGGGCATCATGTGAAGTCCCCATCTTCCTACCCACGTCAACCACCCATTATAAAATATCACCTTCCCCCAGCCATCACTCTACCTCCCTCACCCTGCTGAATATTTCTTGGCTGACACTTCTCATTGTCTACCTCTTCCAATAAGAACCCAAACTCCATAAGAACAGAGACTCTGTTTGGTTCACTGCCATATATCCAATGCCTCAACCATAATAAACACTCAAGTATTTTTTGAGTTGAAATGTACAGCAGATACATCACATACGGCACTGAGATAGTGCTTTGAATGTTGGGTAAGATCTCTCTTTCCATCAAAAATAAAGCAACCTCTTCTCCACTACCACCAAGGAATTTTACCTTTGCTCAGCCAGCCCACTACTCGTTTTTATACACTTCTCGGTAGAAGCTCCGAAGAAGGAGACACTTATCTAAGAGCCCAGCTACGCCCAGTTGACCTGTGCCCTGGAAACAGATATTTTTCTTTTTGCATATATGACACTTCTTTTCCCATATCCATCTCCTTTCAAGATGGGGTGGGGGCTGAGAAAGGAGAATGATTTTAATGAAAAATGGTGCTGTTTAACTCTTCCCACAATGCTTGGCCTTTTGTCTCTCTTGGCACCAAGATGGTATGATTTTGTGACATAATCAGACACTATCCATACCATTCTCAACTATCATACATAGACCGAGTTACTTCAACCCTTGAGGGTGAAATTGACCCCAAAAAGTTTTGATGTCCCATCTCTAGAGTAATTTCAGATATCCTCCAAGAGGCTTCACCTCTTGACCTCTGAAATGAAGGAGTTGTTCTGCTAGTTCTCTGAGGGGCCACCTCGCTCTGATGTATAAGGACCATGTGTCTGGAAATGACACCAGAAAGCCAAAAATCAGCCTCAACTGAATAATGGAAGACTTAGCAATATGTTTTGGATGTCATAATGGGTTCCTTTTGAATATAATCTATAATTTTCATTTTAAACTCACACTCTACCTAAATCAAATGTCATCCTGGAGCTCATTTGTGAACCTTGATTAAGTGTGGGCAGTCAGATCTTCAAAAACATTATTTCGATGGAATCATTTTATATGTTAACTTTGAAAATGTCAACAGCAGGGGCCAAGTGGAGGCACTCAGGAGGTCCACGCATTTGCCATTTCAAAGGCTTAGTTGTCAGTGCAGAAGTGGGGGTGGGGCGCAGCCTGCTGTGCTCCATGTTCTGTATAAACATTTCCAGAAATATTTAGCAGATAATAGGGCTCCCACTGGGGCTATGTGTTCAAAGGCACCACATTGAGCCACCTACCATGAAAGATGTGGATGCCAAAGGCTGAGAGTACTCTGGATTTCAGTATGGGTACCTGCTTCCTCTACAGGACTTCTAAACACACAAAACCAGGGGAAACAGCAGAAGCCCATCTTAAAGGGAAAGTGCTTAATGCTTGCCAGAAGAAAATAACACAATGGTCAATGCCTGATTGATATTCAATAGCCTTCCATCATGCAGCAGGTCTGTGAAATAGTCTGACAACTTGAGAATCGAAGGCCAGACTTCCCTGCTTGCCAGACCTGCGCCCATCAATTTGAAAAGCTCTAAAATTCTTGACTCTATGCAAGAAAACTGGCTATGGTTAAAGTGATAGTGATCTTTTTTCTCCTACATTTTACACCTGAAGACATTTGTTTTTAGGTCTGAATTTGACCGGAAATTAAAAAGCAAACAGATAAACTTAAGACATATCATTTTAATTAATTTTTGGAGAGAAAAGACAGAATATTTATCCATTTTCAATTCTCTAAAGAATAAAAATGACACAAACACACACAAATACTATTGTACTTTGTAAACAATGTTGAGAATAATAATAATAACATTATGCATTTATTCATATATGTTCCTTAAATGTTTTTGATGACCTACAATGCTCTAGTCAAGCAATGTCCAAATATTGAGGATTTTTAAATGCCTGAGATCAGATTCCTGTCTTTAAGAAGCTTGCAAAAGAAAGACATGTACATGAAAAATTAGCAAACAAAGCCATCGAGGCAAGTGAAATGTGCTGTTAAAGCCAGAGAAGGGAGTCACCTTCCAACACTGTGGTGCACAACAGGCTTTACTGCACCCATTAAAACCCACAGCCAAAAGATCACTGAAGGTAAATATCCCTGTTCATTCTTAGATAACAATACTGAAAGAAAGTTTTTCTGCTGTGAAATTTTACTGTTTTTTTAGAGGTGAAGCTCTTTATTTTGCTCCCCTCTCCCAGGAAATCTTGAATATCACTTTTTACTCATCTTTAAAAGAAAGCTTTTCAAAACCTTAGTGTTAAAGCTAAGAAACCCACCTGGGTGTGCAGGTAGCTTCCTGCTGGAAGTTTCTCATCTGCTTGCCTTTTACTGACCTCTAGTGGGCACGTGTTGCTATGGCATGAAAAGCCAACAAATGTACGCGTACATAGAATTGTATTCCTCTGAACTGTGTTCAGTGAACTCCATCCCCCATCTTCCCTTCTTCTGCCTGGATACTTCCTTCTGCCACTCTCTTTTTCTATAAATATCATCACAAACTTGAATTCAACACAAGCTCATAATGTACAGAATACGCCTCCACACACACGGAAGTATAAATAAAAAACCTTCCCTGCAGAGTGCTGATTTCAGAATTATCTTCGACAAGACAGTGAATCTTAGTGGCAATTATTAGAGCAGGGAGTTCCACGGGATCCCAGCCAGAAATTATACTGAAAAAAATGTTTTTCTTTTATACGTCTTCCTTACCAAACAACTAATTTTCCTACCCATCCTTATCTCCCCTGAAAGAAAATTACATTCAGCCCAAGTTTCAGCTCAAGAGTTTATTGCTAAACAAAGAAATGCTCCCCATGATTTGTGAGGCAATTGAAAGGGGAAAATTCCCTCATCTATACCCTCTAGACGCCAACCCCATTGTTTCTCTGAACCATTTCTCCTGAATTGCTTTCCATAAAGAAGAAATAAACTTGATCTATAAAGGCATTAATAGATTTGATTACATTTGTATAGCAAATGGCTGGGTCATTGTGTCAGCGAGGGTATTCTAAATGTTAATGCACAGGCTGCTTGCTACTCCACTGATTGGAAGTTGAGACAAGACAATGATAAAGTCCTCAGTGTCAAAAATTTCTGCAGTAATACTTGGGACCTAAAAGTAGATCAGACACTTAAAATATGATAATTAATACAATAAATTAAATAAACTGAAGGAAAGAAAAAAGGAACATATGTAGGAATCATAGGACTCCGTTTGACCAAAGGATATAGAAATAAATCTTCAGTGATTAAGATGGGACCGTACCTTGTAGGACCAATGGGTTACAGGTAACATCAAGGCTCCTGCCTTGTCCAAGCCTGCCATATGGAAGAAAGCTCCTATTCTGAAATAGCATGTATCAAATTCTATAAATAAATCTCTGTCTCCCTCTATCTCGATTTCTATCTCCCCTCTAGCCCATTTGGCTGATACTCAGGGCATAATTTAAGCTAGCTATGGGCTAATCCAGAAAGCTCTCAGAATACAATGTGGTTTTTTCTCAGACATTATAACTTAATAAATAATTGACATAGCCAAAAAAAAAAAAGGGGGGCAGTGATGGAGGTACAATAGGAATTAAATAAAAACTAAAAGAATTTTCAACAAAAAAAAGCCGACAGCAAGGTCAGGCATAGTCCTGCTCCTACCTTCGGAGAGATAACGATAGATTGTGTAGATATGAAGTATAAATGTTCCCAAATAGATATCAGATAGCCTTTATAAGTACGTAAGTATAACATTTTTAGCTCAGTATCTTAAAATCCGCTGTAGTTGTAACAATTTGATTTCTGAAAGGAATAATTGCATTTTAACAAAGGGAACTAGCACATCAAACCTGAGAAAGACTTTCTAAAAGAGATCTTAGGTCCCAGAGATAATGCCCTTTGAAAGATCTTTGAGTAATTATGGCTTGTTATATTGGGGGAAAAAAAGAAGAAGAAGAGTTAGTTTGGTGCATGGGCTTAGAAGGTAAGAGAACTCTCTGGCTGATTAAAAAATAAAATTAGCCCACCGGGCTAATTCAGTGGTTCAGTGGTGGAGCGTCAACCTATGGACCAAGAGGTCACAGGTCCAATTCCTGGTCAGGGCACATGCCCGAGTTGTGGGCTACATCCCCAGTGGGGGGCATGCAGGAGGCAGCCAAATGATGTTTCTTTTTCTCAAAAAAAAAAAAAACAATAAAAGTATATTTTTTAAAAAAATTATGTGAATTCAAAATGCTGTAAAGGAAGTCAAGAGATTCACAGGCCGCTGCTTCTCTTTTGGATTTGGTGACAATGAAGCAACGCATTCTCTGCCATCCCAATAGTCCTTGCTCTTATATTTTCACTATACTTGTGTTCGATACTGATAGCACAAGTTTCCACTCAGGGCCACTGTTGGATAACCCAATATCTAAACTAAAAATATGCCTAACGCCCAAGCAAACCAGGAGAGCCCAAGGGAGAGAGACTTTCATAGAATTCAGTATGAGAACTCTCAAAACAAAAACTGATAAAGTAGTCATTAAAAAAAAAAACACAGAACTTTGTTGATATCTTACACTGGTTTTTAAATTTTTAAATTATTATTATTCACAGCAATATAGCATCATAGTTAAGAGGATGGACTCTGAAGTCAACCTGCCTAGGATTGCATCCCAGCTCTAGTATGAACTATAAAATGGGCATAAAAATTCTGCTACCGGGCCAGGTGGCTCAGTCGATTGGAGCGTCACCTCATACACCAAAAGGTGTGGGTTCTATACCAAGTCGGGGTGCATGTGGGAGGTAACCGATCAATGTTTTTTACATCCATGTTTTTCTCTCTCTCTCTCTCTCTCTCGCTCTCGCTCTCGCTCTCTCTTTCCCCCTCTCTCTCTCTTTCCCCCTCTCTCTCCCTTCCTCTCTCTCTAAAATCACTGAAAACTTATCCTCCAGTGAGAATTTTTAAAAAATTACTACTACAGCCCTGGCCGGTTTGGCTCAGCGGTTAGAGCATCGGCCTGCGGTCCTGAGAGACCCGGGTTCGGTTCCCGCTAAGGGCGCGTGCCTCGGTTGCAGTTTGTCCCCGGCCCTGGTGGGTTGTGCGGGTGGCAGCCACTCGATGTGTCCCTTCACGTCGATGTTTCTCTCTCTCTCTCTGTTCCTCTCTCTCCCTCCCACTCTACCTGAACAGAGAATGGAAAAATGTCCTCGGGTGAGGATAAAAAAAAAAAAATTACTACTACAGCATAGGTTTGCTACATCATAGAAGTGAATGAATTAATGTATGAAGAGCACTTAGACTGTTCGACGTATACTAAATGCCACACAAGTTTGCAATCACTCTTATTGTGCAGTTCAAATATTGCTCATTTGTAGTACATACGTGTAGGTAGAGGGGCAGAGCACCAAAACCATGAATTGCTCAAGGCTTCTCAAGTCATACTCCTTCCGGTCGTGCCCAGAATAATGACAGATTGCTGACTATGCATGATCAATATTTTCTTGAAACTCATTGATTAAAGGAGAAATTACTAAAATCACAGAAAATTTCAGATTTAATGTGTCTGTCTTGACCCAGGGGAAAAGTCATACATTTTAATAGAACAAAAATTAATATTTATAGCACAAAAATAGAGCTGCTTCACATTGAATTTTATTTCTGGGTACCTGTTAAAATCTCTAATTCTAAAACTTAGAATGCCTCTTCTCTGCCCAGGTTTCTCAAATTGAATAATTTGAACAAAACAGAGTGATAGCAGGAGAATCACAGTATCACCTTTGGTACCAATGAAGGTAACTTGGAAGATGTGGCTTAGACCAAAAATACTCACCAACCCGATAACTGGTGGCGTTGGACCTGGCACACACACCCCCCACCAGGAGCAGGGAGCTGGAAGGGAGCAGGTGGTCCCTGTCCAAGAAGGAGTAAAGCAGGCCCCCTTATCTCCTGACTTCCCCCAAGAAAAAGGACAGAGACTGAGCTATGCATGCTCAATTACTCTTTCCAAATGTACCACCTTCCCAGGGATCAGAGTTAATGGCCCAAGATTATGTTTAGAAAAAAAATCTATCATCATAGAATTCAGTAGTTATAGAAAAGCATTTCACATGTTTCCTTTTATCCTCTGCATTTAACAATTAATCCTATAATTGACAAGGAGTCTAGCCATCTTCCTGCGGGAAGGGAAACAGTTTTCTATCGAGACAGTCCTGTCCCCATCATCCCAAGGACATTCTCCAGATATCATCTACTGCTTATCCTGGGAAAACATGCTAAGTAATTAGATCCACCCCCTCCCCAGAAGGTTCTGATTTAGATCAAAGCCACGCATCGGTCAAACCAACCCCACGGCTATTCTAAAGACACAGCTGAAAATCAACTCTGTTTCATTTCTCGTTCCATGCTATTTTAGAAATACTGTCTAGTATATATTCTGCAAAAAGACTAAATAATATTAGACTAATATTCACTCCAATAATAAAATGCCAGACGGCCATCACATCTGGGACTCCAGCAACCTGGCTCACGCTGGTGATTCCCTGAGGCCCTGCCCCACCCAATTTTCAGGCCCACCCAAGCTGTTTCCAGTGGCTTTAACATAGGATTGGTCTGTCTTGGTTCCTATTCCAGATTTTCCTAAATTCTCTCAAACAAGCAGTATCTGGCCTCAGCAAGCCCCATACCTCTCATTAAGTGGCCCCAGGCCCAGCACTAGAAGCAGCCAGCCTTGGTTCACAACTTGGCTTTGCCTGGGTACCTCCAAGCCCAGCACAAGAGGTAGTCATCTGCAGATCACTTTGTAGCTTATGCATGGCCACCCCAGGTAGAACACAAGCAGTGGCTGACCTTGCCCCAAAGCCAGCACACCCAGCGGACAGCTTCAGACCATGTCGAAGCACCCAACTACCTCCACAAGTGACACACTCGAGGAGAGGGTACCAGAGCCCTGCTGAAGTAATTCTTGTTCTGTGTGGTGGGCCCCTGCACAGTTGATCCTCCAAGGTAGTCAGAGGTCAGTGATCAGTGGGCACAGCCAGTCCTTGAAGCTGATCAGCCTGAGTAAATCCCTTCCATTGACATGCCAACAGCAACCAAGACACAATGACAAAAGAAGGTTGTACAGTCCACACTTGGGTACATCTCAAGGGCTCAGCTGGGTGATCAGGGAGTCTGTGCCACTGGACCCTACAGGACACCTACTATACTAGGCCACCCTACAAAGCCTAGGAGACATAGCAACTCTACCTAGTACACAGAAACCAACACAGGGAGGCAGCCAAAATGAGGAGACAAAGAAACATGTCCCAAAAGAAAGAACAGAACAAAATTCTAGGAAAAGAACTGAATGAAATGGAGATAAAATGCAGAGTTCAAAATACTGGTTATAAGGATGCTCAAGGAACTTAGTGAGAACCTCAAGAGCATAAAAATGACCAGTCAGAAATGAAGGAGGCACTAATTGAAATAAAGAATAATTTACAGGAAATCAATAGTAGAGTAGGTAAAGCCAAAAAGCAAACCATCAATTTGAAATATAAGAAAGCAAAAAACACCTAATCAGAACAGCAAAAAGAAAAAAAGAATACAAGGACAGTGTAAGGAGCCACTAGGACAACTTCAAGTGTGCCAATGTTCGCATCATAGGGGTGCCAGAAGAAGAAGAGAGAGAATAAGAAATTGAAAACCTATTTGAAAGAAAATTTCCCTAATTTGGTGAAGGAAACACACAGACAAGTCCAGTAAGCACAGAGAGTCCCAAACAAGATGAACCCAAAGAGGTCCACACCAAGACACATCATCATCAAAATGCAAAAGGTTCAAGACTAAGACAGAGTCTTAAAAGCAGCAAGAGAAAAGCAGTTAGTAACCTACAAGGGAGCTCCCATAAGACGGTCAGCTTATTTCTCAAAAGAAACTTTGCAGGCCAGAAGGGAGTGGCAAGAAATATTTAAAGAGATGAAAAACAAGGACCTACGACCAAGATTACTCTGTCCCGCAAAGCTATCATTTAGAATTGATGGACATATAAAGAGTTTCCCAGACAAAAAAAGGTAAAGAAGTTCATCTCCACCAAACCAGTATTATATGAAATGTTGAAGGGTCTTCTTGAAGAAAAATATTGTAAATATGAACAATAAAATGGCAATAAATACATATCTGTCAACAATTGAATCTACAATAACAATTGAATCTACAATTAAATTTAATATTAACAAAATGAGCAAGCAGAACAGAAACAGACTCATAGATACAGAAAACTTTTTGATGGTTGCCAGATTGAAGGGTATTGGAGGGGATGGGTGAAAAAGGTGAAGGAATTAAAAAGTACAAATTGGTTGTTAGACGGACAAACTTCAACGGGAAGAGGAAGGAGGGTGGGAAGAGCTAAACCAAAGAACTTACATATATAACCAAAGGACACAGACAATAGTGTGGGGAAGGCAGGACGGGGGTGGGAGTGGGAAGGAGGGTGTCTATAGGGGGAACAGGGGGGACATCTGTAATGCATTCAATAATAAAGATAAGTTTAAAAAATAATAAAGAAATCAAGTGAACAGGAAAAAAAATAATAATAATAACAAAATGCCAAAAACATAGAAATTCCCAAAATTTCTATGGGATGCCTATTGTCAACATCCCAGTGAGAATTTAAAGCTCAAGATTAACTCCTCTTTTAAAGCCAAAGAAATGAAGTCCAAAATTTTTTTAAATTTACCTTGTGAATTATAGTTCAAAGTTTGGAATTCTTTATATATATATAAAGAATATATGTTTTAGAGGGAACATAGATCAGCTGCCTCCTGCATGCCCCCTACTGGGAATAGAGCTCATAACCTGGGCATGTGCCCTGACTGGGAATCAAACTGGGACCTCTTAGTCCATGGGATGATGCTCAATCCACGAGCTACACTGCTGGGCTCAAAGTTTATAATTCTTAAGTAAAAGTCTAAAAACTATGTCCTGTGACTTATTATTCTGATGTTACCTGGATTGAGGTGTTTTAAATTGCTTAACATCTCTGACTGCATCATCTTCCCCAGAGTTGGCATCATTACTTCAGGGCATGAATTAGTTAAGGCAATGCCAAATTCAACTGCTTTGATGTAATAAAAGTCTATTTTATAGCTTCCACAGTGGGTTTCCTGGTTGGCAGGAAGGGGAGAGGGGTGTGTTCTGTTTTACACTGTCATTCCAGAGGCCCAGCTGATGAAAACTTCCTTCCTCGACACAAAGCTTCCAAGGTCACCGTAGCATGCAGATCTTGAGGGCAAATTGGCAAGAAGGCACATCCATATCTTAACCCTCATGGGTCCCTAGGTCACACATGGAAGAGACCTAGACATCTGCCCTCTGGATACAAGAGAGGCTGGCAAAGGTAGCCTCTGGCTGCAGAACCACTTCCTAGTAACATTCTACCATAGAAGGAAGGTCAAGCATCTTTGGTGGACACTCAGTTATCTCTGCCACAGGCTTTAAAGTTTACTTAGTTCAATGACAAGCCTCTGACATGCCTTATTTTTCAAAGAGTTCTAAGTTAATTGGACACATAGCTAAAAAAAATTTAGAATATAAGGCAATGTCCAACCCTAAAGCATTTATCCCAGACAAATGTTGTTTCATGGGACAAAATACTAGTGTTGCTAAAGACCACCACCACCACAACAACAACAAAAAACTGGTATCTAATAGAACAGGGTGGGGAACGTCCAGCCCATGGGCTATATAAGGCCTGTGAACTCATTTGGTCTGGCCCTGCCAAGGCAACCACAGGTGGGACTTGAAATTCAATAAATCTAGGAGCTTTTCTCATAGCAACATAAATTTATATTAAGTGAATCATAATAATAACAAATTTTGAGGGACAAGCAAGGAACGTTCATAATGGGATAGACAGGACACATACAATACATGACAGGACAGCCCTGGCCAGTTTGGCTCAGCGGTTAAAGCGTCAGCCTGCGGTCCGGAGAGACCCGGGTTCGGTTCCCGCTAAGGGCACGTACTTTGGTTGCAGTTTGTCCCCGGCCCTGGTTGGTCGTGCGGGTGGCAGCCACTCGATGTGTCCCTTCACGTCGATGTTTCTCTCTCTGTCTCCCTTCCTCTCTCTCCCTCCCACTCTATCTGTACAAAAATGGAAAAATATCCTCAGGTGAGGATAAAAAAAAAAAAAAAAAATACATGACAGGACAGACAAGTATGGTTTTCGTTGGCTGCCTGTGTTGTGGTGACTCAGAGGACAGTCCATGCCAGGCAGGCTGGGAGTGTACACACTGTGGAAGTGTTAACACTGTGATGAAATTATGCTGATCTGGTGATGATGAGATGAGACAAGGTGCGATGAGGTGATTATTCTCGACGTTGATGACCTTGCCTCTGACAATTGATGACAATGTTGTCGATTTCTTTGTCCACACAGATGATAACTCCAATCCAACATTATCCACATCCATGATCACTAATCCCCATAAAAACTGAATCTCAGATGAATCTTAAGGAAATTACAGTACATAGAAAAGACCTCAAGAGTCAAGGATATGAACATTGGCTATGTTCCAAATCCAAGATGCAGGATTAGAACAGCGATCAAAGCAAAATAATTGTATTGCTGGGACACACACACTGGATAGTTATTAAAACTTAAGTGGTGTGACATCCTACAAATGGTGACTATAAAGAAAAGAAAAGTTGATGCAAAGTATCTATCTTTCCAAGAGAAATGGACAAGTGATCATTTTTTTGTTGAAGTCAAAGGCAAACCTGTGTGCAATGGGTTAGCAGTAATGAAAAAGCCAATCTGCACGCTGGCCAGTTTGGCTCAACGGTAGAGCGTTGGCCTGTGGACCAATGA
This sequence comes from Molossus molossus, assembly GCF_014108415.1. NCBI lineage: Eukaryota > Metazoa > Chordata > Mammalia > Chiroptera > Molossidae > Molossus > Molossus molossus. The sequence continues at coordinate 48,718,095 of NW_023425344.1, forward strand.
GTCTTGGATTCGATTCCAGCCCAGGGCACCTACCTCGGTTGCAGTTCATCCCCGGCCCTGGTGGGGGTCTTGCGGGAGGCAATCAGTTGATGTGTCCCTCTTAAGTCAATGTGTCCCTCTCATGTCTATGTTTCTCTCGCACGCCCTTTCTCTCCCTCCCACTCTATCTGAAGATAAATAGGAAAATATCCTCAGGTGAGGATTAAGAAAAGAAAAAAGCCAATCTGGACCATCATTACAACTCAAAACATGCTAAACTCAATGAATGGGAGGCCCCATGCATCTGGATAAAAGCAATGCTCTTCAGCGGAGTTTGGAATAACAACAAGCTGCTTTCACTAGGCCTCTGTGTGGCAGAGACAATATTATTCAGAAGAGTTATGTGGTGAACGAGCTCATGGCAAAGAAGCTGAGGCCTCATGTATGGGAGGGTTTGTGAGCAGCGCATGGAGGCTGCTGTGGAGTTGTTAGCACCGAAGAAGTAAAAATTGTTTCAGAGAGTTAGTTTGTCTCAGAGAACCGTGTCAGATCGGATTACTGACTTAGCACAAAATATTGAAAAAACACTGAAGGATTCTGCAGGAGATTTCCAATTTTTGTCTCTGGCTTGTGATGAGACAACAGACATAACAAATGCTGCCCAACTGACCATTTCATTTGTGGGATAACTGCAGAGTTCGACATGCGAGAGGAACCGCTGTCACTGGAAGCCGAGCATGGCCCTGCAAGAGGTGAGGCCTTGTTTGAGACACTTGTTTTAGCAATGAAAAAACTCAAACGAACATTTCCTTGAAAAGTTAAGCGGCCTTACTACAGATGGGGCTCCAGCCACGGCTGGCTCGAGAAAAGGGTTGATTGCATTTGTCAAGAAAGAACTAAATTGTCTCGGTCTTGATCCAAGTGATTTAATCATAGGCCACTGCAACATACACCAAGAAAGTCTCTGTGCACGGTTGTTGCAGCTCAACAATGTGATGTCAACAGTAGTGTCATGCATACATTTTGTCAAAAACAGAGGGTTTAAACAGCCACCAGTTTGAGTTACTTAATAATCTTGACTCTGAGTACAGTGATCTTGTTTATCACTGTGAAGTACTGTAGCTCAGTTAGTAGGAACATTCCCCTGTTTTATGAAGTGCAGAATGAAGTCAAGCAGTTCGTGGAGATGAAGGGAAAACCTGTCAGGGAACTCAATGATAGCAAGTGGCTGTGTGATTTAGCGTTCATGGTGGACTTTGCCAAGTACCTCTCAGAGCTGAACGTCAAGCTGCAGGGCCCCAACTAGCTTCTCGGCTCCCTGCTTTCAACTATGAAACCATTTGATGCTAAATTCAGGCTGTGGAAAGTGCAACTCAAAAGGAATAACACAGTGCATCTCCCCACTCTGGAAGGACAAACCTTCTATAACACTAGAATATGCTGGTGAATATGCAAAAGTAATTAAGGCATTTAATGAAAGATTCAAGGATGTGAAAAGTAAACAATAGAATTGAACATCTTTGCTACATTGTTCAATATGGAACCAGCTGATGTGTCTGATAACCCACAACATGAAATCATTCAGCTGCAAAGCAATGATGAGCTGAAATCTAGGTACAAAAACGTTTATGAATTCTATAAACGTTCCATAAACAATGATGAATTTTCCACTTTGAGGAGACATGCATTGAAAAATGCATCTGTGTTTGGAACAACTTACTGCTGCGAGCAGTGCTTTTCAAAACTTACCGTCTCAAAGAGTCAACTTCGCTCCAGACTGACCGATGCTCACCTGGAAAAGCAGTTGTGAGTAGCAACATCACACGCTTCACCAAAGAGAAGCTGTTCCAACCATCACATTAGGGGTGAGTTAATTATGCCCTGGCTGGTTTGGCTCAGCGATTAGAGCTTCGGCCTGCGGTCCAGAGGGGTGAGTTAATTAAATGTTTGACCAAATATAGCAGGCTAATTTTTAGGTTGATAATTTTGTATGTCCTGAGAATGATGTTATAAATATCCAAATAGCTCTTGGCAGAAAAAAAGATTTTCTACCCTGTGATAGAGGAAGAAAATCTCCCAGGTTTACACTCCACCAGGTTCTCTATCAGTGCAGATAGCTATCTAGAATCCATAATCCATGAACCTAAACTCAACTCGGGAACAACTTCTAGTGAGGGGTTACATTTCTAAGGGGACAGCAACTCTTTTTTAAATATATTTTTATTGATCTTATGAGAGAGAGAGAGAAACATCTATCAGCTGCCTCCTGCATGCCCCCTACTGGGGATCCAGCCCACAACCCAGGTGTGTGCCCTGACCAGGAGTCAAACTAGTACCTCTCAGTCCATGGGACAACGCTCAATCCAGAGCCACACAAGCCGGGCAACCTATGCACTTTAATTTCCATTGTCCACTTGAAGCCTGTGCCCTGGCTCTTGACACTGAACAAAGCAGACACTACCTAAAGGCAGAGCATCTACACACTCTTAAGAACAGACTTTTTCAATCCTGTACCCGAGGGGCTAGTCCCACTACTTCTTGCTATGGAATTATTTAGAAGAAAGAAACCTGATCCCTGGGGAATAATTTTCTCCTGGGTGATAAACCAACCAGAGACAATTAGAGACCATCAGACAAGGAGTAACACTTGGCCTCTGGCCAGACAAAGTGAAATTCTGAGTGCGCCTCGCCACCGTTCCCTTTTCGGTGTGGAACACAAATGGAATTGGGGGTAGTAGACCCCGCATTGTCTTTCAAGACTTGGCATCAAAGGTTTAAGGCCAGAAATTAATTCATGGTTTGTAATAAATGTGAGCAAAATAAATATTGTTCTGCCTAACAATGTTCCAAAAAAGCCCTTAAAGACTTTTTCCCCTGTGCCTCAGCTGCCCTGCTTGAGCCTAAATCTGTCCTCCTAAGAAGTCAGTCCTATTTCATCCCGGCAGACTCATTCAAAACAAGTATAGTCCCTCTTTCCTCTTCAAATCAAGATGCTATCCTTAGGAAGACACCTCTAGCCCTCCCTACCATTCCTGCTATGGCATGTTGTTGAGTCCGCCAGCCGTTCCGGACTCACTCTCTTCGGAACAAGTTCTAATGTGTTTGTTTTCCTAAGAGAATGATCCTGAAATCTTAATGTGTTCCTGTAGGTGAGCAGTACATGGAGACACTCTACTCTCGTTGTACATCCTAGACTTCTGGAAACCCTGACTTTGCTTGGATGGACATATTTTAACCATACCTATGAAGTTTACTGTTGGCTAAAATTTCAAGATTCTTTTAGAAATTCTGATGCTCATGTCCTTAATGCTGATGTTTGCAGTGACTATATTTCAGGACTTTTTGATTCAAATTCTGAAAGCCCAAGTTCTAAAAACCAGTTACTAGTTTTGTAATCCCAGATGACTAGCATAATTTTCTAAGCCTCGGTTTCATCTTACGTGAGATTACAGTTCCTCCTGTTCAAGGTTGTATGAGTCTGCTAGGGCTGCCATAACAAAGTACTGCACACGGGGTGGCTCAAGCAACAAAAACTTATTTTCTCACAGTTCTAGAAGCTGGAAATTTCAAGATGAAGGTGTCAACGGTGTCAGTTTCTTCTGAGGCCTCTCTCCTCCGCATGTAGACGGTCACCTTCTCCCTGTGCCCCCTTCACCTGGTCTCCATTCTTCACGTGTTTGCGTCGTGGTCTTTCCTCATAAGGACACCAGTCATAGCAGGGTCCACCCTAAGACCTCATTTAATATTAGTATCTTCTTTAAAGACCTTATCTCCAAATACAATCACATTTCGAGGTACTAGGGTTTAGAACAATAATGTAAGAATTTTGGAGTCACAATTTAGCCCGTTACAAGGGTGATTATGTAATGAAATGAAATAGTGCTATAGTCACATGGAATGATGCTGCAGTAAATGCTTCTCAAACGCCAGAATCGGATGATGGACCTTCTTTTCCAACTCTCGATAAACTCTTCCTAAATTTTTGGTTTTTAGGATTTAGGGGTTTGGGGTGCTTTTAATGTTTGTTTTGTTTTGTTTTGAAGGCAGGGATTAAATCCTAATTGTTTTACATCCCTCCAAAGAACCTCCATAGACTCAAATAGTTGATCAAGAAGCTCCTTTTGCCCTGGCCTGTTTGGCTCAGCGGTTAGAGCGTCGGCCTGCGGTCCGGAGAGACCCGTGTTCGGCTCCCGCTAAGGGCATGTACCTCGGTTGCAGTTTGTCCCCGGCCCTGGTTGGGTCGTGTGGGTGGCAGCCAGTCGATGTGTCCCTTTCACGTGGATGTTTCTCTTTCTCTCTTCCTCTCTCTCCTTCCTGCTCTGTCTGAATAAAAAATGGAAAAATGTCCTCAGTGAGGATAAAAAAAAAAAAAAAAGAAGAAGAAGCTCCTCTTGCCCTGGCTGGTTTGGCTCAGCAGCTAGAGCATCGGCCTGCGGACCAGAGTGTCCCGGGTTCGGTTCCCGCTAAGGGCAAGTACCTCGATTGCAGTCTGTCCTCGGCCCTGGTTGGGTCGTGCGGGAGGCAGCCACTCGATGTGTCCCTTCACGTCGATGTTTCTCTCTCTCTCTCCCTCCCACTCTATCTGAACAAAAAATAAAAAAATGTCCTCAGGTGAGGATAAAAAAAGAAGCTCCTCTTGAGTAGAATTGAAATAAATGTAATTGAATTAATTAAATGTTCATTTAATTGCCAAAAAAAACTAAGAGCCATTGCGAAGACCTCCACGCCTATTTTTAGGTTCTTTTCTGCTTCTGTTATTTTTCACTCTTTGCCCTTTCGCAGCCCCGCCTGCCCCTCTCTGCCGGGCCCTGCAGCACAGTAAGCACCCCGCGCTTCTCCCCATGCTAACCTCCGCTTCTCCCCGTGCTAACCTCCGCTTCTCCCCGTGCTAACCTCCGCTTCTCCCCGTGCTAACCTCCGCTTCTCCCCGTGCTAACCTCCGCTTCTCCCCGTGCTAACCTCCGCTTCTCCCCGTGCTAACCTCCGCTTCTCCCCGTGCTAACCTCCGCTTCTCCCCATGCTAACCTCCGCTTCTCCCCGTGCTAACCTCCGCTTCTCCCCGTGCTAACCTCCGCTTCTCCCCATGCTAACCTCCGCTTCTCCCCATGCTAACCTCCGCTTCTCCCCATGCTAACCTCCGGCGGCCCTGGCTGTTCTCCCCCGCGCACTGGCCGGGATATCGAGTTGCTCTGTGCTGCTGATCAGTGGCTAATTTCCTTTTCATCAGGAATAAAGAAACCTTTAATTGCCTCCTGCAATACCACTGGTATCATCCTGACACCAACACGTCACAATGGACAGGAGGCTCATTAATAAACATGCAGTGCTGTGAAGAATTTCACTGATCCCTCTTCAGGTCATTAAACCTATACATGTCTGATGGGCAATAAAAGAGAAATGTGGAATGATAATGGCAGCTCGTCGGAGGCAGCTGCTCTCCTGGTCTACCTTCACCACAAGAAAAGACAGGAAATGATCCATGTATTTTTTAAATATGTATATATTCTACTCATTATTATTAATTTTGAGTGCCTATGCATATTTCACAGGCAACTGGTTTATAAATAAAACTCAGACTGAGATTTCAGCATTAAATGGATTCGACTTGAAGTAGGGACATGATAGCCACTTGGATTAAGCAAGGAGAAGCCTGCTCCACAAAGAGTTTTTGTGTGGGGCTGACTTGGAGGGTACTAATCAAAGCACATTTCCATCTGTTCCCTTTGATGATAGAAACAATGTTGCCCTATGTTGATAAGATATTAAGCGAAGTCAGATACCAATTCCAGAAATAATTCAACAAGCCAATAAAGATAAAACAGACTTACAAGTTTATTCTTTAAAACTAAAATAAAATTAAAAAAATTCATATCCTATAAAATAGGTCAAAATTACTTTAACATTTTATTTCTACTGCTTACCTCACAGATAAAGTCAAACATGGACTACACATCATAAAAGAGCCCTGGCCGGTTTGGCTCAGCGGTTAGAGCGTCGGCCTGCAGTACGGAGAGACCCGGGTTCGGTTCCCGCTAAGGGCACGTACTTCGGTTGCAGTTTGTCCCCGGCCCTGGTTGGTCATGCGGGTGGCAGCCACTCGATGTGTCCCTTTCACGTCGATGTTTCTCTCTCTCTCTCTCCCTCCCACTCTATCTGTACAAAAAATGGAAAAATGTCCTCAGGTGAGGATAAAAAAATAAAAAAATAAAAAAATAAAAAAAAATACACATCATAAAAGAAAATGCCTAAAGTACCTAATGGTAAAAATCAGCAAATTCTATCAGAAGCCCATAGCAGTGATGTGCTTTGAACCAACACAGACAAAAATACTGCAGGGAACCTTTGCCAACTGAACATTCCACATTTGTGATTTCTTTGTACTTTTCAGCTGTCCCAAACTTTACAGTAATTTTGAATTTTCTGAGGCTGAACGTGAATCATCCCCACCCCCACCCGTGGGTCCGATAAGATGAAGTAAATCACAGAACTGGTGAGTCTGTCTGGATACTCAGTGTCTGTTCATCTGTCCAGCGCTGGTGTCCTTGTCCTCTTCTCCCATTTGCAATAACTCTCATAAAATAATGTTGTTAAAAAGAAGACTTGGGAGGTAGAGAAGAGAGATATAGCTTATACAAAATCTGTCAGTGAAGAGAAAACCAAATGATAAAGCTAATAATGGAGTGTTGAGAAAAATGTCATGTTTGCCAGCAAATAGAGTTATAATGGATTATGCCTAGTCTGAGTCAAGTCTGAAATCTGGGTGAAGATTGTGACATGAATGCACCCTGGCCTTTGTTTAACATCCAAAAGGTTGAAGCCTAAAACTATTTTAAGCCAGAACAAAGGTGATTCACCCAAGTTAGAACCCAGAGGAGGGTTCCGCGCCCAGCCCCAGAGCCAGATCACCTGGATTTTCTCCCAGCTCCATCCCTTTTACACTGGGGTGCATATTATCTTGAGCGTTGGCTTAGCCTCTTTGACAACGAGCACCACGTGGCCCTGTTGGCCTGACTTCCATGTTTGCTCCAGTTGGCCCCCAGACTCCAGAGGGGGGACTCTACAGTTAATAGTCCCTACAGACTGCTCCTACTCCATCAGTAGTCCTGTCTTCTGTGGGTTTGTGGCTACAAATATTTCTCACTTTGCCTCTCTCTGCCTTTCTCTCTTAAGAATTTCTGACCCACTAATGGTACTTATTTCTCTTTTGCAGTACTGTTATAACTGTATTCTTGCTTTAACATATTTTGTGTCATTTGATGAGATTTTGATAGGAGATGAATGAGGAATAGAACATCTAATGATCAAAATGTCAGTTTCATTACTGATAAAAGCTCAGGTGCAGAACGGCATACTTTAAGCATAAACAAGTATGTGTTGTTTTATGCAGAGTGTCTCACGCTTTATTTCAATGTATTCTTAAAAACAGTGTCATGAAGAAGCTTATGTTGTGTTATTTTTCTCATGTGTAAATTAATTGCATGAAGGTCTTCAGTGTATAATGTAACATATAGCTCTAATGTACCACAGGGTTCCAATTTCAAGAAAAGTGTGGCAGACATTATTGGTGTCTTACCCATATCCCCTCAGCCCATCCGTTACCACCTGCAACTTTGGTGGCTATTTCTCACACCCCAGCTACTGTGTCCGCTCTCTTCTTCAAGCTCCTGTGTCCGCTCTCTTCTTCAAGCTCCTGTGTACCTGCCGGAGGCTTTCTCTGGCCACCAGAGCATTCTCGGCCAGGAGATGCTAGAGGCTGGTTCCAAAGGGAGAAGAAAGGGCCACCTCCCGGGAATGGGACGCGGGAAGTCAGAATGCCCATTTATTACTTTATATTATAGAATAAAACTGTTATTCCCCCCAGAATGCTATTATATTCTCCCTCTGTTGGAAGACCTACTACCTAGAAGAACAAATTATAAACAAGGTATGAGCTGGCTCAATGGATCAGTGGCATCAACCTGGGTTGTCTGATGTAGTTGTTTCCACAGAGGTGGAGATTACTATGTGTGATCCAAGCCTTTTCCCCTGGTCAAAGCTTAGATGAGAATTCTCGGCCCTTGCTGATGGCTCTCTCCCTTCTATGCCTCCATGACTGACCTTCCTCCCCTTGTGAGTGACATATTCTATGTCAATTACATGTGCTCATTCCGTCAGGCTACGATCAATTTTAGGAGGCCTGGGACTCATTTTGGATTCTGTTGACTTTGCATATCTCTGCTATGATTTTTATAAATGTGTTGATTTTATAGTTTAACATGTGATAGGAAATATTATTTTCTAAGTTTTGGCAAAGGAATGCGAGATAACTCACTAAACTTCCCACTATACTCTCAAATATGTATGTAATACACACATACATAGCATGTGTTTATGCCTACATAGGATACAACCACAACATGTATCTACATAAAACAGAACCTTGATAATTTTCATTGCTCTGGATATACATCTAGAAGAGTATTTTGTTGCATTGGCATTAAGGCTCTCAAGTGACTAATCTTAGATTTATATAAAGTTACAACAACTAACTTTCAAGAGGAAAAAAAATCACAGCTCCCATAAATGATGCGTTAATAATTATAAAATGCCATAAATGTTTTTATAAGTAGCAAATTGCAATTGGAATACTAAATAATGATGAAATCAGTGTAGGAGAAGCTAAGGCATTTAAGCAATTATTTAACTGCAGTGATGAGCTAAGTGTCACTCTATATTTAAAAGCATCAAACATGTAAAATAATTTTTTTTAACTTTAGGTAAAATTTTCTCAGCAAGCTCCCCCTGTCATTCCAGAAGTCCCTCTATTCTCTGAGAGAGCCAGCCTCCTTCCTGCCCTGAGGCTTCTCCCATGCTGTTTCCTCTGAAACCAACACCACTGACCAGTCCTGACCTAAACTCCTGGAAATCTTCCAGGTCTCTGCTTAAAAGTTCATTCTTTCAGGACCTCCCTCCTAATGCACCTTTTCAATCCACCCCAATCTGGATGAAGTCATCTTGTTATAAACCCTCGCAGCATCCTAAACTTCCTTTCACAGTACATATTGCAATTATAGTTGTAGCAGGATATTAAAGGGGACTTTTTCTGCCTCTCATAATTGCAACTAAAGCTCCAGTGCTGAGAACAATGGGTATGAAGTACCCTTACATCCCTCCTGAGACCACCAAACACAACCCATGGGATTCACCAGTAGCAGAACCAGCCCTGCGGTGATCACCCAGATTCAAGCCAATATAACAGATTATTAGTAATTTGGAAGGTGAGTTATTAGAAGGTATAGGGAGTTTGGGGAAAGTACACACCTTGTCAAAGGCAAGTGACAGGTTATGAGAATCATTTGTAGAGGTTGGGGCGGGGGGTGAGGGGATCTATGAAAAGGGAGACTTCAGTCAGGAGACTCCTTGATCTTCCCTTGGTTATCCAAGAAGAGAAATAGGAACTGGAAAGAGAATGGGGCAGAAAGCAGCAACTCTGGCCCCCCCACCACTCCTGTGCTAAGTCATGTGTGTTTTCCATGGGTAAACGCTGCAAAAGGCAGCCTGGCTGTGTCCTGCTCAAGAGAACAAGCAGCCTTATAGGTGTGGGGCCCTGGCAGCCGGCGGTTCCCAGGTGTGCCGCTGGAGGCACGGGCCGCAGCTGGAGGGAGCTGCCGCAGCGGCCATCAGGAGTCAAGGGAGGACCACATAACACTAGCTGATTAAAAAAGCTTTGATCCCTTTTTGTCCCTTTTCTGTAAATCTTTCGCTACCCCAGCACATGCCCAGCTCCGTACACCACATATGGGGACCAAAGCTGACAGACTGAGTCAGAAAAATGGAATAGAAAGCTGATCGTGTCCCCCTTCCCAATGCCTGGGCTGGGAGAGAGAAACAGTGTCTCAGACAAGGGAGTAGACTTTCAAATTCGTCTGGACTGGAATTCTTTGTTTACCTTAAAGTGGTCGGAAGGTTATGGAATCTCCCCCATAAAAACTATTAAGGAGTGGGAAAGGGAGAATGAACAAGTACAGAGGAAAACAGAACTGTGTCATGCTTGCATCCCACCAAGTTCAGCCTGCTTAACTCACAGATAAGATAGTTACAGAGTTAGGTAAATCTATCAGCGTGTTTATTAGCTTACTGTTCATGTCTCCCACTAGACTCCATGGGGGCAGAGGGCGGGTCCCCAGCATCAGCTCAGTGATGAGCTAAGTATGCCTGGCATACAGTGTACCTCTTGTCGATGTTTGTCAAATAAAGGAGTGATCGATATTTGTTAAAGAGAGAATTCTTACAGAATGTTTATAGAAGTTAACTCCCTTGAACTCTCATTTTAGAATTCTCAAAAATTCAGAATAATCATCAAAAATGTGCTTTATTGCATCTATATATGAAAGATACCCTAATGATCAGATTTATCAATTTAAAATTTAGACTTTGAAGCAGGAAAAGAAATTTAGGTCGGAGGGAGGAGACAGAACCCTCTTCCTGAAGATTCTTTTCCCCTAAAATGCCATTTTAAGTATAAGTTTGATATTCCTTAGAAGAAGAAAACTATGGAGAAACAGCATAGGATTAGTCTGATCGGGGCGGGGGGCGGGGATCATATTCCAGAGAAAAGGCAGATGGAGTAGGGGGTGAAGGGAGATACTTTTTCCAGTACTTTCCTTATAACGTCTCTCAAGGTGATATTTCATCCCAGAGTGATCGAAGTCCCTGAAACTTCAAGAACAGGCAGGCTTTCTTTATAAGCAACAGTAAAAAAATTTGAGCAGCTAAGCATGTTACTGGAGAATTAATAATAAATCTGTACAGATTGATATTCCCCTGAGATAAAAGGAAAGAGAAAATATTAAAAAACTGATGCTTCTGGCAAATGAAAAACTAATGGAGTGTATATCTCTCCAGGGAGGAGGCCCGCAGGACTGGAGCCCGTCGCAAGCTCACGAGAGCAGTAACACCGACCCAACCAAATGCACGGTCCCAGGAAAGGGCCAGGAGGCTTAGGTTAGAATGCCCGTTCTACCACCTGTTAGCTGTGTGACCTCAGACAGATAACAGTGTCCTTGAGCCTCAGTCTTCACAACAGAAAACAGGGGTGCACACCGGCCGGGATCTAGTAAGGGCTCAGTACGCTTCTGATTCTTTTCCCATGGTGTGGTACATTTTTCCAGTTAAACTTACCTTTATCTAAAAGAGCCTCTTTATACCACAGAAACTACCTACTCACTCAGAGTACTACTCTATTGTAATAACAATTCAAGGCCTTTAACCTCAGGACATCTTTCTCCTCCAATTTTATCATAACAGATTTTACAGACATCAGTTCCTTGAAAGTGTTGATCATACTTCTTTGCATTTCATCTCCTTCCACCAACCCTGCATCTCACTGTTACTAGTCACTGTTATCAGTAGCAGATGATAAGGTCTGTATTTTCTCACTGCTACACCCAGCATTAACACAGAATCTAGCACTTTGTAGGTACTCAGTAGATATCTGTTACCTGAATAGATGAATGTAAGACATTTTTATTAGGACAAGCTAACTGCTATATCAAACAACCTCAAGATTCCAGTGTCTCAGGCCATTACATGAGTATTTTTCATACATCCACAGCTGCATGTAGGTCAGCATGGGGCTGGTGCTTTACACCATCATTCAGACGATGGGATCTTTTCATTTAGTCTTTCCACTTCCTCCAGGGCCTCGCAATCCTCCACTGAATCTTCTATATTCAGCAAGTAAAGAAGAATTTCCAGGCAGATTTTGGTGGCCAGGCCCAGGTGTGATGCCATCACTTCCCCTTACATTCCTCCAACCAGGACTCCAGTACATAGTCCCACCTACCTAGAGAGGAAGCTGGAAAATGTAATTCAACTGTGTCCCCAGAAGGGAGAAGGAGACGCTAGCCAGACTCTGTCGCTCAGTAGGTCAGTCCCTGTGTGTAGAGTGACCGAGTGACCAGCACTGGAAATCGGGCAGACAGGTATCACCCAGCAACAACAGCCAAGGTTTGGGAACAAGATTTGAGGAGCCAGGGAGGCTTGGGAAGAAAGGGAACACATGGGGCAGAAGAAACCAAAATCCAAAATCAGAAACCAGGACTAAAAATCAAGGCAAAAGTTCACAACTTCAAAGCCAGTGACATCAAATATCAAAACAAAACTGACGGCAGCCAAGGAAGCTGTCTAAGTTACACCTCTTCCCCGCCATCCTGTTCTGAAAGCTGAAGCAGGCTGGGTTTCGTGCGGGACCAGTGTGCTGCGCGCAGAGCTAGGAATTCAGAGGCAGGGCACCGTCCGCGACGTGAGCTGCCAAGGCCGGGGGGTAGCCTACAGGAAAGCTGGTCCTGGCTCTCCCCGCGCCTGCTCGCCAAGGTGACGGGGAAGGTGTGGCTCCTCCAGGACCTTCTGCCTCGCATTCCTTATTCCCTGTCCACACGTGCAGACCAAGGGGCAGAAGCTAGAAAGGTCATGCTTTTCTGGAACAACAGGCCTTATCTCAGGGCTGCTATAAACACTATACCATAGACGGTCCAACTTAACACACATGTATTGTTCATGGTTCTGAATGCTGGAAGTCTGAGATAGAAGTCTGCCAGCAGAGTGGGGTTCTGGTGAGACCCCCATCTTCTTGTTGTGTCCTCACATGGTGAAGAGCAGAGAGAAAAGCAAACTCTCTCCAGTCTCTTCATATAAAGGCACGAATCCCATCATGACGGCCCCATTCCCACGACTTAATCACCTACCAAAGGCCCCACCTCCAAATACCATCACACTGCAGGTGAGGCTTCAGAAGGGGGCCCTTCCCCTGGAGGACAGCTACAAGGCCCCCTGCGTTTGCCTGCGGCGGGGCCCGCACCCGCAGCCCGCGTGGAGTGAGGCGTCCTTGCCCAACAGGAAGGCGGCGGGGGGGGGCTCTCCGGCACCTGCCTTCGGCACTGCCCTTGACAGGACGAGATGAAGCCCACTCTCCCTTCCACCTTCAGGCTTCCCCTTTCAGCACATTTCCCCCCTGCCAAGCACCGTAATTAGTGCTTCTTTGTGGGTTTAATTGTAAATTCGTTTTGATTAATTAGCCTCAGAGCGGCCTTGGCCGTTATTGAGACATCGGAGAGGATTCTGGATTTAGCGTCCAGCCCCCCTGCGCTCTCTGGGATTCCTTTCTCTGTCGGCAGCAGAACTTCAAGTTCAACCCTGACTATGTTAGAAAATGCTTTATGTGTCTAATTAACTATTTGTCACTCTGTGGTAAGTACAAAGATAAAATCTCACCATCCAGTGTAAGGTGATGAATGTGTATCTTTTTATACTGCCATGGACCAGCTCAAGATCAATTTCTAGTCTTGGGAACAATGACAAAATTGTCTAATATAGTAATTTGTTCTGTGACACCTTACTCATGATGTAACCTTCCAAAAGTTTTCTCAAAATCTTAAAGCCTCCGCCCCTCCACTGAAGCCGTGTTAGGTCTCTACCTGCACAAAGCAACGCAAGAACCGCAGCTGGAAATGTTAAGCCCAGCAGAGCAGAGCCGAGTGTGCCAGTGAAATTTTTGGGAAAAGTCCAACCAAGAGACTGAAGAGCAGGAATCGAATCTTATCCCTGCCACTCACTATCTGATTAGGACTCTCAGGCATCCAACTGAAATGAGTGTAGGAAAAATAGGGGATGTTTTAGATCGTGTAACCGGAAAGTCAGGAATTAGTGTTCAGAAACAGCTGAATCAAGGAGACTGAAGCATGTTGCCAAGGCTCCGTGTCCCTCTCCTGTACGTGGCTTTTCTCTACTTTCTGTATTGGCTTTATTCTGTAAACAGTGTGCTCGAGGTGGAGGTGGCCAGGGCAGACAGCCAATGGCAGCAGCAGGTATACATGGACCTTACAACCCTCGGGCCCATTCAAAGGGAGTGCCTCCCTCTCTCTGAACTTTTATAAGCAAAATTGTACGTTAGTCTCTGATGATCTCAGCTGGCTCACCGGCCCACCCTGAACACTCACTGTAGCTAAGGGACAAAATAACCTGAATGATGCAGACTGTCTCCTATATCCCTTCGTATGGTAAGACACTGGGAGGGGAGGGATCCAACTCAACAATAGAACCATCATAACCACATGCAATGGGAAAATGTGATTCAAGAAATGATAGATCATTATTACCAGATGCAAAGAAAGAATAGGATAGACAAACAAAAGCACCAGAAATGTGTTACATCACCTGTTTAAACCAATCACTTATTTTATCTGAAAAATAAGCCGCAGAATGTCTCCATTCACTTTACATGGAAGCAAAAGCGCACACACACACACACGCACACGCACACGCACACACACACACAAATGCCTTAAAAAAAAGGACTTTGAAGAGAAAATATGTGTTAGATACTCTAAAATATCTCTTGTACACTGCTATTGAAAGAATAAATTTGCATTGATACTTTGGAGAACAATTTGGCTTTGTAAAACTGAGCATTCCTAAACCCACACAACCAGGAATGTCGCTCCGAAGTGGCAGAGAGAAGGTGATCTCCAACATCCATCTGCTCCCCTTCAGTTCGCAGCCTCCCTCCCTCGCACTAGGTTTGACCGTACGGCCACTTCAGGCAAAGGAAATGTGGACAGCGTCATCTGTCACTTCTGGGATAAGACAGAAGCCCTAAGCAGTTCCACACTGTCCCTCTTCCCCTCCAAAGAGGTGAAAGTCTTCTATTCTTGCAGACAGCTAAGGATGGCACAGCCTCTGTCCGCCGGGGTCCCTGAGACTCCACCACCGACAAATCACCTTTTGTTGTGTTAAGCCACCCATTGGGGGTTAACTTTTCACAGCAGATCTGCTTATCCAGCCTGAGGCAGCCCTCAAGAGAAACCTCCGCACATGTACACCATGCGCCTAGCAGCACTGCTCATAATACTGAAAACGTTTATGCGACCCAAATGCTCATTGATTCCTATGATGGATTTTTTTTTAATCACGGTATATTTATATAGTAAAATACCACATAGCAATAAAATATATTGTTACAATCATCATTATGTATAAATTTTAACACAATGACAAGTGAAAAGAACAAGTCCCAGAAGACAGCACATAGTGTGATACCCTTTTCAACTTAAAAACAAGCAAAGGAAATACATTATTTAGGCATATAGCTATATGTGGCTTTCAAATTGAATTTATTGGGGTAACCTTGGTTAATAAAATCATATAGGTTTCAAGTGTATAATTCTACAATACATCATCTGTATATTGTCCTATGTGTTCACCACCCCATGTCAAGTCTCCTTCCATCATCATTCATCCCCCACGAAAAAGAAAGAAAACTCTTAGACACAGACAACAGCATGGTGATTACCAGAGGAAAAGGGGGTGGTGAGAGGTAAAAGAGCATATATGTGACTTTTTAAAGAAAATCAGTCTAGCATTTGCTTCAGGAGGTGACACAGGAGATAGGAGAGGGACAGACTAAGAAAATATTGTTATAGATCATTGCTATGGACTGAATATTTGTGTCCCCCAAAAAGACATATTGATTTGGTTCGGTTTGGTTTTAGGAGGATAAAGATAATATCTGAAAAATGAGACTGGAAGCCACAGAATCTTATCAAGGGGAGTATTTCCTCCAACTCTCAGTTTTCTAACGATTCTCCTCCACATAGAAGGGGCAGTCCATCAGCAAAACTGGGAAGCTGCTGGAGTCTGCCTATGGCTAAGCAATCTCTAAATTCATGTCCTTTTTCCTTTGTGTTGGTCCTCCCTGCTCCTTACACTAAGATACCCTTATCTTCATATTCT
Organism: Molossus molossus; assembly: GCF_014108415.1. Classification (NCBI taxonomy): domain Eukaryota; kingdom Metazoa; phylum Chordata; class Mammalia; order Chiroptera; family Molossidae; genus Molossus; species Molossus molossus. The sequence continues at coordinate 48,733,842 of NW_023425344.1, forward strand.
CTTTAGTCTCTCATCTACCAAAACATCATTTTCACAACAAGCCTAGGCTTTTTTGTCTGTAATGCATTTCTCTTCTCTTCTCTCTTAATTTTTTTTTTTTTTAATCCTCATCTGAGGACACTTTTTGCATTCATAGAGCGAGAGGGAGAGAGGGAGGAAGAGACAGAGCGAAGAAACATCGATGTGAGAGAGACACATCGACTGGCCGCCACCCACACAACCCCAACCGGGCCGGGGACAAACTGCAACCGAGGTACGTGCCCCTAGCAGGAACCGAACCCAGGTCTCTCCAGACCGCGGGCTGACGCTCTAACCGCTGAGCCAAACCGGCCAGGGCCATTCCTCTTCTCTCCACTCTCTAAACACCTACTCAGTGCAGTCTCCACAAACAGGGCGTCAGCAACCCTTAAAAATCTGTTCTTCCTTCCCTCTTTTTGATGAATGCATGCCACTACTAGTTATTCTAGAACCATGGTTCTGGACTTAATCCTAGACAATTTCCTATCTTTGAAAATGGACAACGTTGCTAACTTTCACATGGGACACCAGGGCAGAAATGCATGATTAGGGAAGAAGTAAAGACCTTCCTGGAGACATGTGAACCACTCCTGTGAATCCCCAAAAAGAACTGCGGAGAGGTGGGGCATGGATTTTAAAGAGACCAGGTTCTGTGTTATCAGGTAGAACTATAAACCAGAGGAATTCAAGTTTCTCAGTTTTACTGCTAGGCTAGTAAGACATAGAAATAGTCAAATTACATAGTTTGGATGTCTGTTTCCTCCACTATATTGTAACTCCCTAGAAAAGATGGGCTGTTTTATTCATCTTTGATTTCTCAAGGTCTACCATGGTATACATGTCTACCAACATACAGTAGATAACAATACTATTTATTATTTCAATGAATAAGTCAGTATAAAATGTCACTTTGACAGTTACCCGTGTATGTCTGAGGAACCTGGTGGTACAGCGTCCGCCCCTGGCCGCAGACGGAGCCGCTCCTCACTGAGCCCACACATCAGACCGTTCCGATGAGAGGAGCGCTGTGGAGCAGGTTTCCTGGTTGTTGTCAGCAAGTTATCTTGCCTTGCACTTAACAGATTTTCTAGCTCCACATAAATAAGCAAACAGCATAAGAAAGAAGGGAAAAGGCAAGAGTTCAGGAACAAATAGCTTGTTATGTTTTGGAAATATTTGCCTCGAAGGATTTGGCAGCATGATTCATAATCATTTTGTCTTTGTTTTTGGTTGTTGTTTTTTTTTTCTGAAGCATCAACACATAATATAATAAAAAGAAGCACGATACTTTCACAGAATGTAAATGAGATGAAATAAAGAGGATGTCATTCCTACCAGCATAAATATTTACCAGTCTGGTTAAACTTTATAGAAATCATGATGAATAGGTAGGTGCCTGCTCATGGTCAGGGGAACACTGTGTATTTGTTGTGTATTTGTTGTAAGCTTATCCACGGGAAATGAATCATTTTCTCTCATCTATAATTGTAATGTTTTTTAAAGCACGTTCATTTGTTTACCTTGTGGGATTCCACAGTCTTGTCAGGTCATTTCCTTTACATTAGAAGAACCGATGTCAGATGTTCATCGTGGTGACACCTGTAAAGCCACCCAGTGGAATATAACGAGGCCTGCAGTCAATTTATGAATAATGTTGACCTGAAAAGAATAGTAAAAGCACAACTTCTACCCACCAGTCACTAATAACTATTAACTGCTCTACAAACGCCATGAAAAAACACTGTGCCCATGGCAACCCAGCAGCTGAACTCCAATGGTGGGTTTTTATTTAATTTTGGAGGAGGGGATGGCAGATGTACGTTCACATGCCCACCCATAGTTAATAATAACTTCTAAATCTGGCATTTCCTGATAATGCAACAAGCTTATAAAACAGCTTTCATCCAAGACCTTAAAAACGTCTAAAATCAAGCCAGTATTATCCGCATTTGAAAGATAAGAAAACCCCAAAAGATTATGCAGTTTGCCCAAGGACAAACAGAAAAACTTACTAAAGCAAAAATATAGCTCAAGGTAACCCACTCCCTGTCTGTTGTTCTAATTAGACAATCCTCTCCCATGTTGGACCTGAAACTCTGCCTTAGGTTCTCAAACACCTCCAACGGATCACCGAAGTCCAGGGAATGTTCCCGAAGGGCAGCAGTGGTTAATTGAACATCTTACAATTTGCAAGATTCTGTTATTAGTCTCATTAATTAGTTTAAAGCATTTCTCACACAACAAATTCTCAAAACACATTAAAATGAAAGATTTCCCCCTTGTTTTGCAATTTCACAAATTAAGATGTTCAAAACAAATTATAATTGAAATAAATGTATCACATTTTCACTTACAACTAAATAGAAAAATAAAGCTACCCACTGTACTCAGTAAAGGTAACTGCAAAGAGACTGGGGATACAAAGTCCACCCACAAACAATCCCTTCCTGGTGCAGAGGGCGTTCTGAAATAAGTAGCACAAACAATCATTTGAGTGAATTGCCTAACACAGGCAAAAATACTACGTAATGTCTACGATGTTTCCCTTTCATGTTTGTACCTTTGCATTCGCTGTTCCCTAAACCCTGATCACCTTTCCTCTCTCATCTTTCCTGTTTCACCATGTTAATCCCCAGAAGACTTATCTTTGGCATCAGCTCTTTTCTGAACCTTTTGCCCTCTCCATCTTCTACCTCACCCTCCAGACTGGAAGCTAGCCCTCCTCTGTGCGCCCACGCCTCTGGGCTCCTCTCTATCAACCACCTATTTCCCAGTATTTGAAGAGTCTCTCACGAGCATTAGACTAAGCTCCACAAAATCAGGGAACGTGTTTTGATTTTGTAAAAGAGAGAGAGGAGCCAGTGATTGTTTCTCCTTTTTGTGATCTAGCTTGATACCTAGAAAAGTTTAAGAAAGTTATCCCAACTCGCCCTGGCCGGTTGGGCTCAGCGGTTAGAGCGTCGACCTGCGGTCCTGAGAGACCAGGGTTCGGTTCCCGCTAAGGGCGCGTACCTCGGTTGCAGTTTGTCCCCGGGTGGGTGACAGCCACTCGATGTGTTCCTTTCACATCGATGTTTCTCTCTCTCTCTCTCTGTTCCTCTCTCTCCCTCCCACTCTACCTGAACAAAAAATGAAAAAATGTCCTCGGATGAGCATAAAAAAAAAGAAAGTTATCCCAACTGGAAAAGGGGACTTTCCTATTTCAGCCCCAACAATTAAAGAGCTTAGACGTTTTCACCCATATCCTTACAAGAAGAAAAAAGCTAAACAAACTGAAAATCAGTGACTTTTCCTGGACCCATTAAATAACTAAAGTTGCCAGGGGAGGAGCCATCCCATCAGAGGCAGGTGGGTCCAGGGGCTCAGCTGAGGTCTGCTTACCTGGAGCAGACGCCGCTGGAGCCATGGCCTGCTGGAAACACTGAAATGGCAATCTTGAGAAATTACTGGAAGCTGAGTGTGGACCAGTGTGAGAGTGATAGACTCCTGGGAGCTGCAGTCTTAAGGGGCCCCCACACTTCTGTTGGTTTTATCTCCAGGAACCCCACCAGCTGTTCACGAAGCTCCCAGAAAGATGCTCTGGGCTCTGGCAGGGCGAGGGGAATATAACCCCTGTGAAATGCCCAGAGCATTCGCCACCACAAAGGTCTAACTGCCAGAGAAGAAAACTTTACCACAGCTTTATCCACCCTGGGGGTGGCTTCTTCCTGACTCCAACCCCCTCCAGCCTTCCTGTGTCGTATAAGAGGCAAAGAGAAGATAAGAAACATTTGTGAAGCTGGCAGCCCAGGTCCGCTAATGGCTGCAGTTTAACAGTAAGACTGCGGAACCCTTGCCTCGCCCACAGTCCCCGCCTCACCGACGGGGCTGCGGTGTAACAGCGATGGGGTGCGGCTGGAGGGCTGTGACACCAGGACTCCGTCCCAGAAGTTCTTAGGGAACAGCAGAGACACAGGCAATTGTAAAACAAGGACACAAAAGAATTTGAAGCCTCCGACACTTAAACTAGAACAAACATTAAATATAGCTAACTCCTAGCCTTATTTAAACAAACAAACAAACAACCACCCCAGCTTGTTTGGCTCAGCAGTTAGAGTATCGCCCCTTGGACCAAAGAGTCACAGGATTGATTCTGGGCAAGGGCATGTTGCAGTTCGGTCCCTGCTGGTTGGGGTCATGTGAGAAGCAATTAACCGATGTGTCTCTCTCACGTCAATGTCTCTCTCTCTCTCTCTCCCACTCTGTCTGAAGATAAATGGAAAAATATCCTCAGATGATTAAAAAATAAAAAAAAAAAAAAAAAAAACCTTCACACTAAGGGCCTATTTACTCAGTTCCTGTAACTGAATACAAAATAAACAAGTTTCAACCAAAAATGACATGGCACGCCAAAAACAGAAAGAAGAGAGTCTGAAGAGGCAAGGCAAACATTAAAACCAGGGTCAGATGTGACAGATTTTGGAATTACACAAAAATTTAAAGTAACTGTGACTAATACATTAAGGCCTCTAATGGAAAAAGTAAACAATATGCAAGAACAACTGGGTAATACAATCAGAGAGAAGGAAACTCTAGGAAAGTATCCAAAGAAAATGCTAAAAAAAAAAAAACATTTCAAAAAGTAAGAATGTCTTTGATGAGCTCACCAGTAGAGTCACAGGCAAGAAAAAAATCAGCGAGCTCAAGGGTAAGTAAATTAAAACTTCCCAAACTAGCCCGGCCAGTGTGGCTCGGTGGATTGAGCGTTGTCCCATGGACTGAGAGGTCCTGGTTGATTCCTGATCAGGTACATGCCTGGTTTGCAGGCTCGATTCCCAGTAGGGGGCGTGCAGGAGGTAGCCGATCAATGTTTCTCTCTCACATCGATGTTTCTATCTCTCTTTTTCTTCCTCTCTCTCTAAAAAAAATCCATTAAAAAACTGTTTATAAAAAAAAAAACTTCCCAAACTAAAATGAAAAGAGAAAAAATAATGTTTTTAAAAAAGGAAGAACATCCAAGAACTGTGGAATAATTTCAAAGGGTACAGCATATGTGTAATTGGAATACCAGAAGAAGAAGAAAAAGAGAACAGCATGGAAGAAATGTTTGAAGTAATAATGGCTAAGAATTTTCCAAAGTTAACAACAGACACTCAACCACACACCCAGGAAGTTCAGAGAACACCAAGTGGGATAAATACCCAAAAAATTTACATTAAGACATATCATATTCAAGCTATAAAAAACAAAAGACAAAGTCTTGGAAGAAGCCAAATGTGGTGGGAGGGGGGGACCTTACCTAGAAGATTAAGGAAAAGAATTATAGCAGACTTCTTATTAGAAACCATGCAAGCAAGAGGAGAGTGGAGTGGAATATTTACTGTTGAAAGAAGAAAATTAAAGCTGAAAATAAGATTTTTAAAAGATTTATCAATGTTATAGAGGGAGTGTTCTATTTAACAACTTTATGAATAATTGATATATAATAAACTATGCATGTCTAAATTGTACAATGTAATAAATTTTGACATATGTATATGCCCATGAAACCATTACAACAACCAAGATCATGAATATACCCATCACCCTCCCAAAGCTTTTGTGCCCCTCTGAAATTCTTTCTTCCCAGGTTGCCTTGCCTCTCCTGCCTAGGCAGTCTGTGATCTGCTTTCTGTCACTATAGATCACTTTGTATTTTCTGTAATTTCATGTAAATGAAATCATAAGAGTATGTTCTTTCATGTCTGGCTTCTTTCACTCAACATAATTATTTTGAGAATTATCCACATTGTAGTATGTTTATCAACCGTTCATTCCTCATTATTGCTGAGCATGAATTCCCCTAGTGGATATTCCATAATTTGTTTACAGTTTGGGGCTATTGTAAATAAAGCAGCTATGAGCATTCATGTAAAAGTCTTTTTGTACATATAAATTTTCATTTCTCTTCTTTAAATACATAGTAGTGAAATAGATGGATTATACAGTAAGAAACCACCAAACTGTTTCACAGGTTGTTAAGACCATTTTTATCTCCGCAAGGAAGGTATGAAAGTTAAATTCCTCCACATCCTTGTCAACATTTGGTATGGTCAGTGTCTTTGATTTTAGCCATTCTGATAGGTGTGTTGTGGTATCTCATGGTTTTAATTTGCATTTCCCTGATGACTACACGGGAATAGTAAGCATCTTATCACGTGTGTATTCACCACCACACATCTTTGAAGATGTATTTGCTCAAAGGCTCTGGCTATTTTCCATTGAGATTTTTGTTTCCTAATTGAGTTTAGAGCACTTTTTATATATTCTTGATACACGTCTTTTATCAGATATATGATTTGCAAATATTTTCTCCCAGTCCATGGCTTATCTTTTTATTTCCTTAAGAACGTCTCTCAAAGAGAAGTTTTTAACCTTGTTAATGTTCAACTTATCAATTTTGTCTTTTATGGATCATGCTTTTGGTGTCATACCTAAAAAATCATGGCTTATTTCAAACTTCTCAGAGTATCACTCCCTGAGATTCCACATTAACAGAAGAGATGGGCACCTTCCACCAAGCACGAACACACTCTTGCAAGTACCTTTACCTACAACACCAGCTTCTCTCATGTTCCCTAATATAGGCACAGATTTTGTAGTCTCCCTTATTAACATTCAATGAAGACTTTACATTTCTCTGGGAATTAAAATAATAAGAATAAGTGCCCAGCCGATGTGGCTGACTGGTTGAGCATCAACCCATGTACCAACAGGTCACCGGTTCAACTCCAGGTCGGAGCACATGCCCAGGCTGTGAGCCAAAACCCCCAGTGGGGGACATGCAGGAGGCAACCAATCAATATTATCTCTCATTGATGTTTCTCTCTCTCTCCCTCTCCCTTTCTCTCTCTCTAAAAATAAATTTAAAATTTTTTTATTTTAATAATAAGTATAGTATATAGACAAGGTTCAGGACAAGCTACCCCAAAATGCATCACCTTGGTATAATTTAATATTTTAAGCAAAAGAATTTGAGAGAACAGAAACACAGTCACTTTGACCTCCTCCCACAACCTTCTTCTCTGAAACAGGTCATAAAGCCTCATGTGAGAGGAAAGTAAGCATCCGTATCTGTAAAGACCAAGAAGAATTCGAAGCAACAGGCCTTGCTCAGTTTTGCCCAGTTCATACTCTCTGACCTGTTATATTTCTGCACCCTGCCCACTCTTCATCAAACTGAGGCACTTTGGTAAGAAGCCAGGAAAATTCCTTGGCAAGTGGAATGGGGAAACTGAGACAGATAGTTAAACAGCCGAGAAATTGACAGCCAGATAATAAATCACAAGGTCTTATCTGTCTTAACCAAGGCTGCTTAGAAGCAAATGGTTTACTCACTTCAGACTATGCCAGGGCTGTCCCAGTCCCTTTCTGGTGACATTCTTTGAAGGTGAAACTGACCAGAGAATGACCATCAGTATGCTCATTTTGATTCATCAGCATATAAAAGGACAGCCCTGGCCGGTTTGGCTCAGCGGTTGGAGTGTCGTCCTGCGGTACAGAGAGACCCGGGTTCAGTTCCCGCTGAGGGCACGTACCTCGGTTGCAGTTGGTCCCCGGCCCTGGTTGGTCGTGAGGGTGGCAGCCACTCGATGTGTCCCTTCACATCGATGTTTCTCTCTCTCTCTCTTCCTCTCTCTCCCTCCCGCTCTATCTGAACAAAAAATGGAAAAATGTCCTCGGGTGAGGATAAAAAAAATAAATAAAAATAAAAGGACAAACTTTCTGAAAGGACAAACCTGATGAATATTCTGTTGAGACCTCCTTTAGAAAAACAGATAAAAATCTTTAAGACAAATGACCCAGTTTGAGCTCTCCCTTCAGTCTATCTTCCAACCTTCTTTCCTCGGGTGTGTATCTTTGCTTTCTTTCTCCTAAGCTCTAAAGGTTCCAACGAAACTTGCACCCAGGGAGCGGCAGGCAGTGGCATCTCATCCTGGGCTAACCCCCTGAACCTGTCTCCAAGGGCAGTCCTTTTGCCTCTGTAACTTGTTTCCTGAGTCCACACAGCCCAGCTGGCTCACTTTTTCTGCCTCTGGGACTTTCTCAAGAGCCAAGGCAGCCTTGCCTAGACTTCACTCCTCCTCGTGTTTCCAAAGGGCCAAGGCAGCTCCACCGAGGCTTGCTCCTGTTGCTACCATCTTGCGTCTTTCATCCTATGCCCTTCCTTTGTGTCACTGTCTCCAGCTTTAATAAATGTACTCTCAAAATCACAGGGTCTCATGTCATGAAATCTTTCCTGCTAGAAGTCAAGAACCCACACATTCCAGACCGTGCCAGGGCAGATCTGTCTCAGTCCCGGTCCCTTTCTGGTGACAAATCCTAGCAGAAAAGACTTAGGGATGTTTCGTTGAGTCTCTATTTCCTTAATGAAGGCTTCATGTCACATAAAACTTACATCAAACGTATGCTTTTCTCCTGTTAATCTTTGTCAGTTTAATGTTCACACCCAGCCAGAGACCTTAAGAGGGTCAAGTAAAATGCTCCTATCCTACAGTATACAAATAAAGGTGAATGCAATTGAAAGGCATTGATACCCAACAGGTATCTGTAACTGAAGGTTCATTCATCCCCAATGCTTAAAAAAAAAAACAATTCTGTGAAAATGAGCATCCTCTGTGAAGGGTGATGAAATGTAAGTCTGACTTTACACACACAGAGCACTTTGTTTTGATGGTGATGGTGTCTTTCTCCTTCTTCAAAACTCAGGGGAAAGGCTCGGTGAGCACGCCGGCCTGCGACTTTTGTTGTGGAAGACCTGCTCTGTAACGAAGTCATTATCTTGCTGAGGACGGAGTGAGAAAGTGTTCCTTCTTTCCTGTCTGCATTAAAGTGCCTGCTCCTTGACTCGGTTATTAAAATGAGGGAGCAAATAGCTCCTTGTTCTAATTTTCCTTATCAGCCTCCACAGGGCCCATTTCAGGCTGTCTGTGAAGTGTTAGAATGCAATTGTGTGCTTGAATAAAAAGGAGAAACTGAATTAGAGCCTCTTAAGACCATTACACTGTCTTGTTTAGTGACACTGTTTGCCTCGCCATTACAAAGCGATGACCTAAGTGTTCTTCCTGAGTAATAATAATAATGCCCACATTTAACTAGCACTTTACACTTTGCAAAGCACTTTCACATTCGTCATCCCTTTTGATTCTATCCAACACTGGAGCAGATGGAGGGTTTGTGAGGACCATCAGTTTACAAAGGAAGGGACTGAATCATGATTAAGTTATCACTTTAAAACTTCAAAGCCAGTGTTTGAAAGCAGATGAGCCTGGGATTGGAGCCGGGCTGCCCTGCCTTTAGGTGAGCCAAGGTGAGCCTCAGATGCCATTGGGAACTCAACGCCGAGACTCCCTGCAACATGGGGGAGAGGTCTCTGTGTCCTGACTTCAGTGAATAGTCTCTGAGAGGACAGAGGACAGAAATGAGGCAGATCAGCAGCACTTCGGATTGGCTGGCATAAACAAGAACATTTGCTATTAATCCATACGTTAGGGAGAACAGATAATTTTCAAAGGGTTTGAGTTTTTGAACAGCTGTTTTCATGTGTCTTTATGTGAATATTTCCATAATCTGTTTAGATATTGTCATATGTCAAGGAAAGTCCACATTTTATAAAACATTTCAATGGTGTCACAAGTGATTTTTGATTGTGGATGACTCTAGCAGATATATGCTCTTTCAGAAATAAACCTAATCCTGGAAATGTTTGTATAAGCCAATTTCATGACAAACTAAATTTTATGAGCTTTTCTTATTTTACGGAATTTCTCAAAGATGCTATTTAAATGATGCAAATCATCTTTACTTGACTAACTTCACTGATCAATTTGTAGTTTGAGTACATATAAGGTTTTCTTCCAGGGGACCAGGTGTATGTGACTTGCAGATATTTCTATTGTTTTGTCTAAATCCGCTAAAGCCCCTACTACGTGCCAGACTCTGCTAGAGACTGGGAATGCAAAGATAAAAACACAACCCCTGTGCTCAGGTTACTCACAACCCTTGGTGGGGAAAAAAACTAACTAGGAAAATGATCTACTTCCCCGTTTGATGGTTTTCAAGTCCCCAGAAATTTCTAAAAATATTTGTGTCATTACCAAAAATAGAATGTCAGCTTCCTTAGCCTGGGGACTCTAGAAAGCAGAGCCTTGGCAAGGATCAAGATGGCAACATGTGAGTTAGCGGTTGGAGGGCCGAGGGTAAGAGAAAAGGGAAGGGAGGCAAGGAAAGGTGATGCGATACTGCACCCCAATGGGGGCTCTCGCTTCACAGTGAGCCATCACGTTGCCGAGCAGGTGTTAAAACATAAGCAGGGCCTATTAAAAATGTTAAGAGTTTATTTGAGCAAAACCTGATTTGAGTCGGGCAAAATGAACCTGGAAGTGATTGGGAGCACCCACTGACAGGAGCCAGGGGAAGACTTTTCTAGAGAAGTGGAAGCGAAGCGCAGAAGTCATTGGGTTGGCGACAGCTGAAGCATGGCCTTACTTGGGAAGGCCTCGCTGGTGTGTGTGAAGGGCTGTCCTTGGGTTTTGGTGCCTTAACCTTGAAGCATCGGTTTATGTTTGCTCATATAGGCTACTAAGGTATTACAACCACCTCAGTCTAATGGCCCCTTGTTCAATTAAATTGCTCTATATAGGGACTACTTTGGAAAGGTTATAAGGAGGAGCTTACTCCTCAGAGCAAGGCCTGGAAGATAGAAAGGAGGGGGTGTTTATGTTTCAGGCTAACTCTAAAAATAAATAGTACTGATCAAGGTTCACCCCATGAAAAGCTATATTGTGCAAATCAGGCCCTTCCTGTTCACTCAGGAAGCCAGGTACCACTCCCGGGAGAGGGAGTTTTACTCAAGTCTAAGCATGGACAGAAAACTCGATGAGGGTGAGGCACCGAAAGAGTGAGGGTGAGAGAGGGAGGAAGGGGGGGGGGACTTGGAGACAACCATTTAACTCTGATCCCAATGTGGCATTTCTTCTCATTTCTATGTTTCAAACTCAATACATAAAATAATTATACATCTGCTTCTTATCTCCGTGATGTCTCCAGGAGCTGGCACTTAGTAGCTGCCCAGCAAATACTGGAGGAATGAATGAATACATGGATGAGAGGAGTGTGCTCAAGACCTCATCACTGGGCTGTTAGCATTCATATCGATTTATAATATTTTTATTCTTTGTCATATTTTTGAATAGTCTTTTCTCAACATGTATAAACATTAAATTATCTTACTTTTTTCTCTTTGTGTGCTTTGTAAATCTTCCTCTCCTCTAGTTTCTATCTCTTGGGGTTTTAACCAGGGAAAGGAATTAGAGGGATAAAGATGGGTTCTTTATTATGGCTGCTGCTGGGATGTCTCAAAAACATGAGTGCCCTCTGGTGTCCCAACGCCAGCTCCCTCGTAGAGTACATGTGTGCTTCCTTTTTCCTTGGGGTGGGGGGTAGGGGGGTTATGCCAGGGCCTCTACTCTGCAGAGTTCCTTGATGTAGGAGATCTGCTCCAGCTCAGCTTCCGCCAACACCCCCTAAGCCCCCAATTCTGGTGGCCCAACCCTCAAGGGCCATCCTCCTGGGGTCCCCTCACCTGGGCACCAGCCCTCTTAGGCAGACGAGGGGAAAGTATAGTCAGCATGGCTCAAGTCAAGCTTCCTCTGAGGTATCCAGTTGCCAAGGAGGCTCCTTCACACTGTATGGCAGTGTGAAGGGTCAGTGGTTCCTCTCCACACAAAGACAGGGCTGGGACTGGGAAGGGAAAGAATGGGAGGGGGAAGAAAGAGAAAAAAGAAAGCATAAAACTGGACAAAATTATCAAAAGCAATCATTTCAGGGCACTAGACATCCTCACTCCAAGCTATCGATCTTTGCTAACCCTCCCCTCCACCTGATTTTCTGGCCTTGGACCTTTGCACTCAAATCACTACCCCGTGATTAGATGACCAAGCTAATCTAATTGCTGTTGTTGTGATATTGATAAGTACAAATGATGTAATGCTTTAGACTATCTAGATAACTCGCAGTTTACTGCGTCCTTCAAACTCTTACCTATAAGGAACAAGAAAAAAACAATGATTTTGAGCACTATTGCAAACCAGGTAGATATTTTAGATAGGAGAGAGAATTATTCTTTCAGTTCATCTTAAATCCATCATGTGTCTAAGTTGCTGCTTCCTCTCCTTCCTGAAAGCATTAAAATCTATATTTGTACTTAAAGAGAATTATAACAATTTTATAAGATTTTTGTGACACATTTTGAGATCATCAGAGACCTCCTGATGTGACATAAACTTAAATTTCCTGCAGTAAATGATCTGATGGTTTGTGGAAAGTGTATGCTCCCAAAACGAGACCATCCGAACTCGCCCTCCAGAGCCTTGGTTCTAATCTTTAAATTATTCTGATTCACTTTCACAGAAGCGGCATGTGATGTTGAGCTATAATTGCTAGAGGTACTATAAATGAATAGTGTGTTATGTCTTTCTCTTTGATAAAGTTAAACTCGCACCATTAGTCAGAAATTAATTTTGAGTTGTTTAAATAGATAGCAGGTTCAGAGCACCACCTGCTGGTATAATATGTAAGGGCATGTAACTATCCTTGATAGTTAATACTCAGATGTCTATTACCAAAAAGCATAACAATGAAATTTAATTTCAGAACAAAAAGAATTGATATATGTAAAAACATATGTATTCTTTTCCTGAAATTACATGAAACCTTCTAAGGAAAAGAAATCACTGAACTCAGAGTTAGAAAACCTGACTTGGCTCTACCAATTTCTAGCCAGGGAACAACAAGCAAGTTTTAATCATCACTGAACCTCAGGCTCCTAATCTGTAAAATATGGCTTGAAAGCACTGTTCTGGATGAAATAAGATACCTTAGCATGCTGAGGAGCGATGGCAAAGTGCTGGGGGTTGTGGGATTAATGGAGAATAAGGAATTTACTTAAGCATTGATCCCAAGTTCTATAAGATGAGATTTGCAGTTTGATAGAAAATAAGAGAAGGTCCTAGTAAGAAAATAAAGACATTGTACAAGAAAGTAGGTTGGTAAGAGAATAAGTAAAACCTAGACTTGGAAAAAACAGAAAGGCAGGTGACTATGAGGTGAGAGAACAGGTAAACTGTAAATAAGGACGTGAGGGCCCAGAAGGATAGGAGATGACAGAGTCCAGATGACGACAAGGAGACAAGAGTGGATAATGGTCAGTCTCACAGGGGTACAGGTACCACGAGGCTGGGTGCTGGCTAAGCCATCCAGTGAGCACTGAATGGTCGAAGGCAGCAGAGAGGAAAGACCATGAGCAGGAGTGAAAGTCTTTACAAAATATGAGGGAGAGCCCGATACAACAAGGAGGGGTGAAGGGTGGTGCGAGCAGGTGGCATCGGTGTCAAAGCAGGTGGAAGTTTTGCTTGAAGATGGCAGTTTCTTCAATTTCAATAGATAGATAGATGATGATAGATAGATAGATAGATAGATAGATAGATGATAGATAGATGATAGATAGTCCCAAAAGTAGTTTTAATAACTCCAAAATTATAAATTCTACCAACTTGCAAAACACATCATTGAGAGTTTAACTATTTAAATATTATTGACACTTATTTACTTTTTTTTTTTAATATGAATTTTTATTTATTTTTTTGTTACAGATATTTTACCTTTTTACCCCATTGGCACCCCCCACCCTACCCCCCCTCCACCCTGTCCCCGGCTTAGTTGTCCATGTCCATTGGTCATGCATACATGCATATAAGTTCTGTGGTTTATCTCTTCCCACCCCCCCACCCCCCATCCCCTCTTCTTAGGGATGTCAGTCTGTGCCCTACTTCCATGTGTCTGGGTCTACTGTATTCCTCAGACTGTTATGTTCATTATATTCCGTATATAAGTGAGATCATGTGGTATTTGTCTTTTTCTGCTTGGCTTCTTTCACTTAGGATAATACTTTCCAGGTCCCTCCATGTCGTCTCAAAGGATAAGAGATCTTTCTTTCTTACCGCTGCATAGTTCTCCATTGTGTATATGTACCACAGCTTTTTTATCCATTCATCTACTGGTGGACACTTGGGCTGTTTCCAGATCTTAGCTATTGTAAATAGTGCTGCTATGAACATGGGGGTACATATATTCTTTCTGATTGGTGTTTCAGGCTTCTTAGGGTATATTCCCAGCAGTGGGATCACTGGGTCAAATGGAAGTTCAATTTTTAATTTTTTGAGGTAGCACCATATTGTTTTCCATAGCGGCTGCACCAGTCTGCATTCCCACCAGCAGTGTATTAGAGTCCCCTTTTCTCCACACCCTCGCCAACACTTGTTGTTTGATGATTTGTTGATGGCGGCCATTCTGACAGGTGTGAGGTGATACCTCATTGTTGTTTTAATTTGCATCTCTCTGATGATTAGTGATGTTGAGCATTTCTTCATATGTCTCTTGGCCATTTGTATGTCCTGTTTGGAGAGGTGTCTATTCAGCTCCTCTGCCCATTTTTTAATTGGGTTCTTTGTCTTCCTTTTGTGGAGTTGTATGAGCACTCTATATATATTGGTCTTTGTCTTCCTTTTGTGGAGTTGTATGAGCACTCTATATATATTGGAAATTAACCCCTTATATTGAGAGTTTAACTATTTAAATATTATTGACACTTATTTACTTTTGTGACTTTTTTTTTTTTTTTTTTTTTTTAATCCTCACCCAAGGACATTTTTCCATTTTTTGTTCAGATAGAGTGGAATGGAGAGAGAGGAAGAGAGAGAGAGAGAAACATCGACGTGAAGGGACACATCGAGTGGCTGCCACCCGCACGACCGACCAGGGCCGGGGACCAACTGCAACCGAGGTACATGCCCTTAGCGGGAACCGAACCCGGGTCTCTCTGTACCGCAGGCCGACGCTCCAACCGCTGAGCCAAACCAGCCAGGGCGCTTTTGTGACTTTTTAAATATAAATTTCTAATTTTAATTTGTACTTTCAGTCAACATTTGCCATCTTCAATCAGAAGAATGGAATATATTTATTCAGTCAAGATTAGTTAAGACCATCCAACCTACTAAGGTTCACAAGCACCTTCCCCTCCCCAGCAACAGTGAAGACCACTTTGATTCCTGTTTCATAAAAATAATTATTTGATATGAGAATGTTGAGTCTCCTTTCCTTCTCAGGATGACCTAAGAAACACATATTTACATATTCACACATGTATACAGAGACTAATTCTAAAGCCCTGATCTTGGGAAAGCTTCCAAGTTTGTTGCTGGTGGTACAAAAAACAGCTGGTCAACTATTAAGATGTAGCATCATTTCAATTTCAAAAAATAAGGTCCTACTCCTGGGAAATTTTTGCTAAATGGCCCAGGGAATAGCTTAGATTCCCTGCTTTTCACTTGTTCTTTCCCTCTTGAAAAAAAAAAAGAGTAAACTACCTCAAAAACATACTTTAATAAAACTGCAGTCAATTTTATTACCTACATGGTATACGTTACATATTAGGTTGTATCCCTATATTGTTTATTATATTTTATGCTATGCATGAAACATATTTTCTTATGAAAGTAAAATAAACAACTGAAGCTGTGTTCAGGGGTGACAGTGTAGAACAGCTAAAAGCAAGGACTCTGGACTCAGATTGCTTGGGTTCAGAATGTGGCTCCACCAGTCTGCCCACTTTGATTAGGTAACCACTTTCTTCTACTGTGAGATGGGATGGTAACAATACTGCTCATCTCAAAGGCTCGCGGGAGGGTTTAAATGACATGCAGAAAGCCATGGCAATACATCAGAAAGGCTGTCTCAGTCTTCTCTGCGTCGCCTCTCCTGTTCCTGTGCCCTTCACGTTAACCTGGACTACCTCACGAAATAATATGAAGTGGGAAGTTAAACCTAACTAGATACCCTACAATTTTTTTCCAAATTCACTGCAGAAAAGAGCACTCCCTTTTTCTCCATTCTTCCCTCCCTATATAATATAAGAATTTAGGACCACACTGTAAAACAATGAACTTCAACTGAAAGTCAGTGAGATCTTAGCGTATTTGAGCTCTGTGTCTACTCACTGAAACTGACTTTAAATGTTAGATTCTGGTTCTTAAACCAAAAACAAGTGTGGATTTATTCTTGGCAAGCCAAATTCTATTATGTGGTGTACCCTGAAAACAGATGAAATGAAGAATATTAAAAATTTTAAATATTTTTAAATATTTAAATATTAAATATTTAAATATTTTTGAAAACCATACTATGATGCCTAGCTTTAACTAATTTATTAATCCCATTGAATTAATGACAGGGTTAATTAGCTCAAACAGGATACATCGGTTACTTTAGAGGAAAAAAGCCTTGGAGATTAGTCATTCTTTCGCCATCTTGTGGTTTCACTCCCACACTGCAGTGTGTCCATTAGATGTCTATAAACGCTGAGTGGATGCGTTGTTCATGTATGTAATTTTAGTATATCTCAGCATGGTATTTAAAGCTGCCACTTAGAACTACCAGATGCTTGCATTTGGTCCTTTTTTTCTTTTTGGTCCAAAATGCCAGGTACTCAAATATTCAGTCTTGATTTTTTTTTTTTTATCCTCACATTTTTGCATTTTTCTTTAGATAGAGCACGAGGGAGAGAGAGAGAAACAGCATGAGCGAAGCATCGACTGGTTGCCACCCACACGACCCCAACCGGGGCCGGGGACAAACTGCAACCGAGGTACATGGCCTTAGTGGGAACCAAACCCGGACTCTCTGGTCCACGGGCCGACACTCTAATTGCTGAGCCAAACCAGCCAGGGCTTCAGTCTTGACTAAAAGGAAGAATGTTGCCATGGACAGTATGGCTCAGTTGGTTGAGCATCGTCCCATGCACCAAAAGGCTGCTGGTTCAATTCTCAGTCAGGGCACATGCCTGGTTACAGGTTCAAGACCTAGTAGGCAGCATGCAGGAGGCAGCCTATCAGTGTTCTGCTCTCACATCCATG
Organism: Molossus molossus; assembly: GCF_014108415.1. NCBI lineage: Eukaryota > Metazoa > Chordata > Mammalia > Chiroptera > Molossidae > Molossus > Molossus molossus. The sequence goes on from NW_023425344.1 coordinate 48,750,848, forward strand.
TTTCTCTTTCCTTCTCCCTTCCTCTCTCTGTAAAATCAATTTAAAAAATTTTTAAAGGAAAATGTTTTCATAGACAGCTGTCAACAAATGAGACAAGATGATATGAGGAACAGCTGTGTTCACGAAGGACGGCTGAAATGTGCACAGTTCTCTGGGATTCTCATGTGGAAGGACATTCTCTGTTAGCACATCATGCCTAGTTCCTATCAGGACAACTAATCATATCCCTGGAAGATGCCATCAACACAATGGAGATTACTTAAGTCAGAGACCAAATGTATTATGCTGCTGTTGTTTTTCCTGACTTTCCATTCTCATATTCAGATAACCACTCCCTTCACCTCCCGCACCTCCCTCAAACTGCTCACAGGGAGAAAGCCTGAAAGTTACCCTCCTCTGCAGAGCCTTGTCATCGGTGAGGAAGACACAGCACCAGGGTATCAGTGCCAAGGTTCCTGGCTTACTTTTATTTCCACTACAGGCATAAAACATAATCTTATTTACTTAGCACATATAAAACAAAAATTGTCCTGTTTGTATTGCTCCAAAAAAGGACTACCAGAGACCACCTTTGAAGCTAAACTAGTGCCTGAAACTAAACAAGCAATCCATAATGTTCCAACGGAAACTCTAACTGAACATTGGACTACAGGTACATCCCTCCTTAAATAATGCCCTGCGTTGTGTCAGAGATAGTGTTACAAATGAATTCACTGGAAAATAATTCCTAACCTGGATCAGTTACATAGTATAGCAAATGGTTAGCTGGGTAACCTGTATCAGTTAGCTGCATGACAAACCATGCCAAAACTTAGTGGCTTGAAACATACTTCTGCAGCTCAACAATTTGGGCTGGGCTCAGCTGGGTGATATTCTTGGTCTTTCCTGGCCTCATATACGCATCTTTGCTCATTGGCCGGGTTGGCCAAAAGGTGGTTCATCCAGGGTGGCCTAGGCTGGCACAACTTCTCTCTTCTGTCCATGGTCTCTCATCCCCCAGCAGGCTTATTTTCAGGGTGTCTTGAATAGGTTTCCAAGGCCTGAAACTTAAAACTTGGGTGAGACTCATTCAAAGACTCTTGAAGCCTACACTTCAAGTTGGAGCACTGTCACTGTGCTGTATTCCATAGCAAAAGCGAGTCGCAAGGCAGCAGGGTCACATCACAAAGGGCACATATTCAGAAAGGAATGAAGAATGATCGTGGCTCTTTTTTTTTTTTTTTTTTTTTTGGCATCTGCCATTTTTATACCCGGCATATGTAATTGCATTACTCTTATTTGAATACTTTCAAATTTGCAGCCGTTCAGTTCAGGACAGTGATGTAATTCAGCAGACTCCCAATATTACCAAGAAGCTAATGATTTTCCATGGAAACTTATTAAACTCAAGTCATTTTCACAGATTTTTCTACCCAATACCAACCCTATTTTAATCTGACCATATATACATTAACTCCATAAGTTGTAACTGGGAATTGATAGTTAATTTCAATGCCAAACAGAAAAATAATGCGCTGGAGAAAGTAGTGAACTGGGAAGTGGATAAAACGGTTGCATTTTGGTCCCACCCATAACTCCCTAAGATGGTGTCATTATGATTAAATCTAAGGACCATGTAGTTATCTGAAGTCATAAACTCCCCTCAGTCAAAATAAAACAAAGAGAGAAGCAGTCAGGTGGTGACGGAGAAGAACACAAATGATTCTCCTAAAATATTCTTATTGGGAGGTAGCCTGATGGAGTAGAGAGATTACTGGCTCCAGAAATAGAAAACCTAGGCTCTCCTCCCAGCTCTACCCCTTATTTGTTGGTAATATTGGGAAAGAATTTGATATCTTTAGGGCTGTGTTTGTTCATTTCCACACATTAAGGCAATGGATCTCCAAAATCCCAGTGCTTGAAAACAAAAAATGTGTGCTATCTGTGGAGGGGCCTGAGCCCAACATATAATTACTGTGCCTAATCCCCATCCCTCCTCACCCTCCCACTCACTTTCATTTCCCACCCCTCTTGGGGTGGGGGGGTGGGGGGGGATCCAGAACTGTGTGTGCAGAATGGCCTCAATCCAGTTGGGCTAAGAGGACTTGCAATGTAAACAGGAGAATTCAATATGCTCGCACTGGGAGTGAGTGAAACTTGTTTGACAATCAGATTACATGACAAGACAAGGCTGCCAGCAGCATCTTTTATGTGTGACTGGCAGTTGGGGGGTGCAAAAAATGACAGAGACATGAAGCAGACAAAAGGTTTTTCTCAAATAGATGATCCAACAGAGAGTAAAAATGAAGCCATTTTGAAGAAGGTAGAAAACTAAGACTTCTGGATAAACTCCTTGAATAGCTACTGGGATTGGTAAATAGAAAAGGCTTAAAAGGCAAAGGTCAGACCTAGCCAGTTCTCTCAGTGGTTAGAGCATTGGCCTACAAACCAAGGAGTCTTGGGTTTGGTTGCAGGTTCAATCCCTGGACCTGGTTGGGGTCCTGTGGGAGGCAACCGGTGGATGTGTCTCTCCCACATCAATGTCTCTCTCTCTCTCTCTCTCTCTCTCTCTCTCTCTCTCTCTCTCTCGCTCTCTCTCTCTCCCCCCTCCCTTTCTCCCTTCCTTTCTATCTCGAAATCAATGAAAAAATATCCTAGGATGAGGACTAAAACATAAATAAATAAATAAATAAATACGTAAAATAAAAGCCATAGGTCAGACTAGGAGAACAACATATATTATAGCTCAGGGGAGTTGATGTGAGCTAGAAAAGACAAGATTCAGGTAGATTTCCAGGAACGGAATCCCAGCAAAGGACCAGTACTCAATTCAACTCAATAATGTCATCAAATGTGTACTGAGAACTTACTTTATACCAAGTAATATTCTTGCAGTAAAAGAAAAAATTTAAACACATATGCTTGTCTTCATCAAGCATGATAGTAAGGAAAGATAGACCATAGCATTGTAATAAACATATAGGAATTAGAAAGTGCTAAGTGCTACAGGGATAAATAAAGCAGGAAAGGGGTTCCGGGTTAGGTAGGTTGCAATTTTAAACAGAGCAGTCAGGGAATGTTTTAAGAAGGTGGCACTTTGAACAAAGACTAGAAGGAGGTGAGGGGGTTTATATGGTGAATGTCTAGGGAAAGATGTTCAAAGCAGAGCACACCTCATACGTTCTAGGACCTGCAAAGAGGCACTGTAGCTGGAATGGAGCGGGCAGAGGTGAGAGATGCAGGAAGTCAAACAGAAGAGCTGTTGTGGGGAAAGGTTGGAGAACCATGGTAAGAACCCGAACTCTTGGAACATTCTTCCACGAAGCCAAGGAGTGGCTGTAAACAGAAATCTGATTTGATTGCCATGGGGCTTTGGACTCCATCTATTCTAGTTGGTTACAAAAACTTGTTTGTATAAAAGAAGCACAAATATAAAACAGAACCAAGATCTCCAAATCAATTTATTCTTCACTCAATGAACAAATATCTACTGAGTGACCAAACATAAGCCTAAACTCTAGGGATACAATAGTGAATATCTATCATAGTCACTAAGATTTAGAGGAAATGAGAAATATGAAAAGAGTCAAAACTCAGATGTAACTTTCTTTATTCCTTATAGACAAATCTAACTTGCTCATAGGCCTCTGTTTCCCCTCAATAGCAAAAAAAAAAATTTTCATTAAAAAAAAATGGTTATCTATTCACAGTGACTTACTTATTCACTAATTTAATTCAGTCTCTTTGGTTTTCCCAGATTTTGAGGTTTTCTCTTAGAATAGTCACAGTATAGTAGGTAATCTTATTGATGTGTATTTCTCCCATTGATGTTTCTCACTCGCTCGCTCTCTCTCTCTCTCTCTCATCCTCCCACTCTACCTGAAGATAAATGAAAAAATATCCTCAAGTGAAGATTTTAAAAAAAAGAAAGAAAAGGCGTCTCTTCCCATGTTGGTCTTGCTTGTGAGCATCTTTCATCCTGTATCAGCTGAAATGGATGCGTGCTGCCTATTTTCTCAGCCCTGTCAACATCAGTGGTCTCTCCCTGATGGTGCTGATGTCTGGGACTTTCCCATGACTCCCCACTGGCCCCCAGCTTTGGACAATTTACCTGCAAGCAATTTAGTCTCAAACTTTATGCCACATTCTACATAGTCCAAAAGGACGTACAAACATGTCTGCATCTTCTTCATGCCACTCACAGGCTTCAGGGAATGTAGGAGGATTAACTCCTACAACCATTCCACATTGTAGGGGAGTAATGCAGGACATCTCCAGCCAGCCTCTCAGATAAAAGGCACTCTGCTCTGCAGTTCCCCAAAACTCTCTGTCCGGTCCCTATTTCCCAAGCCAGGGTGCAAACCCTGAGGTGGGGGCAGGGAGTAGGCCAACACCTATCTCCATTTTGCAACTCTCCTCTCCCTCCCCCACCAAGGCTCTCAGCCCTGCCGAATAAAGGGCACTCATCTCCCTTTGTGGGACTGATAAATGCCTTGCTATGGTCTGCATTCTCCCTATTCAATACTGAGGTCTCAGGGTCTCTTCACACTCATTAGAAAATTGAGGACTTCCCATCAGTAGACGAATGGATAAAAAAGCTGTGGTACATATACACAATGGAGTACTATGCAGCTGTAAGAAAGAAAGATCTCTTATCCTTTGAGATGACATGGAGGGACCTGGAAAGTATTATCCTAAGTGAAAGAAGCCAAGCAGAAAAAGACAAATACCACATGATCTCACTTATATACGGAATATAATGAACATAACAGTCTGAGGAATTCAGTAGACCCAGAAACATGGAAGTAGGGCACAGACTGACATCCCTCAGAAGAGGGGGTGGGGGGGTGGGAAGAGATAAACCACAGAACTTATATGCATGTATGCATGACCAATGGACATGAACAACTAAGCCAGGGACGGGGCGGGGGTGGGGTGAGGAGGGGGGTGCCAATGGGGTAAAAAAGGTAAAATATCTGTAACAAAAAAATAAATAAAAAATTTATAAAAAAAAAAAAGCCCTGGCCAGTTTGGCTCAGCGGTTAGAGCGTCCGCCTGCGGTCCAGAGAGACCCAGGTTCGGTTCCCGCTAAGGGCACGTACCTTGGTTGCGGTTTGTCCCCGGCCCTGGTTGGTCGTGCGGGTGGCAGCCACGCAATGTGTCCCTTTCACATCGATGTTTCTCTCTCTCTCTCTCTTCCTCTCTCTCCCTCCCACTCTATCTGTACAAAGGATGGAAAAATGTCCTCGGGTGAGGAAAAAAAAAAAAATTTATAAAATAAAATTGAGGACTTCAAAAAGCTTTAGTGTGGATTGTATATATTAATATTTAGTGTATCAAATATTATAATGGATAATTAAAAATATGTATTTCAAATTTATTTTTAAAACAACAATGAACACATTAACACAACATACATCATATATTTCCTGGGGGAATATACTAAACTTTTCAAAACAAAAAGTAACATTGTTTTAAATTTTTGCAAATCTGTTTAATACCTTCTTAATAGATGTCTTAGTTCAGGCTGCTATAACAAAAGTATTATAGACTGAGTGACTTAAAAAACAGAAAATTATTCCTCACAGTTCTGGAGGCTGGACCAGGAAGTCCAAGGTTAAGGGAATGGCTGACTGGACATCTAGTGACCTGGTCCTGCTTTGCAGAGGGACCCTGGCTTGCTTTGTCCTCACACAGCAGGGAGGGAGAGAGGAAGAGGAAGCAAACTCTCTTGTCTCTTCTTTCATTTTTTTTTGATAATCTTCACCGGAGGATATTTTTTCCACTGATCATTGATTTTTTTTTTTTTTTTTTTTTTTTTTTGGAGAGTGGAAGGGAGGGAGGGAGGGGGAGAGAGAGGGATAGTAATCTGAGAGACACATTGATCAGTTGTGTCCCACAGGATGCCCCAACCAGGGCCAGGGATCAAGCCTGTGACACTTCAGTGCTGAGGCTGACGCCCTAACCACTGAGCAACACTGGCCAGGGCTTTCCTGTCTCCTTATAGGGCACTAATCCCAGCATGAGGACTCCCAAAGGCTCCATCTGCATTTACCATCACATTGGGGATCAAAATTTCAACATGAATTTCAAACACAAACATGCAGTCCATGGCAATAGAAGATAGCTGAATTCTTATCACTGCTTCTTTATTCAATGTATTGCAATATGTTGTTTTGGTTGAAATATTTGAAGAAAATCTGATCACATAGATATGCAATTGGGAAAGGGAGAAGTATTTCAATAGCCTTTTCAGACTGTAGTGCATATTCTTTGATACTATGACAAAACTTGATAAGTTAGTGTCTTGAAAGTTAGTTGCCATGTTACATCTGAAAAATCGTATTAGTGAGCTTTTTTAACTCCATTGTTAAAACTCATTGTTCTCTCTTACACTTTTTTTTTTTTTTTACAGTTATCATCAGATAGAGCGGGAGGGAGAGGGGAAGAGAGAGAGAGAAACATCGATGTGAGAGAGACACATCAAGTGGTCACCACCCACATGACCCCAACTGGGGCCGGGGACAAATTGCAACCAAAGTACATGCCCTTAGTGGGAACTGAACCTGGGACTCTCTGGTCTGTGGGTCGACACTCTAACTGCTGAGCCAAACCGGCCAGGGCTCTCTTACACTTTGAATGAATATTTTACCCATACATGATGTTGTATTATACATGGCTCATTTGAAAATATCGGTTACCAAAAAGTTACTTTAACTTTGTTGTCCAATTGCAGTTTATTGTTCCTATGCAAAAACACAACTAGAAAAACAACAATGGGGTACTAATTCACACTTACTTGGATGGCTATAATACCAATAAAATACAGAAAATAACAAATGCTGGCAAAGATATATACAAATTGGAACCCGAGTGCACAGCTGGTGGGAATATAAAATGGTGTGTCTTCTGTGAAAAACAGTCTAGTGGTTCCTCAAATGATTAAATGCAAAATTACCAGATAACCCAGCAATCCCACTCGAATATACACCAAAGAATTTGAAGCAGGGACTCAAATAAATACTGTACAAGAATATTCATAGCAGCATTATTCACAATAATGAAAGGATGGGAACAACATAAGCATCAATAAATGAAGGAATAAACACGATGTGATATACACAGAAAATGAAGCACTATTCATCAATAAAAAGGAACAAAATTTTGATATATGCCACATGAATAAACCCTAAAATATTATGCTAAATGAGACAAGCTAGACCAGAATGACAATATTGTATGATTCTAGTTTTATGAAATATCTGGAACAGGCAATTTCATAAATACAGAAAGTAGATTAGAAGCTACCTAGGGCTAGGGGAAGTGAGTGTGGGGAGTTACTGCTTAAGAGATGCAAAGTTTCTGTTTGTGATGATAAAAAAAGTTTTGGAAATAGATAGTGGTAATGATTGCACAACACTGTGAGTATAATTAACGGCACTGAGTAGTATACTTAAAAATGGTTAAAATGGCAAATTTTAAGCCATATATATTTTTTGTACAATAAGTATAAATTTTAAAAACCATGATAAAACACACACAACTTAGGAGACAGTCCTGTATGTGTGATTAAGAACAATTTAAACACATTTCTAGGCCCAAGATGGAGCTGCTCCTGCCTGAGGTGCCACGTCAGCAAACTGAAACTTAGACAACTTGCATGTTCCTAAATGCTCTGCTTGACCAGATACTCAATATATCCAGTCAGTCAATTCCCAAATGCCAGCCAACTCTGAGCTCTATACTTATTTCCTTGTTCCTTATTAATTTTCTAGTGTTCTCTTCTTTGTTCCTTAATCTTTATTCTATAAAATTTTCCTGTCTTCTACCCCATTTGGGAATGGAGCCTGCCTGCTTCATGAAAGGTTAAATAAAGATTGTTTGTTACACCCTGGCTGGCTTGGCTCAGCGGTTAGAGCGTTGGCCCATGGACCAATGAGTCACAGGTTTCATTCGGGTCAAGGGCACATACCTCGGTGGCGGTTCGTCCCTCGTGCGGGAGGCAACCAGTCAGTGTGTCTCTCTCATATCCATGTTTCTTGCTCTCTCTCTCTCTTCCTCTTTCTCCTTCCCACTCTATCTGAACAAAAATGGAAAAATATCCTCAGGTGAGGATTAAAGAAAAAAAAGATCATTTGTATTACCTAAAGTCTTTTCAGTCATTTTTAAAAGAACAATAAAAACTATGGATCAAACAACCCGAAGTTCAAGTTGGAAACCTTGTTTTTATCTGTTTCTTCATCTGTAGAATTAACAACTAAAATTAGAACTAGGAAGTCTAATTCGTGGGTTGGACGAAAGACATAATTCATATAAAGTACGAATTAACATGGTACACATGGTGGGTGGCTATTAAATATCAGTTGTCAGTATCAGTATGATTCGGTTCACTTTCTGTTTGCCTCAAAGTACTGAAAAGTCTACTCTATGATTTTTTTCATGCATCATCCTTTATTTTTCATGTAAATTTTAAATTATATTTCAACAGGAGTATCGATAAGTGGTTTAAACCTTGTACTTTGAAGTATATGCTGAAAACTTTAGAAAATAAGGTGAGGGAAACTCAGAACAATCTGAAATTCTAGAAAGTTCCTAACCATGACAGTGCAGAGATGTATCCTACCCCTCCACACCAATGATTACATAGTAAGACTCGGCCACTGTGGAAATCTCAAAATCACATGAAGCACTCTGGCACTATTTTAAAAATTGAGACCTGCCCTGGCCAGTTTGCTAAGTGGTTAGAGCATTGGCCCTTAAACTGAAGGGTCTTGGGTTCGATGTATAGTCAAGGGCACATATGTTGATTACAGGCTCCGGGGGTTGTGCAGGAGTCTCTCACATCAATGTTTCTCTCTCTCTCTTTCTCCCCCTCCCTCCCTTCCACTCTATCTAAAAATCAATGGAAAAATATCTTTGAGTGAGGATTAATAAAACAAACAAACAAACAAAGGAACCTGCGATTACAAGTATCCCCCTTTCCAAAAGTGGGAGATACTCTTCACTTTGTGCCATCTTGGCTTATGAAAAGTCTCATAGGAATTCTCCACTCTCAAATAGCAGGGGAAACCTGTGTTGTAGATAAAATTAGGGTAAATCACCCTATACAGTAGTATATGTTGTTCATGAAATCCTGAAGGCTGATTACATGAAATTACTATTCAATCTCTGAAGGCAAAATACTAGAATCCTTTGTTGTCTAAGAAAATTCAACTCTTGGCAGAACAATTTAGTGAAAAGTACAGTACAATCAAACAAGCACACACAAAACAGTTTGAAGTGTGGGACTGGGGAATGGAAGATGGATGTTTTGTAACCTTGTGTTAAGCACTCTCACCTGACCTGGGGGAGGGGCACCTGGCCCACCCAGGTGTACTGGGTAAAAATAAGGGTTTGTGATCTGGTGGCTTCAAGAAAATGATATAGGACGGCGTCCAGAGTTCGAGAGGCTCCCTCTCACTCCAACCAGAGTGTGGCTGTAGGTTCATTACGATTGCACGAATCCCGCAGGCCGAGAGACGGCACTGAAGTTCACTTCAGTTGGAAGGTGAAGTGAGATTATAGCAGTAGTAGGCTTAGAAAGTTCAGCTGTTCTGGGTCAGAAAATTGCTGACCTGTTAAAATGGCTAAACAGTGTGATGGTGCAGCTCATGCCTGCTCCTAATATAAACAACTGAGTTGCTTTTTTAACCATATTTTCATGTTCTTATAGTTTCTTAACATATTGCACCAAAGTTCATCTTTAAATGCAGAAAAAGTAAATTGTACTTTTTGGGTAGTTGGGGAGGTATAGCTCAATCTTGCCCACCAATAGGTCAAAATTTTCTTAGCAATTTAAGTTTTTGCTTCGACAATTTACTTGAATTTTTCCTTCTATATCTCTGTGTAATTTTAAATAATGTTCTACATATTAACAGGGAACAACTTGTATCTTATTGGTTACTAAGCAAGATAATTGTTTATCAATTCTGACGAAACTGGTACAAAATGAAGAGAGCAGACGCTACATTCAGGTGTTTTCTCTGTCTTGATTTTGCAAGCATTGTCAGTTTTTGTGTTTTTAAGGACATATTAACGTGGCCAAAATATTTTACCATGTCAGTGTAATCACTACCAAGAGACACTCAGATGGTCTGGGCGTGGCCCCAACTAGCATTTTCAGGCATACCAACTCTTTCTATTGCGGCTGTAACAAAAATTCTACAAACTCGGGACTTGAAACAACAGAAATGTGTGGTCTTACTGTTCTGGAGGCTAAAAGGTTGAAATTAAGATGTCAGCAGGGCCACATTCCCATGGAAGGCTCTCGCAAGGACCTTTCCTTGCCCGTTCTGGTTTCTGGTGGCTGCATCCTTCTTTGGCTTGTGGCAGCGTAACTCGAGTCTCTGCCTCCATTTCACATGGCCTTCTCTGTGTGTCCCTGGGCGTACTTTTCTCTTTGATGAGAATGATCTCATCTTAATCCTTACCTTAATCACATCTGCAAAGACCCTGTTACCAATAAAGTCACATTGTGAGGTTCCAAGTGAACATGAATTTTAGGGAACCCTATTCAACCGAGTACACCAATGACGAGAATAGGCCTTGCCATCAGATTCGGATTCAAAGTGCCAGCTTTGCCCGTCTGACCCTCTGGCCTTAGCAAGTCATGCATCTGGGTCTCAGTGTGGATCCTCATAGATAAAGTTTAATTAGGTTGCATTCAACTCTGGGAATATTAATTATATGTGTTGAAGTATTTGGATATGGCTTTAAGTATATCTAATAACATACTTTAAAACTGAGAAAAACCAAGTAGTGGGAAATGGACAACTCTTCATGATTGATTCTTTTTTAGATATTCTGAACAGTTTAATATTAAAAGTTGTGATATTCTGCCCTGGCCGGTTAGGCTCAGCGGTTAGAGCATTGGCCTGCGGACCAATGAGTCATGGATTCAATTCCGGTCAAGGGCACGTACCTCGTTTGCAGTTCGTCCCCAGCCCTGGTTGGGGTCATGAGGGAGGCAGCCACTCAATGTGCCCCTTTCACGTCAATGTTTTTTTTCTCTCTCTCTCTTTCTCTCTCTCCCTCCCACTCTACCTGAACAAAAATGGAAAGGTGTCCTCAGGTGAGGATAAAAAAATTTTTTTAAATGTGATATTCTGGTCCTGCGGTAATACAGATAGGCTACGAAAGACAGTGAATGTACTGCTGAAATACATCACTTGGAGTCAATTGGGATAATAAAATTAAAAAGAATAAATGACATTATCAGGGTCATCAAAACTGTTTTCAGCTAATCTCTCATTTCAAATCTTGTTGTGAATATATTTCCTCTAAATAATAACCAGTGTGTGCCCGCCTGTGTCCAGGGGCTGTGACCCTCAGCAGCAAGAGGACGGGTGTTGAAGGAACTCAGTGTGGATGTGAGGGGCATGTCCGAGACTTGGCCTGGTTTCAGATGGAACATTCGTTCCCATCTCAACTCACAAGCTCCCAGAGAAGCATTTGGCCCTCTTGGAATTTCTCATAACAATTCCAGCTATTCCAACTGTCACTTCCAAGCCCTGCTATTTTTCTAACAAGGGTCAGAACGCCTGGGGTACTCCTTCACTCTGAGCCCACTCCTCTGTAAAATAATAAAATAGAAAATAACCAGTGTGGAATGGTAGTGTTTTATAGTCACTTTTGTGAGCTGAATTGTGTCCCTGAAAAATTCATATGTTAAAACTCTAACCCCCAGTACCTCAGAATGTGGCCGTATTTGGAGATAAAGCCTTTAAAGAGGTAATTAAGTTAAACTGAGGTCATTAGAGTGAGCCCCCAGTATAACTGGTATCCTTATAAGAGGAGGACATTTGTATACAAACACACACACAGGCAAGACCAGGTGAAGACACAGGGAGGAGATGGCCATCTACAAGACAAGAGACCTCAAATGAAGTCAACCCTGCCAACACCTTGACCTTGGACTTTTAGTTTCTAGAATTGAGAAAATTTATCTTGTTTAAGCCACCTAGTCCGTGTTACTTCGTTATAGCAGTCCTAGCAAACTAATACATTCACCATTTATTTTTTGTGCATCACACTGAAATCTGATCACATTCAGAATTTTTTTTTTTAAGATCAAGAAGCAGCATATCGCCCTAGCTGGTTTGGCTCAGCGGTCAGAGCGTCGGCCTGCGGTCTGGAGAGACCCGGGTTTGGTTCCTGCTAAGGGCACGTACCTCGGTTCAGTTTGTCCCCAGCCCTGGCAACCACTCAATGTGTCCCCTTCATGTGGATGTTTCTCTCTCTCTCCCTCTTCCTCTCTCCCCCTCCCACTCTATCTGAACAAAATATTGAAAAAATGTCCTCGGGTGAGGATAAAAAAAAAAAAGCATATCATTGTCCACCAACTCCACTCTGAATAAACAGTGTGGATGGTAATGTAAGCACCATCTGCATACACAGCTGGTGCTTCATTGAGCCTACCTTGTTTCCCAGAACAAAGGGAACTTTGCCATAAATATAAATCTAAGTCTTTAGGAGATAGATATAACACTAGCCTTGACATTACTTTCTTTTTTTTTTTACCCGTCTTTCTTACTAAGACTCTAAGAAATTCCCTAGGTCTTATCTTACGCAGGGTCACGGGGGTTCAGAAGAAGGAGGACTAACATCTGGTCAGGGGATGGGGAATGTTCTATTTAAGGGGTGGCATTCAAACCAGACCCCTAAAGACAAGAGAGATAGGCAGCAGTTAATAGGCAGTGTACCCTAGTTGGAAATAAAAGATTAGAAAAATCAATCAAGTTTAGAAAATTTGGCATTTAGAGAACTTGGAATGACCTCACTTCATTAAAGAATGTGTAAGTGTAGGAAGGTGGTGAGTAGACTTTTAAAAAAAGTATTCTAGAAACCAATTATAGAAAATTATTATAATGCTAAAGAATTTGGACATTAGCCCAAAGGACAAGAGTATTTCAACAACTCACCTGGGGTGTTTGTTAAAAATGGTTTCCTGAGTCCTATTTATGAATAAATAAATCAGAATATCTGCCAAGTGACCTCCAGAACGTGCATTTGTAGCTAGCCCCCCATGTGCTGTTTATCACACTAAAATTTGAGAACGACTGCAATTGGTGGTAGGCAACTATTAAATGGCTCTTAAATTTTTTGAGCAATGGAATAACCAAGTTATGCCTATACCTTGGCATGATTAATCATGATTAATCTAACAACAATAGGTGGTGTGGATATAATAAAGGAGAAATTATAGGCAAGGCCAGAGGTAGACTTAGGAGGCTGATGCAAAGTCAAGGCAAGAAACAATAGATGGGTAAGAGTGGATACAAAGTGGTCTATTTTGTCATGTATTTTACATGACAAAAGTAAGAGTATAGGATCTGATAACAATCATACACAAGAGGATGAAAAAAAGGCAAGCAACTAGGAACACTAAGCTTGCAAGCCTAAGTAGTTTAGCGTTAATTAGAAGTACTGTAGTCATAAGGAAAAATTTGTTGGGATTTAACCTGAAGTACATGATGGATTAAGACTAGAACATGTTGCGTTTGAGATTCTGGTAGGACACCCAGAGCAAGACATTCAACTGGCAGTTTGAAATGTAAACAAGTCCAAGAGGAAAGTAAGAGCTCAAAATACAGATTAAATATGTATCTGGATAGAGATGATAGCTGAAGCAATCTGGGTGGATAGCACTTGGCTGTTGTCTAGCCAACACAGGCCCTAGGGGGAACACACACAGCAAGTTTAATGAGAATTTGAAGTTATAAATTGAAATTGTATTACTAATGATATCATTTCTTGCATTGTTAAGTTTATGCGAGTTTACATTATGATCTGTAACTAAAATTACATCTCTGGGCCCTCTACATAAATTTATTTTAAAACTAAAACAGCCCTCATAATGTAATTATAATGAATATTATAATAATTTTCACTGTAGAATCAAGTAGAGAAACAGTCAAAAAAAGTGTCACTTGAGACATTTTGATCCTTACTATTTATAGTACCTTGTGTTCATCTTTGCGATTTTTTTTTCTGCAATAGTCTCGATTTTCTTCATATACTGTTCATCAGTCCTAAACTTTTTGAATAACTTCATTTTGACCATCTATCTTATGCTTGATGGTGTGGCTATGTATACATTCTAAGTTCAAAATCATTTTATCTCAGATTTGTCTTATCCCACTCAGTACTGTCAATGAGCTGTCTGAGGCTGTTTCTCGTTCCTTTGTAAGGATCTCATTCTATTTGTCTGAAAGCTTTTAGGATTTCCTTTTTATTCTTAGACGTTCAGAAAGCATTATCAAAATGTTTCTAAATGTACCTTTTTAAATTTTTTTCTTCTTGGCTCTTAGGGGATTCTTTCGATGTAAAGTCTCTTTCTTCAGCTCAAGAAAACTGTCTTCTATTATTTCTTTTCTCCTTCCCACTGTCCCTGTTCTGTCCTTAATACCTATGAATGTTGTACCCACTAAATCTACTGTGTCCCTCAACTTTTTCAACTCTTTAATTTCTCTCTTTCTTTCAGATTGCCAATTGATTTTTCACCATGTCCTTTCTAGTATTTAGCATGCCTACTGAATATTTAAATTTCTAAAAACTGTCTTATCCCATGAGCTTCTTTTTTTGTTTTTGGTTGTTGCTGCTTTTGTTTTTGTTTTGTTTTGTTTTTATCAATAGTCATGCTTATTTTATGGATCAAATTTCTTCTTTTGTACTTCTAAAGACAGTAATTAAAATTTTTATTGTTTACATTTTTTGTTGTTGTTGTTACATTTTCTTCTCTTACCTGAATTGTTTCTGTCGTTTTCAGTATGGTTGTATGCCAATTCACTGTGATCTTTTTCATTCTATTTCTTTTCTCCCAGTGTGAGTTTCCTCTGCAGTGTGGTGTTCTTTCATCTGAAGGGGAGAATGGGTTTGAGGTAAGGGCATGACCCTTGTCAATAGGCAGGCTTCCCGATGGGGTAGAAAGCCTGGGAACCAGCCAACATGCAGCCAAGGCTGCCTTTTGACAAAATAAGGATACAAAGTATTTTAACATTTTATACCCATGGATGCAGCTGCCTATCCTTTTAATTTTCCTCTTCATCTATTTTTGAGGACTCAAGTTCTGTTCTACTTCTTTCTCAGGATCCAATATCCAAACCAGGAATCTTTTCATGGATGTACTCCAATTCATTGCAAAAAAATGGTGCATAGTCTATTCTCTTGAACTCAAAATCTCTGAATTAGTTTCTTAAACTTTTAGCTAGCAGGCACAATTAACGTTAAATAATATTGAGAAACTGTGCTTTGCATTTAATAGAAACAACAAAATTATCTTGCTGCTGCTGCTGCTGATGATGATGATGAAGAAACTTTAGAGTAGTTTTGGGTTTACAGAAAAATTAAGGGGAAAGTACAGAAAATCCCCATATGCTTCCTCCCCTCCTTACATATCACAGTTTCCTCCCTATTAATATCTTGCATTAGTGTGGTACACTTTTTACAACTGATAAGCCATTACCTTTTTATTGAGGTATAATTGACATATAACATTATATTACTTTTAGGTGTACAATATTTATATGTTGCAAAATGATCACTACAACAAGTCTAGTTAACATCTGGCATGATACATAGCACAACATTTTTTTTCTTGTGATGAGAACTTTTAAGATTTACCCTGTTAGTAACTTTCAAGTATGCAATACAGTATTATTAACTATAGTTACCACACTGTACATTACATTCACAGGACCTACTTATTCTATAACTGGAAGTTTAGCTTATACCTTTTGAACAACTTCACCCATTCTGCCTATCCCTCCCCCCACCTCTGGCAACCATTCATTTGTTCTCTGCATGTATGAATTCAATATTTTTAGATCCTATATACAAGTAAGATCATACAATATTTGTCTTTCTCTGACTGACTGGTTTCACTTAGCATAAAAATTACCTGTCTTAATAGTAGCAACAAAAACAAAGTTAAATAGCATATGGTAAATTGCTAAATTATTTACCTCTTTGCCATGTGACTTTGCAGTTCCTCTTACCAAAGAAATAGAGGGAATCTTTTTCCGCCGTAAATCTGGACTTCCTTTTGGTGACTTGCTTTGGCTGATAGAACAAGTCTAGGGGTTTTGGAAATCTTGAATGTTATGGCTTGCTTGCTTTTTTCCTTTTGCCACTGTCTAAAGAACAGGCCTGGGATATCCTGCTTGAGGCGGAAGGACATATAGGATCGTCAAGTTGTCCCAGTCCCCCAGGCAAAGCAATCCTAGACCAGATAACGGACATCTGACCCTCAATGAGCCCAGCCAAGATCAGCAGTCTCCTAGCCAACCAGCAACTGATCACAGACAAGCCAAACCAGTCAAGATCATTCAATCCAAGTCCAAATTAGCCAATCCCTATTGACTCACATAAGCTAACTCTCTTGAGATTCTGACCATGTGTCCCTAAGGAAGAGTATTGAGAGTATTCTTGCCTCTTGGGACTGTTGCCAAGAAGAGCCATCCCAAGAAGAACATCTTTGGACTTTGACCAAAACTTAACTTTTACTGTATTGTTACTGATATTTTTGGGTTGTTTGTTATCGAAGATAGTCTATCCTAAATAATATAATATCTAAGACCAAAATGACATTCCACAATCTTCTGCCTGTTTACTTAAATTTAAAGACAAAGCACTCAGAACTTTATTATTCCTTGACTTACATATATTCATCATGCCTCCTGACTTAGACCTTTCAATACATACCACTTTTTATATACAATATACAGATTATATAGACCTGTTATGTATTATAGATATATATTCTTTGAAAATAATTTATATATTGAATTTATATTGTATAATAATAACATGATAATAATGAGTCCTTGAGCTTATACATTCTAATGTACTACTTACTCACAACAAAGAGTTAGTAAATCATTAAGTCCTTGGGCTCAAAGGGCTTGGTAAGTGCCAAGTTAAGACAAGAGAGTGGGTGTAATAGGCTAAATCAAAAATAAATTCTCAGAGCAAGCAGTTATTGTGCACTTACTAGATGCCTAGTCATAAGATGGATAATTGGAAGATTCCAAGAACTGTAAGAAATAGTCCTTACATTGGCATATGTATAAGTTATTTTCCTAATTAAATTTAAGCTTCTTATAGGAGGTAACTGAGTTTTATATATCATTTGTATTTTGTAGTTCTAATCATCAGGCAATAAACCACTAAGCCGCCGTGTCTGTACACAGTTTTCCATTAGAAATGATATGTTCTACAAGTCCTGCAACGGCATTCATTACTTGTAAATCAACTACAAATAATCACAACACATTTGAAATTTAAACTAGGACTACTCATGAAAAAGAAAGTAAATTGAAAAGAAATGTGGACAGCAATTTATAACATGCAAAATTCAAAATCAAGGTAAGTAGAAAAAAGAATCTGTTACTCTTTTGACATTGGTCTTGGGGATTATTTCTTGGATGACACCAAAAGTGTATGTAATAAAAGCAAAAATAAGGACATCTGTAATACTTTCAACAATAAAAAATAAATAAAAATTAAAAAGTGGGGCTACATCAAACTAAAAAGCTTCTGTATATCTATGGAAATAATCAACAGAACAAAAAATGAGAGAAAATATTTTCAAACCACATAACTGATAAAAGGTTAATATTCAAAATATATAAGAAACTCACACAACAAAACAAAACAAACAAAAAATGGGCGAAGAACTTGAACAGACATTTCTTCAAAGAAGACATAACAGGTATGTGAGAAGGCCAACAGGTATGTGAAAAGATGCTCAACATCATAAATTATCAAGGAAATACAAATCAAAGCCATAATGGACTATCACCTGTCATCTGTTGGGATGGCTATTACCAAAACACAAAAGACAAATGTTGACAAGAATGTGGAGACATTGGAACTCTTATGCACCATTAGTAGGAAGGTAAAATGGTGTAGTTCCTATGAAAAACAATCTAAAAGTTCCTCAAAAAACTTTAAAAATAGAACTAGCATATGATCCAGCTATCCCACCTCAAGAAATATTTCCTAAGGAAATAAAATTAGGATCTCAAAAAGATATCTGCATTACTATGTTCACTACAGCATTATTTACAATAACCAAGATATGGAAACACACAAATGTCCATCAATGGATAAATGGCTAAAAAAGATATGGTATATACAATCAGTGGAATATTACTCAACTTTTAAAAAGAAGGAATCTTGCCATATATGACAAGATGGATGAACCTAGAAGACATTACACTAAGTGAAATAAGCCATCACAAAAGGTCACATTTTGCATGATTCCATTTGTATGAAGTATATAAAATAGTCAATTCATAAAATCAAAGATTGCAATGGTAGTTGCCAAGGTCTTAGGGGTGGTGAAAATAGGGAGTTGCTGTTCAATTTACCAATAATATATCAGATTCCTCTTTTTTCCCTTTATCCACCCAGTCTCACTTTATCTGTCTAGATTGTCAGACCATGCTCTACTGCCCATCCATGCCATTTTAATTGTGCGAGATAAATCCACTCTAGAGATCTGCTGTACAACATAATGCCTATAGTTAACAATACTATATTGCACACTTAAAATCTGTTAATAGAATAGATCTCACGTTAAATGCTCAGAAACAAAATCTACCAACCAAACTAACCTGAGTGTCTTTATCAACCTATGGTCATTCAAACTTAAGAAGCAGGGCTCTGCAACACCTGATAAGTGCTAGGTTATTCAATTATCAAATAAATTCATTATAACCTATTGTCATGTGGCAGAGAAAAATATGAAGAAAAAAGAAATGTAAAAGACTGTAAAAGTTATCACAGAGCCAAAGGAGAATATATTTGCAAGGGGTGTGAAAACAACATTAAGACAAAGAGTGAGAAGATAAAGGGAATAATACTCGAAAGTTGTTTTTTTTTTTTCTTTATTAATTTTTAGAGAGAGAGGGAGAGGGAGAGAGAAACACCGATGACAGAGAACATTAACTGGCTGCCTCCTGCATGCCCCCCCATTGGGGATTGGGCCCATAACCAGGGCATGTGCCAACAGGGAATCAAACAGGTGACCTCGTAGTTCATGGGTTGATGCTCAACCACTGAGCCACACTGGCTGGGCGAAAGTTGTTTTTACATCGCAAATAATGGAAACTCAGTGTGAAGTATATGGAACTCTCTATTATCATTATAACTTTCCTGTAAGTCAAAATTGTTCTAAAACTTTAAAAGTTCATTGAAAAACAGTTAATAGAACACTTTTTCAAATTCCATCAGGCTGTAGTACAAAAATCTCATATTCTTCTCACATGAAAGTTTGATTCCTTACACTAAACAAAGAATTCTGAGCTTCTGAGAGACTGAAGGCAAAGATAATATGGCATGGCTAGTGGAGGGGAAAAAAAATCAGTTGTATCGTAATCTCCAGTTGTAGAAACAAGGCCAGTAGAATATTTTTTCCTTTATGTATTATGTATGAATTTTATTTCCACTGCCACTCTCTCTCTTTGTGCTCGTTACCTTTACAGCACATATATTTGGTAGACTATTGGTAATTAACTTTACCATTTAACCCTTGAATTGCAGAATATTGAGATAGGGTCATTATAGCACTCAAGGAAGAATTGAGATTACCTAATTAGATTGTGGTCCTTTGGATAGAAAGAATGTATTTGTAATATTATGAATAATCACATTGATTGGAATAATCTTGTAAGTTTACAACTGGAAAGATGGATTTATGTACCTATCAGAGAGCCAGAGTTTGGTTGTGTGCTATACTTGAGCTTTAGGAGCTGGCTATTTCCTTGATTTCCAAAAGCTCAAATTTTGGTCCTTCTGCCACTGAGTATGGTCTTGGCAGTTTTAAGTACTCAATGCAAGGTCCTGAGAATTGAAGGTAAGACCAATGGAGTAGCAGCAATGGCAGTAGTGGTGGTGGGATTACTAGAAGCATCAGTAGTAGCAAAGATTTTACTGTTTAGCTCTGTGTCTAGAACAGGTATTATTCTTTATTGAGCCTAGTTCACCGGGTTTCTTATTTCTAAGCACTACTACGTACCTACTACCCTTATAATGAACTCCTCTTCTGTAATATGAGAGTTGTTTCTTTTATTTTAATTTTTTAAATATGTTTTATTGATTTTTTAGAGAAAGAGGAATGGAGAGATAGAAACATTGATGTGAGAGAGAAACATCAATAGGCTGCCTCCTGCACACGCCTACTGGGCATGTGCCCTGACCAGTAATCAAACCGGGATCTCTCAGTCCATGGGATGACACTCAATCCACTGAGACACACCAGCTAAGCAATTCTATTTCTTTTAACAAAAAATCTATTTAATGCCGTAATGAACATAGGTGTGCATATATTGCAGTGTTATTTACAATAGCCAAGATCTGGAAGCAGCCCAAGTGTCCATCAGTAGATGAGTGGATAAAACAGCTATGGTACATTTACACAATGGAATACTATAGGGCTAAAAAGAAAAATTTTACCCATTGTGACAGTTTGGATGGACTTGGAGAACATTATGCTAAGCGAAATAAGACAGAGAGAGACAAGTACCATATGATTTCACTCAAATGTGGAATTTAATGAATTGAATAAGCAAAATATAGACAGATTCATAGAGAGCAGGTAGACAGCTCTGGTGAAGGGGGTGTTGCGGGGGAGGGTGGAGGGATTGAGTGAAAAAGAAAAAAAGAAGAGAAAGAACTCATGGACACAGACAATAGTATGGTGATTGCAGGGTAGAGGGGTGGGGGGAGGTGGAAAAGGGTATGGGGGATAAATGTTGATGGAAAAAAATAAAATAATTAAAAATCTATTTATGGTGTTGTAAAATAAATAAAAATAGATGCTAGATACAGATGTATATTATATATGTCTCATATAGACATATTTGGAATATATATTTATTTATATATGTGGAAAACGAATGTATGTCATGCACAAAAAACAAGGGAAGTTATTTAGCTTCAATATGGGTTTCACATGTGAATGTCTTGCAATTTTCCCTAAACCCTAAATATATGTAGTTATCATATAGCAGATTCTTCTTTCTCACCTTTATCCACCCAGTCTCACTTACCTGTCTGGATTGTCAGCCAATGCTCTACAGACTATCCATGCCAGAAAGATATTTGCAGATGTATAAGTTGTCAGTTCTTGGTGGCCCCGAGTATTTGGCTTTGCTCTAAAGTTTCTATTTTCAGTTGATAATATAGCACTTCATCTTGCTTCCTTTCTGAATTGAAGGGGGGAAAGACCTGGATAACCGTCAGTTGACATGAACTGTGCTGTATGACAAATTAGCTCTCAGGAAAATTAATGATCCTTTCACACATAAGCAATTTGATTCCCCTTCTTCTACAATGATAAAATGAATGAACAATGATATTTTCGAAGCAGTAGTTGACAAATGCATCTGTGTTTGCAGGACAGACTTTAAAACTTATTCACAAGGTCTCACTTCCAATGTTACTACCCATATCAACATAGATTAATCAAGGTTCAACTAGTTTAATATTCACAGAGAAGACAGTTCATTCACACATACCATGGTAGTTGTTAACACCAAGAAATTAGTTACAACTAATTTCTTATATCTAAAACAAGCATCATGTTCTCTCAAATAAAGCATGGCACTGGTAGTAGTCTCCTTCAAAATGTCCCAATAAAAATACAAAAAAATAGTGAAAATAATGCATCAGCATCTTTTTTTTCTAATATTTCTTTCCTTTCCTTTCTTTTCCTTTCCTTCCTCCTTTATATTAGTTAAAGAATTATATTGTTTACTTAAATTATGTATATGATAGCCCTGGCCAGTTTGGCTCAGCGGTTAGAGCATCGGCCCACAGACCGGAAAGTCCTGGGTTCGGTTCCCGCTAAAGGCATGTACCTCGGTTGCCGTTTGTCCCTGGCCTCAGTTGGGGTCATGTGGGTGGCGACCAGTCGATATGTCTCTCTCACATCAATGTTTCTCTCTCTGTCTTCCCCCCTTCTCCCTCCCACTCTATCTGAAGATAAATGCAAAAAAGAAAAGTCATTATCTTCCTCTAAAAGGGAAAGATTTTTAAAAATTTTTTTAAAATTATGTATATTATAGGCTGCATTTCTTATGAAATTTTGTTTCAAGGTATTAAAGGAATATAATATTTTGTTATAAAAATGGGGCTTTTGGTGTTATGAACACTTAAGGTCTACTCTCTCAGCAAATTTCAATACAGTATGGCTAACCATAGCCACCATACTTAGTCACACCGATGTTAGATCTCCAGGAGGAAGGAAAGGACAGAAAGGCAGGAGTGGGGAGACCGTGTGTGCTCCACAAAAGCCTAAAATGTTTACCATCTGGCCTTTTGTTTCTGATCTTTTAATAAAGCAGTTTCTAGACTACTTTTACTTCTACTCAGAACCTTCCTTTTATAATCTTGGAACTTCCTGAAGCCATTTATTTTCATTTAGTCTGGTACATTTCATGAAAGTTATGGGTAAAAATTGATAGAACATACTCTGTCCTGAGAGATAAGATATTTTCATTAATGTAAAATCTTAGAGAAATAATTGAAAAAAGATGGTGGTAGGCAGGACCAGAGGGAATGTGTGTGAGTGAGCAAGTGTGAGAGAGACTGAGTGGACATGAGTGTGGATGAGTAACCTCAAGCAGTGCAGAAACACGGGGCAGGAGATTCCTGTGCTGTGGACAGAGCAGCCGGCTACCACGGTAAGCAGCTCATCAGGGCGCTTCTGCCTGTGCGGCCAGGAGGCCCCGCCATTTTGGAAGATCCAGGTCTTCCCTGGGAGGAGGCAATGGGAGCAGCGAGGGCCCAGCAACCTGAGCCCACCAGTGCTCCTTGCACCTTCGGATCAGTGGACCCTGTTATGTCAACACAGACCAGTGCACAGTAACGGCGCTGTCAAGGTGCCTGCTGTGGAAGCCACAAGTGACCGGGAGCCCACCACCATCCCTCACAGCAGCAGCCTGTTCAGAGCCAAGACACACATCCAGCAACAGAGGCTCGGGAGCAGACATCCATCCCCAGACAGCAGCTGCACAAAACGGCAGCTAAGACCCATCCCCAACAGCATCAGAGGAGGCTGAGCCCCACAAGGCAGCAGCACCCTCCAGCCACCAGCGGCCGGACCAGGGCTCTAGGCAGCCCTCACGATACAACTGCCTGTGGCACCAGCAGAGACTGTGATTTCAGTGGAGCCTGTGCGATATAGCTGCCTGTGGCACAGGAGGGGCCCATGACTCCAGTGGGGTCCACGCGATCCAGGAGCAGCACCTACCAGGAAAAAACCAATACCAGCCGCCAGTAGTGAATCCTCCAGAACCCACAGCAGGCAAGAGGTGCCACATACCAGAACAGTCTGGGAGACACAGCAGCCTTATTTGATACACAATGACCTGCCTACACATCCCGACATCCCTCACTGGGTCTAGAACTACCAAACGGCTAAAGTGGGGAGACAAAGAAACAACACCCAAATGAAAGAAAAGGAGGAATCACCAGAAAAAGAACTACATGAAATGGAAGAAAGCAACTGGTCAGATAAAGAATTCAAAGAAATGATTTTAAGGGTGCTCAAAAAATTCAGTAAGAACTACAAGTGAGAATTATAGAGAGCTCAGCGGGAACTACACCAGCTTTGAAAAAGAGGTAGAAGCTATGGATAAAAATCAAGAGAAAATAAAGAATGCCATAGCTGATACAAAAAAATACTTTAGAAGAATTCAGTAGTCGATTAGAAGAAGCTGAAGACCAAATCAGTGAGTTAGAAGACAAGGTAGAAAAAACTCCCAAATAGGGCAGCAAATGGGGACAAATATTAAAAAACAGGAGAGTTTAAGGGAGCTTTGAGACAATACAAAGTGTAACAACATTCACATCATAGGGGTACCAGAAGGAGAAGAATCAGAGAAAGGAATAGAGAACCTGTCTGAAGAAATAATGACAGAAAACTTTCCTAATTTGGCTAAGGAAAGTCACACAAGTCCAGGAAACGCACAGAGTCCCAAGCAATATGAAATCATAAAGACCCACAGCAAGACACATCATAATTAAAATGGCAAACATTAAAGACAAAGAATCCTAAAGCAAGCAAGAGACAGAAAGTTACCTACAAGGGAGCTCCCATTAGCCTGTCAGCTGATTTCTCAATAGAAACAATGCAGGCCAGAAGGGAGTGCCATGAAGTGTAAAAAGTAATGTAAGGCAAGGGTCTGAATCCAAAACTACTCTATCCAGCAAGGTTATCATTTAAAATTGAAAGTGAAATAAACAGCTTCACAGACAAAAACAAAAAACAAAAACTAAAGGAATTGATCACCACCAAAACAGCACTGCAAGAAATGCTAAAGGGACTGCTGCAAGAAGAAGAAATATATAAAGAGGGAGGAACACAGGCATAAAATAAAAATGTCAACTAATAAGTACCTTATCAATAATAACCTTAAATGTAAATGGTTTAAATGCTCCAATCAAAAGAGACAGAGTAGCTGATTAGATAAGAAAACATGACCCATATATATGGTGTCTACAAGAGACCCGCCTCACAACAAAAGATTCACACAGAATTAAAGTGAAGGGATGAAAAAAAATTTTCTAGGCAAATGGAAATAAAAAAAAAGGCTGGAGTAGCAATACTCATATCTGATAAGATAGACTTGAAAACGAGGGCCATAATAAGAGACAAAGAAGTTCACTATATAATATTAAAAGTAACAATCCAACAAAAGGATATAACCCTGTAAAGATATATGCAGCAAGCACAGGAGCACCAAAATATATTTTAAAACTTCTGGAGGACTTCAAAGGATGGATCAGATCCAATGACACCACTGGTTAGATCTTCTACACAAAAAATTAACAGGGAAACACAGTCCTTAAATGACTGACAAGATCAGCTGGACTTCACTGATATTTACACAACATTTTACCCCAACACTGCAGAATATACATTCTTCCCAAATGTACATGGAGCATTCTCAAAGACAGACCACATGTTAGGACACAAAGTGAATCTCTACAAATTCAAGAAGACTGAAATCATATCAAGCATCTTCTCAAATCACAATGGCATAAATCTAGAAAGCAATTACAGCAAAAACACTCAAACACATGGGGGCTAAATAGCATGTTATTAAACAACAAATAGGTTACCAAGGAGATCAAGGAAGGAATAAAAATCTTCCTGAAAACCAATGAAAATGAACACACAGCAACACAAAATCGATGGGACACAGCTAAAGCAGTCCTGAGAGGGAAGTTCATAGCACTACAGGCCTACCTCAAGAAATAAGAAAAATTCCTAGTTGACTTTCTAACCCGATAACTCAAACAACTAGAGGGTAAACAAAAAGAAAAGCCGAGAGCAAGTAGAAAGAAATAGTGAAGGTCAGAGCAAAAATAACATAGAAACTGTAAAAACAATTCAAAAGATCAATGAAACCAAGAGCTGGTTCTTTGAAAAGATAAAAAAGATTGATGGACCCTTAGCCAGATTCATCAAGAAAGAAAAAGAGAAGACCCAAATAAACAAAATCAGAAATGAAGGAAGAGAAGTAACAACTAACACCACAGAAATACATAAGATCATTAAAACATATTATTTATTTTTTATTTTTGTGGTGGTACATGCCCCTAGCATTAACCGAAGCCGGGACTCTCTGGTCCACAGGCTGACGCTCAACCACTGAACCAAACTGGCCAGAGCTATATCATTAAAACATATTATGAACAATTATATGCCAACAAATAGGATAATCTAGGCAAACTGAACAAATTTCTAGAAACATAGTCTCCCAAAACTAAACCGGGAAGAGACAGAAAACTTGAATAGTCCAATAACAACTAAGAAAATTGAAGATGTAATCAAGAAACTCCAAGCAAACAAAAGCCCAGGCCCAGGCGGCTTCAAGGGGGAGTTTTACTGAACATTCAAAGATGATCCAATACCCATTCTCCTCAAACTATTCCAAAAAATCCAAGATGACGAAAGACTTCCAAACACATTTTATGAGGCCAACATAATTCTAATTCCAAAACCAGATAAAGGCACTGCAAAGAAAAAAAACTACAGGCCAATATCCCTGATGAACACAGATGCCAAAATCCTTAACAAAATACTAGCAAATCAGATTCAGCAATACATCAAAAAAACTATTCATCATGACCAAGTGGGATTCATCCCAAGGATGCAAGGCTGGTACAATATTCGCAAATCAATAAAGGTGATACACCACATAAAGAAAATGAAGAATAAAAACCACACGATCAAATCAATAGATGCTGAAAAAGCATTCGTCAAAATCCAACACCCATTTTTGAGACAAACTCTCAGCAATGTAGGAATAGAGGGATCGTATCTCGACATAATAAAGGTCATATATAAAAAACCTATAGCCAACATCATACTTAATGGACAAAAACTACAAGCATTTCCCTTAAGAACAGGAACAAGACAGGAATGTCCACTCTCACCACTTTATTTGACATTGTACTGGAAGTCTTAGCCTTAGCTATTAAACACGAGGAAAACATGAAGGAATCCAAATTGTAAAGGAGGAAGTGAAACTGTCATTTGCAGATGACATGATACTGTACATAGAAAACCCTAAAGACTCCATCAAAAATTTACTAGATTTGCCCTGGCCGGTTTGGCTCAGCGGTTAGAGCATCGGCCTGCGGTCCAGAGGGACCCGGGTTTTGGTTCCCGCTAAGGGCACGTACCTCGGTTGCAGTTTGTCCCTGGACCTGGTTGGTCATGCGGGTGGCAGCCACTCGATGTGTCCCTTTCACATCGATGTTTCTCTCTCTCTCTGTTCCTCTCTCTCCCTCCCACTTTACCTGAACAAAAAATGGAAACATGTCCTCGGGTAAGGATAAAAAAAAAAAAAAAATTTACTAGATTTGCACTGGCCGGTTTGGCTCAGCGATTGGAGCATCAGCGTGCAGACCAGACAGTCCAGGATTCAGTTCCCGCTAGGGACGCGTACCAAAAAATTTTAAATAAAATAATAAAATAAAATAAATGTTTGAAAAATTAAACATGTTAAAAAAAAAAAAAAAAAGAGGAACCTGAAGACCAAATCAGCAAATTAGAAGACAGTGTAGAAAAAATCAACCAATCAGAAAACCAAAAGGAAAAAAAAAGATTAAAAAACAAGAAGACAGCTTAAGAGAACTGTGGGACAACTGGAAACATAATAATATTTGCATCATAGGAGTCCCCGAAGAAGAAGAAAATGAGCAAGGATTAGAGAATATATTCAAAGAAATAGTGACAGAAAACTTCCCTAATTTGGTGAAGGAAGAAGTCATTCAAGTTCAAGAAGCATAGAGAGCCCCAAGTAAGAAGAACCCAAACAGGCCCACACCAAGACACATAGTAATTAAAATGCCACAAATTAAAGACAAAGAGAGAATCCTAAAAGCAGCAAGAGATAAGCAACAGGTTACCTACAAAGGAAACCCCATAAGGCTCTCAGCTGACTTCTCACAAGAAACACTACAGGCCAGAAGGGAATGGCATGAAGTACAGTGATACCTCGGTTCTCGAACGCCTCGGTTTTCGACCAAATCGGGATTCGAGAAACTTTTGTCTCGGAATCCGAACAAATATTTGGAACTTGAACTTCCGAGATGAGCCGAGTTGAGCCGAATGGCGTTCATTCGGCCCAGCGTGCCTTGCTTGCGTCATCAGTGTGAGTGCAGAGAGAGAGTCACGCTTTGTGGAGTCACGCTTTCCTATTGGGTTTCATTGCTTCGGTTCTCGAACAATTCGGTTCTCAACCGTCCTCCTGGAACGAATTATGTTCAAGAACCGAGGTATCACTGTAATCAAGGTCATGAAAACAAGGATCTGAATCCAAGACTACGCTACCCAGCAAGGCTGTCATTCAAAATGGAAGGTCAAACAAAGAGCTTCCCCAACGAAAAAAGGTTAAAGGAATACATCAGCACCAAAACAGCACTACAAGAAATGTTAAGCCCTGGCCGGTTTGGCTCAGCGGTTAGAGTGTCAGCCTGCGGTGTACAGAGACCCGGGTTCAGTTCCCGCTAAGGGTGTGTACCTTGGTTGCAGTTTGTCCCCAGCCCTGGTTGGTCGTGCAGGTGGCAGCCACTCGATGTATCACTTTCACGTCGATGTTTCTCTCTCCCTCTCTCTCTCTCTTGCTCTCTCTCCCTCCCACTCCATCTTGACAAAAAATGAAAAAATGTCCTCGGGTGAGGATAAAAAAAAAAAATAAAGATATGTTAAAAGGACTGCTGTAATTAGAAGTAGGAAGAAAAATATAACCAAACTAAACAAAAATGGCAATAAATAAGTACATATCAATAATCACCTTAAATGTAAATGGTTTGAATGCTCCACTAAAAAGACACAGAGTAGTTGATTGGATAAGAAAGCATGACTCATCTATATGTTGCTTACAAGAGACCCACACCTCACAACAAAAGACTCACATAGGTTGAAAGTGAAGGTATGGAAAAAATTGTCCAAGCAAATGGAAAGCAAAAAAAAAGCTGGGGTAGAAATACTCATATCTGATTAAATGATTTCAAAATGAAGACCATAACTAGAGACAAAGAAGGCCACTACATAACATTGAAAGGATCTATCCAACAGGAAGATATAACCTTGATAAACATTTATGCACCCAATATAGGAGTACCAAAATATATTAAAAATCTTCTGGAAGACTTCAAAGGAGAAATTGACAGCAATACAATGATAGCAGGGGACGTTGACACCACTGGAGATCCTCTAGACAAAAAAATAGCAAGGAAACAGACACTCTAAATGAAGCACTAGACCAAATGGATTTAATAGATATTTACAGAGAATTACACACCATAACTACAAAACTCACATTCTTCTCAGGTGCACATGGGACATTCTCAAAGACAAACCACATGATAGAACACAAACTAAGTCTCTACAAGTTCAAAATGATTGAAATTATATCAAGCATCTTCTATGGTCACACTTGCATGAAACTAGAAATCAATTGCAACAAGAACATGCAAAGGCATTTGAACACATGGAGGCTAAATAGCATGTTATTAAACAATAAATGGGTTACCAAGGAGATCAAGGAAGAAATTTAAAACTTCCTGGAAACCAATGAAAATGAACACACAACAATACAAAATCTGTGGGATGCAGTAAAAGCAGTTCTGAGAGGGAAGTTCATAGCACTACAGGCCTACTTCAAGAAACAAGAAAAATTTCTAATTGACTGTCTAACCTACCTCACAACTTAATTAAAAAGCAAACAAAAAGAAAACCCCAGAGCAAGTAGAAGGAAGGAAATAGTAAAGATCAGAGCAGAAATAAATGACATAGAGACCAAAAAAACAATTCAAAGGATCAATGAAACAAAGAGCTGGTTTTTCAAAAAGATAAACAAGATTGAGTGACCCTTAGCTAGACTCACCAAGAAACAAAGAGAACCCAAATACACAGAATGAGAAATGAAAGAGGAGAAGTAACAACGGACACCACAAAAATACAAAAGATCATTAACAGCTACTATGAACAATTATATGGCAACAAATTCGACAATCTAAGCAAAATGGACAAATTTCTAGAAACACACAGTTTCCCAAAACTGGACCAGGAAGAGATAGAAAACATGAACAGACCAATAACAACTAAGAAAATTGAAGAGGTAAACAAGACTCTCCCAGCAAACAAAAGCCCAGGCCCGAATGACTTCACGGGGGAGTTTTACCTAACATTCAAAAAAGAACTAACACCCATTCTCCTCAAACTATTTCAAAAAATTCAAGAAGAAGGAAGACTTCTAAACTCGTTTTATGAGGCCAGCATAATTCTAATTCCAAAACCAGAAAAAGACACTACAACGAAGAAAAACTACAGGCCAATATCCCTGATGAACATAGATGCCAAAATCCTTAACAAAATACTAGCAAATCGGATCCAGGAATACATCAAAAAAATTATTCATCATGACCAAGTGAGATTCATCCCAGGGATGCAATGCTGGTACAATATTCACAAATCAATAAATGTGATACACCACATAAATAAAATGAAGAATAAAAACCACATGATCATATCAATAAACGCTGAAAAGGCATTCGACAAAATCCAGCATCCATTTCTGATCAAAATGCTCAGCAATGTAGGAATAGAGGGATCATATCTCGACATAATAAAGGCCATATATGAAGGACCTACAGCCAATATCATACTCAATGGGCAGAAACTAAAAGCATTTCCCTTAAGAACAGGAACAAGACAGGGATGTCCATTTTCGCCACTCTTATTTAACATTGTGTTGGAAGTCTTAGCCACAGCAATCAGACATGAGGAAAAAATAAAAGGGGTCCAAATTGAAAGGAGGAAGTAAAACTGTCATTATTTGCAGATGACATGATATTATACATGGAAAACCCTAAAGACTACATCAAAAATCTACTAGACTTAATAAATGAACTTGGCCAAGTAGCAGGAAACAAAACTAACGTCAAGAAATTGACAGCACTCTTATACACCAATGATGAACTCA
This sequence comes from Molossus molossus, assembly GCF_014108415.1. Taxonomy (NCBI): domain Eukaryota; kingdom Metazoa; phylum Chordata; class Mammalia; order Chiroptera; family Molossidae; genus Molossus; species Molossus molossus. The sequence continues at coordinate 48,781,375 of NW_023425344.1, forward strand.
CAGAAAGAGAAACTGAAAAAACAATCCCATTTACCATCGCAGCAAAAAAATTAAGATACCTAGGAATAAACTTAACCAAAGAAGTAAAGGACCTATTTCCAGAAAACTACAGGACATTGAAAAAAGAAATAGAGAAAGATATAAAAAAGTGGAAGCACATACCTTGTTCATGGATTGGAAGAATTAACATCATTAAAATGTCCATATTACCCAAAGCAATCTATAGATTCAATGCAATCACCATCAAAATACCAACGACACATTTCACAAAACTAGAACAAATACTTCAAAAGTTCATATGGAACCAAAAAAGACCCCGAATAGCCACAGAAATCTTGAAAAAGAACAAAGTAGGACCGATCACAATACGAAATATCAGGCTATACTACAAAGCTATAGTAATAAAACAATCTGGTACTGGCACAAGAACAGGCATATAGATAAACAGAATAGAGAACCCAGAAATTGTCCCAAGACATTATGCTCAATTAATATTTGACAAAGGTGGCAAGAGCATACAATGGAGTAAAGACAGCCTCTTTAATAAATGGTGTTGGGAAAATTGAACAGCTACATGCAAAAAAATGAAACTACACGATCAATTTACACCATACACAGGAATAAGCTCAAAACAGATAAAAAACTTAAATGCGATTCATGAATTCAAAAATATCCTGAAAGAAAATGTAGGCAACAAAACTTCAGATATCATACTCAGCAGAATTTTCACCAATACAACACCTAAAGCAAGGGAAACAAAGGAAAAAATGAATAAATGGGACTACATGAAACTAAAAAGCTTCTGCACAGTGGGAAAAAAAAAAAGTATTAAAATGGAAAGAGAACCTACTATATGGGAGAGCATAATTGCCAACAAAACATCAGCTAAGGGGCTAATTTCCAAAATACAGAGTACTCATACAACAACAAACGGAAGACAAGGAACCCAATTTAAAAATGGGGAGAGGCCCTGGCCGGTTTGGCTCAGCGGTTAAAGCATCGGCCTGTGGTCCTGAGAGACCCGGGTTCGGTTCCCGCTAAGGGTGCGTACCTCGGTTGCGGTTTGTCCCCGGCTCTGGTCAGTCGTGCGGATGGCAGCCACTAGATGTGTCCCTTCACGTCGATGTTTCTCTCTCTCTCTCCCTTCCTCTTTCTCCCTCCCACTCTACGTGAACAAAAAATGGAAAAATGTCCTTGGGTGAGGATTAAAAAATAAAAAATAAATAAAAATAAAATAAAAAAAAATAGGGAAAGGACCTAAATAGACACCTCTCCAAAAAGGACCTACAAATGGTCAAGAGCCATATGAAAAAATGCTCAATGTCACTAAGCATCACAGAGATGCAAATTAAAATGATTATGAGGTATCACCTGACACCTGCCAGAATAGCTGCAACCTACAAATCATCAAACAACAAGTGCTGGTGAGGGTGTGGAGAAAAGGGACTCTAGTACACTCTTGGTGGGAATGCAGACTAGTGCAACCACTATGGAAAACAATATGGTGTTACTTCAAAAAATTAAGAATCGAACTGCCATTTGACCCAGTGATCCCACTTCTAGGAATATATCCTAAGAAGACTGAAACATCAATCAGAATGATTATATGTACCCCTATGTTCATAGCAGCACTATTTACAATTGCTAAGATCTGGAAACACACCAAATGTCCATCAACAGATGAGTGGATAAAAAAGCTGTGGTACATATACACAATGGAACACTATGCAGCTGTAAGAAAGAGATCTCTTATCTTTTGAGATGATGTGGAGGGACCTGGAGAGTATTATCCTAAGTGAAATAAGCCAATCAGAGAAAGACAAATATTGCATGATCTCACTTATTTGTAAAATATAATTAATGCAAGCTAATGAACAAAATAGATCCAAAGACACAGAAGTATGATACAGACTGACAAACCTCAGAAGAGGGGGACGGGGTGGGGGTGGGGGGTGGGCAAGGGAGGGAAGAGATAAAAACCATAGAACTTATATGCATGTATGCATAACAATGGACATAGACAACAATGCTGGCGGGGGGGGGGGGATGAGGAGGAGGGTGTCAATGGGGGGGAGAAATATCTGTAACAAAAATAAATTCATAAAATAAGAAAAAAAAACCTTAGATATAAAACATAATCCAGTATTTAAAATATATTCCCTAAAATGTCCAGTTTTCAACCAAAAATTATTAGACATGCAAAGAACAGAAAAGTATAAATAAAACATTCTAAAGGAAAAATGTGGCAGTGAATAGGAACAATTTGTTTGGGCTTAGATGTTAGTTTAGCGAAGATTTCAAAAAGATATGAATAAACATGGTCAAAGAATTAAAGGTAAATATGTTAAAAATAAGTCAACACAAAAAGGAATCGCTAGCCCTGGCCGGTTTGGCTCAGCGGTTAGAGCGTCCGCCTGCGGTCTGGAGAGACCCGGGTTCGGTTCCCGCTAAGGGCACGTACCTCGGTTGCAGTTTGTCCCCGGCCCTGGTTGGTCATGAGAGTGGCAGCCACTCGATGTGTCCCTTTCACATTGATGTTTCCCTCTCTCTCTCTTTCTCTCTCTCCCTCCCACTCTGTCTGTACAAAAAATGGATAAATGTCCTCGGATGAGGATAAAAAAAAAAAAAAAAAAAAAGGAATCGCTATAAAAAATATAAACTATGAAAAAGGACCACGTTTATATTCTAGACTTAAAAATCATAACTTAAATTTAAAATATTTCCTATCCACATCGAGTTGAATCAGACACACAAAACTTAATCCACCTCATTAAATTTTGTATATCAAGTTTTATTTTTTAGTTTTCTTTATTGATTTTTAGAGAAAGAGGAAGAGAGAGGGAGAGAGAGAAACATCAATGAGAGAGAACATTGAATGGCCACCTCCTGCATGCCTCCCACTGGGAATCTGGTCAAGTTGTGGGCCTAATCCCCAGTTGGGGGGCATGCAGGAGGCGGCCAATCGATGTTCTCTCCCATTGAGGTCCTCTCCCTCTCACTTCCTCTCTCTCTCTAAAATCAATAAAGGAAAAAAAGGCTATTAAAAAAAAAAAAAAAAAAAGACTTCCCTGTCAAGATGGCGGCATAGGTAAAAGCGGTATCACATCCTCCCACAACCACATCAGAGTTACAACTAAACTACAGAACCACCATCATTCAAAACTGCCTGAAATCAAGCTGAATGGAAGTCCTACAACTACGGAATTAAAGAAGCAGCCACATCCAGACTGGTAGGAGGGGCGGAGGCACGATGGGCTGGTCCCACATCCACGTGTGGCAGGTAAAAATTAGGAGGATACCTCAGGTGGGAAGGTCCTCCCTGAGGACAGAGTGGTCCCCATCCCACACCAGGCGCCCCACTCAGGGTTCCAGTGCCCGGAAAAGAAGTCCCCATCACTTCTAGCTGGAAAACCAGCAGCAACTGAGGCTCAGGGAGGCTGAGGCGGCTGGAGCCCCAGGCAGATCCTCTTAAAGGGCCCACGCATGGACTTATTGTACTCACTCCCTTTAAGCTTAGAGGGGAGGCAGCTCAAGGGGAACCAGAGACATACAGGAAAGAACTGAGTTGTTTGGCCTTTGTTCCTTTGGTGAGCCCTTCCCTAGGGCCGCAGACAGCTACCATATCTGGGACTCCAGCAATCTGGCTCACACTGGTTGTCCTGCCCTGGTGATTCCCAGAGGCCCTGCCCCACCCAACTTTCAGCCCACCCAAGCTGTTGCCACTTGCTTAACTATAGGATTGGCCTGTCTTGGATCCTGCTTCAGGTTTTCCTAAATTCTTTCAAACAAGCAGCATCTGGTCTCAGCTAGCTCCATACCTCTCATTAAGTAATACACAGAAACAAACACAGGGAGGCAGCCAAAATGAGGAGACAAAGAAACAAGTCCCAAATGAAAGAACAGAACAAAACCCCAGGAAAAGACAGATGCTGAGTTCAAAACACTGCCTGTAGGGATGCTCAATGAACTTAGTGAGAACCGCAGTGAACTTAGTGAGGGCCTCGAGCATAAAAAAGGACCAGTCAGAAATGAAGGATGCACAGTCAGAAATGAAGAAGGCACTAACTGAAACAAAGAATAATTTACACAGATTTAATAGTAGAGTAGGTAAAGCCAAGAAGCAAACCATGGACTTGGAATATAAGGAAGCAAAAAACACCCAATCAGAACAGCAAAAAGAAAAAAGAATCCAAAAGAATGAGGATAGTGTAAGGAGCCTCTGGGATAACTTCAAGCATGCCAACATTCGCATTTTGGGGGTGCCAGAAGGTGAAGAGAGAGAACAAGAAATCGAAAACCTATTTTAAACAATAATGGCAGAAAACTTCCCTAACTTGGTGAAGGAAACAAACATATACATCCGATAAGCACAGAGAGTCCCAAACAAGATGAACCAAAGAGGCCCACACCAAGACACATCATCATCAAAATGCAAAAGGTTCAAGACAGAGAGAATCATAAAAGCAGCAAGAGAAAAGCAGTTAGTTACCTACAAGGGAATTCCCATAAGCCTGTCTGCTGACTTCTCAAAAGAAACTTTGCAGGCCAGAAGGGAGTGGCAAGAAATATTCAGAGTGATGAAAAGCAAGAACCTACAACCAAGATTACTCTATCCTGCAAACCTGTCATTTAGAATCGATGGCCATATAAAGAGTTTCCCAGACAAGGAAAAGCTAAAGGAGTTCATCACCACCAAACCATTATTAAATGAAATGTTGACCGGTCTTCTTGAAGAAAAACATAAAAAATATGAACAAACAGCCCTCGCCGGTTTGGCTCAGTGGTTAGAGCATCATCCTGTGATCCAGAGAGACCCTGGTTCGGTTCCTGCTGGGGGCACGTACTTCGGTTGCAGTTTGTCCCCGACCCTGGTTGGGTTGTGCGGGTGGCAGCCACTCGATGTGTCCCTTTCGCATAGATGTTTCTCTCTCTCTCTCTCCCTCCCACTCTATCTGAACAAAATATGGAGGGGTGTCCTCGGGTAAGGATAAAAATATATATATATATATGAACAAACAAAATGGAAATGAATACATATCTATCAACAATTGAATCTACAAACAAAATGAAGCAGAACAGAAACATTCTCATAGATACAGTGAACATTTTGTTGGTTGCCAGATGGGAGGGGGGATGGGGGAATGGGTGAAAAGCGTTAAGGGATTAAGAAGTACAAATTGGTTGCTAGACTGACAAACCTCAGAGAGAAGGGGGGGTTAGGGAGTGGGAAGAGATAAACCAAGGAACTTGTGTGCATTCATGCATAACCAATAGACACAGACAACTGTGTGGGGAAAGGCAGGAGCGGGAGCAGGAGAGGGGAGGAGGGCGTAATGGGGGGAAAATGAGGAACATCTGTAATATATTCGGAAGGAAGGAAGGAAGGAAGGAAGGAAGGAAGGAAGGAAGGAAGGAAGGAAGGAAGGAAGGAAGGAAGGAAGGAAGGAAGGAAGGAAGGAAAAATAATCTAATCATCTACCTTAAGAAGCTAGGAAAAAAGGAACAAATCAAGCCCAAGTATTATGCAGTAAACTATAATCAAAATCAATGAAATAGAAATAGAAGACAACAGAGAAATATCAATGAAAAAAAGTTAATTATTTTGGATGAGCAACAAAATTGATAAAAGTTTAGCAAAACTAACCAAGAAAAAAACAAAACAATTATATAGAATAATTTGTGTTCTAGATGTTTATATCAATTTGGACATATCATAAGACTAAGTCAAATCTAAAGAAAGCTGTTGAAAATATTATAAAATATATGCAAATCAAGTGGAAAATTTAGATATAGGCAAATTCTTCAAAAAAACAAATTTACCAAAACTAAAGAGACAAGAAATCTGAATACTCTGATACTTACTAAATACATTAAAGTCAAAATTTAAAATCTTCCCATAAAGAAAACTCAAGGCCTGGATAGTTTTACTGGTAATTCTTTCTAACATTTGAGCAGGAAATATTACTGATATTGTATAAACTCTACCAGAGATTACAAAAGGAAGAAATCATTCCTAATTCATTTTATAATGCCCGTAACCCTTGACACCAACACTTGACAAGTCATTCATAACAACTATTACCTCAAGGACTGAGACACATACACACACACACACACACACACACCCTTTACAAAATAGGAAGAAATTGAATACAGGAAGAAATAAAACAGTATATCATATCCAAGTGGGCTGTATCCCCAAAATGAAAGGGGAAATCAAAATTTCAAAAAAGGAAAAAATGTAATTCACCAAGTGGTTCATTACAAATGAGAAAACCATACGATCATTTCAATAGACACAGACAGATTCTGGATTTATAAATAAAATCTCAGCAAACTAGAAATGCAAAGAACTTTCTCAATCTAATTTTTAAAAATATATAAAATGTTTATAGCCAACATTATACTTTAGGATGAAATATTGAATGCCATTTAGATTGGGCACAAGACAGGATGGTTGTTCTTTCTAATCGACACTTTGCGGGAGAGGTCCTAGCCAGTATAGCAAGTTAAGAAAAGAAAACATAAGGCACAAAGATTGAAAAGAAATAAAAACGTCTTTATCTATAGATGTGACGGTATATATAGAATAAATTCATAGAAAATCCTAAGCAATCTTTAAAAACCCTGATAATAGCCCAGCTGGTGTGGCTCAGTAGATTGAGCGTCATCCCATGGACTAAGAGGTGCTGGTTCAATTCCCGGTCAGGGTGCATGCCAGGGTTGCGCGCTTGATCCCCAGATGGGGGACATGCAGGAGGCAGCTGACTGAGTGTCTCTCTCACACCAATGTTTCTGTCTCTCTCTCCCTTCCACTCTTTCTAAAATCAATAAAAATCTTGACAGAACACAAAACATGTATCCACATGTATCCTCCTGTCCTGACTGGTGGGGCTCAATTAGTTGGAGTGCTGTCCCAAGCACTGAAGGGTCATGAGTTCAATTCCTGGTCAGGGAACATATCCAGGTTGAGGGTTCAATTCCCGATCAGGGTGTATATGGAAGGCAACCTATTGATGTTTCTCTCCCTTCCTCTCTCTTTAAAAACAATAAAAACTTATCCTTGGGTGAGGATTTCAAAAAACAAAAACAACTTGTATCTTCCTAAAGAGATCTCATTTCAAACCTACTGGAATGGCTAAAATTAAAGACCGATAACATCAAATATTGGCAATGATGTGAAGCAACTGCAATTTGCATAATTTGCTGGTGGGAGTATAAAAATGATACAATCACTTTGGAAAAGTGTTGGGCAGTTTCTCATAACATTAACCATACGCATATCCTACAACCTAGCAATTCCATCATAGGTATCAATCCAAACGAAGCAAAAATATATGTCCATTACATAACTTGACAAGAATATCCATAGCAGCTTTATTCATAATAGTTCAAAACAGGAAACCACCCAAATGTCCATCAAGAGAAAAATAAAGTGGTATATTCATATGGAATTCCACTCAGCAATAAAACATAAATTACTAATATACACACCACAGTGGATGAATCTTAGATATTTGCTGAATAAAGTATATTTTATGAGTCCATTTCTATAAAGCTCTAGAAGAAGTAAAACCTACCGATAGAGATAAAGAGAATAGTGTCCCAAGAGGTAAAAGTGGGGTTAGCAGGAACTGACTTAGATACAAGAGAAAGGAACTTCCTGGAGTGACAGAAATTTTGTGAGTTATTTAGGTATAAGATGTTCTCATCAAAAACCCATTAAGCTGTAATTAAGATTTATGCATTTGACTATATGTAAATTATAGCAATAAAATAAATGCTTCCCTCAAAATAAATAAATAAATAAATTCATTAGAGGTGACTGACAAAATTTTGGCCGGTCTAGGTAAACGTGGACATGCATCTAGTCACATAACTCTTGAATGAGAAAGCCAGATGGGAAGTTTATTCATATATCAAACTCTGAACCTTCTTATGGAGACACTAGAAAAAATAACAGTAAAAATATTCTAGCAAGCTTCACATAAAAAGTGATACAGCTACACCAATTTTAATTTTTTTTAATAAAAGCAAAAGTTAAAGCATACTGTTGAATTATAATTCTGACAAATGGAACCAAGATTTTCAGATTAGTATGGGAATACTTAAAATAAATTCAGGAATAGCAGCCAGTAATTTGTTTCTGACATTTAACCATTTCCCCCCCTAAATCTCTTTAGTTTTCTACATATCTCTAGTGCTTGGCAATATTAAGAAGAAAGCCTGAGTCATTCTGTAACAATCTTTCACACTGACTCTCCTGTTAATAGAAAGATAGGTTCTAAGCAGAAGCATTACTGTGAAACCCACAGGTTTCAGAGAGAGCATGGCCCTGCCAACACATCAATTTCAAACTTCTAGTCTCCTAAACTATAAGACAATAATATTTTATTTTAAGCCACCCAGTTTGCACTATTTTGTTATAACAGTCCAAGGAATTTAATGCAGATGTACCATTTACCACAGTCCTGTATTACTGGATTATTTTGAGTAGTGACTTAAAACTAGTATTTGGAAAAGATTTTTAAATGAATGGACACATTAATCAGATCTCTTCTGACAAAGAAAAATGTTCTACATTTCACTGTGGGAACAGTGACTTTGGTAATCTTCTTATATTATTAAAATACTAAGAATATGGGCATCACTAGAGGCTTTGTATATATTTGTGGATAAATTAGAAAATACATATAGGATTTTGAATTGATCAGATACAAGTACACACAAAACTAAATAAAATTTTTATTTTAAAACTTCACAAATAATTACACGTTAAATGTCCCAACTACACAAACTATTACATATGTATATGCATGTATGCACATATATATATATACACGTAGTTAAAGTTTGGTTCATCTTTCATCTTTTTATCTGAGTAAAAAGAAGAACACTTTCCTCATTCAGGAGATTTTTGATGTTGTAATAATTACCTAGAAGCAAGTTGATAAGAAAATAAAATTAAAAATTATTTCCATAAGATTATTTCCTTTTGATTAAATGTTTAGCCATCACTAAGGCAATTAAAGTATATAGTACCAAAAATCAATTCATCCAATCCAAAGTTATATCTTATTTAATTCCATTAATTGAAAAATCCAAGAGTTTACCACCACCTGTGATTCATATAAGGCTTGAATGAATGTAAATTCCACATCATTTTGATAATGAACACAAAGATAAATTAGACAAGGATGAATGCAGGAAAAAAATCTCTCTGAACCCAATGGTTATTAGGGACTTTGGAACTGCTGTGGATTCCCTTAAACTAGAACACAGTAAGTATAAAAAGTAAAATATTACGTAAAATAAAATCTCAAAGTTCAAAAATGGCAAATGCCCCCTGGCTGGTTTGGCTCAGCAGTTATAGCACTGGTTCGATTCCTGCTCAAGGGCATGTACCTGGGTTGCAGATATAATCCCTGGCCCTGGTAAGGGTCATACGGGGGGGAGGGGGGGGTAACCAGTCAATGTATCTCTCGCACATCAATGTTTCTCTCTCTCTCTCTCTCTCTCTCTCTCTTTCTCTCTCTCTCCCCCCCACCCCCCTTCACTCTATCTAAAGAGCAATAAAAAATATCCTCAGGAGAGGATTTAAAAAAAAAAGGCAAATGCTACTCTTGAATAAATTAATAACAGCAAAAGTGAGATACAGACTAACAGTACACAAGGCAGATTTATAGAACTGCATACCATGCTGTGACTTTCTATATATTAGAAATTGATACATATTAAAATTAGCTGAGTTAATAAAAGCAAAGTGTTCATAACTGCTGACACACAAAAGACTACACAAACACAGCTACTATTGTTGTCTCCTTTCATTAGAATGTAACCTTGATAAGGGCAGGGATTTTTGCCTGTTTTGTTATATACCCCACATTCTTAGAGCAATGCTTGATAGACTCTTAATCTCATTTGTTGAATGAATGAATTAATTAATTAATTAATTAATTAATTAAAATCCCTATTTCCAAAGACTTCTGTTCTTCAATAGCTGATGAAGCATACTATATTATATTACCTACTAAAAATTGTTTGACTATATAATGTCTTAGAGATAACACAAGGGAAACAATTTTCCCTCTACTGTGGATACAAATTTTCTAACTAAATATTTTTATATTCAGCAATAAACTAAACAACTCTTGTTCAATTTTCATGTATCAGAACACTAATATACTTACCTAATGACAAAATTTTAAAAAATATATATGTACCAAACTTTGGCATCAGTCACATCCCACTTCATTTTGACCACTGTAGCTTCCATTTATATGATGCTCATGAGCAACTATATAAATATTTAACCATGTGAAAGAAAATTACTTTAATTATTCTTACCTGAAGGAACATAGAATGAATCCCCAGTTGTTATTACATAAGGTGTTTCGTGTAAGGTACATAAAAGGTCACCAAAGTTAACATAAAAAACCTGTAAAATTAAAAATTAAAATGTCATTTCAAATTGAACGATCACAACTATACTCCAAAGAAACTTTCAAAAAATGTAGTAGGCAGAATAACTGCTTTCAAAATATGTCCATGTGCTAGTCTCTGTAATTTGTTAAAGTATATGGCAAAAGGGACCTCAAAATGGGGAAATTATCCTGGATTATCTATGGGTCCCATCTAATAACATAAGCCCTTAAAAATGGAGAATTTCTCCTGCTGGAAGCAAAAGAGAGATGAAGCCGAGGAGAAGTCAAAGAAATTCAAAACATGAGGAGATCTGTGGTGTTTCCAGCACATAAGAAAAGAGGTTCATGAGCCAAGGAAGGTAGCCTACTTCTAAAAGCTGAGAATATTTTGGCCAATAGCCAGTGAGAAAAAGGAAACCACAGTCCCACAACCACATGGAACCAAACTCTGCCAGCAACCTGAGTGAACTTAAAAGAAGATTCATCCTAAGAGCCTCCAGAGAGAAATACAGATCTCTCAACAACTTGGTTCCAGCCTTGTGACACGCTACACAGAGTACTCAGCCAAGCCCACCAAACTTCTACATTTTGAGTCACTAGATTTGTGGTAATTTGTTAAAGTGGCAAAAAAAAAAACCACAGTAAAAATGTCATTCTCCCTTATTTACTGGCTTATGAAAATTTAAAACTCCTATAAAGAATACCACTGAGCTATACTAGAAAAATAGGTATTATGTAACTTCTTTTAAAGTTACACGCTTGGGACATGTAACTAATCTGACTAATAAATCAAAGAGAGAACAAAAAGCAAAAAATAAAAATAAATAAAATCATACATTTAAACAAGCATTAACATTAAGAAAATTAAAAAGAAAATCTAACTCTTGGTCATACAGACTTCCATATTCAAACAGGCAAATTTTATATTTCAGACACAGAAAGTACCTAGCAATGATCTGTTTTGGGGGGGAAATAAATAAAAAGTATAAGGCCTTCAAACATTGAGACTCAAATTTTAAGACCCAGCCATCAAGTATATTTTGCCATAGAAAATTATTCCTCCTCCTCCCTCCTTCTTCTTTTCCTTCTTCCTATTTTTTTCTTACCATTTTGGGAAATGAACCTAAAATACCAGAAAAACAATAGCAGGTAGTAGCTAGCACCTATATAGCCGATACATTACACCAGCCACTGTTCTGAGCACTTTATTTTTATTCCTTTAATGTTTGTACCTACCAGTGAGACCAGTACTATTTTAATAGCTTTTCACAGATGAGGTAAATGAGGCTCAAAGTGGTGTAACTTTCCAAGATCACAATGTAAATGGCAGAGTTGGATTTGAACTCAGGCACTGAAGATTCCTAAAGTCATGTTCTTAACGACTACATATACTAATTCTTTAAGTGGGAAAAAAAAAACTCTTGAAGTGGTTCTCAAGGTACTTTTATAATTTAATAAAAAAGTATTTTTTATTTTCTCTAAAAATACTCTGCCTCAATTTAAAAGACAAAGGTAACAAACAACATGATCTTGAAAGTCAAGCATATATTTCTAGGTGTTTTTTCCTTCTTTTTTTTTTTTTTATCCTCACCCGAGGACATTTTTTGTTCAGGTAGAGTGGGAGGGAGAGAGAGGGAGAGAGAGAGAGAGAGAGAGAGAGAGAAACATCGATGTGAAAGGGACACATCGAGTGGCTGCCATCCGCACGACCGACCAGGGCCGGGGACAAACTGCAACCAAGGTACATGCCCTTAGCGGAAACCGAACCCGGGTCTCTCAGGACCGCAGGCTGATGCTCTAACCGCTGAGCCAAACCGGCCAGGGCTGTTTTTTCCTTCTTTATTCACTTTGGCTCTCTAAGCACACCACTCCTCATTTTTGCAAACAGTTTACTAAGAAGGCTTTTGAAAAACATAGAATAATGGACTCCCATGAATATCTAATACCAACACCAACCCTACTCAGTCTACTTTCTCCATTCTATATTATTTTGAAATGCCCAGCCTTATAAATCATTCATAAATATTTTGTGATTTTATAAAATATGACCACAACACTGCCATCATACCTAAAAATAAATATTTCATATCAAATACCCAGTCAGTATTCAAATTTCCAATTATCTCTTAAATGTTATATTTTTAAGGTTTTGTTTACACTGGGATCCAAGTGTCTTAAATTATTCAATCTATAGTAGTTCTCAATTTGGGCATGATTTGCCCCTAAAGGAACAATTGGCAATTTCTGGGGACACTTTTGATACTCACAGCTAGAAGGGTACTACTGGAATCAATTGGGTAGAGGCCAGGGATGCTTCTAAACATCCTACAATGCACAGGATAGCAACCCCCCCCCACCCCCCCCCCCACACACACACACTCTCCAAAGAATTATCCAGTCCAAATGTGAATAATGGTTGAGGGAACCTGGATTATAGGTTTCTCCTGGTTCTTTTTTAATCCTTGCAGCTTACTTATTAAAGAAATAAAACAGCAAACTGTGTTATAAAAAAATCTTTGCAGAGCTGATTTTGCTGATTACAACCTCAGAGTGTCATTTGAAAGGTCCACCATACTTTATTTCCTGTAAATGAGTAGATCTAGAGACTTACCAAATTCAGATTTTGTTTGTTTGTTTGTTAAGGAGGTGGGGCAAGCAAGACTACTTCATAGATATTGTATTCTTCCACCAGAAAGCACATACATCTCGTGTATTCTTTTGAGATGTTAGCAGACATTGATGATCAATGACTAAATCCAACAGTTTCTCAGGGGTGGCAAATTGGTACTATTTCTTTCTAACATTCCATCTTCATTTATTACTTGAAATGTTTCTAACAAGGACAAACTTCCCCTCATTAATTTGGTTAACTAATAGTACAGTTTATATGAGAAAGGCAAAATAAATGTTTAATTATTTCCCTTTATTTTTCTTTTTTTCATATGTGGGATATAAAACTGAAAGTCATAAACACATACAGCAGTGTGGTGGTTGCAGAAGGAAGGGGTTTGGGGATGGGGGATGAAGGGGGTCCTAATACATGGTGACTCTGGGTGGTGGGCATACAGTGCAATATACAGATCTTGTAACATAAAAATCCACACCTGAAACCTTTATGATCCTATTAACCAACAAAATTTAATAAATTTAAAAACATAAAAAAAAATTGTTTTAATTTTAAATAGATTTTTAGAGAGACAGGAAGAGGAGGAGAGAAAGAGGGAGAGAGAGAGAAACATCAATTGGCTGCCTCCTGCACGCCCCCTACCAGGGATCAAGCCCGCAATCCAGGCATGTACCCTGACTGGAAATTGAACCAACAACCTGTTTTTGGTGCATGGGACAATGCCCAAACAACTGAGCCAAAGCAACCAGGGCTATTTCCCCTTTATTTACCATACTTGTCAAAAAGAGTTGCCCTGGCTGGTTTGGCTCAGTGATTAGAGTGCCAGCCCACAGACCAGAGAGACCCGGGTTTGGTTCCCACTAGAAGCAGTTTGTCCCCGGCCCCGGCTGGGGTTGTGTGGGTGGCTGCCAGTCGATGTGTCTCTCACATCAACGTTTCTCTCTCTCTCTTCCTCCCTCTGTCCCTCCCACTCTATTTGAAGATAAATGCGCCCTGGCCGGTTTGGCTCAGCGGTTAGAGCGTCGGCCTGAGGTCCTGAGAGACCCGGGTTCGGTTCCCGCTAAGGGCGCGTACCTCAGTTGCAGTTTGTCCTTGGCCCTGGTCGGTCGTGCGGGTGGCAGCCACTTGATGTGTTCCTTTCACATCGATGTTTCTCTCTCTCTCTCTCTGTTCCTCTCTCTTCCTCCCACTCTACCTGAACAAAAAAAATGGGAAAATGTCCTCGGGTGAGGATAAAAAAAAGAAGATAAATGCAAAAACATGTACCGAGTGAGGATGAAAATAAAAAAAAAAGGAATTGGATTCCTAGATGTCTCCAACAGTGAAATCACCTCTACCCACTCAATTCCAGTAGTATCCCTCTAGTTTTTCTTTTTGTGGTAGCTTTACAAATTCATGGATTTGGATAATTGATGTGTATCAATCCACTGAAGTTATTGGTGTTTTGGGGTTTTTTTTTATTTATTTCATTTTTTATTTTTCAATAACAGTTGACATACATTATTATATTCGTTTCAGGTGTACACCCCAGTGATTATACATTACATAACTAAGTGATCATCCTGATAAATCTTGCACCCATCTGACACATACATAATTATTAGAATATTATTGAGTATATTCTCTATGCTGTACTTGACATCCCCATGACTATAACTACCAATTTGTACTTCTTAATCCCTTCACCTTTTTCACCCATTCCCCTATCCCCCTCCCATCAGGCTACTGTCAAAATATACTCTGTTATCCATGAGTCTGTTTCTGTTCTCTTGTTCATTTATGTTGTTTTTAGACTCAAATGATGATAGATATGCATTTATTGTTCTTATTTTTTATCTTTTTTTTCCCTTCTTCTACTTAAAGAAGGCCTTCTGACATTTCAAAGAATACTGGTTTGGTGATGATGAACTCCTTTCACTTTTTCTTGTTTGAGAAGCTCTTTATTTGTCCTTTGATTCTAAATGGCAGCTTTGCTGAGTAGAGTAATCTTGATAGTAGGTCCTTGCTTTTCTCTTACTGCTTTTAAAATTCTTTGTCTGTAACCTTTTGCAATTTAATTATGATGTGTCTTGGTGTGGGCCTCGTTGGATTCATATTGTTTGGGACTCTCTGCATTTCCTAAACTTGTATGTCTATTTCTTTCACCAGGTGAGAAAGTTTTCCATCATAAATTTTTCAAATAGGTTTTCAATTTCTTGTTCTCTCTCTCTTCTCCTTGCACAATCATAATGCAAATGTTGGTACAGTTGAAGTTCTTCCAGAGTCTCCTTATGTTATCCTTGTTTTTTTATCCTTTTTTTCTTTCTGCTTTCCTGATAGTGTTTTTTGCTTCCTTATATTCCAAATTATTGATTTGATTCTCAACGTCATCTACTCTACTGCTGATTCCTGTAATTTATTCTTCATTTCAGTTAATGTATCCTTCATTTTTAACTGGTCCTTTTTTATGTTGTTCAAGTTCTAAATTCATTTAGTATCCTTATAACCAGTGTTTTGAACTGTGTATCTAACAGATTGCTTGTCTCCATTGTGTTTAGTTCTTTTTATGGAGTTTTGTTCTGATCTTTCATTTGGGATATTTGTCTTCTGATTTGGGTGGCTTCCCTGTGTTTGTTTCTATGTATTAGGTAGAGCTACAACATCTCCCAGGCTTGGTGGAATGGTCTAATGTAGATGTTCTGTAGGGTCCAGTGGCATAGCCTTGCCCATCACCCAAGCTGGGCACTCAAGGTGCAACACCATAAGATGTATACACCTTCCTCTAATAGTTGTGCCTTGATTGCTATTGGCATATCAATGAGAGGCATTTACCCCCATGCCAATCAACTGCAAAGACTGGCTGTGATCACTGACTACCGACCTCCAACTACCATGGAGAATAAGCTGTACAGGGGCCCACTCCACAGAGCAGGACTTACTTAGCAGGGCTTTGGTGCCCATTGAGTCCACCCCTTGAGTGTGTGGCTTATGGAAGTGGTTAGATGGTGATATGCTTCAACATGGTATGCAGCTGTCCAAAGGGTACACTGGCTCTAGGGCCTCCCAGGAGGTACAAGCCAAGGTCAGCTGCCACCTGTGTTCTTCCCAGGGTTACCAGGCATGGCTGCTACTTGTGCTGGGATTGGAGGTGCCCAGGCAAGGCCGAGCTGCAAACCAAGGCCAGTTGCTGCTAGTGCTGGGCCTGCAGCCACTTAAACAAGAGGTACGAGGCATGCTGAGGCCAGATGCTCCAGTCACAATGTCAAAATTAAAACTAAAATACAAAACAATCATTCACAGAATTGCCTGAAATCTGGCTGAATAGAAATCCTACAACTAGAAAATTAAAGAAGCAGCCATGTCATGACTG
Organism: Molossus molossus; assembly: GCF_014108415.1. Lineage (NCBI taxonomy): Eukaryota > Metazoa > Chordata > Mammalia > Chiroptera > Molossidae > Molossus > Molossus molossus. Next base: position 48,797,774 of record NW_023425344.1, read on the forward strand.
GTAGGAGGGACAAAGATGTACTGCAGGGCTATTCTCATACCCATGTGTGGTGGATAAAAACTGGGAGGTATATCTCGATTGCAGAGGTCCTCCCACAACAGGTCCCCCAGTCCAGAATTCTAGTGCCAGGAAGAGAAGTCCCCATAACTTCTGGCTATAAAAACCAGTGGGGATTTCAGGTGAGAGAGATGGAAGTCTTCTGAAGTCCCAGGCAGTTCATCTTAAATGGCCCACACGCTGTCTTACTCTGACTAATTCTCTCTGAGTTCCAGCACTGTGGCAGCAGCTTGAAAGGTACCAGAGATATACAGGGAGGAACTGAAGGTCCAGGATCAAGGTGAGAACTGAAGGGCAGCTTTCTCCCAGGCAGAAGTGCTAATAGAGGTCACTGTTCCTTTGATGAATCCTCCTGCCAGAGCTGGCAGGCAGGCATCATATCTGAGACTTCATCCACCTGGCTCACATTGTTTGCCCCACCTTGGTGATTCCGATTCCCTGCCCCACCCAACTTTCAGGCCCACCCAAGCTATTTCCAGTGGCTTTTCCATCAAATAACCTGTCTCAGCTCATGCTTCAGAGTTTTCTGAAATCTCTCAAACAAGCAGCATTTGGCCTTAGTGTGCTCTGTACCTCCCAATTTTTATCCACCACATATGGGTGTGGGACCAGTTCGGTGTCTCCATTTAGCCAGATTTCAGGCAATTCTGAATGGGTGTTCTGTAGTTTAGATGTAATTTTGATGTAATCGATATTCAAGTTTCCGTATCTTTGTCCAGTGAAAACATCTTCAAGTTGTATCCTGAGACCTTATGACCCAATCATAAAGGTCTTTCACAGTTTGCTACCAGGTATGATAAAAATATGCAAGCTTAGCCCAGAACTGGAATCAGACATCTAAGAAACTGGCTGCTGTCACTTTGTTATTTGTTTTGTTTTATTTTATTTTTAGCTATGGAAATATTTATAGTCTAGTTTTCAAATATTTCTACCCTTTGTTCATTTGCTTTTTTTCTCTCTTTTTTTTTTTTTTTTTTTTTTCCTATTCTTCACATATCACTTAACTTTTATATTTTTCTACTTCTGAATCTCCTCTTCTGGAAAAGCTCCCATAGTTAATTTGTTAGTTCTTGTGTGAATTAATTTTAATAAATCTACTACTGCTTCCCTCTCTCTATCATACAGATTCTCTAAGACTAAATTTGAAGGAAAAGTTAATTATCTATACTAGTTTTTCATCTTGTCCTTCTATTTGTTTCTCAAAAACCTATATGTAGGCGTTGGCCAGGTGGCTCCAGTGGCTGGAGCATCATCCTGTACATCGAAAGGTTGTGGGTTCGATTCCCAGTCAGGGTACATACCTAGGTTGAAAGTTTGATCCCCAGTTGGGGAACATGCAAGAGACAACCAATCAATGTTTCTCCTTCACACCAATGTTTCTCTCTCTCTTTCCCTTTCTCTCTCTAAAAATCAATAAACATATCCTCACAAGAGGATAAAACGAAACAAAACCCCTATATTTAATAGTTTAAAAATGTAAAATTACTCCCCATTTTATTAAAACAAACTTCAACTAATTTTCATTATAAAAAGTTAAAGGCACTACAGTCGGCCCTTGTTTATCACAGTTAATCAGTTCCAGACTCAATCGCGATAAATGAATTTCCGCGAAGTAGGATTCTTTATTTATATACAGTCATCCCTCGCCACTTTGTGCTTCGACTTTCGTGGCTTCTGCTCTATCATGGTTTTTTCAAATATAGTATAGTATAGTATTTGAAAAAACCACGATAGAGTGAAGCCGCGAGAAGTGCAATGTGGCAAGGGACGACTGTATTTAGGAGAAATAAAAATCAACTACAGCCCTGGCCAGTTTGGCTCAGTGGTTAGAGTATCGGCCTGCGGACCAGAGAGTCCCAGGTTCAGTTCCCACTAAGGACATGTACCTCAGCTGCACTTTGTCCCCAGCCCCGGCTGGGGTCGTGTGGGTGGCAGCCACTCGATGTGTCTCTGTCACACTGATGTTTCTCTCTCTCTCTTCCCTCCTTTCTCCCTCCTGCTCTGACGATAAATGCAAAAATGTCCTCAGATGAGGATGAAAAAGAAAAAAAAGAACAACTATAATCACCTAATAACATGTTACTTTTCTACAGTTACTTCAAGTTCTTCAAGTTTCTGTCATTCAATTTTTAAATTGTAATCAGAAAAAAATGGAGAGAATATTTTATCTTGCAGTTTGCTTAAACTGTGCAGCTGTAAAAAAGAAGGATCTCTTACCCTTTGAGAGAGCATGGAGGGACATGGAGAGTATTACGCCAAGCGAAATAAGCCAGTCATAGAAAAACAAGTACCACATGATCTCACTTATATGTGGAATCTAATGAACAATTAAAATGACAAAATAGATCCAAAGACATGAAAGCATGGAAAAGACTAATGAATCTCAGAGGGAAGGAGGGAGGTGGGAGGCAAGAAGAGATTAACTGAAGAACTTATATGCATATATGCATAACCCATGGGCACAGACAATAGTGAGGTGAAGGCCTGAGGTGGGAGTGGGGTAGAGGGGGTCAATAAGGAGAAAAGGGGTGGGGAACATCTGTAATACTTTGAACAATAAAGATAAATTTTTAAAAATGTTTATTCTTAAGGTCTTCTTATATGGCTATTCTTCAAAATAATATATACTTAAATTCATATAAAAATGCTTAGTACAGTACCTGGAACATGTAAGTGCTAAGTAACTGCTTATTATCAAATAATGGTTTAACTCCTTACTAAGTCAAAATGTAAATATAAATATTTTCTTCCTGCAGCACAATTCAATAGTTTCTAATTATTGCAATTGCTCTCAACGTTACAATGAATAACCACGTATGTTCAGCTTCCCTGACTTATCATTTATTTTCCTTGGAAAAATTGTTGACCTGAGATTCATAGGTCAAATATTTTTCCAACAATTTCTACTAATTCTGTAATTATAAAGTATCCTTTGTTTTTAACATGGATTCCTTTGAATATTAGATATGTTAAAAGACTCTCAAGCACTTACTATTCAAATTTCCTTTTGTATAATAAAAGCATTACAATTTAATAGGTAACTGCTATTAATTCAATGATTACATTTCATAATGTTTTATCTTCATTAATTGTTCCTTAATGATTACACAGGGGTCATCTATTACTTTAGTTAAATGTGTTATTTTTACTTTTTTAATTAAAACGCTTGGAGATCTCTAATATTTTAAGTTTGGATTAAAGAATATTTTTAAATATTTTAAATCTGGACTCTAGTTATAGTGATGTAGTAATAAATTACTCTTTGACTCTCATGTGTACTTTTTCCTTTTCTTGCCTCAATTTGCCTTTCATTGTTAATATAAACCCAAAGAGTCCTGATGCTCTTTTTCTCCTTTTCCAATTTAATTTTTTCGGTAAAAAGAATTGTTCTGAATATGATACCCTTAGTAATCCATGATTTCATAAGTTTCTGAGATGTTACTTATGAAAAATATGCCTCAGATGTAGTATTTTTAAAATGCTGATATAATATTAAACATTCTTAAAACTTGGCAATTTTCAAATTCTATAAAATTCCAAATTCAAAATGCAGAAATATCATATATATATATCTGACCAATGTTGCAGGTGTGTGTATTTCTAATGAGAGACTCAGAGAGAGACTCACTCACCTTGAATCTCATTATAACTTCAGCCAGTAATACTACTATATATAGTAATATATTATTTAATAGTTATTGAAGCAACTAGCTCCCAATTCTTAGTCTGCTGCTAACTACTTACATGATTTGGAAGAAGTCTTTTAACCTCTTAATTGCTAAAACACACAATCGAAGAAGTGAGATTTAGACTAAATCTTAATAACCCCCTCCAGCTCTGAAATTCTAATGATTTCTGTGCAAACCAGTAGTCTAAGATACCTTTAAGGAAAGACCATTCCTTAAACTTCTGAATCTCAAGGCAACACTGCTACACACTGAAAAGGAACTTTAAAATAACCATTGATTGACTAACTCTAAACAGATGTATAACAAGAAATTATCTGTACACTATAAGATCATTTCTGAGGAAACAGCATTTTTAACACCTTATCATGTCCAATAAAATAGGAATGCACCAATAGCAAAACATAAATATATGGAGAAAAATACTCACCAATGTATCCAGGCCAACATGCTGCCTTCCTTTCTCTTGATGTGGCCCTAATATCAATTTTCCAGTAGAAAAAAGGGGTGTATCCAATGTTTTATATACTTTCAACTCATCATTTTCAACTGAAAATTTATATGTATTTCGTGGCCTTAAAAGATCTAAGGGAAAAATATTAATATAAATATAAAGCAATAGCAATGACATTGCTCAATAATATAACATATACACACATAATTACAATAGTCATTTCTAGATATAAACCTTCCTTAGAAAGACATAAAATGATTAAGATCACTGACTCTGGAACTAGAATGCCAGATGTCAAATTCTGTCTGTCTTACAAGGTATGTAACCTTAACCAAGTTACTTACATTCTCTATCTGTGCCTATGTTTCCTTTTCTATAAAATAATTATAGTTGACCTATATTAAACTTGTAAATATCAAATGAATTAATTTGAATAAAGTATTTATAACACTGGCACAAAGTAAACATCAAAGTCTTAGCTATTAATCATAATAATGGAAGTGTTATTATTTCCATTACAGCTCAAATGAAAAATAAAAGTAGCGAAGAGACAAGAAAGACTTCCATATATTTAAAAAGTTTAACACAGCCCACAATACAAATGTATCATTATCATGCCAATAAATTCCTTTGCATTTGCAAGATTGTTATTTCTCAGGTACAGGCTCTAAGGAACCAAAGTTCCAACTGTTGCTCACTGATTACTATCTCCCTTCTGAATTTATTTTTTACTTATAAAACTTTCCAGTTCTATACTTAATACATTCTTCTATCATCAGCTTCTGGCTGTTTCCTTGAATATTTGGGAATGTTACTAATCCCACCTGACAAGATATAGGAAATACACAGATTCAAGAAACAGATCAAAAATGATGAACTCCTAACAACACTCAACTTTTCTAATCTGGTACAGTACAGCCATGTTTTTAATTAATACACTACACTAAACAAAATTCTCTGTACTCCTACCTCTGCTACCAAATAAACAATCTGAATATAGAAATAACTTCACTGCTTAAGAAGTCGAATGGAACCTATTTCACAGCCAAATTTTTAAGTGTGAATAGCACTGCAGCCTCTCTAGTTTGACATAAATAGTCCCTGGTACTACTGAGACAGACACAACAGTTGTTAAGACATTAAAATATTTCCTATATATAAATACTGACTGCTTGGTAAAAATACCTTAGTGTCCCCTGCTTACTCCCACCACACTATGCACATCCCTTGGGACCTCCCATCGTCATCCAAGACACTAATGTCTATTTAATACAGTAGGAGGTCTCTACGACCTTGTGTCAACCCTGTTTGTTTGGCTGATTGATGCACTCACCAGTCATCCCCACAAAGGTTTTGTGCCCGGGTACCATTACTGGAATCTCACTGCGAAAAAGGCTATCTAAATCCTGCCCACAATCCCTTTCAGCCTAACAGTAAGAGTGTATCCTGGTGCTATATGCCCCCTAAAAGTTGTCTGCCATCAATACTCTCCCAGAATACTCCTCATATGGGCTGCTTATTGGAATCAGACCCTCTACTGGATGTTGGCTCTGAAAGAGCTAGGAAGACAGAGAAAGCGGACAGGCCAGTCATCAATCAAGCCAACAGTTTGTCCTCATCAGCTATTAAATTAAGCATTTTCAATATCATCCCTGACCTTACCCAGGAGAATAATCTTTCTTGTTTCCGGATCCTTTACGCTTGTTGGCTGCAAAGGATCTCCCAGAGGTATATTCAGATTTATGACTAATTCTTTTTCTGCAAAAAAAAAAAAAAAATACAATTAAAATACAAACTACTTAATAAAATTCTTTTCAATTTAAAAAAATCTAGAATAAAATATAGCTATGGACAATTTGCAAAGGAAAATTGTCAGAAGCATACAGATATCTTTCCATGTATAACTGAATAATCTGATAAACAATAACTCCACGCCCAGGCCAGTTTGGCTCAGTGGTTGGAGTGTAAGCCTGCGGATCAGAGAGTTCCAGGTTCGGTTCCCGCTGAGGGCACATACCTTGGTTGTAGTTTGTCCTCGGCCCTGGTTGGGGTCGTGTGGGTAGCAACCACTCAATGTGTCTCTCTCACATTGATGTTTCTCTCTCTCTCTCTCTCTCTCTCTCTCTCTCTCTTTTCCTCCCTCTCGCCCTCCTGCTCTATCTGGGGATAAATGTAAAAATGTCCTCAGGTGAAGATAAAAAATTAAAATTAAAAAACAAACAAACAAAAAAAAAACAATAACTCCAAAACAATGACTTAATGCAGAAGAAAATATCTAAATTTCTTATTTTCTGTATACCTGTTGTAACATAACTTTTGAACTCTTGCATCAAGAAGTTAAATGGTTTTGCATATTCTCTAAGAGAGCTGGAAGTATGCAATATACCTTAGAAAGAATTCATCATAAAGTCTATTTTAACCATTCCTGGGCATGAAAAAGGTAAGGTTCATTTGATAAGGCTATTTACTAACAGGGAAATGTTTTATACTATTCTATGAATAAGTTTTGTTTTTAAGAATAAAATCAGTTTGGATTTCCAGTCAAGATAGCAAAGAAGGTAAGTGCTACGCTCTCCACCTCTCATTAACACATTATAGAACAACCACCCTGGAGGACTACCTGAAGACAAGCTGAACAGAAATTCCAATAACTAAGAATATAAAAAGCAGCCACAGGGAGACTGGTAGAAGTGGAGACATGAAACAGGCTGGTCCCATACACACATGTGGTGGTTATGAATGGGGAGGTAGCCCTGGCTGGTTTGGCTAAGCAGTTAGAGCATTGGCCCGTGGACCAAAGAGTCCTGGGTTCGGTTCCCGCTAAGGGCACATACCTCAGTTGCAGTTTGTCCCTGGCCCTGGTTGGGTCATGTGGGTCAGTGGCAACCACTTGATGTGTCCCTTTCATGTCGATATTTCTCTCTCTCTCTCCCCCTCTCTTCCTCCTCCTCTGTCTGAAGATAAATGCAAAATATGTCCTCGGGTAAGGGAAAAAAAAAGAAAGAATGGGGAGGTAGCCCTGGTCAGTTGGACTCAGTGGTTAGAGTGTCATCCTGTGGACTGAAGGGTTGCGGGTTCAATTCCTGGTAAAGGGTATGTACCTGGGTTTCAGGTTTGATCCCCACCTGACCCAGGTCAGGGGTCGTGCAGGAGACAACCAATCAATGTGTCTCTCTCACATCGATGTTTCTCACTCTCTCTCTCACTCCCTCCTTTCCACTTGATCTAAGAATCAATGGAACAAATATCCTCGGGTGAGGATTAACAACAACAACAACAAAAGAATGGGAAAGTATATCTCTGTAGAGGTTCCCCTGAGGAGTGAGCAGTCGTAGACATATAGTAGGCTTGCCAGTCTAGAACACCAGTGCCAGGAAAATTGAGTCTCTAGCCCTGGCCAGTTTGGCTCAGTGGTTGGAGCATAGGCCTGCGGTCCAGAGAGACCCAGGTTTGGTTCCCGATAAGGGCTCATGCCTCTGTTGCAGTTTGTCCCCGGCCCTGGTTGGGTCATGCTGGTGGTGCCCACTCGGAGTGTCCCTTTCACCTCTCTCTCTCTCTCTCTCTCTCTCTCTCTCCCCCTCCCTCCCTCCCTCCCTCCCACTCTATCTGAACAAAATATCGAAAAATGTTAAGTCTCCATAGTATCTACCTGTGGACATCAATGGGGATTCTGTCCAGGTGAGACAAGGGGCTACTGGAGACCCATGTGAACCCAAGCAGACAGACTCATTCACAAACACTTGCACTAAGCTCCAGAGTAAAGAGAGCAACTCAAAAAGTGACCAGGACATGAGAGGAAAAAAAAGAATTGTCTGGCTTCAGGGCAAGGGCTGGGCAGGGGAGAGGGAGTGCCATGGTTCCTTTGTTGAGCTCACCCCACACATAGCCCACAAGAGCAGGTGGACACCAAGTCTGAGTCTCCATTAACCTGGTTAACACCACTCAACCCACACTAGTGATTCCCTGGGAACTCCTCTGCCAGGCCTGAACCTCTTTCAGTGGTTGTTCCATGAAAGTAACTAGCCTTGGTCAGTGCTGGGGACTTCCCTAAAATCTCTCAAAGGTCCACACACCACAAACAAGCAGTGGCTGGCCTCGGCATGCCCTGCACCATTGACAGCTGGCCTGTTTGTAGCACAGCCTTTCCTTGGTGCCTCCAAGCTCATCACAAGCAGCTACTAATCACAGTTCACACTGTAGCTCTTACCAGGTGGCCCCGGGCAGGGCACAGGTAACGAGTGACCTGGGCCTGCACCAAAGTGCCTCCCAAGAGGCTCCAGAACAAACACACCCAATGGCTGACTTCAGACAACACTAGAGCACCACATAATTAGTTCCATAAACAACACACTGAAAGGGTGGGTTCAGCAGGCACTAGAGCCTTGCAACAGTGAATCCCAGTTTGTAGGGTCAGACCTCACATAACATCTCATTAGCTACAGTCAAGGCCATTCCTCACAGCCAGTCAGCCAGAGGGTCAATCCCACCAACTGACGTACCAACAGCAATCTAGGCTCAACTATTACAGGAAGACACACACACAACCCACACAAGGGACAAGCCTGGAGCAACTAGCTAAGATAATCTGGGAGACTGTACCACTGGGCCTCACAGAATACATACTACATAATGACCTAGCCAAGAAAAGGAGACTTAGAGGATCCACCTAATGCATAGAAAAAAAAAAAAAAAAGAGAGAAGGAGGCTGCCAGAATGAGCAGACAAAGAAACATGTCCTAAATGAATAGGACAAAACTCCAGAAAAAGAACTAACTGAAAGAACGGCAAGCAATTTACTAGTTAGAGTTCAAAACACTAATTATAAGGATGCTAAAAAGAATTTAGGGGGAAATAGATAAAATCAGTGAGAACTTACATAAAGAGATACAAACCATAAAAAAGAATCAGTCAGAAATAAAAAATACACTAAATAAAATGAAGAATACATTTTATTTTGATGGAATCAACAACAGATTAGATGAAGCAGAGGATCAAATCAGTGATTTGGAACACAAAGTAGTAGAAAATACCTAATCAGAACAGCAAAAAGGAAAAATAAATTTTAAAAAATGGGAATGGAGAAATACCGGCCTCTAGTCAAGATGGCAGCTTAGGTAAATGCAGTACTCACTTCCTCCCACAACCACATGAAAATTACAACTAAACTACAAAACAACCATCATTCACAACCACCTGAAATCAAGCTGAATGGAAGTCCTACAACTACAAAATTAAAGAAGCAACCAAAGCAAGACTGGTAGGAGGGATGGAGGTACAGATGGGTTGGTCCCACACCCACATGTGGCAGATAAAACTCAGGAGGGAATCCTCAGCTGTGAAGGTCCTCTGTGAGGAGCGAAGGGTCCCCATCCACACCAGGCCCCAAAACTCAGAGTTCCAGTGCCAGGAAGAGAAGTCTCCATAACTTCTGGCTGTAAAAACCAGCAGGAACTAAGGCTGACAGAGACTGAGGCTTCTGGAGTCCCAGGCAGCAACTCTTAAAGGGACAAAGCACAGACTTAGTTGGACTCACCCCTCTAGGCTCCAGCAACGGGGAGGCAGCATGAAAGGCACCAGAGACATACAGGAAAAAACTGGGTTGTTTAGCACTGGGGCAAAAGCTATAGGACAGCTTTCTCCCAGACAGACGTACAGGTGGAGGCCACTGCTCCTTTGGTGAGACCTTCCACAACAGGGCTGCAGAAGGACGCCATATATGGACACTCCAGCGACCTGGCTCATTCTGTTTACTCCACCCTGGTGATTCCCTGAGGCCCTACCCAACCCAAATTTCAGGTCCACCCAAGCTATTTCCAGTGGCTTACTATAGGAATGGCCTGTCTTGGCTCCTGTTTCAGATTTTCCTAAATTCTCTCAAAAAAGCAGCTCTGGCCTCAGCGAGTCCATACCTCTCACTAAGTGACCCCAGGCCTGGCACTAGGAGCATCCAACATTGGTTCACAAATTGGCTTTGCCTGGGCTCCTCCAAGCCCAGCACTAGCAGCCATCTGTAGATTGCCTCGACTGTTATGCCTGGTGGCCCTGGGTAGAACACAGGCAGTAACTAATCTTGCCCCAGAGCCAGCACACCCAGGAACACCTTCAGACCATGGCAAAACACCACCACCCAGCCACCTCCACAAGCAACACACTCAAGGAGTAGACTCAACAGGGACCAAAATAAATGAAATCAGAAATCAAAGCAAAGTGACAATTGACACCACAAAAATAGAAAGGGTTATAAGAAAATACTATGAACAATTATATGCCAACAAACTGGACAACCTGGAAGAAATGTATAAATTCCTAGAAACATACAATCTGCCAAATACTAAATCAAGAACTACCAATGAATCAAATAAGTAATAAAAAACCTCCCAACAAACAAAAGTCCTGAACCAGATGCCTTCACAGGTAAATTTTACCAGATATTCAACAAAGAATTAACACCTATCCTCGAACTTCCATAAAATTCGAAGAGAAAAGGTTCAAAAGCTCATTTAACAAGGCCAGTATTACCGTGATACCAAAACCAGAAAATTACAAAAAAAGCCAATATCCATGATGAACATAGATTTTTTAAAATCCTCAACAAAATGTTAGCAAACTAAATTCAGAAATATATTAAAAAGATCATATACCTTGATCAAGTGGGCTTATTCTTGGGATGCTAGCTTGATTCAATATCTGCAACTCAATTAATGTTATACATCACATAAACAAAAATATAGGATAAAAATCATATGATCATATGAACAGATGCAGAACAAGCATTTGACAAATCCAGCATTCATCTATGACAAAAACTCTCATTAAAGTGATAATAAAGGAAATATATACTCCAACACAATAAAGGCCATATATGAAAACCCATAGCTAATATCATATTCAACAGTGAAAAGCTGTAAGTATTTTCCTTAAAATTAGGAACAAGATAAGAATGTCCACTTTCACTTATATTCAATATAGCATTAAAAGTCCTAAGCACAGCATTCAAACAAGAAATAAAAGCCATACATATTTTTTAAAAAAGTAAAACTACCATAATTTGAAGATAACATGGTACTATATATACAGAACCCTATATATTCTACCAAAAAATTTTAGAACTGATAAAGGAATTCAGTAAATTAGAAGGATACAAAATTAATATTCAGAAATCAATTGCACATTTAGACTCCAAAAATGAAATATTAGAAAGAGAAATTTTAAAAAACTACAATGTATTATTACATCAAAAAAATAAAATAGGAATAAATTTAACAATGGAGTTAAAGGAACTGGACTAGAAAAACTGTGAGACATTGAAGAAAAAAATGAAAACCCATACAAATAAATGGAAGCATATACCATACTCATGAATCCTATCCTTTGTGAAGTACAGCATAGGGAATATAGTCAATAATATTGTAGTAAGTATGTATGGTGTCAGAAGGGTTCTAGAATTATCAGTGAGATCACTTCTTAAGTTATATAAATGTCTAATCACTATACTGTAGACCTGAAACCAATATAATATTAAATGTCAACTGTAATTGAAAAATACATTAAAGAATCTAAACACTAAAAAATAATAAAATCAGTTTACTTTCAAAATTTGGGTGAGGAACAGTGGCTCAGAAGATGGCAGCAGGCAGGACCACAGGGAGGGTGAGTGTGTGAGAGAGTGAGCTAGTGTATGAGAGAGTATGAGTAGACATGAAGGCGAGGACCAGAAGGTTCCTGTGCTGTGGACGGGAGCAGCCAACTACCGGCTGCCGTGGTAGGCGGCTCTTCAGGACGCTTCTCCCTACGCTGCGGGGAGGTCCCACCATTCTGAAAGACCCCGGGTCTTCCCTGGGAGGAGGCAGTGGGAGCGGCTAGGGCCCAGCAACCTGAGCCCACCAGCACATCTGGCACCATCGGACCAGTGAACACTCTGTGTCAACACAGACCGGTGCATGGTAGTGGAGATCCCAGGGTGCCAGTCATGGAAGCCGTGGACAGCTGGGAGCCCAACACCATCCCTCACAGTAGCAGCCTGATCAGAGTCGAGATATATCCCCAGCAACAGAGGCTGGGGAGCAGACATCTATTCCCAGGCAACAGAAGCACAGACCAGCACCCGAGACCCATCTCTAAAAACTACAGCAAAAGCTGAGCAGGAGTTGAGCCCCACGGGGCAGCAGCACTCCCCAGCTGCCAGCGGCAAGACCTGGGGCTCCATAGAGGCCTGTGTGGTCCAGCAGCTCACAAGAGCAGTGGGGAGCCAGAGCCCAAGAGAGACTGGTACCTGCCCATGGGACCTGCAGGGTGCAGGGGCACCACAGAGGCCTGTGCGTCCCAGTAGGGATTGTGCAATCCAGTTACTCGTGGGACCTACGGGGTGCTGAAACACCAGAGAGGCCTGTGCAACCGAGCAGGGACTGTGCCATCTAGTTACCAGCAGGACCTGCAGGGTGCTGAAGCACCAGAGAGGCCTGTGTGACCCAGCAGGCACTGTGCCATCCACTTACCCCTGGGACCTGCGGGGTGCTGAAGCACCAGAGAAGCCTGTGCGCCCAGCTGTGCACAAGATAGGCGTAAATTATGTGAAAATAGAGGCAGAGTAAATAGAAGCTACACAGACGATCTCCCAGGACCAAACAGGAATTACAACTAAAATAAAGACAAATCCTCGGAAAAAAGCAGCAGGACAGGAACCAGTGACATTGGTAGGATCTGCAGAGGCATGAGAAGGTGGTGGGCTGGGAGCCAAGGGACAGCAGCACTCTTAGCTGCGAGCAGTGCCCTTGGGGAATAAAGAATAAGCCCGCTTCACAGCTCAGAGAGCCAGGACAGAGCGGTAAAATAGCCACAGCCACTCAACTGGGGGCTATGACAGAGGGAGGGCAGACTGGGCTGGAAGTCTATGAGGACAACTGGGATTTGTAGGGCACTCAGAGTTTTTGCTGAGTTGTAGCCACAAAAGGACGGTGGCCAGTGTGCTCCTTCCCAGAGCTGTGGGGAAAAGCAGCAGCCTTTCCCAAGTGAGGCAAAAAAATGCAAATTGAGGCTCATTAACAACCAGCATCTATCTCACCCTCTGTAAATCCTCTTATGCAAAACACTAGGGCTACATTCCAAGGCACTAAATACCTGAGACTACTAGCCTCCACGAAAAAGTCAGAAAACAACTGAACCTTTCCTGGGCTTGCAAATCTATCCAGGAAAGTAAGACTTCACAGTGGTGTTTAAAGTGGGCCCACCCAGGCCCATCCAACCCCAGTAGAGGGAGCCACAAACAGCAGAACACCAATACCCACAGGGAAAATTTGGGAGGCTCCAAAACCCACTGAGATAGCCAAAATGGTGAAACAAAGAAACAAATCCCAAATGAAAGAACATGAGAACTCTATCGAATATGGGATAAATGAAATGCAGTAAAGCAACTTATCAGAGGTAGAGTTCATAATCTTGAGGAAGCACAACAGCATGAGTAAGGACATCAGCACCATGAGTAAAGATACAGAAACATTGAAAACCAACCAAGTGGAAATGTACAATGACATAGCAGAAATTAAGAACACATTGGAAGGACTAACCAGCAGAGTAGAGGAAACTGAGGAATGAATCAGTGAATTGGAAGACAGGGTAGAAAAAAATCAACCAATCAGAAAACCAAAAGGAAAAAACAATTTAAAAACAGGAAGACAGCTTAAGAGAACTGTGAAACAACTGGAAACGTAATTAACATTCACATCATACCAGTCCCCAAAGGGGAAGAAAATGAGCAAGGTTTAGAGAATATATTTGAAGAAATAGTGACAGAAAACTTTCCTAACTAGGTGAAGGAAGAAGGCATTCAAGTTTAAGATGCACAGAGAGCCCCAAGTAAGAAGAACCCAAACAGGCCCCCCACCAAGACACATAGCAATTAAAATGCCAAAAATAAAGACAAAGAGAGAATCCTAAAGGCAGCAAAAGATAAGCAACAGGTTACCTACAAAGGAAACCCCATAAGGCTCTCAGCTGACTTCTCAACAAAAACACTACAGGCCAGAAGGGAGTGGCATGACGTAATCAAGGTCATGAAAAACAAGAATCTGAATCCAAGACTACTCTACCCAGCAAGGATGTCATTCAAAATTGAAGGACAAATAAAGAGCTTCCCAGACAAAAAAAGGCTAAGGGAATTATTAACACCAAACCAGCACTGCAAGATATGATAAAAAGACTGCTGTAATTAGTAGAAGAAATAGGAAGAAAAATAGAAGCACACTAAACAAAAATGGCAATAAATAAGTACATATCAATTATCACCTTGAATATGAATGGTTTGAATGATGATAAAAAGACACAGAGTAGCTGACTGGATAAGGAAACATAACTCACATATATGTTGTTTGCAAAAGACCCAACTCACAACATAAGACTCACACAGGTTGAAAGTGAAGGGATGGAAAAAAATCCTTCAAGCAAATGGAAAGGTAAAAATGCTGGGGTAGCAATACTCATATCTGATAAAGTAGACTTCAAAATAAAGGCCATAACTAGACACAAAGAAGGCCACAACATAATATTGAAAGATTCCACCCAACAGGAAGATATAACCTTGGTAAACATATATGCACCCAATATAGCAGCACCAACATATATTAAAAATCTTTTAGAGGACTTCAAAGGAGACATCAACAGCAATACAATCATTGCAGCAGACTTCAATACCCTGCTGACATCACTGGATAAATCTTCTAGACAAAAAAATTAACAAGGAAACAGATTCTAAATGAAGCACTAGATCAAATGGATTTCATAGATATCTACAGAGAATTACACCCCCAAAACTGCAGAATTCACATTCTTCTCAAGTGCACATGGGACATTTTCAAAGATAGAGCACATATTAGGGCACAAACTAATTCTCTACAAGTTCAAGAAGACTGAAATCATATCAAGCATCTTCTCAGATCACAATGGCATGTGACTAGAAATCAATTTCAACAAGAACATGCAAAGAAATTTGAAAACATGGAGGGTAAACAGTATGTTTGAACAATGAATGGGTTACCATGGAGATCAAGGAAGAAATTAAAAACTTTCTGGAAACCAATGAAAATGAACACACAAAATCTACGGGATGCAGTAAAAGAGTTCTGAGAGGGAAGTTCATAGCACTACAGGCCTACCTCAAGAAACAAAAAAAATTTCTAATAGACTATCTAACCTCACAACTAAAAGACCTAGAAAGCAAACAATAAGAAAACCCCAGAGCAAGTAGAAGGAAGAAAATAGTAAAGATCACAGCAGAAATAAATGACATGGAAACCAAAAAACAATTCAAAGGATCAATGAAACAAAGAGCTGGTTCTTTGAAAAGATAAACAAGATTGATGGACCCTTGGCTAGACTCACCAAGAAACAAAGAGAGAGAACCCAAATAAACAAAATCAGAAATGAAAGAGAAGTAATAACTGACACCACAGAAATACAAACGGTCGTTAACAAATATTATGAACAATTATACGGCAACAAATTCGACAATCCAAGCAAAATGGACAAATTTCTAGAAACACATAGTCTCCCAAAACTAAACCGGGAAGAGATAGAAAACTTGAGCAGACCAATAACAACAAAAGAAATTGAAGATATAATCAAGACTCTCCCAGCAAACAAAAGCCCAGGCCCAGATGGCTTCACAGGGGAATTTTACCAAACATTTGAAGAACTAATACCCATTCTCCTCAAACTATTTCAAAAAATTCAAGAAGAAAGAAAACTTCCAAACTCGTTTTATAAGGCCAGCATAATTCTAATTCCAAAACCAAGAAAAGACACTACAAAGAAAGAAAACTACAAGCCAATATCCCTGATGAATATGGAGGCCAAAATCCTGAACAAAATACTAGCAAATCGAATCCAGCAATACATCAAAAAAATTATTTCCCATGACCAGGTGGGATTCATCACAGGGATGCAAGGCTGGTACAATATTCGCATGTCAATAAATGAGACACAACACATAAACAAAAATGAAAGATAAAAATCATATGATCATATCAATAGATGCTGAAAAAACATTCGACAAAATCCAGCACCCATTTCTGATAAAAATGCTCAGCAATGTGGGAATAGAGGGATCATATCTCGACATAATAAAGGCCATATATGAAAGACCTACAGCCAACATCATACTCAATGGGCAAAACTAAAACCATTTCCCTTAAGAACAGGAACAAGACAAGGATGCCTACTTTCGCCACTCTTATTTAACATAGTACTGGAAGTCTTAGCCACAGCGATCAGACAGGAAGAAAATATAAAAGGGATCCAAATTGGAAAGGAGGAAGTAAAACTGTCATTATTCGCAGATGACATGATACTATACGTAGAAAACCCCAAAGACTCCATCAAAAATTTACTAGACTTAATAAATGAAGTTGGCAAAGTAGCAAGATACAACATTAACATCAGGAAATCGATGGCATTCTTATACACCAATGATGAACTCACAGAAAGAGAAACTGAAAAAACAATCCCATTTACCACTGTGGCAAAAAAAAAAGTAAGATACCTAGGAATAAACTTAACCAAAAAAGTAAAGGACCTATTTTCAGAAAACTACAGGACACTGAAAAAAGAAATAGAGGAAGATATAAAAAAGTGAAAGAACATACCTTGTTCATGGATTGGAAGAATTAACATCATTAAAATGTCCATACTACCCAAAGCAATCTATAGATTCAACGCAATCCCCATCAACATACCAATGACATACTTCACAGAACTAGGTCAAATACTTCAAAAGTTCATATGGAACCAAAAAAGATCCCAAATAGACACACTAATCTTGAAAAAGAAGAACAAAGTTGGAGGGATCACATTACCAGATTTCAGGTTATACTACAAAGCCACTGTAATCAAAACAGCCTGGTACTGGCACAAGAACAGGCATATAGACCAGTGGAACAGAACAGAGGACCCAGAAATGGACCCAAGACATTATGCTCAATTAATATTTGACAAAGGAGGCAAGAGCATACAATAGAGTAAAGACAGCCTCTTTAATAAATGGTGTTCGAAAAATTGGACAGCTACTTGCAAAAAAATGAAACTAGACCATCAGTTTACACCATACACAAGAATAAATTCAAAATGGATAAAAGACTTAAATGTGACTCATGAATCCATAAAAATCCTAGAAGAAAATGTAGGCAACAAAATTCCAGACATCATAGGCAGCAGAATTTCAACTGATACATCACCTGAAGCAACAGAAACAAAGGAGAAAATGAACACATGGGACATCAAACTCAAAATCTACTGTACAGCAAAAGATACAATCATCAAAATGGAAAGGCAACCCACTCTATGGGAGAGCATAATTGCCAATGATATATCAGATAAGGGGTTAATTTCCAATATATACAGAGTACTCATACAACTCAACAAAAGGAAGACAAAGAACCCAATTAAAAAATGGGCAGAGGAAGTAAATAGACCCCTCTCCAAATAGGACATACAAATGGCCAAGAGACATATGAAGAAATGCTCAACATCACTAATAACCAGAGACACACAAATTAAAACAATGAGGTATCACCTCACACATGTCAGAATGGCCACCATCAACAAATCATCAAACAACAAGTGTTGGCAAAGGTGTGGGGAAAATGGGTCTCTAGTACACTGCTGGTGGGAATGTAGACTGGTATAGCCACTATGGAAAACAATACAGTGATTCCTCAAAAAATTAACAGTTGAATTGCCACTTGGCCCAGTGATCCCACTTCTAGGAATATACCCTAAGAAGCTTGTAACACCAATCAGAAAGAATATATGTACCCACATGTTCATAGCAGCACTATTTACAATAGCTAAGATCTGGAAACAGACCAAATTCCATCAGTAGACGAAAGGATAAAAAAGGAGTGGTACATATACACAATGGAGTAATATGCAGCTGTAAGAAAGAAAGAAAGATCTCTTATCCTTTGAGACGACATGGAGGGACCTGGTGAGTATTATCCATATGAAACAAGCCAAGCAGAGAAAGACAAATATCACATGATCTCACTTATTTGTGAAATATAATGAACATAACAGTCTGAGGAACAGGGTAGTCCCAGAGATGTGGAAGTGGGGCACAGCCTGACAATCCCCAGAAGAGGGGTGGAGGGGAGAGGTAAACCACAGAACTTATATGCATGTATGCATGAACAATAGACATAAACAACAAAGCTGGGGACAGGGCGGGGAGGAAGGTGAGGAGGCAGTCAGCGGGGGGAAAAGGAGAAACGACTGTAACATAAATTAATTAAATAAAAATAATAATAAAATAGTAACAGTAAAAAAAAATTGGGGCAAGAGTGTGGAGAAAAGGGGACTCTAGTATACTGCTGGTGGGAATGAGACTGATGCAGACACTATGGAAAACATTATGATGTTTCCTCAAAAATTAAAAATTGAACTGCCATTTGACCCAGTGATCCCACTTCTAGGAATATACCCTAAGAAGCCTGTAACCCAATCAGAAAGTATATATGTACCCCCATGTTCATAGCAGCACTATTTACAATAGCTAAGATTTGGAAACAGCCCAAATGTCCATCAGTAAACAAATGGATAAAAAAGCTGTGGTACATATACATAATGGAGTACTATGCAGCTGTAAGAAAGATTGATCTGTTGCCCTGGCGGGTTTTGCTCAGAGGTTAGAGCGTCGGCCTGTGGTCCAGAGAGACCCAGGTTCAGTTCCTGCTAAGGACATGTATCTCGGTTGCAGTTTGTCCCCGGCCCTGGTTGGGTTGTGCGAGTGGCAATCACTCAATGTGTCCCTTTCACGTCGATGTTTTTCCCTTTCTCTCTCCCTCCCACTCTATCTAAACAAAATATCGAAAAATGTCCTCGGGTGAGGAGAAAAAAAAAGAAAGAAAGATGTCTTATCCTTTGAGACAACATGGAGGGACCTAGTGAGTATTATCCTAAGCAAAACAAGCCAAGCGGAGAAAGACAAATATCACATGACCTCACTTATTTGTAAAATATAATGAACATAACAGTCTGAGGAATGGGGTAGTCCCAGAGACGTGGGAGTGCGGTTCAGACTAACAATCCCCAGAAGTGGGGGTTGGGGGAGAGATAAACCACAGAACTTATATGCATGTATGCATGAACAATAGACATGGACAACAAAGCTGGGGACAGGGCGGGGAGGGAGGGGGAGGGGGTATCAGTGGGGGGAAACGGAGAAACATTTGTAACAAAAATAAATTAACTAAATAATAAATAAAATAAAATAAAATAAAAGTTCAAAAAAAAAACTGAATTCCTATTTTACCCCGTGATCGTACTTGTAGGTATATATCCTAAGACGCCTGAAATACCAATCAGAAAGAATATATGTACCCCTATATTCATAGCAGCACTATTTACAATAGGTAAGTTCGGGAAACAGCCCAAGTGTCCATCAATAGATGAGTGGATAAAAAAGCTGTGGTACATATATACAATGGAATACTATGCAGCTATAAGAAAGAAGGATCTCTTATCCCTTGAGACAACATGGAGGGTCCTTGAGAGTATTATGCTAAGAGAAATAAGCCAATGAGAGAAAGAGAAATACCACATGATCTCACTTATTTGTGGAACATAATAAACAAGGTGGGCTGATGAACGAAACAGACCCTGAGACATAGAATGGAGTATGGTTCAGACTGACAAACCTTAGAGGAGGGGGGCAGAGAGGAAGAAAAATATAAACCAAAGAAGTTACATGCATGTATGTATAATCAGTGGACATAGAAAACAGTGCTGTGAGGAGGGAGCAGGATTGGGAGGAGGGTGTCTATGGGGGAAAAAGGAGAAACATCTGTAACAAAAATAAATTTTAAAAAAGTTCATACTTCTTTCATTGTTATCCAGACAGATCCTTTTCCTATTAACTATTTGGTTGACTTTTTTCTTTTCTCTTTTTGCCTTCCTTTTAGATGATACTGTTTCTGGGGACAGTATTCCTCCAATCACAAATCCTCCTGAAATTTAACAACAAAAAAGATAGAGTATCATACCTGAAAAAGTGAAAACTCTGAAACAGAACTCTTTAAATTATTACAGTAATTTCCTTACAAAGTACAAAAGAACACATTATTATTACTGCATTCTACAGCTAGTACTTCAAATAACAAAAATACCAACCCATTTCACTAATGTCTCTACTATCCTAAATCTAGAAGCACTGATCAAATGTTTAAATGAAAAAAAAGATTACATGACCTCTGTTGCTTGAAAGCAACAGTCATCGGTGGAGGTTTATAACAAAGGACCAGCAATAAAATAGTTATAGTAATCCACATACATGAGTTTAGTCCTCTGACTTAGATTTAGCCATCAAAGAGAATAACGTCAAGATAACACTGACTATACTTTCTTGCCCACCCTCTACCATTTATGTAGCAATATATGACAAAGTGGAATGAAACTAATAATAAGGAATACTTAATCTTTGCCAGTTATAACTTTCTCATATTCTGATTTATGTTTAATATTATGCAATTAGAAACCTTGTTACACACTATATAAATAATAATATCCTATAAAGCCAGACAACCTCACTTTGCTACCAAAAAGAAACCAGTCCTGGCTGATTAGGCTCAGTATTAGAGCTTCAGCCCAAGGATCTAAGGGTCTCAGGTTCGATTCCTAGTCAAGGGCACATACCTGGGTTGCAGGTTTTTGTTTTTTTTTGGGTTGCAGGTTTGATCCCCAGCTCAGTTGGGGTTGTGCGAGAGGCAACCAATCAATGTGTCCCTCTCACATAGATGTTTCTCTCTCTCCCTCCTTCCCTCCCACTCTTTCTTAAAAATAAATAAATAAATAAATAAATAAATAAATCAGCATCTCTATAGTAATTAGAAAAATCTGGATTTCAATGTATTCTCATCTCATCACATTTCAGGGAAATGATTAAGTTAGATAATGTATGCAAATATGTAGGACATTGATCAGCACATAATATATACAAATAAACTGTTGCAATCGTCATAATTTAAAAAAAATTTTTTTCTTTTATTGATTTTTAGAGAGAGAGATAGAAACACTGAAGAATGAGAATATGGACTGGCTGCCTCCTACATGCCCCCAACTGGGGATCAGGCCCACAAAGGCCCACAACCTGGGCATGTGCACTGACCGAGAATCGAACTGGTGACTTCTTGGTGTATGGGTCGATGCTCAACCCAATGCTCTCCCACATTAAAGCATAAATTTTACCTGATTTCCTTTCTTGATAATCTACTCGCTCCCCCCGCCAGTATTCCAAAGGTTTTAATCGTGTTCTCTTGGTCCTGCGCACATTTGGTGTGTTGGAGGGCAATACTGAATAAAGATATTAGATAAAAATGTAGACATATAAATATTTGAGTGATACTTTGCAGGGAAAAGATTGATCATTACCTTCTATAACACTAACAATGCTTCTAGATAAAACACTAGAAAAACAAAATGTTAAGACATATTTGTGCTAATAATTAAAGAAATTCCAATGAAAAATGAGGATACTAGATTGGCAAAAATTTAAACACTTGACAATACCCAGGGTTGATGATGTTAAAGGTACACAGTAACTCTCATATATTTAGGTAGAAATGTCTAGTGACTGAAGACAATTTCACAATACCTACAATTATAATACTCTTTGATTCAAATTTCATTTCTAGAAAATGAGTTTGTTCACAAAAATGGACAAAGCTATAGGTAAAAGAATATTTATGGTAGTGCTGTTTATAATAGAAATAGAAAACAAAAAATTAATTTGAAAACCATCTAACTGCTCCATAATAGAAAATGTGTACATCGGGATAGTCGTGTGTGTATATGTTTGTGTGTATAACACACATATCCACTTGCTTTATTTGAACAATGCAAAGTTCTATATACTAAGTTGGCTATACAATCAAATTCCTATATTCTTATTTATTTTTTGTTTGCTAGAGCTGTCCAATTCTAAAAATGGTTTATCAAAATTTCCCAGTCGAACAGTATTGCTTAAATGAAAATCTCCTTGCTTTTTCTTAGTTTTTTCTTTATATATTTTAGTTGCTAGGTTTTTTATTTTTCCATCTTCTTCATTAATTAATTGTTCATGTTATCATTGTATGTTCTTCTATACCCTGTTCAGCACTTTTGTTTTAACCTTCAATTGTACTTTGCCTAATATCAAACTTACACTACTATTTTTTTTTTGTTTATATTAGCTACCTAAATATTTGACAACCTTTTATTCCTTTAAGTGTTTCTTATAAACATATATAGGTGTATCTGTATTATTTAACCAAATCTGATAATCTCTATCTTATTAGAGGAATCCAGTTCATTCATATTTATTTAGTGTAACAAGCTTCCTTTTATTCCTTCCATCTTACTTTATAAGTTATATTAATGATTCTTATAATTTTTATTGGTTTGATCAAGTGACCATTTCTTTTCTCCCCTCTCCCCTTGGTCACTTCAAAGTTGTACTGTACTTTTTCACTCTAATATGGGCTACTAAAAAATCAAACTCTTATTTTTTTCACCACTATATGAAAAACTGTAATCCTTATGAAGACATGCTATCTTCTCTTTTTTCTTATTTGGTAAAATGAAACTTTTAGACTACAGTAGTTCCTCCTTTTCCACCAGGGATATGTTCCAAGACCCCAGTGGATGTCTGAAACCTCAAATAGTACCAAACATTACATGATTTTACCTATACATACATACCTTTTCTCTTAAAGAAAGCCCTTTTATGGCTTCTCATTGGCATATCCAAATTGCCAACATCACTATTCTTGCACTTTGGGGCCATTATGTAAAATAAGGGTTACTTGAACAGAAGCACTGCAAAGCCACAACAGTAAGATCTGATAACCCAGACAGCTACTAAGTGACTAACCAGCAGGGTAAGGTATACAACGTGGATAAGCTGAACAAAGGGACGATTTACATCCCAGACAGGGATAAAGTTGGACAGTGAGAGATTTCATCACATTACTAAGAATAGCAGGCAATTTAAAACTTAACGAATTGTTTATTTCTGAAATTTTCCATGTAATATTTTCAGACCATGGTTGACCACAGATAACTCAAACCCTGGATAAGAATGGAGTACTGTACTTTTATTACCCCTTTTCTACCCCTATTTT
Organism: Molossus molossus; assembly: GCF_014108415.1. Taxonomy (NCBI): domain Eukaryota; kingdom Metazoa; phylum Chordata; class Mammalia; order Chiroptera; family Molossidae; genus Molossus; species Molossus molossus. Next base: position 48,821,113 of record NW_023425344.1, read on the forward strand.
CCTCCCCACCATACCAACTTTTAACATAGTTTGGATTTTAAAGTATAACTACAAAAATCCTTACTTAGCATTTATAAATTCCAAAATACATTAGCATTAAGTAGTAGACACACCCTAAGGTAATCAGCATTGAGTTAGGCCCTTGTAAATCCCTTCCCCTAGGATGCATGTGATTTTCTTCTCATCAACAGCGTATGACAAAGGTGATGGGAAGTCACTCTGTGATCACATTAAGATTATATATGTGATAATGTATATTATACATATAAGATACTATCTAGCAGAAGCAGAGAAAGTCTTCCTTGGTGACTTTGAAGAAGCAAGCTGCCATACTGTGAGGGGGCCTATGAAGAGTCATGTGGCAGGTGGCCTCGAGAAGCTGAAAATAGTAACCCATGGCTGACAGCCAACAAGAAAACAGGTACCTCAGTCCTACAATTTCAAAGAACTAAATTGTGCTAACAAGCATGTGAGATTGGAAAAGGACTCCAAACCTCAAAGGAGACTATAGCCAGGCTGATAGTTTTTTTTGTTGTTAATCCTCCCCCAAGAATATTTTTCCATTGAGTTTTTTAGAGAGACACATCCATTGTTTGCCTCCTACACAATTCCCACTGGGGCTGGGGATCAAACTGCAACCCAGGTATGTGCCTTTGACCAGGAATCGAACCTGAGACCCTTCGGTCCACAGGCCAACACCCTAACCACTGACCCACCCCAGCCAGGACCCAGGCTGACACTTTTGATTAGTCTATGCAACCCTTGAACAGAGGACCCAGCTAATCTGTACCTGGGCTCCTCGTCCAAGGGAATCATGGGATAATAAATGTGTTGTCTAAGTCACTAAATTTGTTGTAATTAAGTACACCGCAATAGAAAACAAATATACATTATTTAAATTTAACCACATATATTTCAAGAATCACTCCTCACCACTGTTTTCTCTCTTTAGACTCAACCCTGATTTATATGATACTTGGTTAGAATATCTAACAAGGGTATCTCACGTGGAGGATACTAAACTCAGTCTTGTAGTATCTGGAAAATAAATTCAACTATCAGAAAGAAAGATATCTTGGGTAGTTATAAAGTTAAATGGATTGTAATATATTTCTGAAAGTAAACGATACATGTTACTTTATTCTTCCACTGTTACACAGATGGGCAAATCTAGTCATTTAACTTTTTCTTTCTGTATGTACACTTTCCTATCCTTAAAATTTAGAAATTGTATTCACTTATGTATAGAGGTGCATATTTTTCAATAATTCTGCCAGTTAGTAAACTCATTCAAATAGAAGATTCAGGCTTTCATTTCTTTATTTATGTATATATGTATGTGTTTATTTATTTCTCAGCCCTATGCCTGGTTTTAGTCTTTTTCTTAATCTGCATTTGTTGAAAGTATTACAGATGTCCCTCCTTTTATTCCCCCACAGACCCCCTTTCTCCCCCTTCTTACCCCGCCTCCTGCCTCTCCCACATTATTGTCTGTGTCCACTGGTTATGGATATATGCATATAAGTTCTTTAGTTTATCTCTAAATCAAGCTTATATTTAATCCAGGGAAGTTTAAACCATTTCTCCCCCCACTCCCCTCCTGGAGATACTATTATTTGCATGTCTTGTCTGTTGTCTCCAATGTTATTTCCATTGGATATCTGTTTTCCTCATGGTTTCTATCTTCTGTATTTCTGCTTTGAGAAATTTTTCCCTGTCAACACTAGCTACTAACTGAGCTCTCAAAGGTAACTATCTTTACATTCAGTTCATCTGCTGAACTTTTTAAACTGAAATATTATATTTTAGTACCAAAAAGTCTTCTATGCTATAACTGAATCTCTGAAAGTGCTCATATTTCTTTTGTTAACTGTTGTTCATCTACTACAAAAGTTCTAGCTCACCAAAAGTTGCATACTGTTCTTAGGGATAATGCTTATTGTCCAATCTGGTTGCTGATTGGACATTTTTTCTTCTGTTTGCCTATTCCTGACTCTAGTCATCATCCCACTCCAAGACAAGTATTAAGCATGGCAAGGTATAAAAGTCTCTCTTTAGGACTTGCAAAATACTAACTGAGATGTAAGTTTGTGGTTAGAGAAAGCTTCATTCCTATTGGTTCTCTTCAGGTACAATGCAGGAGCATTCACAGCCTCAAGCATAAAAAAATATATATAAAAAGCAATCCACAAAGGTGGGAGGTCCCATGAATCTCAACTGGTAAATATCTCTTTGGGGAAGAATCAGGGAGTTTTAATCCTCACATAAGCTGGATGCCCCAGCTCCCAGCCTGATACTTAGCTATCCCAGCTACCACTTTGTTTAGGAGTGAAATGGATAAAAATGGGAGGTGAAGTTGTCAGAGTTCCACCTAGCAGCTATAATTTACAGAATTCCCTATCCTAGATTCTTAGCTTAGGTAGGATCATGTTCCTTACTCTGACACAAAGAATGAGAACTACAAGATATACATATTGACAATAAAGAAACTCAGATGGCCTGTTATGATTTACTATGAAATCCATAAAAACTAAATATGCCCTGGCTGGTTTGGCTCAGCAGTTGGAGCAGTGGCCCTCAGACCAAAGGGTCATAGGTTCAATTCTCATTCAACAGCACATACCTGAGATTCAGATTCCATCCCCATCCCCAGTTGGGGTCTACAGGAGGCAACCAATAAATGTGTCCCTCTCACATCAATGTTTAAAAACAAAACCCTAAAACATGTAGTTTTAATTAATCTGCCAATTAATCCACATAATATTTCCCCCTACTTGAGAAAAATTAAGTTATATTTACAAACAGAGGTTTCATAATATGACATTAAAAGACAAAAATAATCTTACCTAATTTGTGATGTACTTTGTTCTCTTGTGTTACTTTAGATCTTTTTACTCTTGAGTCACCTGCAAAATGCAAAAGATAATTTCATAAACAATGGCATTAATTTCATGTTGAGTTAAAGTATATTACTTGTTTAACTTCAATATAAGTATTTTAAATAAAATTTGACCTGAAAATGCATTTTATTACTGTTAAGGAATAAATACTAATGAAAGACAGTGTAATACTTTTCTAGATTTTGGTACAATGAATATATCTAAACAGCATAGGAGTTAAAAATAAAAGACAGGCCCAGCTGGTGTGGCTCAGTGGATTGAGCATCGTCCTATAGACTGAGAGGTCCCAGTTTGATTCCTGACCAGGGCACATGCCCAGGTTGTGGGCCCGATCTCCAGTGAGGGGCATGCAGGAGGCAGCGGATCAATGTTTCTCTCTCACATCAATGTTTCTCTCTCTCTCCCTTCTTCTCTCTCTCTCTAAAAAAAAAAAAAAAAAAAAAAAAAAAAAAAAAATCAATAAAAAACATATTATAAAAAATAAATAAATATATAAATAAAAATAAACAAGTTTTCTATTGCTCATAGTATTAATTTCCTGAAAAGTATATCTAAGCTTTCATTATATTCTCAGATGAGTCCATGATGGCAAAAAATTATTAAGAATGACTGAATTATGCCTGGTGAGCGTGGCTTAGGGATTGAGCATCGACCCATGCACTAATAGGGCACTGGTTCGATTCCTGGTCTCAGGGCACATGCCCAGGTTGTGAACCCGATTCCCAGTGGGGGGGGGGGGCATACAGGAGGCAGCCAATTGATGTTCTTTCTCATCAATGTTTCTATCTGTCTTTCCCTCTCTCTCTCTAAAATCAATAAAGAAAAAGAAATTAAAAAAAAAAAAGAATGACTGAATTAGATATTTTATAAAACTGCTAGTTTGGAAGAAACTTTATTGATCATAAAATTAAATTTCTCTGTCTAGACCAGCCAAATTTATAGAGATCAAAGCAGATTAGTGAATGCTTAAGGTGGTAGTGGGGGGATGAAAGGTGCCTGCTAAAGAGTATGCAGTTTCTTTTTGGGTAGTAATAAAAATGTTCTAAAATTTATTGTGGTGATGGCTGCACCCCATTGAATTATAAACTATAAATAGGTTAACTGTAAAGTATATCTCAATAAAGCTGTTATAAAAAATTAAAATGTTTTTTAAAAATCTAATTTCCCATGCAATCCCCTAGTATCTGCTTGAAAATTTCCCCACAGGAGTGAGCCTTGGAGGCAGCTGGTGGGGTCAGAGAAGAAACAAAGCAGATAATAGGAGCCTGATTTTTCACTACCTGAGAAAGGATTTATAAAAATGAACTGGGATCAGATGTACTGATATAAACTCATAATTTCTAAATATAAATACAGACATAAATGTAGATGCTTGTGTACAGAGTTTAGATACATACGTGTGTGTATCTATTTTGTTCCTCAGGCCACTAAAAACCTAGAAGCAATGATATCCCAGTAACAATGAGCACACCCAGGGCCCAGATCTGAGCTTCTAAAGCCCTCCTCCACTAAAAAGAAACTGGTTCCTTAGGAGAAATAACATTCCAGAGTTGAGGAAAGGGTCCTAGAACACCCTATGCCAAAAAAATAAGACAGTATTCAAAACATGATAGAAATATGACAAAAGGCCATAGGGACCAACTGAAATAAGGACATAGGGACCAACCAAATATGGCATAATTCGAGTATTACAAATGATAAAGATTACAGCCCATCAAATAAAATAGGAACTCTGTAGTATAGTCCATAATAATATAAATAAATAAATAAATGGGGAAGGAGTAAAAAAAAAAGTAGTCCTTATGGAATGATAGCTAAATAATAGAGAAGGAATTAGGGAAACAGAAAATAATTTGGGATCACTAGTGGCTGATGATTTAGTGGGAGTCTTAATAAATGCTAAGACCGGTGTGGAGGTTTGAAAAGAAACAAAATAGTGCCCTGGCCAGTTTGGCTCAGCGGTTAGAGTGTCAGCCTGCGGTCCAGAGAGACCCGGGTTTGGTTCCCACTAAGGGCACGTACCTCGGTTGCAGTTTGTCCCCAGCTCTGGTTGGGTTGTGTGGGTGGCAGCCACTCGATGTGTCCCTTTCACATCGATGTTTCTCTCTCTCTTCCTCTCTCTCCCTCCCACTCCATCTGAACAAAAAAAAATGGAAAAATGTCCTCAGGTGAGGCAAAAAGAAAAAAGAAACAAAATAGTATCAGGACATCACTCCACAAAACACTTATCAATTATGAAAGAGGCACCTGTACCTCGGTTGCAGTTTTAGAGCGAGAAATCTGGCAATAACTTGAACAGGTGATCAAAAGCAACATCACCAATAGGAAATGAGTCAACACGGTGCACCTCCTAACATGATGCACAAAGAACACAGCATCGTTTCTGTCACATATGCATGGTTGGCATCTGATCATGAGCAAACATCAGAGAGACCCGGGTTGATGGTCATTCTAAAGAATGAAAAGCTTGTACTTTCTCAGGAAAGTTAGAAAAAGCCTAAGGAAATGTTCCTTATTGAAGGAAACTGAAGGGACAGAACTAAATGCAATACTGGATCCTGAATCAGGGAAAAAAGAGAACAATGATGGAACTGCTGGTGAAATGTGCATGAAGTCAGTGAAGAAATACAGTAAATCCTCACTTACTGTTATCAATAGAGTCTTGAAAACTGTGGCTTTTAAGCAAAACAGCATTTAAGGAAACCAATTTTACCACAGGCTAATTGATAATAAATAAGATTTAAGTTCCTATGGCATATTTCTGATCACAAAAGTCAAATCCCCAAACTTCTAAATTAAGTCCCAAAACACTTCTACTAGTAAACCTTGATAAATGTGAGCTCTACATACATTTAATAAAAACAAAGATTAATAAAAACAAAGATTATTCTTTCATAACTCGCTTATTCCAGTTCAGGGCCGAGGGTGGTTGGAGCCTATCATGGACATTCAGGCCACAAGATGAAAACCAATCCTGGTCAAAATGCCCTGCCCTTCTGTCACAGGGGGACCTCACAAATACCCACACTCACTCAGATTGGAACAATTTAGACATGCCAATTCACCTAATGTGTGCATCTTTAAGATGTCAGAGGAAACTAGAGCACCTGGAGAAAACCAATGCAGACATGAGGAGAACATGCTAACTCCACACAGACAATAGCCCTAATGGAGAATCAATTTTTTTTTCTCATAAACATTACAACAAAACAATATTACACAAGGACCCGCTGTACTAGTGTTATATTAATGCTGATTTCCTGACTTGGATATTTGAAGGGTAATTCCGTTCTTGTCTTGCATTATGTCTACATATACTCACACATAACATGCCTGCAACTTGCTCTCAAAAGTTCAGAAGAGGTCAATGACAATTAATATGTATGACCATATGTGTAAGGAAGACAGGGAAGAAGAAGAAAAAAATGCTGTAAAATGCTGAAAACTGTAGAATCTAAATGAAGGGAATATGGGATTTCTAGATAAGTTTACAATTACTTCATTAAAAAAAAGGCAACACGGCCCTTGCCAGTTTTGCTCAGCTGTTAAGAGAGTTGGCCCGCAGTCCAGAGAGACCCGGGTTCGGTTCCCGCTAAGGGCACGTACCTCGGTTGCAGTTTGTCCTCAGCCCTGGCTAGGGTTGTGTGGGAGGCAGCCCTTTCATGGAATCGTGTGTCCCTTTCATGTCGATGTTTCTCTCTCTCTCTCTTTCTTCCTCTCTCTCCCTCCCACTCTATCTGAGCAAAAATGAAAAATTGTCCTCAGGTGAGGATAAAAAAAAAAAAAAGCAACACAGACACACTTCCTGAATTTCAAAGATTAAAGAATCCTAATAATCATGGAGATGAAAGAAAACAAGTTATCTACAAAGGAAGAAAGAAACAGGCTGCTTTCAAATTTCTACTCAAAGGCATTAACTATGATGAGGCAAAAGAGAAACAGCCGATAGTTTAAAGGATAAAAGATTATGAGTCAATTTTATTTATACTACTCGACTAGTTGTTCATTGTGTTAAAAAAAATTCCTGAGTTCTTCCTAGCATATGTGAGAATATCTACCAACTTTACAAAGAAATAACCAGCATGTTTTGAGAATAAGTATAAATGTGTTAAACATTAAAGAAAAAAATACTGACAAAGCAAGTTAAAAAAAAAAATTCAATCATGTGCTATTTCTAAGCCAGTTTGTTTTAGTTCTCTAAGAAAGTTTAAGTAAAAGAATGAACAAAAATATAAGAAACAACAAACCAAAGAAAGCAAGGATCACAATATTAATATCAGACAAAACAGATTATGAGGTAAAAGCATTGTAAGAGGACCAAGAAGATAAATTTGGCCAAAGCATATACATTCCATATAAAGGTGTACATGCTGAATAACAGCAATGAAACATGTATAGCAAATGCTGCAGTAAATACATGGAGAAAGAAACAGACCATTGCAGACTGTGGCAGATCTTGACAGACTTTACAAATAGAATATAAGTACACAAAGGTTCGGAATAATGTAAAATGTAACACATCCAAATTTAAGAGCCTATTCTTTTTCTGAAATCTGATCCTTCCCTAGTAGTCTCTAAATCAAGCAATGAAATCACCATTCTTTCAGGTGCTCAGGTCAAAAACCTTAACATAATCCCTGATACCTCTCTTTCTCTTTTCCTCCAAATCCCATCCATCAGGAAATCCTGTTGACTCTACCTTCAAAAATACCTATAATCCTACTACTGCTCTCCACCTTTCCACTGCTACCACTCTACAGTCCAAGCCACCACATCTCAGTGGGAGTACTAATGTCTCACCAACTGATCTCACTGCTTCCAACCTTACACCAACCCTCTCAAACTCATCAGTCCATTTTACAGATAAAGAAGCTGAAGCTTCAGATAAGAACACTGAAATTTCTTACTCAAGAAAACATAGCTAATAAATGGTAGAACCAGATTCTTTTGACTAATTTACTCCTAAATAAATACTAGGTCAAAGAAAAATCACTAAAATATAGAGTATAATAAAATAAGAAACTATTTTTTAAAAACACCTACAAAATTAAGCCAAAACTATACTCAGGAAAATTCAGTTTTTTCTTTATCAAATAAAAAGTAGAAAAATAAATATGGAAAGCATTCAACTTAGGAGAAAAATAACAAAATAAATCTAAACACAGGGAGAGAAAAAATTTTTAAAGAAAAAGGATTTAGTGAATTAAGAAAAAAAAACAGTGTAACAGATTATATTCTAAGCACACATTCTTTAGAGGCATAAAAACTTTATAAAACTCTTCATTAGGAGGCATTTTAAAATCTTCATTATGGAACATTTCAAACATATTCAAAATAAAGAAAGTAGTATAATGAACCTGATATACCCCTCATTAGCTCCAGAAATAATCAAACCTTGCTTCATTTATACACCCTTATCAACCTAACATTTTTAAATAATGAAGTAGATATCTTAAGTGTCAATTGCTTCATTATGTCCTACTTCAAAGAAAGGAAAGACTGTCACTCACCTCTATCATTCTCTGTCTCTTTTATCTCCCTCCCTCTCTAACCTAGATATAAGGTCTCAGAATCTCTAAACATAAAAGGCTCATAAGAGTAAGTACTCAAGCCCTGGACGGTTTGGCTCAGCGGTTAGAGCATCAGCCTGTGGTCCAGAGAGACCTGGGTTTGGTTCCCACTAAGGGCATGTACCTCAGTTGCAGTTTGTCCCCGGCCCTGGTTGGTCGTGCGGGTGGCAGCCACTCAATGTGTCCCTTTCACATCGATGTTTCTCTCTCTCTCTTCCTCTCTCTCCCTCCCACTCTATCTGAACAAAAAATGGAAAAATGTCCTCGGGTGAGGATTAAAAAAAAAGAGTAAGTACTCAATACACATTTGCCATTGGTGTTACTTTAAAAAAAACAAAGCACACCCAATTCTATATGCATGATGCCGTAAAAATCAAGACAGTAGAAAATAAACAGTAACTTACCTGAAATTTCCTGAACTTCCTCATCATCTGCATCTGAATTATTCTTTCCAGACATTAAATAATTCTTGAGCCTAAAAGGTCCACTTAAGAAAAAAGAAAAAGCAAATCATAAAAATCTGTACTTTTAGAAAGCATATATCAAATTATCTACCTTAAAGGTTGTTTTTCTTCTAAAACTGACAAAGGTTTCTTTCTTATAAAACCAATAGCAATGTTATAGGTCATCAAGAATATACTTACTTGCTGCATAAAACAAAGAATCTACAATTTAATTCTATAACTGACTGTCAAACAAAATAAATTCTGAATTTTATAGCCTTTTAAAGTAACTCATGGACCACAGTTATAAATTTAACTAATATCAAATATTCTTCAATAAAAATCAAATTATAAGAAATAAAATTAGATATAAATCAGATTAATATTTTTTTAAAAACTGCTACCGAAAAATGAAATTTAAAATATAGTCTAGAAATTATTCAGAGATGATCTAGCTTATCTCAGTTCTAGATCCCTTTCCTCCTGTTATGAGCCTATTATAGAACTAGTAGTCAAACCCACCAAATAGTAAAAAAATCTTAGCCATCCCTTAAGCCTGAGAATTTGCTATAACTTACCACTCGTTCAAAAAGGGTATATAACTTTAGATATTAGAAGAGTAGTTCACTGGTTTGTTCATTGAGTGTGCCATATCTAATAATTCCACAAATTCTTATATATTCTTATAAATTCTTATATATTCCTCCTTTCAAGAGGCAGGGCTTAATTCTCCTCTCCTTGAATATGGTTTGGACTTAGTGCCTTGTTTCTAACAAACAGAATAAACTGAAAATGACAGTGTGCAACTTCAGAGACATTAAAAGGCACTCTGACCTCCATTACAGTCATACTTTCTCTTAGCTCACTTGCTTTGTGAGGAGCTAGCTGCCATATTAAACAGCCCTATGGAGAGGACCAAATTACAAGAAACTGAGGCCTCCAGGTAACAGTCATGTGAGGAAGCCACCCTGTAAGTAAATCTCCCGGTTCCAGGAAAGTACTCAAAGGACTGCACATCAAACAGACATCTTGAATGCAGAATCCCTAAACCAGAAATAGCCAGCTAGCCTCTCCCAGATTTCTGACCCACAGAAACCATGAAACAATAAATGTTTGCAAGCTACTATTAACCTTTGAGATAATTTGTTACACTGCAATGAGTAACATAGTGAGTAAAACCTATGATCCTTAGAACATATGCATACCTTCCTTCCAAATCTAAAGTTTTAGGCTCTCCAGAATCAGAGTCAGACTCTGCAGGTGTCTTACATGAATGTTCACTGTTCTGAGGCTTTGGATGAACATTGTCTGCAGTCATAATACTATCTTCAGCTTTGGGACTTCCTGTAACTCTAAAAAAATGAAGTTTGTAACTTTACATTTCTTCATAAAGTATTTCTTCCAGAAACAACACACAGGTGGGTAGACAATATAATATTGTTAACAACAGCTAACTCTGTTCAGGTTCTAGGACATACAACTGTCCAAGAAGGAAATTTGATTCTAGAACCTACCAAGAGATTTCTAATTTGAGAAATGACACATACCTGGCCTAACATGGAAATGACAGGACAACACTTGAAGACATTATCTATAGGCAGTTTACAATGTATATATTATATAGTTAATCTATCACAGTTTTTTAGAAAATCCTACTGAGGAATAGTAGGGTGTTCAAAGGGATCCAGTCTCATCTCTTTGGTAGCTACCAGCTAATTAGTTTATCCCCAATACATGCAAACAAGATATACTATTCCTAGATTGCATAATTTTTTTTCAACTCCCTTACAAGTGGTAGTTTTTTCTGGGTTTTTTTAATATTTAGATTGATTTTGAGAGAGAGAGAAAGGGAGAGGGAGAGAGAGATAGAAACAAAAATGAGTTAGAAACATGAATCAGTTGCCTCCTGCACACCCTCCACTGGGGATCAAGCCTGCAACCCAGGCATGTGCCCTGACTGGGAATGGAACCAGCAACCTCTTTGTGCATGGGTTGACATCAACCATTGAGCCACACCAGCCAGGCTCTCTTTCAAGTCTTATACTTTAATTTTATTCTTGACTCTGTTTATCAGCTGGCTCTTATCATATGTGAGAAAACAATTTGCATGCAACATAACTAAAGAGCATGCAAACTCCTGAGTATTTTTTGATAGTTTATTTTTAGAGGTTATACTATCCCTGAGGGTCCTACCATCACATTCAAAAGAAATAAAAGGAATTGTAAGAAAATACTATGAACAATTATATGCCAACAAATTAGATAATCTAAGTATAATAGACAAATTCTTAGAAACATACAAATCACAAGAACTGATTCAAGAAGAAAAAAACAATCTCAAAAGACCTATAACAAGAGAACCAATCATTAATCACAAAACTATCTAGAAAAAGAAGCCCCAGCCCAGAGGGCTTCACTGCTGAATTCTACCAACATTGAAAGAATACAAATACTTCAATACAAAAACTCTTAAAAATTGAAGAGTATTTTCCAAAGCAGTTTATGAAGCCAGTAGTATCCTGATACTAAAACTAGACAAAGACATCACAAGACAACTACAGATCAAAAAGAAGAAAGAAAAAAAATCCACAATATACCAGCAAACCAAATCTAGCAACATATAAATAGAATTATACATCATGACTAAATGGGGTTTATATCAGGGATGAAGTTTGGTTTAATATCCAAAAACCAATTAATATAGTACATCATATCAGTAACAAAATCACATAATCACCTCAACAGATGCAAAAAATGTATTTTAGAACTCCAAAAACTTTAAATGATAAAAACACTCAACAAACCAGTAATAGAAGGAACTCCCTCAACCTGATAAAGGGCATCCCAAAAATAATCCACAGCTACCAGCATACCAAATTGTGAAAGACTAGATGCTTTCCCCCTAAGATTGGGAACAAGACAAGGAAGTCTGGTATTGCCACTGCTATTAAACATTGTACTGAAGATTTTAGCCAGGGCAATTAGACAAGAAAAAGATATAAAAAGCATTCGGTCTGGCTGGTGTGGCTCAGTGGTCGAGCATTGACCCATGCACCAAGAAGTCACCAGTTCGATTCCCGTTCAGGGCACATGCCCAGGTTGTGGGCCTAATCCCCAGTGGGTGGCATGCAGGAGGCGGCCAGTTCTCTCTCATCAATGTTTCTATCTCTCTCTCCCTCTCTAAAATCAATAAATAAAAAATAAAAATTTTAAATTAAAAAAAAGCATTCATATTAGAAAGGAATAAGTATAACTATCTCTATTCACAAATGACATGATATTACACTTACAAAATCCTATGAAATCCACTGGAAAACTATCAGAACTAATAAATCAATTTAACATGGTTGTAGGATACAGATCAATATACAAAAATCAACTGTATTTCTATACAGTTGCAATGAACAATCCAAAAATAATATTTAAAAAACAGTATCATTCAAAATAGCATCAAAAGGAATAAAATACTCAGAAATACATTTTTTAAAGGAGTTCAAACTTAAGCTCTGAAAACAGTGTCAAGATAAATTAAAGACCTAAATAAATGGAAAAACACCCCATGTTCACGGATCAATACTTATTGTTAAGATGGCAATATTCCCCAAATTGATAAATAGATTCAATGCAATCCCTATCAGAATCCCAATTGACATCTTGGTAGAAATAGACATACTGATTCTGAAATTTATATGAAATTGCCAAATCAATCCTAAAAAGGAAAAAAAAAAGAGGACTCACACTTTTGACATGAGAGAGACACATCGATTGGTTGCCTCCTGCACAACCCTGACCAGGGCCAGGGACCAAACCGCAACCAAATCGAACCGATGACTCTTTGGTCCGCAGGCTGACCCTCTAACCGCTGAGCCAAACCAGCCAGGGTTAAGATCAGTTTTTGAACAGCTTGTCAACAATAAAGAACAAAAGCATTATAGAAGATAGATCTCTTAATATATCTTTTAGGCACCTCTGTCATGCTTTAAACCATTTTTTTTAATCCTCACCCAAGGACACTTTTCCTTTTTTTGTTCAGATAGAGTGGGAGGGAGAGAGAGAGAGAGAGAAACATTGACGTGAAAGGGACACATCGAGTGTCTGACACCCGCACAACCCAACCAGGGCCGGGGACAAACTGCAACTGAGGTACGTGGCCTTAGCAGGAACCGAACCCAGGTCTCTCTGGACCGCAGGCCCACACTCTAACCGCTGAGCCAAACCGGCCAGGGTGCTTTAAACCATTTTTAACACAAGCTCCTCACTTCTAAAAGAGCTCATTGTTACTGATGCCTGTTTTAAATATCATCACTATGAAAAAAACTATAATAATTTGCTTGCCTTTAGGCACCTATGACATATTCCTATTTTAATGTAATAAGCAAGTTTTCTCTAACAACTTTTTGTTTTGTTTTCTGCCTTTCCTAAGTATAGGACAGTAAAACTGTAAATAGGCCTTTTATATCTAAATTATCTTCATGTTTTCCATGAGAACCACTTTGTAACCATAAAGATTTATCTTTTAACCTTATGAAAGGTAAAATACCAAATCAATTACATATATTTGCTCTTCCATTCATATTAAATAGCTTAATGACTGTACAGCCTGACTAAACAAAAGTCTCAAAGATATTTCTATGAATCCAGGTACCTATTAGGCTTTCTTAAGCAGACATTGTAGCAACTATCAACTTTAAATATTTTAATCTCACTGTATAAAAGATTTGTTTTAGGGATATGAGCTCAAATTTAGAAATTCAACCTAAGTCAAATTTTTAGCTCAACATTTCTCTCAACACATAAGTAAGGAAGGCTTATCTGCTTTATTTAATAAAACATCAATTTATTTTATTACTAATACATTCAAGTAAATAAAAACAATGAGACTACTAGTCTGAAGACTTAGATATCCAATGAAATACTAATCTTTATGGACCTTCCTCATGTGTAAAAATTAGGCTAATAGCCCTGGCCTGTTTGGTTCAGCAGTTAGAGCATCAGCCCACGGTCCAGAGAGACCTGGGTTCAATTCCCGCTAAGGGCGCGTACCTTGGTTGCAGTTTGTCCCCGGCCCCAGTTGGGGTTGTGCGGGAGGCAGCCACTCGATGTGTCCCTTTCATGTCAATGTTTCTCTCTCTCCCTCTCTTCCTCTCTCCCCCTCTCTTCCTCTCTCTCCCTCCCACTCTATCTGAAAAAAAAAAAGGAAAAATGTCCTCGGGTGAGGATAAAAATAATAATAATAATAAAATAATAAAAAAATTAGGCTAATACCCGTCCTATCCACCTATCAAGAGTCTTATGGAAATTAACTAAGAAATAAGCTGATATAAATATGAAAATCTGATATAAAACAGAGGGCATTAAAAATCAGTGTGGGAAAAAGCACTACTTAATAACTTATTAGACAACTGATCTACATGGAGAAAAAAAAAACTTAGATTTCTTATTCCACATCAAATACAAAAATAAAATACAGATGGTTTAAATAAATAAATGTAAAAAGGCAAGTTAAAGTTAGTTTTTATTGATCTGAGAGAGAGGAAGGGAGACAGAGGGAGGGGGAAAGAGAGAAACATCAGTGTGAGAAAGAAACATCCATCTGTTGCCTTCTGTATGCACTCCAACCAGGGATCGAACCCGAAATCTGGGTATGTGCCCTGACCAGGAATCGAACCAGCGACCTTCAGTGTGAGGGACAATGCTCAACCAACTGAGCCACACTGGCCAGGGCATAAACTAGAGGTTTTAGAAGTATAGAAAATAGATCTTTATGACCTTAGAGTCAATAAAACAACTGTTTAAAACATTAAAAGGATGATAAATTCAACATTAAAATTGTATCAGCTGTCTGAAAGACACTACAGACATCCTTCAAAAGTAAAAAGGCAGGACACTGACTCAAAGATGATGTTTATAATACATGTGACCCATTAAGGACTAGAAGTCTAAGTATATAATGTTCCTAAAAATCAATGCTAAAAAAAAAAAGGAAAAATGAGCAAAAGGTATTAACAAGCAATTTACAAAGAGGCCATCTATTTAAAAATGGGCAAGAAACAAATGAAAAAATGTTTAACTGTTTAATCTCAATAATAATTAGGGAAACAAGTTAAATCCAGAAATACACCCCATTAGATTGACAAATAGAGTTGACCCTTAAACAACAAGGATTTGAACTGCACTGGTTTACTCACACACAAAATTTTTTTTCAATAAATACATTTAGTACTCTAAATGATTTTTTCTTCCTTATGATTTTCTTAATAACATTTTATTTCCCCTAGCTTACTTTATTGTAAGAATACAGTAAATACTATATATAACATATAAAATGTGATAAATGATTACTGGTATTTATGCTTTCAGTAAAGCTCCCAGTCAACAGTAAACAATTAAGTTTTTGAGGCGTAAAGTCAAAACACTAATTTTCAACTGCACTGGGGGTTGGCATCCCTCTCTGATGTCGTTCAAGGGTCAAGTGTAATCACAATTCTAACACCAACACATATTAGAACATGGAGCAATGAGAATTCTTCACATTGCTGTGGGACTGTAAAATGGCTCAACCTACTTGGAGAGCATTTAGGCAAGTTATACATATACATATCCTAAAATCTAGCAATTCTACTTCTAGGAGATATAATACTATAAGAAATCTCTTGTACATGTACACAAGGAAACATATATAAAATGGCCACTGAAAACTTGTTTTTAATAGTGAAAAATAAGAAAACCTTATCAAGAGACTAGATTAATATATTTTCATCATATACTCATATAAAATGAAACTATAAATTCAGCCAGCCACTTGTTTTTTTAAGTCCCAAGAGCTAAGAATAATTTTTACATTTTTAAAAAGTTACATTTTAAATGGTTATTTCAGTATCTACATAATAGACCTGATTTTGTCTCTTGGACTGCAAAGCCTAAAATATATACTATTATCTGGCCCTTTAAGGAAAGTTTGCCAACCTCCACTATAATGGAATAAAAATAAATCATTTATCAATATGAATAATCTCAAAAGTATATAATAAACAATGGAAAAAACAAGACAGAGCAGGATATATATAATCTGAAACCATTTTTACAAAGTTTTAAAACAATACAGCATCTATTATATAAACATGCACATGTAGGAAAAGTATAAAAACATCCATAATAATGATACCTACCAAATTCTGTGTAGTGGCTACCTCTAACAAGGGAGAAAAAATAATGGGCTTGGCAAAAGTACATGTGAGATTTCAATGGTCATAATGATGTTTTATTTCTTAAATGAGATTATGGGAAATAGGGTGTTACTTGTTTTTGTATATCCAAAACATTTTTTTTTCTATATTGATTTTAGAGAGAGAGGAAGGGAGAGGGAAAGAGAGACAGAAACATCGATGAGAGAGAACATCGACTGGCCTACTCTGCATGCCCCATACTGGGGATCAGGTCCACAACCTGGGCCCATGCTCTGACCGAGAATCGAACTGGCAGTCTCTTGGTGCATGGGTCTATGCTCAACCACTGGTAAGGCTACCCGAAATACTTCATTTAAAGAAACTGAGCCCTGGCCGGTTTGGCTCAGCGGTTAGAGCGTCGGCCTGCGGTCCGGAGAGACCCGGGTTCGGTTCCCGCTAGGGGCACGTACTTCGGTTGCAGTTTGTCCCCGGCCCTGGTTGGTCGTGCGGGTAGCAGCCACTCGATGTGTCCCTTTCACATCGATGTTTCTCTCTCTCTCTCTCTTGCTCTCTCTCCCTCCCACTCTATCTGTACAAAAAATGGAAAAATGTCCTCGGGTAAGGATTAAAAAAAAAAAAAAAAAAAGAAACTGAATGACAAAGAAGATATGAGAATGGTGTGAAAAAGATAAATAGCATATGTATGGGACTTGATTATGTACCATAATGACATACACTAATATATTTTAGGGCACTCTATCATATATTTCAGTACATCCCCATCATCTTGCAGTTTCTCCTTCATAATATGTATTACAGCAAACCCTCGATTTTGCAGACCTCGATTTAACTAAGGATTTAATGAACAAAATTTCCAGTTTGTATGTCAGGTTATTTTTTGTTCTTAATTCACTGTTATTTTCAACAAATTTTAGCAAATAGGCCATATGTTGGAAAAAACACTGTAGTAATTTTGCTGACATAAATAAATATTACATATCTACATCTATAGTCTATATATTTAAATCCAAGAGTCATCACTCCTAAACAACGTTCAGGGAATGATTAGCACATGATCACACCACATTGCATGTGGTAACTGATTCTGTTGTCCAGTGGCATGACTTTCTGCAGCAGTTTTAAGAAGTGCTAAAGTTCCGAAGTGCACTAAGCCACACCCCAGCCGTGTGCATTTGTTTACTCGCGGTGACTGGTGAATGCATGCATTTACTAGACCTATTCAGTATAAATTTAAAATTACAGTAATACATATAGAAAACGCTTCTGTGAAATTTATCTTCTCATATATACTTAATTTTAAATATACAAACGTGTCTACCTAAGTAAAAACAGGTAAACTAATTTGCTGATTTTTTAACATACACATATGGAAAAGCTACTTTATCATATATCAGACTTTCAACTTTAACGAACATACCCTCACCCAAATTAACCCGTTATATCGAGGTTTTACTGTATTTGTTCAATAAAAGAATGCTATATCATAAGCAAAAACATAAGAATAGCCAGAACAAAGTAAAAGTAAGAACAAAGGCCAGAAGCTTAGAGTTATGACCTGTTTTAAAAAACAGTACCTTGGCCCTGGCTGGTTTGGCTCAGCAGTTAGAGCATCGGCCCGTGGACCAGAGTCCCAGGTTTGGTTCCCGCTAAGGGCATGCATCTTGGTTGCAGTTCGTCCCCAGCCCCGGTTGAGGTTGTGCAGTGGCAACCAGTTGATGTGTCTCTCTCATATCGATGTTTCTCTCTCTCCTCCTCCCTCTCTCCCTCCCTCTGTATCTGAAGATAAATGCAAAATTGTCCTCAGGTGAGGATAAAAAAACAAAACAAAACAGTGCTTATAAGGATGCTCAATGACCTAAGTGAGATCTTCAATGAGCTTAGCGAGGACCTTAAGAGCATAAAAAAGGACCAGTCAAAAATGAATGAGGCACTAACTGAAATAAAGAAAAATTTACAAAGATTCTATAGTAGAGTAGGTAAAGCCAAGAAGCAACGCATTGATTTGGAATATAAGGAAGCAAAAACACCCAACCAGAAAAGAAAAAAGAAAAAAGAATCCAAAAAAAAATAGTACCTTGGCCCTGTCCAGTTTGGCTCAGCAGTTAGAGCATTGGCCTGTGGACCAGAGAGTCACAGGTTCGATTCTGATCAAGGGCATGTACCTCAGTTGCAGTTCGGTCCGGCCCGGGTTGGGGTCATGCAGGAGGCAACCAATCGATGTGTCTCTCTCACATCGATGTTTCTTTCTCTCCCCTCCACCCCCACTCTATCTGAAGATAAATGGAAGAATATCCTAGGGTGAAGCCTTAAAAATAAAGTACCTTGAAAATTAAAAAAAAGAACAATACTTAACTCTCTAAGTTGTTAGGACTGATAAGAATTCATTGAAAGCACCTAGCAGGTACTTGGTACATGATAAGCACTCAAAATACATTGACTTTTATCATCCTAAGAGAAGTATGATGTATTCCTAATTATGAACATCACATTCACTCCATTTAAAAGGAAGCAAATTAGCCCTGGCCGGTTTGGCTCAGCAGTTAGAGCATCGGCCTGCGGTCCAGAGAGACCCGAGTTCAGTTCCCGCTAAGGGCACGTACCTCAGTTGCAGTTTGTCCCTGGCCCTGGTTGGCTGTGCAGGTGGCAACAACTCGATGTGTCCCTTTCACGTCGATGTTTCTCTCTCTCTCTGTTCCTCTCTCTCCCTCCCACTCTACCTGAACAAAAAATGGAAAAATGTCCTCGGGTGAGGATGATGAAAAAAAATTAAAAATAAAAATAAATAAATAAATAAATAAATAAATAAATAAATAAATAAATAAAAGGAAGCAAATTAAACTGTATACTTAAAAATGATTAAGATGATAAATTTTATGTGTTTTTACCACAATTGAAAAAAAAAAAAAGGAAGCAACTCTCAGACGATACCACTTACCTTATTAAATGTATCATTCATCTCCCATATGCCATACATTAATCTCCATTTTAATATAAGCAAACAAATTCAGAGTACTAATTTGCCTGGGGTGTCACCCAGCTAATGGCAGAGACTGGCTACCAGGTCTGTCAGGCTGCAGAGCCCTTTAAGCTAAAACTGCTTCTCTATAAATGATCAAACAACATAGACAAACTATTAAATGCTGAACAACAAAGATAACTATATTGTAAACATAACAAACATTACCCAGAATGATCAAGATTATTCTTCTTAGCCATGTCTGCCTCCTCACATTCCAAAGACTCATTCGGGGAAGAACCAGAAATTTCATCATGGTCAGTAATTCCTCTAGAATCTTTTACATTTAAAATCTTCTGTGCTCTGGAGCGGCCTGGATTAGCTCTCTTCTGCCCTTTAAATGGAATACTTTTTTTTCCAGTATTCTTAGATGATTGATTTGTTTTTTCAGCAGGTTTTCGCCCACTGCTGTGAGGCACTGACAATTCATTTCTTATTGAAGAACTGCTATAAAAAAGACCTAAAAGAATCCATGATAATTTAAAGTTAACATTTATTCAGATGTTCTGGCTCACTGAAATATTACCATTAATTATATTTACATATAAACACACACACACACACACACACACACACACACACCAATCCCATAGGCTACATTTGTTTTCAAATTTCATAAACTATGCTGTTCTTCCATTTTTTGATCCATGCAAAAAACTTTAAATTTGCCCTGGCCAGTTTGGCTCAGCGGTTAGAGCGTCGGCCTGTGGTCCTGAGAGACCCGGGTTCGGTTCCCACTAAGGGCACGTACCTCGGTTGCAGTTTGTCCCCGGCCCTGGTTGGTCGTGTGGGTGGCAGCCACTCGATGTGTCCCTTTCACATCGATGTTTCTCTCTCTCTCTCTCCCTCCTGCTCTATCTGAACAAAGAATGAAAAAGTGTCCTCGGGTGAGAATTAAAAAAAAAAAAAAAAACTTTAAATTTATCACAAGCTTCCAAAACCACCCTCTCTGGCTCTGCCCACTACTCTTCCAGCCACACTTAATATCCTGGTATTCTCCAAGGTTCAAGCTTCATCTTCTCACTCTATGTACTTTCTTTGAGGGTTCTCTGTACCCATAACTTCAATTACTATCTACATGCTGATATCTTCACCTACCCTTTTCCCCTAAATCTGCCCCCCTGGTTTTCATTCCTATCTTAATGAAAAGTACAACTTTCTACCCCGAAGCAGATACCTAAATCAGAAATCCAAGTCATCCATGACTCTGGCCCCTATCCACAATCAATCCCTAAACCTTCTCTGCTCTTTCTTAATGCCTCTCAGATCTGCTTCTTTCAACCTCTCTTGCTTGTCAATAGCAGGGATCCTCATCATTTCTTATCTGGATTATTAAAACAGCCTCTTAACTAATCTCCTTTTCTATAGTCTTACTTTTCTTCAATCCATTTTTCAAAATGCTTCAAGACATCCCTGGAAAACACAAGTTGGAACAGTACAACCCTGCTTAAAATCTTTTAGTGATTATCTATAGCTTAAGAATTAAGTCCATATATTTTCAATACTAACTTATTTCTATATCTAAAGTGCTTATTTTATTAACCACAAAACTCAACACATCTCTCCAAACAAACAAAAGCCAACAATACTGAACTATTTGCATTTCTCTAAAGCACTGGTTCTTAAGGGTGGTCCCTAAACCAGCAGGATCAGCACTGCCTAGAAATTTATTTGAAATGCAAATTCTCAGGCCTCCTCTCAGAATTACTAAATCAGAATTCAACTAAATCAGAATTCTTAGAGTAGGACCTAGTTTGTGTTTTAGCAAGCACTCCAAATAATTCTGATAAAATAATTTTTTAAAGGTCAACCTCTTGCTCGGCCGTGTGACTCAGAGGTTGAGCATCAATCCATGCACCAGGTCACCGGTTTGATTCTGGGTCAAGGGCACATGCCCAGGCTGTGGGCCTGATCCCCAGTGGGGGACATGCAGGAGGCAGCCACTCGATGTTCTCTCTCATAGATGTTTCTATCTCTCCCTCTCCCTTCCTCTCTCTCTAAAATTTTTTCTCTAAAAAGAAAAAATATTTGAAAATTAAAAAAAGGTTGAACTCTTAGCTTCCAATTTCTGAAATGCTACTTCTGCTTGAAACATTCCATCCTTCCTCCTCACCTCACTTAGCTGACTCCTAATTCATCCTTCAGGAAGCTTTCCCTAATTCCCAAGCCTAAATTTAATAACTCTCTCAATCCTCTGATAATGTTTATCATACATCTAACTGTTTCTTATCTCTCCAGCAGACTGACAATTCCTGAGACTAAGACTGGTCTTTTACCTATCTTTACATTCCCCATGCCTAACCCAGGGGCAGGACTGTGGTAAAATAGGAGCAGCCTAGGATTAAAAAAAAAAAAATCATTTTTCCTCCAGATTTATTGAGATATAAGTGATATATAACACTGTACAAGTTTAAGATGCACAACATAACAATTTGATATATGTGTATATTGTGAAATGATTACCAAAGAGTAGATCTTAAAAGTACTCATTATAAGGAAAAGAAAATTGTTAACTAGGGTGGAAAATTTAACAAGGTGCTCATTCTCAGTCATGCAAATACCTATCCTGAACTCAAACAACCCTGAAACAAAGTGCCTCCTTAAATTTCCCATTTTAAGTTCCTCACTTGCTTCACTCTAGACCTGGCACAACGCCATTCCAGCCTCACAGTGAGCACTCAATGTTTCTTGATAGATATGAAAAAACAACAAGGCCACATGTACTCTATAAGAAGCTGGGCTGCTTGATTAGTGAAATAAGCAAGAGACTGAGAGTCAAGAAATCTGGGTTGTATTGTTTTCCAGTTCTACCACCAAGGTCTATGACCTCAGGGGTAAGTCATGTTGCTTTTCCTGGACTTCAGACTGTTTCTTCTTCCAACAGATGAAGAAGTTTGAACTATATGATCTGTTCCTCCATTCTTGTGACTCCCTGCTTGATCAGAAACCCAACATCTGTTTCAGGACAGCTACATAAGTCTTTTTTGGTAAGTTTCAGAGTTCTAGAGCACTTATCCAAGCTCTATAAGACTTTTTTTTTTTTTGCATTTATCTTCAGTTAGAGCAGGAGGGAGGGAGGGGTGAAGAGAGAGAGAGAATCATCGATGCGAGAGAGACACATCAAGTGGCTGCCACCCACACGACCCCAACCGGGGCGGGGGAGAATCCGAAACTGAGGTACATGCCCTCAGAAGGAATCCAACCCAGAACTCTCTGGTCCACGGGCAAAAGCTCCAACCACTGAGCCAAACTGGCCAGGACTCTATAAGACTTTTATCTGCCCACATATTTACACACTCAGTTACTATAGTTAGTATAGTTTCAGGCAACCTGGGACAGAAAGATGAGTTCTCCAAAGCAGTAACAGCAGTATTTAACATTTTAATTCTAACTATAAGCCATTTAATCCTTATAATGACTTAATGAGATAGAAGTACTGTCAATCATAGGTTACAGAGTGAGAAACTGAACAAAGTAATCTACCCAAAGTAGAGAAATCATAATTTGAACTCACATAACTCCAAAATCCAAAGAAAGCTGCAGCAGAATAAATATTTCTTGCTGCTGTCAATCAAGGATCCAGTGATTCAAAAATTCACAGCAATAAGGCCTCACAGATGCAGCACATTTGTACTAGTCTCTCACTTGTTGATCTAAATGTGCCACTGTCAACAGTATCTGCATATGTAAATGTTACCTTATCATCTATCAATCTTTACATGACTATCTCCTTTAAAATAAAATATTTTTCCAAAACAAAAAGTGTTTCATATGGTACAGAAAAGAACTGGCACTGCAGGCCTAAGAATCTTAACCTTAGAAAGCCCTGCTTGCAAAGTAAGCCCTTGGCTAACATGTCAGAACTTGAATGTCAGAAGGGTTCCCATCACTTCCTAACAGATAAGTATGGGTTAGCATGCCTAAATTATTTGTGCAAAACATACAATTTAAGTGAAATACTTGCTTTCCTTCAGGGAGCCTGAGATTTTAGTACTTGCTAGGCAGATGGTGCCTAGGTGACCACCCCCAAGAAAATCCTACGCACTCAATCTCTAATTTTCTTTCCAATCTCTAATGAACAACATTTCACACATCTGTCACAACTCATTACTGGAGGAATTAAATGCCTCCTGTACCTATCCACTGGGAAAAGACTCTTGAAAGATTGAACTGAATTTCCTTCAGACTTTGCCTATGCACTTTTTCTTTGCTGGTTTTGCTTTGTATCCTTTCCCTGTAAGGAAACTTCAAAATTCCATCATCGCCTTTCCCATTTCACTTTTACCTGATGACCTTGCTTACCATTTCACTGAGAAAACAAATATGATCAGAAGAGTATCTTCCACCATCAACTCTACCAGCCTACTTCCATTTGGCCCCATATACTCTGCCTTTCCTCTTTTAGATGATATACTATCCTTGCTCCTGTCTAGAAATAACCCCTGAACTGTGCACTAGATCACATCTGCACCTTGCCTACTCAAGGACTGTGATCCTGTATTTATCCTCTACCTTCCTACAAGGTCATTTTAAATGAATAAACTGATATAGTTTAAATATTAAAAAGAAAAAGAACCTTCCCTTGACTCCACATTTGTTATGACTCCTCATCTTATTGTCTCTCCTTCCTCACCTCCTACTCTCTCTTGGACTCCACTGCAATTAGGCTTTTGATCTCATCATTCCACAATAACCATTTTTATATAGGTGACCAACCACATCCATGTTGCCAAAACCAGACTGTTCATTTTTAACTCTCATCTAACGCAGACTATCAGCAGTATGTAAAACAGTTCATCACTCAATCCTTAAAATGACTTCCATTACCCTAAATTCTCCTCATTTTCCTCTAATCTCACTAATTGCTTCTTTTCAGTCTCATTTAAAAGATCTTCCTATCCCTTCCTGACTCCTAACACTTAAGTACCCCAGGAATCAATCTTAAGCTTTACTTCTTCACTAGGTATATTACTAGGTGATTTCAAGCAGTCTCAGTTTTAAATATCATTCATATATTGATAACTTCCTAATTATATGTCCTCCTATATCTTTCCCCCTACCTTTAGGCTCATTTATCAGGCTATCTCCTCAACATATCTGTTTTGACATCTAATTGATATATTACAACCTGAAATCTTGATATTCTTCCCAAAGCTGCTTCTCTCACACCTTTCCTCATTTCAGTAAATAACAGAGCTCCATTCTTCTACTTGTTCCAGAAAAAAAAAAAGTCATTCTAGACTCCTCCCTCTTAACTCTTTTTTTTTTTTTTTTTTATCCTCACCCGAGGACATTTTTCCATTTTTTGTACAGATAGAGTGGGAGGGAGAGAGAGGAAGAGATAGAGAGAGAGAAACATCGATGTGAAAGGGACACATCGAGTGGCCGCCACTGCACGACCAACCAGGGCCAGGGACAAACTGCAACCGAAGTACGTGCCCTTAGCGGGAACCGAACCCGGGTCTCTCCGGACCGCAGGCCAATGCTCTAACCGCTGAGCAAAACCGGCCAGGGCTCCTCCCTCCTAACTCTAATCCTTCAGTCGTTCCTGTGAGTTACTTTGTAAAATATGGATCCAATCACCCTTCATTTCTTCCCTCCAACAATCTAACTAGGTTCGTTTCCATTTTTACCCTGGCCAGTTTGCTCTCTACATACCAATAAAAATACAGTTAAACTTCGGTTCTTAAATGTCTCCCATCTCAAAAAACTTGGTTCTTGACCAAGTGGTCCGTGGAAAAAAATGTCTCAGTTGTGGAACAAAACTTCGGTTTTTGACCTGACAAACCCTTCCTGTTGATGCCTCAGCAAGACAAAAAGTGTCTCTCAGGCAACAAAGGAGAGAATGCTTTTGTTGCTGGCTAAATCAATGATTAGCACAATTTTAAAACATTAAGAGGCCATCAAGAATGCTAGTGTCCACAAAAATAAACTCAAAATGGATAAAAGACTTAAATGTGACCCGTGAATCCATAAAAATTCTAGAAGAAAATGTAGGCAACAAAATTTCAGACATCATACACAGCAGAATTTTCACTGATACATCACCTAAGACAACAGAAACAAAAGAAAAAATGAACACATGGGACTACATCAAACTAAAAAGCTTCTGCACAGCAAAAAAAAAAACAATCATCAAAATGGAAAGACAACCCCCTGTATGGGAGAACATCATTGCCAATGATTTATCAGAAAAGGGGTTAATTTCCAATATATATAGAGTGCTCATACAACTCAACAAAAGGAAGACAAAGAACCCAATTAAAAAATGGGAAGAGGGCCCTGGCCGGTTTGGCTCAGCGGTTGGAGCATCGGCCTGCGGTACAGAGAGACCCGGGTTCGGTTCCCGCTAAGGGCATGTACCTCGGTTGCAGTTTGTCCCCAGCCCTGGTTGGTTGTGCGGGTGGCAGCCCCTCGATGCGTCCCTTCACATCGATGTTTCTCTCTCTGTCTCTTCCTCTCTCTCCCTCCCGCTCTATCTGAACAAAAAATGGAAAAATGTCCTCGGGTGAGGATAAAAAAAATAAAAATAAATTAAAAAAAAATGGGAAGAGGAGCTGAATAGACACCTCTCCAAACAGGACATACAAATGGCCAAGAGACATATGAAGAAATGCTCAACATCACTAATCATCAGAGAGATGCAAATTAAAACAACAATGAGGTATCACCTCACACCTGTCAGAATGGCCGCATCAACAAATCATCAAACAACAAGTGTTGGCGAGGGTGTGGAGAAAAGGGGACTCTAGTACACTGCTGGCGGAAATG
Source organism: Molossus molossus (assembly GCF_014108415.1). Lineage (NCBI taxonomy): Eukaryota > Metazoa > Chordata > Mammalia > Chiroptera > Molossidae > Molossus > Molossus molossus. The sequence goes on from NW_023425344.1 coordinate 48,847,000, forward strand.
CAGACTGGTGCAGCCACTATGGAAAACAATATGGTGTTACCTCAAAAAATTAAAAATTGATCTTCCATTTGACCCAGTGATCCCACTTCTAGGAATATACCCTAAGAACACCAATCAGGAAGAATATATGTACCCCCATGTTCACAGCAGCACTATTACAATAGCTAAGATCTGGAAACAGCCCAAGTGTCCATCAGTAGACGAATGGATAAAAAAGCTGTGGTACATATACACAATGGAGTACTATGCAGCTGTAAGAAAGAAAGCGCTCTTATCCTTTGAGACGACATGGAGGGACCTGGAAAGTATTATCCTAAATGAAATAAACCAAGCAGAAAAAGACAAATACCACATGATCTCACTGATATACGGAATATAATGAACATAACAGTCTGAGGAATACGATAGACCAAGAAACATGGAAGTAGGGCACAGACTGACATCCCTCAGAAAAGGGGGTGGGGGGGTGGAAAGAGATCACAGAACTTATATGCATGTATGCATAACCAATGGACATGAACAACAAACCTGGGGGCGGGGGGGGGGGGTTGGGGAGGAGGGTGTCAATGGGGTAAAAAAGGAGAAACATCTGTAACAAAAAAAAAATTTTTTTTTAAAAGAATGCTAGTGTTACTAAGGGTGTGAAGTGCTCACAAGACAATATAGGCAATTGAGGCAGAAAAAGTGTTGTTGGTTTGGATAAAGGAAAAGCAGTTAGCCAGTGACAGCGTTTCGGTGGAAGTAATATGTGAAAAAGCAAAGGAGCTGCATACTGACTTCCTGAAAGACACCCTTGGAATGAGTGCTGTAAGTGAAGGCCAGTAAGGAGTGGTTTGATAAATTTAAGAAAAGAAGTGCTTATTTATAGATTAAACAGTACATTAGACATGTACTACATGTAAGAAAAGTTAAAATGGGGAATCATTTGTGGGTTGGGAATGGATTAATTCTATTCACATTATTTCTAAGGGGAAAAAATGATTTGGTTTACTAACGAATCACTTCTTGAACAGCCTTCTGGAAAAAATTAAGTTCAAGAACTGAGGTTCTACTATAATCATTATAAATGATGACTCAATCAAGTTACTTTATTGCTTAAAATCCTCCAGTAGCCTCCTAATACATCTCATCTAAATTGATCATAGCCTGCCTCTCTGACTTCATCTCCCTTGGCTTACTCTTCTTCAACCATGCTGGCCTTCTTAATGTTCCTCAAACATGCCGAGCATGCCTGACTGGCAACTATACAGATCCTGTTCCCTTCCTTGGTCTGAAACACTTCACAAAAAGTTATTTGTGGAGCCCTCCTTTACTTTTTTCTTTTATGTGCTCTAAGAGATCATAATGGACTCTCGTCACTACCTTTCATAAAACAGTATTCTGCTCTATCCTCTTATGTGCCCCTACCCTTGCCATCTATTTCCCATCTCTACCCTTTATCTGCTTTATTTTTCTTTATTACCCTGTCACTTCATGAATTACTTATCTATATTGTTGGTCTTCTCCCACTAGACTGTAAGTTCACAGAAAGCTAGAATATTTGGGGTTTTTTTTTGTTTTTCCATAGCCATATCCCTATATCTAGAATACTGTATATGATAGAGTTTCAATGAATATCTTTATAATTCAATGATTTAATATTTCTATTGATGACCCAATTTAATTCTGTCAATAGATTTTCTCTGAAGAATGAAAGTATATATAAATCAACATAAAGCTTCTTACAGAATGATTTTTGGGGAGTTCCTAATAATTTAAATCAAAATACTTACTCTGCTCTGATTTTACCATCCACCAATTAGACGGACGTCTGGAAATTCTTTGACTTCTCGTGACAGTCAAAGACACTTCTTCAGGTACAAGATTGTTTTTCTTGGATTCATTTGAAAAATCCTTCTTTTCATATTCCCTATTTTTTCTCTGCTTTGCTGTATGAGTAACATTGGTGCTACTTTTCTTACTTCCTAAATTAAAGAAAACCATAAAAACAATTCATTATCTACTGAACCAAAGTGTTTACAGAAAACCACAACAGATTTTAAAAAACACCTCTCAATTATAGAAACTTCTTAAATTTACCCCGCGGGCTTCTTTTCATTTCTACTTTTTAAAAGTTACATGTTCTCACTAAGATCTCTAACTTTCTGTCAGTTAAATACAAACTTTTCACATTGCTTGATAACTAACATATACTCCTGAGCCAAAAATATAAGTATATTCTGAAAAGGAAAAAGAAAAGATATGGTTCTTTCCAACTACTTACTAATGCCCCAAGTGAAAAAAGGTAACTACTGCGTTTCTGTTTTGAAATAAAAATTCATGATTTTGTCAATCTAATTTTTTGGAAGAGGAGATTTAAAATGAATTTTCAATAAAGAGATATTTCATATACAAAAGAAAGATTGTGAACAGAATTTAAAAAGAGGAAACAGAATTTTAAAAAAACACTGAATATAGCAAGCTAAATAGATAATTGAAAAGATTTGGCATCATAGTAATTTTATTTCACTACAAAGGCAAATAGGTAAAAAAAATTTTTAAAAGAATCTAACAGAAGGGACAGATAAATTCTAGTTTTATTTTTGTGACTAACAACCAGGAAAAAGGGGAAATCGGGGAAATACAGGCTAATTTAATATAAATATTGCAACTGAGATGGGCAAACCACCAATAGGTTTAATAATGGAGAATTTCATTTATTCAGAAATAGGCTTAAAACATTAAATGTTAGTAGACAAAATGAAATTTTTTCTTGCATGAAATAAATGAAAACATCAGCATTTATTAAGCATCTGAAACAAAGATTATTACTATGGAGCCAAAGAAAGAATTATCCTATCAAGTAAAAAAAAAAAAAAAAATACATAGAGTTAAGTAAACTGCACAAAGGCATGTAAGACCAACAGAGCAGGCACTACATATAATCACATAATTAGTTATTAAATTACATGGACTAAAAAGAGAATATAATAGGAGTTGAAATCTGAAAACTGAAGACCAGAGCTTCTACTAAAAAAGGTAAATTTGGGGATATAACTCAAACAGAGATGCTACCTAATGCAAAGGAGTCCTTTTCTCAGTCTAAATGTAAAAGGAGTACAAAGAACAAACTATTCAACTTGGGGAATATGGAGACAGTCACAAAAATTTACAGGTGAAATAAGGGAAAGTAATCAGTAAAGACAGAAGGAAATCAAACTACAAAATGGGGGGGAGGAGGGGGACCGGAATATTACAGAATCAGAAATTAGCTCTATTAGGCTAGAATGAAACTGCATCTTAGTCATCCTTAGTATCTACAGCATATAACGGTGTGTTTGGCACATAGTCTCTCAATAAATAGATCGTGAAATAATAAATTCAGCCCTGGCCAGTTTGGCTCAGCGGTTAGAGTGTCGGCCTGCAGTCCTGAGAGACCCGGGTTCGGTTCCCGCTAAGGGCGCGTACCTCGGTTGCAGTTTGTCCCCGGCCCTGGTCGGTTGTGCGGGTGGCAGCTACTCGATGTGTTCCTTTCACATCGATGTTTCTCTCTCTCTCTCTGTTCCTCTCTCTCCCTCTCACTCTACCTGAACAAAAAATGTCCTCGGGTGAGGAATGAATGAATGAATGAATGAATGAATGAATGAATGAATTAATTAATTAATTAATTAATTCAGATTGAAGCCAGTGTTTTCACCAGGCAATGAGATTGGCAAAAGTACTACCCAGCATGAGCTATTTTAGATACTATCTAGGTTTTTGATACTTAAAGTACAGTTCACAAACCAGCCATACCAGAATCACCTGGGAAGACTGTTTAGACATATAGAATTTTGGGTCTACCCCCGACCTACTAAATCAGTTTTAATCAGTATTTTAACAAGATCCACAGGGAATTCAAAAGCACATCCAAGTTTGAAAGCACTGTTCTAAGGGATTCAGCCATTCTCCCATTTAAACTTGACTGGGGAGTACAGAAATAGAAAAAATGAGCCAAATTATATCAAGATCCCTTACAGCAGTATCACTCTGATTCTATTTTGATAGTTATAGAATTTGGCAGTTCTTTGAAATTTGGGATAAAGAAAATGATTAACACTTACAAAAGGAATAAGAGAAATTATTAGCCTTGATACTGAATAAGGCACAAAAATGTTGATGAGAAAGTAAAGAATCTACTTTATCAATACTGTACATAATAGTATCAACAATACTTTGGAAGTAATGACAACAGGAGATACTAGAAGAACTACCACATACAATGTAAAAATTCAACAATAAAGATCTTTCAGGGAGTGAAAATAGAAAATAATAAAGGGCTAATTTACAAAACACTAAAGCAAAAATACAGAATTGTCAACATGGTTGCCACTGATTTTTAATTTAAGAAAGTATCTGTGTAACTGCAAGAATCCTCATCGATGAACATCATTTTCCTGCACCCTATTTTCCACCTTCATCTCTCTTCTCTAACTCCTTTCTTCTATTTCCCCCCTTCTCCCCCTTCCCTTATGTTTGTCAAAATATCCTCAGGAACTGCTCTAACAAATGAAAGGTGCTCATGATGACAGAAATTACTGCCCATGTTCATGAATCAACTTAAAAAGAAGAAAAAAAAATCAATGTGAACAATGATTGTGGGGGAAAGAATCTGAGGGGGGAAAAACCGATAAGCAAAGACTTATTTGACAGTGATACAGAAAAAAAAATATATCATACAAAGTCAAAAACAAACCTATTAAGAACATCATTTCAGAAACTGGTTCAAGATCAGGAAAGATTAGGAAATGAATGACTAAGAATTTAGAAAACTAATAAATGAGAACACATACAGAAGATACAACTTATACATGAACAGTTGGTAATGTGAAGAAAGTTAACTTAGAACTGAGAGAACATGTCAAAAGGTAGGGCAATAGCTAGAAGAAGAGGTGACTTGTAAGAGTGATACATTTTTACTACTGCAGAAAATTTTACATATTTACATGTAAAGAAGTAGGATTCTGAAGATGGGTTATATTTTATTTACTTTAAAAATTTTTGTTTTCTTTATTGATTTTAGAGATAGAGGAAGGAAGAGGGAGAGATGGAAACATCACTGAGAGAGAACATCAGTTGGCCTGGCCACCTCCTGCATACCACTCCCGGAGGATTGGGCCCACAACCTGGGCATGTGCCCTGACTGGGAATCAAACCAGCAACCTCTTGGTGCATGGGTTGATGCTCAACCACTGAGCCACACCAGCCAGGCAAGGTGGGTTATATTTTAATAAACAGAGCAAAATTATTCATCCAAAATAGAGCCATACTTCTGTCACTGATGACAATGTATTCCAATGACCCACAGATATGATAACTGCTAACTGCTAAGGCAAATAAGATCTGGGGAATATTTAAGGAATGGGATTAGGGAAACTTTCAATCTAGACTCTAAAGAAAAATACAGAAATTTAGCAACTAATTATGTGTGATATAATAAAAAGGGTGTTCTTGGAGGCACATATATTGGAATATATTAGTGTGGAATAATAATCAAATGAAGTGATATTTAAACTGAGTACAAAGCTTGGTAGGAAACAAGGTATATTTAGGAAAATTTTTCTAAGCAAAAGGAACAGTATATTAAAAGACCCCCAGTTGAGAAAGTGCTTTGTTTATGGGACTAGAAGAAAGTCATTATAAAGCAACCCAGGAGATGAATTTGAAGAGGTAGAGAGAAGCCAGCAGCTATGTGCATAAACTGCTACAACAAACCAGAAACAAATGACTCTAGCTTGACTGAGTAGCAGGAGAAAATGGAGAGAAGTAACATATCAAAAACTACTTAGGAGGAAGTCAAAGACTTACTGACTTCACATGGGTTGCTATGTAAAGAGTTAAAGATGATTCGGTTTCTTTCTTGAGCTATTAAATTTATTATGGGTCCATTTATGAAGATAGGAAAACTAGAGGAGAAGCAAGTCTGCAGAATTTAGTTTCCAATATGTTCTACTTGAAAAGCCTATCAGACATCAAAGTGAAAAAGTCAACTGGCTGAACCCAAGTCATTAATTTAGGCATTACAAATTTGTCGAGTGCCTTTTGTTTTGTTTTGTTTTGTTTCCTTTATTGATTTTAGAAAGAGACACACACACACACACAGAAACATGGATGAGAGAGAACACTGACTGTCTGCCTCCTGCATGCCCCCCACTGGGGATTTGTCCCACAACCTGGGCATGTGCCCTGCTGGGAATCGAACCTGTGATATCTTGGTACATGGGTCGATGCTCAAACCACTAAGCCACACCGCAGGGCAAGTGCCTTTTGAATGAAAGACAAAGTATCTTTAGAGTAAAAATATCTTTGGAATTAACCTAGCTTCATATTATCCATCTTTGAAAACTGATATGGTTGGCAGAATGCCTCCCAAAAATGTCTTTACCCTAATACACAAAATCTGTGAAAATGCTACTCTACATGGCAAGAGACTTTGCAAATGTGATTAAGGTTATAAACCTTAAAATAGGGAGAGTATACTGAATTATCCAGGTTGGCCCAATTTCATTACATGTGTCCTGAAAAGTAGTGGTCAGCAAGAGAGATAGGTTGATGGAATAAAAAGCAATTGAAAATTTGAAATGTGAGAAGGCTAGCACTGCTGGCTTTGAAGATGCAAGAGGGGAGCAATGGTTCAAATATAGGTGACATCAAGGGGCTGAAAGGCAGTTGCTCCTAGAATCACCTGAAAGGAATGCAACCATGTCAACACCTATGCCAGTGAGATCCATCTCACACCTCTGACCCACAGAACTGCAAGATAATAAATGTGTGTTGCTTTAAGTTTCTAAGTATGTAATAATTTGTTATGACAGCAATAGAAAATGAATACAATTGGTATGGTAACTAATCATATTTTGTATTTCCTGACCAGTCTAGATAAAATGAAATTCAATATATCTGAAAATTAGTGTGCAAAATATAGTAGGTACACAATAAATGTTTAACATTTTTAATTAAAGAGAGTATCCTTCAGTATACTTTCTTGATATATTTCTTCCTAAGAAATTATGGATAAATCAAAATCTTGTGTCTTCAAATTTTGTGAATTCATACTCTACTTAAGGGACTGGTAAGAAAACAAACTTTCACCCAGCCAGTGTGGCTCAGTGGATTGAGCATCATCCCATGGACTGAGAGGTCCCAATTCAATTCCTGGTCAGGGCACATGCCCGGGTTACAGGCTCAGTCCCTGGTGAGGGGTGTGCAGGAGGCAGCCGATCAATGCTTCCATCTCTCTCTCCCTTCCTCTCTCTCTAAAAATATCAATTAAAAAAACATATTAAAAAACAAACTTTCATGTAATATAACTATCAGCCTCACTGTAGTCAGATTCTTTTTTTTTTTTATCCTCACCCGAGGACATTTTTTCCATTTTTTGTTCAGATAGAGCGGGAGGGAGAGAGAGGAACAGAGAGAGAGAGAGAAACATCGATGCGAAGGGACACATCGAGTGGCTGCCACCCACACAACCAACCAGGGCTGGGGACAAACTGCAACCGAGGTACGTGCCCTTAGCGGGAACCGAACCCAGGTCTCTCAGTACCGCAGGCCGACGCTCCAACCGCTGAGCCAAACTGGCCAGGGCTGTAGTCAGATTCTTTATGTTGCATTTTCTTAAAATGGTCAACTGCTAATTAGAAACTGAAGGAAGCCAAAAAATTAAGAACAATTCAATAAAAATATAGCACACGTCTAACATTTACAAAAGGGGTTCTCAATACAGAAAAGGTTTCTTTTTTTCCTCTACTTCAAGCAGAAGTTTTCAAATACACAAAGGTACACACAGACAAAATTGAAATCTAACAACTATTATTTCTGGTGATATAAAATCTATATTATAAAATATATTTTAAAAAGCTAAAATAATGAGTAATTATGCAATAATATTAAACCAGAATTTTTTATAAAAACTAGCTTAAATATTGCAACTTAATATGATCTTTCTCCCCTCTAAATCAGCAATACAGTATAGTCATCTGGAGCCTTCAAACACATAAGCAATTCTGGTCAAGAGAGTTTTCTGGTTTGCTAACAGTTTTTCCAATGTGAGCATCAAAAACACATTTCACTTATTTTAAAACTTCTTAATAAAGCTGAAAAAATATAGGCTCTAGAATGGGACAGGTCCTGGGCCAGTGTTTTAGCCTCCTCTGTTATCTCCTATCTTATAGAATTGTCAAGAAAAATTAAATTATATTACATAAAGTATTTAATACATTTGATAAGTGTTTTCCATTCTACTAATTATTCTGGAGAAAATTCTTTCTGTTAAAAAAACTACCTTTTCTATTACTTATAAAATAGTATACAGAACGTACACTGACCTATTCTTCATGAGGGTGTCATCATTAAAAACCTCAATCACTATACAATAATGACATGAGGGTGGCCATACTCCAGATTTATCTGGGACAATCGCATTTATGCCTACTGTCCTTGACATACCCTCTCATGCTCAAGTGTCCCAATTTGGATGATAAATGATATAGTGACCCAAGATTTAAAAGATCTACTGAGATATTAGTAAGATAATTATCCTCTGTGCTTCCATTATCATCCTGTGAACATATGTGTATCTGTTGGTAAATGACTCCACCAGAGTGATCTTTTATAATGGTGAAAATTATGTCTTAGTAATCTTTGTTATTTCAGTGTTTAATACCTTGTTTGGCATTTTATAACTGTTAGATGAGTGAATAATGGACTAGAAGAGTATAAATTTTTATCCTACAAGAAACAGCCCCACACCATCCTGTGTTTTTCCTCCAATTTATATTTAAATAAACCTCAAGAATATATGACGCTGTCTTATTTGAGTTCTTGTACCTACGTGGTTTACTAGCCCTTCCCTCTCACTTCTCTCTTCATATGTCCTTGCCATGTTAGAAGTTACCAAAAAAATCAAGTGACCTGGAACTGAATTACATGTAAAATAAACAGATTCTAGAAAACAACCTATGGGCTTCTGAGGCTCTTTGTAGATTTAGGTTTACTTCCATATTTCCAAAAGCTAAACAGAAATATTACAAAAACCTAAGAGTAGTAGAATAATGTTTGTAGTTATATTTAATATAAACACTTACCCACAGGTGGTATCTGTTTTTTAGAAATATGAACTTTTCTCTTCTCTTCACACACTTCCACACTTCTGTCTGAATTTCTCTGTGACTTGTCTTGGGCAATATGTGACACATTTATATTTTTATCTTTAGCTTGTTCCACATCAACCTCTTCTTCAACTACACTGGGCTTAACTTTTCTTTTCTGTTTTTGTTTTATAATCCTTTTGTTTCCAGATGATTTTTCTGCATTCTTAGAATACATCTCATTTTTTGTAGATCTACAATTATTTTTCATTTCATCTGTCAAAGCACAATTTCTACCCACATTTCTTTGATCAGAGGGCTGAGATTTCTGTACTGGGGGAGCTTTGCCAGAATGTTTGTCATTTGTCAAAGTTGTAGGTGTTACACTGTGATGTTTTTCTCTTGATTTCTTACTTTGAAGGACCACAGTACTCTCAGTAGGGGATACTGCGCATTGTTTCTGAGGCACAGCCTTTCTTGGTATAGTAATCCAAGACCGACCAGCAAAACTATCTGATTCATCAATTATAAATTCATCCTCTAAATTCTTATCATTTGCAAGAGATGACTGAGGTGGAGCAGTTGCTATATACCTAAAAACAGGACTAAAAAAAGATGTTACAATAAATATAGCTCAAAAAATAGCTTTTACCTTTACTTACTGAAGAAAATAATCTACATAGTATTATATATATAGTAAAATAATCTACACGAATAAAATATACGTATCTTTTACACAGCAGTTTGCATGTCTCCTCAATTTTCCTTTACCCTTAAAAAGCCTTTCCTCTTTTATATTTCTATAGTCTGATCACAATCATTTATAACACTAATGGGATCACAAAAATTTAAAGCTGAAAGAAAATCTAAATATCAACTAATTTGATACCCACCCCTGCCCTCAACTGTATATTTATTAAAAAGTTGAAACTCAAGGATGTGTAAATACAGCCCAGATACACTGACAGATAGTCCAAAAATGCATGTCATTATTACATATAGTTATATTAACTTATATGTTTGCATAGATGTCTCTTTAGATTTCTTCTCATTTAAATTGGGTTTCCAGACCCAATTCTAATATAGTAGAGGAGTTCAGAGACATCAGTAGCATATGTGAGAACCCAACTCAATTATGACACTATCTACCCCATGACAGGGTTAGATGCCACAGGTTAAGGATTCAGTCCTACAAGACTACCACTCCCCGACACACACACACATACACTCACTTCAGATGCTAGCCACAGTACCATACTACCTGTGCTTTTGACCAATAAGCTACAGACTGTAGGTTCTCAACAACCCCCTCCAAGTCTGAATGCCAATAGTTAAGTCCAGATTGTTACCTGTACTTCTGACTAACTGGCTATACATGAGATTCCCAAAATGCCCTCCTTGGGTTTGATTAATTTGCTAGAACAACTCACAGAACTCAGAAAAACATGCTACAAGACCACTGGTTTATTGTAAAAGAATATAACTGGGAAAGAGCCAGAGGCAAGAGATGTATAAAGCAATTAAGATTCACTTCTAGTTAAAAATAGCATTCAGAATCCTGAGATATTGTTGTTCATAGAATGTGAAAGAAAAAATGTCTCAAAGGACAGTTTCTCAATAACTTACCTGGATTCACTTTTTCTTTTTAAAGTTTCTAAAAACAATGTTGAAAAACTCTTTTTAGCTTGTGATTGAATTTCATATTCTGAATTTTGTATTATTTTCTGAGATGTTTCTGATGGTTTTCTCTCTGGTGGTCTTTCTGATACTTCATCCACTATATCTGATATTTTATTCTCTATTTCTGCTTTCTTCAAAATGTTTTTATCTTCAAAGTCTAACCTGAAAGGTTAAAAAGAAGACAAGCTGAATGCTCCGTCTGTTAAGTTATAAGTTTTCCTGAACTCCCTTATAGTAACAACACAGACCACTTACAAAAATTTCCACTGAGCCTTTATTTAAAATTTATAAATACTGATTTGCTATCTCTTATACTAAATATACAAGGCAAATCACTCAGTAAAAATAAGTTTTGTATTTGCCAATAGAAAACAAATTAAAAAGATAAATCATACACCAAGAAAATGTATACCTTAGAGCACTAGTTCTCAAACATTTAATATGAATTTGAATCATTTGGAGAATCTTATTCAAATGCTAGTTTCTGATTTAGTAGGTCTAGGACACAGTTTTAGATTTTGTACAGCAGATTCTTAAATAATGCTGTTTCATTCATCTTAGTTGCATCATCACTAACAATGAAATGCCAAAAGAATTTAACTCCTATTTATATCAATTAGCCTATGGTAAATAGGTTTCGTTACACTTCATTTCACTTAAAGTCACACAACCTATTAATGATATTTAGTGATGACTTCCTGTATTATTAACAAGCTTCCAGATAATGCCATTCATTGCTCAGATCCTTAGCCACAGACCACACTTTAAATAGCAAAATCTTAAAATGTACTTAACTCCTTGGCTCCAAAAATCACATAAGACCCTAGACAGAAATTACATTCATTGTACAGGTCCCCTTGCTTCCTAAAGGCCAAAGGGAAAGTCCCCCAAAATGGAAATGCGTTTACCATAAGTCACCTTTAATTATCCTTATCCTTTGCTATGCTAGAAATGATCTGATACATACCTACCCTTATAATCACAAATAACACAAAGAAAATACAAATTGTTTCTCTTAGGAAATTAGAAAAAACTTAATCAGAAAAAAAAATTTTTTGCCACAGACAATAGAAAAGCTATCCCCAGCTTCTCTGAAGTACACTTTAAGACCTTCCTTATTAAATATAAACAGGATATATACTGAATATGTTATACTCTTCTCATAACATGCTAATATTCCTCAATACTTACTATAAAAATACATAGAAGAGTGAATTACATATTTTAATATAAAAAGTAAAACTTTTATAGAATATTTAAATTTTACAAATTCACCTTTTTTTGGTTTTAAGAGAAATATCTGTACTTGAAGACAGCATATTGACTGAATCTTCAAAAGTGTAGGTCTCTCTCTTTTGGCCAATAGATGAAATAGCATTTTGTGGTACAGATGTTTTTGCATCCAAAAGAACAAAAGGAGAACCAACAGGTAAGTATAATTCTTCATTGGCGTCATTGTGATGATTTTTGAATTTTGTACTTGACATTTTTCTTGAATCAGCTGTATTTTTAGAACCAACATCAGCTGCCAAAATTTTCTGATAAACTTCATGGACCTGAACTAGAAGAAAATTATATGAAGATATTTAAAAATTTTTAAATAATATTAGAACCTTTTTAAAATTTCATTAAAAATAATTTTCAGGAGACTCACAGATCATTAAGTTTATAATCAAAGATCTACAATTAAAATACATTAAGCACATAGTTTAAAGGTTGTAATTTATTAAATTAATGAACTGAAATATGTATTTGGTTCACACTCTGAATTTTAAAATGACAGGAATCCTAAAACAGAAAATTCACAAGTTTACTGATAGTCAACTTACTCAAAATCAGAATAAATTTATACTTGGCTAAAACAAATTAAGTAATCTTAAAGAAATTATGAGATTCAATCTTTAGATTAAGAGTCAGTAAACTAGGGCAGCTTGATGAGCACATATTTATACATATACATACACATATACAGAATAACATACAGAAATATATATAGTATACAGATATAGAGATATATAATAGATATGTGTGTATATAAAGAGTAAATATTTATATATATATCTTTATATATAAAAAGAATATGTAGAGAAGGGATGGGGGTGGGGCTGGGTGGAGGAGGGCAAAGGAGGGGGAGAATGGGGAAATCTGTAAAAAAATTCAAAAAAAAAAAAAAAAAGGCAAAAAGAATATGTACATTCTCTTTACCCTCAACCTTAAAATATAAAAGAAAAAGTAGAATGGCTGGGTAATATTTATAGTAATTCATACTCTTAAGAAACAAAGATTAAAAATTAAAAATACAGCCCAGCCCTGGCCAGTTTTGCTCAGTGGTTAGAGCATTGCCTGCGGACCATAGAGTCCCGGGTTCGTTTCCCACTAAGGGCACGGTACCTTGGTTACAGTTTGTCTCTGGCCCAGTTGGGGTTGTGTGGGTGGCAACCACTCGATGTGTCTCTCTCACATCGATGTTTCTCTCTCCCCCCCCCCCTTTCTCCCTCCCACTTTATCTGAAGATAAATGCAAAGATGTCCTCGGGTGAGGATAAAAAAATAAAAAGAAATAAAAACACAGCCCAGCTGGTGTGGCTCAGTGGATTGAGCGTAGTCCCATGCACCAAGAGGTTGCCAGTTATATTCCTGGTCAGGGCACATGCCCAGGGTGCAGGCTCAATCCCCAGTAAGGGCATGCAGGAGGCAGCCAATCGATTTCTCTCTCACATCTGTTTCCATCTCTCTCTCCCTCTACCTTCCTCCCTCTCTAAAAAATCAATGAAAACATATGTTAAAAAATTTAAATACAGCCCTGGCCGGTTTGGCTTAGCGATTAGAGCATCGGCCTGGGGTCCGGAGAAACCTGGGTTCGGTTCCCGCTAAGGGCAGGTACCTCAGTTGCAGTTTGTCCCCGGCCCTGGCAACCACTCGATGTGTCCCTTCCACGTCGATGTTTCTCTCTCTCTCCCTCCCGCTCTATCTGAACAAAATATCAAAAATTGTCCTTACATGAGGATAAAATAATAAATAAGATTTAAAAAATAAAAATTTAAATACAAGCGAAAATAGCTTTTGATTCTCAAATAAGATGGCATAAACTCACTTTTTCCTGCTTTTCACTCTAAATACAATTAAATTCCCTGGTAATCATCCATCAAACAACAATAACATAACTCTGAAAGCTGGAAGGAAGAGGATAGTTTGCTAGAAACCTCAAGCCTTAAGCAACAACAGACAATGTGGTTAATCCCCTGGGTTTCCTTTAAAATATATAAATACTCCCATTCTGGGCTCTAGAGAGGCCTGCTACCCAGAATGACCAATAATAAGGGGGGCGGGGGGAGGACCTGCATTCTCTGGCCAAAAAATTTAGAGAAGGGAAACACTCAGAGACTTTGTGGAAAACTCCCACTGCCACTCCACAACCCAATCCTTGGAGCTCTCCATTCTGCATCAGTAGCAGAGCAGCAAACCCTTAAGCAGTGCCAGGCCCCATTCCATAAGTACTATGGGACAGCAGCAGCAGAGTAGCAAGGCCCCGTGCCAACCCTGTCCCCTCTTTAAGTCACAGATGGTAGGACATATGATCCACAGGAAGCTCCAGAGTACTGGAGCCTCTGACCTTTGCAGCCACTGCTTCACAGAACAAGGTGAAATTTTGATCCACTGATAGTATTGACGCGCCAGGTCATCCCAGATTCTGCTTCCAACAAGGGTACCAATGCAGATCCATTCCCAGCAGCTTCTGACCCCAACTTCCTTGAGTAAGTAAGGACATCAGGATTCTTAAGAAAGTACCTCCTACCCTGGCCAGTTTGGCTCAGCGGTTAGGGCGTCGGCCTATGGGCCAAGGAGTCCCAGGTTCGATTCCAACAAAGGGCATGTACCTCAGTTGTGGTTCATCCATATGGGTGGCAACCAATCGATGTGTCTCTCTCACATTGATGTTTCTCCCCCACCCCACTGTTTGAAGATAAATGTAAAAATATCCTCGGGAGGGAGGGAGGGAGGGAGGGAGGGAGAGAGGGAGGGAGGGAGGGAGGGGAGACGGACCTCCCATCCACCCACATAATACCAACAAAAACTGAGCTGGAATCCTAGAATTATGAGAAAATTAGACCAAAATACCACTGCTAGGATTCTAAACACTTAACTGTCATTGAAAACAAAATTCTCAAAAGTAGGCAAAAACCACCACATTAAAGCAAAACAGGGCAACTATGTGCTACTAGAAAAGATTTAAATACAATTAAGAGTCTCCTAGTAACCAAAATGTCAAGGATATATTCAAAATGACTCATCATACCAAAAACGAGAAAAAAAAGCACAACCTGATCAAGAAAATATAATCAGTGGACACAAATGGACAAAGATGAATCAGATGTTATAATTGTTTAACAAGAATTTTAAAACAGCCATCATAAAAAATATTTTAATAATCAATTATCAATTATATTGAAACAAAAGAAAACAGAGGAACTACTAAAGGTATAAGAGTCACAAAAGAGAGCCAGTGTTTTGGATTTTCACCATTTTATAGGTGTGCAGTAGTATCTAATTATTGTTTTAATTTGAAATTCCCTAATGACAAGAATGATGAACAAATGAAAACCACAATGAGATACTACTTTACACACATTAAAATGGCTGTTGTCAACAATAAAAGAAATCAACCAGTGTCGGTAAGGATGTAGAGAAATTGGAATACTTGTGCACTGCTGGTGGGAATGTAAAATGATGCAGCTGCTAAAGAAATAAACAGTTTGGTGGTTCCTCAATAAAGTACCATATAATCCAAAAACATCTTTTTTTGGGGTGTACATCCAAAGGGACTGAAAGATGTATTTATATACCCCCGTTCACAGCAGCATTACTGACAATAGACAAAACATAAAAATGACCCAAATGTCCATCAGTGGATACATAGATAAAACATGTTATGTATATACATATAATGGCATATTAGTTAGCCTTAAAAAGACAGAAAAATCTGACACATGCTACAACCTAGATGAACCTTGAAGACATTAGCTAAGTGGAACAAGCCAGCTGCAAAACAACAAATATTGATTCCTCTCATATGAATTTACAGTAGTCAAATTCAGAAACAGAAAGTAGAAAGGTGGTTACCAGGGGCTATGAGTGTGGTACGGGGTGACTGCTTTACGTGGTATGGAGGTTTGATTTAGAAGATGAAAAAGCTCTGTAGATGGATCGTGGTGATGGTTGCACAACAATGTGAATATATGTAATGCAAATAAACTGTACACTTAAAATTGGTTAAAATGGGTCCAGCTGTTGTGGCTCAGTGGTTGAGCATCGACCCATGTACCAAGAGGTTGCCAGTTCGATTCTCAGTCAGAGCACATGCCCAGGTTGTGGGCTCAATCTCCAGTGGGGGGCATGCGGGAGGCGGTCAGTCAGTGTTCTCTCTCATTGATATATCTCTCTCTCCCTCTCTTTTCCTCTCTCTCTAAAAATCAATAGAAAAAAAAAAACAACTTTTTTTTAACTGGTTAAAATGGTAAATTTTGTTATATTATTTTACCATAATTTTTTTAAATCCTCACCAGAGAATATTTTTCCATTGATTTTTAGATATAGTGGGAGGGGAGAAGGGATACAGAAGTAGGTAGAGAGAGAGAGACATCGATGTGAGAAAGACACATCAGTTGGTTGCCTCCTTGCATGGCCCTGACAGAGCTGGGGATCAAACCTGCAACCGAGGTATGTCCCCTTGACCAGGAATTGAACCCGAGAACCTTCGATCCACAAGTCAACTCTCTAACCATTGAACTAACCAGGTAGGGCAATTTTACCATAATTTTTAAAAATTATTTTTTAAAAGGAATAAAGAACAAAGAACATGATGTATGTTTAAATATAAGCAAATATTGTGTAAACAAAAATAAGGTTTAATTGAGTTGAAAGATGTCAAAATACGTAAGTTTTATAATACAAACTAAAAGGAATAAAATATATAACAACAGCATGTCAGTTGGGAATTAGAGTTGTTCTAGTTACTATGTCTACATAATAAATAACTCCATAATTTGTTGTAGAAAACAACCATTATTATGTTCGTAGATACTATAGGACAGGAATTTGGCAGGGCACAGTAGGGATGGCTTAGCTCTATTCCATGAAGTCTGGGGCCTAGAATCATCTAAAAGCTTGCTTACTCATATGACTGACATCTGAGGCTGGCTATAGGCTGAAGGACTATTTCTGTCTATGTATATTTCTCTACAACTGGACTAGTTTGGGCTTCCTCATAGCATGGTGTTTAGATCCCAAAGGAGCAGAGGGGGAGGAGAGGATCATATCCTAAGAGAAAAATGAGGGAGCCAAGCAGAAGCCATATACTTTTTATGACCTAACCTTGGAAAGTAACACAGTATTGCATATGCCACATTCTATGATATATGATATGATATAATATGTAAAAGCAACCTCTCTGAAGGAATGGGGGAAAAGATGCTGACCTAAGATCACATATTACCTTGCTCTGTCAGTAACAAAATCCCAGGAGCAACAACACACCTATCATCCAGATCTTGGTTACTAATACAGTTCTCCAGTAAAAGGAACCACTGGCTACTTGGAAAAATGCCTTGATTCTAGCACAGGGAGAGGAAATACATAAGATGAGCCTGGAGCATCTCGTAGTTCTACAGGGTAAGAAAGTGTTCAAAAACAAAAATGAGAAGCTGGGTCGGCCCAAGACCTGGGTTGCAGGTTTAATTCCTGGCCCTGGTCGGGGTCCTGTGGGAAGCAACCAATCAATGTGTCACTCTCACATCAATACTTCTCTCTCTCTCCCTCCCTCCCTTCCTCTCTATCTAAAAAAACAATGGAAAAATATTCTTCGGTGAGGATTAACGAAAAACAAAAATGCAACATGTCAAAGGGGCATAGAGCTCTGAGCAGTTTGGCTCAGCAGTTAGAGTGTCAGCCCGCGGACCAGAGAGTCCCGTGTTTGGTTCTGCTAAGAGCATGTACCTTGGTTGCAATTCACCCCCAGCCCCAGTTGGGGTTGTGCTGGTGGCAGCTAGTCGATGTGTCTCTCTCGCTCTGATGTTTCTCTCTCTCTTCCTCCCTCTCTCCCTCCTGCTCTACCTGAAGATAAATGCAAAAAAAAAAAAAAGTCCTCAGGTGAGGATAAAAAAAAAGGGGCATAGAAGCCAAGGAAATAACTCTTAATGGCTAAAACTTGAACAATCTAAGTCACAAAAGTAATAAAATAGTATTAGATTACAAGCCAAAGTATAAAATAAAGTTCCTACCTCAAACTCTAGAAAAAGAAGACCAAAATAAACCTAAATCAAGAAGAATAAAAAAAACTAGAGCAGAAATCAATGAAACTGAAAACAGGAAAAGAATATGGAAAATTACTGAAAGAAGCTAATTCTTTGAAAAAGTGAATAAAGATGATAAGCCTCTAGCAAAACTGACTAAGATAAAAAGACATAAATCACCAATATCCAGAATTTAACAGTGTTTACCACAACAGTGTTTACCACAACAGATCCTGCAGCCATTAAAAGGACCATAAGGAAATACTACAAACAACTTTATGCTCATAAACTCAACAACTTAGAAGAAATGAAGCAATTCCTCAAGAAGCACAAACTATTGAAATTCTGTTAAGACTAAATAAATAACCTAAATAGTCCTGTAACTATTAAAAAATTTAATTTTGATCTTAAAACCTCTTAAAAAAGAAATCTTATAGACCACATGAGATTACTGGAAAATGTTACACCAAACATTCAAAGAAGAATTAAAACCAACTTTATTCAATCCCTTCCAGAAATTAGAACAGGGAATAATTTCTAATTCTTTTGATATAATGTGAACATTACCTTCATACCAAAACCATACAAATATAGCATAAAAAAACTACAGATGAGTAATCCTCATTCACTTATGTGCAAAAAACTCTCAATAAAATGTAGGCAAATCACATCTAACAATATATAAAAATTAGTAATACGTCAGAATAGACATTTATAGACAAGCACATGCAACAACAGAATCTATTTTTTCAAGTGTCCATGAAACACCCATAAAGATATAAAATCTCCCAGGTCATAAAATAAATTTCCACAAATTTTACATTGTTGAAATCATGTAGTGTATGCTATGCCATAAGGAATCAAGATTAGAAATAATAAGAGAAAGAAAACAGGACAACTACTAAACACTTGGATTAGCAAACTCCTAAATAATCAATATGTTAAAGAGAAAGATTCAAAGTATATTTAAAAACACACAGAACTAAATTAAAATGAACAGAAAACACAGCACATCAAAGTCTATGCCATGCAGCTATAGCAAGGCTGAGGGGAAATTTGTACCATTAAATGAATATACTTGAAAAGTGTATTCACTTAGCATGTTTCCAAGGTTCTTCCACATTATAGCATGCATCAGAACTTCATTTCTTTTTATAGGTGAATAATATCCAAATCCACTCTACATATATACCACATCATTTATCAATCCATCTGTTGATGGACACTTGTTTCCACCTGGTATTGTGAATAATGCTACTAAAAAGACTGGTGTACAAGTATCTGTTTGAGTCCCTATTTTCAGTTATTTTGAGTATAAACCTAAGTGTAGAATTAGAATTGCTGGGTCACATAACAATTCTAGATTCAATTTTTTTAGGATCTACCAAACTATTTTCCACAGTGGCTGCACCATCTTACATCAGCACCTCCACCACCATCCCTGGCCCAGCAATACACAAGGATTCTACTTTATCCACATCTTCATCAATAACTGTTTTCCTATTTTAAAAAATTAACAATAACAGCCACCCTAGTACGTATAAAGTTGTATCTCGCTGAAATTTTGATTTGCAGTTCTCTTATGACTAGTAATGTTGAGCACCTTTTCAAGCATTCATTGGCAATTAGAGAAATGGCTAAGTCCTTTGGTCATTTTTTAGTTGGGTTATTTTTGTTGTTGTTGAACTGCAGGAATTCTTTATATATTCAGGATGTAAATCCCTTATTAGATAAATTATTGGCAAATATTTTCTCCCATTCTGTGGGTTATCCTTTCACACCATGGACAGTGTCCTTCAGACTAACACTTTTGAAGGACATAAATATGTAAGACCATGTTCTCATGAAGAATACTTAATAACATAAAAATGTAAATTCTCACAAAATTACTATACAAATTAAATGCAATTCTAGTTAGAATCCCAACAAAATTCTGTTGGAAACTTAATAAAACTAAAACTTCATAGAAAGAAAAAAGGCCTGAGAATGGCAAGAGAATAGTAAATATAAAGAAACATAAGTGCCTTTATATCAGCATACATTATAAAATTACTATTAGTAAAACAGTATTATGTTGACATTAAGAATAAACAAACAGCCCTGGCCGGTTTGGCTCAGCGGTTAGAGCGTCCGCCTGCGGTCCTGAGAGACCCGGGTTCGGTTCCCGCTAAGGGCGCGTGCCTCGGTTGCAGTTTGTCCCCGGCCCTGGTCGGTTGTGCGGGTGGCAACCACTCGATGTGTCCCTTCACATCGATGTTCTCTCTCTCTGTTCCTCTCTCTCCCTCCCACTCTACCTGAACAAAAAATGGAAAAATGTCCTCGGGTGAGGATTAAAAAAAAATAATAATTAAAAAAAAAAAAAAAGAATAAACAAACAGCCCAGCCAGTGTGGCTCAGTGGACTGAGTGTCGACCCATGGACTGAGAGGTCCCAGTTCAATTCCTGGTCAGGGCACATGCCTGGGATAGGGGCTCAATCCCCAATAGGGAGCACGTAAGAGGCAGCTGATCAATCTTTCTCTCTCATATCAATGTTCTGTCTCTCTCTCCCTTCCTCTCTCTCTAAAAAAAATCAATAAAAACATATTAAAAAAAAGAATAAACAAAATTTATAAGTGCACTGAATGGGGACAAACTGCAACCGAGGTACGTGCCCTTAGCGGGAACCGAACCCGGGACTCTCCAGTCCATGGGCCGACGCTCTAACCGCTGAGCCAAACCGGCCAGGGAGAATGATGTGAGATTTAACATATGATAAAAGTAGTACATTCAGAAGGAAATGAATTATTTAATGAATAAATGGACCCGGCACAATTGACTATTTGGAAGAAAATAAAATTACAGCATCATTTCTCATTATATACCAAAACAGATTGTAGATAAATTAAAATTTTTTTTCTTTATTGATTTTAGAGAAAGGAAGAAAGAGGGAGAGATAGAACATTGATAACAGAGAACATTGATTGGCTACCTCCTGCATGCGCCCACTGGGAATTTGGCCCACAACCCGGGCATGTACCCTGATCAGGAAATCGAACCAATGACCTCTTGGTGCATAGGTCGATGCTCAACCACTGAGCCACACCGGCCGGGCATAGAGGAATTAAAAATTTTTAATTAAAAAAAAGATGGTAAAATGAGAATCTAACATATTATGCATACTATTAGATAAGACATACTTTTTAACAGGAAACCCAAAAGCTATAAAAGTTACATATTTGACAATGAAAATAAAAAATTTACCCATCATATGGTTAAAGATACTATAAACAAAATCTGTAATAGTCAAGGGATCATTTGGAAAAATGTCTGTCATACAATTTACTAATAAATGATTACAGATATTCAATTCAAAGAGCTCTCATAAACAAGAGAAAAAATAAATGGACAAAGGATATGAATAGACAACTCAGATAAAAGCAAATTCAATAGCCAATAAACTTATAAAAAAGTATTCCGTCATAATCATGGAAACAGATGCTGAAGTAACAATGAGATAATTTAATACTGATCAAACTGACAAAAAAAGTAGAATAGCAAATAATCAGGTAAAAGGTACTTTCTTACATTGTTGGTATAAAAAAAAATTGTAAAAGTCTCTTCTCAAAGTGTGTGCATGTTCAAAACACACATTTATATGTTTTCATTTAGGTACACCAATGAAGGTATGAAAGGATTCACAAGTTACCTCAGTAGGATGACAGGAGTAATAATTAGAAGCTTTTTCTTTTAAATCTTTGAATCTTAACCTCAAATGAAAGACTTTTCTAATTTGAAAAATGTAAACAAAGAAAACTTAAGAACAGCGACTATGTTTATACATAGAGCAAATGATTATGATGTACATCTGAAACTAATATAAGGTTACAGGTCAAAAATTTTTTTTTTTAATGCTCAAGAAGCCCAGGGAAAGGCTCACATTGAAAGCAATTAAGTCTTGCCCTGGCCGGTTTGGCTCAGTGGTTGGAGCGTCGGCCTGCAGTACAGAGAAACCCAGGTTCGGTTCCCGCTAAGGGCATGTACCTCGGTTGCAGTTTGTCCTCGGCCCTGGTTGGTCGTGTGGGTGGCAACCACTCAATGTGTCTCTTTCACGTCAATGTTTCTCTCCCTCTCTCTCACTCCCACTCTATCTGAACAAAAAATGGGAAAATGTCCTCAGGTGAGGATTAAAAATAAAAAAATTTTAAAAAGTACTAAAGCTATATAGTCCCTATAATAGTTCTTATTTAGATAATGTCTTTTACCACACCCTAGTAATCAATGTTTCTACCACTAAAACAAAGAAACAATAATCACATAAAACTTAGTATTATTCATGTTTTAAAAAAACACACCAAAAATAAACTTGAGAGGGAATCAAAACAATTTTATTTCACAGTTCTGCCTAGACTGACCATGGCCTTATCATTTCAAGTCAACACATGCACCACCTACAGCATTTCTAACTTTTTAAATATATCTAATGTATTACAGAATTGTACACCTGTAACCTATATAACTTTATTAACAAATGTCACCCCAATAAATTCAATGAAAAAGATAAATAAGTAAGTAAATAGATAAATAAATAAATCTAGTCAAATAACACCCATGGGCATGCCTCCAACCTGATTTGTTGACATCTTCATTTGGTTCTACAGTCAACTGCAGAGAGGTTCCTTTCTTTCTTGAAGAAACCGGAGATGACTTTGAATGTGATATCTGGCACTGAGCCTAAAAGATATACAACATTAGATCTACTCTATTAATTACCAATTCTGATTAAACACCTTTGTTTTTAAATTGGAAAAAAATTAAGTATTTAAAAAGAATAAACCAGCTGATAGAGTTATGTACTTAAATAACTACTTTAGAAAACAATTCTGTATTATCCAGTAAAGTTGAAATTTCATATAACCTATTACAGAAACAATGCTGCTCTGAATAGCAAAAAACTATTCTGATAGAAGAATGACTAAATAAATTATAGTAGTCATATAACAAAATATCACATATATAACAGTGCAATGAATAAACTGCAGCAACATGAATAAATGACTGTGTTAATCAAAAAAGCAACTGGAGAAGTGTATAACAATCCCATTTATGTAAAGTTCAAAACAGAAGCAAAAGCATGTGATATATGTATATGGTGTTTAGAGACTGACTTTATGCAAGAAACAGTTAACATAGCAGGCCCAATCATTTAAAGGGCCTGCTTATAGGACTAACCCCTGGTTGACACCTGGGCACTTTGGCTTTCAGAATGTTTCTTCCATTGCCAACTGATAGGGTGGTGTGTAACTATGCCAGCCTGTCTAGACTGTTGTATAAACAATTTATGATGAACACCTTTTTACTTCAGGGAGTTTAAAATTTTAGTGGGGAGAAATACCTATGTAATCTGTTCCCAATAAAAATGGGCTAAGTTTCAAAGGCTCCCCTAGGCAAAAAGACTGTACACCTTTTAGTACATTTATTACTGAAAGCAATCAGCATGCCGATGCTCTAACCGCTAAGCCAAACCGGCCAGGGCCTTACAAATGTTCTTTATGAAAAAGTGGCTATCATTTGGGGTGCCTCTGCATTCCAATTTGTCATGCCAGCCCTGAACAACTGACAAAAACTCTGCTTTCTCACAGTAGACTCCATTTTTCTGGACCAAGCTAAAACCCTCAGCTTTTGCCCAAAATTAGCAAACACTCTCAGGGAAAAAACTAACAATTGTCAACTCATCTTTTAAGGATTCTTCTCTCTTTGGAATTTTAGTTCATCTATTCCTTGTTCCTTCCATTGCTGCCCATGTCTCTAAAAATATTATTTGCTTGCATTTTATTCTTTTTTATACTAGCCACTGCAGCAAAAGTGCTGGCCTATTACAATCTGTTACATGCTACCCAAAAGAGGAACCTCTAGCACAACCCTGATAACAAAGCCCTAGAGGAGTTTCAGGAAAGAAAAAAAGAAAAAGAAAAAAGACTGTATTATTCATGAGCATAAATGCAAAAATCTTAAATATTAGCGAAGCAAATAAAAAAACAGTTAATACTTTGTGACCAAGTCAAGGAAATTTAAAATTCATTTAACTTTCAAAAATTAATATATCACATTGAAAAAGGTCTCTCCATTCTGAAAGAAATGGATGTGTTCATTTCCTGCAACCAAAGGCTATATTTTTTGTTTATTTGTTTACACAGGTTTGTAGTATATATTATTTCTAGCTTATATAATTATCTTCAATCATATTATACTTTTGAATAGTTTCTCTTAAATCTTTAGTTTCAAAAACTCTATTTGAAAGTCTGCCATTTTGTAGAGTTAAATCAACCTGTCCTCTTAAGATATATAGTCAATAAAATATTGGTTTCCCCATATAGCAATAGATAGCTTCGGTTTTCAGAAAACAACCAAACTTGCTAACCTAGATTAGGAACTTCAAGTTGTCCACTTTCCTGAAAACCAAGTATTATTTCAGAAGTGAAAAATAACTGTGTTATAATTTGATAATACAAATTCCCAAATATCCAATTTCAAATACAAGAAATGTCACATCAAATCACAAATACCTCCAAATGTTATAGAAAATCAATGGGAATATAAAATTCCCTTTAAATAATAAGACTTAAAAACAACTAAAATGTACCTAACTGCACTCATTAAAATATTAAGCTATGTACCAGCTTTTCTTTTTTACTTACCTCTCTGCTTGGTGACTGAAAACAAGACTCTTTTATTTTAGGTGTTGAATAAAGCACTGATTTTGTAGAATTTGTGCTAAAGTCATTGACAAGGCCTAAGAAAAAGTAAGAAAAATGTTTAAATGAAAAAGAGTATAAAATCTTTTGGTTACAATTAAAAGAAGCCTTACATGATACACAATTAGCTTAAATGAAGTACAGACATCAATTCAATATTCAAATGTTCCTAAAAGGCATCAGGAACTAAAGACGACACACAAGTTACTGAAGAAATATGTGACACATTTTTCAGAGCTTGTACAGAAGATACCTGCCATGATCTGTGTTTATTTCTTTGATTGGCCTATTTTCTTATTCCAGTACCTTCTGATGCTGACCAGTACTTAGAAAAGTTTTTGCCATAATTCACCATTTCTTTAGAAACTGATACAAATAAACATTATTTCAAGCTCTCCAGTGACCCCAAGAATTCTACACATTTATTTCTATTACGTGAAATACTTTCTTTTGTGTATAATTATTTATGAATTTCCAGACCACAGGAATCTACTCTAAAGAGAATGACAATTGTTCTCATTTTTGCCAGTATTATCCTCAAGATACCAGAAGATACATGAAGAACTGCACATGTACTAAAACTTCCTGGGAAAACATTTTATACTATTTAAATGCTGAAATATATTTGCTGCATTTGACATTAATATGACATATATTTATATCTTCAACCATCCAGACCCTCAAAGTCCATTCGGAAATGAAGCCTTACTTTTTTCTTCAAAGCAGTCTTGTAAGATTACCAGTATATTCTTGTTTTGCCTCATATTAATGTCAGGTGCCCTAATAAGAAGGAAAGAAGGAAAAATGTCAATATATCATTTCCAAAAGATAAGTTATTTAAGTTACCATCTACTTTGAAAATTCCCTATCTCCTCATTATAAATGGTTAATTTACTTAATGTGGAAAATATTACCTTTACCCTCTGAGGACAAAACAAATACTTGAGAGTCCCAAGAGTTCCCAGAAAAGTATGTGAAGTAGTATGTCATTATGTACATTGATAATACTCTTTGATCAAACAGCTACATCTAAAGCTGTTTTAGGCTACTGCTGTATCAAAGCAAGAACATAAACTTTTGTGAACAAATCCATTCAGTCCTAAAATGCTTTTTTAATAAAGACTCTATGGTCACAAGTCATAACAGCTCCAAGTAACATAGTCTTCTCCACAAGTTCCCAAATGCACTTTTGATTCAATATCATTAGTCTTAACAGTAGCTTATGAATCAGTATAAAATTGTATTGAGGTCATTGTAAATTCACATGTAGTTGTAACAAATAATATAGATAAGATACCTTGTTCACTTTATTGTTTCCCCCAAATTTCAAAACATTTTGCAAAATTTTAGTTTACTATCACAATCAGGATACTGATATTGATACACTCCACCAATCTTCATCAGATTTCTCAAGTTCTACATGTACTTGTTTGAGTGTATATATTTAGTTCTATGTAATTTATCATATCTGTAGGTTCAGACATCACCACAGTCAAGAACAGTTCCATCAACACAAGGATCCATCTACTGCCCTTTTATAACCATACCCACCTTATCTTTTAGCCTCACAGAACAAGCTGTATCTTTCTATTACCATTTAATCCATTCCATAGAATGCTTTCTTTTCCCGTGGCTGTCGTCAGTCATAACTGAGACTGCCTCTTCCGGGTCCATCATTCATCAGATGAATTTCATTTCTCATTGCCACTAAGTCATTGCATTGCTTGCATTACTATTTAATATAAAATAACTAAGATGACTATATTTAGTGGACATAGAAATCATTTTAGTCAGAGGTAACAATTTTTCCTTTCTTCATTTGAAAATTCTACTTTCTGAAGATGGGAAAAGCCATCTTAAACTATATATAAGTACATAAATCACCTGGGAGGTTGACAAAATCTTCTTCTGTAGCCATTTTTGAGATGATCCTAAAAATAAAGTAAATCATCAATTTGGTTTCTTTGTTTAAAATGTATTCAAATACAACTTATCTTTAAAGTATTTTCACTTCCCAACGTGAGCATGCCAGAAAATTGGTTATTTTATAAATAAATATTCATTGAGCAAATACATGTTAATTGCCTATTATAATACTGTAAAGAGAAATTCTTCTCTACTATTTCCAAACCTTTGCTTGTTCTATTTCCTCACCCTGGGATTTATTCCATCTTCTTCCTCCTCTTCTTTCACATCCCCCCATACCTTTTCCATCAACAAAATCCTAAGTATTGGGGCTCCCAATAATTAAACTTGGTTGACTAACAATATCTACTTATCTCCTTTCCCTGCAGGGAGATCCCTCTAAAATAATAGTGAAGAACTAAAATGGCATAAAACAACAATGAAAAAGAGAATGAAAGAGAAGAACTTCTACGACACACAAATTTAACAACTTTCTGGAAGATGGAAAATAAATGAAGCATGATAACTGAAGAAACAGAATGAAAATAGTAGTAGCCTAAAGAAGCTCAGCGAATACTGTCCTTGATAAGGAATGAAGCTGATATGTCCTTCAGTAGATGAATGGATAAACTACGTACATCCAGACAATGGAATATTATTCAGCACTAAAAAGAAATGAGCTATCAAACTATGAAAAGACACAAAGGAATGCATACTACTAAGTGAAAGAAGCCAGTCTAAAAGGGTACATACTGTATGATTCCAACTATATGACATTCTGGAAAAGGCAGAATACGGAGACAGTAAAAAGATCACTGGTTACCTGGGTTGGGGGTATGAAAAGGAAGCACAGAGAATGTATAGGGCAGTGAAAATACTCTGAATGATACCATAATAGATACATGTCATCCATTAAACATTTGTCCAGACCGATAGCATGTACACCAGCAAGAGCGAACCCTAATGAAAACTATGTATTCTGAGGGATAATGTGTCAGTGTAGGTTCATCAATTGTAAAAAAAAATAAAAAAATGCATTACCCTGGTGGGGGTTGTTGATAATGGAGGTGGCTATGTACGTGTGGAGGCAAGGGGCATATAAGAAATCTCTCTGAACCTCCCTTTCTAGTTTGCTGTAAACCTAAAACAAAATTAAGTTGTATTTATTTATAATCCTCACAGAGGCTATTTTTCCACTGATTTTTAGACAGAATGGGAGGGAGGAAGTGCGGGAGAGCGGGAGAAAGAGACATCCACTGGTCTACCAGGGCTGGGGATCGAACCTGCAACCCTTGGTCAGCCAGCCCACACTCTAAACACTGAGCCAAACCAGCCAAGGCAAAATTAACTTGTTTTTATTTTTTGGTATATTTTGTATATTTTTTTAATATTTTTTTGTATATAATTTTTTCTTTTATTGATTTTAGAGAGAGATGAGGGAGAGAGAGATAGAAACATCCATGAGAGAGAACACTGATCAGCTGCCTCCTGCATGCCCCGCACTGGGCATGTGCCCTGACCAGGAATTGAACCAGTGACCTCTTGGTGCAGGGGTTGACGTTCAAGCACTGAGCCACACCGTTCAGGCAAAATTAAGTTGTTTTTAAATGGCAAATTTTATTCCCCTTCTCTTCCCACCATATCCCCTTTTTTATTATGTAATGTAAATAATGGATGTGTTCGCAGAAAAAAGTACACACTTTCATACATCTTCTTGTGCACACCATTTATATAACTTTATATAAATGGCAGTGCATCGATGCTGAAGATTTTCTTAAAAAGGTAAATAACGTAGAAATACAAATTCAGGATAAGGGGTGATACGGTTGTGTCATACACGGTAAGGACAAGTGGAGTTTGAAATGTCTAAGGCTGAATACCGACGGAGTTCAGGAGCCCGTCAACAAAAACAGCCCTGTCCCCCGTCCTTCACAACTGCCTTCGGAAAACATCCTCAGTAACAGATTCTCCACAAACAAGCTGCTTCTCCAGGCCAGCGTGTTAGAAGCACAGACACACTTTTAAGACGTTTCAATCGTTCTACGGACAGATTATTTGGGAGCATTAGGAGCCAGATGACAAGATTCCCTGAAGAGAAAGATGTCATCAGAGCCGAAATTACAAGAAACCAAACAATACCAGTAAATAAACTCTGGCTACCCACAATCACGCCAGATCTCAAAAAATGCGCGCGGCTTTCTCACTGAAATCCCCAAAAGTCACAGGCTGGGCTCCAAGTTTCGTTCTCCCCCGCCCTGGGCGCCAGGGCCGGAGGGCCGCACTCCCGCTCGCCGGAAGCGGCGGGGACCCGCACTTACCAGACCCGATGCAGCCATGTTCAGGCTTCCGCTTCAACCGCGCTGGGCGTCTGAGGTGAGAGCCGAACCGGGCCGCGGCTCGAGGAAGCCCAGCACTGATAGAGTCGCGGCTGGAGCAGCTACGCGGCGAACTAGGGGCGCGGGTGCAGGAGGCGGCGGCAGGAGCAAGGGAACGTCAAGCCCACCGGGTCGCGCTCACGGCTCCCCTTACCCATTGGCTCCGACGTTCATCAACACCGGCGCTTAGCGGTCTCCGCAGTTTGAAATGAGCTGCACATGCGCAAAGCGGGCCGCGCAACTCAATAGGAGGAGAGCCGTTATGGGCCGGCCCCCTTATCGTACCCTCCCACAGTTCCGCCTTTCGCCGCCCCGCCCCACCTTCTTCCTGTAGCCCCGCCCCCTCAGCCTGTTCTCGGTCCTCCCTCCCCCTTCGCGGAGGCGGGGCATAAAGCTGGGCGTTTACTGGACTGCCGCGGTGTTTGGGACCACCTTGGCACCTGGAGCGATTCTATTATAGAGTAAGAAGTAATACTTTTTACTTTGTATTAAATGTGTTTCAAAATTTATTGCCCACAAAATGACATGTAAATAAAGATAATGTGCGCATGATGTCGTCCTAAAAGGGGTACGAGATCAGGAGTCTTGAAACCTGCTCAGGCCACTCAGCTGTGTCATCTGAGAGGAAATGTGGCACCGTTCTGGATGTTTTCGTCATTATAAAATGGGAAAGCTAAATTAGATGCTCTTATTGCTACCTGACCACGTTATGATTCTGACACGGTGTCCTATTCTTACGATTTAATGAAAGCTTGCAAGATAATTTTAATCAGAAAAGAATTACTTGTTGAATAAATTCATTAATCAAAAGTTGAGCGAAAGCCATTTTTTCTTTTTTCTGTGTGTGTGTGTGTGTGTGTGTGTGTGTAGGGAAGAGGGGTTATATGAAATAACTCTGAAATCCGACAAACCTGAGTTCCACTATACCGCCACTAATTCTGCCATAATGAGCAACTTAAACTTAATTCTTTTGTCCGTTAGTGGAAATAATATTAAAGTTTTGAGATATTGGGTTAATTCCTTTTAAAATCTAGGTGAAATGCCTGGAACATAGGAAGAATTCAATAATAAGTCATGCCATTGATGTTGTCATGGTGATTATTAAACTTGGTCTAGCAGAAGTTTTGGGAATCAGGCTACATTATATAACTTGGTGCTGTTACATTTGGTATAGATAATAATAAAAATTATCATTTATTGAGTAGTATGTACTATATAACAAGGTTCTATTTTAAATGCTCTCCATGCAGTAATTTAATTCTTGGAATATTTCTATGAGAGAAGACAACTGATATTCCCATTTTGTATACAACAGAACTGAGACAGGATTTAAGTAACTTGCTCAAGATCACACTACCTTTAAAGGTCAGAGCTCGGGGTGAACCCTGGTCTTCTGACTCCAGAACTGAGTACTTAATCGCCACACTTTTTAGCTCTCAAGGGAAATTTTCCACAAGCTCAATCATAGATGTAAAGTTTCAGATGGAAAACGATATTTCTCTGCGTCCACCAGAAACAATAACTCTCAGAGGTATTTTGAGAAACTTGAAATGCAGTGACATGCTGGTGTAGAGTACAGGGCACAAAAAGTGTCAGGCATTAACTGCTCTTTTCTTGAAAGAATAAGGAACAGCACCCTTATGAAAACAGAAAGTTATGGACATGCCATAGTTCCCAAACCAACTTTTCAGTTCCCTTTAGGCGCACCATAGTTTTAACATTCCAAAATAGGGTAGCTTGCCCTGGCCGGTTTGGCTCAGCGGTTAGAGCGTCGGCCTGCGGTCCTGAGAGGCCCGGGTTCGGTTCCCGCTAAGGGCACGTACCTTGGTTGCAGTTTGTCCCTGGCCCTGGTCGGTTGTGCAGGTGGCAGCCACTCGATGTGTTCCTTTCACATCGATGTTTCTCTCTCTCTCTCTCTGTTCCTCTCTCTCCCTCCCACTCTACCTGAACAAAAAATGGAAAAATGTCCTAGGGTGAGGATAAAAAAAAAAAAAAAATAGGGTAGCTTGCCCGGCTGGTGTGGCTCAGTGGTTGAGCATGGACCCATGCACCAAGAGGTCTCCAGTTCGATTCCCAGTCAGGACACATGCCCAGGTGATGGGCCCAATCCCCAGTGCAGGGCATGCAGGAGATGACCAATTGATGTTCTCTCTCACGGATGTTTCTCTCTCTCTCTCTCTCTCTCTCTCCCTTCCTCTCTCTAAAGTATGTGAATTAGATGTGTATATGGGAAATAAAGTACCAGAAATTTAACTTGAAAGAGAAGTAGAAACTTTTACTCATGATTTTGTGTAGGTAAATTAAATTTTGCAATTGTTAAAACTACATTAAAGAATATTTTAGCCCTGCTCTGGCTGGTTTGGCTCAGCGGTTAGAGCGTTGGCCTGCGGTCCAGAGAGACCTGGGTTCGGTTTCCGCTAATGGCACGTACCTCGGTTGCAATTTGTCCCCGGCCCTGGATGGGGTCATGTGTGTGGCAACCAGTCAATGTGTCTCTCTCACATGGATGTTTCTCTCTCTCTCTTTCCTCCTTTCTTCCTCCCCTTCTATCTGAAGATAAATGCAAAAATGTCCTCGAGTGAGGATATTAAAAAAAGAATTTTTTGGCCTTAAAAATTACACTCCAAAAATCAATTTGCTCTAGAAATTATAACACAGTTGTAATTATAACTTAAAGTTTGCTAAAGTGAAATAAGTTTATTTGTATAATTTTGAATTTTGCAATAAAAAAAAATCAGTTATTTTCTTTTTACTCTTTATTGCCAAATATTAGTCCCTCTGTTAAGTAGATTCACTTTAAGTAGCCTTTTAGACAAAATTAGATAGAAAGGCTGCATTAGACTATAATAGCCTAGTTAATAAAAGTGTGCTTGCAACATGCAGGTAGGTGGCAGCAATGTTCACACACGCACTCAGTTACTTTGGGACCTATTGGTCTTTAAGGTCTGCAGAGTCCTTAATTCCAAAGTGCTATATAAGTTGACTACCCTTTATGTTTCGTGTTCCTCTGATTTCCACCAAATAATTATGCTATGGGTACTTATAAAAAAAAAAATATTCTGAGATGTTCTAAATTAAATTACACTGACCAGACTGAGAGAGACAGAACAGTTAGTTTGCTAATGGCTGCAGGCCAGCTAACAAAAGACTTCTCACATTCCAGTTTTGCCTGTTGGGATTTTGAATTTATTTCCACAGATTATTTTAGCCAGGCACAATCTAATACCAGGGGTCTCCTTTTGTTGTTTTCACAAGGTATTCCCAAACTCTGCACCCAGCCAATCCACAATTCGTTATGTAGACTCTTATCCCAGAGCCGGCTCCACTTCACCTTCTCTCACCCCTTTACCTATAGCTCATGTAAATTCTTTCAGACTACCTCTTTCTCCTCGACCCTTCTCCCTACTTAATGTATAAAAATGCTTGAAAAACTCTTGGATGATAGACATGCTATCTTTTCTACGTAGCCATGTTGCTGGTGGTTTAGACTCCATACTCCAAGAAGGATCTTCTGGCTATCATTTTTGGCTCAATCAATTTTTACTTAAAAAAAAGAGTTCAGTCATGGAAGTTAAAGATTTTTAGTTTAACAGTACTTATCAACAAAATTACTGTCTCTTCCCTTACAAGGTTGCATGGAGAAACAGAAGTCATAACAGAAAAATATTCACAATTGAACTGACCCCCTTAAAAATTAGTCCAGCCCGGTCTGTGTGGCTCAGTGGATTGAGCATCCTCCCATGGACTGAGAGGTCCAGGTTCAATCACAGTCAGGGCACATACCCAGGTTGTGGGCTTGATCCCCAGTAGGGGGTGTGCAGGAGGCAGCCGATCCATATTACTCTCTCACATTGATGTTTCTCTCTCTCTCTCTCTCTCTCTCTCTCTCTCTCTCTCTCTCTCCCTTCCTCTCTCTCTAAAAAATCAATAAAAATATATTTTAAAAAATTAGTCCATATTCAACCCCACTCCCACAACTTAACATGAGCATGTATCCTAGCCCATCATTCCATTGGATCACCATTATTTTAGGATCAGTCTCACACTGGTTGTCAGATATTTTTTTTTTTTAAATACATTGTTAATTGATTGCAAAATGAAAATCTTGCAAAAGACAAATGGCTTCATAATATTGAGCATGCTACTCAAAAAATCCTCAAATTAAATGCAAAGCCAGAGACAAATACAATTAGACAAGCTGGATGATATTCAAGAGACGCTTGAAACATCAAAGGTTAACACCATTAGCCAGCAGGGAAATGCAAACCAAAACCACCATATGAACAAAATTTTCACTGAGAAAAAAAGTCACATCCAATGTTTAAAATGGACAAAAAATTGAGTAGACATGTCATCAAACACATTCAGGTGGCAAATAAGCACAGGAAACAATATTCAACACCATTATCACTAGGAAATGCAAACTAAATTAAAATGACACAACCATACACACTTACTAGTATGGCAAAAAATATATTTTTTAACTGACTATACAAAGAGTCAGTAAAGAGGAGCAGCAACTGGAAATCTCATATATTAGTAGTAGGAATGCAAAATGGTACAAATACTGCAAAACAGTTTAGCTATTTCTTATAAAGTCTAACATATACTTAACATATGACGCAGCAATTCCACACTTGGGTATTTACTCAAAAGAAACAAAAACACATATCTACACAAAGAATTGCATACAAATGTTTATAGCAGTTTTATTAATAATGGACCCAAACTGGCAATATGCTCATCAACTGGTGAATGAATAAACAAGTTGCAATACAGTCAATGGAATACTCCTCAGTAATAAAAACAAAACTGATTAAATGCAACAACACAGATGAATCTCAAAAGCATTCTACTAAGTGAAAGAAGCCAGACCTCAAAAGCTATCTGCTGTGTGATTCCATGTATGTGACTACATAAAACTATATGAACAGAAGTGAGATCTTGGTTGCTGGGGATGAGGAGGGATGGATGGAAGAGAAGACACTGACCACGAAAGGCCAAGAGGGAACTTTTTGCAGTGATGGAAATAGTCTAGGTCTTGATTTTGGTAGTGGTTACATGGTTATATCTTTTTGTCAAAATTCTTAGAACTGTGCTCCTAAAAAAAGGGGTGACTTTTGGGATGAATTATACCTCAATAATTATACAATCAATAAACCTGATTTGAAAAATTAGGAATGTTGGAGTTAGAGGAGAGAGCGAAACATAATCAAATATAATGTGAATTTTGATCAATCTGATTCAGAACAGAGAAGGTATAAAAAGCATTAAGCAACAGTGGAAAACTAAAATATTAATTGATTATTCAATGATATTAGGGAATTGTGAAATGTGTGTAGGCATTATAATGTTATTGTGTTTATATAAAAGAATGTCCTTACTCTTATGCCCTTATTCTTAGGATATACATATTAAAGCACGGAGGGGTAAAGTGTGATGTTTGTAAGTACTTTGAAACAATACAGTAAGAGAAAGAGACACAATTAAAGCAAATATGACAAAATGTTAACAATTGTTGAACCTAGGTGGTAGATGTGTAATAGTCTATGAATACTACTCTTTGAGCTTCTCTGTATGTGTGAATGGTTTCCTAGTAAAATGATGGTGCAAATGTAACTGACCAAAGAGTTGGTCTAGCCAGCACGGTTGATAGCCAATTAGGCTGAAATGGGGGTGCAGTGAAAGAAATTGGCTTTTATTTTATATACATTGTTTCTACACAATGGAGAACGGGCAGACTGTGCTGGAAAAAACAGAACTCTCGCATGGTTTACAAACAAGAAGTGTAATAGAGAAAAAAAATGAGCCATCATGGGTAAGGGGGTTGGGGTCCCAGGTCTTGCTAACGAGTCAAGGACAGTAAATCATTATTTCAGGCCTTGAAGTCAACTTCTGGGTCCCTCAATCTGGTTTTGTGGGGAGGTGACCATAAGGTCATTCAACTTCAGGGCTCAGGAGCTGAAACACAATTTAGAATGTGATGTTATCTTTAGCTTAACGAAACCCATACTTGTGACCATTTTAGGGCATGGCCATCATTTCTTCTTTAGCTAATAAATGTAAAGGAGGCCCTGGCCAGGTAGCTCAGTTGGTTAGAGCATTGTCCCTATATTCCAAAGCAAGGGTTCCATCCCTGGTCAGAGAACATATAAGAAACAACCAATGGCCCTGGCCGGTTTGGCTCAGCGGTTAGAGCGTCGACCTGCGGTCCTGAGAGACCCAGGTTCGGTTCCCGCTAAGGGCACGTACCTCGGTTGCAGTTTGTCCCCGGCCCTGGTCGGTTGTGCGGGTGGCAGCCACTCGATGTGTTCCTTTCACATCGATGTTTCTCTCTCTCTCTCTGTTCCTCTCTCTCCCTCCCACTCTACCTGAACAAAAAAATGGGAAAATGTCCTCTGGTGAGGATAAAAAAAAAGAATAAAAAAAAAAACAAAAACAACCAATGAATACTTAAATAAGTGGAACAAGTCAATCTCTCTCTCTCTCTCTCTCTTCTCTCTCTCTCTCTCTCTCTCTCTCTCTCTCTCTCTCTCAAATAAATAAATAAATAAAATTTAAAAATGTAAGGGAAGGGAATGAAGCTTACCAGGCTAGCTGTGAAGAAACCGAATTGAGTTCTAGGGGTACATATTAAATCAAAATCATAAGTTAAATAAAGCCTCTCAATTTCACAAAGTGATATTAATAAAGTTGCCAAAGTTCTCAAATATTTTTTAAAAAATATTATTCTTCAAAAGTTAAAAATGAAAATCTTGCCCTGGCCAGTTTGGCTCAGCGGTTAGAGCGTCAGCCTGTGGTCCGGAGAGACCCGGGTTCAGTTCCCGCTAAGGGCACATACAGTGTACTTCGGTTGCAGTTTGTCCCCGGCCCTGGTTGGTCGTGCGGGTGGCAGCCACTCGATGTGTCCCTTCACGTCGATGTTTCTCACTCTCTCTCCCTTCCTCTCTCTCCCTCCCACTCTATCTGTACAAAAAATGGAAAAAATATCCTCGGGTGAGGATTGAAAAAAAAAAAATGAAAATCTTAGCAAATTACTATCAAAGAATTTTGTCAGAAAAATTACACTTCAGAAATCAGTTTATTCCACAAATGATAACATAGCAATTATAACCTAAATTTTGCTGAAGTGAAATAAACTTATTTGTAAAATTTTGAGTTTTATCTTTTAATATAACATTTCATTATATTTTTTTACTCATTACTGCCAAATATTGGTTCATTTGTTAAGTATATTCACTTGAAGCATCCTTTTCTTACAAAATTATCCCCAGAAAGAAAGGCTCTACCTGACTGTAAAGTGCACTTGCAATATGCCGATAGGTGGCAGCAGCAATCACAAAAAAAAAAGCAATTTTGCTATGCAATGGGTCCCCAAATCCTTCATTTTAAAGTACTATATAAATTGACCAACCTTGACCTTTTCTAAGTTACTTCTGTGTCTATCATTTGATTCTTAGTTGTAATTATATTCTGTTATATATGCATTGTTTCTCTTAACAAGAACACAACAAATACACTATTTTCTGGGTCTCCTTTCTGTATCTCATACTTTACTTCTAGTCAATGTAATTCTTACCTCATAAAAAGGTGGCTTTGTAATTTAAAACAATGTAATATACAGATCATATGTCATAGAAATCTATACTTGAAACCTACATAATCGTATTAACCAATGTCACCCCAATAAATGTAATTAAAATAAATAAGCCTAAAGATATATACAAAAAATAAACAAATTTAGATTTTCAAAAGCTTAAAATATGGCCCTGCATTATAATTTTACCCTTTCAAATACTTAAATTACTTTGATGCTACTAAGCAGAAATGTAAATAATGTACATTTACATTTACTGACATAGAAATGTGTTCTAGACAGATTATATAAAAAATGTGGTTTATGGCCCTGGCCTGTGTGGCTCAGTTGGTTGAGTGTCATCTCATGCACCAAAAGGTCTCTGGTTTGATTCCTGGTCAGGGCACACATCTAGGTTTTGGTTGAAGCCCTGGTTGGGGTGCCTGTGGGAGGCAACCAATTGATCTTTCTCCCTCTCATTGATGTTTCTTTCCCCACCCCAAGCCCCACCTTTCCTCTTTCTCTGTAATCAATAAAAACATATTTTTATTTTATTTTTTCAAACAATTTTTTTGTTTTATTTAAAAACACACCACAGGATATCTTATTGTAATTAAAGATTTTTTTTTAATTGAGGTTTTTCTTGGATACTTTTCTCATTGCTTTGTATTTTAATGGCTTTAAATTTGTTCTATGATATTTATAATATTCTCCTCAGAGTTGCATGAATTGTAATTCTTTTTAAAAATATTTATTTATTTACTATTGTTACAGATGTTTCTCCTTTTTCCCCCAGTAACACCCTCCTCCCACTCCTGTCCCCCTACCCCAGCATTATTGTCTATGTCCTTATTTACACATACATGCATATACGTTCTGTGGTTTATCTTTTCCCACGCCCCCCCCATCCAACTGTTCTGAGTTTGTCAGTCTGCACCCCACTTCCATGTCTACGGGTCTGTTTTGTTCCTCAGCATGTTTTGTTCATTATATTCCACAAATCAGTGAGATCATGTAATATTTGGCTTGTTTCGCTTAGGATAATACTCTCCAGGTCCCTCCAGGTCATCTCAAAGGAGAAGAGATTTTTCTTTCTTATAGCTGCATAGTATTCCGTTGTGTATATGTACCATGGCTTTTTTATCCACTCATCTATTGATGGACACTTGGGCTGTTTCCAGATCTTAGCGATTGTAAATAGTGCTGCTATGAATATAGGGGTACATATATTCTTTCTGATTGCTGTTTCTGGCTTCTTGGGGTATATTCCTAGAAGTGAGGTCACTGGGTCAAATGGCAGTTCAACTTTTAATTTTTTGAGGTAACACCATATTGTTTTCCATAGTGGCTGCACCAGTGTACATTCCCACCAGCAGTGTGCTAGAGTCCCCTTTTCTCCACACCCTCACCAGCACTTGTTGTTTGATGATTTGTTGATGGCAGCCATTGTGGCAGGTATGAGGTGATACCTCATAGTTGTTTTAATTTGCATGGTTAGTGATGGTGAGCATTTTTTCATATGTCTCTTAGCCATTTGTATGTGGTGTTTGGAGAGTTGTCTATTTAGATCCTGTACCCTTTTTTTTTTTTAATTTTTTTTTTTATCCTCAACCGAGGACATTTTTTGATATTTTGTTCAGATTGAGTGGAAGGGAGGGAAGGAGGGAGGGAGGGAGGGAGAGAGAGAGAGAGAGAGAGAGAGAGAGAGAGAGAGAGAGAGAGAGACATCAATGTGAAGGGGACAGATTGAGTAGCTGTCACCCACACAACCAAACCAGGGCCAGGGACAAACTGCAACTGAGGTACCTGCCCTTGGCGGGAACCCAACCCAGGTCTCTTGGGACCGCAGGCCGATGCTCTAACTGCTGAGCCAAACCAGCCAGGGCCCTGTGCCCATTTTTAATTGGATTCTCTATCTTCCTTTTGTTGAGCTGTATGAGTACTCTATATATTTTGGAAATTAGCCCCTTATCTGATGTATCATTGGCAATTATGCTCTCCCATATAGTGGGGTCCCTTTCCATTTTGATGCTTGTTTCTTTTGCTGTGCAGAAGCTTTAGTTTGATGTAGTCTCATGTGTTCATTTTTTCCTTTGTTTCTCTTGCCTTAGGCGTTTAAAAGCATTTTTTTTTTTTTTTTTTTTTATCCTCACCCGAGGACATTTTTCCATTTTTTTTTGTTCAGGTAGAGTGGGAGGGAGAGAGAGGAACAGAGAGAGAGAGAGAGAAACATCGATGTGAAAGGAACACATCGAGTGGCTGCCACCCGCACAACCAACCAGGGCCGGGGACAAACTGCAACCGAGGTACGTGCCCTTAGCGGGAACCGAACCCGGGTCTCTCAGGACCGCAGGCCGACGCTCTAACCGCTGAGCCAAACCAGCCAGGGCAAGCATTTTTTTTTTTTTAAGGTAAAATTTTCTTGAAAACCTTTAAAGATATCTAGAAGGGGGGCAAAGAAAGAGATCAGTCCTCTGGAAGACCTCGGGATCCTCCGTGGAGCTAGGCCTCTTGGCTGCACGCTGCTCAGAGTGGGAGGGAGCCCCAGGTAGGTTCTGCAGGGAGGGGTGCAGGCAGATCCCCGAAGTCCTCGGTTTCCTGGGAGGTTAAGGCGGCAGTCTCTCTGGTTGTTCCACTCACGTCCTTTGCAGCGCCAGCGGCTGCCTGGGGGTCCCTCTGGGTCCAGGCTGTGGGCTGAGGCTCAGGACACTCTGGGCGGAGGTTACAGCTTTCCTTGAGCAGAAGTCCACACCCGGAGCAGCTCGGACACCACAACCCGCAAAAACAGTGGAGTGAGTCCAAGAAGTCAGGGCTGTGCCGAAAGGGGTCGCCCAGCCTGGGGTAGAAAGACAGCGCCCAGGGCCCAAAGGGTTCCTGGAGTAGAACTAAGGACTCCCCAGACTCTGCCTCCTGGGCTACAGAATCCCAAGCCTGCTTTCTGCAGGAAAAGCATGGGTGTGACATCACTTCCAGTGAAGTTTGCTCTGGGCCTCTTGGTGTGTCAGAAATCAAAACAGGGCAGAATGCTGGGTGTTGGCTTTGAACTTTGGAAAACTGGATGCTATTTTTCAAAGTTGGGTTGATTGTAGTGTGGGTTGGAGCAGAAGCAGAGTTCGACAGACTTCAGTAGAGGACACAGCTGGGCTGAGGCTGAGAGATTTCTGATAGAACACTTCTGCTGGGGTGGGAGATGATCAGGGAGACCCACCTACAGGGTGATGTGGTCCTGATGACACAGCCGTAAAGATCTTCTCTCCTGGGTAGGTGCGAATACTGAAGAACTAGGTATATCCCAATTCAGGCATATCATTCCTCTGAATCCATGGGAGGGAGAAGCTGGGGATCCGAAAGGGATGGCTGTGAGGATGACCAGGGATGGATACCCAGTGCTGACCCAGCTCCCAACTTGCTCTGGCGTCTCTGCTCAGTCTCCCACCTGCTCCTTGATGGAGGAAATAAACTCTAAAAGCATACTTTTTATTTTTATTTTATTTATTATTATTTTTTTTTATCCTCACCTGAGGACAATTTTCCATTTTTTGTTCAAATAGAATGGGGAGGGAGAGAGAGAGAGAGAGAGAAACATCGATGTGAAAGGGACACATCGAGTGGTTGCCACCCACACGACCCAACCAGGGCCAGGAACAAACTGCAACCGAGGTACATGCCTTTAGCGGGAACAGAATCCGGGCCTCCCTGGACCTCAGGCTGACGCTCTACCACTGAGCCAAACCAGCCAGGGCTAAAAGCATACTTTTAAAATTGTGGTTTATGAAACTGGGTATTGTATTAACTTGATTACATAAATATATACAAATAGAGAAAAAGTGATGGCACCTATCTAAACAGTGCTAATGGCAGATGGTAGAGTAGTATGTGATTTTCATTTTCTTCTTTATGCCTTTCTGTTTTGTCTAAAATATGTATAAGTAACTTTCCCATTTACAATAAGAAAAACAAAAAATATTTTAATTTAAGTATATATAGGACATGATATGTGAGGTGTTTATAAATTTAAATGTCTGTAAAAATATATATATATACAAACAATAAAATGCCAAAATTGTAACTTGCAGGAAATCCCTAACAAGAAGAGATTTACAAGGTGAAGGAAATAGGAAAATAAACTACAAGCTAAGATATGAGGCAGAAATGATGTACAGGTGACATAGAAAAAAATTTGACACATATTGTAGTGTTCACGTTTGCAAAATGGAACTAGATTATGGAGAACCTTCAATATCAGGATAACTTTTCACTTATTCCTATAGACACTAGAGAACTATTGTGATTAGAGGTCAGTTACATAGAAAGAATTCATGATAGCTAATCTAGATAAAAAGGGATCTACTATTAGGCATTTATCAGCTTACAAAATTATTGGGAGGGATTGGGAAATAATGTATTTTGGGCATTCAAGAATGATTCCCAAAGACACACTACAAAACTGATCCACCAAGAGTCAGCTGCTGCAAGCACAGTCAGGAATCAAATTGAAAAATTGGGAAGCTGATGCTAATGCTGAAATTTCTAGAACCATACTGACACTTGCACAGTCAGGAAGCCATCACAATGACAAAACTGCCCTGTCAAGGAAACCACCACAAATCAGAAGCCTTAATAACCAGGAAGCCACCTTATTACTTCTGGTTCCAGAAGCACACCATACCTGCCAAGACAGGTATTAGAAAACTGAGGTTCCAGGCCTTGACTATCAACATCCATGAACCTGGTGATCACACACTGGGACTTCTGATAACATTGCCACAGAAAAGAAGTGCCTACAGATTATTCTTTCTTCTAGAAAAACCAAAGGCAGCCTGAGAATGAATTCTGTCTCATCTCTGCCTTGCTAATATTAAAAGCATCCTAACTCCAGCTGCAAAAATATCTGGGAAATTGAGTTTTTAGCTTTTCAGCCTCTGCAGTAAAGAAAAGCACACTAGCCCTGGCCAGTTTGGCTCAGCGGTCAGAGCGTTGGCCTGCGGTCTAGAGAGACCTGGGTTCGTTTCCCACTAAGGGCACGTACTTCGGTTGCAGTTTGTCCCCTGCCCTGGTTGGGTTGCGCGGGTGGCAGCCACTCGATGTGTCCCTTTCGCATTGATGTTTCTCTCTCTCTCTCCCTCCCACTCTATCTGAACAAAAAAAATTTAAAAATGTCCTTAAGTGAGGATTAAAAAAAAAAAAAAGAATAGCACATTAGAAGGGGAATGAATGTTAAGCATCAAGCTGTTTTATGCCCTAAAGTAACACTAATGGATCTTGAATGAAGTGAAGGGGAAGAAAAATGTAGAGCTAATCCTCATATATATTGAGTTTGAAGTGGTTAAAA
The DNA here is from genome assembly GCF_014108415.1 of Molossus molossus. NCBI lineage: Eukaryota > Metazoa > Chordata > Mammalia > Chiroptera > Molossidae > Molossus > Molossus molossus. Next base: position 48,888,996 of record NW_023425344.1, read on the forward strand.
CTGAATTCATTATTGCTCTACCCTCCAAACTATCTCCTTATCTGGAATTACCAACTTCTATTAAAACTGCCACAATTCTATTATTTATCTCATTTAGAAATCTGTATGAGTCCTGTATCTATGTGGCATCCAAGAAATATTTCTCAATAATATAAATGTTTTCCTACATTACAAAAATAGTATAAACATATAATTAGAAAAACTATTTGTCATCTTAGAAAAAACTCTGTACTGAAATGAAAATTATAAGGTTAGCAAATGAAATCATTCTGACAGAGCTACTAATATCACTTCTATAGCAGTGAATTGTCACCATTGTTTTCTGTCCCAAAAGACATACATCATAGGAGTAACTAAAGTTACTAGAGAAGAGAGTATTTTTTTATGGAGTTTTCATTTTTAAAAGGGCTCTATTATAAAAGACCCAGTGATCCTGCTTCTAGGAATATACCCTAAGAAGCCTGAAACACCAATCAGAAAGAATATATATACCCCCATGTTTGTAGCAGCACTATTTACAATAGCTAAGATCTGGAAACAGCCCAAGTGTCCATCAGTAGACGAATGGATAAAAAAGCTGTGGTACATATACACAATGGAGTACTACGCAGCTATAAGAAAGAAAGATCTCTTATCCTTTGAGACTACATGGAGGGACCTGGAAAGTATCATCCTAAGTGAAACAAGCCAAACAGAGAAAGACAAGTTTCATATGATCTCACTTATTTGTGGAATATAATGAACATAACAGACTGAGGAAGGGGGTAGTCCCAGAGACGCGGAAATGGGATACAGACTGACAATCCCCTAAATAGGGGTGGGTGTAAGGAAGAAATAAACCACAGAACTTATATGCATATATGCATGAACAGTGGACATGGACAACAAACTGGGGAAAGGGCAGGGAGGGAGGGGGAGGGGGGAATCAGTGGGGGGAAAAGGAGAAACATCTGTAACAAAAATTAATTAATAATAATAATAATAATAAAAAAAAGACCCTTGTTCCATGCTTGAATACCTTGCTGGTGCTCAATAAATATTTAGTGTTGAATGAAAACATGTACCTCAAAAGCAAAGAGAATTTTTAAAGTGTTTTAAGCAAGAGAATGACTTAAAGAGATTGATTTTAAATGAATCAGAGAAGAAAAAGAGTGGTAAATAGACTGCTTAGAAGCCTGTTTTAACTCCAGCTCAGAAGTCACTTAGCCCATCCCCTCATTTCATAGGTTAGGAATCTGTGACCCCAGAGAAGTTAAGTGGTTTGTTCAAGGTCTCAGAGCTGGTTAGTGCAAAACCTGGCTTTTCTCCCTATGCCCAAACACTTTTCCTACTACATTTCCTAACCTACAAATTCATTATTCAACACCTAAAACTTGAGCTATCTGTAAGAGGACTTCCATTGTAATGGCACAGAGGTACAATGACACTAGAAATTGTGGACAGATCTAACTGATTAATAATGTTTCATGAGGATTTTTGCATTGTGAAAATTTTTGTTTTTTTCTTTTTGATTGTTGCTTTGCGGGTTTTTTTGTGGATTTTTTGGAGACAGTATTTGAACTTTGGTATATTAAGGATTAATTTGAATTGCAAATCAGCAAACCAAAGGAACTTAACAGAGGTTGATGAACTGGCTTTTCTTTAATTTTGCTTTTTATTGCTAAAAATAAGAAAAATATTAATTAGATCATTATTTCTCAAAATATTCCCATTTTTACATTTTTTTTCCTGTCATACAACTCTCTGGCCATAAAGCCAGTGACTGCTTTTCTCATATTCCAACCACTAATGATTCCCAGCATCCCACCTCCCTCACTGCTGCTGCTTCTTTTTTTTTAATCCTCACCCGAGGACATTTCTCCATTTTTTGTTCAGATAGAGTGGGAGGGAGAGAGAGGGAGAGAGAGAGAGAGCGAGAAACATCGACATGAAAGGGACACATCAAGTGGCTGCCACCCACACAACCAACCAAGGCCGGGGACTAACCGCAACCGAGGTACGTGCCCTTAGCGGGAACCAAACCCGGGTCTCTGTGGGCCACAGGCCGACGCTCTAGCCGCTGAGCCAAATCAGCCAGGGCTGCTGCTGCTGCTGCTTCTTATTTCTCTGTTCTCAGCCCTCCTTGTACTTCCTTTGAGTGCTACACCAGCTACCAGCTGCCAAGAGGTAGATTTGGTCACTTATCAAAAGGTTTTCTTTTGGCATTTAACTCATTTTTTATTACATTGAAACTAAAAAAAATAGTAGTTTTATCTAAAAAAATTAAGTTGGACTTAGGTTTTATCATTTGAAGATTTGAGTAACAGGAAGAAGATTGAATATAACATAAAGACAAGGCAGTAATTTTGAATCTTCAACTCCCTATTTCTGTTTTAAACTGTATTCATTTTGATAGTACACTTGAACGCTCTTCCCTGGTTTAGTAATAATCAGTCTGTATCATTGTACTTCACCCTGTAGACCATTTGGCTTCCCATATCTATGGCTGCAAATGCAATGGAAACTCCTGCTGGTGGGGGAAACCATGTAGTCTCTCCATTAGAAAGGGAGGATCAGCCTGTAGGTGCCTGGCTTGTTTTGATTCCTGAGAATAGGCTGGTTTAATTGTGGAGAATGCTGAGGCCCAGACTACTAAATCAAGAGTTTTTCTGAAATACTGAGTGTGAAATAGTAAATAGTGTAATATCTCAAGACCCCTGCAAAACAAAGCAGAATTTCTCCCAATGTTCCCTTCCTCCATTATTCTTTTTACAGGATTGAGCTAAATCCAGTCTCTCAAGGACCATTTCCCACATGGAACTATTAATTGCAGTATGGCCCTAGTGTAGCTCTAGAAATCGTACTAGAAAACTGTAGCATCAGTGATCCAGAGCTCAGAAAGGATAAAAGAACAAAATTAAAGTTTAAAATGTATAGCTTTCTCTGCCAAACTTATTTTGCCAAACAGCCCCTGGTAACACGTGGATCAAATGCTGAGTTTTATGCTTAGTGGGCCTTCAAAATGGACATGGGATAAAGAACTCCATTTTTCTTAAAGTTTAAACAAAGCTCGATCCTGAAATACAACAGAAATAGTCCGAATAAAAGTATACTATGGCCCTGGTCGGTTTGGCTCAGCCGTTAGAGCGTAGGCCTGCAGACCGAAGCGTCCTAGGTTCGGTTCAAACTAAGGGCACGGGCCTCGGTTGCGGTTTGTCCCTGCCCTGGTTGGGGTCGTGTGGGTGGCAACCATTCAATGTGTCTCTCTTACGTTGATGTTTCTCTCTCTCTCTTTCCCCCTCTCTCCCTCGAGCTCTATATGAAGATAAAAGCAAAAAAGAAAAATTTCTATAGAGAATGGCAGCATAGGTAAACGCGGTATTGCATCCTCCAAATACCACATCCAAATTACAGCTAAACTACAGAACAATCATCATTCAAAACCACCTGACATCAAGCTGAACGGAAGTCCTACAACTACGGAATTAAAGAAGCCACATCGAGACTGGTAGGAGGGGTGGAGGCGCAATGGGCTGGTCCCACACCCATGTGTGGCAGATAAAAATCAGGAAGACACCACGGTGGGAAGGTCCTCCCTGAGGACTGAGGTGTCCCCGTCCCACACCAGGCGTCCCACTCAGATTTCCAGTGCCAGGAAGAGGAGTCCCCATAACTTCTGGCTGGAAAAACCAGCAGGAACTGAGGCTCAGGGAGGCTGAGGCGGCTGGAGCCCCAGGCAGCTCCTCTTAAAGGGCCCGTGCACAGACTTATTGGACTCACTCCCTCTAAGCTCAGAGGGGAGGCAGCTCGAGGGGCACCAGAGACATACAGGGAAGAACTGAGCTGTTTGGCATTGGAGCGAGGGCTGGAGAGGGGGCTTTCTCAGGGACAAACGTGCTGTCAGAGGCCTTTGTTCCTTTGGTGAGCCCTTCCCTGGGGCGGCAAACAGCTGCCATATCTGGGACTCCAGCAACCTGGCTCACACTGGTTGCCCTACCCTGGTGATTTATTCAACAATAAAGATTTTAAAAAAAGAAAATTTCTACAGGAAAAAAAATGTCCTTGGGTGAGGATAAAAAAAAATTTTTTTTAAGTATACTATGAATTAATTTTTAGTAAGTGGAGTTAATTCAAGTCATGCCTTCTGGGGATAAAAGTGGACAGCAATTAAAACAAAAAGAAAACAAATGTGACCTTGATGTCTCCTCTAAAGTCCATAATCTCCAAATTGGTTTATTTCATCTTCTGGTGATGCTAATCTTCTGTTTATTTTGTTATTGTAATTCTAAGTACCTGTAGTTTACTCAAAGATTGCTTTCTTAAAGTTATCTATGCCTGTTTTTCTTACCCCATAAAAAGTAAAGGAAAGAAAGTATGTGTGTGTGTGTGTGTGTGTGTGTGTCCTGTTGGTGGTTTAAAATCGAGTTGGGACTTCCTCTTTGAACAGTTGCCTTTTCCTCTCACACAAGGTAGATCTCATTTTGCTTGAGACTGGATACAGTTGAAACCAAACCACACACCCACGAGAGGGTATGATGGCTAAAAAGCCCCCGAAACCAGCCCCTCGAAGGATCTTCCAAGAAAGGTTAAAGATTACTGCTCTACCCTTATACTTTGAAGGTTTTTTATTAGTCAAGAGGTCAGAATACCAGGTAAGTCCAACGATAATGTTAAACTAGAAGCTTCAATCTTAATACATTTATTTCATGGTGGTGTGATGTGACAAGGACCTCCTTGTTTCTGTTGGGATGAAACCCTTTTCCTGGAGCTCCGAAATATTATTCCAATTTTGCATAACTTAAATAGAATGTATGGCTTAAACATACGTGTATATATGTATGTACTGTACAGGGGTGGGCAAAAGTAGGTTTACAGTTGTTCATATGGAAAAATATACAAGAGTAAATAATAGTATAAGAATAAACTCTGACTTTCACGTACTCACAATTATAAACCTGCCTCCGCCCACCCCTGTATATAATAATATAAGATTCTAATATTAAGTACTGAGATAAAAAAAAAAGTTCAATAAGCTAAATTTCCAAAGAATTAATTTACACATCACAGAAGATTTTGGCTTAATAGATTAAATGTTTCCTGTATTTTCTCTGCAGTTTACTACTATTTCCATGATGACTTGTATCATTAAGATAAAATACTGTGATTGAAAGTAAACCTGCTCCTATTCTCAGTTGTTTGAAGTTTATTAATAAGGATCAAATTATTTTATAAAGTGTTAAACTTTTGTAAAAAATTGTGAAAATGATTAAAGTGATGCTGTTTAACATTATGTATAACAATATGTTCTAAAAATACTGTTCAAAATATTGAGTTTAAAAGATAATATTTAAGGTAATTGAAACATTTTAAAAAGAAAAAAAGATAATACTTAGGGTGCTTTGTGGGTGGTATGTACTCCACATGACATAAATATACTCTGTAAGAAAATTCACAAAGTGTCCCATATTTAAAAAATGTAAAAAGGAAAACATAGCTAGTTAAAATCAGTGCTTTTAGAATAGTAATTGTACATCATTTGAAATTAACAAGGTGAATAAACACAAAGTGCATGTTACTAAAGAAGAAAATCACTAACAGCTCAAATTTTATGAAATTATAATAATAGAAACTAGAAAAAATGTAAGTATTTTAAGATATGCCATAATAAGTGTTTAATAATATTTTTCTGTGGATTTATTATTACATGGAGAAAAATTGTATATGTGAAAACTGTAATAGTACATATTTCTTGCATAAATAATCAAACCATTTACTATTTGAGAGTAAAGACATGGTAATTTGTATTCTGTTATGAGTGCTAAACATGTATTTTTAATATTTGTCAGTTACATTGGAATATATTTTGCTTGATCCTATATGCTTTAAAAGTGAATTCAGTCTTGTCACTATGGGTTAGCCACATTGTTACATTTTGCCAGGAAAGAGGAACTGGGGTAAAGCAATTTCTAATTTAAATTTTATCATTCATTGATTGTTTTCCAAAGTATTTATAATAACTGTTTCTGATACCAGACTCCTTTTCATGTTTAAAGAAGGCATTCCATTGGTATGGTTAGGAGAAAGAACAAGGATTTTAGAGTGTCAGTAAAATATGACTTTACCTGATGGTTTTCTTACTCACACCTTATGATTTTATACAAGTTACTCGATATCCTTGAGACTTGATTTCCTCACCTATACAATGGAGAGGATACTACTTGCCTCCCAAGGTAAAATGCTGGGGATACAGTAGGTGCTCAATCTATTTATTCATTCAAGCAACATCTATTGAATACCTCTTATGCATCAAGCATCACACTTAGTTCTGGAGAATATGAATAAAACACAAAGACCCTACTTTTAAGAGACTAAGTTTAGTAACCTTACCCAATTACTACTGTACCTTTTCTTAGAAAGCATGCTTTGCCCTGGCCGGTGGGCTCAGTGGTTAGAGCATCAGCCACACACCGATTGGGTTGCAGGTTTGATCTTGGCCTTGGTCCTGGAGCATGAGGGAGGCAACTAATTGATGTCTCTTTTTCTCTCTCTCTTTTCTCTCTCTCTCTCTCCCCCCTCCCTTCCACTCTCTATAAAAATTTTTTAAAAACTCAATGGAAAAAATATCCTTGAGTTAGGATTAACAAAAAAGAGAGAGAAAGCATGCTTTGAAATGGAAAGAATACACAATAGGCATAAACATTTCTGATTGAATTAACTTGTGTTTCCACTTGACTTCATAGCAAAGTATCTTTTACTTGTATGTCAGGGAGATCCTTACAGTAACTCTTCTGGATAGAAATTATTTTATCGCATTCACAGATAAATGAACTGTGGCTCACAGATGTTATGATCAAGGTTCCTCATCCAATAAGGAACCTAGTTTGGATTTTTTTTTTAATTATTTATTTATTTTTTTGTTACAGGTATTTTACCTTTTTTACCCCATTGGCACCCCCCTCCCCATCCCACCCCCGCCACGTCCCCGGCTTAGTTGTCCATGTCCATTGGTCATACATACATGCATATAAGTTCTGTGGTTTATCTCTTCCCACCCCACCACCCCCTCTTCTGAGGGATGTCAGTCTGTGCCCTACTTCCATGTTTCTGGGTCTACCGTATTCCTCAGACTGTTATGTTCATTATATTCCGTATATAAGTGAGATCATGTGGTATTTGTCTTTTTCTGCTTGGCTTATTTCACTTAGGATAATACTTTCCAGGGCCCTCCATGTCGTCTCAAAGGATAAGAGATCTTTCTTACCGCTGCATAGTACTCCATTGTGTATATGTACCACAGCTTTTTTATCCATTCATCTACTGATGGACACTTGGGCTGTTTCCAGATCTTAGCTATTTAGTTTGGATTTTATTGGCAAGCACTTGACATCATCATGCTGCCTCTCAAACTAAAGTTCTAATTCCATTTGATCATGGGGTTCCAAAGGTTGGGGATATCTAACCACTAAATTCTTTATCATACTGAGTTTAATGGTAAACTCAAATCAAACAGTTGTATAATTGCATGAAAATGAGATAGTGACCTTAAACTCTAAATACAAGATCATATAATGACTATGAAGCTACCAATAAATTCAATAGTCCTATTTCAGTCCCTTCAGAGACTCAACATAAGTGATTGCTAAAAAATAAGGAGCTTTGCCCAGCCGGTGTGGCTCAGTGGTTGAGCGTCGACTCGTGCACCAAGAGGTCCCTGGTTCGATTTCCAGTAACGGCACATGCCCAGATTGTGGGCCCGATCCCCAGTCGGGGGCATGCAAGAGGCGGCCAATCAATATTCTCTCTCTCTCTCTCCCTTCCTTCCTCTCTCTCTAAAATCAATAAAGAAAAAAAAAAAATAAGGAGCTTTGTGCTACATGTATTTTATTCAAAAAGATGTCCCTCAAAATTAATTTTAAAAATATTTACATACCTTTGTAGATATAAATATATACCTAGATGTTGATTATTGAGAGTGATATTTATATGACTCAGATTATACTAGTATTCATGAGAGTTTATCTGAAACTAAATCAAGATGTGACACACGGGTCTCTCTCTCTCTCTGCATACCGAAGGTAAATTTGATTGATCTTAGGTTTGTAGCTGTGGTTGGAGTTCACAGGACCTATTGTTACTTGTAATCTTATTTTTCCTCCAGACTGCCTTTACTCTCAACTCAGTGCCTTTGTTCTTGCTTCTTTCCCTGTTTAATAAATCCTCCTTAATTCCTTCCATAAAGCTATAGGTTCATTTACCAGTAAAACTCCCATTTTTCCCTGGTTAACACTACCCAATTCATATCATTCTGTCATGACTGAACAACTCTGTAGTTTTTCTCAGGAACACGGATGGATGTCTGCATGTACATACAGAAGAAAATCAAAAAGAAAATCAATAAACCTTGACTAGCTATTAGTCGCTGTAGTTTTTCTGTCTGATGGTAGGTTAGTACTAATGAAGCTAATTAAAAAAATAAACATAGCTGGACTGGTGTGGTTCGGTGGACTGAGCATCGTCCCATGGACTGAGAGGTCCCAGTTTGATTCCCAGTCAGGGCACGTGCCCAGGTTTCAGGCTCGATTCCCACATGCAAGAGGCAGCTGATCGATCTTTCCCTCTCACATCAATATTCCCCTCTCTCTAAAAAATCAATAAAAATATTCACATGCTTACCTTCTTCCCTTCCCTTCCCTTCCCTTCCCTTCCCTTCCCTTCCCTTCCCTTCCCTTCCCTTCCCTTCCCTTTCCTCCTTCCCTTCCCTTCCTTTCCTCTCTCTCTCTCTTTCTCTCTCTCCCCTTCTTCCTTCCTTCCTTTCTTTCAGTTTACAGAATATCCTCTCCTCATATATAATCCCATCGAAAGAGATCTATTTTAGAGATTTTTTTAGATGTCACAGTGTCTGTCACACACACATACAAATCACCATATATGGATAATATAAATGCAAAATACCTGTTAATAATGTGAGTGAGGAGGCAATGGTTTTTTTTTTTTTATTTTAATTTTATTTTGTATTGGTTTCAGGTGTACAGCTTAGTGGTCAGACAATCCTATGCTTTACATAGTGGTCCCCTCATTATTTCCAGTACCCCAACTGGTGCCATATATAGTTATGACCATGTTATTGGCTATATTACCTACGCTTTACTTATATCCCTGTGACTTCTGTACTTCTTAATGCCTTCACTTCTTTCACATAGTCTCCCAACCCCCCTACCCTCTGGCAACTATCAGTTCTCTTTCTGTGTCTATGAATCTGTTTCAATTTTGTTTGTTCATTTATTTTGTTCTTTAGATAACACAATAAGGGAAATCAAATGGTATTTGTCTTTCTCTGACTGACTTATTTCACTGAGCATAATGCCCTCTAGGTCCATTCATGCTGTCACAAATGGTAAGATTTCATTCTTTTTATGGCCAAGTAATATTCCATTGCATATATGTACCACATCTGTTTTATCCACTCATCCATTGATGGGCACCAAGTTGTTTCCATATCTTGGCTATTGTAAATAACACTACAATGAACATAGGGTGCATATATTCTTTCAAATTAGTATTTTGGGTTTCTTCAGACAAATCCACAGGAGTGGAATCACTGGGTCATAAGGCAGTTTCACTTTAATTTTTTTGAGGAAACTTCACACTGTTTTCCATAGTGGTTACACCAACTAGCAATTCTTTTTGTTGTTGTTGTTGTTAGCGGCCAACATTTATGGAATACTCACCATGTTTCAGGTCCTATGTGCTTTACGTACATTATTTCATTCAATCTTCAAAAACTCTTTGAGGCAATAAGAGGAGGCTGGTTTCCCTACCTTAATTCTTGGTCCCTTAACTGTGAACTCTCACACACAAAAAAACACAGTAGTTATTATTATCAATATTGTTATTACAATTCAGTGTTTTTAATATATTCACAAAATTGTGCAACCATCTCCACTATCTAGGTCTATAACATTTTTGTCCTTCTAAAAAGAAACTCTACTAGCAGTTATTTCCACCTCCCCTGGCCTGTGCATTTCAATACCTATTTGTTGGGACTTTTCCTTTCCCCAGCTTCAAACCATTAAAACATGAAGACACAGGGATCATACAAATGAATATCAATTAGTTACTTTTATTATTAATCTAATCTATCTATCTATATGTGGCTTAGATTTAAGGCCAAAACTCTGCTAACATCTTACCTTAGATGCAAGTAGCCTTGAGCTACCTTGAGTCACTGTACAGGTGAAAGGCGATTGTGACGCCAATAGGGCTGCAACCTGTATAAAAAGAGGAAGACATCTGATGGGGCTGAAATGAGGTTTGGGCTCTTGCTTATTAAACTGCTTGACTGCGATGTGTCAGGTATATGTTGGGCATCTGGATTTCAGACAAGAGGAAGAATCTCTTTGCCCAGTTTTATAACTGCTCCTTTGGGGACCATCTGTTGGCTGCACCTTCTATCCTATGCCCTTTGGAATTGTTCTTTCCTATGGGAACTTGTTCTTTGTCAATCTGTTCATTACTTTACATGTGGGCCAGCTCTCAATGGGGAGGTAGGATGGAGTGGAAAGACCACAGTGCTCGGACAAAGAAACATTGCTCCAAGTTCCAACTCTGCCCCTGAAGTAGATTGCTGCAGTAATACTACCAATTTGTTCAAGCCTCAGTATGCACACTCCCTTTTGTAATGGGACTTTTCTGCTCCTTCTATAGAGAGGTTCAGTCTAGTTTTCTACTGGTTGAATCTGGTCTGAGCCCTGCTTTGGTAAACATGACACAAGCAAAGGATTAGAAAATACTCACACATTGGGTTTTGCTCTCTCTTGCTCCTGGGAATCCCTCTGCCAATATGTGAACAAGTCTAGGCTGGCCAGAGAATGAAACTGTGTGGAGGGAGACTCCAGCTGGGGTGTTTCCAACACCAACAACCATTTCCGATTCTCTGGTCACCAACTGGTTGTTGAACAATTCAGTTCAATTCTGAAAGTAACTACCTACCCAGATTTAGTGCAGAAGCCACAGTTTAATTAAGGGCTCAATCCCACAAGACTGCCCCCCTCAACCCCTCCACCATAACTTCAGTCACCAGTTGCAAGTCCCTGGCCTCCCACACTTCTGACTGACTGGCTATAAATCAGGGGTTCCCATGACCCCCTCCTAAGATTAAACAATTTACTAGAATGGCTTACAAAAACTCAGGAAGACACTTTCCTTACATTTACAGGTAAGGAATGCAAATGAACAGCCAGATGAAGCTGTATATAGGGCAAAATCTGGGAAGGTCCCAGGTACATGTGAGTGTTTCTGTCCCTGTGAAGTTGAGGTGCACCACTCACTCAGCATGTGGATGTGTTCACTAATTAGGAAGCTCATCAAATATCATTGTTCAAGAGTTTTTATGAAGTTGAATCTTTAGTCTCACCCAGACTCCTACTCCTTCTTGGAGGTCAGTGAGTTGGGCCAAAAGTTTCAACCTTCTAATCATTTGTTCTTTTGGGGACCAGACTTATCCTGAAACTCTCCATGGGTCCCATCTCAAGTCACCTCATTAATGTGAACTCAGGTATGATGTAAAGAGGCTCATTATGAGTAACAAAAACACTTCAATCACTCAGGTTTTGGGATCTCTGGGCCAGGAACTGGGGGACAGGGACCCAATATATTTCTGATTCCACCACTCCCAGTTGTTCTGCATTCCCAGCTAAAACCCCAGGCAAGTAAGTGAGGCCACCCTAGACCATTTGGTCATAGCCAAATATCATCATTTAAAGAATCATCAGCCAGCCACAGATTGATAAAAAATGGAAACCATTTACTCTTTAGTCCACCAAGTTTTAGGGTAGTTGTTATACCGTAAAAGCTGACTAATATAGCCCCTCATCAGCCATGAAGACAAAGGGAGAAAATAGTTTCACTAAGAATATGAAAAAGATGGTTGTAATTCAGAATGAATTTCACCTTGAGCTTCCTGGGAGCCAAAGCAAATAAAAACAATGGGTTATAGAGTTTCCATTATTTGAGAAAATGAATACAAACATTTTGCTGATCAAAAAAGGGATAAATGATGTGTCAGTATTAAAGAAAAACAAAACACCATAGTATAAAAAGTGGCTTCACATTTATAATCAAATGAAAAAATTTTCTTCATGTGATTTTCTTACCTTAATTCTCAATATAAATTCAGCTAATCCAGCATGTTACAAAAACTCAGTTTATTAAATCCTAAAGGAAGAAATGATCAACGTGTTCATGAAACTGACTAGAATTTTTTAAAACATACTTTTGCAAGAGCTGGGTATGAGGGTAAGTTCTTAGATGTGGAAGGATTTTATTCTTTAAACCCTCCTGTCATTCTTTTGTAATACAATCTTCATAGAACATAAGTTTCCTTTAATTAAATAAACTTTTACTTGGGTGAAATGAGAGTCTGATTAGGTTATTTACATTAATTAATTAATTAATTTCTTTTTGTTAATCTCACTTGAGAGTATTTTTCCATTGATTTTTTTAGATAGAGTAGAAGGGAGGGAGGGAGAGAGAAACATCAATGTGAGAGAGACATTGATTGGTAGCCTCCCACATGACCTGGACTGGAGCCAGGGATCCAACCTGCAACCCAGGTACATGCCCTTGACTGGGAAATGAACTCAACACCCTTTGGTCCACAGGCTGACACTCTAACCACTGAGCAAACCAGCCAGGGTGATTAAACTTAAAAAGTTGTATTTCTATAGAACCCATAGCAATGAGAATATATTAATAATAAAATGTTTACCACATGAATGAAATTTGGACTTCAAAGTTCAGCTTTGATGGTGTTACTTTTACTATTATCGGTTTTTCATGTTTCCTTGATCTATATAAATATATACTATTGAATCCAAACTATGAGTCATGTACTATGGTATGTACTTAATATGTATTAATTTATTCAATCCTTTCAACTGTCCTGGAAGGTAGATATTAAATGCTTGTCCTATGTCTTATCCTGGACCCTTAAATGGCCCCTCTTACAGGTGCAACTTCCACTGAAATTGCATAAAAATCAAATGTCTTAAATTAACGAGGAAAGTTTTAGTAAATTATCTATTTGAATACAGATCAAGTTACATCCTTACCTCACATCTTTTTTTTTATCCTCACTCAAGGATATGTTTATTGATTTTAGAGAGAGGAGACAAAACCATTGATGTGAGGGAAACATTGATCAATTGCCTCCTGCACACACCTCAACCAGGATCAAACCCACAAACTAGGTATATGCCTTGACAAGAAATTGAACCTGCAACCTTTTTGGTGTATGGGAGGATGTACTAACCGAGCCACCCGGCCAGGGCCTAACCTTGCATATTATATTAAAATAAATTTGTGAAGAGTTTCATTGAGAATTAAATGTAAAATTAAGCCATAAAAATTAGATGATTTATCTCAGGATAAAGAAGAATCTTATATCTCACAGCAGGTAAGAAAGTTACAAAGTAAAATATAAAAATAAAATAGGAAAATAGTTGAATATCACACTGATGCTTATGATTTCTTTCCCACAGGGATACACACGTTATTGGACAGAGTTGAGAGGAACTACACTTTTCTTTTATAATGACAAAAAAAGTACAATAGTAAGTAGTTATCATATTCAGCCAATTCACTTTTTTTTCCAATACACACTTGTCATATAGTTTATTATTCATTATGATTTTCTGTCTTCCAAGAATAGAAATGTTCTACTAAATCCGCCTCAAATAAGAATATTTATATCTGTGAGGGCTATTAATTATAAGAACAATAGTAGCAAAATTTTCTGGGCAACTCAGAAGAAGGTATTAACTCATATTTTAAACTTTGCATTCTTTCTCATCCTGATAATAAAACTTGGTTGAAAAGTAGAAATTTTAGCTATAAACCTGGACACGGTGCCTAATGCCAGGAGATAACCTTAATTTCCCCTCTTTAAATCTTGCTGTCACATGGAATTATAACCTGAAAGGAACTAGATGATCCCCAAAGCCTCACAACATACAATACATCACAATTTGTTTTTTTTGGGAAAGACAAAAACATCCACCACCAATGAGGACTTGTAAGAACTCAAGCATGAGAAAAACAATGAAGGGATTCTGATATTTATGTATTCATATTAATTTCAAATAATTGATATGCTTTTCACATTTTCCACACAAAAAAATTGAAAGGTGATTGTGTATTTCATTCTTCCCCACAAATAAAGTGTAGTATTTTAGTAGCAAATGCTTGCTTACCTTGAAACACTATGCCTATGATCCAGTAATTTGGACCATGCATGTGGTAGCCCATACTCCTTAAAACATCATTATTACACATCCAGATCTTATGAAAGAAACAGAAAAAGAGCCTGTATTCCACCTGCAAGCAGTAGTGGTAAACTAACCACAAGTCATTAAAAAAAAAAGGTTATCTTTCACCAGACTTCTGGGTTTATATAAAGGTGTTTTCAAATACTGTATTAAATTTTAACAAAACTAGTTTCTCTGTTGTGCCTTCCAACTTCCCACTGATGTCAGTAAAAATGTAAAGACCCTGGTCTAACCCTTGTATAATACACATTGTAAGTGAGAGAGTTCATAGTTATTCCTCACTTCAAGAGGCAGTATGCTTAGTGTTGAGAGCCTGGTCTTCAGATAGACTACCTGGGTTTTTATTCTGGTCCTGCCACTGTTCACTGTGTCTACTTGGTATCTTGGGCTACTTACCTAACCTCTCTTCATCTCAGTGTATAAGAGGGAACTGGCAGGAAACAGTTGACTTCTCAAATTGGGCAATTTGAAGAGAATTTAATAAAGATGCAATACTCAAAACAGTGGACAGGATGTAGGAAAACCACAAAGGATAGTATAGAACCCTGAGGCTAGTAACGTCTAAGAATACAGGAAAGCATGGCAGAATAGTGGGGAGAGTTGTATGAAGACGACTGCTTTGAGAGGAGTATGATCTTTGATTCAGAGAGCAGTTCATAGAGTCATAAATACCTGACTTCACTCTCCTCACTCTGTCTTCTGCCATTGTTCACCAGCAGTTCAAACCAACAGAAAGTCAGAGGGTGAGGGTGCTCATAATGCTGTCCATATAGGGCCCTACCCTGTTGCATAGTGTTGGGGGATGAACGGATAAACGTGAATCTAGAGGAGCACATAAAAGATTTCCAACACACTCAGTTTCAAATCTCTGAAATTAGGAAAATATAGCCTCTTATAAGGTTATCAAAAGGATTAAATGATAGTAAATGTAAGGCACAGAGGAAGCATTCATGCATTTTATGTGTATTACCTCATTTAATTCTCACAACTCTGCAGAGTAGGTACTACTTTAACCCCCACTTTATAGAACTTAGTAGTCAAGTTTAAAGATTAAGAAATTGTACAAAATCAGAGAGCTAATGGAAGGGGTACAATCCAAGTCTTGCAGCATTCTTAACTACTATGCCATGAAGAAACTTATAATAAAATGGTGCAGAATTGCCCATCTACCAATTGTATTAAAAAAGAATGTGGAATTGCAGGGGGTGGGGTGCGGGGGACAGTCTCAGGAGAAAGCCCAGGAATGGAATAGGTGAGAACTGTAGATATTCAGCCTATGAGAGGGGAGAATTTCAAGCTGCATTTAAATATTTGAAAGGCTGCCCTGGCCGGTTTGGCTCAGCAGTTAGAGCGTCGTCCTGCGGACCAGAAAGTCCTGGGTTCGGTTCCCGCTAAGGGCACGTACCTTGGTTGCAGTTTGTCCCCGGCCTCAGTTGGGGGTCGTGTGGGTGGCAACCAGTAGATGTGTCTCTCTCACATCGATGTTTCTCTCTCTCTTCCTCCCTCTCTCCCTCCTCCTCTGAAGATAAATGCAAAAATGTCCTCGGGTGAGGATAAAAAAATATTTGAAAGGCTGTCAGAAAGTCATATGAAAGAGTTACTGAATTTGTTTAGTGTTACTAAGAGAGTAGGACCGAAAGATGAAAATTGCCTGAAGGAAAACTGTGACTTAATACAAAAATAGTAGGCAAAGCTGCATAGAGGCATGAGTTGCATGTTGTTTGAGATGTTCATAGGCTGGATTGCTCCGTGGAGGGATAGCCTGAAGGAGATTCAAGCATGCTGGTAGCTAGATTAGACAGACAGATGACCTTCAAGGCTCTTTTCAACACTACAATTAAAACAAAAAGATATGACTTCCTTTTTTCTAATCAATAGATCAGCACTATCTAACTGGGCCACTTCTTCCTTACTTGCTTCCTCTGGTCTCAGCAAAATTCACTGAGCTTAATCTAGACAATACATTAGAAAAAAGATTCTGGTGTAATTTAAAATTCTGTCCTCCCCTTATATTTCTCCTACATTTAATGCTTCTTTATTCATTGAAAATAAATAGCCAACCCAAACTTATCCTCAAACTTATCAATATAGAATAGCTCCGGAAATTTTTTTTTTTTTTATCCTCACCCGAGGACATTTTTCCATTTTCTGCTCAGGTAGAGTGGGAGGGAGAGAGAGGAACAGAGAGAGAGAGAGAAACATCGATGTGAAAGGAACACATCGAGTGGCTGCCACCCGCATGACCAACCAGGGCCGGGGACAAACTGCAACCAAGGCACGCGCCCCTAGCGGGAACCGAACCCGGGTCTCTCAGGACCGCAGGCCGACGCTCTAACCGCTGAGCCAAACCGGCCAGGGCTGGAAATTTTTATTAATGCTTTTATGTCCTACTTTATTCAGAAAAATAATATAAGACTTATAAGAATATAGTAAAAAGTTATATTAAGCATAAAAGAGAGAAAAATGAAAAGAGATTAAAAAGTTTAAAATGAAGTTAATTTAGCAAAAACAAAATTATACCCTAAAAATGCTACAATCCTTCCTAGAGGTAGTTCTAATCTTTCTAATACTAGAGATCAAGTCTGGCTAGTTATATATAAACTGGCCTATATAGACTAATTCCTCAGAATAAATATTTTTATTATACTGTGATAAGATAGTAATTTCTTAATAGGATCCTCATAACCAGTAGTATGTGATAAGTGTTAAATTACTTATCACATACTACTGGAAAAATATATGTATATAAATTTACTATAAATATTATTTACACAAAGAATGTGTAGTGCAAATACATAATACTCTATTGTAATTTTCATATAAGCAATTGATTCTCATAGAATGTTTTTGATAATTTTTCTGAACTCATATCCAAATTGCAATTCAATCATCATATGACAAATGGAGTTGTTTTCCAATATGCTGTTTTCGTAATAAATTTATTGTCATTAAATATAATAGTTGACCTTTATGTTGGCTAATATTTTTGCTTACATTAACAAACAAATAAGAGGAAAGTAAAACAATTATGTATGTCAACACTTCACCTATTTTTCAATGATGTGAGCAACCTCTTTGCTAAATAACAGTTTTTGAATTATAGAATAATATTTTGTCTATTTTTTGTTTTGTTCAAAATAAGTTTCAGACACAAATTCATCTGCATTATTAACATTATCTCTTTCACTTTCTTAAGTCTAGATAAGAAGCCAGCGAACTATAGCCCTTGAGCCAAATATAGCCTGTGGCCCAATTTTATATACTATAAGCTAAGAATGTTTTTATACTTATAAAGTATTGTTAAAAAAAGAATTAGAAGCCCGGCTGGTGTGGCTCAGTGACTGAGCATTGACCCATACACCAAGAGGTCACCGGTTCGATTCTCGGTCAGGGCACTTGCCCAGGTTGTGGGCCAAATACCCAGTGGGGTGCGTGCAGGAGGCGGCCAATCAATGCTCTCTCTCATTGATGTTTCTATCTCTCTCTCCCTCTCCCTTCCTCTCTCTCTAAAATCAATAAAGAAGAAAAGAAATTTTTAAAAAGAGAAGAATTTACAAGAGAGACTGTATGTGGTCCATAAAGCCTAAAACATTTGCTATCTGCATTTTGCAGAAAAACATTGTTGGTCTCTGGGACAATTATAAAACAATAAATCAAACCCTAATTTGTAAGTTTTGTCAATTACCATGGTGTAAATACTCCCACCATGGCTGATTTCAATCTATCATGTGACCACACTGAAAATGGAGGTGGGAAGAAAGGCAAGGTAGAACAACATTATATAGTATTTCCACCACACGGAAATGAAGATGTAAGTAACTTTAAGAGCATATTATGTGGAAATATAATTAGAAAATAATAAATTTTGAATTTCAGCTACCTTTGTTTTTAATTAATTATTTATATGTTTATATAATTTAACTTTTAATAAAGGTTATATTTAAGAACCAGCTAGCCCTGGCCGGTTTGGCTCAGAAGTAGAGCATCAGCCTGCAGTCCAGAGACACCCAGGTTCAGTTCCCATTAAGGGCACGTACCTTGGTTGCAGTTTGTCCCCGGCCCCGGTTGGGTTGTGCGGGTGGCAGGCATTCGATGTGTCCCTTTCACATCAATGTTTCTCTCTCTTTCTCTTCCTCTCTCTCCCTCCCACTCTATCTGAACAAAAAATGGAAAAAATGTCCCCAGGTGAGGATAAAAAAAAAGAACCAGCTAGCAAAAATCCCGAAAGTGTAACAAATCAGCTTTTGCAAACCGGTATCAGCCAGCTCCAGCAAACCACCACATAATACATTTCCACATCCCCTCTGGGTTGGGGAGGGGTGACATATTAAAAACCAGAATATCATGCAAAGTATAAATCAGTTGAAAGGAAGACATTATTTACTTTCCTTCCTACTAAAACTAATGTATGTTACCCGTGAAATAATTTAACGAGATTTTTCCCTTTATCTTTGCAGTATGTTGATAAGTTAGACCTAATAGACCTCACATGCCTTACTGAGCAGAATTCAACTGACAAGAATTGTGCAAAATTCACCCTTGTTTTGCCAAAAGAAGAAGTGCAACTGAAGGTGAGTGAGGAGAAGCAATTAGTTTGAAACAAGTGGTGGTTATAAATAGCATTCACCTCTTCACAGCCTACTGCCCGATTTAAAGAGAAAATTATGGGAGTGCTAAATTCTATACTTTGTTAATATTTCTTGCCTTTTGCCAAGAACTACAGTTTTCTAAACAGGGATTTAAAAGTGCATGTTCACTTGTTTAGTATACAAGCACAGTGAAACCATACACTTTGTCCTGTGACAAAGTCAGTGATCCCACCTGGTGTTTTTTGAAAGTTGTCCTTGAATTGGTATTCAAAAATTTGGCACTTACTAAGTTCCCAGGTGATTCTGAGACATGTCCAACATGATGCATATTTGGAATTAGACAAACCCATATTTCACAAATTGAGAAACATTCTGCAAGGCAGTTGGCCTATACTCTTAAGAGCCAAAGAAAGACAGGACACCTGTTGCAATTACAGAAACCACAGTCATAACAACTAAATGCAACATGTGATCTGGTTTGGAGCCTGAATCAGAAAGGAAAAAAACAAATACACAAAAACCCAAAAGCTATAAAGAACATTATTGAGATAATTAGAAAAATTTGAAGAACTGTATATAAGATATACACAATTTATAAAACATGGTATTAAAATTTATTAATTAAAACTCTAGACTCCACAACAGCAAAGATTTGTACACCCAGCTTTCAAAGTGAGCCAGCTAAGTCAACCACTATAGTAATAACAAAGAGAACAATTTGGAATTCAATAAGACATAGTTGGAGTTGACTTTCAAAGCACTGGTCATTAAGTGTTAGTGTACTACGAATCACTTATACTTAGGAAATCCACGCCCCACTCCATAAACCTGGGCCCCAGAATCTACAGATGATTCTGATGTGCTGGTTAAGAGCACAGGCAGGACTGGCGTCATATGCCTAGGCTGAATTCTAGCTGTTTTTTTCAGTAGTTATGTGATCATGGGCAAGTTACTTAACCTCTTTGTGCCTTGGTTTCTACACCTGATAGTAAGTCTGCTCAGATGTAACCCTCTTACTGAGATCTACCAGGACTACTTTATTAAAATGGCAACCCTTTCCCCGTCCATAGCATTCTCAATCTCTCTTACCCTGACCTACATTTTATTTTTTTCATTTATTTCCTTCTACACTATAAAATTTACTATTATGTTTATTATTTATTGTTCCTTGCTAGGCCCTAAACGCCACAAGAATGAGGATGTTTTTGTTCTCCAAAACATTACTGGAATAGTGTCTAGCACTAAAAGGCACTCAGTAAATACCTGTTAAATAAATATGTAAAAAATTGATATTACCTTTTGCTGAGTTGCCATGAGGATTAAATCATCTAATACATGTAAATAGAATAGCAGCTGCTACTGATAAGCACTGTAAGTTTCTAAGGACTAACTACGTCGGTTCTACCTGGCTGCCCCTAATTTAAAGCCAGTCAGTATTAAATACCAATTGGGGGATTAACCAAGAATTGACGTACTGCAGATATAAGTGGGCTAACATTTAAAATTTTTTGATTTAAGTAAATTGGCATAATTTCACTTGTTTAGTTAAAAACAGATTAAAGCTATATATTCTGTCTTCTGATAAAAGAAAGCAACACTGAAGTAATTCATACCAAATACACATTAATAGTTCTAAACAAAATTAGAAATGAATTGTTTATTCCCTGCAACTGATTCTAAGTGGTTTAAAAAAAACTACAATTGACTTTTTAAAACAATGTGCTTCCATAGAAGAATACGCATTTTTGATAATCTTGCTGATTTTTCATGGCATACATATCTTGAGTTTTTTTAAAACAATCATGAAATTTGGAAGTTATTTGAAGTTAATAAAAGTATTAACACTCATAGTCATCATGTCTTTTCTTCTTTATCGTTGTTTGTTTTTGTCTTCATCTTTAGACAGAGAATACAGAAAGTGGAGAAGAATGGAGAGGCTTCATTCTTACAATAACAGAGGTAGGAAGGACATTACATTTTATTGATTGTTCATTCAACAGATATTTACTGAACATTGACTATGAACCATGCAGGGTAAAAGGGGTTGAAGATAAAGCAATTGAAAAAGATGTATATATAGCCCTGGCTGGTTTGGCTCAGCGGTAGAGCGTAAGCCTGAGGTCCAGAGAGACCCGGGTTCGGTTCCCGCTAAGGGCATGTACCTTGGTTGCAGTTTGTCCCCGGCCCTGGTTGGGCTGTGTGGGTGGCAGCCACTCAATGTGTCCCTTTCACGTCGATGTTTCTCTCTCTCTCTCTCCCTCCCCACTCTATCTGAACAAAAAATGGAGAAATGTCCTTGGGTGAGGATGAAAAAAAGAAAAAGAAGTATATATAAACCTTTAGACTTACTTGTGAAATTTTTATTTTTATCAGGTGGATGGAGAGGGAGAAATAAACAAGTAAACAAGCAAGATAATTGTGATTATTGCTATAAAGAAAATAAACAGGGCCATGTGCTAGCTAGCAAATAACAGGTGGTCAGGGAAATCTATGTTTTGGTACCATCCTTTTGACAAAGTGGTCCTTTGTATATTCTGATATTTTAGCTTACATAGCATCTTCTAAAATACTTTCCGAATTCATTTAATGCATATTTATAAAATGCTAACTGAGATGGATTTTATAAATAGCATAAACAATCTAACAGGGAGGGACCATCACAATAAAACTCACTTTGAAATGTTTAGTGACTCTTAAGACAGAGGGATCCTGTTCTGTTCAACTCTGTGTCATCTTATCTGAGATCAATAGTAAGATCTACTGTTTACGGTTTGTTATTGCAGCAAGATAGCTACCATTATTTTACATTAAGCCACTGTAGCCTGGCCAGAGTGGCTCAGTGGATGAGCATCGACCCATGTACCAAGAGGTCACTGGTTTGATTCCTGGTCAGGGCATATGCCCAGGTTGTGAGCCAAATCCCCAGTGTGGGGTATGCAGGAGGCAGCCAATTGATGTTTTCTCTCATCAATGTTTTTATTTCTCTCTCCCTCTTCCTTCCTCTCTCTCTAAAGTCAATAAAGAAAAAATAAAAATAAAACCAATAAAGAAAAAACTTTTAATAAATAAAGCCACTGTTGCAATTGTATTAGAAACATGAAGTACTTTGATAATCAGCCCCTAAAAGAGCCCATATTCTCTATAATACTTTTAGAGGATAAGGAAATGTTCTGTGTTTATTAGGGTAAGTTAAATAGACTCTGTCCACATCCAGTTCCTAAGTCAAGGCTTTGTAGTCACATGAAATAAGCACTGCACTTTACTGAGACGATGGATACTGGGTCTTTATTTTAGCCAATAACGTGTAAAAGTTGGAGGCTCGACTACCATATGGGTAAGTCATAGGCGGCTTAAAAAGTAGGCCGGTTACAGATGTGAAATCATGTTGACTAGGGGGGGAGGAAGACTCTTTGGGGAATTGCATTCTTTTCCTCCTGTGTGGAGAGGCAGCATCTTTGCCATGGCATTTCTTACACTGGGGAACAAGTATCCCAGTGATACCTGAGCAGGTGTCAAGGTGTACTCTACAACCACTGGATGCAACTTCAGGGTGCATCTTTCTGGTGCTCTAATTATACTTGATGTTTCGGTCCCCAAATCTTTTTATTTTTTTTCCTTGAGGAAAGGATAAAAAGCATTAATTTAAAACTAAAAATATACAGTATACTACCGAACATAAAATTTATGTGAATTTCCAAAAGAAGACAAGTTGCCTTAAATTTTATGTTCTATAAATGCTTTTTGCACAACAAACCCAGATCACTCTGTGCTGTTGTTAGGAGAACTTTTGTAGAAGTTTGAGAAACACAGACTTTCATAGAAAGAGCTGAGATGTTGCTTTTGAATTGAATGAAGAAAGTGGAGTTTGAGTCTTGGTTTACAACTTACTGGCTTTGTGATTTGGAGTTGTTTAATCTTTCTGAGCCTGTTTTTTTTTTTTTTTCTCATTTGTAAAGTAGGATACCTATCTTGTAGCATTGTTGTGAGGATTTAAAAAACACAATGCTGGGGACATAATAGGTAATTAATAAGGAGTAGCCATTTCATTAGTTTTTCCTCATTCAATTATTTTTTCTGGATTGGTATGTTAGTCTTACTGATTATTAGCTTAGTTATTCAGAAGAATATTCTCTAAACCTTTTGATTGTGTACACTTATTAGTAAATTTTTATTTTGAATTTCATATATATATGTACATGCACATATGTTTTTAAATCATAAACAATAGCCTGGCTGGTGTGGGTCAGTGGTTGAGCATTGACCCATGCACCAAGAAGTCACCGGTTTGATTCCTAGTCAGCACATGCCCAGGTTGTGGGCCAAATCCCCAGAAGGGGGCGTGCAGAAGGCAGACAACTAATGTTCTCTCCCATCGATGTTTCTATCTCTCTCTCCCTCTCCCTCTAAAAATAAATAAATAAAAGATTAAAAACATAAAATATGATATAAACAATAACATGAATTAATCAGATATCAGTAAGTAGAAAAATTCCTTCCCAATGTACTTTATTATGCACCCCCTGGAAAGCATGTACCCTACTCTGGAGATCAAGATGTTAATCAGACATGGCTGCCTCAAAATGTAGGCTAGGTCATGTCACATAAAGAAAATATTCTACCATTTAGATTATACCTTCCAAGAGCACATGGCTGGCTATAATGCGGTCTAAATCAGTGGTATAAATGTAGATCAGGAGGATATAGGTTACTCAATCCAAAATACATCTCTAGAAAAGATTTAAAAATACTAGTAAGTAGAGCAGTAACATAATTTTAATGTGTGAATAAAACTATGAAATATAGCCCAGCCGGTGTGGTTCAGTGGTTGAGCATTGACCCATGCACCAAGAGGTTACCGGTTACTGGTCAGGGCACATGCCCAGGTTGTGGACCAAATCCCCAGTGAGGGGCATGCAGGAGGTAGCCAATCGATGTTTCCATCTTTCTCTCCCTCTCTTCTCTCTCTAAAACAATAAAGAAAAAATAATTTAAAAAACAACAACTATGAAATATATGCTCAAGCATACCAAAATATAGACCTCTAATTGCTGATTCTCAGTCATTCAATGAATGGTACCATGTCAACCCCATGTTGCCATGTGGTTGGTGGAGATAATTCTAGGTTACCTGTGGGAGAGCTATGCACTTTGCACGTGCTCTGGGACGTCCCTGGCAGTGAGAACAAGTACACTCAGAATGAAAATATGAGAGATCTGTTGTTAGGTGAATTAGCCTGCAGTATAAGGTGAAGGTGGGTGTACTTTGCTTTGGGGTTAGAACAAAAGGGACACCCTGTGCAAATTCTAGTTGGTTTAGAGGCTGTTCCAGGACACCTACCCTACAACAAGATTGTTTATTCGTAATTCTACCCATCCATCTCTGTCAGGTAAATAAAGTTCCTTAGGACCAGAACAGGCTCATCTTTGCTAAAAACGGGTTATCTTGCTGTCTTTCTTGTTTGCTCACTCTTTTCATTGGTTTTAGCTGTCAGTTCCCCAATATGTGTCACTCCTTCCTGGACAAGTCATTAGACTGCATGAAGTCTTAGAGAGAGAAAAGAAAAGGAGAATTGAGACAGAGCAGCTACCGAGTACATCTCTGGAAGATGAGAGGGAACCAATGGAAGATTATGTGGATGTACTGAATCCTATGCCAGCGTAAGTGCACCATCAACTCAAGTCTACCTGCTAGGTTGCTAATGTTATTTCTATTTATGAAGGAGAGTCGGTCCATGACCTCATTCAACCAGGGGCAACAAGCTGTCTTATGTATAAACAGCATATCGGAGTGCATGCCACATTTCCTCTTCTGTGTCATGATCAACCAAATGCAAAATGCGGATTTGAACCAGCTCTCGCACCACACAGGAAATCCCCTTCCACCCACACTTTCAGACCAAACAGATATTCTTTCCAAAGTTTAAACCTAAATAAAAACTGCTATGAGGAAGGAAGGAAATGATATTTTTTCACCATGCAACTGTCTGATGGATTCTGTCAGAAAATTATACTAACAAATTAAAACACACATAGTCATATATATATATATATATATATATATATATATATATATATATAAAACACATAGACACAGCCCAGCTGGTGTGGCTCAGTAGTTGAGCATTGACCCATGCACCCAGAGGTTGCCGGTTGATTCCCGGTCAGGGCAATGCCCAGGTTGTAGGCCTGATCCCCAGCGGGGGGCATGCAGGAGGCAGCCAATCGATGATCTCTCTCATCGATGATTCTATCTCTCCCTCCCTCTTCTTTCCTCTCTCTCTAAAAAAAAAAATAAAAAATAATAATAATTAAAAAAAACCCACATAGACACAGACAACAGTGTGGTGCTAGCTAGAGGGAAAGGGGATTGGGGGGTGGGGGGTGGGCAAAGAGAGGGAAATGAAGATGGAAAGAGACTTTACTTTGGGTGATGGGTGGATGAGGCAGCATGCAAATGATGTTTTGTTGAGTTGTACATTTGAAACCTGCATGATTTTCTGAACCAATGTCACCCTAATAAATTCAATTAAAAATAACTGAATGTTCTATCCAATTGTTCAATCAGTGAGTACTTTGAAGAAGCGTGTAAGGTGTTGTTGGAAAAATAAAGAACATAGAACATAGAATATGCTGAATTCAGCAATATCTTACCTCTACTTTTTACTGTTATATTGTTAAATGTGTGACTAAGATTGTGAACGGCTCCCTCCTGGAATCTTGGTCAAGTTCTCATCAGTGAAACTTGTCTCAATACCACCTTTGACATCAGGTTGTGAGTTATGTTCTTTATGTAATATAACCACTGAAACCTGCCCACCATAATTTTTAGCTGAAACCAATGACTGATAAGTTAAAAGTCACAGACTGCTTATATTTCTTTTGTGCCCAATAAAACAATATATGTTTTTACAGATGTATAAAAAGAAGACTAAAATCATTTCTTGTTGCATAACTCAAAGACATTTGCTGTTAACATTTTGGTGTATTACATATCCTGCTAGATACTTTTCTATGACTATATATTTCATTTATTACAATATGTACTATAAAAATGAGAAGTACTTTCGTAAACATTTTACGTGTAAAAACACCACCAATGTTATATAAGAAAGCCATATTATACCAAAAGGAGTGAGTTAAGACATATCCTTAACTATGAGTTATTTAAAAGAAAGACTATATAAGAGAAGAATGTATAGAGACATTTTGTATCTCTGGAAAGAAACCACCAACAAATACTATTTATCCAAGAGCCTATTATAATAAACTGAGATTGGAGATACATTTTTAATTCTTGTCTTAGATTTTCAAATGGTTATGGTGATTATATACTGATCACTAGACAGCTTTTCAGGCCCCCTTTGGTTAGAGAAAGAGGCTTTGGAGGGATGAGGGAAGGAGGGCCATAAGCATACACATACTCATAGTAGCACAGGCTAAGTTATATCATAACCGTAATAATAAAGCTGGGAATTTTAAGAAAAGTTAATAGCCGCAGTTTTTAAAGTTATTTTAGAAGCATTTTTTCAAGTAATGATCTTTATCAGTTTTAAAACACTCTACTTTTTATCTCGCCTCTGTAGATGTTTTTATACAGTGTCTCGGAAAGAAGCAACTGAGATGCTTGAGAAGAATCCTTCATTGGGAAATATGATCCTGAGGCCTGGTAGTGACAGCAGAAATTTCTCCATCACTATCCGGCAGGAAAGAGAGTATGTTTAATTAAAAAACATATGGAATTATTAAAAGCATGATATCACTTTAAAAAGCAAAGTCATAAAGTTCAGATCAGTATCTGCTATGAGTTTTATTGGGACTAAAAATACAACCACAAGAATAGGGAAGGAGCCCTGGCCGGTTTGGCTCAGCAGTTAGAGTGTCTGCCTGCGGTCCAGAGAGATCCGGGTTCAGTTTCTACTAGGGGCATGTACCTCAGTTGCAGTTTGTCCACGGCTCTGGTTGGGTCATGCAGGAGGCAGCCCCTCGATGTGTCCCTTTCACGTCAATGTTTCTCTTTCTCTCTCTCTCTCTCTCTCTCTCTCCCCCCTCCCTCCCACTCTATCTGAACCAAAAAAATGGAAAAATGTCCTCGGATGAGGTTAAAAAAAAAAAGAATAGGGAGGGAATGCTATATAAGCTATGCTAAAGACTGAGCCAAGGCTAATATATGCAGTAGGGAAGAAGAATGAGAAAATTACTTTGGTCCTGGATCTAGTTCAATGACTCATTCATTGCAACAAATATTTATTGAGCAATTACTATGGGCCATACTTGTATGGAGACACAAACTTCTAAGGAGACACAGACTGTAAATAAATATATAACCAAAAATGCCATACATATGTTAATAGGCCTATGGAAGTAAAATAAACCAGGATGAGGGAAATGGGAATCTCAGAGGTAAGACAGAAAATTACATGTGTGGTTTGGTAATACATATACTAAAATTGGCATGATACAGAGATTAGCGTGGCCCCTGTGTAAGGATGACATGCAAATTCGTGAAGTGTTCCATAATTTAATAAAGAGAGAAAAAAATTGTCTAGTTACTCTTGTTTTAATATAGTGGTCATGTAAGGCCTACTTTATTAACTGACATTTAAGCAGAAACCTGAAGGAAGTGAGGGAACAAACCATTTCAATATCTGGGACAAGACTATTCCAGGCAGCAAGTACATATGCCCAGAGGCAGGAGACTTGCTTTGTTTAAGAAACAAAGAGGCCTTTGTGATTGCCGTGGAGTGAGCTAGGAGACAGTAGTAGGAGATGAGATTCCTGAGGTGGGGTAGGTGGGGATTGGTCATGCTAAACCCTACAGGGTCATTGTGGGGACAAGGGTTTTACTCTAAATGACACAAGAGGCCACTGGAGTGTGATGAGTAAAGAAGTGACATAATCTTGTGTATCTCTGAAAAGGACCATTTAGGAGCCTCTTGTCAACGTTAATGATTTCTTTCTGGTAAAATGGTATGTTTGATCAAGTAACATTTACAAGCACAAGTTGATTTTTCTATGTAACTAGGGTGGCTGGATCTTTTAAGGTTACTTCAGCTCTCAGAGTCTTTGAAAATGTGCATTTCAATAGGACCTCTGGCTTAGTTAACATTTTCACAACTGATAATGTAATTAACATATAGAGGTGTTTGTCTTATATGAAAATATTCTATAAGTGATTATTTTTTTAAATGTTTTATTGATTTTTTTTTTTTTTTTTTAGAGAGAGAGGATGGAGAAGAGAGAGAAAGATAGAAACATCAATGTGAAAGAGATACATCAATAAGCTATCCCCTGCATGCCCCCCACAGGGGATGGAGCCCGCAACCCCGCAACCCCGGGCACGTGCCCTGACCAGGAACTCTTAGTCCATGGGAGGAGGCTCAGTCCGCTGAATCACACTCAGCCGGGCCCATAAGTGATTCTTATTCAGAAAAAAGCATAAACAGAACTTTGATTTTTGAATTTTTTATTCTTTCTGAGGGTAATATTCTTTTTTTTTTTTTTTTTTTAGCTATAACACATCTATCAGTGAATCTATCTTCCAGTCTACTATGAAAATCAATAATTCTAAATAAGTTAACTATGAAGACTGATAACAAATAAAGGCAGTAAAAAGAAAACAATCACAGGGAAAAATAAAATTATGCCATTATGGCTGCATCGCTAGTATTAGCTAAGGTCTAATCATCTTTATTCACTTGCCAATTATTCTGTATACAGTAGCCACATACACTAAATAGCTGGCAAGAATGTCAGATAATAAATCCGATCCCGGTTTGTGGGTGAAGTAAGAGAACCTGTGTGTGTTTATGTGTGTTTTCCACAATGAATAGCTATGTCAACTTAATCTTTCGTTTCGTTATTTTTTTATTAGAGGCTAACATTTGTAATTATGAGTTTCAACTAATACAGTAGAATACCATAGGTTATTCCGTTGTAATTTATTTATCATTTGATTGGCTATCCTGAAACAAATCCAACATAAATAAAAATTATTATGGCTATTAAATATCAGTGAACTTAGAACTCCTGAGAGAAAAATGGATTTTTCTGTTAAGTATATCCTGATCGAGATTATTCTCTTTCAGGGTTTAGGAAATATATCACATAGAATGTCATTAACTGTTTACTTCCACTTAAAAAAATAAGAATATACAAAACCACATTAAAATTTTTCTTGCAGATTAAAAAAACCTCCAAACCATCCAACTACTTAAAAAGTAAACTAGATCACACAAGAGAATGATAAGCTTTTTTCCTTCATATTATTTTCTTTGTTGGATTGGACCTTTGATGGATTTGCCTCTGAACCCTGTGTTACTATTCTGCATGAAACAAACAAAATCCTGAGTCCTGCTGGCTCGTCAAAGACTGTATTCCTTGTATAATAGCAGCCAGGTCTCTTTAAGGTAGTTTACACTAGCCCAACTTTTGCATTGCACTTTCTGTACAAATGAGCTATGGGAAATACAGTTTTTTTCTGCTGTAGATGTAATTTTTAACCAAATGCAAGTAGTTTCTATACTTGGAATATGAATTTAATGCCACAGCTTTTACTTGTGTGTGTATTGTATTTAAACTCATAAGAGTCTGGCAAAGGAGTTCATTTCAAAGTTATGTATTTCTCATTTAAGTACACTCACTTCTAGTTTGAATTCATATAGTTCATACTTTTGTACAGCTGATGGTCATAAGAATATAATATTTCAGTCTTAGTCATTTTGGCTCAGCGATTAGAGTGTTGGCTTTCAGAATGGAGGGTTGCAAGTTCAATTCTCAGTTAAGGGCATGTACCTGGGTTGCAAGTTTGGTCCCTGTTCCTGGTCGGGGTCGTTCCTGGTCGGGGTCGTGCAGGAGGCAACCAATTGATGTGTCTTTCTCACATTGATGTTTCTCTCTCTCTCTCTGTCTTTCTCTCTCTCCCACCCTCCCTTCCACTGTCAAAAATAAATGAAAAAATATTCTTGGGTGAGGATGAACAATGACAACAAAAAGAATATAACATTTCATAAAACCAATCACCCCCCCACCCCCAGTAGTTTATATTTAGAAAGCAAGGAGTGAAGTAGAATGGTTGAACTAGAACATTTTTTTTTCCCCTCACCCGAGGACATTTTTCCATTTTTTGTTCAGATAGAGTGGGAAGGAGAGAGTGGAAGAGAGAAACACCGACGTGAAAGGGACACATTGAGTGGCTGCCTCTCACACGACCCAACAAGGGCAGGTGACAAACTGCAACCGAGGTACGTGCCTTTAGCAGGAACCAAACCCGGGTCTCTCTGCACCACAGGCCAACGCTCTAACCTCTGAGCCAAACCAGCCAGGGCTAAACAAGAACATTCTAACACTGGAGTCAGTATAAGCTTATTTAGACTTTGGGGCATAGTTTATAACATGAAAGTGGTTAAAAACTTTTTTAGCTGTCATATATATATATATTAAATATTGTTATATGTGTTCTCTAATGCCTCAAAACACATCTTTTAGAACACCCAGATTTCCTATCTTCTATTTAACAGATCACTTAATTTTAAAGAATAGCAATTGTAGAGAGTACTAATATTTTAGCCTGTTAGACTGTACAGCTTAATGTAAAGACTTGGCAGAAATCTAGACTATTAGGAAGCACCTGTGTTACCCACAGAACTAATTCATTCTCTTACAGGTTGTAGGAGAAATGTTCAGCCGTGCAGTTTAGATGAGTGTGTCTGGTAAAACACTAGCTGAAAAGGACAAGTTGGTTTACAAAATACCATGAAAGTAAAATTTTCTCCATCTGTCAACAGTTAGCTATGCAAGGGCAGATTGTAGTTCTCAGGAAGAAGCAAAAGTCATTCAATGTCAAATTATCAGGTGACTTCTCTCTTGATGTAAAATATCATCCACCTTTACCCAGCCCAGTGGTGTGTGAATTCATAAGACACAAAGCTATTCTTACAACAAACTTCATGGTTTGGTTGGTTTTCTAAAAATCATTATGACTGTGTGACAAGCTAGTAGTATAAACACTTTGGAAAACCACTAACCAAAGATGCAGTAGAAAATATTTACCCCAAACTCATTCCTTTGCAAAAAACTGAGGTCAAAAGCTCAGAACAAGTATTTATAACCACATTTGAGGTCACTCATTCTTTTTTAAAGACAGGTTACTTCTTTTTTTGAGGTTATACACATGAAGCCTCAATATAGCAAATGTTATCAATCTCATCCCCCCCCCCCCTTTATTCCTTTGGAAAAACAAAACTACATATGAAAGAAAAACAAAGGTCTAAAATGAGATTCAAAGCCTAAGTGACTTCAATGGAATTTTTTTTCTATTTTTCTGCTTCAGAACTTAGTCCTGTTAGTCAAAAGTTCCAAGAGACCCTGTTAACCTTTGCTACTGTTCCTTTCACAGCTTTGCCACGAGTGATGATGATGATGATGATATGATGGTTATTACTAACAACAATCACTGTCCCCACTTACAGGGTGCCGTTAGTGGGTGCTGAGTGCTTAACAAACATTTTCTTCAGGCACAATAACAGAGACAGACAGTATTTGACACGAACAAGCTGATACTTACCAAAACTAACTTAAAACAATACATTTTATTTATTTATTTTTTATTAATTAATTTTTGTTACAGATGTTTCTCCTTTTCCCCCCACTGACTCCCCCCTCCCTCTCCCTTCCTGCCCTTTCCCCAGTTTGTTGTCCATGTCCACTGTTCATGCATACCTGCATATAAGTTCTGTGGTTTATCTCTCCCCCACCACCCCCCTATTTAGGGGACTGTCAGTCTGTATCCCACTTCCGCGTCTCTGGGACTACCCCCTTCCTCAGACTTAAAACAATACATTTTAAAAAGTATAAAAAATAGGTATGATTTACTGAGGATCTACATGTGCCAGACACTACACCAAGGACTTTTCAAACATAAGTCACAACAGCCTTGTGAGGCATTCCCATCTCCATTTTACAGATGAAGAAATAAAGGTGCAGAATGCTTACAAAACAAAGCCAGAGTTTGAAGCTAGATCTTTCTAGTTATTAGGCTTTCTATCAGTCTTCCAAGTTATGACACTCACTTATTTCATAGGAATATAGGAACTCTAAGTGGAATTTGTGTGAGTTTTCGTAAATAACTGTATGATGATAAGGTATGATTTTCTTTTTTTTTTTTTAATTTTTTTATTCCCCCATTGACCCCCTCCTCCCCACTCCTGCCCCCCTCCTGCCTTTTCCCACACTGTTGTCTGTGTCCATTGATTATGCATATAAGTTCTTTGGTTTATTTCTCCCCCCCAACCCCCTTTCCTTTGAGGTTTGTCAGTCTAGCACCAATTTGTATTTCTTAATCCCTTCACCTTTTTCACCCATTTCCCCAACCCGCCTCCCATCTGGCAACCAACAAAATGTTCTCTGTATCTATGAGAATGTTTCTATTCTGCCTGTTCATTTTGTTTGTAGATTCAATTGTCAATAGATATGTATTATTGCCATTTTGTTTCTTTATATATTTTATATTTTTCTTCAAAAAGACCCTTCAACATTTCATAATAACGGCTTGGTAGTGATGAACTCCTTTAACTTTTTCTTGTCTGGGAAACTCTTCATATGACCTTCAATTCTAAATGACAGCTTTGCAGGATAGAGTCATCTTGGTTGTAGGTTCTTGCTTTTCATCACTCTGAATATTTCTTGCCACTCCCTTCTGGCCTACAAAGTTTCTTTTGAGAAATCAGCTGACAGTCTTATGGGAGCTCCCTTGCAGGTAACTAACTGCTTTTCTCTTGCTGCTTTTAAGATTCTCTCTTTGTCTTGAACCTTTTGCATTTTGATGATGATGTGTCTTGGTGTGGGCCTTTTGGGGTTCATCTTGTTTGGGACTCTCTGTGCTTCCTGGACTTGTATGTCTGTTTCCTTCACCAAGTTAGGGAAGTTTTCTGCCATTATTGTTTCAAATAGGTTTTCAATTCCTTGTTCTCTCCGTTCTCCTTCTGACACTCCCAAGATGCAAATGTTGGCACGCTTGAAGTTGTCCCAGAGGCTCCTTACATTATCCTCATTTTCTTGGATTCTTTTTTCTTTTTGCTGTTCTGATTGGGTGTTTTTTGCTTTCTTATATTCCAAATCAATGGTTTGCTTCTTGGCTTTACCTGCTTTACTATTGAATTTGTTTGTGCAAATTATTCTTTATTTTAGTTAGTGCCTCCTTCATTTCTGACTGGTTCTCTTTTATGCTCTTGAGGCCCTCACTAAGTTCACTGAGATTCTCACTAAGTTCATTGAGCCTTCTTATAAGCAGTATTTTGAACTCAGCATGTTAGGTTGCTTATCTCCATTTGCTTAGTTCTTTCCCTGGGGTTTTGTTCTGTTCTTTCATTTGGGACCTGTTTCTTTGTCTCCTCATTTTGGCTGCCTCCCTGTGTTTGTTTCTGTGTATTACTTAATGAGAGGTATGGGGCTATCTGAGACCAGATGCTGCTTGTTTGAATTAATTTAGGAAAACCTGAAGCAGGATCCAAGACAGGCCAATTAATTCTATGGTAAAGCAACTGGCAACAGCTTGGGTGGGCCTGAAAGTTGGGTGGGGCAGGGCCTCAGGGAATCACCAGGGCAGGGCAATCAGTGTGAGCCAGATATGGCAGCTGTCTGCCACCCCAGGGAAGGGGCTCGCCAAAGGAACAAAGGCCTCTGACAGCACTTTTGTCCCAGAGAAAGCCCCCTCTCCAGCCCTTGCTCCAATGCCAAACAGCTCAGTTCTTCTCTGTATGTCTCTGGCGCCCCTCAAGCTGCCTCCCCTCCAAGCTTAGAGGGAGGGAGTCCGATAAGCCCGTGCGCGGGCCCTTTAAGAGGAGCTGCCTGGGGCTCCAGCCGCTTCAGCCTCCCTGAGCCTCAGTTCCTGCTGGTTTTTCCAGCCAGAAGTTATGGGGACTCCTCTTCCTGGCACTGCAACCCTGAGTGGGGCACCTGGTGTGGGACGGGGACCCCTCAGTCCTCAGGGAGGACCTTCCCAGCTGAGGTGTCCTCCTGATTTTTATCCGCCACACATGGGTGTGGGACCAGCCTGTCAGCCTCCGCCCCTCCTACCAGTCTCGATGTGACTGCTTCTTTAACTCCGTAGTTGTAGGACTTCCATTCAGCTTGATTTCAGGCAGTTTTGAATGATGATTGTTCTGTAGTTTATTTGTAACTTTGATGTGTTTGTGGGAAGATGTGATACCGCGTTTACCTACGCCACCATCTTGACTGGAAGTCCCAATAAGGTATGATTTTCATGGTAAGGATAAAGATAAAGCCAGAGCTAATCACACCAACAGAGGGTACAGTGATACCTCAGTTCTCGAACGCCTTGACTTTCGACCAAATCGGTATTCGACCAGGAGATTCGAGAAACTTTTGTCTCGGAATCCGAACAAATATTTGGAACTCGAACTTCCGAGATGAGCCGAGTTGAGCCGAATGGCGTTCATTCGGCCCAGTGCGCCTTGCTTGCGTCATCAGTGTGAGCGCAGAGAGAGCGTCACGCTTTGTGGAGAGAGTCATGCTCTACACTGAATTTAACCCTTAGACATACTGTACACTTTTATTTCTTGTTGAGACTTATGTTTTTCTACATATTATATACAAATTAGGCCAGTAAATAGGCATTTTCTGGGGCTTGGAACAAATTAATCCAGTTTCCATTATTTCCTATTGGGTTTCATTGCTTCGGTTCTCGAACAATTTGGTTCTCGACCGTCCTCCTGGAACGAATTATGTTCAGTGAGTCGAACATAATTCGTTCCAGGAGGACGGTCGAGAACCAAATTGTTCGAGAACCGAAGCAATGAAACCCAAGCATGACTCCACAAAGCGTGACTCTCTCTCTGCACTCACACTGATGACGCAAGCAAGGCGCGCTGGGCCGAATGAACGCCATTCGGCTCAACTCGGCTCATCTCGGAAGTTCGAGTTCCAAATATTTGTTCGGATTCTGAGACAAAAGTTTCTCGAATCTCCTGGTCGAATACCGATTTGGTCGAAAACCGAGGCGTTCGAGAACCGAGGTATCACTGTACTTGTAAGACCTGCTTTGTCCACAAGTATCTCCTTCACAGGTCTGTAACTGATTTCCAAAGGCTCAGCATTAATAGCCCTGGCCGGTTTGGCTCAGCGGTTAGAGTGTCGGCCTGCGGTCCAGAGAGACCTGGGTTCAGTTCCCGCTAAGGGCATGTACTTTGGTTGCAGTTTGTCCCCGGCCCCGGTTGGGTGGTGCAGGTGGCAGCCACTTGATGTGTCCCTTTCACATTGATGTTTCTCTTTCTCTTCCTCTCTTTCCCTCCCACTCTATCTGAACAAAAAATGGAAAAAATGTCCTTGGGTGAGGATAAAAAAAAAAAAGAAATATTTCTCCTTTTTCCCTTTTCAGGAGGGGCGAGGGTTGGTTATGTTTTATCCCCCGTTTTGAAAATAAATCTCTAGAATAAGCCATTGGAATAAAATTATTAGCTGTTTTCCAACATATGCAGTTGAGAGATTTGAATATAACAGTAGAGGAGGGGAGAGTCCCTTGAATAGAAGTGTAGTTCAGTCCTAGGAAATGTGATCTGGAAACGGAGAGAGGAGTGATGAAAAAGATGGGAGGCCCTGCAGACAAACAATCTGATAGACAAGTTTGCTTTAGCTGGCTTCTGTAAGTTGGACAGGTGTTAAATTAGTTTGTCTTTCAAAAAAATGGCAATGTAATAAATGCTGTTTACTCTTCACCTTAGAAAAAGTCTTGGTCCGGACACTTGCCATATGAGTCAAGGGAAATCAAGGCAAATCTATTGTTGTTCAAAACTAACTGGCATGGGTACTGACTTATGCTCTCAGTAGAAATTAGTTCTAGCAAACAACCTAATGAAGTGGGCTACTAAAGTTTTAAAATTCAGTTTCACAAATATGTTCTGTGCACCTGAGGGTGAAATACAAAACTGAATAGAATGTGCTACTTGTTCTTAAGCAGTTCATATCAATAAAATAGCACAGATTTAGGGTATTAGAGTGCTATGTGACTATAGAAGAGGAAGACACTAAGATTCATCTACTGTACTTACATTCCCACTTAAGTGTTCATATAGGACCTAACACCTAGCATTTTCCACATCTCTATGTCCAAGGTGGTATATGAGGGAGCAGGAGCAACAGTCATTGAGAACTTTCTGACTGGAATAGTGATGAGATGGAGTAGAAAGTAATTTGCTTTCAGTAGTTCTTTCTACTTCTCTTTTAATATAAAGAATATGTATTTGATTTGTATATGCCTACCTAGGGTTTTATAATATTGTCTTCTTAGTAAGTTATTGGCATTTAAATATGTAATTACTGCCTAAAAGATGTTCAGTTCTTTATTTCTTTATCTCTGTTATTTTTTCTCATTAAACCACCCAATGACCCAGGTTTCCTATACCCCTAATGTATAACCCCCCAAAGGAGAACCAGGTAAATAGAAAAACAAAAACCACTTTCTTTTTTTTTTTGCCATCATTGAAACATAGAATTTATTATACAGGTGATGTTTTATACTCACTTTAGATTTTACCCAACAGTATACTCAAATGGATATTAACTTTTTTTTTCTTTCCATTTAGCATGCCAAGAATCAAGCACTACAAAGTGATGAGCGTAGGAAACAATTACACCATTGAACTGGAAAAACCTGTAAGTAGTATTTCCTTGCTGTGGATGAATATTCTTCTGCTTCCTTCCAAACTTACCTTATAGAACATAAAGAAAGGTGGGAACGTGGACTCCTTGTCTAGGAACACAGTGCTGGAGAAAAACAGCCATGTCAAGGAGCCCCGAGGGGCAGATAATCAGGGCAATAAGATGCAAGAGCAGGAGGATGAGGAGGACTAGAAGATAATCTGCTAAAAATTCTTTACACTTTTCTGTAAATCTTTGTCTATATAGTTGTTTCAGAGAGAGAAATATATTTTTTTAGGTAGTTGTTTTACATCCTCAAAATGAAGTATTTCACTGTGCTTATTTGTTTACATTTTTATTTTTTCATTAGAATTGACATTCAATATTCTTTTATATTAGTTTCAGATGTACAGCATAGAAGTTAGACATTTATATATGTCTAATATCCAGCTGGCACCATACAGTTACT
This sequence comes from Molossus molossus, assembly GCF_014108415.1. Classification (NCBI taxonomy): domain Eukaryota; kingdom Metazoa; phylum Chordata; class Mammalia; order Chiroptera; family Molossidae; genus Molossus; species Molossus molossus. The sequence continues at coordinate 48,926,008 of NW_023425344.1, forward strand.
ACAATATTGTTGACTATATTCCTGATGCTGTACTTTATATCCTGTGACTATTTTGTAACTACCAATTTGTACTTTTTAATCTCTTCACTTTTTTCATCTAGCCCCCAACCCCACTCCCATCTGGCAACCATAAGTTTTTTCTCTGTGTCTATGAGTCTGTTTCTGTTTTGTTTGTTCATTTATTTTGTTCTTTAGATTCCACATATAAGTTAAATTGTATATTATTTGTCTTTCTGTCTGACTTACTTCACTTAGCATCATACCCTCTAGGTCCATCCATACTGTTTCAAATGGTAAGATTTCCTCTTGTTTATGGCTGAGTAATATGTACGATATCCATTGTATATATGTACGATTTATCCAGTCGTCTATTGATGGGCACTTGGGTTGCTTCCATATCTTGGTTATCGTAAATAATGCGTAATAAACACAGGGATGCAAATATCTTTTTGAATTAGTGTTTTGGACTTCTTCAAATAAAAATCAAGAAGTGAAATTGCTGGGTTACAAGGTAGTTCTATTTAATTTTTTGAGGAACTTTTTTTTTTTTTTTATCCTCACCTGAGGACATTTTTGCATTTATCTTCAGATAGATCAGGAGGGAGAGAGGGGTGAAGAGAGAGAAACATCAATGTGAGAGAGACACATCGAGTGGCTGCCACCCACACAACCCGAACCAGTGTTTGCAACAGAGGTATTTGCCCTTAGTGGGAACTGAACCCAGGACTCTCTGGCCCATGGGCTGACACTCTACTACTGAGCCAAACTGGCCAGGGCTTTTTTAGGAACTTTATACTGTATTCAATAGAAGCTGCACCAATCTGCATTCCCAACAGTGCATGAGGTTCCCTCTTCTCCACATCCTCATCAACACTTGTTGGTTTATTGACAATAGCCATTCTGATAGGTATGAGGTGATCTTATGGTTTAATTGTATTTCTCTGATGACATTGAGTATCTTTTCACATGTCTATTGGCCATCTGTATGTCCTCTTTGGAGAAATGTCTATTCAGTTCCTCTGCCCATTTTCCAATTGGATTGTTTGTTTGTTTTGGTGTTAAGTTGTATGAGTTCTTTATAAATTTTGGATATTAACTCTTTATTGAATGTCTTATTGGCAAATATTTTCTTCTAATCGGTAGGCTGTTTTCATTTTGTTGAAGGTTTCCCTTGCTCTGCAAACTTTTTTAGTTTGATGTAGTCCAATTTATTTTTTCTTTTGTTTCCCTTGCCCAAGGATGTGTGTGTGTATACATGTATGTATGTGTGCATATACATATATGTGTATATGCATGCATACATATATGTATATACACGTATATATATACATATATGTCTATGTACACATATATGTATATATAATATGTATACACACACACACACACGTTACTAAGAGCAATGTCAGATAGTTTATTACCGATGTTTTCTTCTAGTTTTATTATTTCAGGCCTTACATTTAAGTCTTTAATCCATTTTGGGTTTATTCACATGTAGCTGTTCAATGATCTCAACTCCATTTATTGACTAAACTATTTTTTTACCCCATTGTATATTCTTGCCTCCTTTGTCATTAATTCACCATATAGGCATAGGTTTATTTCTGGGCATTCTTCAATGTGCTTATTTCTAATGGGGGGAAAAAAAGCTGTGAATGCCTAGTCCTCTAATACCCATAATGCATTTTTGAAATCTCACTATTAATAGCAACATAATAGTAAAAAAAAGAATTTTGCCCTGGTCAGTGTGGCTTTGCTGTTTGGGCATTGTTCCGTGCACCAAAAGGTTGCTGGTTTGATTCTTGGTCAGGGCACATGCCCAGGTTGTGGGCTCAATCCCCAGCATGGGGCATGCAGGAGGCAGATGATCGATGTTTCCCTCACATCCATGTTTCTCTTTCCCTCTCCCTTCCTCTCTCTCTAAAATTCAATTAAAAAACCCCACTTTTTAAAAAAGGGTTTTGCTCCGAGGAAAACCCCAGATCCGCCCGGGGAACCGCTTGCCCGACTGACCAAACCGTTATTATATGAAATGATGAAGGGTCTTTTTGAAGAAAAAGATAAAATGTATGAACAAACAAAATGGCAATGAATACATATCTATCAACAATGGAATCTACAAACAAAATGAACAGGAAGCACAGAAACATTCTCATCGATACAGAGAATATTTTGTTGGTTGCCAGTTGGGAAGGGGGTTGGGGGAATGGGTGAAAAAGGTGAAGGGATTAAGAAGCACAAATTCATTGCTAGACTGACAAACCTCAAAGGGAAAGGGGTTGGGGGTGGGTGGGAAGAAATAAACCAAAGAATTTATATGCATAACCAATGGACACAGACAATAGTGTGGGGAAAAGGTGGGAGGGGGGCGGGAGGGGGGAGGAGGGGGTCAATGGGGGAAAAATGTGGAACATCTGTAATACATTTTACATCCAACAATAAAGATTTGGGGGAAAAAAAAAGGGGGTTTTGTCCTTGTCTGCAGCCCCTTCTCTACCCCAACCAATTTATCATAGGGCTAATGATATATCACAACCACTACATACTCCGTTAGGCACAGAGCAAGTATATTTTACGTACACCATCTAATTTATTTTTTATCACTATCCTGAGGCAATTTGGTTTTACAAGTGGGAAAACTGGCATTTACACTGGTCTCAACCAATGAGAATGTAGAAATGTGGCCCATGGTCCAGGATGCTGAAAAAGGGGGAGACAGACCTCTGATCTCAGCCTGTAGTGGTGGAAAGACTGGGCCAGAAAAGAAATACCACTTAAATGGAACGTATGGTGCTTAAAGATATTGACAATGTTTTCTAAAACTGAGCTTCTAGCTCTCCTGCCCCTCCACACCCACTGTGTTAATCACACAGAGAAAGAGTCAGTATGGTTGAATTTTTGTTTTGACCACAACCCTTAGAATGCAGTAGTGACCTTTGCCAAGAGCAAGGCAGCTGCTGATTCATATACTCCACTTACCTTTGCTATAAATGCTTCCCACAGCTTCTCCATTTTCAGGTCCATGCCTAATTGGGATTTAAAAATTCTAATGAAGGAAACAGAGAACTAGATTGTTGAAGGCTAATCCAAATAACCAAATGAATGGAAGCAATGGTCAGGGAAAAAGAATGTGTCTCTGCAAGTGGTGAACTGGGGCTCATTTATCTCTCATTAACCCAAACAGTTCCCAGTGTAAGGAAAGCTAACAGCATGGATTATTCCTTCACCTTTCACACTTCCTCAACCAGGTTGCCACTTTCTGAACTTTTTTTCCTCTTCAAGGTTACTGGGGATATTTAGCTTTAACCTGATTTTACTTGTATAAAAATATTGGGAGTAGCAACATATTTCATGTTATTCCTAGCCAAGTAATTTATCCTGTTACAATGAGATATTAAAATGCTAATTTCTGTTTGTTTCAAGCAGAAGAAACCAATTTTAAATTTAGCAAAAATAAATTTAAGAACATAGGAAGCACATAGCATGACTGGAAGGCTAGAAAACCAGGGACTAGGAAGCAGTTACTTATAGTAAAAACCATCTGATTTAGGAATATATGATCCTTCCTTGTTCCTCTACTCAAGTTCAAATTTCAGGAAGGGAGCATTTCTGACCAGGCTCATGTAAAAACTAGAAAAGGGCAGAGTACCTAGTTATTGTCCAGCCAAATGTATCCAATGGGAAAGGGGTAATTCCTCAACAGGAAATCAGATATGATTATAAAGGAGAAAAAAAATGCACAGGTAGGCAAAACCATTCAGTAAACCAGTTCTCTGGAGGTCGGGAATACACAAATCTCCATTAAGTTTCAGTGAGCTTTCTCTTTGTCTTTACACAAGTGACTCTGAGCCTTCCTTCTTTCACTCTTTATACAGGTAACACTCCCAAACCTTTTTAGCGTCATTGATTATTTCATGAAGGAGACTCGAGGAAATTTACGACCATTTATATCTTCAACTGATGAAACCCTCGGTATGTTCATTTCATTGCTGTATTAAGGAGAGTAAAGCAAAGCAAACAAAACCCTGTCTATGATTTGTAATACCTACCAGGTAGCACTGTAGTTCTTTTAAATTTACCCATTTAGAAATCATTTTGTCACTGACCCTGTGAAAATAAGTAAGTACCAATATATCCTGGTGGATAGAGAATGGGCCCATTCTAGAGAAAGAAAAACCTGAGATGTATTATGACTATTAACTTCACTGTATTATTCTACTTGGCTTTATCAAACAAATTCAGAGATAAAAAGAAAACCATAATACAGAGTCATGGAAACCAAACAGGAAATTCAAGGTAGGGTCTGTCAACAGTGTCAGATGCTCTAGACACATCAAAATGGATAAGGATTAAGGAGAGACTATGGGGCCCAGCCGGTGTGGCTCAGTGGATTGAGTGTCGTCCCATGGACTGAGAGGTCCCAGTTCAATTCCTGGCCAGGGCACATGCCTGGATTGTGGGCTCGATTCCCAGTAAGAGGGGGCGGGTGTAGGAGGCGGCTGAGCCATATTTCTCTCTTCCTTCCTCTCTCTCTAAAAATATCAATACAAATTAAAAAAAAAAAAAAAAAGATTACGAGAATTGGCCACTAGGTAGTAGATAACTTGAGAAAGAGGTCTTATTCCACCATAAAAGCAGAAGTCAGAGTATAAGATAACAAGAAGTGAGTGAGTGGATGGTAAGAAACTACAGATAGGGCAGAACTAACTATAGAATTTGTGGGGCCCCTTGTTCATAAATAGTTAAGAATTTTAAAACAGTGATAGCAGATCATTAAACCAAGCATGGAACCCTGTGCAACTACAGTTTACATGACCAGGAAACTGGCCCTGTTCTTCCTCATTTTTTCTGGCAGAGGAGGGCAGGATGAGTTTCTCTCTATCCTTTGAAACAATACTCGGTGCATGGTCACTTGATAAGGCATAAGTTTTAAAACATGGCTATAACCCTGGCCAGTTTGACTCAGTGGTTAAGCTTTGGCCTGCGATCCCACGAGACCCGGGTTCGGTCCCTGGTTCCCACTAAGGGCACGTACCTCGGTTGCAGTTTGTCCCCGACCCTGGTTGGGTTGTGTGGGTGGCAGCTACTCAATGTGTCCCTTCACTTTGATGTTTCTCTCTCTCTTCCTCTCTCTCCCTCCCACTCTTTCTGAACAAAAAAATGAAAAAATGTCCTCGGGTGAGGATAAAAATAAGAAAAAAACAAACAAAAAAACCCCACATGGCTATAAATCTTGTGATGCCAAATAATTAAAACAACTCAAGAGTCTGCAGGAACTTTAGGAAATTAACCAGTACAGTGTTTTAGTATTAGAGGAATCACCTGCACACTCAGTACAGAAACCAACTCTAAAATGTGAACCTTCAACTTGTTTGAAAATGTCTAATTATAGTCTCCTTACTGATTTTTGAGGCAGCACAGTTGACTTTGGTTAGCTCTCATATTAGAGAATTCTTTCTAATATTGACTATGAAATATTCCTTCCTTTAACTTCCACATATTAATACAATTTCTAGCTTTGAGACAACACAGGGTTTAGCCACATGGCCCCTCCCAGTCTGTTATCCATAAATGACTGGTTCCTCCCACTCTCATCTTTGCCTGTCTCTGTACACTAATTTCTGGGCATCTCTCATAAAACATAAGCACAAGGGATGAATACATTACTATAGATATGGCCAGCATAATAAATTACCCGAGCTTTATGCAGGTAGATACCACCTAACAGAAGCCTCTGGGAATGAGCTATTAATACTAGTAATAAACTTTTTTATTTTTATTTTTCAGAGACCAAAGGATTTCCTGTAACATCTCTAGAATAAAAAAACAGGGTGGGGGAAATCCAATGTAATTTGCCTCCTCCATCGATGATACTGTGTAAATAACCACCCCCCAGAATAACATGGTGGTTAAATCAACAAACCTTTTATTTGCTCATGATTCTGTGCATCAGCAATTTGGAGTGAACCACTTTCTTCATGAGAACTCTAATCCTTGGGAAAGTTAGCTTAGTCTCTCACATGAGATCTCAGAGCAGTTGAGAGAAAGATCTTCATGTCCTTGGGCTAGAAATTCTTAATGTTGAGAATAAAGTTCAGAAAATCCTCTTAATTCATCGACAGGCCCTGCACTTTTTAAGCAAAAGAATGTTTAACAAAACCAATTTTATCGTTGGCTAATTGATATAAACAAGAGTTCTGTTCGACATCTCATCAACATTGTAACAAAAGTACATTGAACTAAACCACAAGGAGGACCTGTCTTCTTGGAGCTTTTAATATAGGAGAAGCTGTGAAGTGAATAAATCTAAGTGTGATTATGTTGTATTTACAGGGGGCTATACTTCTTTCTTTTAAAAAACTATTATTTAATTTATACAATAAAAGTTCTGGTGTACAGTCCTATCAGTTTTGACAACTACCACCAAAATCAAGATACAGAAAGTTCTATCACTTCAAAAAACGCCATCATGTTCTTCCTTTTGTAGTCAGCCCTTTTTATTGTCAATCTCTGGCAACCAACATTTTCCTACAGTTTTGAATTTTCCAGAATGTCATATAAATGGAATCCCAGTATGGAGTCTTTTGAGACTGATTTCTTTCACTCATCATAATGTCTAGATTCACACTAATACATACTACTAGCTTGTTCATTTTTTTTTTTTAAGTCTGAATAGTATTGCACTGTATGGAGATACCAGTTTGTTTATCCACCCACCAATTTAAATGTATTAGGGTTGTTTTCAGTTTTTGGCAATTAATTGATATCAATATTATACCGATTTTTGTGTGAACATGAGTCTTCATTTCACCTGGATATTTAGGAATGAGATTAAGTATATGTATGACTTGATAGGAAATTGCCAAACTCTTCACAAATGGTCCCTTTTGCATCTCTGCTATCCATGTCTGAGTTCTAGACCAGCACTTGATAGCATCATTAAAAAACAAAAAAGATTCTAGTAAGTGTGTAATGGTCTCACTGTGGTTTTAATATGCAGTTCTCTAATGATTATGATTAATGATGTTGAACATCTTTTTATGTTTTTTCAATCATATACTCAATTTGGTAAAATATCTGTTTAAACCTTTTGCCCATATTTCTATTAGGTTGTTTTATTATACTTGAATTTTGACACTTCTCTGCATGTTCTGATATGGTCCTTGATCCGATTATGTGATCTGCAAATATTTTGTTTGCTTCTTTATTCTTTTAACAGTGTCTTGCAGAGCAGAGGTTTTCAATTTTGATGAAGTACAAATTGAACAATTTTTGTTTACTTTTGGTGTATCTGATAACTCTTTAACTAACCTAAGACCACAAAGATTTTTTCCCGTGTTTTTCTTCCATAAGTCCTATGTGTTACATTTAGGTCTATGATCCATTTGGAATTTTCTGTTTAAGGTGTGAGGGATGCATCAAAGTTAATTTTATTGGCAAATAGGCATGTACTTGTTCAGTACCATTTGTTAAAAAAAAAACCTTTATTTATTAAATCACTTTTGCAGCTTTGTAAAAAATCAACTGACCATATTTTTTGTGGATCAATTTCCATTTATCTATGTTCCTACCCTTTGCCAATACCATGCTAGCTTTGTTATTCTATTTTTACAGTGCTTCTTGAAATCAGGAGGTATGAGTCCAACTTTAATCTTTTCAAAATTGTTTTCACTAATCTAGTTTCTTTGCCTTTCAGTATAAGTTTTAGAATGAACTTGTTATGTATAGTAAAGTCCTCCTGGGTTTTGATTTGGGTTTTCCCACCTATAGATTATTCCAGGGAGGAATGACAGAAGGATGAGTTCTCTCTTGGGGTTTTAGGCACTCATGCTACCACAGCTACAGTGCAGCGCCTTGACCAGGGGCCATCTTCAGAGCAGGAGCGGAAAATACAAAAAATGGAAATTACCAAAATGACAAAATACCAATACTTTTAGAACTAGCCAGATTACTATTGCTCTCGTGGCTGAACTGGTTCAGCTTGCTCTGTGATCAGAACAAATAACTCAACTTCCAATCATGGATCTCAGATTAGGAAACAACATATGAACAGATGAAATTAGGGGGACACTTGGAGAGAGACTTCAAATAATCAGACTATCTTCTATAGAATGATGTATTTTTCTTTCAAAAGCAGAAAGATAATGGAAGAGTATATGAGTGAAAATAGAACTTTCTTTCTTTTTTTAATCCTCACCCGAGGACATTTTTACATTTTTCACTCAGATAGAGCGGGAAGGAGAGAGAGGAAGAGAGAGAAACATCGATGTGAAAGGGACACATCGAGTGGCCGCAACCCACACGACCCAACCAGGGCCGGGGACAAACTGCAGCCAAGGTACGTGCCCTTAGCGGGAACCGAACCCGGGTCTCTGTGGACAGCAGGCTGACGCTCTAACCGCTGAGCCAAACCGGCCAGGGCGAAAATAGAACTTTCTAAGAAAAACTACAAAAAGGGCAAAATCTATCTTGATAAATAGTGCTGAAGTTTTAAGAAACCTGTGGGGAGCCCTACAGTTGTTTCAGGAGTTTGGACTCATAGCTGACTGGGGTACAGTCAAAATGCTAGCGCCCTTAGCTTTAAGTTACCTTGAGTTGGGAAATGGGAGTTATAAAGTGCTAAGGGTTAAAATCAGGAGGCCTAGAGATAGTTAAAGAAAATGTGATTTTTGTTTCATGTTAATCATGTCAGCTTTCTCTCTTGACACAAGAAGGCAAGAGCAATGATGGAACCAGAATAAAGATATTACACCTCAATTTATTTTTCCCATCTTCAGAAATTAGCAGTATAAACTAAAAGCCACTTTAAAATATGGTAGGGTAGGTAACTGATATTAAGGTAACCAGAAAGAATAAAATGCTCCCTGGAGAAAAATTTATTAGGAATCAAGATACAAGTAAAATATAAAATAAAAATTTTTTAAAAAACATCTGAATAGTCAGTGTTTAATTAACTAACATTTATTAAACACACCACCAATATTCCAAGTACAAGCAGAAAAATCAATTCATGTTGCAAATCAATAACTACCCTGTTTCTTGATAATGAATCTTTATTTATTATTATTATTTTTTAATGGATATTTTTACATTTATCTTCAGAGAGTGGGAAGAGAAAGAGAGGGACATCGATGTTAAAGAGACACATCAACTGGTTGCCTCCTGCACGACCCCATCCAGGGCCAGGGACCTAACAGTAACCAAGGTACCTGCCCTTGACCGGAACCAAACCCTCAACTCTTTGGTCTGTGGGCTGACACTCTAATTGCTGAGCCAAACCAGCAAGGGAAATAATGGATCTTTATTTAATGAAGATTTTCCACCCAATTACTAGGCCAAGAACCTGCCACAGAAAAGTGGAGAGAGAGTTTCAGAAAAATCCGCCCTGGCCAGTTTTGCTCAGTGGTTAGAGTGGTCGGTCTGCAGTCCAGAGAGACCTGGGTTCGGTTCCCACTAAGGGCACATACCTCGGTTGCAGTTTGTCCCCGCCCGGCCCTGGTTGGGTTGTGCGGGTGGCTGCCACTTGAAGTGTCCCTTTCACGTCGATGTTTTTCTCTCTCTCTCTTCCTCTCTCTCCCTCCCATTCTATATGAACAAAAAATGAAAAAAATGTCCTCAGGTAAGGATAAAAAAAAACAAAGAAAAAGAAAAATCTACATATTGCATGAGATAAAATGGGGAACCCATCTTCATAAATCTTGGTAATTCATTATTTTCAAAAGGCAGATCTTACTTTTAAAGATAACCACCTCTATTTTCCTGATGCTAATTATCAAGTTACTGACCTGGACACCAGAATTAACACTAGCATACAATTCATTACCTTAGCAGAATTAAACCGTACTTTGGAAAACCATGGAATACGTCTGTAAGAGTAACCTGTAGATATATACATTTCCGTACACTGATATAAGATGAAAACATATGGTCCTTTTTATGTATGTATGTATGTATGTATGTATGTATTTATTTTTATCCTCACCCAAGGACATCCCTCCACCCTTTGTTCAGATAGAGAGGGAGAGGGAGAAAGAGAGAGAGAGAGAGAGAGAAACATCAATGTGAAAGGGACACATCGAGTGGTCGCCACCCGCACGACCCAACCAGGGCTGGGGACAAACTGCAACCGAGGTATGTGCCCTTAGCGGAAACCGAACCCGGGTCTCTCTGGATGAAGGCCGACGCTCCAACCGCTGAGCCAAACTGGCCAGGGCCATATGGTCCTTTTTAAAGGAAATTTTTAGTTTCCCAGGGTTTAATTAAATATATTTTCCTCTATATAATTTACACAGAAGATTCTCTTTTTACTTAAAATAAAGGGTGGGGGGTTTAAGGTCTGATTTGACCAATTTATCAAGCATAAGTCATTCAAATTATCTAGCTAGAGAACAGAGACATGAAATGTACTAGGAGAAGCCCTTTTCCAATAGAAATGTTCCATACCACATTTTTGTACTGGAAATAAAATGTATCCATTTCTACGTTTTCCCTTATGTCTTTTTGCTATCTTCAAATCAAACCGTAGCTTCTTTAGTAAAAACATTAATCTATAAGGATGGTAAAAGCATATGTACGTAATCACCCATTTCAGAAGTACAACACAGTATGAGACTGATTATAATCTTGAAAGTACTGACTGCTTAACTCTACACTACATCTACTAAATCAAAACCTCAGGGTATTTTTTCATATTATTTTTCTTGAGAAGGAAGCTTCTAAGTTGCTTTTGATGGTCATTCAACTTAGGAATCACCTGTGTAATTAACTAAGAATCAAAACGTATGGCTTATATTCTACTCCTGGTTCTAACCATTTGGATGTTCAGCCACTTTGATTTCCTTAACTGCAAAACTGAAGGAATTAGAATGCATTCCTAAGGTCTGCTTAGCTCCAACATCTTACAAAGATATGTCTTTATAAGAAGAGATTAGGACACAGAAGAAAAAATATGAGACAGAGGGAGAACACAACCATCTACAAGCCAAGGAGAGAGGCCTCAGAAGAAAGCAAACCTGCTCTCGGATTTTTAGCCTCTAGAACTGTGAGAAAATAAATTTCTATTGTTTAAGCCATTCTGTACAACTTGTTATGGTAGTTCTAGCGAACTAATTCAACCAGTGATTTGGGACTCCTAAAAATAAGCAGAATCCTAAACAACCCTCAGAATTAAAAGTTTACCATACACAATAAAGTTGGCAACCTACCTCTATAAAATCTGTGATTTCAAGTGCATTAACAGATTCAAGGACTACAAAAGATCAATCTAATCTATATCTTATTCCCAAGTATCTTACAATTGAGTTAGTCCAAATATAGATAAGAAACAAGAGACTAAAGAGTTCCAATTTGTTACCATCTCAAATGTTGAGTGGATTTTTGTACTCCATAAGAAAATAGTACCTAATATATAACACTAAAAAATGGCCTCCTGAGGATGGTGAGACAATGTGGTTGACTACAATGAAGTGAAAAGGAATGTACAGGGGAGACAGGGCTGAATCAAGGTGGAGAGTGCAACAGAAGACCACCAATACATTTAGCTGGAAGAAACAACAGAGAAAGAGCCACAAAAACTGCAGAAATGGAAATTGGCCGACAAAGACCATAAAATGGCCTTAGAGTTTAAATAGCAGATATTAGAAAATATCTGCCATGATATAAAAAATGATCCAGAAGTTTTCAGAGAGAACCAAACAGAACTCCTAGGATTAAAAAATACAACCAAAATTAAAAATAAATTGATGCATGTAATAGTAAATACATATTAAACAGATAAAGAGAAGCAAACTAGAATATGAGTCAGAAAAAATTATACAGAATAAAGCATGACAAGACAGAAACAACTGGAAAATATAAAGGTGAGGGTGATAAAAATGAAAGGCAGCGTAAGCCGGCTATTACTTAGCAGCAAGCCCCATAAAGAGAACGAGGGAAGAGGCAATACGTGAAGGAGAAATAGCTGCGACTTTCCCAGAACTACCAAAAGACACAAATCTAGATTCAAAGAGCTGAAAAAAAAAAAAAATCCCAAATTAATAAAATAAATCTATACCTAGACACACAATAAACTGCATTAAAAAACAGCAGATAGAGATTTCTTTGAAGATCCGATATTTATCCTGACAGCTGACTAAACAGTAAAGTCGTAAGAGAGTAGAAAAATATCTCCAACATGCTGAAAGATAATAAACATCAAATTAGAATTGTATGTACATTCAGCAAAAATATCTTTGCAGAATGAGGGTAAAATAAAGATTTTTTTTCATACAAAATAAATCATGAGCAAGTATGCCACAGCATACTCTTACAAAATAAAATTCTGAAGGAAAATTTCCAGTAGAAATTTATCCCAGATGGTAAGCTTGGGTTACAAAATAGAATGAACAAATAAAATGACATATGTGTGTAAGTAAATATAAACATTGATTCTAGAAGCAAAATAATAAAGTCTTATGGAATTAAGACATGACAAAATAATTAAAATACATAACAGAAATAGAATTCATGACCATAGTATGCAAGTAGAAATTAGAGAATTGTTCTTGTTATTATGCTTGCATAACAAATAATCCTAAAAGCTAGTTGCATAAACAATCCATGTTCATGGATTTTGTGGTTCAGGATTTTGGCAGGGCACAGCAGGGGTGGCTTATCTCTGCTCCACTGTGTCTGGGGCCTGAAATCAGCTGAGAGTTGCTTAGGCACATGTCTGACACCTGATGATGGCAGTAGTTTGGGGGATGTTCTCTCCATATGGACCACTAGTTCAGGCTACCTCACGGCACCAGGGTCTGAATTCCAAGGCTGAGCTTTCCAAGAGGAAGACAGCAAGCAAGAGAGTGAGAGCCAAGCAAAAGTCTTTTATGACCTAACCTTGGAAGTTATACAGAGTTACACATGTTGCATTGTTATATTAGTTGAGACAGTAATACAATTTTGTTTGGGTTCAAAGAAAGTGGAAACAGTCTACCATTGCTGGGGGTTGGACAGTGTGGCAAGCTTCTAGAAGAACATGTTTGATTAAAATGGCTATGGCCATTTTTGGAAACTATAATCTCCAAAAAGGTAAAGATAATGATTAACTTTAGTCTGACTTAATCTGAATATGCATGTTGTAAATGATCAAAAGACAAAAGCCACTAAATTAGTAAAGAAAAAAACAAGTGTACAGTTTAGGGAAAGAGAAATCATATAATTTATATTAAGAAAGAATTAAACCTAAGCAATTGGTTAAATAGGTTTTGGGAGAACTGAAAATGTTAGCAAGGCCCCCAATTATTAAAGGGTAGAAAGCAATATTATTAGAACCTAAAAACACAGATGAGATACCCTGCAGTGTGCCAGAAGAAAGTTAGTGCCTAAAACCAACTACAACTAATGGAAAAGAAGCTAAACTGACAATATCAGGAAGCAAACAGCAAGGGTCTCTTCTCCCTTTGTCAATCATTCTAGTCTCTTTCTAATGCCCCCTATTTATGGAATGTAAAGGAAGCCAAATGGCAAAGGAGAAATGTAGTTTGCAAAACTTCAGAACACAGAAGGGTGTCTAGAGCTGAGAGAATAATTGGCATAAATTGAATAAAGAAACTAAGTAAATACAAATTTAAAAAGTTAAGAAATTAGAGAAAAACAATCACAGAATGGGCCTGAATGAAAAAAAAATCCATAAAAAATGGCAGAAATAAATCTAAATATACTAGTAATTACATGAAATATAAATGGCCTAAGTGTTCCAGTTCAAAGACAAAAATGATCAAATTGGATTTAAAAAGCCCCCAAATTCAAACTCTAGGCTGGAATGAAGAAACACTCTTCTAAATAAACAAAACAAACACCGAGAATTAAGGAGGAACTCCTAATAAAAAATAGAAATATTTAAACTAAATATTAACAATAACATACACACACACACACACACACACACACACGGTGGGGCAGGTTTACAGTTGTTCTTATAGAAAAGTAAAACAATAATAAAGAAATACTAAAAATATAAGAAAAACTCTGTGTTTTGCATATTCATAACTGTAAACCTAATTTTGTCTCACCCTATGTATATATAAAAACTTGTGGGTAATGGCTACAACAGAGATGGCAGTATAACTATAGTATACAGAGATATTTATAACTTTTAAATGCATATGCTTGAAGATAGGCTGGAAATAAATGAGGTTAACCCATCTCAAGAAGTTAGAAACAAAAACAGTAAAACACTCAAATAAAATAAAAAAAAAGTAATAATGATAAAATCAGAAATTAATGGAATAGAAACATACTATAGCGAAGATTAACAAAAAACAAAATTTGAATCTTAAAAAAAAGACTAAACACTGTCCCTCTTTGAAGATTATATAGGATATCCAAAAGAATTTACAAATAATTTATAAGAATCATTAAGAGTTTAGTAAGTCCAGATACAGAAGAAATAAAAAGAGATTACCTATATTTTACACTAACCAACAATTAAGAAATAAAGTGGGCTAGATAATTCGGTTTAATATTCTCATTAGAGAATGTTTAGAAAAGTTGGACAAAATCTATTTTAAAGATGTTTGGAGGGCATCAGGGAGTTAAATTCATTAAGGTGAACCCTTTATTTGGGACCACTTATTCCCTGGGAGTTTTTGAAGATTTGTAAGAGTCCACTGAGAAGCTAAGCATAGCTAAGGGACTAGGGATTCAAAGGTTGAATCTAGCATCAGCCAAGAAGTGGGGGCCCTCGTAACACCAATCCTTCAGAGTTGTAGGAGTAAGGGTTAACAGGAAGGAGCACTAATACAGTCTATAGTTCAGCTCTGAGTGACTTAAATGACTCAGAAAATCTCAGTCTCTAAAACAGGTAAAAATGATCCTGAATTACTAATGGCCAAGTGTGTGGTAGAGAATGTGAAATAATTCTGTGGAAGATGAAAATTGGGCATCAAATGGCCTTTACAATTATTCAAATATAGTACTGGCATACAATGAAAAATAGTAGGACACAAAAGTATAAAAGGATTAACAGAAACAAAAGAAAAATAAAAACAGACCAAAAGAATTCCAGATTTCAGAATCATTAAACACATACTATAAAATAATGCTTTTCATGTTCAGGTAGCTAAAAGACTGAAAATTATAACAAGACAATTGGAAACTGCAAGAGTGACAGATTTTCATATTTACAAATAGAAATTTGAGAACTGAAAATACAAAGGGCTAAGAATAACCAAGACACTCTTACAGAGCAACTATCCGGGAGGAGTAGTTCTGCCAAATATCAAAAACAATACATCAGCTACAGTGTTGAGGATAGTATACAAGGACAAGTACAGAAAAGAAACAACAAAATTCAGAAACAGATGCATACATATACAGAGTGGGGCAAGTAGGTTACAGTTCATATGGAAAAATCATACAATAATTAATAAGTAATAAGACAAGAATAAACTGTGTTTCATGTATGCACAACTGAGAAACAGAACATCTCTGCTGCTCAGGAAAAACTGTTATTATCTCATAAGATTTAAGCTATGAATACCCTATGACCAAGCAATTCCATTCCTAGGTTATACCTTACTTGCCTGGGAGATACATAATAGTGTTCATTGGGAAACTGTGCTTGCCCCAAACTAAAAACATCAGGATTGTCTGCAGTCAATAGAATGAATAAATAAATTGTGGTATGTTAATGCAAAGGTAAATTATAGAACAATGATGATGAATGAAGTATAGTTGCAGGCAACAACATGGATGAATCCCTTGCTCAATTAAAGCAGCAGCCACAGAACAATACAGTATGATTCTATTTACATAAAGTACAAAACCATTAAAAAGTAAATGGCACTGTTTAAGTACATATATAGGTGGGAACATTAAAATAAAAACAAAGACATAGTTATCACAGAAGGAAGGGTAGTATTATTGTCAGGAGATATGTACAGGGAAGCTGGTTGTGATTGGGAAGAAACTACAAAGGGAGTTTCTTGGCTGCTGTCAATGTTCTATTGATTTGAAAGCTGGTTATATAAGTATTTACCTTAAAATGGTTCCTTCAACTGTATATTTATACTTTATGTACTTTTAAATATAATTTTTGAACATTTGTTTCTCGATTGAAAAAACAAAAAACAAAGCTAGGACATGGCAAGAGAAAAATAAACACAAATGACCTATTCATTACTTACTGTGATCTCCAAGATCTGTTTCCTGTTAAATTTGTTAATGGTAAAACAGCCATACTCACACCTAATGATTGTATACTAAATAGTTATATATTTATGTTTACGATAAATTTTTTATAATATTCATTATGGTTGAATTATTAGGTCACAGGTTTTCCCTCAAATTATCAAGAAAACAATTTTCTTTCTATCTTAATTTTACTAATTATAAAATAGTGGACTTAAACAAAGATACAGATCTATTTCCAAGTTCTACCTTTGGGACAATTTAAAGGAACTTATAGATGAGTTAACATAACTGCTTTGAACTCCAAAATGGACATTAGAAATTTGCACCTAATAGTCTGGGATTTAGCAGATCTTCAACATTTCACATGGTCACCACCATTTACCCCCCATTGTTTTAACAGAATTTCCAGGAGACAAAAACACTTTAAAGTAATATCCCTTCACATCCAGTGACTGTTGTATCTCTATAACTGCAAAACTTGAAAATTAGGAAACAAAAAAGTAACATTACCCACAAAATAAATAGTAAAACTGGAGTCTCAACTATGAAACAGGATTTACAAAAATGTTGTCAAATTTCTTAACTTATTTTTAATAAGTAAAAAAATTACTCAGTGGTACCATACAAAATCAAATCATTAATTTTTGCACCTGGCATTGCAATCATCAACAGTAATCTCATAGTACAGAAAAAACAAGAAACAGAATGAAAAAATTATCATTAAAATCACCTTGGCTTTCCAGCTTAGTAGAACTAAACAGAAGAAATTAATGGAAATAACCATTATCTACAGGAAAAAAAAAAAAATGACAAAATGAATTTCATCTCTTTTTTTTTAATTTTTATTTTTTTATCCTCACCCGAGGACATTTTTCCTTTTTTGTTCTGGTACAGTGGGAGGGAGAGACAGGAACAGAGAGAGAGAGAGAAAAACATCGATGCGAAAGGGACACATCGAGTGGCTGCCACCCGCACGACCAACCAGGGCCGGGGACAAACTGCAACCGAGGTACGCGCCCTTAGCGGGAACCTAACCTGGGCCTCTCGGGACCGCAGGTCGACGCTCTAACCGCTGAGCCAAACTGGCCAGGGCGAATTTCATCTCTTTTAATTTTGTTTGTATCTGCTGAAGCACTGATCTCTATAAATAAGAACTGATAGCATGGTTCTAAATTTACTTTCAAAAAGATTTGGAGATTTACATAAAATGATAAGCAAGCTATTAAATCATAGTTGACTTAGAGAATGGCCAGCTGGAAAATATCAATTACTATCATGGAGCACAAACAAAATAAAAGTAGGAAAAGGGGCTTCTTATAGAAAAGTCCTTTTATTACTCCTAGCCTATAAAGTTCCAAGCCATAGAACTCTGATGTTCCTGGATTCAATTTTAAGTAACATTAATTTTAAGCATTATATTTCTAATATGCACAGTGGGAGAGGGTAGGATATGGGGAGCCAGAAATTGCTTATTTCAAAGACAGTCATCTCCTCTAAATTCATCCTGTCCACTTCTCTCCACCTCCCAATGCACAGATTATCTATTTGTTAACCATACAAATTCACCTTCTACTACTAAAGAAATTTATTTGCTCAACTAGATAATACTTTTATAAAAGAATAAAACAGTAAAGCTGGTTGACAGAGTTATTTAAAGTATTTGTAAATAAAATAAAAGGACAGTTAAGTAGAGGGTATAAAAATATACCAAACTGGAGTAATACTGATGTGAACTTAGTTTTTAATTTATTAAAATACCTATTAATCGTCTGAACAGGAGAGCAGAAGAAAAGCAGCTAGAGGGAATGACTTCTGGTGGTTAAGTTTGCTTTAGAACACACACGACAGTCTTAGAAAAGAAACACTTGCTGTTTTCATTGAATTTATACCGTTGAGGACACTTTACACGTCATTTTAATGAAAGCACTTATATGAACATCTGCAACAGTTCATATCAGAAAACAGAAAGTTTCTATACACAAAGACCTAAAAAAATAAAGTTTTATTTTCATCAACTCCCTTTCTGGGAACACAGAATAAAATAATACGTTTCTCTTTAAAATAAAATATTAAATTATTTTTTTCTGTCCATTAGGTTGCTGGAAGAGAAAAATCCAAAACTCAAAAAGTGGTAATTTTTTAATTTCTAGTTTTTATCTATTTCTAAAAAACACCCCCTTCACAAAACCTTTTAATTTTATTATATACTATGACAATTAGGTCTAGAGTTCCAAATAAATAAAATGGCCACATTAGGAGGCATATTGAAGAATCAAACCATTAGCCACATTTATGTGTTCACATTCATGGATTCTCTAAGAGGGCTGTCAGAGTCCATATAATACTGTTAACATTTAGTCCAAGTTAACATGTGTCATCTGACCTACTGCTCATGGCTTACAACACTGATGTTATCAACAAAGATTCTGATTTTTGGGAGATAGTGATATAACAAATTCTGGTTAAACTAGTAGAGGTAACAAGATAGTAAACTGCAACTGTACAACTTAAAATGTCTACTTTTCATCCACCACTACCATCCCTCTGCTTTCCACTGGTGTTAAAGTCAAAGCCTTATCATGAGAGGTTAAGGTACCTGACACTATTTGTATGGAAAAATGGGCCTCAAATACTAAACAACTAAGAAATTATTAAAACAGGAATAAACTTTTTGGATAGCTGCATTTGTTACTTTCACTTTCTTGATCTTTCATCTCTTCTGGTCATGGATATATATTTTTTCCTTCTATTCATCCAGAAAGGTTAATACACAAATTTGTTGTAAGCATTATAAAATGGCATCCAATTCAAAGTTGCTTGTGATCAAATCCACGTATGAAGCACTAGACAAGTGTATTCTATGCTCCACAATCTTTTGCAATTCTTCAGTGCAGTTTCTAATGATATTTCCTTTAAATTAAGGCTTCCTCAAAGAGAAATCCATAGTAAAGAAGCTGATTTTCCAGCTTCTGAATTAAGTGCACTCTTTCCAAAATCAACAAGTCCTGGAGCAAATTTAAGACAACTTCTGTTAATCAGTGTCATGACTAAAGTAGTATCTTACTGGAGGTCCAGGTAAATCTTCATCTCCATCAGTGTCTGGGGCAAATGACACAGTAAGATCCACATATTTCTTTTCAGTTGAAGGTTTCACAAGTTTATGCATTCTATGAAAATTAACCAAAGACAAAAAATTTAGTAAATTCCTAAAATGAGTGATTTGCTGACTAACAATGTCCAGAGAATCTGGACGTCTATCTAGGTTATTTTTAACCCTAATAACCTAATAATTAATCTGCTTTCGTGTGTGTGTGTGTGTGTGTTACTAAAAGCTCTAAACTCAAGACATTCATTTACCTAACAATGAATCAGTTTGGATTACTACTGTTAGTGGTAAAGAATATAAACCATTTATTCAAATCCCCTAACACACAAAAGAATACAAAAAACCCAAAATGCGTTTCGAAAGCAATGATTTCTTTCTTTTTTTTTATTTTTTATCCTCACCCGAGGACATTTTTCCATTTTTTGTTCAGATAGAGTGGGAGGGAGAGAGAGGAAGAGAGAGAGAGAGAGAGAGAGAGAGAGAGAGAGAGAGAGAGAGAGAGAGAAACATCGATGTGAAAGGAACACATCGAGTGGCTGCTACCCGCACAACCGACCAGGGCGGGGGACAAACTGCAACCGAGGTACGCGCCCTTAGCGGGAACCGAACCCGGGTCTCTCAGGACCGCAGGCTGACGCTCTAACCGCTGAGCCAAACCAGCCAGGGCTCGAAAGCAGTGATTTCAAAAAACAAATTCTCCTATACCTCCTATAAAGTTTAGAGAAATCATAAATTCTTCTCAAGTACATCTCTGTAAAGAGTAAAAAGCAAACAAGATTTAAATCTTCCAATGCAAGCTAGAAACATCAATGTAAAACACATTCTTAAGTTTCACCTTTTGCTTATATCCTATGTTTATCCTACATATCAAAAAATTACGTAGACAAATTGGTAGTTACAAAATAGTCACAGGCATGCAAATTATAGCCTAGGGAATATAGTCAATAATATTGTAATAACTATCTATGGGGCCAGGGTGGGTATTTAAAATATAGGGGGGATCACTTTGTAAAGCATATGATTATATAACCACTGTTATATAATGCAGAATGTAAAGTGTAATTAAAAAAATAATTGATGAAAAAAAAAAAATTGATGCCCTGGCCGGGTTTACTCAGTGGTTAGAGCACTGGCCCATAGACCAATGAGTCAAGGGTTTGATTCCAGTCAAGGGCACATACCGCGGTTGCAGTTCATCCCCAGCCCTGGTCGGGGTCACGTGGGAGGCAACCAGTCAATGTGTCCCTCTCACACCGATGTTTCTCTCTCTCCCTCCCTCCCACTCCATCTGAAGATAAATAAAAAATTATCCTTGAATGAGGATTAAAAAAAATATAATCCTTGAGGATTAAAAAGAAATTTCTGGGGAAAAAAAAAAAAATCCCACCCCATTGTTTTTGCTACTGTCACTGCTATTATCTTAAATTAAGTCATTATCTATATACCATATTACTGCATTAGCTTCTAGACAACTGTCTTGTTTCTCTTCTACCTCCAATTTACTTTGCTGCCAGAATTCTCTTAAATGTAAATCTGATGTTATTCTCTTGCCTAATATTATCTGTCATATCCTATCTCATGCCAGGCTGTGAACTATAAAATCTTTAATCTTCAGTAGTACCTTTTCCCATTTTACAAAGATATTCTGTCCCATATATAATTTTCATTCTTTCCACCACTTATTCTTATCACCTCATCCTTAAGTCAATTCAAAATACTTGATTTCCCGCCCTGGCCGGTTTGGCTCAGCAGTTGGAGTGTTGGCCTGTGGTCCGGAGAGACCCGGGTTCGGTTCCCGCTAAGGGCACGTACCTCGGTTGCAGTTTGTCCCCGGCCCTGGTTGGGTTGTGCGGGTGGCAGCCACTCGATGTGTCCCTTTCACGTCGATGTTTCTCTCTCTCTCTCCCTCTCTTTCCCTCCCACTCTATCTGAACAAAAAATGGAAAAATGTCCTCCAGTGAGGATAAAAAAACAAAACAAAACAAAACAAAAAAACCCAAAATACTTGATTTCCCAAATAGATCATGTATGCTTGTTATTATCAGCTGCATGCCTTTGCACAAACTATTGCTTTTGCCTGATATAATTCATTTTCAAAGGTAGCCCAAATAAATTCTACCCTAAGCTGAAGGTCTGATTTAGTAGTACCCATAGTACTCTATGAAAACCTTTATTATAATAATTATTCAAGTACATTTTAATTACTAATTACCACATCACTTTCCCTTAGACTGTGAACTCCTTGAGAGTAAGGGCTATTTGATAAAGATGTATGATGACAAAATATTAAAGGAGTAACATTTGTAGAATATTTTTTTTACTTGCCATTACATTACTAGCCATTACTATTTTAGTGTTCAATAGCTATGGGCATGCACTATATGTGGATAGAAAATTAAATTTCAAAAAAGTTCAATAAGCTACGACTCCATGTGACAAAACAATTACATAGCTGAGAAAGGATGTGAACCCAGGTCTTTCTGAAGCCAAGCCACTTCAAAGGTTCTCCGTAAGTTATCTGCTAAATAAATGATGTAATAAAATGAGAACTATCATTCATAAAACATATCATGATGGAGGTTACAAATATTAGCCAATTCTATAAAGCATTTTTGTGAATTATTCACAGCAAATTTAAATTTTACTAGTTAATGCACTTCAGGACCAAACATTCCAATCTCATCTAGGTAGTATACAATAACAGAATTCTAAAGACTACTCTTTATTCAAAAGATACTTAGGTATCCAAATGAAAAAAACAATATATGCCACATTAATGCCTTAGCTAATATAATAGAAATTTTGTTTCTGAAGTATAGATAATTAAGATTGGACTATAATAATAAAAATAGCGAATAATCTCATTAACTGATAATCACAGCTAAAGCTGACTTATCTGTTACAGTACCATCATGCAGAAATTTATTCTTGACAAATATTTATTAAAATCTATTTTGTGCCAGGCATTGTTCTAAGTGCCCAAAATATATCCGTGTAAATAAAGATTCCTACCCCTTATGAAGCTAATGGTCTAGGTCCTAGGGGGAGACAGGAAATTAATAATAAACATTAAAAAATATATATATAGTAGCTACAAGTCAGTGATAAGTTGTATGTAAGAGAATAGGCAGAGCAAAGGAGATTGGGCATGCTAGGAGAGGGTAGCTGATAGAATGCACTATTTAATAGGGTCAGTTACAAATAACCAGAGGTGAGAGTTAGCCAGGCTGCTATCTCAGGAAACAACTAGAGCAAAGGTCTCATGCTGGAGCTTGACTGGAGTGTTCAAAGAAAAGGAAGGAGACCAGTATAGCTAGAATTTTGTGAGTAAGAGGAGATAATTATGAAAGGAACTTAGAGTTACTGGGAACAGACAATTAGGGCCTTGCAGGCCACTGTAAGGACTGGCTTTTTTTTGCTTCCTTTCTTTCTTTAGGTCTCTGTTGAAATTCCACCTTATCAGGTATTCCCTATGCCAAGCAGAGGGAATACCTAGACTACTCAATACAATATAGCAATTTACCCCCTACTTCTTTCTCCATAGCTCTTAACACTATTTGACATACTTGTCTAGTTGTTATGCAAACTCACCAAGTAGGACAGGGACTTGGCTTAGCTCATTGCTATATCCTAATGCTTATAAAAGTACTAGGCACATAGACACTCCTAAAAAGAAATCTGTTGAATGGAGGAACATAACAATTAAGCATTTTTGTTTTATTCTTCAGTCTCATATTCTTGTCATTATGTGTTTCCACAAGAGAGGTGGATCTATTTTCACTTGGTGTATGGACCAAGTCAGGATTCTAAGTCTATTGGATGAAAAGGTAACTCTGAACTACAATAAATTCACAAGGGTATTATAATCTTTTGAATCTCTTGACAGATAGCCTACTGAGCTTGGCAGATTCACGGTCTTTTTCACTGCAATTAGAAGTAAATCACATACTTTAAAAAAATATATATATTTTTTCCTTTATTGATTTTTTTTTTTTAGAGAGAGAGGAAGTGAAAGGGAGAGGGAGATAGAAACATTGATTGGCTGCCTCCTGTATGTCCCCCACTGGGGATCAAGCCCACAACCTGGGTGTGTGTCCTGACCGGGAATAGAACTGGCAACCTCTTGGTGTATGGGTCGACACTGAACCACTGAGCCACACCAGCCAGACTAAATCATATACTTTTAACTGAACTTTTATAACCTCTATATTTAATTTTCCAGTGTGCATCCAGTATATTGAGTTTCAATTCCTTGACTCTTTGCATAGTGTGATACTTACGTTAATTTCAATCTTTTTGCATGACCAGGCATTATAGGAACATAAAGCATTTTGACGCCCTGTACCACCATTGTTGGCTCAATTCCATATTTCTCCTGAAAGTGAATATCCAAAAAAGAAACAGTAATCAAAGCTCCAACATAAAGTTTTGGGTGACAATGTTTTATAACCAATAAAAAGAGAATAAATAAATTTGGGTTAAGTAAAATTTATAAAAACCTCCCATGAAATTATGTATAAAAATTAAGACTCAGAGAGACTAATATATAAAAAGTAAACTCAAAGCAACTGATGTATAAAAAAATAACAGACTCAAAGCAACTAAGTATCTCACTTTGACTGCATTTATGAAATCCAAGAGGGTGAAATCTTCTTTTCCATGTATAGTCCATCTGTCCCAAATTGTAAATGATATTCCATTTCTGTTGTAGAAAAATATTCAAAACAAAAAAATTTTAGTTTTCTTCCCTTTAGTAATAACAAAAAAGCCCCAGAAGTCCCTTATTTGTAATTTAGCTAGATATTAATGTAGGAGAAAAAAGGGAAAATACAACTTCTGAAATATTCACTAACATTACTTCCCCAACGTACCATACAGGTAACCACTTTTATCAGTTCCTGTTGATCCTTCTAGTGTCTCATAATAAACAGTATGTCTTAGTGAGAGAGTTCTCTCCCTCTCTCTCTTTTTAAACACCTGCATGAGTTCCACTGTGTGGATGTTCTAGTGTCCTACTACTGAACACTTTGCTCCAACTTTGGCTATGTTGGATAAACAATGCCAAAATGAGTATCTTGTACATACATTTGAAATAAATGTAAATATATCTGCAAATTTGAAGTATAGTGTTACATTTCCTTCATTATGGGTTTCACTATGTTATACTCTCATCAGTAATATATGGGAGTGCTTTCTCACACTCTTGCCAAGATAGGTGTTTTCAAATTTTTGGTTGTTGCCAATCTGAAAAGCAAAAAATGAAGGTCCAGGGCAAGTGCTTTGCTTTATCATATAGCTTTTGGAACTAGATTCTAAATCGCATGATCCATTAGTCAGACACTAAAATATCTTCTAATTCATCTGACTTAGATATATGAAACCATAAGACAGTACAATGCTTTTAAACAGTGTGACAGATTAAGTGTTGTGAGAGATCTATGGCTAGTTTAGTCACAAATACTTCATGAAGATAAAGTTTTCACCTGGTCTTAATGGCAAAAATTTATGCATTTAGAAAAAAAGAAAATGTAAAGCTAATATTTTTCCTTACTGAAAGGTAAAAATTTTATTTCATTCTCATTATGTAAGAGAAATAGACCTTTGTTCATACCTGATTTCAGTTTTTCTTACTTCAGATGTTTCTGTAAACACTATAATTGGAATGGCTAAGTTAAGGAAACAATTTTTGTAAGCTTCAAAGGGATAGCCACCAGCTACTTTGATCATCTCCAATGCAACCTAGATTTAAAAAAAAAAGGTGAACTGATTATATAAAAAGCCTAAGATTACTCATGACTTTAGTTACCTCTATTTAATTTTCCTAAATTCTTCTCAAGAATTTCTCTGTAAGGAGTAAAATCAACTATTGGACTGGAGTAATATAAATTTCTTACAAGTCTCTCCAGTTTTAGCACATTTTATACTTTCAAACTCTCTACCTGTTGTATATGTGGTGAACAAAGTTATTAAAAAAATATTAACTTGATCAGGTAATCTTCCTACTTTGAAAGCAGACAGCTAATCAAAAAGCAATAGTCCAAAAACATTAAATATAGGGGGAGACAGTTACATAGCTTCTAAGAATAACACTCTAGTATAGTGTAATAACTAGGTTTATCCTAAAGATTCTGAATCATTATGGACAGATTAACTTGTAAGAAACCTGAATCACAAACAGGAATTACATATTTTTTAAGGCAAAGAACTAAAATCCAAAAGCAGTTCATTTAATTCAAGAAAAAAAGCATCTGCTTTGTATGGAGGACACAAACATTATTAAGAGGATTAGAGCCTGTAAGAAAAATTAGACTATCCTGACAGAGCTTATTTTCTATTTTAAAATGTTTTTATACCTGTAAAACCTCATAATGCAGATTATTTAAAAACATACCTTGAAATTTTAAATTATAAGGTCAATATGTATCCCCCTCCCCTAAGATCTCTGGTGAATGGTTGGAGGTAGTATAATGGGAAAAACAAGAAAGAGGCAATGAAAAAGCAGTATTTTCATTGAAAAAATAATAAACTCACCAAACCAGAAACTGCAGCAGTGGATGTTGCTATAGCAGGTATAATTTTACCGGCTATGCGCTTTGTTTTGAAACGGTCAGCTGGTTCAATGCTATACATTTTGGCACGAAGATTTGATGCAGCTGTGATGAAATCTATGTGTCCATTACCATCATCATCTTTTTCAAATGAAAGGACTGTCATCTGAAGGTCTTCTGATCATAACAACCAGAAAAATAAAGTTTCTTAGTGAGTGGTAAAGGTTTTAGTAGGTAAAAAGCATCTGGGTTCACTACTCTCATAGATTCCTTTGTGTTGATATTTTTGAATGACTGAAATGTATAAGAAAATGCATGAAATGCAGATACTGAATGACATAAAAATAATGGCTTTTATATAAGCAAAGTTTCTATATTATAAAAAACTTTCAAAAAGATAGAAAAAATAAGAAAGTCATGAACCACACCTGCTTGTAAGTGGTTTACAGTATAACATTGGGTATTATTCGCACGTTAATTTGGAAAAAAAAAACTACTCTGAAACATTTGACCTCTACTAACTATGAATAGGGTAAGTTGGTCAAATAAAAATATGTAACTTTTAAAAAGATTTCTAAATCACTGGTTCCCAAAATCATTTTGGAGATAAATGTAGTTTGATCTGTGATGAAATGAGAAAGTATGTTTTTCTCCAGAACTATAATGAATAAACTAAGATAACTACTTTTTATTTGTAAAATAAGCAGTTGGCTAAATTCAGGTTGTTTTGCCTGCATTTTACTGGTCTGTGCATAAAATCAAAAAGTTTGAGAACTGCTGATTTTTGTAATAGAAAGATGGTGATCGGTCTAAAAACATGAACTAGTGGCTCTGTTTTTAAGGAAGTAAATGTTCAGTTTCCCTATATTTCCCTATATTTAAGACCAAAGGTGTATATCGATCAGTTTGAATTCCCTGTGTGTAATTATGAAGACTAAGAAGCCAAGGGAAAAAAATATGTTTTCTTATCCTAAAGTGACTTAACTGGATTTGTCTAAAGGTTAGCCCCAAAAGGACTTAATTCTTTGCTCATTAAGTTAAAAAGGAATCATGATAGAATCTGAAGGACTAAAACAATCAGAACAATAACAAAGCAAATTTACATCTGAGCTTTTGAGAGTAGGGCAATGGTGGAGAAAATTATTAATTCAGTCACAGTTTAAGATGAACAGTGAAATCAACTATTATTATCGCTATTGTTTAATCCCATAGTTTTTGGGTACAGAACTTAGAAAAAACAAAAATCCCTCCAAATTCAAAACATTTTAATAAAGATTTGCTCTTACTTGTGGTAGCTTCACTGGATGAAATAGCCTTTTCTAGTTGAAATATAGCATTCCTCTCATCTTCACTGCTAATGGGAACATTGTCTGGTTTCCGTGCTGTTTCATCTGTTTGAACAGCCTTTAAATATATGTATGTATGTTCATTAATGTTATCACATACTGTTTCTAAGTTTGGTCAACACACCTGTTCTATCAAATAAGTCACAAGAGAAAATACTCCACCTATCTAGTTTAATCAGATTTTTTTTTTTATCCTCACCCGAGGACATTTTTCCATTTTTTGTACAGATAGAGTGGGAGGGAGAGAGAGGAAGAGAGAGAGAGAGAGAAACATCAATGTGAAAGGGACACATCGAGTGGCTGCCACCCGCACAACCAACCAGGACCGGGGACTAACTGCAACCGAGGTACGCGCCCTTAGCGGGAACCGAACCCGGGTCTCTCTGGACCGCAGGCCGACGCTCTAACCGCTGAGCCAAACCGGCCAGGGCTAATCAGATTTTTAATCATTATGGTGCAATTTATTTTATACCTTCCACTAGGAGGCAATATTATGTTATTTATATATGTTTTCTTTATTATCTGTCTCCTAACATTGACATCTAAACTCTATGAGAACCCTTTATTTCAGGAATCTTTTACCTTGTTCACTGAGAGAATCTCAGTACATATATCTAAAACAAATTTGTTCATAGTGGGTGTTAAAAATATTTACTAAATAGCTTGTGAGATCTGAATTTATATGGTTCTCTTTTTTTAAAAGAAGTATATTTTCCCTGTGGTCAAGAGAGACCTGGGTTTGGTGCCCACTAAGGGCATATACCTCGGTTGCAGTTTGTCCCTGGCCCTGGATGGGTCGTGTGGGTGGCAACCACTTGATGTGTCCCTTTCACATCGATGTTTCTCTCTCTTTCTCTTCCTCTCTCTCCCTCCCATTCTATCTGAACAAAAAATAGAAAAATGTCCTCGGGTGAGAATAAAAAAAATAAATAGAAAAAGTAAAAAAAATTTAAAAGTATATTTTCATTGATTTTTTATACAGGGAGGTAAGGGAGAGAAAGAGGAAGGGAGAGAATGAGATAGAAACACTGATGTGAGAGAGATACATCCATCTGCTGCCTCCTGCACGCCCCCTACTGGGGATTGAGCCTGAAACCCAGGCATGTGCCCTGATGGGAAATTGAACTGGGACCTCAGTCCACAGGGCAATGCTCAATCCACCAAGCCACACTGACTGGGCTATATGGTTCTCCTTTAAAATTCCATGCTAAAATAAAGTTAATAATAATAGAGAGTTTGTGATTCTCACAAATCTACTTCAAAACAAAGTATGGTTCTAACTAGTGCAGAGCTCTTTTCTGTCTTTAAAGAAACTAAGGAAATGTATAAAATATATAATATAGGCATCTTTTAAATATTTGTTAATTGCTGAAAAGCAATTCTTTTCCAAAGAATATGTCTTTCTTCATACAGATGCAGGGCAACATATACAAGTAATTTATCCTTAAGAAATTACTTACTGTACATTCCATGAAGGCAGTAAAGTTAATATTATCAAACTAAAAAACTAGCTACATCATTACTAATTAAAATAGTATTACTTATTTTATTTTATTTTTTTGTGGTATGTGCCCTTAGCAGGAACCGAACCCAGGACTCTCCGGTCTGTGGGCCGATGCTCAACCGCTGAGCTAAACTGGCCAGGGCAAAAATACTATTACTTATCTTAAATATTTTTTCCTTTATTGATTTTAGAGAGAGAGTGAGGGAGAGGGAGAGAGAGAAACATCGATGGGAGAGACCATCAACTAGATGCCTCTTGCATGCCTCCCACTGGGCCCACAACCTGGGCGTGTGCCTGGACCAGGAATCGAACTGGTGACCTCTTGGTGCATGAGTCAATGCTCAACCACTGATCCACACTAGCCGGGCCTATTTCTTATTTTAAAAACACATCTAACTTATGTTTTTATAAATTTAAGAAATATTGAAAAGTCAAGGAAGAAGAAACATGTTTACTATAATGCCTAGTTAATTTATTTGGTTGTGTTAATACTTTGGTTTAAGCAGAAGTGTTAGACCCTGAAAATTTGGTGTGAACTACTTTCAGTTCTGGGGGAAAAAAAGCTTATATAATGCAGTTAAAACCAGCTAGATGGCTAAGGATAATTTATTGCCCCAAAATGTTGACAGAAAAAAGAGTAATTCAGTCCAGAAAACATACTGAAGCACAATAAATACTAGTAAAGTTGTTGATGCATGTTTCCTTGGCTTCTGTCTAGCAGTTCTGTCCATGAAAACATGAGCTAGAAACCTTCTTCATATAGAATTGCCGTTTATCCTTTCTACACTCTTATTTTTAATAAGATACAAGTCATGAACATTTTATTCAGCAAACCCATCTACTTGTAGAAAATCTACTATCTACAAGTTTTCCTTTCCCCCAAAGATAAAAATGCAAAGACTGCACACACTACTTCTTGTTTGAATTTTGTAGCGAGACAGGCATTACTACACATTTTTCAGTATAACTAAAGGGTAAGGGAAACAGAAGGTTGTTTTCTGGATGATTTTCTGAGTGCATATGAAAAGGTACATAATGAATGTGTACGGGAAAAAACCCCAAACTTTCCTATTTACCCTGCCTAAATTTCATGTTCCATTTTTATTATTATTTCCCATCTCTTTCTCATTCCAATATATTTGCCTGGCGAAATCCCAACCCTTATTATATCCTATTCCCATCTGTTGTACAGTAGCACCCAAGCAGAGAATTGCCTTTTCTCCAGCTACATTTGTGGGATACATTGAGTCGATGAACGTTAAGTGGATCCTTAGTGCTGTCTCATAATTCTACATCTTCTTTTTTTTTTTTGATTTTTTTTTTTTATCCTCACCCGAGGACATTTTTCCATTTTTTGTTTAGATAGAGCGGGAGGGAGGGAGAGAGAGAGAAACATCGACGTGAAGGGACACATCGAGTGGCTGCTACCCGCACGACCAACCAGGGCCGGGGACAAACTGCAACCGAGGTACGCGCCCTTAGCGGGAACCAAACCCGGGTCTCTCTGGACCGCAGGCCGACGCTTTAACTGCTGAGCCAAACCGGCCAGGGCTCTACATCTTCTACTTAAGTGACTTTCCCACTCCCCTGGGCAATCATTTCACATCTTAATTTTCTGCTCAAGCTTCCTTTATCTTCTCCCCCTTACTCAGAACTATTAAGCTTACTTATTTCAAATAAGAAAGTAACAATCTTTTATCTTTTAGCCTTACTCCAATTCTAATCCCCTACAAATCCTGTCAGGGCTACTGAGAAATATACACAGACTCTAGCCCCTTATCACAACTTCCCTGTTACCTATTACTTCATTCAAATCACCATCATCTTTTGCCTATAACCTAATACTTTTTCTTGCTTCCCTTATTTTGTCTCATATCATTATTCTTATCACAACAGTTATAGTCATCCTTTAAATATAAGTCAGATTGTGTTCTCTGTTTAAAACTCTCCACTGGTTTATTACATAATAAAACACAAAGCAGTACTAGAACTCCTCCTCTCTAATCTCACTGTCTACCATTCTCATCTTACATATTTTCCTCCAGAAAAACCCTGGCCTCCAAAGTCTTTTGAGGTCATTCTCTGCATTTGTTCCTGCTGCCTGTATTGCTCTTTCACCAGGTAATAGCATGGCTCACTCTCTTACTTCCTTCAGCTTAAATTTACCTTTATCAGAGAGCCTTACCCCTTTTATCGCATATGAAATGTCACCAGCTCCATCATGCTTTGTTTCTTTTCCTTGTTTCATTTTTTCTTCTTAGCACTTATGCCCAATTTACAAGATTATATAATTAATGGCTTCAAAAAAAAATTAGACCGCCTCTGGCCTATTAGAATATAACTTCCACAAGAGCAAGGATTTTCCAGGTTTAGAATGGGATTTGACACTCATAAAAGTTCAATAATTATTTGTTAAATAACAGAATGTCCAAACATACCTTTCTGGAAGGTTTGAATTCCTGAATCTTTACTTCGGCAAGAATATTCAAGAGGGCATCTGCTGATATGTCCTGTTTTTCAAAAAAGTAATTTTATCAACACACTTATTCTTTTAGTTCTGAATTCTAAAGCTAAAATCATCCTATAAAAAAGTCCTTACATTTGAATAACTTACAATTTGACTATTTAGACTCCATCCATTTATGGCATTTATCTTTATTTCTATAGAAGTATCAACCATAAGTACTGGTGTAAAAGTGGTATGTGTAAAAAACTACTTATTTGTCAAGAAATGTGAAATCTTAGTTTTTTCCACAAATTTTTATAAAGGTAGTTTTATGACTGGTTGTACCAGACTGAGTGCTTTAAAATCAGAGACTATCTCTTCATTGTTTTACAAAGCTCCCTGCATAAAGTTATACTCAATAAATAAAATAAGTGAAATTCATACCTTTCGAAACAGGAAAATATTTAAATGGTTCAAGATGAACTGAGATAAATTTAAGGTTATCAGATCCATTTTTACTATTAAGAAGCTGTTTAGGAAAAACTGAGACAAACTGCTTTTGAGGTCATCTATGGCACATCAAAAAATTACCCCTCTCTTTACAAAAAGAATACTAGACTATATGCCACTATTTTTACCAGACATTTACGGTATACTTTACTGTACATTAACTCTAAAAAGGATTAATCTACAATGGGCATTTTCATCTGGATCTAAAATAGCTAGATCCATTAGGATCTGGATCTAAAATAGTATTATGAATCTGGTTCATATTTCCCCATTCAGCCTACATAAAAGTATAGCAATTTATTTAGCTCAAATATGCATTTGTGGATAAAAATTTACTAATGCAAACCTGTCTCTCAAATAAAACTGTGTTAGATCTTTTAGAGTTTGTCAAGAAAGATAATGTCTAAGAGAATAAATATGATGATAAGGGTTAAGAAATGTCAATATGAGGTAGCATTTTCAAATTTAGTGAAAAGCATGTAAGAAAGTATCATAAAATAAGTCAAACAAATGTTAACAAAGAGAATCTCTATGAAATATATATATATATATTATTTTTTTATCCTCACCCGAGGACATTTTTCCATTTTTTGTACAGATAGAGTGGGAGGGAGAGAGAGGAAGGGAGAGAGAGAGAGAAACATCGACGTGAAGGGACACATCGAGTGGCTGCCACCCGCACGACCAACCAGGGCCGGGGACAAACTGCAACCAAATTACGTGCCCTTAGCGGGAACCGAACCCGGGTCTCTCTGAACCGCAGGCCGACGCTCTAACCTCTGAGCCAAACTGGCCAGGGCTCTCTATGAAATATTTTAAATTTGCTATAAAATAGTTCTCTTTAGGTTTTCAGAGTAAATCTAATTAAAGTTAATAGGTTATGTTTTAAAAATAAAGTTAAGACTGGTTTTATAAATAAATATTTGTTTCACTGCTTAAACTTAGAAAAATTGACTTTCTTCTACTTAGTAATGCTGCAATGAGATTTTAGCTTTTGCTATGTCAGTATGGACAACAAAATAAGACATTTATATTAAAGAACAATTTTCATAATATATAAACACATTTTGATGATGCAATTAGCTGATAAGCCATCTAATTCTAGCCTGGTTTTGTATCATTTGATAATGCTTAAAAAATACTTACCTCTTTTGTAAATGGAATGCAGTAGATTGTAGCATATAATTTTGCAGCATTCAGAAGGAAACTGAAGTGCCTTTGAAATTAAAAAAGTAAAACAAAGTGTGAATGGTATAGTTTCAAATAAGATGTCTAATTAATCAGAAACTACAGCCTTTAAAGTGCTGATGAGAAATAACCACAGGCCCTGGCTGGTTTGGTTCAGCGGTTATAGCATCGGCCTGTGGACCAGAGTACCGGGTTTGCTTCCCACTAAGGGCACGTACCTTGGTTGCAGTTTGTCCCCGGTCCTGGTTGGGTCGTGTGGGTGGCAGCCACTCAATGTGTACCTTTCATGTCGATGTTTCTCTCTCTCTCTCTCTCTTCCTCTCTCCCCCTCCCACTTTATCTGAACAAAAAATGGGAAAATGTCCTCGGGTGAGGATTAAAAAAAAAAAATAACCACAGAATTTTTGTTATAGGATTATTTTTTAATAATTAGGCAGTGACATTCTGGTCTAGGCCTAAGCATTGCAGAAGTAGAGAGAGAAAACATCAGATGTTTATCCTCATAAGCACTGATATTTAGGTAGTGATCATGATTACTTTGGAGATATGAATGACCAGAAAAAAAATTTAACTAGTGAAAGAAAATTCACTTTAATTCTTAAAAAAATTATACATTTGGTTTTAAAAACTGTATATTGGGTTCAAACTAAGCAAATGAGTTTAAAAACAAAGAAAGGTAAGTTTGATAGAAGATGCAGTCAGCATTAGGTGAGTGGACGCCTAAAATAAGCACCAGTTGAAAAACTAAGCATAAAAGGCTTACAAGCTAAGCGTTTAACTTATACACACATACACATATGTATAAATAAAGTATCTCATATGAATAGGTATATAGAAATTTATTCAAAGACCAACTCCTCTGAAAATTAACTTTAGCCCAGCCGCTGTGGCTCAGTGGATTAAGTGTCATCCCATGGACTGAGAGGTCCCAGTTTGATTCCCGGTCAGGGCACATGCCTGGGATGGGGGCTTGATTCTCAGTAGGGGGTGTGCAGGAGGCAAACGATCTATGTTTTTCTCTCACATCGATGTGTCTCTCTCTCTCTCTCCCTTCCTCTCTTTCTAAAAAATCAATAAAAACATATTTAAAAAATTAATTAGAGATTATTTAGGGAGATATTTAGCACTAATCATTTTTACCTTCAAATAACTTAAGTTTCTTATATACTAGGTACATTAAACAGAAAACACCTGCTGTCACTTTACTTTTTATAAAGTTAAAGAGGTGACATTTTGGTTTCACTTTAGAAAAGATAAAAATAATGAGGTTATTTACCACAGAGAGTAAATAAACAGATTGTGTGGAAAGAAGAGTTGTGATTGGCTTGGCTGGCCAGACTATTTAACATTAAAAAGTGTGGCCCTGGCCAGTTTGGCTCAGTGGTTGAGCATCGGCCTGTGGACCAGAGAGTCCCGGGTTCTGTTCCTGCTAGGGGCACGTACCACAAAAACAAACAAACAAACAAACAAACAAACAAACAAAAACATTAAAAAGTGTGAAATTTCCACTTTTATACAGTTAAAGATTTACAAAAAAATCGCATATATATCAGGACATAAATACTTACAAAGGTTCATTGAAATCAAATTTTATTGGACGAGGAGGCCTCTTTGGTGATTGCCAAAACAAATCTAATAAAAGATACAAATATTATTTTAAATGGAGGCAGCCAGTAATAAGTTACATTAAACTTTCTTTTAACATAGTTGTACTTACTGCCGTCTCTTAATCGAGTATCCAGAGGAAAACAATGAAGAAGCTGAAGAGCCTAAAGAAAAAAACAAAGTTAAAAAAAAATTAAAACACAAAAAGTTATACAGTGAAGTCTTCTGGCTACTGTTGTACTCCATCTTTCCATTCTGGATTCTGTCACTAACCCTCTATACCCGCCACCCCCGCCAGCACAATACCTGGAACAACTTCTATTATTACTTTTAAATTAACACTTACAGTTTGTCATTATAAAAAATAATGTAAATGAAGTCACTTCAAAATGGAGTCTGAGTGGCCATCCCAAAGGAACTGCCTTACAAGTCTTAACCTTCAAACCTTTGCAATGGTAAAACTGGGTGAAATTACCAATGGACTGGGTCTAAGGCAGCACTGTATTCCAAACAACTATTTGCAAAGCTAACAGAAAAGCATTATGACAACTAGACTGAAAATTAAAGTCAGTGTTTAAAATTAGCAATTTTATGCTGGTATCTGTATCTATAGAAATTCCTTCTTTAGAGTATTAAGACCCATAAAAAAAAATCCTCCCTTCTATTCATGTAATTTCCCCCCTTCTCCTTCTCATGAATACCCCCTTGCTTTTACCTTCTTATTGGAACACTATTCTAGTTTCCGCCTGAATCAGTGCTTCCAAAATAGCTCTTCTTTTGGGTATCTAAATGCTTATTGCCTCTCAATTTGGCCTTTAATTTTTAGGTTAACAGCATTATCCTGCTACTTTCAAAGAGCTAATCATTAAAATGAAAATTAAACCAGTAAAATATATATTATATTGTTAGAATGATGCATTTGAGATTTTTTTTTTTGCCTCAAAACCATCTGGGGAAGGGTATAATGGGTGGAGTTATAGATGAAAACAAGATTATCTATGAGTTGATCATTGTTAAACTTTAACGACAGACATGAGGATTATATGGGAGTTCATTGCATTATTTTTCTACATTTCTATTGCTATCAATTTTTCCATAATAAAAATGTATAAAAAGACTTACAAAAGATAAGGGCTAACAGTTCTTGAGATTTTCATGGTAAGAATAATATGAATAACAATGGGAACAGAAGACACATTTTACTGGATGAGGACTTGGCAAAGATGAGTATACCACTTTTTCCAAGAAGCAGAGCCAAGAGGAAAGTGAAAGTCAGGGATAAGTGTAACAAAGAAACTTTTTAAAAAAGGTGAACTTAATGTATATTCCAATAGGTAAAAGCCTAAAGAGAGGAGACTAAACAGAGAGTGCAGGACACATTCTAGCAACTGAAGTTACTAGAGGTAAGAATAACAACAAATATTTAGTATTTATGGGCCAGGTTCTGTTCTAAATGCTTTACATGAATTAACTGATGTGAGCCTCATCACTAACTTATGAATTAGGTACCGATTTATTATCTCCATTTTACAAGTGAAGAAATACACACAAAATATGATTATCAGATAGGAAGGGGGAGGAAAAAGTGCAAAATTTGACAGAATCTCTCTATTTTTTCAGTCTCTTGCTTTACTCTGAAAAACAAACTGCTTTCAGATAACTGATTAAATGTACTCCTTAAACTCCAGAAGAAATATCTTTGTAAAACCCATTTTGCACATAGAAAGAGAAGGATCAGTCAAATATATAACTCCCAAGTCAATGAGTGAAGTTTAAACACACTGTTTAATCAGTAACACTCAGAGAGAAATTAGTTGTTTGCCCAGAACTTGCTCTCACTTAATTTACTACTTATTTCTGAAAAGCTTTCCAAAAGAAAGAGTAGACATTTCAGGTCAATGAAATTAATTTGGTAGTAATTAAATAAGCCAAGGTCAGATCTCTTCTTAATGTTTTATAATGCATACTTACCTTATGGTTAAAATATTTTTCAAACTTTAATCTTGCTAATTCTACACACTGGGGCCAATTTCTAGGTCTTCTGCTTAGTAACTTAATAACTTGAAAAGAGCCTTCTAAACTGTGTCCAGTTTGTAGCTTCTAGAATGAGAGAAAACAAAACAAGTGCATTTGTAATTAATCTCCCTCCATCCCCCACCCCAGGAAGTATTAGCCAAAGTTTGAAGTGTCATCTTATGCTCTTTATTTCTTTCTGCCTTCTCTCCCCGCTTCTTTTCTGTTTCGGAGGGGAAACAGGAAAAAATAGCACATAAAATTTTAACTCTAAAGTTTCCTGTTCCAAAATTATTCTCATGTCTTGCTAGCTATTAGTACTATATATGTACCTACTAAAAGAAGTACAAAGAATAATGTTTTATACTAAAAAGCTGGCATTTTTAGTATAGGATTAAAGAAAAGTAAGAAAATGTGTCCTCACCATGAGAACAATAAGTCTGAGATATTACTTGTACTTACTACAAACAATAATCATCCCTTTAGCCCCCCCTGCCCCCTTTTAATCCTCACTCAAGGACATTTTTCCATTTTTTTGTTCAGATAGAGTGGGAGGGGAAGAGAGAGAGAGAGAGAGAGAGAGAGAGAGAGAGAGAGAAACAATGATGTGAAAGGGACACATCGAGTGGCCGCCACCCGCACAACCCAACCAGGGCCGGGGACAAACGGCAACCAAGGTACTGCCCTTACCAGGAACTGAACCCGGGTCTCTCTGGACCGCAGGCCGATGCTCTAGTCGCTGAGCCAAACCAGCCAGGGCCCTTTAGTGCCCTTTTTAAGAGGGTAAAACAAACCATTTGCAGGGAACTTGAAAATAAGATTACATAAAGTGTTGTTTGTATTTTTACCTGTAAGACTTCTTCTGCAGATGAATAGGTTTGCCAAAATTTGTTAAATAATGAAGGCTTGTGGGAAAAGGAACTTTCAAACTATTATGGAAAAGAGGGGAAAACGTTACAAAGAGAAGTCTAACTGAAAGTTGGAAATATCTTATTTTCTACTATGAAAAAAAAAAATCCTTAAAAAAAAGATCTTTATTACCTTATCTCTTGCCCACTGTATAGTATGTTCAATAGTAGATGGAAAAGATTTTAGAGTACAAAATGGTATTTCCTCTTCTGGGGGATCCCGCTAATTTATAAAATGTGATAACAGACAGTTAAGACAAGCAACGACAATTTTTTATTGTCTGAATTTACTTGAATGTTTTAAGACCATTAAGAAAATAAAATTCAAAATAAAATAAATCCAACATTTTTATATCTTCTCTATTCTAGGCACTAAGAGAACAAATAGATTCTTTTGACATTTATCTACTTGTTAATAGCAATGTAACAATAAACATGAATTTTACTATCACTTCTATCTGTACACTCATTTGGCACCATGTAGTACTCATGGCAGATCACCACACATGACTAATTTTTCTCCTCCAAGAATCAAGGTTACATTTAAAACTATACCACTTCCTATTATGAAAAGTAATTCAAGAATTCCCAATATAGTTCAGCATACCATGAGTTTCTCCATGGAGAAAAAAACTGAGGAGCATGAATACATCCTTGGTGCTCAGTACAGTTTCTAGTAGAAAGTGTGTAAAATAAATGGCAAATGCTTATGTTGTCTCATGTAAAAAGAAACCATTGAAAAAATCCATATCCTAGGGTACATTTGGCCTACACTTACTGGTTTATCCAATGTAAAATGACTCACTTCGTGTCTTTTCACTTGGAGATTTATATTTTAGTTTCTTGATTTCTGAAATACCATGAAATATAAGCCAAAGAAGTAAGCCGGGGAGTATTAAAATTTTGAGTATGAAGTCAGAGAATACAGAACAAGTTAGGAAAAGATTTAGAACAAGTGAATCAAGGGA
Organism: Molossus molossus; assembly: GCF_014108415.1. Lineage (NCBI taxonomy): Eukaryota > Metazoa > Chordata > Mammalia > Chiroptera > Molossidae > Molossus > Molossus molossus. Next base: position 48,964,317 of record NW_023425344.1, read on the forward strand.
ACTTTTGGAATTTTATAGTATTCTCTACTTTAAAAAATTTCCAGTACGACACCCAACATATCATGATTTCCTCCATCTAATTTCCTTCGAATTAAACTAACCAATTTGTCTACTATAATGTTTTTATTATATAAACTTCTGATTTCATGAGAGTAAATGGGGAAGCAAATTTTATAAAAATGTTGAAATATTACTAAACCAAAAATTTTCATCGAATATAGGGAAATTTACATTTGTAAAAAAATATTTTTTTTTCAATTTTACGATTTTGGTTGATCTTTAAATTCTAAGGCCTCTATTATTTCTTAGGTCAGTGGTTTTCAACTTTGTCAGTATCTCAAGATTACTTGTGAGGGTTAAAAAAGTTATATCTATATGTCATTTATGAAAAAAAAATACATATAATTGCTTGGTCCCTAAGATTTTGTGAGTTACAGTTGAATGCTTGTTAGAAAACTAATAAAGCACCTCTGAGAAATAAGCAGTAAACAAAAGAACAGACTCCAGAAAGACTCAAATCAAAATTTTGGTGATTTACAAAAATCAGTTCAGCTATGTTTTTAAAACTGCACATATACATATGTATGAACATCACTGGCAGATCAAAACAAGATTAGAGAAGCTAAATAAAATTTATGGACTGATGAAGACAAAAAAAATTATAAGATATAAAGAAGATATATTTACTTTAAAACCTGGTTCACTTACATGACTATTATAGGATTCAGTCAAATGAGGTACAATAACTTCAGTGTGTCCCTTAGTGCCCATTGTTCCAGAATCCAGGAGGGGCCGTAGATTTGCAACACACCGGCTATTTGGAAAGACAATAGGAAACAAATATAAAAGTGAGCAAGAACAATGTAAGCAGAGGAAATCCTACCACTTTCTACTGACCACGGCACACACTGATCACTTATTGACTATATTTTATGAAACATACATTACCACCAAACAACCTATTTATTATTTCTGTCTCCTTCCCTCAACAAATTTTGCTGTTCAATCTATAATTTTTGTCTCTACCTTCTACTACTACTAGTACTGCTACTAGTACTACTACCACCACCAAATTTTGGGTTTGTTTTTTACTAGGTTAACTCTAAACTATGTTATCTTTTCTTCTCTTGCTTCCTATTTCTTCTTTGGTTACTTTCTGGCTACAGGTTCTATCCCACTGTATCTTCTCAATACTTTCTTTTTTCCAAATAACACTATACCTTCTTAATACTTGTAACACCTATATTCTATACAATTAATTGAAGTTGTTTTTCCTTCATCTGCCCAAGAGTACAAACTTTCCATTACACTCTAAACTGGTAAAATTCCCTCTGCTAATATATCTACTCTAATACCGTAACATTAAATATTCATATGAAAATGTAAAAGTTATGTAAGATGCATACATTATAGTCATTCATTTAACACATATTTACTGAATGACATCATATGTAGAACACTGATGATATAGTAATGGGAAAATAAATGGTACCTAAAGAAATGATTTAATGAGGAAATAAATGTTAAATGAATATGTATCTCAATAAAAATAAGTGCTATGAAGGATAATGCTTAGTGCTGTATAAGATTACCTTAGGAGATTCTAATTTAGAATTTGGGGTTAAAGAAAGCCTGTTTGAAGAAATATATTTTAGGATGCAACTAAAGGATGAAGAAAAAGACTTAAGATGTGTGAAGAGTAAGTAGGTAAATTTGGGATCAGGAGTTTTGCAACAAGGTAAACATAATTTCCTAAGGCTGAAGAAGAGTATGTGCAAGTCCCTGAGATTAAAAAAAAAAAAAAAAATGCCGCATGCTCTGTAAGGACAGAAAAAAGAAATGTGTAGTTGGAATATAGGGAGCTAGGAAGGAATAAGTAAATGTTAAGTTGGCCAGGTGGATAAGTGCCAGACACTATAAAAATATTTAGGTCATGTTAAAGATTTTGAATTTTATCCTAAGTATAATGGGAAATCATCACAGGGTTTGAGGAGTATCACAATAGGAACATAAAGAATAATAAAAAAAATTTAGAACTTTTCAACAAGTAGGTGTGGGAAACAGAAGTGAAAACAAACAAAAAATAAAATTATGCCCTGGCCAGTGTGGCTCAGTTGGTTGAGTATTGTCCCATGCATCAAGAGGTCACAGGTTTGATTCCCAGTCAAGGCGTATGCCTGAGTTGTGGGCATGATCCGCAGTAGGAGGTATGCAACAGGCCGCCCATCAATATCTCTCACTCACCACCACCCTAAAATCAATAAAAACATTAAAAAAAAAAAAAGACAATGAACCTGAATTTCAATTACATACCTGTCTACATATCTCCTGGCTTCCACATTATCTAATGCTGTAATAATGATATCTTGTTTAGCGTAGAAATCATCACTGTAAGTAGCCTCAGTGGCTGGACACACTTTGTTCAAGTGTGCATCTATCTTTACTTGAGGATTTATTTTCAGGGTTGCATCAGCAGCAGTATAGCTTTTAGGTTTCTAAACAAATAACAAAAACAGAAGAAATAAATGTTAAACAGAAAAGATAGCCTATGACTGAACTTAAACATTGTCACGCTGGAAAATATACATGTGAGGTGACAGTAATGAGATCAATGTTCATTTTTTAGTTCGTGAAAATTATATTCATTGTAGTCATACTACATTAGAAAAAAAATTTTTCTTTATTGGTTTTAGAAAGAAAGGAAGGGAGAGGGAGGGAGAGAGAGAAACATCAATGAGAGAGAACATCAACTGGCCACTTCCTGCATGCCCCCTAGTGGGGATTTGGCTCACAACCTGGGCATGTGCCCTGACCGGGATTCAAACTGGCAACCTCTTGGTGCATGGTTTGACGCTCAACCAGGGAGCCACACTAGCCGGGAGTAGTCATACTACATTTAACAGTGCATATTAGTCTAAATAATTACACGTTCTTAATAGAAATCTAAATAACCTCTCTTTTACAGCTAAGTGCTTTAGAGTTATTAAAATATTCGTTAGGCTCTGATTGGTAGCTCAGTTGGTTAGAGTGTTATCATGATATGCCAAGGTTGCAGGTTGGATCCCTGGTAAGGACACATATAAGAATGAATCAATAAATGTATAAATAAGTGAAACAACAAATTGATATTTGTTTCTCTTTCTCTCTCAAATCAATTAAAAAAAAAAACTAGTTAAAAGCCTAACTAAAAGTACATTGTTCTTCCTAGTTATGAGGTTTGAATTAGGTAAGTGTTCAGAAAAAGATGAGAATACATTCAGTAAAATATTAAAAATCCAAATTGCATAAAATGAGTTCTCATAAGTATAAAAATCTAACACTTTGGAAATAAATGTTATTCTGAATACAAATATTAACAAAAAATTATTATATATGTTTCAGTTTTATAAAAAAGAATACCCTAAATATAATTCATTCTTTTCTTAAAGATCACTAGTGTCTTCAAAGTTCACTTGGAAGTATTGGCTCTGATACTAATTATCTACAGACCATTCTGTCTGAATACATGCATGTAGTTTTTTTGTTTTTGTTTTTAATCCTCACATATTTGCATTTATCTTCAGACAGAGAGGGAGGGAGAGAGGGAGGAAGAGAGAGAGAAACATCGATGTGAGAGAGTGGTTGTCACCTACACGACCCCAACCGGGGCCGGGGACAAACTGCAGCCGAATTATGTGCCCTTAGCAGGAATCAAACCCGGGACTCTCTGGTACATGGGCCAATACTCTAACTGCTGAGCCAAACCGGCCAGGGCTGCATGCATCTAGTTTTAATGGTATTTCTGTCTCTTCTCACACACTGTTTATCTGACATGTTTTCACTTCTTAGTGCTATTAGTATAAATACAAAGCAGAAACTTTGTTAGAACTCAGTAAAATAAGAATAAACAAGCCTCTATAGTTCTATAAGTTAACTTAGTAAAATAAGAATAAACAAGCCTCTATAGCTCTATAAGTTAAATGTACAGTTAGGTAAATTAATTTTGTGACATACATTTTATTTCATGAGAGACCGGTACTTAATTCTTTATATTTGGATAAGTGAGGCTATTAGGTTAACTATCACCTGCTTTAGTTACTTTTCTGTTTGTGACACCTTAAGTTTCATTCACTAAAATTATATAAATTGTTAAAAAAATATAGTGAAAAACATTTCTAAAGTAAAACCAAATTTGCCTGACTGCCTTTAAACTGCTTCTTTTCTGACTTAAATATTTTGATCTCTATAAAAAAAGATTGAAAACAAGTATTTTACAATAAAAAGGTATGTTAAATAGTCAAACAAGATCAAAAGAGCACAAAATTCTAAGTGCTAAACTCGAATATTTCAAATTAGAGAACCTGTTTGTACATATACACTTAGTTTATTTTTTTGGTACGTGCCCCTGGGGGAACCAAACCCGGGACTCTCTAGTCCACAGGCTGATGCCCCAACCACCAAGCCAAACCGGCTAGGGCTATACACTTAGTTTTTAAAATATATAGACATACTTTGGTGATTACAAAGTGAAAAAAAAAATACTGCTCACAATTCACAACTCAGTTTTTAATACCCAAAATCAATTTTTACATTAAAATAATTGATATTTTCCCCTATAATCATTCCCATTATTTGATGAGATTCTAATAAATAAAAACTATATTATGTCAAACATCATTTTCTATGTATTAAAAGAAAACTCTTCTGTTTTGTATAACACAACTGATGATTTAAATTTGAAATAGCAACATACCTGTAAGTGATGAGGACGAAATAAGAACTGTCTGTTCAAGTTGGATTTTTCTATCAAGTCAGGATCTGTAACTGTAACCTAATATCAAGAAAAGAAAATGCCTGAAATTATATAACAAAAAAGTCTAAATCTATTTTGCTTTTCTTGGGATGACTAAAACAATTCCCACAGTTATTCTAAATTATTTTGGCTGATAAAAGTATGAATATAAATGTTTCAAAATGATTACCATCAGTACTCTTTTTATACCTATACTTAATTATAATTAATGTTTAGCAAAGGAACATGTCAAACAAGTTAAACATCTATTTTTATGTGGTTATATTCAAAATTTTAACATGTAGATATGTGACTTATCTAAAATTAATTAAAATATCTTAGTCCTGAACAATTAGAGCATATTTAAAGTCTCCCTTCCACTTTCCATATTATCAGTGAACATTTCACTTATTTTTAACCATCCCACTTCCAAATCAGACATTGCCTCTACTTAGCCTTGCTTCATGCATTGCTCACATTATCTAGTAACTCTTTCAGTGAGAACCAACAAGTGGTAACTCATTATCATTTTACTTGTCAGATATCTTTACAGCAGGTATAGAAATCTGGGTTGATAGTAATTTGCCCTTGTACTGTGAAGATCTGCTTCCCTATCTTTAGATGTGCACTTCTTGCTGATGAGAAGTCTATTAGGTAATTTCTTTTCATCTTTGCCTTGGATTTGCTTTAACACACTTGTTTCTTTTTTTGTTGTTGCCCACATCTCTTTTTTTAAATTTGTTTACTTTTAAAAACTGAATTTATTGAGGAGACACTGGTTAATAAAACCATACAGGTTTCAAGTGTACAACTCTATAACACATCACCTGCATACAGCACCGTGAACTTACCATCCAAAAGTAAAAACTTTTGTCATTATCCTTGGAAACTGCCTCTTCTTCATTATCTTATTTTTTCTGGAAATTCTACACTCATGTTGGACTATGCAAATTTATCCTCTACCATTACAAATATATCTTCCTGCACTACATTCTGGATACTTATATTTATCTTCTATTCATAAATTCTCACTTCAGCTATATCTATCTGACTTTTGAGCTCACTCACTATACAGAACTTCTTATTCGACATTTTGTAAAAATGTCAGTGTGTTTTCCCTGTTTTTTTATCTTCGGTCATTTCTAACTCTGTTTTAAAGTTTGTTCTATTATCCACAGATTTTTCTATTCTGCAGCACTCCTATTAATTCTAGTTCTTGGAGAGCTAATTCTTCAATTTTCCTCGGCTGATTGATTATTTTTCCATGTGGTACCTTTTTTCTAGAGGATCATTTTTAATTGTAAATCATCTAGAACAGATGAAGATTTTTTGGCATAGTCCTATATACTCTGGGTGTAAAGTATCACTATGATGCAGTTTTAGATTTGTTTTAATGAGAGCTCTGGAGGTTTCAAAGGTCCTAAATTTGTTATATTTATTTCTCTGCTTAAAATTTTTATGATATAATTTTGGACCCCATATACAAGTGTGGTGCATGCTCTGCATTTTAATTTCTCATGACTGACTTCTCTATTTAATTTTTTGGACAAATATTCGACACAGAAATAGTTGGCCCTGGTCGGGTAACCAGTTGGTTAGAGCGTCATACAGATGCGCCAAGGTTGTGGATTCACTCGGTCAGGGCGTATACAAGAACCAACCAATGAATACATAAACAGGTAGAATAACAACTTGATGTTTCTCTCTCTCTCTCACCCTTCATCTCGCTCTCTAAAAATCAATCAATAAAAAAGATAAATGCTTTGGAGTCACCACGGCTTTTAGCTCGGGAATTAATTTCTCTTTTGGTTCCTGGAATCTGGGGATTTCTCCTTCCTTCATTCTCGTTAGTTAAGCTACATTTGTAAATACTTAAAAATCTGTCCCAATGAACTTACCTTGTTTTTTTTACCTGAAGTCAGATTTGTTTACTGAAACTCTTTTCCTAATCTTTATATGCTAAAATACATTGTCAATTCCCAAAAAGTTGAAGTATTCAGGTGATTCCCAAATTCATGTGACTAAGGATTATTAATTCATTTATTATTTACTTTTATTAATTAATTTATTTTTGTTCCAGATGTTTCTCCTTTTCCCCCCCAGATACCCTCCCTCCCGATCCTGCCCCCGACTCCAAGCATTGCTGTCTATGTATTTATTCCTTTTTAAAATACCTTTTAAAATGACCAGAACAAATAGCAGTTTGTAGAACACAATATTTAGAAATACTGGGTAGGAATCATATAAATGCAGAACATCTGCCCATAACTGTGATAGTAAGGAATACCCTCTTTTCAGTGAAGTAATAAGTCAAGTTTAATTAACTATAAAATTACTTACTGTTAGTCACCATGACAAATCTATGCAATCACTACTATCGGAAGCTAGTTTACATCCTAAAGTGAAATATATTTTCATTAAAATATATGACATGGCTTCCCAAAAAACAAAAACTTATGGTCTTAAGAATTTAAATTGTATACATGAGTTTTTATTACTCCTTCTTTTGATACTCACTAATTGAAATGATATCTGTGTAGTATTCAACTTCCTAAAGTTAGCTTTTCCCACTTTAAAGATTTACTTAAGCCCTGGCCGGTTTGGCTCAGCGGTTGGAGTGTCCGCCTGCGGTCTGGAGAGACCCGGGTTCGGTTCCCGCTAAGGGCATGTGACTCGGTTGCAGTTTGTCCCCAGCCCTGGTTGGTCGTGTGGGTGGCAGCCACTCGATGTGTCCCTTTCACATCGATGTTTCCCTCCCTCTCTCTTCCTCTTTCTCCCTCCCACTCTATCTGTACAAAAGATGGAAAAATGTCCTCGGGTGAGGATAAAAAAAAAAAAAAAAAAAGATTTACTTAATAATTAACAAGTAGTATCTAATAAAACAATAACAATATTAATGTGCTTGATAGTTTTCAAAGCACTTTCACATTTGATCTTAACGATAATATCATGAGGTTAGTGGTACAGATATCCGTGGCAAGTATTACAGAAAGAAATTTAGGAGCAAAAAATTAATTTGCCACAGGGTTGCCTAATTTTTGACAAGTGGTCAGAATAGAATCAGAGTCTTCCAATTTCTAGCTTGATCTGTCTTCAAAAAACAATACTTCTGATATATGCAATTTAAAAATGGACACCTTTCAAAAAATAAATAAAAGTACCCACACAACTGAACAAAAGGAGACAAACAATCCAATTTAAAAAATGGGCAGAGGACCTGAGTAGACACTCTTCCAAAGACATATAAATGGCCAAGAGACATATGAAAAAATGCTTAACATCACTAATCATCAGAGAGATACAAATTAAAATGACAATGAGGTACCATCTCACACTGCCATAACGGCTACCATCAACAAACGAACAGCCCTGGCCAGTTTGGCTTAGCAGTTAGAGCATCTGCTCATGGGTCAAAGGGTCTCAAGTTCAATTCCTGGGCAAGGGCATGTACCTGGATTGCAGGGTGGATACCGGCCCTGGTCCGGGTCATGTGGGAGGCAGGCAATTGATGTGTCTCTCTCTCTATATCTCCCTCACTCCCTCCCTCCCTTCCACTCTATCTAAAATATCCTCAGGAAGGATTAACAACAACAAAAAAACCCCAAATCAAATCAACAAACAACAAGTGCTGGCGAGGATGTAGAGAAAAGGGAACCCTAGCACACTGCTGGTGGGAATGCAGACTGGTGCAGCCACTATGGAAAACAGTGTGGAGTTTCCTCAAAAAATTAAAAGTGAAACTGCCATTTAACCCAGTGATCCCACTTCTAGGAATATATCCCAAGAAGCCTCAAATACCAATCAGAAAGAATAGTTGTACCCCTACATTCATAGCAGCGCTATTTACAATAGCTATGATCTGAAACGGCCCAAGTACCCATCAGTAGATGAGTGGATAAGAAAACTGTGATACATTTACACAATGGAATACTATGCAGCTGTAAAAAAAGAAGGCTCTCTTACTCTTTGAGACAGCATGGAGAGACCTAGAGAGTACTATGCTAAGTGAAATTAGCCAGTCAGAGAAAGACAAGTATCACATGATCTCACTTATATGTGGACTCTAATGAACAAAATAAACTGACGAATAAAATAGAACCGGAGACACTGAAGTAGGGAGCAGACTGACGAATCAAGGGTGAGGGGAAGAGATTAACTAAAGAACTTAAATGCATATTGCATAACCAATGGACACAGACAATAGTGCAGTGAAGGCCTGGGTGGGGGGTGGGAGCAGAGTAGAGGGGGTCAATGGGGAAAAGAAGGGGGTGGCATCTGTAATACTCTCAATAATAAAGATAATTTTTAAAAATGGACACCAACAGAAATATGTATAAACTTTTAACTCTCAAGAATTTTTATCTTACCATTCCCTTCTCTTTGCTTATGCCAACACCAAGTAAAGCGAAATTTTTTAACATTTCACAGCCTATGGCTCCACATCCTACCTATGAAGGAGAAAAATATATCAGAGTAAGCAAAATCAGAATTTCTACTTACTAAAGGGCAATTTCAGCATAATTTTCATCAAATGCTAACTTACAATAAATATACTTTTAAAAATAACTTGAACATTCGTGATTCATTGTAGTTTAAAGAATTTAACTGGTTTATGATGCCATTAGTAAGCGTCTCAGTTACAGGAAAAATAATAAATAAATAAACCAAGTAAGAAAAAGCACAATATTTAACTTTCCTTTAAACAGAAAACATTTTAAAATTCCAAAAAGCCAGACAGTGAGCTCATTTTCAAAAATATAAGCTGGATAAAAACGGCACAAAACACCAGTGCAATATTTTAATAAAAAAGATTTCTTGGATATTTAAGAAAGACAGCATTCCCCTCCATATTCTTTCATTTGGTGAGAAAAGAAAAAAAACAAGAAACCCAACCAATTTTAATGTATTTCTAGAAAATTATGTAATGTTCAAAACTATCATGCTTATATTTTCATTTTAAATGTATTAACTCTTTTAGATCAGGTGTTGGTAAGGGTTAGACAGTAAATATTTTCAGCTTTGCAGGCCATATTGTCTGTCATAACCATTCAAACTACTATTACAAGCATAAAAAAAATCCTAAACAATACATAAATAAATGGGCTTGCCTGTGTTCCAACAAAACATTATTAACGAACTGAAGATGGATTTGGTCTGTCAGCCATAGTTTGCAAACTCCTAAGAATTTACTGAATGTCTACAATGTTAGAAACTGTATTCATTTAGACTCAAATTGGCTTTAATAAATTAACTTGTTGATATATAATAGCAGTTTGAATGTATTATTTATTTTCATCATTATCATACTTACTAAAAAGATATTCAAATTTTGCAGCTTCTGACACAAAGTATCTCCAATGCAGGCTCGTAAGGCATCATATCTATCTCCTCTGAAGAAAAGAACATTCCAAAAAAACAAAAACAAAAAAACAGAAAGGCATTTAACACATTATTAAGATTAGTTTCATTGTTAACACAAATTTAATGTTGTACATTAAACTGAAGTCAGAACTTTTGGGGTATGTGTATTTTGGGGAGAATGAATCCATAAGCTTTTATCAGATTCTCAGAGATTTGTTACTCAAAAAGGTGAATCATTAATACAAACAAAAGTTGCAGACAGCACCTGTTCATCAGAATGGTTATTTTCAATGCTAATTATTCTCATAAAAATATATAATTTAAGCCCTAGCCAGTTTGGCTCAGTGGTTAGAGTGTAGGCCTGCGGACCAAAGAGTCCCAGGTTTGATTCTGGCCAAGGGCATGTATCTCAGTTGTGGTTAGTCCCCAGCCCCAGTTGGGGTCATGCGGGTGACAACCAATTAATGTGTCTCTCACATCGATGTTTCTCTCTCTCTCTCTCTTCCTCTCCCTCCCACTCTGTCTGAAGATAAATGTAAAAATATCCTTTGGTGAGGATTAAAACAAAAACAAACATATACATATATATATATATATATATATATATATATATATATATATATAAACACATATATATAATTTAAAACTTTATATTACTTAATTATAAAGTGGTAAAGGCACATAGCATTATTATGACATGTCACCTAGAGAAGAAATGACTGCAGAAGTAAATGAGTTAGTTTCAGAAAAGACATTTAATTGAAAACAAATGCATGTTTAAACAAAAATTCTTTTAATCCAGTTGCCTCTAACAAATAGACAAATAAGAAAAAAGCAACAGAAATTCCAATATTACCGTGGGAGAAATTCTTCACGCTCAGGTTTGCTTAGGAACTCGACAATATCTGCTGCTTCAATGTATAACTTAAAGTACAAGATAAAAATATAACTTACTATGTATAAAACTTAAATCAAGAGAAAAAATAGTCACTTTAGTTGTTATTTAATAATTAAAGAAAATGATAAAAATACCAATTTAGAATAAAATAAAAATGAGAATTGTTTTTTATACAATATACACTCCTGTAGTCCTTCTTTCATTAAAACAATGATTAAACCTGAAGGATTTGTTAAAATACTAATTTGATTCATGTAATTTAGCCATCTTAAAGATGTCTGTTTTAACAAACAAAAGAATACTTCATCTCCAAACCTATTTCATATAAATACATAAAAACTCTGAAAGTCCCATTCAATTTTAGCTACATTTGAATATGTAATAAAGGGGACCAAGTTTTGCCACCCCAAATATGCCTTTTGGGTAATTGATTTTAATCTGGTTATTATGACACAAAATACTCAGAAAGAACTTTGACCCTTTCCCTGCCTAAAGGAATTCAGATAGAACAGCCTGCTAAAAGGAAGGGAGCATCACCTTAGCAACATAAACTAAATGTGGCAGAAAGGTAGAAATCTAGCAAAGCCTGTCTGGTGAACTTTCCTCTATTTCCCAGCAAGAATTAGTTACCACATGTTTGATCTTTCTCATCTATCTATAAATTGCCTGCTTTCCCTTTGAAATCTCAGGCTCCTGCCTCCTTCTCCTTTGTCCATATGGTATTTAAGTCTCAACTGCGCAATGCCTCCTTGGGGTCTCATATTCTATGGCACCCCCATTCGTACATCCTTCATTCATTTTGGACATTTTCTGCTGTTACAGCATTTTATGTTAATTTGATTAGCCCAACTAAAAGAACTTGGAAGGTGAGAGGAAAATTATTTTTTGTGCTGTCAGTAATTTGATTACTCTTTGAAAAGCAAGTATCTAGTCTATATTTATTTTCCAGCTTGGATATATTATATGTCACTTATAATGCATTTAAAAAAATACCAAGCGGACTTAGGGTAAACTAATGAAAAAAAGAACTAAGTCTCACTCTCATTTTCATTTAAATTACTTATGTGGCTAAATTTGAACATGACCAAATGGTTATTATTTACTTATAACACAGTATGTATATTATTAATACAATTTATATTATTTCCCGTGACATTAACAGTTGTATCTAATCCAGACTTTTACAAATAAATTTGTACTGTGTTAAAATAAATAAAGTAATTCAGCAGCAAAATAGCACTCTGTAATACTGGCCAGTGTGGCTCAGTTGGTGTCCTTCTGCACACTGAAGATTGCCAGTTAAATTCCTAGTCAGGGCATATGCCTGGGTTGTGGGTTTGTGGGTGTGCAGGAGGCGATCAATGTTCCATCACATTAATGTCTCTCCCTTCCTCTCTAAAAGTCAATCAAAATAAAAATCTTAAAAAAAAAGTGTCATGTGGATACCTCTTAAAACATAAAAAATGATAAAAGCTATAGTTACAAAGTGTAGTGTTTCAAAAAAGTAAAGGCCTGCCCTGACCTGTGTGGCTTAGTGGATTGAGTGTCATCCCATGCAGCAAGAGGTCGCTGGTTCAATTCCTGATGAGGCACATGCCTGGGTTGTGGGCTCTATCCCCAGTAGTGAATGTGAAGGAGGCAGCCAACTGATGTTTCTCTCTCATCTATGTTTCTCTCTCTCCCCCTCTCCCTTCCTCTCTCTAAAAAAAAAAAATCAATAAAAACATATTTAAAAAAAAAAAAGTAAAGGCCTGAAGAGTATCCTTTGATATCATCTGCCAACTATTACTTCTGGTAACAGAAACGAGGGTTTTTTAAAAATATTTTTTATCCTATCTAGCTCTCAAATCTACCATTCCCTTGCCTTCTACCTTTGGAAGTATATACCTAAAAAAGGAATCTGAAGATTCATGATGCCAAAGATTCTATGGAATAAGTTCAAGAGTCTTGACAGCCCATGAATGCTAAGCTAATAATATAAGAGACTAAGTGTAAGGATATAAAATTCATTCCCTCACTGTCACAAATGAGGGAACTTCATCCTAGAATGCAACTCTGGCTTACAGTCCAATAGCCTCAATATATGATCCTATCAGTTTCAATCATAGAATTAATTTTTGGTGGCATCTCTTTCATGCATCAAAAAATATTCTAAGGTTGCTTTTATAATATATCAATACTAAAAGTCATAACAGACATTTATTATATAGATGGAGAATTCAACCTTAAATATAAAATAATATTAAAATACAGAACTAACCCACTGACACAAAGGAGAAAACTTTCCTGTCACAGCTTTCAATACTTCTTGGCTGGCAACACCTCCTACTGCAGCAGCAAGTGGGGGTAAAAAGCCTTGAGCAGTCCAAGAGAGCCAACGTACATCAGCAGCATTTACTTCAGGCTGAAACACAGGCGATGAAAGACAATAATGTTAACAGTATTCACATGGTACACTCAAAATTTCAATGACTTAATGTGAGAATATTATAGTTTAACTATTAAAAAAAAAGCTGTTTCTCTACTAAATAGTTGTTAAGTCCTAAGAAAGTTCTAATGACACGATGAAAAACCCAGTAGCATGTTAGTTACCCAAGCAATATTTCTCTTTATCAGTACCTGCCATTTTTGCTTCTGAGTCTTTATATTACACAAGGGCACCATTCAGAATTAACCGAAATATCTGCATTTATAGTTTTTGTTAAATAACAGTTCTGTGATGTCTGTCAATATTTAGAAACAACCAGAATTTAAAAAAAGGTTTTAACAAAAACTCCAGGAAAACCTTGAACATAGATAGACAAATAAAAATAAAATGACCCATAAAAATGATATGGATCTATCAGTTTGTGCTCTAAGTGGTATATAAAAAGTAAAAGTGTGAAAAGCAATACATGTTAAAAAAGTCAGTTTAGAAAAAATTAAGAGCATAATGGCACTTTTCCATACTAATCTAAGAACTAATCATCACAAAGTTCTCATTATCATACTTAAAAATTGAAATGTTTCTCAAAATAAGAAAGGAAATGTTGAAGATTTGAATTTTGGAGCTATTATTTTAGCATAATTTCTTATTTGTGATAAAGATCTCTTCATGAGCTCTGTTTTCTATTTCTTTCAACATTAGTAACCTTAATCTTAACCTTAAGATTAAAGTTTGGCTAAATTAATCTCCTGAAAACCTATGTAAAAGAATAGTACTTGTGCACCGAGGGGGAAAGAGGAAAGACTTTTTTATATTTTCAGAGATACCTATGACTAAAAAAAAAAAAGGTTAGTATCTACTCACTATTCTATCCACTCCACTTCAATTTTCTGTATCTCATAGTTTTTCAACTATTTAGCACAACACTTAATTCAGAGTATAATTTCATTTAAACTGTACCATGTGAATGCAGATATTGGTGGTATTGATAATATTAACAACAATAACGAGAATGTTAACAGAAGCCCTAGGATAATGACATCGGTCTAAATCTGAATTTCCCCACAAAATCTCCAGAAGATCACATACATATCCACAAGAGAAATAAACCAGTGGTGGGGCTTCAGCATTACTAGTAAATAGAGAATATTATGACTTTCAAATTACCTGTAAAAAGAAAAATAAACATCAAACTCCAACAGAACTATTTCTGGACTTCATATTGCTGTAAACCTGCACAGAGCAGGAAGCATGAAACCACAGGAAAAAGAATGAAAGGCTTAACAGTGACAAAGTATAGTCAAAAATCACCCTGGGAAAATAGAAGGTCTCACACTAAGTGCAAAAAGTACTGAGCATGTATGAAATATGGCAGATCTCGGCAATGTCTATGGTAAAAAACTTCTCTGGGAAAAAGATATAATTAGAAAGGGGGAGGCATCCTTTTACAGATGCCAGAAATCAAAAAGATTCATACATACCAAGCCATACACCCCCCCCCCCTCCTACAAAACTGCCACCCATTAAAGAAACTCCTTTTCGTTATCCTGAGAGAGGGGGGTTCTAGAAGTAGGAATCTAAAAAGCACTCAAAACTCTTACCCTGTCCAAAAAATAAGCAGAAAAATCAGCTTACCATACAAAACTAATAAAAGAAAGCAAAATTAGAATCAAAACATTTCAGCTACTGAAAATTTATCTCCCAAACTAATTACAAGGCAGAGGAAATTTTACTTAGTGATTATATATCAATAATAAACACTTGGAAATGTGGCAAAACAAACACAAAATACCTCACCTTGAATCAGAAATTTAATAAAAAACAAACTAATCCATTCTACCCCCCAAAAGCAAGGTATAAATGAATAAACAAAAATCAGAAACTATGTATCAAAGTGGACTCTGAGTATACCTGGGAAAATTGATCAACCTTAAGACATGTCTTGGTAAAACTATTATAAAGATGAAAAAACATATAGAAGAAAAAATATACAGGGCCTCAACCCCAAAAGATCTGATTACTGATAAGAGTAATAAATGAAGCTTCATAATATTTCTCAAAAATAACACATAGGACTTCTGGTCAAATGGCAGCACAAGTAAATGTGGTACTCACCTCTTGCCACAACCACATCAAAATTACAAGTAATCTACAGAACAACCATCCTTCAGAACCGCCTAAAATTGGGCTGAAGGGAACTCCTACAACTACGAAATTAAAGAAGCCACACTAAGACTGGCTCCGGCGTGGGGGAGGCAGCTTGAAAGGCACCAGAGACATACGGCGAAGAACTGAGTTGTTTAGCATGAGGGCAAGAGCTAGAGAGGCAGCTTTCTACTGGACAGACATGCTGGTGGACACCATTGTTCCTTTGCTGAGCCCTTCCCCTAAGGCCCCAGTAGATTGACACCATATCTGGGACTCCAGCAACCTGGCTCACACTGTTTGCCCCACCCTGGTGATTCCCTGAGGCCCCGCCCCACCCATCTTCTGGGCCCACCCAGCTGTTTCCAATGGCTTTACCATAGAACTGGCTTAAGGTCTTGCTTAAGATTTTCCTAAATTCTCTCAAACAAGCATTATCTGGCTTCAGCATGCCTCATACCTCTTGCTGAGTGGCCCCAGGCCTGGCACTAGAAATAGCCAGTCTTGGTTCACAACGTTGCTTTTCCTGGTACCTTCAGGCCAAGCACAAGCATCCATCGACAGATCACTTTGTAGCTTATGCCTGGTAACCCTGGGTGGAACACAGCCAGTGGCTGATCTTGTCCCAGAGCCAGCACACCCAGTGGACAGCTTCAGACCACGTCAAAGCACCACCATCCAACCACCTCTACAAGTGACACACAAAAAATGGATTCAGGGGGTACTAGAGCACTGCTGAAGTAAGTCTTGCTCTGTGCGGTGGGCCTATGCACAACTGATCTGCCAAGGTAGTCAGAGGTCAGTGGTTAGTGGGCACAGCCGGTCCTTGCAGCTGATCAGCCTGAGTAAATCCCTCCTGCTGACGTGCCAACAGCAATCAAGATTCAGTTATAAACAAGAGGGTACAGTCCACATGAAGGGTGCACCTCGGGGGCCCAGCTGGGGTGACCAGGGAGGCCGTTCCAATAGACCCTACAGGACACCTACTACAATAGGCTACCCTAGGAAGCCTAGGAGGCATACAAACTACCTAATACAAAGAAACAAACACAGGGAGGCAGCCAAAATAAGGAGACAAGGAAACAAGTACCAAAAAAAAACAGAACAAAACTCTAGGAAAAGAACTAAACAAAATGGAGGTAAGCAATCTAACAGATGCAGAGTTCAAAACACTGCTTATAAGGATGTTCAATGAACTTTGTGAGAATTTCAAGGAACTTCATGAGAACATCAAAAAACTTAGTGAGGACCTCAAGAGCATAAAAAAGGACCAGTCAAAAATGAAGGATGCAATAACTGGAAAAAAAAAAAATTTACAGGGAATCAATAGTTGAGTAGGTGAAGCCAAGAAGCAAACCATCAATTTGCAATATAAGGAAGCAAAACATACCCAATCAGAACAGCAAAAAGAAAAAAGAATAAAAGAAAAATGAGGATAGTGTAAGGAGCCTGTGGGACAACTTCAATTGTACCAACATTCACATCATGGGGGTGCCAGAGAGAGAAGAGGGCAAAAAAATTGAAAACCTATTTGAAAAAATAATGATAGAAAACTTCCCTAACTTGGTGAAGGAAACAGACATACAAGTCTAGAAAGCACAGAGTCCCAAACAAGATAACCCCAAAGAGGCCCAAACCAAGACACATCATCATGAAAATGCAAAAGGTTCAAGACACAGACACTCTTTAAAGCAGCAAGAGAAAAGCAGTTAGTTACCTACAAAGGAGCTCCCATAAAACTGTCAGCCTATTTCTCAAAAGAAACTTAGCAGGCTAGGAGGGAGTGGCAAGAAATATTTTATTTATTTATTTATTTATTTTTTAATCCTCACCTGAGGACATTTTTCCATTTTTTGTACAGATAGAGTGGGAGGGAGAGAGAGGAAGAGAGAGAGAGAGAAACATCGACGTGAAAGGGACACATCGAGTGGCCGCCACCCGCACGACCAACCAGGGCCGGGGACAAACTGCAACCGAGGTACATGCCCTTAGCGGGAACCGAACCCGGGTCTCTCTGTACCGCAGGCCGACGCTCTAACCGCTGAGCCAAACCGGCCAGGGCGTGGCAAGAAATATTTAAAGTGATGAAAAGCAAGGACCTACTACCAAGATTACTCTATCCTGCAAAGCTGTCATTTAGAATCGATGGACATACAGAGTTTCTGAGACAAGAAAAAGTTTAAGGAGTTCATCACCACCAAACAAGTATTATAGGAAATGTTGAAGGGTCTTCTTGAAGATGAAGAACAAAAATATTAACAATAAGATGGCAATAAGTACATATCTATCTACAAACAAAATGAACAAGTAGAACAGAAACATCGACTCAGATACAGAGAACTTTTGGATGGTTGCCTGATGGGAGGGGGTTTGGGTGGATGGGTGAAAAAGGTGAAGGGATTAAGAAGTACCAATTGGTTGTTATACTGACGAACCTCAAAGGGAAGGGGGAGGTGGGGTGGGAAGAGATAAACCAAAGAACTTAAATGCATATATGCATAACCAATGAATAGACAATGGAGTGGGGAAGGCAGGAGAGAGGCGGGAGTGGGGAGGAGGGGGTCAAGGGGATAAAAGGGGGATATCTATAATACAGTCAACAATGAAGATAAATTTAAAAAGAAAAAAAAAAGAATAATATACAGAGCAAGATATCATTGAAGAAAGAGCCTAGAATTTTGTGTCCATCACAATCATCTTTCAAGTATGAAAGCTACAGAAAAAAATTAAAACATTGCCTGGCTGGTGTGGCTCAGTGGACTGAACATCCCATGGACTGGTTGGATACCTGGTCAGGGCACATGCCTGGGTTGGGGGCTTGGTCCCTGGTGAGGGGAGTGCAGGAGGCGTTCAATCGATGATTCTCTCTCACATCTATATTTCT
The DNA here is from genome assembly GCF_014108415.1 of Molossus molossus. Taxonomy (NCBI): domain Eukaryota; kingdom Metazoa; phylum Chordata; class Mammalia; order Chiroptera; family Molossidae; genus Molossus; species Molossus molossus. Next base: position 48,982,801 of record NW_023425344.1, read on the forward strand.
CTCTCTCTCCCCCTTTCTCTCTAAACAAAATCAAAACATATTTTAAAAAATTAAAATATGTAAGAACTCAGGGAAAACTGTAATTCTGATCTCTTTCTGAGACATATACTAGAGACCAAAACTGATTTTAAGATTTACTATAAAGCAAGAGTAGCCAAAATAGAATGGTACTAAGGAAAGAATAGAAATAACCAATAGAAGATAACAGTGAGTTCAGCTATAGTCCTATACATTTTTGGTCAATTAATTGTTGATAAAGATGCCTTAAAAATGAATAGGGAAAAGAACTGTTTTTTCAGAAAATGGGCTAAAATTATTAGATATTCATATACAAAATAATTAACTTTGACCCACACCTGGCAAGGTGTAAAATAATGAAAACTCACAAAAGTACAAAACTGTACACAATGATTTCAAAATATAGTCATGTACACCTGAGCTAAACTTTGCATGTTATACAAAAATGAATTCACAAAACTGTAAACCACACACACACACACACACACAAATTGAACTTAAAATGAAAAACTTCTGCTTTTTCAAAAGGATGTAAGAAAATGAAGAGACAACCCAGAGACTGGAAAATAATATTTGTAAAACATGTATCCAGTAAAGGACTGATATCTAGAATATATAGAAAACTCTCTCAATTAAAAAGAAAACAAACTACCTAATTAAAAAATAGGAAAAACTTTGCAAAGACGGTTTATCAAAGAAGAGATGAATGACAAATAAGCACATGAAAAAAACGATCAAATTCATAGACATTAATAAAGTTCAAATTAAAATGACAATGAGATACAAATGCACATTCTTTAAAATGACTAAAATCAGCCCTGGCTGGGTGACTCAGGTGGTTGGAGCATCGTCCCATATACCAAAAGGTTGCACAATGGATTCCTGGTCAGGGCACATGCCTAGGTTACAGGTTCAATCCCCAGTCAGGGCATGTGTGGGAAGAATCTGACAAATGTTTAACATATCCTCGGGTGAGGATTTTATATATATATGTGTGTGTGTGTGTGTGTGTGTATTGGCTAAAATCAAACAGATAATATAAAGTTATAGAGAGAATGCAGAGCAACTCAAACTCATACATTTGTGGTGGAAATGCAAAATGGTGCAGCTACTCTACAAAACAATTTGGCAGTGTTTCACAAAATTAAACAATATATATATATCATATGACTCTGTGTTAGGTGTCCATCCAAGAGAATTGATATGTCCACATCAAAATCTGTATGCACATGTTTGTAGCAGCTTTATTCATAACTTCCCAAATTGGAAACAACTCTAATGTCTGTCAACTGGTACAGGGACAAACTGTAGTTCATTTATACAATGGAATACCACTCATCAATAAAATGGAATGAATATGTAACAACATGGATAAAAATCAAATTCGTTATATTTAGTTAAAAAATCCAGACTCAAAAGGCTACATCTACATGACATGCTCTATTGTGTACTCACCACCTGAAGCCTAGTCTCCTTCCATCTGTCACCTTGTATTTGACCACCTTTATCCTCTTTGTTCTCTCTCCAACCAGTCTCCACTCTGGTAACCACCCTTCTGTTGTCTATATCCAGGAGTCTGTTTTTGTGTTTGTTTATATGTTTGTTCCTTTGTTGTTTTTTAATATCCCACATATGAGTGAAATTATATGGTTTTTGACCTCTCACACATTTTTTCTAACCACTATATATGCAATAAGGGGGTCTTTCACTTATGACTAGTGCACTGTTTTCAGTACATTTATTATCTCCTTTGTATTAATCACATAAAATATGAGATATTATTCTTACTAATGTTAAGACTTTTATTTTTCCTTCTTTTTTTATAAAATAAGAACAAAAAAAACCACAATTTGCAAATAACTGCACTAACATTGTTATGTTTATATCTGCTAAAATGAAACTGTTGGCCAACAGGCAATGGCACTATAACATAAAAAAAAAATTCATTTTCTAGGTGATATGTCAACACAATATATGTAAACTGCAATTAAGAGATAAGGACATGTAATTTATAAAAGAGACAATTTATATATAGGAAAGCTAATAACTTTGTATAGTGGGTTACACATCTTTAGTAAGTAAACCAAGTAAATTAAAAGAGAAAATACTAATGCTAAAAATAAAGCAGCAAGGGCAAATTCTAATTACTATATGCCACATACTGTTCTAAGTACTTTATATAATTAAATTATTGTTGTTGTTCACAACAACCCTCTGGGGCAGATTAACCGCATTTTATAGAATTATAAATTAAAGCAGAATGAAGTCAACTAACTAGTCTACTGTCAGAATCAGTAAGTAGCAATACTTGGATATGTAGAGTCAGAGAAAATTAATATATAGAACATTGATGTTACACATTTTTTGATAGCTGTAACTTTGAATATTCACCTTCTCTTCCAAGGTTTCACTTATAGATGCTGCTAGTTTCAACAGCTCGTCTGAATCTTTTTGGCATCTAGGATTCAAAACAAATCACCCCCAATTCAATTTTCTTAATTGCTATAAACCGTAGGTCACATTCAAATATAAAATTTAAGAAATATGTTACAAATGTAGAATTTTGCTAACACAAGTGCTTTACTGATCTCAGATTTTTATTTAAAAAGCTATAGCTTTTGAAGAATTCAAAAAGGGAAAATTCTTATTTAATATAATTCCAATTTTATAAATCACTCTCTCTACTCTCACCAGAAAAAAGACCAGGAAATCATAAAAAATGTTTATATAATTTGGGTGCTGCAATCATAAGAGGCTTAGTTACTTTTAAAATATTTTAATCTATAATTTCTGAAATACTGTTTTTATAATAAAGAAAAAAGTTATTTGAAACAAAGAATGTTACCCAATATTTGGCTTGCGACTGTAGTTCTCCTGAAATTGATCCAAGGCAAGCATAGCTGTATGAATCTGTAAAGGTGCCTATTTAGAACATTAAAAAATTGGTCAACGTAAAATTGGCAAATTACTATATGCCAGGCACTGTAATAATGCTTTTAAAACATTATTTAACTGTTACAATAAATGAATTAGCTTAGTACTATTATTACCCCTATTTAATAGAGGAGCAGGCTGAGTCTTAGAGAAGTTAAATGACTTGACTTCAAGGCAATAAAGTAATATTTATGCATCAGATCTATGTCTCAATCCCAGGTGGTATGACCAGTTTTTACTAGGTTATCTATTAGAAACTTTAAGTAATAACAACTAAACAACAGCAAAAAAACATTTGTACAAGATCACTTCCTTCCTTTTTCCTTATCAACATTTACAACTAGGGCTGGGGACAAACTGCAACCAAGGTACGTGCCCTTGGCGGGAACTAAACCTGGTATTCTCTGGTCCACGGGACAACACTAACTGCTGAGCCAAACTGGCCAGGGCCAAATTTGGAAACTCTTAACATAACATTTTCTTTATCACAAATACACTCACTCCTACAAAATTATATTCAGTGATTTAAAAAAAAAAAAAGGCCTGGCTGATGTGGCTAAATGGTTGAGAGTCGACCCATGCACCAAGAGGTCACCAGTTCTATTCCCGGTCAGGGCATGTGCCCAGGTTGTGGGCCAAACCCCATTGGGGGGCATGCAAGAGGCTGCCAACCAATGTTCCCTCTCATTGATGTTTCTATCTCTCTCTCTCCCTCTCATTTCCTCTCTCTCTAAAATCAATAAAGAAAAAAAAATGCTTCTAAGGTTTACTGGGAAAAAATGAGTTATTATATGAAACTCTACATGGTTCAGGAAATCTTTTAATACGATCACCTTTGTATAAATTATTGAAATTGTCTTTTAACTATCAGAGCTCACATATCATTATGAAACTTTTTTCTATTAATCTAACATTTTTCCATGATACAAATTTCTGTTTTTAATCCTTGAGAGTCAATTTTATATCTGTGAAACAATCTTTATCAAGAAAATCTTAGCCTGGCTGGTGTGGCTCAGTGGACTGAATGTCCCATGGACTGAGAGGTCCTAGTTCGATTCTAGACAGGGCACATGACCGCGTTGAGGGTTTGATCCCCAGTAGGGGGTGTGCAGGAGGCAGCCGATAGATGTCTCTCTCTAACATCGATATTTCTCTCTTTCTCTGTCCTGTCCTCTCTCCCTAAAAAAAAAAAAAAAAAATCAGTAAAAACATATTAAAAAGAAAATATTAAAGAAAGGTATATACATGGTTGCTCCATTTTAACTTTATAATTTCTTATCAATCCCCATTCCCGCCTCTGTTGCCTCTCTTAAAACCTCCTAAGGGTTTATTTACCTCAGGTTTGCTAAAATCCACAATAAGGCACTTTGGATGTTTTATCTGCTTCTCCAATGATTCCTAATAAAAAGACAAAACAAAACAATTACTCCAATGCAAACGAGTGATTACTTGACAAAATGTACAGAGCACTAAAAGCAATAGGTCTTTCCAAAAAGTCTGAGTCTGAAATAAATAAAGTTGGGCTATTAAGTTTTTTTCTTCATCTTCTTTAAAAAGTAGTATTATGAATAACATATTCACTAATCCACTGAGTCAACATTGACTGAGCTATTACGTGCAAATTAATTAAACAGGACTCATAATGATTTGGTATTAAATGTCTACTTTCCACTGAAATGCTGACTCTCCACCCTCTTGACTGGAAGCCTGGGCTACTAAGTTTTAACTGAAATATAAAATAGCTTCCATTCTTCCTGCTACCCCTTGTCTTATTACCATACTTTATTTATTTTTAATGTTAAATGCAATTAGACAACATGATTCACATAAAACATTTGGGAAGAAATGATAAAATCATCTGTATAATAATAAAAAAAATCTATTGTGTTAACCGAAAAGCTACCATATTTTTCTGGTCTCTTATTTCAAGACTTGTTATGCCTGACAAGACTAGACAACTCAAAGTTAAAATTTTCTGTGTGTAGCTAAGAACACACAAAAAACAAACAAAAAACCCCAACCAACTTATCAAACAAAAAACCCCACAAGGAAAAAAACCCAAACACCCATACAATCTGAAATTTACTTGAAACATAAATTATCAAACTAACACCTGGGGACAGGGGCAAGAGGAAGTAAGGCAGGGGCAGATTTGACTAGAGATAGTTATTTTGTTCTAATTTTGGTTTGAATAAAGCCTTGTAGAAGACTACAGTTAATAATAATTCTGGAAAAGAAAAGGCAATCAAGTTAAAACCTTGAGAACTAACAAGAAAAAAATAGAGATGTATCAGCTTATACTGAGAAGTGCGCTAAAGATTTAAGCAGCAAGAGACTCCTGAGTTCCTTGATACAAGTAGCCTCTACTTTGTTTCTATTCAGATACTTACATTTTCCTTTCAATGCCAGATAATAGGCATTACTTTATTTTCCCAACATATACACTATTTCTTGAAATTTAAAATATTAAAACAATAAAAGAATACTTCTTTTACTTAAAAAAATGTAAGTAAGTAAATAATAAAATATAACATTTCAAGGCTTGTTACATCTTCCCAAAATATACTAAGTTTCATCTTTTGTTTCTGGAAGTAACTGAAAGAAATATGATTGATGCTGATGATTCACAAAGGTGTAGTTCCTTTGAGGTAATTTATTTATTTTTTATTTTATTTATTTATTTATTTATTTTATCCTCACCCAAGGACATTTTTCCATTTTTTGTTCAGGTAGAGTGGGAGGGAGAGAGAGGAACAGAGAGAGAGAGAGAAACATGGATGTGAAAGGAACACATCGAGTGGCTGCCACCCACACAACCAACCAGGGCCGGGGACAAACTGCAACCGAGGTACGCGCCCTTAGCGGGAACCGAACCCGGGTCTCTCAGAACCGCAGGCCGACGCTCTAACCGCTGAGCCAAACCGGCCAGGGCGTAATTTATATACTTTAACTTTATGCATGTGTTATTCTAGCTGTACATTTTTTTGTTGATACCAGTTTATTTCTTTAGATTGATACAATTTTCCTCAAAGTGAGTACAAATTTAAAACAACATCTGTTCAGGTTTTAAATTTACTGGTTAACTGACTATTTTATTACTTTATTTCTCTTCTGCCATTCCTTTTTTGAAGAGAAATACATAAAGATTTTTTAATCCTCACCTGAGGACATTCCCCGCCCTCCCACCCCACCCCCGCATTTATCTTCAGATAGAGCGGGGAGGGAGAGAGGGGGAAGAGAGAGAGAAACATTGATATAAGAGAGACATATCGACTGGTTGCCACCCCCATGACCCCAAATGGGGTCGGGGACAAACTGTAACCGAGGTACATGCCCTTAGCGGGAACCGAATCCGGGTCTCTCTGATCTGCGAGCTGACACTCTAACTGCTGACTCAAACTGGCTAGGGCAAGAAATATTTTCTTTTGAGCAGAAAAAATACTTACAAAGTAAAATGTTTTAGGAGTCTTAACTTGGACAGCTATCCCTCCATATAAATAAGGTTCCAGTTCTGTAGTATCACCAATGCTAAAAGAAAACGGTGATAACACTAAAAGAAAAAAAGAAAATAATTTACTGATAGAGTTACTGAAATGTGAAGATTTATCATCAAGATGTTAATTTCCCCTACTTTACAAAATTAAGATCCCAGTATAAATATTTTTTTGGGGGGGTGGGGAGAGGTGGGGAGCAATTGCAGGGGTTGGAAGGAAGTGTGGAGAGCCAGACAAATTATTTTTCCAATGTGAATTTAAGTACTTAAAAATAGCCAAGAAAACTGAAAGGAAAAAAATAATAATGACATTAGATATTTAAATATTTTATAAAGCCTCCATAATTAATACATTGATACTAGTTATACATAACTAATAATAATTAATGTAGCATGGTACTGGTTCATGAACAGACAGGCAGACACACAGAATTAGAGAATTCAGAAACAGACTCATGAAGGATACAATTAAGGAAAATGGCACCTCAAACCTTAAAGGGAATGATAAGATTATTCAATAAATCTTTGGGGAAAAATGCCATCTGGAAAAGTATCTAGTCCAAATGGGTAAATATTTTAAATGTCTAAGATGATGACCAAAATACATTAAGATAGAAGCATGAAAGAAAAATTTCTTTAAAACTTTGCAGTCAGGCCCTGGCCAGTTTGGTTCAGCGGTTAGGCCCTCGGACCAGAGAGTCCCGGGTTTGGTTCCCACTAAGGGCACGTACCTTGGTTGCAGTTCTTCCCCGTCCCAGTTGGGGTTGTGTGGGTGGCAACCATTCGATGTGTGTCGCACATCATGTTTCTCTCTCTCTTCCCCCCTCTGTCTGAAGATAAATGCAAAAATGTCCCCAGGTAAGGATAAAAAAAAACAGACCAAAAAACAAAACTTTGCAGTGAGGAAGGCTTTTCTAATTATGACTCAAAATAAAAATTATTAAAATAAAAAATTTTAATTTGATATTATATACACTCAGTAAAAACCAATCACAAGCAAAGTCAAATGCCAAACTAGAAAAAAATATTTGCAATTTATATTAAAAACCGCCAGCAAGCCCTGGCCGGTTTTGCTCAGCAGTTAAAGCGTTGGACTGTGGTGTGGAGAGACCCGGGTTTGGTTTCCCGCTAAGGGCACATACCTCGGTTGCAGTTTGTCCCCAGCCCTGGTTGGGTTGTGTGGGTGGCAACCACTTGATGTGTCCCTTTCACGTTGATGTTTCTCTCTCTCTCTCTCTATCCCCTTCCCTCCCACTCTATCTGAACAAAATATCGAAAAATGTCCTCGGGTGAGGATAAAAAAAATGCCAGCAAATATGCCCTATATTTTAGGAGTTCCAAGGAATGGTTAAATAATCAACAACTCAACAGGAAAAAGGGTAAAGGATAGATGATTCACATTAAAGAACAAATAGTCTTAAAACTTAAATGCAAATTAAAATTGTACTGTGATACAATGAAATATTATGCAGCCATAAAAGAAAATTTAAAGAAAAAAAGCAAAAAGAAATGTTCTGAAATTACTGATGTGAAAAGATCATGTCGCTATTTTGTTTAGTGAAAAGGCAAAGGATAGATGCATAATATGATACACTGTATGTAAAAAAGTGTAAGGAAAGCCTGAAGGATACACAATAAACTAGGTGAGAACTGAGTGGGAGCCAAATGTAGGTAGAAAAGTTTTTACTGTAAACATCTGGTCTTTATTGTTTTTGAACAATTTCCATATTAAAAAAAATTAAATGAAATAAACAAAAGCCTTTTCTTCCCACAAGCCTTATATTAAGCATATATACATACATATATGTATATCTAGAATAAGCATATATTATTTTAGCTATTTAAAAATGTTTTCCAAATAACAGAAAATTATCTTGGACAAGTAAGTACCAATTAATAAATGTTAAAAAAAAAAAAAAAGTTTCATATACAGTCACTCTATTTAAATATGCCATTTCTGTCCACGAATTTTTGGAACAAACTGTGGGTTTTGTTTCTTTTCATTCCTTGATATCCAGTGGCTCCTCCTTTGATATGTATTCTCAAGAGTCTGATTTATCATCACAATGCATCATGGCATGGACCCCAAAATAAAAAATGATAATCCTAAATGTTTAGTTCAATCATTATTTGCAAAACCAGGTATCAATTCCTAATACCAATGATATGAACCTGTAATTTACATAATTAGATGTTGACTGGAAAAACAAATTCCAATAGTTTTTTTTTATTTTTTTTACCAAAGATGTTTAAATATAGATCCAAAGTTGTTTTTCTACAATGAGTTTCTAACAGGGACTGATTTTACTCCCCTAAGGATTCATTTTGTGGTCACTGAAAGAACAAAAAAGTAACCCATTTACTAGTCTATATACTAATCACATAATTATACTTTCAAAAGCCCTAAAGACAAAACTAAGGCACTCTCAGCTGAACAGGTACAAACTTGCCCTCTACGGGATGTCTAGCAATGTCTTAACTCTTAAATATGGCTGCAGGAAAATCATAAATTATGCAGACTAACACTGCTATAAATTCATTATCTTGAACATCAAAGGGGCCCTAAATGATGCCTGATAATCCTGCTATTTTTAAAAATGTTTATTCTCCTCAAATCTCGGTCTTGACACCTTTACAGTTCACTGGGCAATAATCTCATCTTAGTCCGCTGAAAAACAGATTTCTTCTATTTCTTGCCAACAAACCCACAACTTGTCTGTAGTAACATCCATTTATTTCTTTATTCCAACTGAACAAAAGCATATTATCTCCACTTGAATACTTCACTACCACCTCACTCCAGAAGCCTAAACTGTACTCATTACCTTTTCTCCAAAATGTGCTCCCTTTCTTGCATTCTCTAAGTGAATAAATAAGTTGTCCATGCTGGAACCTTTGCTCACCTACCATATGAGATATATAATATACCAAGTTTCTTCCTAAATGTCTTAGGAGTCATGCCATCTCAACTCCCACAGCCAGCCCTGCCACAGTATATCTTTCAGTTCCTTGAATTCTGTCTGGCCTTACTGTTTGTCTCTGCATACAATAATCTTTCCACCACCTTCCTAAGCCAATGCAATCTTCAAATTTTAATCAAAACACCTTGTCTGTACTATTGTGGTACCTAAACTGGGTAGGTTTCTTTGCTAAGTTCATAAAGACATTTAAAAAATTTTTTTTTGATTTTTAGAGACAGAACGAAGAAAGGGAAGGAGGAAGGAAGTGGGAGAGAGAGAGAAAGATGCCCTGCCCTGACTGGGGAATCAAAGCTGTAACCTTGGTGTTTCAGGACGATATTAACCAACTGAACAGCCTGGCCAGAGCCTCTTTGATAAGTTTAGAGTTCTCAGAATGCCTGTTATAACATCACTGCTTAATGTTAACATTTCCTCACTTAGATTGACTGTTTTGAGGCCAAGAACTGGATCACGTCTGTCTGAGTTGATGCTGTGTCCTTAACACTGAATATAGTATCTGAACTATACATGTGTAGAATAAATGAATTAATAAAATGTATCAACTTACCAGTTACTTGTTGTGTAGATCCATTTAAGCCTGTCATTCCATTAATTTCTCGAAATGTTAGAAATTGTCCTGTCTCAAGTTTGTGAGGATGATTTTCAAGGCAAGTGACAATGCCAGGATTGGCCTAAAAATAAGAGTAATCTACTAACAACCAAGTTCATGTATTACTTTTTTGTACAAATTCTAAATTTCACACACAAAGTACCACGTAGTCATAAAATTCTCAAAAAATCATCCCCAGAATTTCAAGCCATTCTTCTCCTACCTTAGTAAAAGCAAGCCTTTAAATAACTGTCACAAAACAGTGATCAACTTATTATTTTATTATGTATGTTTAAAATATAATTTCTGTGCTTAGGGGATATAGAGATTCTACATAGGAGTTCAAATATTTCACAGATTTGAAGATTCTTGGGATTTATAAAATATACTCAGTGTTATCGAATTTAAGTTTTCAAGTCATGTTATAAAAAACTGTGTGCATAAAAGATGAGAGTATAATTTTGAAGATTAAAGAAAAGCAAGAAAGGAGGATGGAGATTTAAAGCAGGGAAACTAGTAGTTAAATGTTTGCCCAACACTTTAAAGCAAAGACACACTGTGTACCCCAGCCAGCTTCTCAGGATAAAAATGAAACAAATTAGCTTATTTCATCAAAGAGGATGGATGAGATAGGTCAAAAACCCAGACAGTTCCTAATCTCACATAATCCTATACACTGTTTGATTAAGGTGATAATAATTTAATATACACGAAATCTAATTGAATAATCATTCTCTCTCTCTTTCATAACTACATAGATTCTAAAAATTCTCTTGCTGCTTAATGATCTAGATAAGAAAAAAATAACAATCACAAACATGTAGATAAAATTAATTTAATGTGGGTTTGCTAATATCTCAAGAATAGAATTGATAAGAGATTTATTAAGGAGAAATAATTCCTTGCAGATAACTTAAATGGGTATATTTATGATATTTTCTAATTATATATGACTACTTCAGCATTTCCTGCTCTATTCAATAAAAGAAAATAACAATGCAACATAAGCTCCCTTGGAGCTTATTCTAACTGTATTATATTCTCAGGGACAAACTAAAAACAACTACAGAAGGTAAATGGCTAAATAATAAACCTTTCTGTAAGCAGAGAGATACACAGAATTTTTTAATGAATTTTTCTTAAAAAAAAAAAAGGCAATATTACATTGGGTTTCAAAATAAAGCATAAAGAGAGAAGCACAAATACTACTAAAAGTATATTATTATTCACTTATGTTGACTTCTTTGGAGCTTTTAATGTAAACATTCTAAAAAGTACAAATGAAGTTAATGATTTAGGCTAAAAAGAAAGACTAAACATGGATCATAATGATTTTTCCAAATTTTGAGGGAATAAAAAATTCAAGCTGATCTGATATCAAAGACCTTTTGATTTGAAGATTAATTAATCCTTAAAACATTTTTCCCCTCCAAATAATGTTTTAGAAATATAATAGCTTTTGTCTATGGTAATTTAAGTGTGCATCTTCCTGGAGTCAGTTTGGGCCAGGTGACTTATGGCATAGCACATCTATGACTGACACAATAATTTAGCAAACACTGAATCACAGTTCATGTCCCATAAGGACATAACACAGGACAAAATTAAAATGAAAATTTATGACATAAGTGCCCTGGCCAGGTGTTTCAGTTGATTGGAGCATCAGCCCATACACCAAGGTTGCAGGTTTGATCCCCAGTTGGGATGCATGCAAGCGGCAACTGATCAATGTTTCTTTCTCACATTGATGTTTCTCTCTCTCTCTAAAAAATCAATAAAAACATATCCTTGTGAGAGGATTTAAAACAAATTATGACATAAGCAAATATTGACCTACTAGTTATTAAATAATGTTAGAAGAAAACAGGAATACTGTTTTAATAGTCTAACTTAAATTTAGCTTTACTATAACGCAATCAAGAAATTAACAAATATATTCCTTCATGAATTACCTTAAAATCTTGTAAAACAACTGAAAAATATTGCATATTATAATATTTTGCTAAATACTACCTTTTAAAAAATAGTATTCACATCAACTTAAAAAATTAATCCTATACATACACAATAATATACATTTACAATCATACTTGCGTTATATTTGAAATGAAGATTTCTTTTGGTTCTTCTCCTGTTGTATCTAAAACTTCAAATTCATCACCAAAATCACAAAACAACTGTGACCAAATTCCATGTATATCTGCACTGATGAACTGTAAAATGATAAAAACAAGTTCAAGCTTATCTATTTACATAAAGAAAAAAAACAAAAGAAAAAACCCCAGCTAAACTATCTTAGGCCCTTTTATGACAATTCCACTTATAATTAAGTATATTTTTTGGGATATAAAGTAAAAAATGGGATAAATTATTTGTCTGTATGCTGGTTTAGGAATCAAGGATTTTGGTATCTGGGACTAGATATCTAATGTAACAAAATTAGATGCAACATCAGTACATCATCATTATACATTCTATGATTTTTAAATAATGAAAATTCCTACCTTGCTCTAAAAGTCAAGCACAGTATGCAAGAGCAGATTATCTTGATTTAATAGTCCAGCAGTGAATTCTTACTTTTCATTTTAGAAAAGAATAGAGTGTCCATTCACCAAAAACAGTAGAGTTAATGAAAAATAGTACAGAGCTAAAAGCTGAGAGTGGAGTCAACAGAAAAGGGGTTGAGGAACTGACAGTGTACATCAAAATCATTAAAGGTAAAAATAGATTCTTGAACAGAATCATCAGTGTGTTATTAAAAGTGATTTTTATACTACACTATTCTTCATTCTAAATCTGTAAAGAAATTGTTTTTGTGTCCAGTTATTTTTAGAGTTACTGATACTATCTCTTACTTGATCAGGTACTGCTTTTACTATTAAAATAGGTACACAGAGCAGTTGTTATGAGACATACAATTGAGCAGAACTTTTAAAAAAGTTTTTAAAAGCTCAAACTTGAGGACAATTTCTTTTCAAAACAATTTTTAAAATGTGAATATATGTATCAACTACATAAACAAGGATTTAATTTATAAACTACTATAATTACTTTGTAAAATTTATGTGACCTTTTATTAGTTTAATGAACATTCTGTTTTACTGATCTGCTTAATTTAAATTGTGAACCACAGGACAGATGTTCTACAAAGTATAAATATGCTATATAATACCACATCTAAAAATTTTCGGGACATCCATTTTATACAGTATAATTATGGCTTAGTGCCCCATCTGAAACAGAACATTTTTTTCCTAGAAATAAATGACCCACAAAGGAGGTGGAGCTAGTAATATGTATTTAATTGCAGGGGAAGAATTTTGAGTTTTCTCATCTAAATCTCTTTCTAGTATTCCCAATGTCACCACGACTTACCTAATTAATCTGGACCAAAGCTACGAGTTATTATTTTTTAAATGTATCTTTACTGTTGCCTTGGCCAGTGTGGCTCAGTGGATTGAGCGTCATCCCATGGACTGAGAGGTCCCAGTTCGATTCCTGGTCAGACCATATGCCCAGGTTGTGGGTTCAATCCCCAGTAGGGGGTGTGCAGGAGGCAGCCAATTGATGTTTTTCTCTCACATTGATGTTTCTATCTCTCTCTCCCTTCCTTTCTAAAGATTCAATAACAACGTATTAAAAAATTCATCTTTATTGTTGAAAGTATTACAGATGTCCTTTTTTTCTCTCACATGGACCCCCTTCCTCCCTGCTCCCACCCCACCACGCCTTCACTGCACTATTGTCTGTGTCCAGTGGTTATGCATAAAAGTTCTTTGGTTTATCTCCCCCCCCCACTTGTCCCCCTTTTCCTCTGTGGTTCATTAGTCTGTTCCCTACTTCCATGTCTCTAAATCTATTATGTTCATGAGCTTATTCTGTTCATTAGATTCCACAAATAAGTGAGATCATGGGATATTTGTCTTTCTCTGACTGGTTTATGTCACTTATTGATCTTTCTTTCTCAGATCACACTGATTCACTATCAAGTTCTGTAAGACTTTTTTTTTTTTTTTATCCTCACCCGAGGACATTTTTTCCATTTTTTGTTCAGATAGAGTGGGAGGGAGAGAGAGAGAGAAACATCGACGTGAAGGGACACATTGAGTGGCTGCCACCCGCACGACCAACCAGGGCTGGGGACAAACTGCAACTGAGGTACATGCCCTTAGCGGGAACCGAACCCAGGTCTCTCTGTACCGCAGGCCGACGCTCCAACCGCTGAGCCAAACCGGTCAGGGCAACTTTTTTTTTTAAACAAAAAATACCTGAAATTCAACAACTCACAATCCCTATTCATGCCTCTCTTGAATAAGGCACCAACATCTGGATTACTGCATGAGCCCCTAACTAGATGCCTCTATTCTCCTCTTATAGTTCAACATTTCTGTTTCTTTTTGGTTTCACCACCCCTTCATGTTCTTAAAAATTGAGGACCCAAAGAGCTTTTGTTTATATGGTTATACCTACTGATATTTACAGTGTTAGAAATTAAAACTGAGAAACATTCAAAATACAAGAATACACACACACACACACACACACACTCTCTCTCTCTCTCTCTCTCTCTCCTCTCTCTCTCTCAGCTGTCAGAGCTATGGTATCACTACACATCAAGGACTGGAAACTTCAATGTGCCACATTAGAGAATCAGAGTGAAAAAGACATTATTAACATTTTAGTAATATGAAAATATTGTGACACCTGCAGACGCCATGAAAGGGTCTCAGGGACCCTCAGTGTCCTTGCACCACATTTAAAAATTACTGCTATAATCTATTCCCCATACAGCACAACCAGAATGAACTTTTAAAAATATAAATTGAGCCCTGGCTGGGTTGGCTCAGCGCTTAGAGCATCAGCCTGAGGTCCAGAGAGACCTGGGTTGGGTTCCCGCTAAGGGTACATACCTTGGTTGCAGTTTGCCCCAGCCCTAGTTGGGCCGTGCAGTGCGGGAGGCAACCACTCGATGTGTCCCTTTCACGTTGATGTTTCTCTCTCTTCCTCTCTCTCCCTCCCACTCTATCTGAACAAAAAATGGAAAATTGTCCTTGGGTGAGGATAAAAAAATTATATGAATTCAATCAAAACTCAGTCTTAAAACTCAGACATTCTCAACTCTGATCTATAAGAAAATGGCCTTCTAACTACTTCTCCAACCCAATCTTCTGGTATCTTTTACTCCTACTACTCTCTCTTCTTTACCCAAACTCCCATTCAGGACCCAGATGTCTCCTACTGTTCCTCACACACCAAGTGAATTTTTACACTTACAAGTCTTTACACTTGCACTTCTCGTTGCTTTGAATGCTCTTCCCCAGATGTGTACATTACATTGATGGCTCTTTCTCATCATTCAGGGCTCTATTCAAAGATCATCCCAGAGAAGACTTTACCTGACACTCAGTCCAAGAGAATCAGCTCTAACCCCTGTCCTAACACCATGAGGAAATTATACTGCATTCTTTACTTAGCCCTTTCCTTCATAGGACTTGAAAATACGTATTTATTTGTTTATTATATATCTCCCCTATTAGAAGGTAATTTTCATGAATAGGAAAATTTCTGTGTCCTATTCACTAATGTATTCATAGTGTCTAAAATTGTATATACTCAATGAATATTTGTTAAAAGAACCAATGTACTTCTTAAAAACCACCATCATACCATATTTAAAGTTAGATGATAAATTCAATATTTATCACCCTTCCTATTTCTGATCTTTATTCCTCCTTAGTTTTGGCAATCTGCCTATAAACTAAATTTAGATTGTAGTTTTAAAAATATGAAATAGACCCGCCGCTGTGGCTCAGTGGATTGAGTGTCATCCTATGGACTGAGAGGTCCCGGTTTGATTCCCAGTTGGGCACATGCCTGGGTTGTGGCCTCGATTCCTAGTAGGGGTTGTGCAGAAGGCAGCTGATCAATGTTATCTCCCTCACATTGATGTTTCTATCTCTCTCCTTTCCTCTGTCTCTAAATTAAAAAAAAAAGTCAATAAAAACATTAAAATAAAAAAATTAAATAAATATGATACTAAACTTAAAGAGAAAAATATTGTGATTGTCCTTCTATAAAAAGAGCTTCTTATATAACCCAATGAAAAGCTATAAATTCTAACAGTGAAAGCGTTCTTCCTTTGGTTAAATAAATATCACTATTAAGTGATACCATTACCTTAATTGGAGGGTACTGAGAACGGCAAAACTCATTGATTTTCTTCTGCAGTGGAAGTTTGATTTCAGTCAATACTATACACTGTTGAGAAGAAAACAAGAAATTAAAGACTAAAGAATACACAATTATTTTGGTAATGTACAACTTCTAAATCAGAAGCATTCCAATTTGCATGATGCTATAAATACATCTCCCTTGTAAAAAATACTATCCAATTGTATTCCATTCTAAGGTTACTATCTTCAGAGGTATGGAATAACAACAGCAAAAATAACATAGACAAGACAAAACCTACTCACATTAAATTCAATTACCATCATAGAATTCACAATTAGAAACAAACTTTAATTTCTTATGTGGTATTTATGCACTATAAAGATTAGAGTTTTTGTTTTGTCTGTTACTGCCATGAAAATATAAACCTAATCACCAGAATATTAATTTAATGCTAGTTTAAAGGGGTAATAATAACATTTTTAAAGAGATACATTAGTTGGCTTAGCTGTCTTTTACTTCAGAGATTCAACAGATTCACAATATAATTACTTTTGGTTTACGACAGTTTCATTAGTGAAACCGTGTTCTATAATAGCAAATTGTAGATTTTCAACGCTTACTTAATTTTTTTATCATTACCCTGTCACATAAGTAGAGAAGGTTTTATAATCAGATGTTGTCATAAGTAAGTCAGACTGATAAAGGTCAAATCCTTTCTTAGTGTCATTTGTCCATCATGGGGCAAAAACAGAGCTACACTCTCAGACCAGTCTTCCTTGCTGCTGGTTTCCATGGCTTGTAAAACTTAGTTTTACTACAAATATCCAGGTATTAATTTAGTATTATTTATCCAGTTCAGAACATGACGTGCTTTCTGCAAGAAGGTATTTCTCCATGGGTCTCTCACTTTTCATACATCTCACTAGGTATACCATGAATTCAAGGTTTGGATCATTTTTCACTTGTGACATTTCTCAGGATTGTATTTGTCTCACTGCAACTTGAGAAATGAGGTAATATCTCCCCACTCTCGGACAAAGAGGCAAGCTTGTTTATTGCTTGCTGAAAAACAGCAACCCAAAAGTCAGTGTTCCTCTCTCCTAAAGGAACCCACAACACGTGCCCTCTGCACTTCGTTAGTAGGATGTAGGGGAAGGCAAGAAGAAACAAGGCAGATACAATGCTCATAATTCTTACCACACTCTGAATAGTAAAGTCCTTAAGTCTGTAACCCAAGACTCTCATTTATTCTGCCAGCGTTCATCAAATAGTAACAGGTTAACTTAGCTTGTAAATAGGGTAAAATCAAATTCTAACTGTATAATGAATCTGTTTCATCAATGCTACAAAATTCTCAGTCAGAATTTATTTGAATATTGCCTTTTCTTAATGTTCTCCTTGTAGAAATTTAATCTCATAAATTGGACCTTTTCATTCAAGCTCTCATTTCTTTAACCTTTTCTTTCATATTTTCTCTTATTTCTGAGTATGGTAGTTCTCGTAATTTCCTCAGCTCTGTTTTCAACTCACTAATTTCTACTCCAGTGTGTCTATCCACAGCTTAACCTATTCACTGAGGTTTAATTTTGAAGATTATACTTTCATTTCTAAAAGTTTTATTTGTGTTCTTTTTTTTTTTTTTATTCTCACCAGAGGACATTTTTCCATTTTCTGTTCAGATAGAGGGAGGGAGAGAGAGAGAGAAACATCGATGTGAAAGGGACACATCAAGTGGCTGCCTCCCGCACAACCCAACCAGGGCTGGGGACAAACTGCAACTGAGGTATGTGCCCTAAGCGGGAAACGAACCTGGGTCTCTCTGGACCGCAGGCCCACTCTCCAATCACTGAGCCAAACTGGCCAGGGCTCTATTTGGTTCTTTAATCACATCTGCCTGATTGTTTTCAGTAGTGTCCTATTTTCATGTATATTAACCACTTCTTTTAAGATTTAGTTAGTTTGGTCTGGCCGGTATAGCTCAGTGGTTGAGCATCAACCCATGCACCAAGAGGTTGCAGGTTTGTTTCCTGGTCAGGACACATGCCCAGGTTGTGGGCCTGATCCACAGAGGGGGATATGCAGGAGGCAGCCAATCAATGTTCTCTCTCATCGATGTTTCTATCTCTCTCCCTCTCACTTCCCCTCTCTCTAAAATCAATAAAGGAAAAAAAAGATTTAGTTCTATATTTTATAGTAGCTACCCAATAATTCTATTATTTAAAATTCTTGAAGGTTTAATTCTCATTTGTTACATCCAGACTCTTGATCATGCTGAAATATTTTTTACTGTCTTTTATTCTATACTGTAAACTCATCTTCAAAGGGCTTTATAAATTGGAATACAGTTATCCCTCATCACTTCATGCTTCAACTTTTGCGGCTTCATTCTATCACGGTTTTATCAAATATATTCATTAAAAAGTTGATGGAGACAGTGAAAATGATACAGCACATGCTTGGTTGCCTGAGTAAATTGTACACCCCTGTATTACAATTAAAATTACTGTACGTATGAACTGTAGGCCTATGTATTTGAACACCCCAGGAATCCTTCAACGCCAAACGCAACTGGTAGTCTGGAACGGATTAACTACGATAAACGAGGGACGACTGTATACTGTGGCCTGGTTGAGGGTATATTCCTTTTTTTGGTACGTGCCCCTAGGAACCGAACCCGGGACTCTCTGGTCCGCAGGCCGATGCTCCAACCAGAGCCAAACTGGCCAGGGCAAGGGTATATTCCTTTAAATCTATTTGGTTTGTTGTTTTTTTCTTTTTTTTTGGTAGGTGCCCCTAGCCGGAACCGAACCTGGGACACTCTGATCCGCAGGCCGACACTCCAACAGCTGAGCCAAACCAGCCATGGCTATTTAATTTTGTTTTTGTATGGTATTCCAGCTTAGTACTATTTTATCTTTTTTTTTAATTCCTCACCTGAGGATATTTTTTCTACTTATTATCAGATAGAGTAGGAGGGAGGGAGAGAGAAAGACAGAGAGAAACAGTGATGTGATAGAGCCACATTGACTGGTTGCCTCCCACACAAGTCGGAGACAAACTGCAACTGAGGTACATCCCCCTGGCTAGAATTGAACCTGTGACTCATTGGTCTGAGGGCCGGCACTCTAACAGCTGAGCCAAATGAGCCAGGACTTAGCATTACTATTTATGTTAAGTTCTTGGCTTGGGAAATTTTACTACAAAGATTTATAGAGTTGATTTCCAAACTTGTCTGAGGAAAGGCCTGTGGTTATGAATTCCCAGGGAAGATCTTTATTTTTTATCCATTGCTCAAGAGGAAACAGATATACTTCTTGTTCTGAAGGGCAAAGATCATCTTCATCCACCCTTTCACTGAGGTTGTAGCTCTCTGAGGTTACATCTTTACAAAAAGAGGATAGGTCTCAATTCCCTTTGTCTATCCCATGTAGACCTATTTTGTGACCATTAATTCCTAAGCAATGTGGTTACCAAGAGAGGCAACACCATCCCCGAAAGTGACCAGAACACATAATCACTAGTCTTCTATCTACCTACACACTTTTGGTCTCTCAGCGCTTCCCTTACATTATATTGAGCTTAGACAGTTATTTAAAAGGCAGGTTATTAAGGCAATTCTATTGTAGGAAGTTTATTAAGCATCTTTGAAGTTGGATAGATTTCAAGTTATCCAATCCAGAATGGAAGTCTTACACTGATTTTTAAATAGGTGTGACACTGTGATTATAATAAGAAATACATATTTTGGTCATCATCCAAGGTTCCTGGTACATAGCTCCTAAAACTCTTATAATTTCCTATGTAAGAGGTATAGGGGCATCTTTTGTTGTAATATTTAGGTTTGTCTCAGTTCTTAAAATAGCTTGAGTGATAAAGGTAAAACAAATGTCTTTAGTTATTCACAATAAACACCTTTCAGCCACACCTGAGTTTATGGTTATTCAGGTAAATTTTGGAAAGCTCCTAAAAATGGGGGCTTGGTTGCCAGGGTAAGAACTTTCAGCCCTATTTTCCAGACCTCTGGGTAAGAGAAAGGAGATAGAGATTAACTTAATCACTAATGGGCAATGACTTAATCATTAATGCTTGCACAATGAAGCCTCCATAAAAATCCCTGAAAGGGGCTCACAGAGCTTTCAAACATAGGGAAGTAATGAAAAGGCAGTATACCTGGAGAGGACATGGAAGCTGTGTCCCGTTCCCCATGCCTTGCCCTATGCATCTCTTCTACTACCTGGTTGTTCCTGAGTTATAGTTTTTTACAACTTTAGTAAATAAACTGTTTTCCTTAGTTCTGTGAGCCACCCTGGCAAGTTAACTGAACCACAGTGGGAGAAGGGGGTGGTTGTTGGAACCTCTGATTTATGGCTAGTACTAAAAAATGCAGGTAACAACCTGGACTCCGATTGGTGTTGGAAAGGAGAAAGGGGAATGTTCCTGTGGGACTGAGCCCTTAACCTGTGGGATCTAACACTATCCAGATAGCTAGTTTTAGAGCTGTTCAAGAGAAAAAACAGACCCAAAATGGTGTCACTTGTGCTAAAAGCCCATGACACCAAACCTAGATTTAATACCCAATCTAATTGCAGTTTAAACCTCTCCCAGAAACATAATCTTAACCAGCACCAGTAATATAATCTGTCATCTGGGTCCTCTCCAGGCCTCCACAGAAAGAGGTGGCAATCTGCATTATAAAAACCCTTCCCATCTCTTCCCTGAGAATAAAAGATTTCCAGGCCCCCAAATAATCATTTTTTTTTCTTTTTAAAACCTTACAAGCACTTTACTGGCTCACCTAATTTAAAAAAAAAAGAAAAAGAAAGGTATATTGGCTTCAGTAGTTTAATTTAGAACCTATTCTCTTTTTCTTTATCCTAATTTCATCTTTTTTTTATATCCTCACTCAAGGAAATTTTCCACTCATCCTTAGATTAAGAGGCAGGGAGAGGGAGAAAGAGAAAGAGAAACATTGATGTGAGAGGGACACATCAACTGGTTGCCTCTCACGTGACCCCAACCAGGGCCGGGGACGAACTGCAACTGAGGTAGGTGCCCTTGACCGGAATCGAACCCAGGTCTCATTGGTCTGTGCGCCGATGCCCTAACTGCTGAGCCAAACCGGCCAGGGCTATCTTAATTTCATCTTAACACTACTTCCTCTATTGTTCTTTTTTCCCTTTTCATTTATTAATAGTTCCCTTGCCCAACCCTTTTTCCTATAAAACCCTTCTATTTTGTACAACCCCTCAGGTGATTCTTCTAGTTGCAAGATGGGATACTACCCTTAATTGCTTAACAGAGCCAATCAGATCTTCAAATTTACTCAGCTGATTTTTGTTTTTTTGTTCAGATAAGAGTGGGAGGGAGAGAGGAAGAGAGAGAGAGAGAGAAACATCAACGTGAGAGAGAAACGTCGACGTGAAAGAGACACATCGAGTGGCTGCCACCCGCACAACCCAACCAGGGCTGGGGATAAACTGCAACCGAGGTACGTGCCCTCAGCGGGAACTGAACCCAGGTCTCTCTGGACTGCAGGCTGACGCTCTAACCGCTGAGCCAAACTGGCCAGGGCTGATTTTTGTTTTTTAACAGAACTGAATTAAATTGTAGGACACCAAGCTAGGTATCCATAGAGTTGGAGAATAGCTTCTTGTAGGGTAAAAATGGACAAACATGGTCATACAAGTGCCTGAAGTAGAGAAGAAACACAGGAGTGTTTTTTCTAGACAACGGGTAACATCATAATATAATCACAGGGAAAATCAGGGAAAATCTAGAAACTTTCAGAACATCTGTGTTGGTGAGAATTTTTGTTATTTAAGGTCATCTAAAGTAGATCCACATTTTCTACTTTTCGGTAGTTGGATCATAATGACCTTAGGAAGAGTATACCTTCCTGCTTCTTGACTTTGGGTCTGACCATGTGACTTGCTTTGGCTAATGTATTATCAATAGAATTAAAATAAACAAAAGGTTGATACATGCTTGGATGATTGGACTTGCCCCTTTGCATTTCTGCTATTGCTATGAGACCACGTCCTAGGTAGGCCCTGGCCCCAGAAGAGAGGCACATGGAGTAGAAACCAGACTCTGGAGTTTAAGTTCAACCTAGAATAGCTGAACTCCAAGTGACATGCAAATACATAAGAAAGAAATGTATGTTACTAAAATCCACTGCATTTTGGGTCATTTTTTATGCACATTACTGTGAAAATTGCTGACTGATAGAATTGCTTGTCAGAAGCTCATAGGCTCTTTTCCTAAAATAAAGCATTGGAAATACGTTATTCTAAAGGAAGTCTTTTGTCCTGAAATTTTTTGTTCTGCTCAAGAGACTAGGTTAATTAGTTATAACACATTAATACTTAATGATCTGCCTGGAAATCTGTCAATAACATCTAATATAAAATGGAGCACCAACCTGGTATTTATTTAAGAAGGAGAGATCTGAGGTTTCATTTAAAGGAACAGAAGATGATGTGACATGAACATATGAATTTAGTTCTGCAATATGCTGAAGAACAGCTTCAGCCCTTAAAAAGAAAAAAAGAAATGATCTTTAGTATTCTTTCATTCAATATACTCAATTTCTCAAACTTGGACACTGACATCAGAGGAATCTGAATGTTACAAAATGTCAATGGAAATTTAATAAACCATAGAAGAAGAAAAAAGCTGGGACATATGTTTATAGACAACTACACAATCTGGAGATGTAGCATACTGTTGTATCCCACAGTTAAGACACAATCTCAAAGTGTACCCTTATCGTTTCAAGCTCCAAACTCCTTAAGTCTTTTAATGATTCAGCAATAATCAAGATCTCCTTTAACAATTTTAAAGAAATTCATCCCTAGGTAGCAATGTGAATGTATTAAAAATTTGACAATTTTAAGAAATTAAATATATGTCAATACTTATTTATTGATGCTAGTATGACTTTATGGTGATGAGTTAAACAACTATCACTGAACAAGTGTTCTGGATATTGATAATATTTTAAGTAATTGCAAGAATAAAAAAATATTCTATAATAATACATCAAAATATCTTATCTTCACCTGTTTCTCCTATTAACAACATCATCTTCACAGAGAAAGAAATTGGTTCCTAGATCCCATGCTTGGCATTTTTCTACATCATGAATTGTAAGTGCCTTCAAAAAAGAAGAAAATACTTGTTAAATTCAAAATAAGACAATGATGTTCATTATCTACAATTCTATTTACATTAAATTAAAAGTATTATCCTGGCCCAGCCAGTATGGCTCAGTGGTTGAGCGGTAGACCCATACCAAAAGGTCACCAATTTGATTCCCAGTCAGGGCACAGGCCCAGGTTGTGGGCCCAATCCCCAGTGGGGGGCATGCTGGAGGTGGCCAGTCACTGTTCACTCTCATTGATGTTTCTATCTCTCTCCCCCTCTCCCTTCCTCTCTCTAAAATCAATAAAGAAAAATAAAATTAAAGTATTATCCTGTATAATTAGACTACAGAAAGTTATTACAGGCCTAAGAATTAGAAAAGATGCAAATTAGCTGTATTCACAAATGAAAAGACTATACATATCTGGAAACCCAGAAAAATTAATGAAAAAACTACTTTGAACAGTAAGAAAATTTAAATTTAGAAAAAATAGCATGCTATGTAAATCAACATACAAAAAAATTTAAAAATTCACACCAACAAACATTTCTGGATGTTCCATGCTTAAAGAAAGAAAGATAACTGACTAACTGGACAACATTTTTGTAGCTTATATTATAGGCTACAAATATTAATAAAAAAGAAGAAAAAGGTGAGGGGGGGGGGGCATGGGCCCTGGCCAGGTGGCTTAGTTAGCTGGAGAGTCATCACCAAACAGTTGCAGGCTTAATTTCTGGTCAGGGCATATACCTAGGTTGTGGGTTTGAGCTCCAGTTGTATACAAGAGGCATCTGATCAATGTTTCTTTCTTATATCGATGTCTCTCTCTCTCTCTCTAAAAATCAGTAAAAATATATCTTTGGGTGAGGATTAAAAAAAAAAAGCCCTGGCTGGTTTTGCTCAGTGGTTAGAGCATCGGCCTGAGGTTCAGAGAGACCTGGATTCGGTTCCCACTAAGGACACGTAGCTCGGTTGCAGTTTGTCCCTGGCCCTGGTTGGGTCGTGCGGGTGGCAACCCCTCGATGTGTCCCTTTCACGTCAATGTTTCTCTCTCTCTTTCCCTCCCATTCTATCTGAACAAAAAAATGGAAAAATGTCCTCAGGTGAGGATAAAAAAAAAAGAAAGAGCATGGTATATGAACACGAATTATACTGAAAAAACAAATGCATCTGGCCTTATAAAATATTTAAGTGTTCAAGTATGAAATAACTTCTCTCTCTCACCCTAGCTGGTTTGGCTCAGAGGTTAGAGCGTTGGCCCGCAGACCAGAGACACCTGGGTTCGGTTCCCACTAAAGGCACATACCTCGGATTCAGTTTGTGCCCGGCCCTGGTTGGGGTCGTGTGGGTGGCAACTACTAGATGTGTCTCTCTCATGTGGATGTTTCTCTCTCTCTCTCTCTTCCTCCCACTCTCCCTCAAGATAAATACAAAAAAATGTCCTAGGGTGAGGATAAAAAATATATATATATCTTTTCTCACTCATTAGAATGGCATAAATCTAAAAGTTTGACAATATGTTCTATTGATGAAAATGAGGTGAATCAAGCATCCTCATATATCAGTGGTAGAAATGTTAAGCTGCACAATCTCAATGGAAAGGAATTTGGCAATTTCTAGCAAAATGACATGTGCATTTATACTTTGATACAGCAATCCAACCTTTAAAAATCTATCCCAAAGACACAATGGGAATAAAACAAAAAGACATGTCTAAGAGTATTAATTGCAACACTATTTATAACAGCAAATGTTTGGAAATAATCAAAACATCCATCAGTGAAGAACTGGGTATAATAATATATGCTACATCAACAAAATGTATATCCATGCAGCTATAAAAAAAAGAATGAAGCCCGGCTGGTGTGGCTCAGTGCACTGAGCATTATTGTCCCATGGACTGAGAAGTTCTGGTTCAATTCCCGGTCAGGGCACATGCCCGGGTTGCGGGCTTGATCCCCAGTAGGGAGCATGCAGGAGGCAGCTGATCAATGTTCCTCTCTTACATCGATGTTTCTATCTCTCTCTCCCTAAAAAAATCAATAAAAACATATTTTTTTTAAAAAAGTAAAAAGATATTGATTAAAGAAAAGGAATGAAATATAATTATCACTATGAGGGTAATCACAGGATATACTGTTAAATGATAAAAGCAAGGTGGAGGAAAGTATGGCACTTTAAGAAAGATGGGTGGGAATAAATATTTGCATAGTTATACAGATCTTCATGTTTATCTGTATACATTTGTTTATATTTAAAAACAGAAGAAAAATGGAAGTGACCTAATAAGGAGTGTTATTGTCTTTCTTGTCTCTTGCTAGCTTACTCTGATGAAGCAAACTGTTGTATGGAGAGGGCAACATGGCAAGGAACTGAGAGTGACCTCTGATTAACAGGCAGAGAGAAACTGAAGTGGGAATGCGCAGTGGCACAACATTGCCACTGAATCCTGTCAATAATTACCTGAGCAACTTTGGGAAGCAGATCCTTACCCTAGATAACTGCAGATCCTGCCAGTATCTTGATTGGAGCCTTGTTAGAGACCCTCAAACAGAGGAACCAGCTAAGTTGTGTCTGATTCCTGACTCACAGAAACTGAGATAGGTGCTGTTGTTTAAGTTGTTAAGTGTTGGGGTAATTTATTTCATATCAATAAATAACTAATATAATAAAATTAAGAAACATTTTTTTAGTGTGAAAATAGTATTGTGGTTATATTTTCAAAAGGCATCCATATCTTTTATAGTTATATACTAGAATATTTAAGGATTATTATAATAAGATGTCTGAGACACAAAAATAATTTGATGGGAGGGGGAATGGGAAGGAGATACATAAAATTTAAAAATTAAAATTTGTCTATTAGCTGATAATTATAGCTGCATGATGGATACATGGGGTTTTGTTAAAACTATTCTATTTTTGTTTAACTTAAACATTTTCTATAATAAAAAGTTTTTTAAAAAGAGTAGCCCTGGCCAGTTTGGCTCAGCGGTTAGAGCGTTGGCCTGCGGTCCGGAGAGACCCGGGTTCGGTTCCCGCTCAGGGCACGTACTTCGGTTGCAGTTTGTCCCCGGCCCTGGTTGGTCATGCGGGTGGCAGCCACTCGGTGTCTCTTCACGTCGATGTTTCTCTCTCTCTCTCCTTCCTCTCTCTCCCTCCCACTCTATCTGTACAAAAAATGGAAAAATATCCTCGGGTGAGGATAAAAAAAAAAAAAAAAAAAGAGTAAAGTAGAGCATTAAAACAATTTTGCTACGAAATAAAAAAGCAATAATTAGACCAAAGTACAAACAATAGTATCACTACTGACAAGAAAAAAAGAGTTTATGACAAATAATTCTTACCAAGGACATTTACTCACTTACTTTAATTCCGGCAAGGACAAGATTCTTTGCTGAAAAAAAAAGAAAAAAAAATAGCTTAATATTAGGAATGTATAATAGATAAGCCGTCATGGAGCTTGGTCACATCTCTGACTAGATAATTTTAACTTTTTTACTACATAAGAAATACAAGTCCCTGTGAAGATACAGATTAACAAAATAAATTTTCCATAATCATATCACACTGAGATACTCTTAAAATTTTAGTGTATTCTTCTAAACATATCGTTATGAACATATGTATGTGTGTGCTACATAATGAATTAACAAACACAGAGAATGATCATTAATGGCTAAGAGATCCAAGAGAGTCATTACTGGTTCCTTGTGGAAGAATGTAACAGTATTGTGAAGTAGTCTTGCCAAAAGAATCACAACTAAACCTGATCAAGGTTTTGAATTTAATTTTCTTTACAGAAATAATACATGGGGAAGGTGTTAAATCTTTAAATTATGTTGCTCAAAAGTGTTATGTAAAATTATGAATAAAAATTACTGCTTACCAATTTCCAAACCAAGACCACCCATACCACTTAAGAAAACATGGGACTTGGCCATCTTCTGCATTGCTGTGTCTCCAAGAACATACCTCTGTCGACTACATGTAAAACACAATGAAGAACAATAAATTATTTCATCAAAATTATATACCCCTTTAAAGTTGTTTGCAAACAGTTTGGCAACTAGATCCTGTCTACTGACTTGTTTTGAATCATCTGCATAGTGTTTACATTTCCTGAATTAATTGCTAAATATATGACACTTTCAAAAATTAGATTTGGCACCAAGGTCCAATTCCTTCATGGCAATAGACAGAGTGGAGTAGGAGTTGCCTAATTAAATTGGGGGGATTATGTTCTAGAGACTTGCCAGTTCCCACCCGGCTCCTCTCATTTATTACCTCAGTGGCCACAGTAGGCATTTGATTTTGCCATTTCCACTTTGATTTAGTCTTTCACTGTCAACAGGGTCTCTGAAACAAACAACTGGTTTCCTTCTTGGAAATTAAATGACTTAAAATTAAGTAGTTTTCAAATATAATTTTAATTATAAAAGCTGATAAAGTAGATCTCTAAAGGATCTTGTTAAGTCACCCATCTTAACAGCCACAAGTTAGTATCAGGATGGGAATTTCAAAAAATATACATTGGTAATTTAAAAAATTAGATACAGTAATAAAGGCAGTAATAAGAGTTTATTTGGGGTGTGTGTGATACATTTGATACCAAACCAGTTTTTGAAGGTAAATGGACATTCCAATGTATGCTTATGAGAATCATTTGACAAATGAGTTCAGTATAAAGAACAAATAATTCCAAGACCCCTTGGATTGCAAGTATTTCTTTTGGAATTCACACACATACACACACACACCCCTAGTTTAACGTATGTTTGTTTAATATATAAATGTTTACTTAATTTCCATATTTTAGTTATTCATATTCAATAAAAAGCCTGAAAAGGCATTTCTTATTTAGTCAGAAGAAACTTCATAAACACAATCTATCTTTACTTCTTCCTTATCCCCTACAAAATATAATAAAACCTAAACTTTTCTTTTGAAATTGGTATTCACCATATATTTCAAATATAAAAACAATTCATTTATTCATTATTTATTGAACTATCTACTCTGGTCTGTATGACATAGTATACTATATAGCCTTACTACCCTTATTTGTGTACCCCTGAACAATACATTTTGAATGTCTTCTTCGGTGTCTTGCTTCTTTTGAATGAAATTACATTTATGAAATTTATTCGTATCAATGGGTACAGTTATTCATTTTCATTTCTGGTGCATTATATTGTATTGCATCTTTCTACTGTAATAATATACCACAATTTAGCTATTCTATAGTTTTGAAGAGTTGTCAATAACAAGTCCACGAGCATTCTCATGTATGTCTTCTGGTACATGTGTCATAATTTCTATAGTGCATATACTAAAGAGGAAATGCAGGATTAACTTTATTAGATAATGCCAAACCATTTTCCAAAGTAGATGTATCATTCCTGGTAGTGTATCAGAGTCCCTGTAGTTTCACATCTTTAAAGTGAAGGAAAAAGTTAATATAGCAGGCCTAAACTTTAGCCTGCTTACAGGGCTAGTCTTTGGCTGATATACGTGAACTTAGCCTTTGAAATATTTTCTATGCTACTAAATTATATTCTTCTATTTTCTTTTTTCCTAGTGAAATAGGAACTTCTTAATTTTTAGGTTTTCTTTTCTAAAATACACATGTAAAACTTTAAACGATCATAAATAGCATCCTAAATTTTGAAACAGTACTTTTATTATTTTCCAATTTTGATTATTTTTTTACTTACTGCTTAATCTAAAGTGTATTTTTAAATTTCTAGTTCAGAGAAATTTTCTAGTTACCTTTTGTGTTAACTTCTAGATTAAAAGCACTGTGAATAGACATCACAATCTATGATTTCACTCTTTAATATCTGAGGATTCCTCTGGTCAATTTTATAAATGTTCCATGTGTTCTTGAAAAGAATACATACCCTACAGTTGTTGTTTTTAGATAAAACATCCTTTTCATAACATCCTTTACATATGCTTTAGATTAGTTTTAATCATATTGATGAAATTTATACCTGCTGTGATTTTTTGTCTGCTAGATTTTTTGATTACTGAAAGCAACATTTAAAAAATTCACCACTATGATGGTAAATTTGTCTCCTTATATATCATTATTTATATAGAGCTGATATATAACTTACTGAATGTTTACCATGCACCACACATTGTTTTAGTGTTTTACTTGTATTAATTCATTTAATCCTCACAAAAATTCTATAGGTAAGTTCTATTATTATTCCCATTTTTACAGAGAGGAAAACTTAAGCAAAGAGAAATTAAGTAACTTATAGTGGTGGCAAGATTCAACCCAGGCAGTCTAGTCTTAGCATCTATGGATGCTACATTGTAAGTAGAATAAGAAAAGTCAAACCACTCTACAGTGACTTATCAGAGAGAGAAAGAAAAAAAAAAAAAATCAATTCCCTGACCTTACTCTTCCTTACCCCAATTCCCACTCCTCAAGGACAACCACTCTCCATCCTTCTAGTTATTTCTTCTGATATTTACCCCACTATTTCTCAATAACCTGTTTATATTTTTATTTCTTGATTTTTTAGTTTTAAAGTATTTACCCGCTAACTTCCTACTCAGAAAGATAAATGATCTTTCTAAAGTGCAAATCTGGTCAAATAATTCTCCCACTTTAAAACTCCAATTGTTTCTTATTTCCCTTATGATAAAGTCTAGATTCTAACATTAGTCACAAGGCCGTTCACAATCTAGTCTCTGCTTGGCTCTTTAGTTTCATCTTTTGTCACCCCTGCACCAAACTCCATGTTCCAGACGTACCAAAGGTTTTCAATTCTTCAAATGTGGCATGTTCTCGTTGTCTGGTAGATATTTTTCTGGATAATCCTCTCCCCTAGTATTTTATGTCGGAATAACTCCTACTGGTCCTCAGGTCTCATTTTTTCATTATTTGCAACCCCCTCCCCCATGATGCTTCACTTGATACCCCTAACCTTTATCAAGAAGGTATTGAATCATCTTCTATGTACATACATAACATCTTACATTCAATCTATTATAACACTGATCACAGTGCATTTTCACTATTTATTTGTGTATTTTTTCCTAGGAGGTTGTAAATTCATTATGGCTTTATTTTCTATTGTATCTCCAGTGACTAATTAGGCCTGGCATATTACAGACACACAATTTACTAAATTAATGAAAGAAATGACTTGGCACACAAAAACAACACTTGTACACTCTATTAAGCAGATAATTTGAATTATTCTTCCTATGGTCACAGTCACAAGAACTACATTAAAATATATGCTTTTCACCTCAGACTTGCTCTCATAATTTATTTTTAAGATTACTTAGGCAAATAATGAATAGCCAGGGCATAAATGTGGTTATAAATGACAAAGAATATACAGGACAATAGAATAAAATTAACATACACAAACCAAGGTTTTCCAAAGAGTCATATATTCTCAGATTCTCATTACCTAAATCACCTTTGACAATTGAAAATGACTTTTCAGTGTTTGGCCACCAAGAGGAAGGGTACTAATTAAGTTCTTATTTTGTGCTAGGCAATGTCAGATACTCTGCAGTTGACACTTAGGTCCTATGGCACTCATGTTGTTAGTAAAGTAGTAGAGATGGGATTTAAAGAGCCTAGAGTATAATTTCATTACAGCTGACTCTATTAACTGGACACACAACGTATCAGCGATTGCATCCAGTAAATAAAATTACCAAGGCTATCTACTCTACTTTTAGAGAGCCCTATTTATTAAAGATTCTCTCCTTTATGAAGATACAACATCACCGTATAGTTTTCACCTATAGTCCTAATTTTACCTCCTTGGGGCCATAGGGAACTCATCTAGTCCCTCCTTTGAAGTTTCAGCCCGCCAAACATTTGAAGATGGTATTCAGATTCCAGAGTCTTCTTTCTCCAGGCTAAACATCTCTAGATCCATAAACAATTCCAAAATGACATCATTTTGAGTCCCCCTCAATACTCTAATCACTTTCTTCTGGATGTACTTCAATTATCTTCGTCATGCATTCATAACTTTTATTAAAATATCTATTTCAAGCCAGACACTGAAACTCTGTGGGAATTATATAAGGAACAACCTCATATGGGTATTATGAGGTTTAAATTAAAAAAGATAAAATATATAAAATACTTAGCAGAATGCCTGTGACATGTTACTGGGAGCGAGAGATAAATAATTCATTATTAAGTACTATATAAAGAAGTACCAAAAACTAAGGGAATCTGAAATACAGAAGAGGAAATAGTTATCTCTATCAGTGGAGATCATAAAAACCTTCACATGAGGTTCATCCAACTTAAATTCTAAACACTGAATAGGAGTTAAAAAATTAATCAAAAAGGAAAAGCCAGAAAAACATAAAAAAGAATGGCATATAAGAGCTATGTTATATATATATATATATATATATATATATATATATATATATATATATATATATATATATATATATGACTTCCATTTCTGGCTATGGTGAATTAACAGGGACCAGGTATATCCTCTTCCTGCCGTAAATGAAAACTGGTAAATAGAAATGAAACAATAGATTTCAGACACTAGACAGTAGGCTAACTCAGGAAGTAATCTCAAAGAAGTAAAACAAATAAAGTAAGCTTTATGACTGCCTTAGCTACGGCTTGGAGAGTTTCCAGGCTTCAAGTGCAGGAAGAGAAACCCAAAGAGAGCCTGCTGGTCACCCTGACTTGAAAAGACAGGGCTGTTAATTCAAGGGTGCTAGAATTTGCAAGCAGAGATGTGAACACAGACAGTACCAGAGATCTGTAGAAGGTTCTCCTTGAGTCCTCCTACAGCTAAGTAAGATCAGCACATGCATCTCAGGAAAAAATCTCAAACTAGGGAAAGAAGCATGAGAACAATAATACCACTCAGTAATAAGGCAAAATTAGTCCCAGAGTTAAGTCTCTGCTGGCTTCACCTAACAAAGCTTAAAAGTAATCTGGAAAAAATAAAACTGTTTTCAAGTAACGTAACTGAGTCCCTGAACAAAGCTTAAGAATATTTTAAAAAATTCAAAATTATTCAGTGCCCAAAAAAGTAAAATTCACAATGTCTGGCATACGTTAAAAATTACCAGGTATGTAAAGGATCTGTCCAACAGGAAGATACAACCTTGATAAACATATATGCACCCAACATAGGAGCACCAAAATATATTAAAAATCTTCTGGAGGACTTCAAAGGAGAAATCAACAGCAACACAATCATAGCAGGGGACGTCAACACCCCGCTGACACCACTGGATGGATCCTCTAGACAAAAAATTAGCAAGAAAACAGACTCTAAATGAAGCACTAGACCACATGGACTTAATAGATATCTACAGAGAATTACACCCCAAAACTACAGAATTCACATTCTTCTTAAGTGCACATGGGACATTCTCAAAGACAGATTACATTATAGGACACACTAAATCTCTACACGTTCATGAAGATTGAAATCATATCAACTGTCTTCTCAGATCACAATGGCATGAAACTAGAAATCAACTGCAACAAAAACATGCAAAGACATTTGAACACATTGAGGCAAAATAGCATGTTATTAAACAATGAATGGATTACTAAGGAGATCAAGATCAAGGAAGAAATTAAAAACTTCCTGGAAACCAATGAAAATGAACACACAACAACACAAAATCTATGGGATGCAGCAAAAGCAGTTCTGAGAGGGAAGTTCATAGCACTACAGGCCTATCTCAAGAAACAAGAAAAATTTCGAATTGACTGTCTAATCTTACA
Source organism: Molossus molossus (assembly GCF_014108415.1). Taxonomy (NCBI): domain Eukaryota; kingdom Metazoa; phylum Chordata; class Mammalia; order Chiroptera; family Molossidae; genus Molossus; species Molossus molossus. The sequence goes on from NW_023425344.1 coordinate 49,015,897, forward strand.
ACTTAAAGAACTAGAAATCAAACAAAAAGAAAATCCCAGAGCAAGGTGAAGGAAATAGTAAAGATCACAGCAGAAATAAATAACACAGAGACCAAAAAAAAAAACCAAAAAAACAATTCAAAAAAATCAATGAAACAAAGAGCTGGTTTTTCGAAAAGATAGACAAGATTGATGGACCCTTTGCGAGACTCACCAAGAAACAAAGAGAAAGAACCCAAATACACAAAATCAGAAATGAAAGAGGAGAAGTAACAACTGACACCACAGAAATACAAAGAATCGTTAACAAATACAATGAACAATTAAATGCAACAAACTCGACAATCTATGCAAAATGGACAAATTTCTAGAAACACACAGTCTCCCAAAACTGGACCAGGAAGAGATAGAAAACTCGAACAGACCAATAACAACTAAGGAAACTGAAGAGGTAATCAAGATTCTCCCAGCAAACAAAAGCCCAGGGAGGCACGGACGGCTTCACGGGGGAGTTTTACTGAACACCCATTCTCCTCAAACTATTTCAAAAAATTAAAGAAGAAGGAAGACTTCCAAACTCGTTTTATGAGGCCAACATAATCTAATTCTAATTACAAAACCAGAAAAAGACACTACAAAGAAAGAAAACTACAAGCCAATATCCCTGATGAACATAGACGCCAAAGTCCTGAACAAAATACTAGCAAATCGAACCCAGCTATACATCAAAACAATTATTCACCATGACCAAGTGGGATTCATCCCAGGGATGCAAGGCTGGTACAATATTCGCAAATCAATAAATGTGATATACCACATAAACAAGATGAATAAAAACCACATGATCATATCAATTGATGCTGAAAAGCATTCGACAAAATCCAGCATCCATTTCTGATAAAAACACTCAGCAATGTGGGAATAGAGGGATCATATCTCGACATAATAAAGGCCATATATGAAGACCTACAGCCAACATCATATTCAATGGGCAGAAACTAAAAGCATTTCCCTAAGAACAAGAACAAGACAGAGATGCCCACTTTCGCCACTCTTATTTAACATAGTATTGGAAGTCTTAGCCACAGCTATCAGACAGGAAGAAAAAATATAAGAAATCCAAATAGGAAAGGAGGAAGTGAAACTGTCATTATTTGCAGATGACATGATATTATACGTAGAAAACCCAAAAGACTCTATCAAAAATCTACTAGATTTAATAAATAAATTTGGCAAAGTATCAGGATACAAAATTAACATCAAGAAATCGACGGTATTCTTATACACCAATGATGAACTCACAGAAAGAGAAACTAAAAAAACAATCCCATTTACCATCACAGCAAAAAAAATTAAGATACCTAGGCATAAACTTAACCAAAAAAGTAAAGGACTAATTTGCAGAAAACTACAGGACATTTAAAAAAAAAATAGAGGAAGATATAAAAAGTGCAAGCACATACCTTGTTCATGGTTGGAAGAATTAACATCTTTAAAATGTCCACATTACCCAAAGCAATCTACAGATTCAATGCAATCCCCATCAAAATACCAACAACATATTTCATAGAACTAGAACAAATACTTCAAAAGTTCATATGGAACCAAAAAAGACCCCGAATAGCCACAGCAAACTTGAAAAAGAAGAACAAAGTAGGTGGGATCACAATACCAGATTTCAGGTTATACTACAAAGAGACTGTAATCAAAACAGCCTGGTACTGGCACAAGAACAGGCATATAGACCAGTAGAACAGAACAGAGAACCCAGAAATGGATCCAAGACATTATGCTCAATTAATATTTGACAAAGGAGGCAAGAGCATACAATGGAGTAAAGATAGCCTCTTTAATAAATGGTGTTGGGAAAATTGGACAGCTACATACAAAAAAATGAAACTAGACCATCAACTTACACCATACACGAAAATAAACTCAAAATGGATAAAAGACTTAAACGTGACCCGTGAATCTATTAAAATTCTAGAAGAAAATGTAGGCAACAAAATTTCGGACATCATATGCTGCAGAACTTTCAATGATATATCACCTAAGGCAACCGAAACAAAAGAAAAAATGAACACATGGGACTACATCAAACTAAAAAACTTCTGCACAGCGAAAGAAACAACCATCAAAATGGAAAGGCAACCCACTGTATGGGAGAACATCACTGCCAATGATACATCAAATAAGGAGTTAATTTCCCATATATATAGAGTGTTCATACAACTCAACAAAAGAAAGACAAAGAACCCAATTAAAAAATGGGCAGAAGAGCTGAATAAACACCTCTCCAAACAGGACATACAAATGGCCAAGAGACATATGAAGACATGCTCAACATCACTAATCATGAGAGAGATGTAAATTAAAACAACAATGAGGTATCACCTCACACCTGTCAGAATGGCTGCCATCAACAAATCATCAAACAACAAGTGTTGGAGAGGGTGTGGAGAAAAGGGGACTCTAGTACACTGCTGGTGGAAATGCAAACTGGTGCAGCCACTGTGGCAAACAGTATGGTGTTACCTCAAAAAATTAAAAATTGAACTTGCATTTGACCCAGTGATCCCACTTCTAGGAATATACCCTAAGAAGCCTGAAATATCAATCAGAAAGAATATATGTACCTCCATTTTTAAAACAGCACTATTTACAATAGCTAAGATCTGGAAACATCCAAGTGTTCATCAGTAGACAAATGGATAAAAAAGCTGTGGTACATATAAATAATGGAGTACTATGCAGCTGCAAGAAAGAAAGATCTCTTATCCTTTGAGACAACATGGAGGGACCTGGAAAGTATTATCCTAAGTGATACATGCCAAGCAGAAAAAGACAAAAACCACATGATCTCACTTATTTGTGTAATATAATGAACATACAGTCTGAGGAATAGGGTAGACCCAGAAACATGGAAGTAGGGTACAGACTGACAACCCTTAGAAGAGGGGAATGAGAGGGGAGGGAAGAGACAAACCACAGAACTTATATGCATGTACGCATAACCAATGGACATGGACAACAAAGCCGGGGACGGGGCGGGAGGATGGGTAGGAGGGTGTCAATGGGGTATAAAAAAAATTAATTAATTAAAAAAAAAAAAATTGCCCTGGCCGGTTTGGTTCAGCGGTTAGAGCGTCGGCCTGCGGTCCAGAGAGACCCAGGTTCGGTTCCCGCTAAGGGCGCGTACCACGGTTGCAGTTTGTCCCCGGCCCTGGTTGGTTGTGCGGGTGGCAGCCACTTGATGGATTCCTTTCACATCGATGTTTCTCTCTCTCTCTCTGTTCCTCTCTCTCCCTCCCACTCTATCTGAACAAAAAATGAAAAAATGTCTACGGGTGAGGATAAAAAAGAAAAAATTACCAGGTATGCAAAAACACAACTCAAATTCAATAGAAAATTAACAATAGAACAGATCTAGAAGTGACATAGATGATAGAATTTTTAGCCAAAAATAAAAAAACTATGTTTATGATCCATTTGCTCAATAATGCAGAGGAAAGTATTAGCAGCAAAACAACTAGAGATGAAAATTACAAAATCTAAGATGAAAAATATACTGGATAAAATTAAAAATAGATTAAACACTGCACAAATTTGAATAGATAGAAATAGAAACTTTCTAAACTAAAACAGATGGAAAAAAAAAGCAGAGCATACATGAGACTTCGCTTAGTCAAATATACGTGAAATTGGAATCCCTGAAAGAGACTGGAAAGACGGGGAGAGAACAATATATTTGAAGAACTAATGGTTAAATTTTCCCAAAAATACAATAAATTTACAGACAACAATGCAGAGAAAGAACAAAAATATATGAAAAATATATGAGATATATCATAATTGTTTAAAATTAGGAATGAAGAGAAAATATTAAAAGTAATTAGAGACACAACATTTTTAAAGTACTGAAAGAAAAAACTGTAGACCTAAAATTCTATATTCAACTTCAAAAAAGAATATAATAACTTTAGACATACAAAAGCTGAAAGAATTCACTGCTGGCAGACTTTCAATATAAGAAACGTTAAAGTAAATCCTCAGGCAAAAGGAAAATGATAGGAGATGGAAAACTTTTTTTTTTATCATCCTCACCCAAGGACATTTTTCCATTTTTTGTTCAGGTAGAGTGGGAGGGAGAGAGAGGAAAAGAGAGAGAGAAACATCGATGTGAAAGGGACACATCGAGTGGTCGCCACCCGCACAACCAACCAGGGCCAGGGACAAACTGTAACCGAGGTACGTGCCCTTAGCGGGAACTGAACCCGGGTCTCTCCGGACCGCAGGCCGATGCTCTAACCGCTGAGCCAAACCGGCCAGGGCTGAGATGGAAATCTTAATTTACACAAAGAAACAGAGAATACCAGAAATGAAAAAAACACAGATAAATACAGACTTTTTTCCTTATTTTAACATATTATTTTAAAGATAAGTTATTATTTAAGCCCCAAATAACAATATACTGTGAGTTTGTAACATATGTAGAAGTAACACAACATAACTCACATCCTGGCAAAGGAGAAATATAAGTATACAGTTATGTGCCACATAATGACATTTTGGTCAACAAACTAAAAGCTGGTTCTTTGAGACAACAATAAATTTGATAAACCTCTAGCCAGAATTACCAGAAAAAAAAGAGTAGACAGAAAATTACCAATATCAGAAATAAGTGAGAAAACATCATTTCATATCCTACTGGTATTAAACAGCATATTCAAGATATATTACAAACAACTAAATTCAAACAATAAGATAAATAAAAATATTCCTTGAAATATACAAATTATCAGAGCTCACTCAAGAAGAAATATATTATTTGAATTTCACTATATCTATTCGATGTTAAATGTGTAGTTAAAAACTTTCCAACAAAAAATTGCCAAAAATGAATAGCTTCATTGTGAATTGTACCAAAAATGTAAAGAAATATTACCAAGTCTTCACAAACTTTCTAGAAATTTGAAGTAGAAATACTTCTCAGCTCATTCTATGAGGGCAGCATTACCCCAATGCCAAAACCAGACAAAACTAATAAAAAAATACTCCATACCACTATGCCTCACATAGACTGAAAAATTCTTAACAGAATATATAAACACATCATGACCAAATGAGTTTTATCCTAGAACCAAAATGCAAAGGTGGTATAAAACTGTAAAAGCCATCATTGTAGTTCACTACATTAAAGACTAAACAACCATATGATCATCTCAATAAATGCAGAAAACGTGTTCAACAAACCTGATATCCATTTTGATTAAAAAACAACAAAACTTTTAAGCAAACTAATAACAGAAGGGTACCTCCTCAACCTAATAAAGGATATCTATGAAAAGCCTACAGATAACATCATACTCCACCAAGGAAGAATGAATGTTTTCCATCAAAGATCAGGAAGAAAGTGAGGTTGTCCACCTTTACCACTTCCATTCGCTATTGTACTGGAGGTTCTAGCCACTGTAGTAAAGCAAGACTAAGAAACTAAAGGCATCTAGATTAGAAAAGAGAAAGTAAAACTTCTTTTCAAACAACATGACTGTGTAGAAAACCTATGGAATTTACAAAAAATTATACTAGAACTAAGAAGTGAGTTTAGCAAGGTTGCATGATAAAAAGTCATTCAATAAGCAAAAATCAATTGTGCTCCAATTTAAGAGTAATAAGTAATTGGAAACTGAAATTTAAAAAGTATCATTTACAATAGTATGAAAATACAAATTTCTTAGGGATAAAGCAGATAACAGTTGCGCAAGATCTAGGAGAGAATTAAGAAACTGACAGACATACCATGTTAATAGATCTTAAAATTCAAGTTAAAAGTTAAAAGGTCATTTTTTCCCTAAAGAATTGGTAAGCTGATTCTAAAATGTGTATGAAATTTCAAAGGACTGAGAAGAGTCAAACCACTTTGTTTTTAATTTTATTTTTTAATCCTCACCTGTGGATATCTTTCTGTTTATCTTCAGACAGAGTGGGAGGGGAAGAGAGGAAGAGAAAGGGAGAGAGAAACATCGACATGAGAGGGACACATCGACTCGTTGCTTCCGGCATGACCCTAACCAGGGCTGGGGATGAACCACAACCAGGTACGTGCCTTTGGCCACAAATGAACCCACTACTCATCGGTCTGTAGGCCGATGTTCTACCACTGAGCCAAACTGGCCAGGGCAAGTCAAACCAACTTTATAAAAGAACAAAGTTGAAGGAATTACACTCCCAAATTCCAAGATTTATGATAAAGCTACAGTGTGGTATTAGCATAAAGAGAGACATATAGATCACTAAAATTCCAGAAATAAAGCCACAGATAATTAGTCTTCTGAATTCTGTCAAACATGCCCAGGGAATTCAGTGGGGATAGATAATCTTCAATAAATGTTGCTGAAACATTGGAGAGCTAGATGAGAAAAAAATAAACCTTGGCTCTCACCTCATACCACATACAAAAATTAACTTGAAATGGATCATAGACCCAAATTTTAGAGTTAATAAATAAAACTTTAAGAAGATACTCAGAGCCCTGGCCGGTTTGGCTCAGCGGTTAGAGCGTCCGCCTGTGGTCTGGAGAGACCCGGGTTCGGTTCCCGCTAAGGGCATGTACCTCGGTTGCAGTTTGTCCCCGGCCCTGGTTGGTCGTGCGGATGGCAGCCACTCGATGTGTCCCTTTCACATCGATGTTTCCCTCTCCCTCTCTTTCTCTCTCTCCCTCCCACTCTGTCTGTACAAAAAATGGAAAAATGTCCTCGGATGAGGATTAAAAAAAAAAAAAAGAAGATACTCAGAGAAAAATTTAGTGTCCTTAACTTTTACAAATGTTTAAAAAAATAAAATAGCATGAATAATATATAAGACATAGTTTATCAGAATCAAGGAATTTGCTCTGCAAAAGGCATTGTTATGAAAATAAAAACACAAACTAGAAGAATGTATTTGTTACCATATATAACAAAGAACATATATAGCATGCATAAAGAACTCAAAAAGACAACCTAACAAAAAGAGAAGCAAAAGATTTATACAGCCCTGGCCGGTATGGTTCAGTGGTTAGAGCGTTGGCTTGCAGACCAGAGTCGCAGGTTTGATTCCGGTGAAGGGCACGTACCTCGGTTGTGGTTCAGTCCTGGCCCTGGTCAGGGTTGTACAGGAGGCAACTAGTTGATGTGTCTCTCTCACATCGATGTTTCTCTCTCTCTCCCTCTCTCCCAGATCCTCTCTATCTGAAGATAAATATAAAAATGTCCTTGACTTCTGGTCAAGATAGCGGCGTAGGTAAATGGTATCGCGTTCTCCCACAACCACATCAAAGTTACAACTAAGCTACTGAACAACCATCATTCAAAACTGCCTGAAATCAAGCTGAATGGAAGTCCTACAACTACGGAATTAAAGAAGCAGCCACATAGAGACTGGTAGGAGGGGCGAAGGCTGAGGGGCTGGTCCCACACCCACATGTGGTGGATAAGAATTAGGAGGATACCTCGGCTGGGAAGGTCCTCTCTGAGGACTGTCCCACACCAGGCGCCCCGCTCAGGGTTCCAGTGGTAGGAAGAGAAGTCCCCATAACTTCTGGCTGGAAAAACCAGTGGGAACCTGAGGCTCTCAGAGGCTGGCTGGAGCCCCAGGCAGCTCCTCTTAAAGGGCCCGCGCATGGACTTATCGGACTCTCTCCCTCTAAGCTTGGTGGGGAGGCAGTTTGAAGGGCACCAGAGACACACAGGGAAGAACTGAGCTGTTTGGCATTGTAGAGAGGGCTGGAGAAAGGGCTTTCTCTAGGACAGACGTGCTGTCAGAGGCCTTTGTTCCTTTGGTGAGACCTTCCCTGGGGCAGCAGACAGCTGCCATATCTGGGACTCCAGCAACCTGGCTCATATTGGTAGCCCACCCTGGTGATTCCGAGGCCTCGCCCCACCCAACTTTCAGGCCCACCCAAGCTGTTGTCAGTTGCTTAACCACAGAATTGGCCTGTCTTGGATCCTGCTCCAGGTTTTCCTAAATTCTTTCAAACAAGCAGCATCTGGTCTCAGCTAGCCCCATACCTCTCATTAAGTAATACACAGAAACAAACACAGAGAGGAAGCCAAACTGAGGAGACAAAGAAACAGGTCCCAAATGAAGAACAAAACAAAACCCCAAGAAAAGAACTAAGCGAAATGGAGATAAGCAACCTAACAGATGATGAGTTCAAAATACTGCTTATAAGGATGCTCAATGAACTTAGTAAGAACCTCAGCAAACTTAGTGAGGGCCTCAAGAGCATAAAAAAGGACCAGTCAGAAACGAAGGAGGCACTAACTGAAATAAAGAATAATTTACAGCCCTCGCCAGTTTGGCTCAGCAGTTAGAGCATCGGCCTGCGGTCCAGAGAGACCCGGGTTCGGTTCCCGCTAAGGGCGCGTACCTCTGTTGCAGTTTGTCCCCGGCCCTGGTTGGTTGTGCGGGTGGCAGCCATTCGATGTGTCCCTTTCATGTAGGTGTTTCTCTCTCTCTCTCCCTCCCACTCTATCTCCCACGTGAGGAAAAGTGTCCTCAGGTGAGAATAATAAAAAAAAAAGAATACTTTACACAGATTCAATAGTAGAGTAGGTAAAGCCAAGAAGCAAACCATCGATTTGTAATTTAAGAAAGTAAAAAATAGCCAATCAGAACAGCAAAAAGAAAAAAGAATCCAAAAAAATGAGGACAGTGTAAAGAGCCTCTGGAACAACTTCAAGCGTGCCAACATTCACATCTTGGGGGTGCCAGAAGGAGGAAAGAGAACAAGAAATCGAAAACCTATTTGAAACAATAATGGCAGAAAACTTCCCTAACTTGATGAAGAAACAGACATGCAAGTCCAGGAAGCACAGACAGTCCCAAACAAGATGAACCCCAAGAGGCCCACACCAAGACACATCATAATCAAAATGCAAAAGATTAAAGACATTAAAGACATAGAATCTTTAAAGCAGCAAGAGAAAAACTGTTAGTTACCTACAAGGGAGCTCCCATAAGACTGTCAAAAGAAACTTTGCAGGCCAGAAGGGAGTGGCAAGAAATATTTAGCCTTGGCCAGTTTGGCTCAGTGGTTAGAGCGTCGGCCTGCGGTCCTGAGAGACCTGGATTCGGTTCCCGCTAAGGGCATGTACCTTGGTTGCAGTTTGTCCCCGGCCCTGGTTGGGTCATGTGGGTGGCAGCCACTCGATGTGTCCCTTTCACGTTGATGTTTCTCTCTCTCTCTCTCTCTCTCCCCTCTACCTTCCTCTCTCTCTCTCCCACTCTATCTGAACAAAAAAATGGAAAAATGTCTTCGGGTGAGGATAAAAGATAAATATTTAAAGTGATGAAAAGCAAGGAAGCAAGGACCTACAACCAAGATTACTCTATCCTGTAAAGCTATCATTTAGAATTGATGGACATATAAAGAGCTTCCCAGACTAGAAAAAGCTGAAGGAGTCCATCACTGACAAACCAGTATTACATGAAATGCTGAAGGGTCTTCGTGAAGAAGATAAAAAATATAAATAATAAAATGGCAATAAATACATATCTATCAACAATTGAATCTACAAACAAAAGGAATAAGCAGAACACAGACTCACAGATACAGAAACTTTTTTGTTGCTTGCCAGATGGGAGAGAGATTGGGGGGAAGGGCAAAAGGTAAAGGGATTAAGAAGTACAAATTGGTTGTTACAATATGCTCAATTAATATTTGACAAAGGGCCCTGGCTGGTTTGGCTCAGCGGTTAGAGCACCGGCCTGCGGTCTGTAGAGACCCGGGTTCGGTTCCCGCTAAGGGCATGTACCTTGGTTGCAGTTTGTCCCCGGCCCTGGTTGGGTCGTGCGGGTGGCAGCCACTCGATGTGTCCCTTTCACGTCGATGTTTCTCTCTCTCTCTCTTCCTCTCTCTCCCTCCCACTCTATCTGTGCAAAAAAAAATGGAAAAATGTCCTCGGGTGAGGATAAAAAAAAAAAAAAAAAAAAAAATTTGACAAAGGTGGCAAAAGCATACAGTGGAGTCAAGACAGCCTCTTCAATAAATGGTGTTGGGAAAATTGGACAGCTACATGCAAAAAAAATGAAGCTAGACCACCAACTTATACCATACACAAGAATAAACTCGAAATGGATAAAACACTTAAATGTGACTTGTGAATCCATAAAAATCCTAGAAGAAAATGTAGGCAACACAATTTTAGACATCATATGCAGCAGAATTTTCGCTGATACAATGCATAAGGCAAGAGAAACAAAGGAAAAAATGAACACATGGGATATATTAAACTAAAAATTCTGCACAGCAAAAGAAACAAGCATCAAATTGGAAAGGGAACCCAGTATATGAGAAAGCATAATTGCCAATGATATATCAGATAAGGAGTTAATTTCCAAAATATATAGAGTACTCATACAACTCAACAAAAGGAAGACAAAGAACCCAATTAAAAAATGGGCAGAGGAACTAAATAGACACCTCTTCAAACAGGACATACAGATGACCAAGAGACACATGAAAAAGTGCTCAATGTCACTAATCATTAGAGAGATGCAAATTAAAACAACAATGAAGTATTACCTCCCACCTGTCAGAATGGCTGCCATCAATAAATCATCAAACAATGCTGGCCAGGGTATGGAAAAAAGGGGACTGGTACACTGCTGGTGGGAATGCAGACTGGTGCAGCCACTATGGAAAACACTATGGTGTTACCTCAAAAAGTTAAAAATTGAACTGCCATTTGACCCAGTGATCCTACTTCTTCTAGGAATATACCCTAAGAAGCCTGAAACACTAATCAGAAAGAATATAAATACCCCTATGTTCATTATAGCAGCACTATTTACAATTGCTAAGATCTGGAAATAGCCCAAGTGTGCATCAAGAGATAAGTGGATAAGAAAGCTGTAGTACATAAACACAATGGAATACTACGCAGCTGTAAGAAAGATCTCCTATCCGCTGAGACAACATGAAGGGTTCTGGAGAATATTATCCTAAGCGAAACAAGCCAATCAGAGAAAGACAAATATCACATTATCTCACTTATTTGTGGAATATACTGAACAAAACAAACTGATGAACAAAATATACCCAGAGACAAAGAAGCAGGGTACAGACTGACAAACCTCAGAAGAGGGGCTACAGGTGGGGGGAGAGAAGAGATAAACCACAGAACTTATATGCATGTATGTGTAACCAATAGACATAGACAACAATGCTGGGGATGGGGCTGGGGAGAGGTGGATCGGGAGGAAGGTGTCAATGGGGGAAAAAGGAGAAACATCTGTAACATAAAATGAATAAATAAAAAAATAAAAAAATAAATGTATTGTTATAACGATATATGTATATATGTCTAAACATTAAATGGTCCATTTAAAAAAAGAAAAATACAAATTGGTTGTTAGACTGATGAATCGCCCAGAGAAGGGGGAGGGGCAGGAAGAGGTAAACCAAAAACGTGTATGCATATATGCATACTCAATGAATACAGACAATAGTGTGGGGAAGGCAGGAGGGGGATGGGAGTGGGGTCAATGGGGGAAAAAAGGAGGAACATCTGTAATACTTTCAACAATAAAGACAAATTAAAAAAAAAAAGGTTAAGTAACTTAATTCAGATCACACTCATAAATGGTCTAGGATGATTCAAGTTCAGATCTCATACCAAAGTTATGCTTCATTCAAAAGAGGGCTTAAATGCCTATTATATAGTTTGGCCTCTCCAATGGAGATGATAGGGAATCATTTTAGGATTTTAAACTGAGAAGCCATGGGCCCTGAGATAAATTTCAAAAATATTCCTTGGAATAAAGTATGAAAGATGGATTAGAGACAAGAGTAGCTCTAAAGAGATCACATAGGAGAATATTATAACAGTTCATTGAGAGATGCCAAATGCAGGAAGAGGGAAAGAAAGAGAAGGAATTAAGAGTTGTTTAGAAAAATAATCTAGTTTAGATTACTGAGCTGGGTGTAACAGTCCGTAATTATGCTTGGGAAAAGGAGGAAGAAAAAGGATCTAAATGGTGTCGAGTGCTACTTTATGCTGAAAACTATTTTATATTAATAGTTTTTTCATAAAATTTTTTTTTTCTTTAATCCTCACCTGAGGACATTTTTCTATTTTTTGTTCAGATAGAGTGGGAGGGAGAGATTGGAAGAGAGAAACATTGATGTGAAAGGGACACATAGAGTAGCTGCCACCCGCACGACCAAACAGGACTGGGGACAAACTGCAACCAAGGTACGCGCTCTTGGCAGGAACTGAACCCGGGTCTCTCAGGACCGCAGGCCGATGCTCTAACCGCTGAGCCAAACCAGCCAGGGCTTCACCCCTTCTTTATACAGTGATGATGACACAGAAACCTATATGCAAAGAATATAGAAAAAAACAGATATCAAAGTACCATTTTATTACTATCTGAATCAGCCCTAACTGCTTCCAATGGAGAGTTCCTTGTTGAAAGCAGAGTTAGAAAACCGAGGTTGGAGTCCTAATTCGGGACTCATTAATTTCTTCAGATAAATCTTGAGATCAGCAGGCTCAGACACATTCTCAGAGGGGGGAAAAAAGAAATCTACAGAACCAGCTCTCACTTAACAATTTTCAGGTAACAAAGATAAGCCTCTGATTGCCATTAGAAGTGCCCTTCCTCCCCCCACAAAAAAATCTTTAGATTGTGAGAACAATTTCAGATTTAGTTGATCGGTAACTATGAGGTGACTTAAGATTGAGAAGTAATAAGGAAAAAGTAAAATGTATTCAGAAAGATATGCTGTTCAACTAGGTATTGAAATTGCTCTAAAAATATTTCCTAAATATATATACAAATACTAGAAACTTAGTTAATATTCAAGATTTGTAGATTTTAGAGTTTTTGTTTTGTAGGAAAGCCCAATAATGATAACTTGAGGTTCAGTGATTCATATTTGGGAATAACCTGTACACCTAATAAATATTAACCAGATTTCAATTTTGGCAGGTAGGAAGGAATAATCAATATTCAAAGTATTGACCTTACAATTATCAACAAAGAAAATGCCAAAAAGTACCTGGTCAGTGTGGCTCAGTGGCTGATTGTTGTCCCATGGACTGAGAGGTCCCAGTTCGATTCCTGGTCAGGGCACATGCCTGGGTTTTGGGGTTGATCCCCAGTGGGGACATGCAGGAGGCAGCCAGATCGATGTTTCTGACATCGATGTTTCTATCTCTCCCTTTATCTCTCTAAAAATAAATAATTAACTAAATAAAACAAATGACCCAGTTGGGACTTGATATCTACTGCAAAAATACTTTTTAAAGGTTTTACTAGTTTAACCATTACAAAAAAAAAAAAAAAAGCCAAAAAATTCCACTTCCTCTTTAATTTTTAGGTAAAAATAAACATATATATATATATATATATATAGTCTTTTAAAAAGATGCTCATTTGCTCAAAATGCCCTAATTCCAGAGAAAACAGAAACTTTTCTGTTTTTTTGTTCTTCTAGTTGTCAGATGTTCCAGATGTGAGATTGTCTTTAGCCTTCATAGACTCCAGCAGAAGGCATATTGTACCTTGCCCGGATTCTGGCTTTGCTTCAGGAAGAAATGTGTAAGAACTTTCTTAATATCATATCTCTTAATGTAAATATTATATGCACCCTTTTCAGACTTTTCTGTCATATATTGTTTGATTCTTCTAGTTTGGTTCCTGTTTACTCCCTTAGCTGCCAACTATCTAGGGTTCTAGACCACAAGTCACTCAATAATCACCTAATGAGAATCTTTTAAGCATTAGACAATGTGCCATGGCGCTGGACTTTGAGAAACTCATCTGAGGAGCTGACATACATGTAAAAAAAAATATTGAGACAATGTGATGAACACTTTAATAGCAACAAGAATAATGTGCTTTAGGACCGAGCCAAAAGGATTAGAAATAACTTAGGTAAGATATCAGAGTAGACATTTGAGTGAGTCTTAATAAGTAGAAGGTAATTTTGTGGCACAAGATGAAGCTCTAGAAATAGACAATTTAGATGTAAAAGTATAAAGTATGTTTGGTATGAAAGTAGTCTAGCATGGCCAGTGTATTCAGAGGAAATGGCACAGTACGTTGAGGCTAACAAATGGAGTGGGGAAAGCTGAATATATGCATACAAAAGATGTAACTGGACCTTTATTTTATACCACACACAAAATCAATTCAAAATGGATTAAGGACTTAAGTGTGACACCTGAAACTATAAAAATCCTAGAAGAAAACAGAGGAAGAGCTTAACATTGGTTTTGGCAAAGATTTCCTGGACGTGACACCAAAAGCACAGGCAATAAAAGCAAAAATAGACAAGTGGGACTACCTCAAACTAAAAAGCTTCTTTCTGCATAGCAAAAGAACTAACGAAGTGAAAACCCAAACTACAGAATGGGAGAAAATATTTGCAAACCATGTTTCTGATAAGGGGCTACTACCCAAAATATATCAAAATATATAAGGAACTAAAATTCAATAATAAAAAAAAAATAACCTCATTAAAAAATGAGCAAGGACTAGAATAGACATTTCTTCAAAGATCACAGACAAATGTTATGTTATGAAAAGGTGATCAACATCACTAATTGTCAAGAGACATACAAAACCACAATATCACTTCATACCTGTTACGATGGTCATTATAAAACCAAACCAAACCAAACCAAACCAACCCAAACCAAACAAAAAGACAAAACAAAACCCCAGAAAACAGTAAGTGTTGTTGAGGATGTGGAAAAATCTGAATCCTGTGTACTGTTGTTGAGAATGTAAAATGGTCCAGAGGCAATGGAAAATAGTTTGGGTGTTCCTTAAAAAATTTAAAATAGAACTACCTTATGACCCAGCATTACCTGATTATTTTTGAACTGCTATGTATCATAACTAAAATGTTATATTCTATAACTTTCAGTCAAGCAAACTGCAGCCTACTTATATAGCACTGTACGTGAAAAATTAATCTCTGGTTTACTGAAGATTACATTCATTAATCAGCAATTACTGGGTTAGAGGGATATAAAAGTTTCACAGGGATTTTAACTAAATAATGAATAATAATTAGCCAAAGAGCTCAAAGAGCCGCCATTTATTATCCCAAAAATGTGATCAAAAGGACATTAAGAAATCATAATTATAGATTAAAAGTCCAAACCTAAGGTGACTTCTGAAGTATATTGATAATCTGGAGAATAAATGGTAAAATAATGTTCACATAAGCAAAACTGTTAGTCTTTCATTACTTGTTTCCAAGAGAATAGAACAAAACAGATTTAAAATCAACATATTAGCTCCTCCTAAAGTGCTCAAAAATGACACTGCAACCCACATAATAAATATATAAAGAGGTGCCCTGGTCAGTGTGGCTCAATGGTTAGAGTGTCAGCTCTAGCTCCGAAGGATTGCAGGTTCAACTCCCAGTCAAGGGCACATAAGTGGGCATCAGGTTTGATACTCAGCCCCAGTTGGGGCATGTGTAGGAAA
The DNA here is from genome assembly GCF_014108415.1 of Molossus molossus. NCBI lineage: Eukaryota > Metazoa > Chordata > Mammalia > Chiroptera > Molossidae > Molossus > Molossus molossus. The sequence continues at coordinate 49,031,368 of NW_023425344.1, forward strand.
CAACCAATCAATGTGTCTCAAATCAATGTTCATTCTCTCTTTCTTTCCCCACTCCCCCCCTTCCTTCCACTCTATCTAAAAATCAATGGAAAAAAATATCCTCCATGGAGGATTAACAACAACTACAACAAATATGTATGTGTATATATAAATATATATATATAGAGAGAGAGAGAGAGAAATTCACAATACATAATAAGCTTATCTTCCCAAATTGTATTTACATAAAATCTATTTTTCATGATTTGAGAGGAAACCTAAAAACTTTTAAACTGAGATTATACTATCTTACATACAAACAACTTGAAGTACCAAAAGATTTCTTAGGAGCAGTAACAACATACATGTTTTTAATTTCGAAAAAACTATTTTGATTTCAAGAAAAAATTCCACTAAATTCCATTCAAACCACAGCTCTTCAATCACACAATACTTCTCTATTTATGTAGTGCAAATGTTCAATGTTATTAATAATATTACATTGAAGTAAACATTCTCCAGATGCTACTGTATAACTAACTAAAGTGGGATGGATTGTTTTCATGACAGTCCCGCACTATCAAGAACATAAATATATATTCCTGTCTAAAACCATGAGGTATATTTTGTAGTGGATAGCAGGTTCATTCTTAGTCATATCGCCTACAGCAATTGAGATTTAAGTATTATTCTAGTGCTCAGACTACATACAGAAGCCTTAATTTTAATTAAAGAGTAACTCTTAAGATATATTTACAAAACTCAGCATAGGTCTAATGGTATCCTCAAATAAAATACTTCATTATTTGAGAACAAAGAATGGGGAAAATAACTTTCAGTTTCCATAAGGTTCTTACCTGTATAATGCATCATCAATCTCCACAGATTCTGCTGACATGATGGGCAAATGTGTATTTGTACTGAAAAAATAAAACACAGTTTATAAGAGTAAGCACAGTTTTTCAATATTCACATCCTATAACGTAAAATTCAATTACACATGGGATCAGATTCACCAGTTACTAAAGGAGGTTTTACAGATCAGATACATATGTATTATCTACCACTTTATTTGCATTTAAAAAATAGGCCAGCCCTGGCCGGTTTGCTCAGTGGTTTGAGCGTCAGCCTGCGGTCTAAAGAGACCCGGGTTCGGTTTCTGCTAAGGACACGTACCTCGGTTGCAGTTTGTCCCCAGCCCTGGTTGGGTTGTGCGGGAGGCAGCCACTCGATGTGTCCCTTTCATGTCAATGTTTCTCTCTCTCTCTCTCCCCTTCTCTCTCCCTCTCACTCTATCTGAATAAAAGATGAAGGAATGTCCTCGGGTGAGGGGAAAAAAAAAAAAAGGCCAAAATTAAATTTACTGGTTGCCTACTCTGTGTGTACTGCAAAATTATAGCCCATGGTTGTTTTATTCTCAGATGTTGTTTTATCATCAATGCATATATTCTGTTGGATCTATATTTTAGTAATTTTGTTGGAGTGTCCCATAAACCTTCCCTAGATAATCTCATTCAATCCATGGAATTTACCATATACTGATATCTGAACTTATTTCTCCATGTTTGATCTCTCCTCTGACCTCCAAATGTTACACATCTGCCAGAACAATATCTCTCTTGTGATGTCCAATTGGTATCATAAACATAACAAGCTCACAACAGAATTCAATTCCCCTTACTTAATCTATTTTTCCCCAGTGCTTCCCAATTCAGTTTCTGGTACTACCTATCATTTACTAGCTCAGGCCAAAAAATCTAGGGATCTTCTTAATTTGTTCCCTCATTTTCTCCATTTGTGTGTCCTGTTACCTCTTCCTTCAAAGGAGATCTCAAATCTGATCACTTCTCACTATTTTAATCAGTATAATCTCAGGCCAAACCACCATCATGTTTCATCTAAACTACTTCAAAGGCCTCCTCACTAGTTTCTCTATTTATACTATGGTCCGCCTTCAGTTTATTCTCTATATAATAGCTGATACCTTTCAAACTAATATTACTCCCCAACTTAGAACTACCCTTTGATTCTAAGAATAAAATTCAAATACTTTACCATGCTTAAAAGGGCCTTTGTGGTCTACCTCTCCAACCTCAACTCCCACAACTCTCCTTGCTCACTATCTTCAGCCATGCTGGCCTACTTGCTGTTCCTCAAAAAGCCAAGCTTGCTATCACTTTAGTTTTTACACTTGCTATTCCATCTGCTTGGAATGTTTTTCCTTCAGATCTCTGAATTATTAAAATACTGCCTCACAGATATTACACAGACCATTCCCGATTACCCTATCAATGAAACAGCTCCTCTTCTCCTTAGGTCACTTCTTTATTCATGAACCTGTTGTCTTTTCCTCAAATCACTTATCATTAACTGTTTATTATCTGCTTTCCCCTATAGAATGTATAATCCATTAAGAAATCACAACTGTATTCCAAATACCTAAAAGAGCTGGCATTTAATAATAAGAGTTAACACTGTGCCCACATTGTTTTAAATGCTTTAGATGTACTAACTCAGTTAATGCCTACAACTTCATGAAATAGTCACTATTACCATCTTCACTGAACAAACAGAAAAAGGAACAAAATACTGAGGCTGACTTAAATACCCTTCCTAAACTCAGAGGAAGTAAATAGCAGAGCCAGAATCTGAACCTATGCAGTCTAGCTCTTGGGCACCATGCTATACTGCCTACTGCCTCTTACATAGTGGGCATAAAGAAAGCACTCAAAAAATGTCTGTTAAGTAAATTTTTATTCTTTATTGCTTCAGAGAGAGGAAGGAAGGAGAGAGAGAAACATCGATGAGAGAAAACACTGATTGGCTACCTCCTGCATGCCCCTCACTGGAGATTGGGCCCACAACCTGGGCATGTGCCCTGACAGAGAATGGAACTGGTGACCTCATGGTGCATGGGTCGCCGCTCAACCGCTAAGCCACACCAGCCAGGCTGTTAAGTAAATTTTAAAAGTTAGCCCTGACCAGTGTGGCTCAGTGGGAGAGCATCGGCCCAAGGACCAATGAGTCAGGGGTTCGATTCCGGCCAAGGGTATGTACCTCAGTTGTGGTTCATCCCTGGCCCTGGTCTGGATCGTGTGGGAGGCAACAAGTCGTTGTGTCTCTCACATCGATGTTTTTCTCTCCCTTTCTCTCCCTCTCACTCTATCTGAAGATGAAGAGAAAAATATCCTTGGGTGATGATTAAAAAAGAAAAGAAAAAAATAAGTTAAATATATTAGTGTGACAAGACATACAAATAGTGATGTGTCATTTACCATAGCTCATCCCGATTTTTTCACAGCATATAAAGAAAAATGGTAATAGGATAAGCAAGGGGAAACAGATGGTTCCCTGACAGAGGGAAGGAACCAGCTTGAGGCATTTGGGTCTCAGCCACAGTGACAGCGAAGATCAATATCATCTTAGTAAAAGTGTAATCCATTTCAGGTTCTGGGAAGCTCTAATTATCAATTACAGGATTCTAAAACTAATGTGATAGCACGAAGTTCAGTTTTAGAATCCAAATTTTTAGGCCTGGTATTGATATATAAGCCAAAGGATTTGTAAATATGGTTAATCAAAATGTTATCATTGATCATACCACACATTGATTGGTAGCATTAAATGATATCAACTTCTAGCCAATTAAATGGACACTATTAGAAGAGTCCTGATTGCAATTATGAAAGTAAGCCAGAAGATAGTTATGTTTAACAGATCAACTATCTAATAAAAATGTACATATCCACTATAATAACCTGTTTTGGCATTGTAACAAAATATGAAAATGAACAAAATTTCGTATGACATAGTTTTCTCATCCTTAGTACACTTCTCTAGCTGTCTTCCTTGCATGCAGGGCAAAAGTCTAGCGGGTAAAGCTCTTAAGTTAAAACGTGAAGCGCTACAAGCTCATCGGCTCTGTCATTTAACATGACTGGCATTTGCTTTTCAGAAACTTCTGCCTTCCTGGAATGGTTCAAAAATCATTTCTGTAGTAAGGTCGGTGTGGTCATCAAAAACGCAGTCAAGCAGGGGAGTTTCTCTTTGTATTGTATAATATGCCCCACATGTATTTGGCAGTGTTGGCAATTCCATGCTACCAGAAGCACCCCTTCAGTCTGAAACTCTTGAAAAGGCTACAGGTTTATACCCACCACGTCTATCTTTGGCATATTGTGTCCTGGTAGTGGGCAGGATGCGACAATCCGCTCTGTTCATTATGAGATGACTGAAACCGGCACTACGCGAACACCCCCGCCCCGCCACCCAATTTTCCAGGAGTGGACAAGAACCTCAACACCAACTGGGATATAAGAAGGGGTAACTCGTGCCTTTTTTCCTGAAAAAAAATTCTTTTTTTTTTTTTTTTTTTTTTCCTGTAGTCCAGAGGTCCTCAGGGTGTCCTGTCACTGATCCATTACTACCAAGTTCCCTCCGGTAATAGTTTTCAAAGGAGGCTCGCAGTGGAGGATCGCGCACAGCGGAACTCAGCTTTCATTTACCCGAAAGGAGGGGTGTTCGGCAACAGGTCTGGGGAGCTCTCACGACGGGACCGGGCCAGGACTCTCGGCCGGAGCCCTCCTCCCGCCACCCTTCCCGTCCGGGGACCCAACCGGAACTGAGAAAACGCAGGCAGGGAGGAGAAGTGGACTCCGTCCTCAGCGAAGCGGGAGCCCCAGAGGCCGGAGCCCAGGCCACCACACCCACCCGGCGCCTCCCCTCGCCGCCCAAGGCCGGTTCTGCCCCGGCCCCGCGGCCTCCCGAGCGCTCCCTGCTCGACTGATGTGAAGCAGAAAGCTGGCGCTCGGTCCTGCCCGCCACCCCTCGCCTTTTCGCGCCCCCTCTCGTCCTCTCACCTGCCGGTCCCCCAGGAAGAACAGGACGCCTCTTCCCCCTGAGGTGCGACAACGGGCTCAGAACCCTCCATTGCCTCCAGAAGAGCGCCGCGGCCGCAGGCTACGAGCAGGCAGGAAAGGGGGTGGGGCCGCCGGGGTCAAGGGGCGGGCGGTGACATCACCGGAGGGGGCGGGCCTGGGGAAGCGCGCAGCCCGCCGCGCCTTCCCGTCAACCCCAGGGGCGTCCTGATTTCCGGTTTGGGTGTGGCCGCGGGGCGGGCTTTGCTGCAGGTGGCTGCAGTGAGTGGCACTGCTGTGACAGGGGTTCGGCAGATGAAGGGGAGATCAAAACGGTCAAGTTACCCGTCAGCTCTGGCTCCACAGCCAAGCACAGAGGATTCCAGTGGCCAGCGAAATATTGGGGCTGCGCATCAAAATCACTGCGTTTTGTAGCGAAAAGTGGAGACGCCTTCGTTTTATATACCAAAGACTAGTGATAGGTAGCTCCCCCAGGTTTTCAGCCTGGAATTCCATTTCAAGACGTTATACGTTTGACAGTTAATTTTGGGTGTATGCTACATGTCAAGCACCGTCACAGATTTAATAGAATCGTGGTTATTAGAGCTATAAAATGGCATTATTTCAATCACTTTGCCCCCTTCACTTTATGGGTGAAGGAGGAAAGGAACTTAAAAGTCAGTTTAAGTGGCTTGGTCAAGGGCAAAGAGTTGGTCACAGAGCTAGTCACTACCAGGTTAAGTACCAGAACACACGTCTAAAGACCTTTCATCTAATTCTCTTTCTATTGACTCCCCTTTCACCTTTCTCAGAAAACAAGAATTAGTGGGACCCAATAACATTAGGACTTGTCTTTCATTCTGAATAACAGTGTATAGTTGAAACATCTGTAGGATTTTTTAAATTGACATATACTTTGACTTTATATGTATCACATCATCTTTTGAAATGTGTGATATTTTTACTTACTTAGAACTTTTTCCCTCTCTTGTGTGAACGGAGGATCCAGAAAAAACTGTGTTGCCCCTTATGCCTCTCTATTCTCTTTTCAAAATTGTACATTTCCAATTATCTGAAAACTTCATGCTGTTCATCTATGGCATCATTCAGGTTTATCAAATCAGTTGTGTACCTTTTCTACATAACCACTAAAATCATATTGTCTATGTTCCGTTTTTTCAAGGTTCTGCTCCAGCACTAGGCTTATACTCCATCCTTTTATTCTAAAGTCAATAAATATACATATCTTTGGCCCACTCCACAGATAATGCCAATTTCTCTATTTTCCTCCAATTTCCCTTCCTATTTTATTTCCTTTCTAAATATTGAATGCCTCTTAAACTTTAGGATCTAATGGCTTGACAATGATCAGGTGATAGAGATAAGTGATCCTTGCTTTCATTCATCTCATTGTGGAAAGCCAAAAAATGGAAAGTAAATAAAATAATTTTAGAAAGTAAATATGATGAAGAAAATAAAAAAAGAGTAAGAAGATAGAAAGAGACTTGAGGAGGAGGAGGGAGACAATTTTAGGTAGTCATGGAGGGCCTATTTGAGAAAGTGAAATTTGAGCCCAAACTTAAATTATGTGAGCCCTGTTATATATTCTAGCAGAAGACTATTCTGGACAGAGGGAAGTGCAAGTGTAAACTTCTTTTATTTTCTATTTAAAGCACTTATCACCTTCTGGTGTATATTTATTTGTTTATTTGAATATTGCCTGTCTACCTTGAAAAGGGACTGGGTTTTTCCTCGAGAAAGAGATTCAAAGTATAAGGGGTAATTTGATGTGAGAGAGATTCTACTTTGCTGGCTTGAGAGAGGGAAGGGACCACATAGAAACAAATGGGAATGACCTCCAGTTACTGAGAGTTTCCTCTAGCTGACAGTCAACAGGGAAAAGGGGACATTGGCCTACAGCTACAAAGAACTAAATTTGGCCAACAATCTATGTGAGCTTGGAAGAAGACCTAAGCTTCAGATCAGAGCACAGTCAGCTGATTGATACCTTGATTTCAACCTTGTGAGGCTTTGGGTAGTGAACTCAGCTATGCTGTGCCCCCAGTTCTGACCTGAAGAACTATGAGCTAATAAATTAATGTGGTTTTAACTCACTATGTTTATGGTATTTTGTTATTTAGCAACATAAAATGAATGTAGTGTATTTCACGTGAGACCCATATTTCTTGACATTTTAACACCCCTGAAATTAGAATGTATTTTTTCTTTTTTATAAATCCAGAAAATAATGGGTTCTTAAAATTAAAGTCATCTTAGATTTGGTGAAATAGAGCATAAATTATTCCAAACATATAGTATAACAGATACCTAGATTTAGTAGATTTTAATGTTTTGTCACATTGCAAAATGGAAAAGAAAATTGGAATACCATCAGATTTTTGACAATGAAACTTTTTCTTTTTTTGAGTCCTGACTTTATTATTGAATAACACAGCTTAAAAATACATGTAACTCAATAAAAGAAAAAAAAAATACATGTAAAATACAAGTTCTGGCATGACAAGCTCCACTCTGAAATAAATAAGAGTTTAAAAAGTAGTGATTCTTGTATCTTAAAGTTTTGTAGCTCCTTCCCTATCCCTCTACACTCCCCAAACAAAGGGAGTTTTTTAAGAATTAATGATAATGGAGTTTTGTTTTGTTTTTTTTGCCAGAAGAAAATAGAATGACTTTTCGGATATTCAAGGGAAAAAGTGTGACCAAGGAATTAATATCCAGCAAAACCAACTCTCATGTACAAAGGGTATAAACTGTTATCAACACTTGATATGATATCAACATTTAATGAGATGATTGTTCCCATGAGTCCTTCCTAAAGAATTATTAGAGGGTGAGTGTCAGATAACCAAAGTGACTAGAGAAGCATCAACCTAAGTACTGGCACAGATTCTTATGGAAAAAACAAACAAGCAATCTTTTTTTGTTAATTAGCTTTCGTGTTCCTTCTAGTTTATTCTTTGTAACTAATTTTCCTGATTTTCTGTCACCTCATTTCCAAGTTTTTCTGATTTCACCCAGCATTCTTGAGGTATAATTGACAAATCAAACTAAGATATTTAAAGTGTACAGTGTGATGATTTGATATATGTATACACTGTAAAAAGATCCTTCATTGAGTTAATTAACTGAGGTTTTAAAATTCTAAATCATGTTGTTTTTAATATCTTGTATCATTTTCTTAATCTCATTTAGCTAGTTTCAAAATAGTAACAGTTTTGATCTATTTTGCTGCACATCTTTCAGGCATGCTTTCGTTATCCGTAATGACGACATTTGCTCCTTATTCTCTTTTATAATAACTTTGTATAGGACATAAACTTGATACTTTTTTGTTGCTAATTTTTATGTGAAATTAATATTCCTGAACTATTAGTGTGAGGCAGACTTTATAGTCCAATAAGCCTAGGAAAAAAACTATATTTCAAGAAAGTCAGTTTTCTGGCCCATTGCAAGGAGAGTGTCCACATTCCAGAAGAACTATGAAATACCAAACAAAGGAAAAGAGGTTTATTATAGAAATTTGGAGTAGTGTGGAGTTTAAGAGAAATTAAAATGAAGTTTTAAAATGGTTTTATAGGCTCAAAAGAAAGCAAGGCTGTATGTAAAGGGGGTCTATATTTTGTCCGGAACATGGACCCAGGGTGCTGTTTTATTGAAAACTAAAAAGTTTAAATAGGTGTGTATTTGTAACTCAGTAGAAACTGAATTTATTTAATATGACCTTTTCCTTTCTTTCCTTTTTATTCAAATTGACTTAATCCACCACCCTGAAGTACCTGCCTCCTTCTCCCTTGCAGGACCACTCCTTCAATCTTTAAGCCTTTAAGAAAATGAGATTCTGATCAGCATCAGATAATCTTAGGAACAAAGCCTCAGGTCTGTTGACCCCAGAGATGGAGTTTTAGTCAAACCAGAGATAACATCTAGACCTCAGTTGTTTCAGCTCCAGAAAAACCCCACCAACCACATGCTTGGGTAACCAGATGAAGCAATGCCATGGCTGACATCAGGACCAGATGCACTGATCAAATACCCACTACCCTAGCTCTGACCAATCAGTAGAAACCATGACCCTAACTCCCTTAGTCATCATAATCAATGACTTGTCACCTATATAACCCATCCCCCATGCCGTCAGGGAGCCAGGTCTTTGAGCATTAGCTCATCTGTGACTCCAGGCAGGGGCCAAGTCTTAAAAATAAACCCTTGCTTTCTTTGCTACAAATTCCTGTTTGTATCTTTTTGGGCTTTTGTGCATGAAGGCAAACAGACACCTTTACTCCAGTAACTTATGGTTTCCACAAACCATTTTTCTGACTGTTCCAGGTTGGAAGTGGAGGCCGTTTCTTTGTGTCAGTGACTTAGATCTTCTAGTCAAGAGTAGGATATTTCAGTCCTAATAAAAAGATTTCAAAGAGCAAGTTTTTAACAATTTGTGATTATACAGGAAAGGGTTCTCTGTAAGTGAAAAAGCAGTAGTTTCTCTAGTTGGTGGTGGTGGTGGGGAGTTGTGACACTTTACAGCATGTTCTTTTTTTTTTTCCCATCACCATTTAACCTCTCTATCCCTCTTCTACCTCCTCCCTGCTCTCCTACAATCACCACACTTGTCCATGTCCATGAGTTCTCTTTTTCATTCTTTTTTGCTCAATCTCCCCACCCCCACCAGAATTGTCTGCCTGTTCTCAATCTATGAGTCTGACAGTATTTTGCTTGGTAGTTCAATTTGTTCATTAAATTCCACATGTAAGTGGAATTTACTTGTCTTTCTCTGACCAGCTTATTTCACTTAACATAATGTTCTCCAGGTAACATTTTCTTCCTTGTGATGGCACAGTAGTATTCCGTTGTGTAAACATACCACAGCCTTTTTATCCACTCATCTACTGATGGACACTTGGGCTGCTTCAAAAACTTGGCTATTGTAAGTAATGTATAGCACGTTCTTGAGATAAATACTATTTTCTGTTAACTTTACAGCTGGCTTTATCTGTGTCTATTGTCTGTATCTGAAAAATGGTAAGGCAGATTTTAAATTTCTTAGTCCAAACTCATTTTTCCTTTCTCATGTGTTTCAGCAAAACTTTCATAACTTTAGAGAGCTCCCTTTTCTGTTGTTTTTGTGTAGTGTTTAATAATATGTTGGCTTAATTTTTGTGGTTTCACAGCTCACTTTCCTTTTCCAGTCTGATCTGTCGAAGATTCATTGTCTCCTTTCCTTCATTTTTGTTGGTCCTGTGCTATCTACACACACACACACACACACACACACACACACACACACACACGAGTCTTAGTGCATAGTTACATTCTAAGTCATAGCACAATTATATTTCAAATTACTTATTTTGGAATAATTTCAGATATACAGAAAATTTGAAAATGACAGAATTTCTGTACACTCTTCACCCAGCTTCCCCGTTACATTTGTCAAAATAAGAAGTTAATATTGGCACAATACTATTAACTAACGACACACTTTATTCAGATTTCACCAGTTTTTCCACTAGTATCCTTTTTTTCTGTTCTGAATTCAATCCAGGATAACACAATGCATTTATTATTATTTTTTTTTCTTTATTGATTTTTTTTTTTTTTTTTTTAGAGAGAAAGGAAGAGAAAGGGAGAAAGATAGAAATATTGATGATAGAGAACATCGACTGGCTGCCTCCCGCATGCCCCCACTGGGGATCAGGCACACAACCTGGGCATGTGCTCTGACTGGAATTGAACTGGCGACCTCTTGGTACATGGGTTGATGTTTGACCACTGAGCCACATCAGCCAGGCAAAGATAACACAATGCATTTAAAATTGCCCCATCTTGATTGTTATATAGGTGCACATAAATTTATATAATTTTCAAGAATTTTTAAAAACTTATGTATATTGTTGAATGTATTACAGATATCCCTTCCTCCTCCCCCCTTTGACTCCTTTCCTCCCCACTCCTGCACACCCTCCTTCTTTCCCCACACTGTTATTTGTGTCTATTGGTTATGCATATATACATATAAGTTCTCTGGTTTCTTTTTTTTTTATCCTCACCCGAGGACACTTTTTCATTCTTTTTTTTTTTTTTAATCCTCACCCGAGGATATTTTTCCATTTTTTGTACAGATAGAGTGGGAGGGAGAGAGAGGAAGGGAGAGAGAGAGAGAAACATCGACGTGAAGGGACACGTCGAGTGGCTGCCACCCTCACGACCAAACAGGGCCGGGGACAAACTGCAACCGAAGTACGTGCCCTTAGCGGGAACCGAACCCAGGTCTCTCTGGACCGCAGGCTAAAGCTCTAACCACTGAGCCAAACCGGCCAGGGCAAGTTCTCTGGTTTCTGACTTCCCACATCCCCCCTTCCCTTTGAGGTTTGTCATTGTAACAACCAATTCATACTTCTTAATCCTTTCATGTTTTTTACCCAAAGCCCCTCCCATCTGGCAACCTACAAAAAGTTCTCTATATTTATGAGTGTATTTCTGTTGTGCTTGCTCATTTTGTTTGTAGAGTCAGTTGTTGATAGATATGTATTTATTGCTATTTTATTGTTAATTGTTTTTTTTATCTTCTTCTTCAAGAAGACCTGTCAACATTTCATGTAATACAGGTTTGGTGGTGATGAACTCCTTTAGCTTTCTCTTGTCTGGGAAACTCTTTATATGGCCATTGATTCTGAATGATAGCTTTGCAGTATAGAGTAATCTTGGCTGTAGGTCCTTGCCTTTCATCACTTTGAATATTTCTTGCCACTTCCTTCTGGCCTGCAAAGTTTCCTTTGAGAAATCGGCTGACAGTCTTATGGGAGCTCCACTATCAGTAACTAACTGCTTTTCCCTTGCTGCTTTTAATATTCTCTCTTTGTCTTTAACCTTTTGCATTCTGATGAAGATGTGTCTTGGTGTGGACCTCTTTGGGTAATTTTCAAGACTATAGATAAAATATGATAAATTATGCTCCCATGTTCTACCTTCCACTAATAATGATAGAAAATAGATGACAGAACTGAAACTCCTTAAGTGGAGCATCAGTCCTCATGGCTTTCCAGACAACATATTGTAAATAAATCAAGATGCACTAATTGGAGGTAAAGACACCTCGGTCCCTTTATGATAGAGGACATTCAGAGTCCTATTCCAGAAATCCACAGTCATTGTTCACCATCAGACCCTGTTGCCATCTAGACTGTGTTGTTGCATTTTACATTTTTTAAAGCTTATCTTTATTGTTGAATGTATTACAGATGTTCCCTCTTTTATCCCCCCATCGACCCCTTTCTTAACAATCCCGTCCCTCTCCTGCCTTCCCCACCCTATTGTTGGTGTCTGTTGATTGAGTATATGCATAGAAGTTCTTTGATCTATCTCATCCTGCCCTCCCTCCACCCTTCTTTTTGAGGTTCATCAGTCTAACAACCAATTTGTACTTCTTAATTTCTTCATCTTTTTCACCCATCCCCCCAGCCCCCACCCATCTGGCAAGCAACAAAAAGTTCTCTGTATCTATGAGTCTGTTTCTATTCTGTTTTTTATTCTGTTTGTAGATTAAATTGTTGGTAGATATGTATTAATTTCCATTTTATTGTTCATATTATTGTTCTTCTTCTCCTTCAAGAAGACCCTTCAACATTTCATATAATACTGGTTTGGTGGTGATGAACTCCTTTAGCTTTTTCTTGTCTGGGAAACTCTTGATATGTCCATTGATTCTAAATGATAGCTTTGCAGGATAGAGTAATCTTGGTTGTAAGTCATTGCTTTTCATCACCTTGAATATTTCTTGCCACTCCTTTCTGGACTGCAATGTTTCTTTTGAGAAATCAGCTGAGTCTTATGGGAGCGCCTTTGTAGGTAACAGACTACTTTTCTCTTGCTGCTTTTAAGATTCTTTCTTTGTATTTAACCATTGGTATTTTGATGATGATGTGTCTTGGTGTGGACCTCTTTGGATTCAACTTGCTTGGGACTCTGTGCTTCCTGGACTTGTATGCCTTTTTCCTTCACCAAGTTAGGAAAATTTTCTGTCATTATAGTTTCAAGTAGGTTTTCAATTTCTTGCTTTCTCTCTTCTCCTTCTGGCACCCTTATGATGTGAATGTTGGCATGCTTGATGTTGTCCCAGAGGCTCCTTGCTTTATCCTCATTTTCTTTTTTTTATTCTTTTTTCTTTTTGCTGTTCTGATTGGGTGTTTTTTGCTTCTTTATATTTCAAATAGATGGTTTGCTTCTTGGCTTTACCTACTTTACTATTGATTCCCTGTAAATTATTCTTTATTTCAATTAGTGCATCCTTCATTTTTGACTGGCCTTTTTTTATGTTGTTGATGTCTTCACTAAGTTTCTTGGAGGTCTCCTTAAGTTCCTTGATGGTCTCACTAAGTCTCTTGAATGTCTCACCAAGTTTCTTGAGCAACCTTATAACTGTGTTTTGAATTCTGCATCTAATTGAGTGCTCATCTCCATTTTGTTTGGTTCTCTTCCTGGAGTTTTGTTCTTTTCTTTCATTTGGGACATGTTTCGTTGTCTCCTCATTTTGGCTGCTTCCCTGTGATTGTTTCTATGTATTAGGTAGAGTTGCTATGTCTCCTAGGCTTTGTAAGGTGGCCTATTACTGTAGGTGTCCTGTAGAATCCAGTGGCACTGTCTCCCTTATCATCCCAGCTGGGTCCTTGAGGTGCACCTCTAGTGTGAACTGTACACCCTTCTGTTGTAATCAAGTCTTGATTGCTGTTGGCATGTCAATGGGAGGGATTTACTCAGACTGATCAGCTACAAGGACTAGCTGTGCTCACTAGCCACTGGCCTCTGACTGCCTTGGAGGATCACCTGTGTAGGGGCTCACCCAACACAGCAAGACTTACTTCAGCAAGGCCCTGGTACCCACTGAGTTCGCTCATTGAGTGTGTCACTTGTGGAGGTAGTTGGGTGGTGGGTTTTTGATGTGGTCTGAAGCTGTCCCCTGGGTGTGCTGACTCTGGGGTAAGGTTAGCCACTGCCTGTGTTCTATCCAGGGCCACCTGGCATAAGCTACAAAGTGATCTGCAGATGGCTGCTTCTTGTGGTGGGCTTGGAGGTGTCCAGGAAAAGCTAAGTTGTGAACCAAGGCTGGCTGCTTCTAGTGCCAGGCCTGGGGCTACTTAACAAGAGGTATGGGAGTCGCTGAGACCAGATGCTGCTTGTTTGAGATATTTGAGGAAACTCTGAAGCAGGATCCAAGACAGGCCAATCCTCTGGTAAAGCCTTTGGAAACAGCTTGGGTGGGCCTGAAAGTTGGGTGGACCTGAAAGTTGGGTGGGAAGGGGTGGGGCCTCAGGAAATCACCAGGGTGGCGCAAACAGTGTGAGCCAGGCTGCTGGAGTCCCTGATATGGTGGCTGTCTGCCACCCCAGGTAAGGGCTCACCAAAGGAACATGAGCCTCTGCCAGAACCTCTGTGCAGGAGAAAGCCACCTCTCCAGCCCTCTTCCAGGGGCCAAACAGCTCAGTTCTTCCCTGTATGTTTCTGGCGCCTCTCAAGCTACCTCCCCTCCGAGCTCAGAGGGAGCAAGTCCGAGTAAGTACATGCGCAGGCCCTTTATGAGGATCTGCCTGGGGCTCCCGCAGCTGCAGCCTCCCTCTGCCTCAGTTCCCACTGGTTTTTCCAGCCAGAAGTTATGGGGACTTCTCTTCCTGGCACTGGAACCCTGAGCTGGGTGTCCAGTGTGTTACAGGGATGCCTTAGTCCTCAGGCAGGACCTTCCTAGCCAAAGTATCCTGCTGATTTTTATCTGCCACACGTGGGTGTGGGACCAGCTCGTCCACACCTTTGCCTGTCCTACCAGTCTTAGTGTGACTGTTTTTTAAATTTTGTAGTTGTAGGACTTCCATTCAGGTGGTTCTGAATGATGGTTGTGTTGTAGTTTAGTTGTAATTTTGATGTGGTTGTGGGAGGAGGCGATACTGTGTTTACCTATGCTGCCATCTTGACCCGATGTCTACATCCTTTTTCTTGACTGAAACAATATTCAGATCACCTTTTTTTTTTTTTCTCTCATCTTTGACTTCTTTCTTCATCTTTGTTTGGTTTCATAGCAGATCTTTTAGCCCAGTGAGCATCAAATTTTATCACTCATCAGAATCACCTGGCTTGTCTGTTAAAGCACAGGTGTTGAACCCAGTGTTTGTGATTGGTTCTCCCAGCAAAGATAACTGGGGTATATGTGTTCAAAGTGAAGTAGGTATGGATATAGAGAACAAGCTGGTATGGAATTTTGTCATATAGATATTCAAGGCACTATGAAATCTGAGGGAAGCAGTGATGATGCATATATTCTGGATGATAATATGGTTAAGGTTATTGTGTATTGGGTGCTTGATATCACAGTTTCTACACAAATGTTTTAGATAACTCCCATTATCTAATATAAAAGCACAAAGTAAATGGAATTGAAGACTTTAGCGACAGCTAAGAAAAACTAAAAGCTGAGTAAATGAAGAACTCTATTCCTATTATCAAGGATCAGCAGAAAGGCAAAATAGAAATGGGTTTTACAGACAACCAGCAGAAATCCAAGAAGGCCTGAAGACCCTTATTTAGGTCAGCTAGCTTCTGAATCCTGTCCAGCACTAAGCCAATGATTTCCTTTTCAGTGGTGTAGTGCCTAGAAGCACAGCTATTTGCAACATCTTTGCCTGTGATTGCAGTGATGGCATCCTAGGGTGAACTTCATCACTTACAATTGATTCTAGGTTTACAAACATTCTTGTGGAAACATACTAGGTACAGTGCCAGTCTCACTGAAGTAGGTGTTGAAGGACTCATTTTCTCTCACAATGGTCTTATCGCTTGGCTTTGGGTGGTGGCTGGATTTTATATTCCAGGCAGTAGAGCTCCTAGCAGGTATTCCTAATCTGGACAATAGCCTCACCAATGTAGTTAGAGATACTTTAATGCAAGGTAGTAGAGACAGGAAGCAAAGGGATGGGCATAGATACTGAGTCCAGGTTATCCTTTCCAACAAGGTAGAAATAGAAGTCTCTGTTTTTAATAATAAGTGAAATAATTTTAAATGCTACTCAAAAGAGTTTTTCTATAGAGTTTTTATTATCAACTAAAGATAATATTAAGTAATAATAATAAAAACACATTGCTTAATCAGCTCTCTGATGGTGAGATTTTTACTTTCAAGTCTTGGGCAATTCATGATGAACAGGATAGACAAGCAATAGATTTGCCCACCACCAAGTTTCATGGATTGATCTGGTGATTGCTTCAAAGAGGAAGATACTTCATCACTTTTAATACTTCCACTGGTCAGCAATGATGGTCATTGATGACATTTAATCCTTTCTTTAGTGTAAGGACAGAAAACAGGTCTTTCTTTTCTTTGTTATAGGCTTTCCACAATTTATGAGAAGCACCTGGTAATTAAACCTTGAGGTTGTTGGCCCCTCTGATTCAAACAGCTCCCCTGTTGAAACAGAACAGCAGGACCACATAAAGCTGCTCTCACTCTTTCACCCTCCCACCCCTACTATTTCAGCAGCTTCAGACTGGTTAGCAAAATTCCTCCTCCTCACCTCTCCTCCTCCCCTTCAGACAGGCCTCTCCCCTTTGAACTCATTACCTTTGTTTTACTCATTTAGGCTTGTTTTACAGACATTGAAAAATGCCAATAAGATGTGTGCTCAGTGCATTTGCCTGACTGTCTCCTGGAAAACAAACAAACTGTAACTTTTCAAGACACACTCCAAACATCTGGTTACCTCTACCCCTTCCTTTCTTGTTGCTTAGCAACAGCAATTGCTTGCCTTTTTTTCCCCCATATCCTCACCCAAGGATATTTTTTCCCATTTATCTTCAGATGGAGTGGGAGAGATGGAGTGGGAGGGGGTGGGGGGGAGAGAGAGAGAAACATCGACATGACCGAGACACATCAATTGGCTGCCTCCTGCACAACCCCAACCAGGGCTGGGACCAAACCGAAACTGAGGTATGTACCCTTGATGGGAATTTAACCTGCGACAGTGTGGTATGCAGGCTGACGCTCCAACAACTGAGCCAAACTGGCCAGGGCAACTGCTTGCTCTTTAAAAATTCAAGCCACTCTTTGTTCCCTGCCCCTGAACTGCCTATCAGTGCATTGGCCCTTTCCTCATTTAGTAAGGTAAAATAAATATTCCTCTCTTTATATCCTCTCTTGTGAATTCTTTCACAAGCCTGTGTCACTGGCCCAAGACCCTAACATTTAGTATTTCAAGTTGCTGAAAGGCACATACCCCCCCCCTTTTTAAATTGATTTATTTTTGTTACAGATATTTCTCCTTTTTTTCCCATTGATACCCTCTTCCCCATCACCCCCACCCCATTACCAGCTTTGTTGTCCATGTCCATGAGTTATGTGTACACGCATATAAGTTCTGTGGTTTATCTCTTCCCTCTCCCTAATACCCCCTCTTCTGAGGGTTGTCATTCTGTACCCTACTTCCACATCTCTGGGTCTACCCTGTTCCTCAGACTGTTATGTTCATTATATTCCACAAATGAGTGAGATCATGTGATATTTGTCTTTCTCTGCTTGGCTTGTTGTGCTTAGGATAATGCTCTCCAGGTCCCTCCATGTTGTCTCAAAGGATAAGAGATCTTTCTTTCTTACAGCTGCTTAGTACACCATTGTGTATATGTACCACAGCTTTTTTATCCACTCCTCTATGGATGGACACTTGGACTGTTTCCAGATCTTAGCTATTGTAAATAGTGCTTCTATGAACATGGGGTACATATATTTTTTCTGATTGGTGTTTCAGGCTTCTTAGGGTATATTCCTAGAAGTAGGACCACTGGGTCAAATGGCAATTCAATTTTTAATTTTTTGAGGTAAAAGCATAGTGTTTTCCATAGTGGCTGCACCAGTTTGCATTCCCACCAGCAGTGTACTAGAGTCCCCTTTTCTTCATAACCTTGCCAACACTTGTTGTTTAATGATTTGTTGATGGAGGCCATTTTGAGAGGTGTGAGGTGATACCTCATTGTTGTTTTAATTTGCATCTCTCTGATGATTAGTGATGCTGAGCATTTCTTCATATGTCTCTTAGCCATTTGTATGTCCTGTTTGGAGAGGTGTCTATTTAGCTCCTCTGCCCATTTTAAAATTGAGTTCTTTGTCTTCCTTTTGTTGAGATGTATGAGCACTCTCTATATATTGGAAATTAATCCCTTATCTGATGTATCATTGGCAATGATGTTATCCCATATACTGGGTTCCCTTTCCATTTTGATGGTTGTTTCTTCTGCTGTGCAGAAGCTTTTTAGTTTGATATAGTCCCATGTGTTCATTTTTTCTTTTGTCTCTGTTATCTTAGGTGATGTATCAGTGAAAATTCTGCTGCGTATGATGTCCAAGATTTTGTTGCCTACATTTTCTTTTAGAATTTTTATGGATTCACGAGTCACATTTAAGCCTTTCATCCATTTTGAGTTTATCCTTGTGTATGGTGTACGTTGGTGGTTTAGTTTCATTTTTTTTGCATGTAGCCGTGCAATTTTCCCACTAGCATTAATTAAAGAGGCTGTCTTTACTCCATTGTATGCTCTTGCCTCCTTTGTCAACTATTAATTGAGTGTAATGTCTTGGGTCAATTTTCAGGTTCTCTATTCTGTTCCATTGGTCTATATGCCTGTTCTTGTGCCAGTACCAGGCTGTTTTGATTACAGTAGCTTTATAGTATAACCTGATATCCGGTATTGTGATCCCACCTACTTTGTCCTTGTTCTAGTTCTGTGAAATATGTAGTTGGTATTTTAATGGGAATTGCATTGAATCTATAGATTTATTTAGGTAATATGACCATTTTAATGATGTTAATTCTTCTAATCTATGAACAAGGTATCTGCTTCTACTTTTCTATATCTTCCTCTATTTCTTTTTTCAATGTCCTGTAGTTTTCTGAAAATAGGTCCTTTACTTTTTTGGTTAAGTTTATTCCTAGGTATCTTACTTTTTTTTTTTTTTTTTTTGTCACAATGGTAAATGGGATTGTTTTTTTAGTTTCTCTTTCTGTGAGTTCATCATTGGTGTATATGAATGCCATCGATTTCTTGATGTTAAATTTGTATCCTGCTACTTTGCAAATTCATTTATTAAGTCTAGTAGATTTTTGATGGAGTCTTTAGGGTTTTCTATGTATAATATCATGTCATCTGCGAATAATGACAGTTTCACTTCCTCCTTTCCTATTTGGATCCCTTTTTTTTTTCTTCCTGTCTGATTACTGTGGCTAAGACTTCCAGTACTATGTTAAATAAGAGTGGTGAAAATGGGCATCCCTGTCTTGTTCTTGTTTATGTGGAAAATGCATTTAGTTTTTTCCCATTGAGTATGATGTTGGCTGTTGGTCTTTTATATATGGCCTTTATTATGTCAAAATATGATCCCTCTATACCCACATTGCTGAGTATTTTTGTCAGAAATGGGTGCTGGATTTTGTTGAATGCCTTTTCAGCATCTATTGATATGATCATGTGGTTTTTATCTTCCATTTTCTTTATGTGGTGTATCACATTTATTGATTAGCATATATTGTACCAGCCTTGCATCCCTGGGATGAATCACACTTGTTCATGGTGAATAATTTTTTTGATGTATTGCTGGATCCAATTTGCTAGTATTTTGTTCAGGATTTTGGCATCTATGTTCACCAAGGATAGTGGCCTGTAGTTTTCTTTCTTTGTAGTGTTTTTTTTTTCTGGTTTTGGAATTAGAATTATGCTAGCCTCATAACATGAATTTGGAAGACTTCCTTCTTTTTGAATTTTTAAAAAGAGTTTGAGGAGAATGGGTGATAGTTTTTTGTTGAATGTTCGGTAAAACTCTCCCCATGAAGCCATCCATGCCTCCCTGGGCTTTTGCTTGCTGGGAGAATCTTGATTACCTCTTCAATGTCCTTAGTTGTTATTGGTCTGTTCAAGTTTTCTATCTCTTCCTGGTCCAGTTTTGGGAGACTATGTGTTTCTAGAAATTTGTCCATTTTGCATAGATTGTCGCGTTTGTTGCCATATAATTGTTCATTGTATTTGTTAACGATTCTTTGTACTGTATTTCTGTGGTGTCAGTTGTTACTTCTCCTCTTTCATTTCGGATTTTGTGTATTTGGGTTCTTTCTCTTTGTTTCTTGGTGAGTCTAGCTATGAGTCCATCAATCTTGTTTATCTTTTTGAAAAACCAGCTCTTTGTTTCTTTGATTCTTTGATTTTTTTTTTTTTTTTGATCTCTATGTCATTTATTTCTGCTCTGATTTTTACTCTTTCCTTCCTTCTACTTGCTCTGGGGTTTTCTTTTTGTTTTCTTTCAAGAACTTGTGGGGTTAGTTAGTCTCTTAGAAATTTTTCTTGTTTCTTGAGGTAGGCCTGTAGTGCTATGAACTTCCCTCTCAGACCTGTTTTTGCTGCATCCCATAGATTTTGTATTGTTGTGTGTTCATTTTCATTGGTTTCCAGGAAGTTTTTAATGTCTTCCTTGATTTCCTCAGTAATTCATTCATTGTTTAATAACATGCTATTTAGACTCCATGTGTTCACATGTATTTGCATGTTCTTGTTGCAATCGTTTCCTAGTTTCATGCCATTGTGATCTGAGAAGATGCTTGATATGATTTCAATCTTCTTGAACTTGTAGGGACTTAGTTTGTGTCCTAACATGTAATGTATCTTTGGGAATGTGCCATGTGCACTTGAGAAGAATGTGAGTTCTATAGTTTTGGGGTGTAATTCTCTGTAGATATCTATTAAATCCATTTAATCTAGTGCTTCATTTAGAGTCTCTGTTTCCTTGTTAATTTTTTATGTAGAGGATCTATCCAGTGATGTCAGCGGAGTGTTGAAGTCCCCTGCTATGATTGTATTGCTATCGATTTCTCCTTTGAAGTCCTCCAGAAGATTTTTAATATATTTTGGTGCTCCTATATTGGGTGCATGTATGTTTACCAAGGTTATATCTTCCTGTTGGATAGGTCATTTCAACATTATGTAGTGATCTTCTTTGTTTCTAGTTATGGCCTTCATTTTGAAATCTATTTTATCAGATAGAAGTATTGCTACCCCAGCTTTTTTTTTTCTTTGCTTGGCAGATTTTTTTCCATCCCTTCACTTTCAACCTATGCAAGTCTTTTGTTGTAAGGTGGGTCTCTTGTAAACAGCATGTATATGAATCATGCTTTCTTATTTAATCAGCTACTCTGTGTCTTTTTATCGAAGCTTTCAGTACATTTACATTTAAGATGATTATTGATATGTACTTATTGCCATTTTTTAAATTTTTACTGTGGTTATATTTTTCTTTTTATTTTTTTCTACTAATTACAGCAGTCCTTTTAACATTTCTTGCAGTGCTGGTTTGGTGCTAATGTAGTCCCTTAGCCTTTTTTGTCTGGGAAGCTATTTATTTGAACTTCTATTTTGAATGATAGCCTTGCTGGATAGAGTAATCTTGGATTTAGATCCTTGTTTTTCATGACCTTGATTACTTCATGCCATTCCCTTCTGGCCTGTAGTGTTTCTTGTGAGAAGTCAGCTGAGTGCCTTATGGGGGTCCTTTGTAGGTAACCTGTTGCTTATCTCTGCTGCCTTTAGGATTCTCTCTTTGTCTTTAATTTTTAGCATTTTAATTAGTATGTGTCTTGGCATGGTGCTGTGGGTTCTTCTTAGTTGGGGCTCTCTGTGCTTCTTGAACTTGAATATCTTTTCCTTTACAAAATTAGGGAAGTTTTCTGTCACTATTTCTTTAAATATATTATTTAACCCTTGCTCATTTTCTTCTTCGGGGACTCCTATGATGCGAATGTTATTACATTTCCAGTTGTCCCACAATTCTCTTAAACTGTTTTTCTGTTTTTTAATTGTCTTTTCCTGTTGGTTTTCTGATTGGTTGCTTTTTCTACCTTGTCTTCTAATTTACTGATCTGGTCCTCAGCTTCCTCTATTCTGCTGTTTTGTCCTCCATTGTTTTTTATTTCTGCTATGTCATTCTTCATTTCCACTTGGTTGGTTTTTATTGCTTCTGTATCTTTACTCATGGTGTTGAGGTCCTTACTCATGCTGTTGAGCTTCCTCAAGATCATGGCTCTGAACTCTACCTCTGATAACTTGCTTTATTACATTTCATTTATTTCATCTTTGGTAGAGGTCTCTTAGTCTTTCATTTGGGATTTGTTTCTTTGTTTCACCATTTGCCTATCTCAGTGGGTTATGGAGCCTGCCAAATTTTCCCTGTGGGTGTTGGTGTTCTGCTGTTTGTGGCTCCCTCTACTGGGTTTTGATTAGCATGGGAGGACCCACATTGAACACCACTGTCAAGTCTTAGTTTTCTGGGTAGATTTGCAAGCCTAGGAATGGCTCAGCTATTCTCTAGTTTTTTGCCTGTAGGCTATTAGTCCAGGTTACTTGAAGAGTCTTAGGTTGTCAGTTGAATGAAAACCTCCCTCAGGTGTTCAGCGCAAGAGGATTTCCTGAGGGTGGGGCAGATACTGGTTGTTAATGAGCCTCAATTTGCATTTCTTTGGCCCACCTGGGTGGGCTTGAATCTCTGGAGGGACAGCCATCTCTCCCCAGAGTCCTGGGAAGGAGCATGCTGGCCACCATCCTGTGTGGCCACAACTCAGCTAGAGCTCCTAGTGCCCTCCGAATCTCGAGTGTTCCCACACAATTCCAGCCCAGACTGCGCTCCCTCTGCCAGAGCCCAAGTTGACTGGCTGTGGCTAATTTAGCGCTCTGTCCCAGCCCTCTGCACTGTGGAGCCAGCTTGGGATTTTAACCCTGAAGGCGCTGCTCACAGCTAAGACTGCTGCTGTTTGTTGGCTCCCAGTCTTCTTCTTGTGCCTCTGCAGACCTACCAGGATCGATTCAGTGTCCCTGGTTATATGGCCCTCGCAAGCTGCTTTTCCCCAACGATTTGTTGTTATTTTAGTTGTAATTCCAGTTTGGTCCTGGGAGATGGTCTGTGTAGCTTCCATTCACTCTGCTACCATTTTGGAATCTTCCCCTCTTTTCTTGTTAAGAGATCTCTCTTCTTTATTGCTAACATAATCTCATTTTTCTTCAGATATTGGGCTGCCATGCACTTCATGGGAAGCTGGATTTCTCCCTAACCCTAGATATTTAATTATCATTGGTAAAATAGTCATAATCCCAATCTCATTGCAATGGACTCATTTAGGTATTGGTATATAGATAATTGTGAATAATAAATTGAAGGGACTCTTATGGATGAGTTATTGTAGATTTTCCCTGTTAATCAGAACAGACATATCAAGGAAATATTCCCTTTTGGGCCTTTGAACTTGTTCTGTGAGGCGGTGCCCTTGTAGCTGTTACAGGTTTTTCCTGACCATAATAGACAAGCTCTGAGATAAAAAACTGATATAGTAAAAATGCCCAAATCCTAAATTTACTTTTGCTCTGGATCAACTAACCTCTGGATTGATTATGTGAAATAGTGTCTTTTTGTTTAAGCCATTTCGAATTGTGTTTCCCATTCTTGTAGCTTATAGCATCCTAACTGATAAAGGTTATACTTTCTTCTGTTACCATAGGAACATGAAGGCTACAAACATATTATTTCTGCACACACAGAGAGATCATAAAGAATTTTACAGGGCTCTACATATTTTATTTCTTCTAGTGTATATAATATTTTATCTATAACTATGCTTAGATCCTTTTTTGATGATTAGCAGTAACTTAATTATACATGAAAGTGACCAAGAACCACATATTCTCCCTCCAGATTCAAAATAAATATATCCCTAATTAAACTTCGCATTGCTTGGATCCTAAAGATATCCATGGCCACCACCTTATCTGAGGTAGGAAGTGTGGCAGAGGGGAAGCAAAAGGGAAAAGAGATCATCTTTACTAACTGCAGCTATATC
This sequence comes from Molossus molossus, assembly GCF_014108415.1. NCBI lineage: Eukaryota > Metazoa > Chordata > Mammalia > Chiroptera > Molossidae > Molossus > Molossus molossus. The sequence continues at coordinate 49,055,120 of NW_023425344.1, forward strand.
TTATTTTTGTGAATTTTACAAAAAATGTATTGCTTTCTGAAGACTTCTTTACCAGGGCCTCAGGAGGGGGCTGAATAACTAGAGGAGCTTTGAAGTTAAGTCTCCTTAAGTTTATGGGAAATCTGTATCAGGTTGCCACGTATTTAATTATTAGTTTACTGGACAATTATTCTCTGGATCTGAGTGACAGCTAGAATTTTAAAAATTTAGGCAAATCTCTTACCCAATGCACTAAGTGTAAAATAGACAAAAAATAGGGATCAAGATTTTCCAAAAATGTCAATATTTGGGCAGAAGTTATCCTCTATTTATCGAGTGAGGATTCCAACGACTAAGTTTAAAATGTTTGGATTTAGATTGTAAAACAACAACAACAATACAAAATCTGTTCTTTTCCCTTACAGCTACATTTATTGTACAATTACTGCGTTCACAAAATGGTACTTAGTCTTTATGCTTTGTTTTGAAATTATAGTACATGCTATTTAAACTTTGTCGTATACATAGTCTCAGTTTATTTTGAGAAGTTAATTGGTGATTGTGGCCGCTACTGCTGGCTTCTGATTCCAAAACATTCCCCTTCTGCGCTCTCTCTCTCTCTCTCTCTCTCTCTCTCTGACTCTCTCACACACACACACACACACACACACACACACACAAACACACACACAAAAAATGTGAGGAAAAAAAACTACAGTTATTTGCAGTTATCAGGTGGCTAAATGTTCAGGGAAATTGAACCCTACCTGCACAAGATAAAGCATACCCTTAAGGTGTTTGGGCTAATCTCCTTCTCCTTTACTAATCATTAGTTTAGGGGTGGTCATGTGTTCCAGTTATAGCCACTTTAAGATGATGTGCTGACGTTTTGGGAAGCAGAGATGCATAATGAGAAGCCACCCTTTCTTTCTTCCTTTGAGACTTCTACTTGGAGACAACTAACTTCTAATCACTAAAGTAGAGCCTAGTAGAAGCAGATAAAATGACTCAAAGCTCTGAATTAACCAACTTTACATGCTTACTTTTGATTTCCTGTAACATGAAACAAAGACAAAAATATGCCACTTCTCATCTGACATTTTTATTGCAGCAGAAACCATTCTAATAGTAACAATGATGCATAAAATAATAGTCATACAAGCACACACACAAATAACATTTATTGTATTTTTTCTCTTTATAAAAGCAATATATATTCATTTTAGAAATTTAGAAGTACAGGAATTCACAAGAAAGAAAATTTTAAAAAATTATCACTCAGAGATAACTATTTCAACACTTTTTGCATATATTCTATTGTTCCTATGCATGCACTTTATATATTATATAACTTTTAAAATTAGACTAATTTTTTAACATGATGTTTAAGAACTTAACAACCATACAAATTAAATTGAACATTTAAATTAATTAATCTTAATTACAAATTAAACCAAACCTTATTTTATTTAGCTTCCTATGGATGCAATTTATAGTAATTAGACAAGTTCAACAAATTGGTTCAATACTTGAAAGTAGGCTAATGGCAAAATAGATTAAATTTAAAATATATCTTAACTTTCCCCAAATATCTCTTTGTAATTACCAAATAAGTTCTGAAAATTATTATTACTTTTTATTTTTGTTCAGATAGAGTGGGAGGGAGAGAGAGGAAGAGAGAGAGAGAGAGAAACATCGACGTGAAAGGGACATGTCGAGTGGCTGCCTCCTGCACAACCCCAATCGAGGCCGGGGACAAACTGCAACTGAGGTACGTGCCCTTGGCGGAAACCAAACCCGGGTCTCTCTGGATCGAGGGCTGACACTCTAACTACTGAACCAAACCGGCAAGGGCCTGAAAATTATTTTTAAGGAAATCCCTAACTTACATTGATTTATGCTTCCTGGAAGATAATATCTGTGATACCATCCTCACCCCCCACTGTTTTTATTTTTTAGCTATTATATCTGTGTTCCTTAGGCCAAAATTGAATTAGTGCAGTCTTTGTTCAATTCATTGTCATTAACTCATGTGATTTCTTTACTAAATTGAGTTGCAAGAGGAAATCCAATTTTAAACCAGTTTTCCATGCTAAATAAAGGATGAGACAACCAAGATAGAATTTTAATTATCTGATACAATGGATTCTCTATGCAGAATATATCTTTTTATACAAGGAATCCTCATCTTTTATTATGATTAGAAATAGAGTAAATGACTGTAATATCAAATATTAAATATATTCTATTGAGTGGTATAGCTTTAAAAGCTACATTTACCTTTTGGACTTTTAGTTTATATCTAATATTCACATTATAATTTATGTACCACAGTAGTCATATAATATACTTATTTATCCTAAGTTTTTCATTACATATTGAACCTTAAGAGGATTTCTACGTTTAAAAATGGTGAGTGATGAAATTGAAACAATAGTTTCTTTTTTTTAAAATATGCTTTTATTGATTTTTTTTTTTTTTAAGAGAGAGAGGAAGGGTGAGAGAGATAGAAACATCGATGTGAGAAAGATTCATCAATTGGCTGCCTCCTGTGTGCCCCCTCCTGGGAATCTAGCCCACAACCCGGGCATGTGCCCTGACCAGAAATCGAACTAGGACCTCTCAGTCAATGGGAAGATGCTCAATCCACTGAGCTGCCCTGGCTGGGCAAAACAATACAGTTTCAATATTAAAATTATTATGCATGTACATACATAAATGAATATATTCTGATATATTTTATTGTAGCAAACTTTGTTATAAATATATAAGAATTAGGGATTCTTAACCTTGTTTTGTGATAAGGGTCCTTTGGCAGTCTGGTTTGGCCTATAAACCCCTATCAGGATAATGTTTTTAAATGCATAAAATAATACAAATAAGAATTAAAGAAAAGAAGTTGCATTTAAATATAGTTTTATGCATGGACCATAGGTTAAAGATCCCCCTTGCATTAAGATTTTGACCAGCCCTTTACTTAATATATCAAAAAATGCCTGAGAACAGTTTCTTGAACATCTAAGAGTCAAACTGACATATGTTCATTAAACACATAATTTAATAAAGCCCTTAGATTTTATTTTATATATGTATATTATTTTTGCCTTTAAATCCATAAATAAGAATTGTTATCAGTTTAGGAATAAGTATATGATATAGAGACTTGTAGAAGATTGGTTTTATCATGATGTATATATTTCTGTGTTAGCAGGACTATAAAATATTGGTATTAATATACAACTTTTATTTTTTTATTGATTTTTATTTTATTTTTTTTTGATATGTACCCCTAGTGGGAACCAAACCTGGGACTCTCTGGTCCGCAGGCCGTTGCTCCAACCGCTGAACCAAATTGGCCAGGGCAATATACACGCTTTTAAAGTTAAATTTGAACATTTTAGTACATTACAAATGTTGAGACTTGGCCAATTCAACTGTAGAGTTGGAACATGGATTAGTTAATTAAAGGTATGAGTTTAGTAAAAGAGAAGATATGAATGAAAATGTACAAGGAAAGAGCTCAATGGTGACAGAAATAGGACCAATGGAGACAGAATTGGAAAATAAACAGGATATGGGAAAAAACACCACATGCTACAACACTGAAACACTGAAAGTATGAAAATAGAAAAATAAGGAAAGGAAAAACCTACCAAAAGTCTAATTAGCAATTTACTTTCCACAAGTCCACATGCCCTGGATTATTTGGAAATTATATTTCATCTTTTGTGTGTCACTACATATCTTAGATGAATATAACGGCATTTTACCTCTTCTTTATTTTAAAAGATTTTTAGAGAGAGAAGAAGGAAGAGGGAGAAAGAGAAAAACATCGATGTTAGAGTGAAACATTGAGGTGAGAATGAAACATTGATCTCTTGACTCCTGCACGCCCCCTACCAGGGATCAAGCCTGCAACCCGGGCTTGTGATCTGACTGGGAATCAAACCAGCAACCTTTCGGTGCACAGGACAACGCTCAACCAACTGAGCCACACTGGCCAGGGCTATTTTACTTATATCATTTTCTCATCTAATGGATATTATAGTCCCATTATTTTCATCCTCTCCCTTTTTTCTTGAAATGGGTAGAAACAAGCCTGAATTAAAAGAGATATTGTGCCCTGGCCGGTTTGGCTCAGCAGTTGGAGTGTCAGTCTGCAGTCCAGAGAGACCTGGGTTTGGTTCCTGCTAAGGGCGTGTACCTTGGTTGCAGTTTGTCCCCAGCCCTGGTTGGGTCATGAGGGTGGCAGCCACTCGATGTGTCCCTTTCACGTCGATGTTTCTCTCTCTCTCTCTCTTTCTTCCTCTCTCTCCCTCTTACTCTGTCTGAACAAAAAATGGAAAAGTGTCCTTGGGTGAGGATAAAAAAAAAGATATTGTGCTGATATGTTTTGGAAACCATACCACTTAAAAGTGATTATCAGTAGGTGCTAGTTACCCATTTTCAGAAAGTTTTGTTTTTTCTTTTTTCCAATACTATGTTGTCTTTGACCTGTATATATTGATATTATAGTTTTCAGAGTTTCTTTTACATATCAAACATCTTTTGCTTGTCTGTTTGCTTGATTTTTTATTTAAGATCAGAAGTTGGAAAAATTCCCTCATATTAAAACAGAGGACATAAAAAAAATAGTAGACATGAGAAAAACAAATTCTATATGTTAAAAAAACAAAACAGAGCATATATTATGTAAAAAACATAACCAGTATAGGTCTTTTAGTGATTGTATTTTAAAATAATGTAATTTTTACCACACTTAATTGCCACAAACTCCATAGATTATACAGCTTAGAGGAATGTTCTAACCGCTGTCCAAATCCAGACCTCTCCAAAACACCCTTTTATGTAGAGGAATTTCATGTACCATGTGAAGAATGGGAGAAGAACTATTTAATCTTGTCAGGGTGGTAGAGTGGGTGGTGGGTAGTTGCTGAACACTCCAAATGTCAGAATGCTTTTGAGGCCAAACAAAAACTTAGATTCATTGCATTTTTTTTAACCATAAGATGGAAAATTGATTTTATGAGGAGGGGAAATACTGTCTCTGTGCTCTGCGTATTATTGTAGCATAAGATTTGAATTGTTGCACTTTTTTTTTTTTATCCTCACCCGAGGACATTTTTCCATTTTTTGCACAGATAGAGTGGGAGGGAGAGAGAGGAAGAGAGAGAGAGAGAAACATCGACGTGAAAGGGACACATCGAGTGGCTGCCACCCGCACGACCAACCAGGGCCGGGGACAAACTGCAACCGAGGTATATGCCCTTAGCGGGAACCGAACCCGGGTCTCTCCGGACCGCAGGCCGACGCTCTAACCGCTGAGCCAAACCGGCCAGGGCAAATTGTTGCACTTTTGATGAAAAACTTCCCAAGGACTGCTGAGGTTAAGACAGTGTTGTGGTTTCTCAGCATTACATTTTGGTATCTCTTTGCCTTACACCATGGCTATTTTAAATATTTGTGTATTATTATATAAGGAGAAAGTGATAGGAAACCTATATAATGTGTTATAGGAGCTCAGAAAAGGCAGAGATCAATTCAGATGCTTATTAAGGGAAAATATTTCAAGATTTTTCCTGAAGTTTTTCCCCCCTGTAATTGAGTCTCTGACAATATGATTAAAAAATAAATAAGGATGTTAACATAACTTTAAACTCTGAATGTTTATAAGTATGTATAATGCAACCTGTTTACTATTGCCAAATGGGAAAATTCATTACCATGCTTTTTTTTTTTTTACAAGACTTCCTATGTAGTTTAATAATTACATAGAGAAATATCCATATATAAGTGGATCAAAGCATGGATTTAAAAAAGCAAAGAGAAAGAAGAAGTGATTCACTGGATCTGACACCCTGTCTAACATTTCAGGATCAAACCAATACCAAATTCCTAGGACATAGTAGGGAGTCCAGCAGACAGTAAATGAAGTGGCAAATGCAACTGTCATCTTTAGGGTCCTCAGCCGAGCTCTCGGTATATTGTTCTTGGATCGATTCAATTGTAGTTCTATTAGAAAGAGAAAAGAGTAAGTATTTAAAGACCAGTTTTATTACAAAACTAAAATGGACAAAAAGGAAGAGAAAATAACCTAATGATTGTAATAGAAGCAAATTTCTAATGTTTTTAATAATGATAATTTGCTGGAAAAGCATGTTTATATTTCAAGTTTTCCACTATATCATATAATGAATAGAAAATATTAAAGATTACAGTGCTCTTAAAATTAAGTTTTCCCCAAACTAATTTGGATTTGAAATATGAGGGTACTCAAATTCTTAAAATATTAATTTAAGAGAGCAGACTGAGGTTCAGCAGTTTTCTCTACATCTTGGTTGTCATGCTCACATAAACATGTTTACTTTACACATTCATAAATTTTAGTTTTTGAGAATGCATCAGTTTACTGAAGCAATAAAACCACAACCACATTGTAAAGTTTCAAATAAAATAGTCAATTATATATTCAACAATATTCCACATATCCAACACACACACTCACACACATATTAATACAAATGTGCATAGTTATTTTGTGTGGATATAGGGGATTTGAAACAGAACAGCTTAATTATAATTAATATGTTGGCTATCATTTAATAAATTGTACTTTGTTATATTTTGGGAATGAGGTGTTAGATAAAGGGTTGTGATGGCCCAGCAGGAACAATTTGCCAATGCTTACACAGGGTAAACAGGGTCACTGTTCTTTCATCTTTAATTCCATGGTGCAAATTTAGGACACTAGGAGATATAACCTCATCTGTGAATTGGGGAGAATAAAAGTATTATCTCCTGGCGAGATTGTGAATGTTAAATGCGTTAATATATGTAAACTGCTTAGAACAGTATCTGGCACAGAGTAAGTGCCAATCTGGGTATTGTTGTTTAAAAACTGTTTACCCACAATTACCACCAAGACTAAGGCATACATACTGTGGGGATCCTGATGAAGGACCCTTGTCAGGGTAAAGATGATTTTTGCATTGCAGATCAACATGATGAGAAGAGGAATGATGAAGAGGCAGCTGAAGGTGAAAAAGTTATAAAAGGCCTGGTGCCACCACTGTGGGAAACTGCAGTGTGTTACACATTGAGAGAAACCTCCAGACTGTCCAGAACCATCAGCTAAATGAATCATTCTGAAGATATATAACTGTATAAGAAAAAAAAATTAAAAAGTTGTTTTACTTTATTTCAAACAGCATTTGCATGCTTTCTTGAAAGGTTTCTCTTCTGCATTCTGCTAATATTCTAGCATGTTGTTGCCGAAAGCAATGGCTAAAGTCCTTGATATCCTTTCGGAATTTCTATGGTAAGTTATGTGGATCTTTACTTAAAACATGTTTGGATAACGTGAATGGATCTATAGGATTTTGAAGTTTTGGTAAATTATTTCAAACTTGCAGAGCAATGTTCAACAAAGGATGTAAACTTTGTTGGTACTTCAATTTCAGGTGCAATTATTCTGAGTAAACTTTGCAAGTCATTTTGTTCATCATCCCATCTGCAGCACTTAAAACTGTATTTGGCATTTAGAATGTGCCCCCAAGATAAGTTCTTAAATTTTATTTTTGAGGCAGAAAACCTCAATAAAGAAGTAAAAAATATGAACAGAAAGTTCATGAAAATATCTAACAGTGACCCTCAAGCATATAAACAGATGATAAACTTCACTCATGATAAGAGAATTGTCAATTAAGGCTACACTGAAAGGCCATTTTTCACTATCAAGACTGGCAAAAATTATCAAGAATAGCAACATAGTCTCATGGCAAGGCTGTGGGGAAACACGGTTAGTGGGAATGTAAATTGGTACAACCATTTTGGAGGGGTATTTGCTATATTCAGCATAATACGTGTGCATTTACCTTTTAAAAAAATTTTATCTTTATTGTTGAAAGTATTACAGATGACCCTCTATTTTTTCCCCACTGATACCCTCCTCCTGTCTCCCTCACCCCCCACCCCCACTGCCTTCACCGCACTGTTGTCTGTTTCCATTGGTTATGCATATGTGCATATAAGTCTTTGGTTTATCTCTTCTCCCAACTTCCCTTCCATCTAATGTTTATCAGTCTTTTACCTACTTCCATGTCTCTGAATCTATTTTGATCCACAGATTATTTTGTTCATTATGTTCCACAAATAAATGAGAGTATATGATACTGGTCATTCTCTGACTGGTTTATTTCACTTAGCTTAATACTCTCCAGGTTCCTCCATGTCATCTAAAAGGGTAAGAGATGTTTTTTTCATGCAGCTGCATAGTGTTCCACTGTATAAATGTACCACAGCATTTTTATCCACTACTAATGGACACTTGGGCTGTTTCTAGATCTTAGCTATTGTAAATAGCCCTGCTATGAACACAGGGGTGCACATACTCTTTCTGATTGTTGTTTCAGGCTTCTTAGGATATATTCTGAAAAGTGGGATCACTGGGTGAAATGGCAATTCCATTTTAAATTTTTTGAAGTAACACCATATTTTTTTCCATAGTGGCTGCACTAGTCTGCATTCCCACCAGCAGTGTACTAGAGTCTCCTTTTCTCCACATGCTCACCAGCACTTGTTGCCTGATGATTTGTTTTTTTGTTGTTTCTGTTTATAGAAATCTTATTTAATATATATTGTTGATTTATGTACATTGAACTCAGGGCCGTAGCACTATCACTCATTCTCCCCCCCCTATTTATTTTTATATTATTTTTTATAATTATTTAATTAATTTTTGTTACAGATGTTTCTCCTTTTCCCCCCACTGATTCCCCCTCCCCTTCCATCCCTGCCCTGTCCCCAGCTTTGTTGTCCATGTCCATTGTTCATGCATACATGCATATAAGTTCTGTGGTTTATCTCTCCCCCACCACCCCCTCTTCTGGGGATTGTCAGTCTGTACCCCACTTCCACGTCTCTGGGACTACCCCATTCCTCAGACTGTTGTGTTCATTACATCCCACAAATAAGTGAGATCATATGACACTTCTCTTTCTCTGTTTGGCTTGTTTCGCTTAGGATAATACTTTCCAGGTCCCTCCATGTCGTCTCAAAGGATAAGAGATCTTTCTTTCTTACAGCTGCATAGTACTCCATTGTGTATATGTACCACAGCCTTTTATCCATTCATCTACAGATGGACATTTGGGCTGTTGCCAGATCTTACCTTTTGTAAATAGGGCTGCTACAAACATGGGGGTACATATATTCTTTCTGATTGGTGTTTCAGGCTTCTTAGGGTATATTCCTAGAAGTAAGATCACTGGGTCAAATGGCAATTCAATTTTTAACATTTTGAGGTAACACCATATTGTTTTCCATAGTGGCTGCACCAGTCTGCATTCCCACCAGCAGTGTACTAGAGTTTCCTTTTTTCCACACCCTCGCCAACACTTCTTGTTTGATGATTTGTTGATGGAGGCCATTCTGACAGGTGTGAGGTGATACCTCATTGTTGTTTTAATTTGCATCTCTCTGATGATTAGTGATGCTGAGCATTTCTTCATATATCTCTTAGCCATTTGTATGTCCTGTTTGGAGAGGTGTCTATTTAGCTACTCTGACCATTTTTTAATTGGGTTCTTTGTCTTTCTTTTGTTGAGTTGTATGAGCACTCTCTATATATTGGAAATTAACCCCTTATCTGATATATCATTGGCAATTGTGCTCTCCCATACAGTGGGTTCCCTTTCCATTTTGATGATTGTATCTTTTGCTGTGAGAAGCTTTTTAGTTTGATGTAGTCCCATGTGTTCATTTTCTCCTTTGTTTCTGTTGCCTTAGGTGATGTATCAGTGAAAATTCTGCTGCATATGATATCTGAAATTTTGTTGCCTACAGTTTCTTCTAGGATTTTTATAGATTCACGAGTCACATTTAAGTCTTTATCCATTTTGAGTTTATTTTTGAGTATGGTGTAAGTTGATGGCCTAGTTTCATTTTTTTGCATGTAGCTGTCCAATTTTCCCAACACCATTTATCAAAGAGGCTGTCTTTACTCCACTGTATGCTCTTGCCACCTTTGTCAAATATTAATTGAGCATAATGTCTTGGGTCCATTTCTGGGTTCTCTATTCTGTTTCATTGGTCTATCTGCCTGTTCTTATGCCAGTACCAGGCTGTTTTGATTACAGTCACTTTGTAGTATAACCTGAAATTTGGTAATGTGATCCCTCCAACTTTGTTCTTCTTTTTCAAGATTTCTGTGGCTTTCAGGGTCTTTTTTGGTTCCATATGAACTTTTGAAGTATTTATTCTAGTTCTGTGAAGTGTGTCATTGGTATTTTGATGGGGATTACATTGAATCTATAGATTGCTTTGGGTAGTATGGACATTTTAATGATGTTAATTCTTCCAATCCATGAACAAGGTATGTGCTTCCACTTTTTTATATCTTCCTTTATTTCTTTTTTCAATGACCTGTAGTTTTCTGCAAATAGGTCCTTTGTTTCTTTGGTTAAGTTTATTCCTAGGTATGTTAATTTTTTGCCATGATGGTAAATGGAATTTTTTTTTAGTTTCTCTTTCTGTGAGTTCATCATTGGTGTATAAGAATGCCATCAATTTCTTGACATTAATTGTGTATCCTGCTACTTTGCCAACATCATTTATTAAGTCTAGTAGATTTTTGATAGAGTCTTTGGGGTTTTCTATGTATAGTGTTATGTCATCTGCAAATAATGACAGTTTCACTTCCTCCTTTCCTATTTGGATCCCTTTTATATTTTCTTCCTGTCTGATTGCTGTGGCTAAGCCTTCCAGTACTATGTTAAATAAGAGTGGTGAAAATGGGCATCCCTGTCTTGTTCCTGTTTTTCTGGAAAATGCTTTCAATTTTTTTCCATTGAGTATGATGTTGGCTGTAGGTCTTTCATATATGGCCTTTATTATGTCAAGGTATGATCTCTGTATTCCCACATTGCTGAGTGTTTTTATCAGAAATGGGTGCTGGATTTTGTCAAATGTTTTTTCAGCGTCTATTGATATGATCATGTGGTTTTTATTCTCCATTTTGTTTATGTGGTGTATCACATTTATTGATTTGTGAATATTGTACCATCTTTGTATCCCTGGGATGAATCCCACTTGGTGAATAATTTTTTTGATGTATTGCTGGATTCGATTTGCTAGTATTTTGTTCAGGGTTTTGGCATCTATATTCATCAGGGATCTTGGCCTGTAGTTTTCTTTCTTTGTAGTGTCTTTTTCTGGTTTTGGAATTAGAATTATGCTGGCTCAGAAAACGAGTCTTCCTTCTTCTTGAATTTTTGGAAATAGTTTGAGGAGAATGGGTGTTAGTTCTTTTTTGAATGTTCGCTAAAACTCCCCCTTAAAGCCATCTAGGCCTGGGCTTTTGTTTGCTGGGAGAGTCCTGACTACCTCTTCAATTTCCTTAGTTGTTAGTTGTCTATTCAAGTTTTCTATCTCTTCCCGTTCCAGTGTTGGGAGACTGTGTGTTTCTAGAAATTTGTCCATTTCACTTAGATTGTCCAATCTGTTGCCATATAATTGTCTATAGTAGCTGTTAACGATCTTTTGTATTTCTGTGGTTTCAGTTGTTACTTCTCCTTTTTAATTTCTGATTTTGTGTATTTGGTTTCTCTCTCTTTGTTTGGTGGTGAGTCTAGCTAAGGGTCCATCAATCTTGTTTATCTTTTTGAAAAACCAGCTCTTTGTTTCATTGATCCTTTGAATTGTTTTTTTGGTCTCCATGTCATTTATTTCTGCTCTGATCTTTACTAGTTCCTTCCTTTTACTTGCTCTGGGGTTTTGTTTTTGTTTGCTTTCTAATTCTTTAAGTTGTGAGGTTAGACAGTCAATTAGATATTTTTCTTGTTTCTTGAGGTAGGCCTGTAGTGCTATGAACTTCCCTCTCAGAACTGCTTTTGCTACATCCCATAGATTTTGTGTTGTTGTGTGTTCATTTTCATTGGTTTCCAGAAAGTTTTTAATTTCTTCCTTGATTTCCTTGGTAACCCATTCATTGTTTAATAACATGCTATTTAGGCTCCATGTGTTCAAATGTCTTTGCGTGTTTTTGTTGCAATTGATTTCTAGTTTCATACCATTGTGATCTGAGAAGATGCTTGATATGATTTCAATCTTCTTGAACTTGTAGAGATTTAGTTTGTGTCCTATCATGTAATCTGTCTTTGAGAATGTCCCATGTGCACTTGCGAAGAATGTGAATTCTGTAGTTTTAGGGTGTAATTCTCTGTAGATATCTATTAAATCCATTTGGTCTAGTGCTTCATTTTGAGTCTCAGTTTCCTTGCTAATTTTTTGTCTAGAGGATTTATCCAGTGGTGTCCATGGGGTGTTGAAGTCCCCTGCTATGATTGTATTGCTGTCTATTTCTCCTTTGAAGTCCTCCAGAAGATTTTTAATATATGTTGGTGCTCCTATATTGGGTGCATATATGTTTATGGAGGTTATATCTTCCTGGTGGATAGATCCTTTCAATATTATGTAGTGGCCTTCTTTGTCTCTAGTTATGGTCTTCATTTTGAAATCTATTTTATCAGATATGAGTATTGCTACCCCAGCTTTTTTTTGCTTTCCGTTTGTTTGGAAGATTTTTTTCCATCCCTTCACTTTCAACCTATGTGAGTCTTTTTGTTGTGAGGTGGGTCTCTTGTAAACAACATATAGATGAGTCATGCTTTCTTATCCAATCAGCTACTCTGTCTTTTTATCGAAGCTTTCAGTACATTTACATTTAAGGTGATTATTGTTATGTACTTATTTATTGCCATTTTTGTTTAGTGTAGTTATATTTTTCTTCCTATTTCTTCTACTAATTACAGCAGTCCTTTTTAACATTTCTTGCAGTGCTGGTTTGGTGCTAATGTATTCCCTTAGCCTTTTTTTGTTGAGGAAGCTCTTTATTTGACCTTCCCTTTTGAATGATAGCTTTGCTGGGTAGAGTAGTCTTGGATTCAGATCCTTATTTTTCATGACCTTGATTACTTCATGCCATTCCCTTCTGGCCTGTAGTGTTTCTTGTGAGAAGTCAGCTGAGAGCCTTATGGGGGTTCCTTTGTAGGTAACCTGTTGCTTATCTCTTGCTGCTTTTAGTATTCTCTCTTTGTTTTTAATTTTTGGCATTTTAATTACTATGTGTCTTGGTGTGGGCCTGTTTGGGTTCTTCTTACTTGGGGCTCTCTGTGCTTCTTGAACTTGAATGCCTTCTTCCTTCACCGAATTAGGGAAGTTTTCTGTCACTATTTCTTTGAATATATTCTCTAACCCTTGCTCATTTTCTTCTTCGGGGACTCCTATGATGTGAATATTAATACGTTTCCAGTTGTCCCATAGTTCTCTTAAGTTGTCCTCCTGTTTTTTAATCGTTTTTTTTCTTTTTGGTTTTCTGATTGGTTGATTTTTTCTACCTTGTCTTCTAATTCACTGATCCAGTCCTCAACATCCTCTACTCTGCTGTTTAGACCTTCCAATGTGTTCTTTATTTCTGATATGTCATTCTTGATCTCTTCTTGGTGGTTTTTAATTTCCAACTGGTTTATTTTCAGCATCTCTATGTCCTTACTTATGCTGTTGAGTTTTCTCAAGATCATGACTCTGACTCTGTTAACTTGCCTAACTCCTCCACATTCATATCATCTTCGGTGGAGGTCTCTTGTTCTTTCATTTGGCTTTTGTTTTTGTGTTTCACCATTTTGGCTATCACAGTGGGCTTAGGAGCCTGCCAAGTTTTTTCTGTGAGTGTTGGTGTTCTGCTGTTTGTGGCTCCCTTTCCTGGGTTTAGATGAGTGAGGGACAACCCACGTTAAACACCACTGTCAGGTCCTACTTTCCTGGTTAGAGTTGCTAGCCCAGGAATAGTACTGTTATCCTCTAGCTTTTTGCCTGGAGGCTAGCAGTCCAGGTTACTTGAAAAGTTTTGTGTTATCAGTTGATTGAAAAACTCCCACAGGTGCTCAGTGTAAGGGGACTTCCTGAGGGTGGGGACTTCCTGAGGGTTGTTAGTGAGCCTCAATTTGCATTTCAATAACCCACAGGGTGTGGTTGAATCTCCGAGGGAGGGGCTGCTGCCTCTCCCCAGAGCCCTGGGAAGGAGCAATATGGCCACCGTCCTGTGTGGCTGCAACTCAGCAAAAACTCTGAGCACCTTCCAAATCCTGAGTGTCTCCACACAGTTCCAGTCTGCCCTCTCTCTGCTGGAGCCCAAGGTGAGTGGTTGTGGCTATTTTAGCCTCTGTACTGGCTCTGTGCTGTGGAGCCGCTTGGGAGTTTAACCCGAGGGCACTGCTCACTGCTAAGGCCACTGCTCACATTAAGGTGCTGCTGAGCTGCCGACCGTGGGCTTCCAGACCCCTGTCATGCCTTCTCAATCCTACCAGGATCGAGTCAGTGTCCCTGGTTATATGGTCCTTGCAAGCTGCTTTTCTGTTGCTTTTTCCTGTCGATTTGTCTGTGTTTTAGTTGTAATTCCAGTGTGGTCCTGGGAGACGGTCTTGGTAGCTTCCATTCACTCCACCACCATTTTGGAATCTCCTAAGGTTGTTTTTGATAGATACTTTTTAATTGCCATTTTCATTATGCCTATGTTTCTCTCTATATATTTCTTATTATTACAGTAGTCCCTTTAACATTTCTTGCAATGCTGGTTTGGTGGTAATAAATTCCTTTAGCCTTTTTTTTTTTTTTGTCTGGGAAACTCTTTATTTCACCTTCTATTTTGAATGATAGCTTTGCTGGATAAAGTAGTCTTGTTTTATGATCCTTGTTTTTCATTACCTTGAATACTTCATGCCATTCTTTTCTGGCCTGTTGTGTTTCTGTTCAGAAATCAGCTGATAGCCTTATGAGAGATCCTTTTTAGGTAACCTGTTGCTTTTCTCTTGCTTCCTTTAAGATTCTCTCTTTGTCTTCAGTTTTTGGCTTTTTGATTATGTGTCTTGGTGTGGGCTTCTTTGGGTTCTTCATGCTTGGGACTCTCTGTGCTTTCTGAACTTGGGTGCCTTTTTTCATCACCAAGTTGAAGTTTTCTGCCTCTACTTCTTCAAACAGGTTCTCTAACCTTGCTCACTTTCTTCTTCTTCTGGTACTCTTATGGTGCTGATGTTGTTACGTTTCATATTGTCCTACAGCTCTCTTAATCTGTCCTCCTGTTTTTTAATTGTTTTTTCTTTTTGGTTATCTGATTGAGTGATATTTTTTCTACCGTGTATTCTAATTTGTTGATCTGATCCTTGGCTTTCTCTAATCTGCTGTTTATTTCTTCCAGTATGTTCTTTATTTCTGCTGTATTATTCTTGATTTCCAGTTGGTTGTTTTTTATTGTTTCTATATATTTTCTCATGATGTTGAGCATCTTTATAATCATTATGTTGAACTCTATATCTGATAGCTTGCTTATCTCCATTTAAGTTAGCCTTTTTTTTTCTGGAGAAGTCTCTTGTTCTTTTATTTGGGACTCCCTTTTTTTTTTTTATCATTTTGGTTGCCTTTTTGAGTTTGTTTTTATGTATTCGGTAGATCTGCTATGACTCTCAGTCTTTATAAGGTGACCTTATATCACAGGTGACCTGTGGAACTCAGTGGCACAGTCTCCCTGATCACCAGACCTGGATGCTCTAATAATGTCCTTGTGTGCTTTATTTAAGCCTTCTACTGTGGTGGAGTCTTGATTGCTATTGACCCATTCATGTACGGACTAGATCCTCTGGCTGGCCGACAGTGATGCTTAACTCCCAATACAGTAAGCAGACTGCTCTGCAGTGCTTATCAAGTGAAGTGTAATTCACCTCATTAGTGTTTGGGGCCTGCCAAAATCTCCCTGTGGATATCAATGATCTGCAGTTTGTGGCTTCCTCTGCTGAGGCTGGATGTGTATGGACCAGATGAGGCTGACCACTAAGGTCTGGTTTTACTCTCCTGGGGCAGAGCTGCAGGCTAGGCAAAGATTCAAAGCACTCGGAGATCAATCTCTGCCTGCAGGCTGACTATTAGTCTCAGTCACTTAATGAGCCACAAGTTGTAATCCTCTGCTAGATATAAACTCCACCCAGTGGTCAGGGTGAAAAAAAAATCCAATGGGTGGTACAATTGCTTCCCCCCTGTGCTACAGCTGCTTTGATGGGAATACTCTGCCTGTACAAAATGGCTTCTACAGCTTGGGGGAATGACTCAGCACAGGGCTCCTGTTGTCTGCTTCCAGCTCACTCCCCAGAGCGCTGAATCCCAGACTCTCCTCATGCAGCTTTAGTCCACTCAGCCCACCCTCTGCTGGAGCCCAAGGTAAGTGGCTGTAGATGAATTTAGTGCACTGGCCCTTCAAGAGAGTGCCTATGTTTCCAGCCGTTTCTTCCTGCTAGACAGAATTCTTGTGCTTTTCACAGCCAGGTGTTATGTGGGTACCTTTCCTGATTCTGCTACTCTGGGATGGGGTGCCCAGCATGGGGTTTCAACCCCAGACTTCTCAGTGGGAACCACCCACAGGTCTGTGGTGAGATATCCCTCTGGAACTTGAGCTGCTGCCTGTAGGAGCCTAGCCAACCCTCTTGCATCTTTGCACTTCCTACAAGACTCAATGTGGGCTCCTCTTTACATCCTTGGTTATAAGGGTTCTCTCAAGCTTGTCTTCAGTTGTTTATTCTGGCTTATTTTTCCATATTTTAGTTGTAATTCCAATTTATCCTGGGAGAAGGTAAGTGTAGGTTCCATTCAATCTGCTGCAATATTTTTCTCCTGCGTTTACCTTTGATCCAGCAATCCTACACCCAGGAATTTATTCTGACAATATACCTCTACCTCTATTATATGAAAATATATTTGCAGAGGTTATTCATTCATGCATTATGATTGAAAACATCTAAATATCAATTTAGTAGCTGAATTCAGTGGTAAATTATGGTGGACCACATGATGAAGTGCTATATGGCTGTAAAAAAGAGTAAGGGAAATATGTATATTTATGTGTGTGTGTGTGTGTACGCACACACACGTGTATGTACATTTATTTATTTTCCTGCTCTGTTTGATGAGAGATCCTAAGCACAATGACACATACTGTCCAGATTTTGGTTTCTAACTGTCATCTACCAAAAGAACAAGAGCTCATTGGAGAAGTGGGTGATGCCAAGGCTGGAGCAGGCAAAGTACAATATATGCTTAAAACAGCTTGTGTCAAAAGTCAAGACGTAATCAGAGAATGATGGAGCATGTCAAAAGAGCTCGGGAGCCAGCTTGAAAGAGCTCCCTGACCAAGTCTAGGACATGAAAATAAAGGGAAAATCTGATAAACAATGAATAAAGTAAGAATTAATGAGTCCATGCTGAAATAAATTACCAAAGAACAACAAACAAATGGGGAGGGAAGCTCTTTGTTATAGAATAAAGGAATAATGGAAGCACAGTAGTGGTAATCATTATAATAATACGTGATTCAGGCAAGAATCATCAATGCATTGTAATGCATTGGTGAAAGTTTATACAGAACAAGTTATTTACGTTTTCTAAAAACATCTACCTGCAGTATATTGATTCATTATAAAGAGTAAAATAACTTTATAATAGAGAAATAACCAAATAATTAAAGTTAATATTGCCAATAATGGTACCAATTGACAGCTTCTGCTTCCTTAGATAATGCATTAAGAAGAACTCAGCATAAAAAATAAAAAAATAAACCATCTGAACAAAAGAACTCAATGTCGCTTCTTTTGTATTTCTGCTAAAGGTGCGTAACCTGAATGTAACCATAAAACACATCAGACAAACACAAATTGAAGAGCATTCAACAAAATAACTGGCCTGTACTCTTAAGATGTCAATATTGTGAAACACAAAAAAACACTGAGGAAAGCTTGTAGTTTAAAGGGGACTAAGGAGACTGGGTCTCTCAGTCCACCACATAATCTTGGATTTTCTTTTGTTAAAAGGGACACTATCTATTACAACTGGTGAGCTATGAATCAGGTATAGAGGTTAAATATTAGTATTATATCGGTGCTAGGTTTTTGATTTTGATACTTGTATTGTGGTTATACGTGAGAAAAAGCACACTGAAGCATTGAAAGGGACATCGTGTCTGCACTTACTTTTAAACAATTCAGACAAATTGTATATAAAAGAGAACAAAGCAAATAACCAAATGTAGTAAGATGTTAATATTTGGGGAATATGAGAGAAGTGTATTCAAGAAATCTTTGTACAATTCTTCAAACTTTAAATTTGAAAACAATTTTTTTTTTCTAAAAGCACAAATTGAATCAACTATTAAAGAAGTGTTGCAAGTAGTTTTCAAAAACAAGTTGCAGTGGACATTTTTTCCTCATTCATCAAGCACACTTCTTACCTAGTCATTTCCATGTTTTTCCACTGAGAAACTTTAATTTACCACGAAACATTAATAAAATTAAAAGATAAGAGTGCCAAGCACTTTAAAATTGATAGCAAGTAAGTTCAAACAAAAATATTACAGGATTTTAATTTTTTATTTGTAGGCTTTTATTTCTTCTCTTTCAAAATTGAGGTGTAGCCCAGGCTGGTTTGGCTCAGCGGATGGAGCGTTGGCCTGCGGACCAGAGTCCTGGGTTTGGTTCCCGCTAGGGGCACGTACCAAAAAAGAACCCCAAAACAAACTGAGGTGTAATTGACATATTAATTTCAAGTGTACAACATAATGATTCTCTCTCTATATGGAATGACCACCACAATAAGTCTAGTTAACATGTCACCATGCATAGTTACACATTTTCTTTTTATTATGAAAACTCTCAGCAACTTTCTTAGCAACTTTTAAGTACAGTATAGTCACCATGCTGTACATTACATCCTCATGACATTTATAACTAGAAATTTGTATGGTTTTATCCCCTTCACACCCTACCCCCACCCCCACTCTGACAACCACCAATCTTTTCTCTGTATCTAGGAGCTTTCTTTTTCTTTAAAAAAAATGTTATAAACAATATCACACAGTATTTATCTTTATCTGACTTGTTTTACTTAGCATAGTGCCCTCAAGATCTATCCACATTGTCACAAATGAAAATTTTTGTCTTTTATATGATTGAATAATATTCCATTGTGTGTGTGTTTTCATTCTATTGCTGTATTCATTCATCCATCAATGGACACATGTGTCCATTAGATATTGTAATTAATTCTATAATGAACATGGGAATACATATATCTTTTTTATTTAGTGTTTTTGTTTTCTTCAGATAAATACCCAGAAATGGAATTGTGTTATCCTATGGCAGTTCTATTTTTACTTTTCTGAGGAAACTCCACACTGCTTTCTATAGTGGCTGTATCAGTTTATAATCCCACCAGCAGTGCACAAGGGTTTCCTTTTGTTCACATCCTAATTAACACTTGCTATTTCTTGTCCTTTTTACAACAGCCATTCTAACAGGTGTGAAGTAATACCTAACTGTGGCTTTGATTTGCATTTTCCTGATCATTAGTGATGTTGAGCACTTTTTCATGTACCTATTGATTATCTGTGTGTCTTCTTTGGAAAAATGTCTTTTCAGATCCTTTGCCCATTTTTAAATTGAATTTTTTTTTGTTTTGTTTTGTTTTTTGCTATTGAGTTGTATGAGTTCTTTATATAAAGTCATGTGCCACCTAATGATGGGGATCTGTTCTGAGAAATTCATTGTTAGAGTATCTGTTCTGAAAAATGCATTGTTAGGTGATTTTGTTACTGTGTGAACATCATAGAGAGTACTTATACAAGCCTAGTAGTATAGACTATTTTTCTGGAGGAGAGGAAAAATAATTTTCCCTTCACCCTTCTGGGTTCTTGGTGGAGACCCCTTGTAATAAAAAACAGATTAATAAGAAAAAAACAAAAAACAAAAGTTTAATAAATGCATACTTCATTTCTACATGGGAGAGACACTCCAAAACAGGCAACTTGCCAAGGGCTGAAGTCACCACCTTATATACCATCTTCAGCTGAAGAGAAAAGAAGATGTTGAGGGGTGGGGGGGGGGGGACTTATGTTATGCAGATTTAATATCTATTGCATTGATAAGAATTTCTAGAGATAAGGTCATTCCCTTTTCTTGGTACTGGGAGACACCCATATAAATGTAAACACTTAAAATTTTTTTTTCTTTATTGACTTTAGAGAGAGGGGAAGGGAGAAGGAGAGATAGAAACATCAATGAGAGAGAACATCGACTGGCCATCTTCTGTACACCTCCCATTGGGGTTTGACCCACAACCTGGGCATGTGCTCTGACCAGGAATTGAACCAGGAGCCTCTTGGTGCATGGCCGATGCTCAACCACTGAGCCACACAGGCTAAACATTTTTTATAAAGGGTAACTTCTAGTTATTTTAAAAAATAACTTCACCCACATCTACTGTCTTTTGTTAAAATTAACCAGCCTAAAATAATCCTTATGCCAACATGGCATATTTTGTGGCGATAAATTCTGTTCCCTTAAAGCTCCTAGGCAATAAACCAGTATAGCATGTTACTGTACTAATACTATAGGCAATTGTAACACAGTGGTAAGTATTTATAAAATGCACTCTGATAGGAAGACTGTAACATTCACTAGCTGACAGGAAATTTCTAGCTTCATTATAATCTTATGGGACCACTGCATATATATGGTTAAAGGAGAATGACAGTATTTTGGATATTAACTCTTTGTCAGATACATGATTTACAAATGTATTCTCCTATTTGGTAGGTTGTCTTTAAATTTTGTTGATAGTTTCGTTTGCTGTGCAGTAGCTTTTTGGTTTGATATAGTTCTACTAGTTTATTTTTGCTTTTGTTGCCAGCATTTTTTTATTTTAAGCAAATAAAGGTCAGCTTTTTTTCTTTTGATTGAATTACTTAATTTAAATTAAAATTAATAAATTTAACAGCCCCAGGTTTTGTTTTTTTTTTTGAGATGATGGAACACGAGTGGAATACGCTTTATAAAAAATATTATATTTATTTTCTTTGCTTTAACAGTAAAAACATTTAAATAAACTATACATATAATAAAAATATAAGTAAATATAAAATATAATCCCCTTCTTATTTGTAATTCAAATGTTGATTTTTAGTTTCAAGGGCAAAAAGAATTTTAAAAGTAACCCACTAGAGGGCGCACAATGATCATAACAATAATCTTTAATCAAGAAACACACATGCAGTCAGCTAATTCTATTTTATGATCCAGACCAACTTTTTTCTCAATACCAAGTGACTCTCAGTTTTCCATACTTCTATTCAAGCTACCTTATTTAAAGTTCAGTTTTTAATTTGACCTAACAGATGAGAGTTGAAGTCTTTGGAAGGTTTACTTTTCACAGAACCTGAGAATCTTATATTTCCGGTACTTGGAACCAGATGACCTGAGTTTGACTTTATGCTCTGCACTGGATCACATTTCCACTTCACTATTTTATATTTTTAAGTTATAATGATGAAACTTTCAATGATAGTGACTTTGAAATAGTACTATGATAGTACCATGATTTTAATTTGGGTTATCTTTTTTTTATTTAACAAGTGT
This sequence comes from Molossus molossus, assembly GCF_014108415.1. Classification (NCBI taxonomy): domain Eukaryota; kingdom Metazoa; phylum Chordata; class Mammalia; order Chiroptera; family Molossidae; genus Molossus; species Molossus molossus. Next base: position 49,076,602 of record NW_023425344.1, read on the forward strand.
GTGTGTGTGTGTGTGTGTGTATTTTAATCTTCACTTAAGAATATGTTTAATTGATTTTAAAGAGAGGAAGGGAGACAGAGAGAAACATTCATATGAGAAAGAAACATCGACTGGTTGTCTCCCATATGTGCCCCGACGGGGAATTGAGCCCACAAACTAGGTATGTGCCCTGACTGGGATCAAACCCACAAACTTTATGTGTACAGGATGACTTTCTAGCCAACTGAGCCACCCAGCCAGGGCCACAACTGCTTATTTTTTAAGCAATGCCTTGGTCAAAACTATACCAGGTGCTGCCTGTACTAAAAAATTCAACCAGATATATCAGGGAATTAAATATTTGGCAAGGAAAATATAGCATGTACGTGACACTTGTAGTACAAGACAAATTGTGAGAAGTTAAAAAAAAGGTATAGTGAAGTGGTATGGAAAATCAGGAAGTTACTTGTCCATAAACTGGTTGTTTTAGGCTTGGTTCAGTTTATTTTATGCTCAAGGCCATATTCATTTTACTGTTTATTAGAGGGATCATTTTACTTTCAGTGGTTCTTTTGTCCTCGGATTATATTTCTTTATGTTTCTCCTCTCTCATCCCTGGCCCCAGTTTCATCAGTGTTTGCTTCATTTTTTCATAAACAAGAGCAATCTGTTTTCCTTCATTACAGTTAATTGCAGACACTCATTTCTTTTTTTAGAATATTATTTTTAACCCTCACTTTATCTCACATTAATTACACCATTACCTAATTTTTTCCAAAGGTAATTATCTTCAGATGATGTGCTTCAGTTTTCTGAATATGGCATAAATATATGCCACATTTTTTTTTTTCCTGAAATCTCTTAAACATCTATCCTCACCTTAAAATGTTCCTGTCTTTTCCTTCCTCAGCCTCCTACAGGAAAAAAAGGAACTAGACAGTGTTACCTAGTGTGGGATAATGTAGTAGTTGAGAGCTCTGGGGATGGAGTTAATTGTATGCACTGACATCTCCACTTACTAGATGGCAAAGTTGGGCAGGTTATATAACATTCGTATCCTTCGTTTCTTCATGAATAAAATTAGAACATTAATTGTATCTACTTTAGTTGGAGCCTTACATGAAGTAATGCACACAAAAGCACTTAGTAAATTTCTGTCCAATATTTACGTCCTCCATAACTGTTACTTATCATCATCAGCAGCATTGTTATTTCTGCTATTAGTATGCCATTACTATGTTCTGGTACAGTTCTTGGCATATTGTGTGTGTGTGATGAGCATTTATTGAATTTAAGCTGCTTGTCAAGTTCAAAAGTGCATTCTAGCGCTGTAAATTCTGTGTGTCAAGGCAAGCCTCCACACATCTTCCGACCACACACCTTTACACCAAAGACTAGAGGATGGCTCATACATTGTGCCTGCAGGCCTAGGCTAACTATGGAATTTAAATACTGTCAATATATAATGTTTCATATTAAACAGTGGTATGAGTTAGTGGTATGAACTCTTTTTGCAAATAATCTGCTACTCTGGAATTCTTGTGGTCTTAAATGACTGTCATTGAAACCCATGTAAGTTTTAATTATATATGGACACACCTAATTCAGGAAATGTTTTCTCCTCAACGTGTACTTACCAGTCTAACCACAACTGCTCTTAAATAAAATCTTCTTTCAGGTCATGTTTGTTGCCATTTTCCCCCTCTATTGTAACCTTCTTCCTTCCTTCCCTCCCTCCCTCCCTCCTCCTTTTAGAAATGATGCCTCCAAGACTTGATTTATTATGGTCTGACACATACACCTTTCAGAGTGAGTAGGATAGTTTGGTGACTAGGGAGTAGGTTGGCCAAATTTATTTATCAGTCAGAATAAATTGGAGAAATTTGAAATAATCAACCTTTCTATAAGCAATTCTCTTTGCTGTTTTTCAAAGAACTGTCTATTTTAATACCCATATTTCCCTATTAATTTCTCTCCTGACTTGATGAAAGAAGGAATGAAGACAGGAGGAGAGGAAGGAACAAGCATTAACTGTGTTTGTAAAGTCTTTTTTTTTTTTTTTTTATCCTCACCCGAGGACACTTTTTGTTCAGATAGAGTAGGAGGGAGAGAGAGAGAGAGAAACATCGATGTGAAAGGGATACATCGAGTGGCTGCCACCCACACGACCAACCAGGGCCGGGGACAAACTGCAACCAAGGTACATGCCCTTAGGGGGAACCGAACCCAGGTCTCTCGAGACCGCAGGCTGATGCTTTAACCGCTGAGCCAAACTGGCCAGGGCTGTAAAGTCTTATACTAGATGATTTTGTATATCTTTTTCCTTATCATTTAGTCTTTACAATTGCATTTGAACTTAGTATCTTACATAAAATCACATAGCTGGTGAGAGAGAGTATTGAGATTTGAAGCCAGCTTTGTTTAAATCTAATATGCATGCCATTTCTGCTATCCCATTGCCTGTCATATTTTGTTGCAGGGAGATGTGAGATCTTCAGAGAGACTATGACTGGGGTAGTTAGGGGACAAGTGGAGGAGTAGGCCTCTTTTATTCAACCAGAGCAGATCCACTTATATCTGTTTTATTTATTGGGGTCCACATACAATTATTTTTTATTTCATTACTAGTGAAAAGTTTGGAGTTCCTATAGTACACTGTGCTAAAACATTTGGAAATAACTCTGAACCACCACAGAACTGAGTTTCTGAGTTTAGTAGCAAGGAAGGTAGATAACCAAGGTGGCCGATTTGAAATTTGGTCTTTTTGAGCTGTAGCAAAATGACATAAATTCCCAGGTTGCCAGCCTACATTTGGACAACAAACTTGTTAGATTTTTTAACCTACAAATGAATTGCTCAAGTAATAGAAAATTAATATATGCAACACAGGATGAAGATTAAAGTCATCCTTTCAATTGTAAATTCATGACAGGATGCGTCTTTGTCGATGGACTTGTTCGTAGAGGGTGGTGAAGCATGAGGTACACTTGCCATGTGTCACAGTCTAGAAATGAGAAGCCCTCTCTATCTCCTGTCTTGCCATCAAATATATGTAACATTAGTCACAGAGTTGAAACCCTGTTTATTCAGGGAGATAGCAGAGAGCCATAAGAAAGAGAAAAACTGGCCTTAATAAAAAGACAACAGGCCAAGTGACATTGGGAAAGCCAATGAATCCCTTTAAACCAGAGGTTCCCAAACTGCAGGCTGTGCCTATCAGTTAGTTGTAATCAACAGCAAAAATAAAATGGAACAGAGTAGATATTTATTCTATGAAAATCTTTTCACAGTTATAGGTGTGTGAGAGAAAGACAGACAGACAAACCATGTATCTATGTAGTATGTATTTCTTACTTTGGGTTCCTGCTAAAAAGGTTTGAATGTCATTATTTTCAAAGGTTCTCTTTGGATATTCTCTTATATGTGAAGTGGGGATAATAACATGGTTCTAATGTACTTCTCAGAGTTAACATAAATATAAAATAAGATTACAAAGAAAGACAAATATCACACGATGTCACTTATTTGTGGAATATAATGAGCAAAATAAGCTGACGAGCAAAATAGACCCAGAGACATGGAAGAAGGGACAGACTAACAAACCTCAGAGAAAAGGGGGGTTAGGGAGTAGGAAGAGACAACCCAGAGAATTTATATGCATATGTGCACAACCAGTGGACACAGACAACAGTGCGGCGGAGGTGGGCATGGTGGCGGGAGCGGGGAGAAGGGTATCAATGGGAAAAAAAGAAGGGGCATCTGTAATTCTTTCAACAATAAAGATACATTTAAAGAAAGAGGTGTATTTTATAAATATACAATAAATAAATAAAATAAGATGCCATATTTTAGTCTTTTCAAGAAACTTCAAAAAGTTCTTTACAAATTTAAAGTGCTGCTGAAAGTAAAGATGGGTCATTGGCTTTACCAAAAAATATATGGTACCATTATTTACTGTGGCCTATATTCACATAGATCTCTCAGAATAATGTATGAGAGATTTACATTAAATAGACCAGGCTATTTATTGCTTGAAATTCCTAAACTATTTAAAGTTAATGTTATATTTTCTTTTTATTACATCAAGATGGAAGTATTTGATATTTTCTTCCTATTATTGCTGTGATATACTTAGATGAAAATAATTGAGTTAATAAATCAATATTTACCACTTCTGGGAGAGTCTGTTTAAAAGAGAGTGAAAAGTGCCCTGGCCAGTTTGGCTCAGCGGTTAGAGCATCGGCCTGCGGTCCGGAGAGACCCAGGTTCGGTTCCCGCTAAGGGCATGTACTTCGGTTGCAGTTTGTCCTCGGCCCTGGTTGGTCGTGCGGGTGGCAGCCACTCGATGTGTCCCTTCACGTCGATGTTTCTCTCTCTCTCTCCCTCCCACTCTATCTGTACAAAAAATGGAAAAATATCCTCGGGTGAGGATAAAAAAAATAAAATAAAAAAATAAAAAAAATAAAAGAGAGTGAAAGGCCCTGGCCGGTTTGGCTCAGCGGTTAAAGCGTCGGCCTACGGTCCAGAGAGACCCAGGTTTGATTCCCACTAAGGGCGCGAACCTTGGTTGCACTTTGTCCCCGGCCCTGGTTGGTTGTGCAGATGGCAACCACTTGATGTGTCCCTTTCACGTCGATGTTTCTCTCTCTTCCCTCTATCATCCTCTCTCTCCCTCCCACTCTATCTGAACAAAAAATAGAAAGAAAAAAAAAATGTCCTCGGGGGAGGATAAAAAAATAAAATAAAATAAAAGAGTGAAAGCCCTGGCCGATTTGGCTAGGCCGTTGGAGCATCGGCCTGCGGACCAGAGAGTCCTGGGTTCGGTTCCTGCTAGGGGTACGTACCAAAAAAAAAAAAGAGTGAAATTGTGGGTTTGTGTTTCAGTTATTATCATAAATTGACTTATTTCTACTTCTGTTTCAACTTCCATCTACATCAGTATTCCAAATTACCAACTACTTTCCAAGTAGCTAGACATATATAAAAGACCTTGTATTACCTATATCATGTGCTAAAGCAAATGTTTTTAGCTCTTTTCAAAGCCTGCCTTTCCACCCCTTTCAAATATATAGACTGGCAGACAAAGAAACCAACACTCTGCTTCTTAACTTACCTGTCTGTTTCAGTGATTTTACTATTAAAATTCCTAAGCCAGAAGTATTAGAGCTTTATTTTACTTTCTTCTATTATTAACCCCCTATTACTAAAGCCAATTTGTTGCCAAGCTTTGCTTTTTGTTTGAAATGTACCTTGTAATTGCTATCAATCCCCTCTGACACCACCCTAGCCCCGAGCCTAGTCACATCCTTGCCAGATAATTTGAAAGAGCTTCTTTGTCTCTCTCCTCTCTACATAAATTTTCTTAAAATATTTTTGTGAAAAATTATTTTAGTAATGTATAACATGATGACTATAGGTGACACTGCTATATGATGTATGTATAGATAGGTAAGAGAGTAAATCCTAAGAGTTCTCATCACAAGGAGAATTTTTTTTTCTTTCTTTTTTCTTATTGTATCTCTATGAGATGATGGATGTTAGCTGTACCTATTGTGGTAATCATTTCACAATATATGTAAGTCTTTTTTTTTAAAGGTGAAGTGGTACATTTATTAACATACCATAAGTCCAAAGAAATCCCTCAAAGTACTATAACAACATCATGTAAATAAATGTCAGAGGTTATGTTTAGAAAATTGATAAAAATACAAAAATGCTAAAATTAATTAGTTAAAATATTAGTAACCAAAATATGAAAAAGATGCTCTTTTGTGTATTCATATTGAAGAGGAAGAAAAGGCTGTTGAGGGTATCAGGAAAAATAATAACACAGTTTTTCTGGAAATCAATGTAACATTATGTTTTAGAGAGTCTCAAAAATGTTTGTATACTTTTACTCAGCTATTCCAATATAAAGAATGTGCTGCCCTGGCCGGTTTGGCTCAGCGGTTAGAGCGTCGGCCTGCGGTCCTGAGAGACCCTGGTTTGGTTCCCGCTAAGGGCATGTACCTCATTTGCAGTTTGTCCCCAGCCCTGGTTGGTCGTGCGGGTGGCAGCCACTCGATGTGTCTCTTTCACATCGATGTTTCTCTCTCTCTCTCTCTCCCTCCCACTCTATCTGTACAAAAAAAAAAAAAAAAAAGAATGTGCATAAGAAGGCACTTGGGGAAAGGTTCACATTGTAACGTTGGTTTCATAATTGAGAAAAAGGAAGCAAATGATACATTAAATACAGGCGGGCCTCACTTGGCACAGTACCGTGTCAATTGAAACGTGGGCAGAGTGGAAATATGTCCTTGCTCTGCGTGGGACTGAGTTACCACAGCACTGTGCAAAGTGAGTACTGCTCACACAGTAGTGGGTTGGACATAGGCTAATGGCAGATGAACAGCAGCTGGTTATACATAACTAGATCCCCTGTAAGTGTGTGTTGTCTGTGATCATAGAGGAGACTGTGACTGTCATGTGACAGATTTTTGCACTTGAATTTTTTAAATCCTCATCTGAGGATATGTTACTGACTTTAGAGAGAGGGAGAGGGAGAGGGAGAGGGAGAGGGAGAGGGAGGGAGGGAGAGAGAGAGAGAGAGAGAGAAAGAGAAAGAGATATCAATCGGTTGCCTCCCATATACCATATACACACCCCGACTGGGAATCAAACCCAAAACCTAGGTATGTGCCTTGACCAGGATTCAAACCTGCAATCTTTTTGTGTACTGGATGATTCTCCAACCAACTGAGCCACGTGGCCAGGGCTGAATTTAAATTTATACAGACATTAAAATGAAGAAACGCCCAGTTAAGGAAAGGAAAAATCATTTTATGTAGCTTTTTATGAAAAAAGAAGGGTACAACAACGTACACATTATGATAGTTTTGTAAAATGCTAGGATTAAGGAAAAGTAAGACTTGGTCTTTATATCTATGTACCAATTTTCTATGATAAATAATTAATTTTATAAGCATGAAAATAAGCAAACAAAAGTCACACAGTGATGCATGTTAATTCTTTTTCTATTAAACTGGAAAAAAAATTATTTACCCTTTGCATAGGACTCACAAAAGCTATATATATGGCTCCCACATCAATTTCAGAATTTTCCCTGGTTTTCAATGTCTTCTATAACATAAATCCATTATATTCCCATTCTTTAATTCATTTATCCAAGCTTCATTTTTTAGTAAAAGGTGAAGGATTTATTTGATCTGATAAAAACCCCAGAGTATTTAATTTTAAATGTCTATTTTTGCTAGTTATCTTATTAGGTACTGTGAATATGAAATATGTTGAACACAACAGTCTCCACTATGTAGCAGCATGTACCTTAAAGGCACAGACAGGCAAACAAACACAATCACATTACCTTATAACAAAGAAATAGTATCCTAGGAGGTTAAAGAAAGGGGATCAACAGCCAAATCTAATTTCCTGCTAGTCCCAACTCTCAATTTTCCACTTCAGTCAAACACCTCTCTTATAAAAATCACACAGTGCAACACTCAAGAGAGGAAATTTGTGATTGCCACAGCCTAACAAAGTCATAATAATGGTTTACCTGTGGTCCAGCAAAGAGGCTACTGAAGAGCCATGCCAAGCCAATCAAGGGCTGTCCCAGCTTGCTGTTGCTCACAGCTAGGGGTCTCGTGATGGCCAGAGAGCGGTCCAGGCTGATCACTACCATCATGAAGGCTGGGGCATACATGGAGAAAAGCTTCAAGTAGCTGAGGACTTTGCAGAGGAACTCTCCCCCATACCATTGGACTGTAATGTTCCACATTCCGTCCAGTGGCATGACAATCAGAGTCTCCAACAGGTTGGCTAACGTCAGATGTTTTAAAAGCACCTTCATTCTTGGGAGCTTTTTTCCTTTCTCTTTCTTCTGAGTCCACTTCTTAAGTTTCAACAAGAAAGAAGCATTGAAAGTCGTGGAGAGTAGAAAAAGGAAGAAAGTAACTGTCACTCGGATCTTTCCGGATAAGGTCAGGGTGGGGAGGTTGCCCTGCATCAGCGGGCTGCTGCTGTTGAAGGGTGAACAGTGATTTTGATTCTGTTCAGGAGACACACTGTTTGCCATATTTTTCAACTGGTAGAGCTTTAAGACTTGTATTTCTAGCACTTCTGGTGTTTTATTGTAATTGAACCCATTTTATTTCTGTCACCGGTTTAGATTTATGTCAATCTTGTCCCTGAGATACTTTATATTTAATGTGAAAGGTCAAGGTGAACTTGTTTTGTGGGTTTATAATCCAACAGAGGACTAAAACAGAGCATGCCAGACACATTCTGAGGGCCAAATGTAACTGCAGTACCTCAGCAGATGGCCTGGTTGTCACAACATTTTTTCCTGAGTGATGAAGGACACTTGAAGCTTAATTTTGAGTTCAAAATTTACTCAGGGTATTATTTAAATAACCTTAATGAAGAGATTTTCTAAACATTAACACATGTTAGTGTTCTGTCCAACAGATGCAAAACAAAAATAAAGAAAAAGACAAAAATAACTTGATCCAGTTAAAATCTGTTGTTTTAAGAAATTAATACATTTCTCGGAAACGTTTGTTTTCTTTTTTAATCACATGCTGTGGTGCATTCAGACACTAGACACATATGTTAACTTAAAACCATCCTGCACAAAACACCAAATTAATATCTTAGCAGTTAGAATCAATTTGATATAATACAAATTGGGCTGCATTTAAATTTATCAGTCTTATTGGTCAGTTTATCCATGCTTAAATTAGAATAAAAATGATGAGCACTTATTGCCTTGCTTTTTATAATTGTCTAAATATTATAGTTACCATTGTACATTATTTCATATAATAACTGGACATGGGAGAGAATACTGTACAAATGCTATAACTGCATTTATATGTTTCTATATAATATGAATATTTACTTATATTCCTTTAAGTGTAATCAATCATTTCACACTGGGGCCACTTAGGAACTTTCTCTGTATTGCTGTTTTAACTTTCATGGTCAGTGTTTGATGATGTTATTTACCAATACTGATATGAGATTACACTGGAATTTATTATATCACCAGCTTAATTTGTCTTATGTCAACTAGTTTGCTTCTGTGGCAGCCCAAAGCTAGAAGAGTAAAGGTGGCTCTCTTGACTTAAATGATTTATTCTTTTTGTTCATTTATTTGTATTTTTCTGTTGTCTGTTCTTTTACTATATAATTACTAAATTTTACTTAGCCTTTGTAGGTGATAAAAAAAAGTGCACATGGCATCACCAGGCCCTGAAGGAGCTTACCTGGTACTAGAGTAGATAAGAGTATTGGATATGTCTATGTGCCTTCTCATATTACCTCTGTGCTGGCTGTCTCCTTGATCTTGAACACTTTAAACCAGTTGCTTCCCTGGGGTCCCTCTTGATTGTCACCATGGCCATAGTTACTAGCTTTCTTTTATTCCTTTTGGACGTGGGTGAAATATACTGCAGTGCATGGATTTTGGCTTCCTAAATGGCTTTCTGAAGGGTCTGGAAATATTTTCTAGTGGAGTATTTTGGTTTTTAAAAATTAGTGGGAGAAATATATGAGTCAGAAATCATCACGTGTATTTTTAAGTACAAATATAGCATAAACATACACTTAGCTCTCGTTATTTGTTTTAGTTATGTTCTGTAATGTAGCTGTGAACACTCAGTTAGTGAATACTGAACCATTGCTCTTAATGAATATGCAGGGCTAGTTTCTTTCTTTCTTTTTTTTTTTTTATCCTCACCTGAGGACATTTTTTGATATTTTGTTCAGATAGAGTGGCAGGGAGGGAGAGAGAGAGAAACATTGACGTGAAAGGGACACATCGAGTGGTCGCCACCCACAAGACCCAACCAGGGCTGGGGACAAACTGCAACTGAGGTACGTGTCCTTAGCGGAAACTGAACCCGGGTCTCTCCAGACCGCAGGCTGACGCTCTAACCGCTGAGCCAAACCGGCCAGGGCTGCAGGGCTAGTTTCCTGTGAGCCAAAACACCATTTGCATTAAATAGGCTCCCTCGCCATCATCTTTATAAAATGAACCGATGTCATCAGTGTTGAAAATCTCTTCCACATAATCCTTTTGAGGTATAACACTTAGCAGAATATTTAAAATTTCTTCCAAAGATTCCTGGTATTCATAAACTGCCTCACTTCCAAGTTTAATATTTTTCATATTGTATCACCTTTCAAAATGTGCAAGCCAGATGGCTTTCACCCTCACGACCATGCTGTCCACTATATTTTTAAAGAGATAAGTCCTCACCTCATGAATTTACAAATTTCACCACTTTCCTATCTTTTCCATGACTTCATCACACTCTACACACTTTACTTTACTACTCTCTGGAGCAGCCACATACGCAGCTCAGCAAATTTTCTCTTCCTTTTTCTGGATTAATTAACATTGAACACATAGCTGTCAGCACTGTAACTTACGCCTGAACAAGAGTCCTCTAACACGTGTATGTTCTCTGTAAGGCACATGAATGTTTTCTTATGCTTAAGACTACTGGATAGCACTTGATGCTTCATTTTAAATAATGAAGTCACTAACAAATGCACAAAAATGTAAAAAACATGGCACTAAATAGACCACGAAAAAGATGCTAGCTTAATGATGAGATGCTGAAATGAAAAGGCAGAGCATCACTTTGACCTCAGCTGAGAAGTTGCCTGTTGGGCAACTCAAATTTGCTGAGGAGTTTGGGCTTTACTTATAAACAGTGCCTTGAAGGGTAGAACAGCGTGGTGTTGATAATGCCAGGTTCATGCTTTGGAAAGATCTGTTTTGACATACAGAGAATGCATCGAAGGAATTTGAGGAATAGTGGGCAGATCATCATTTGAAACTGTTAATGTATTTAGAAAACCCTTACTACTACTAACACAACATAGAAAATATGGTGGTAGCATAAATTAGAGAGATACATTTTAAGTTTTATATATAGAGAAGGTATAGTTAATAGGACTTGATTGATTAGTTCTTGTTTTTGAGAAAGCAAAAGGAATAAAGAATTCGTCCTTAATTTCCAGCTTGGAAATATGAGTTGGATGAACTGTCTTGTAAGACTAGGAATATTCAAGAGAGAGAGCAGTTTTAGACATACAGTATTGTATTTGAGATGCCTATAAATTAACCCTAAGGAAATTTTTTAGTAGGCACTTGGCTATACAGGTGTGGAGCTCAAAAGATACATTCTGGTTGGAGATACAAATCAGCAGAATCTTCGCATACTCTTGTGTTTGAAGCCATGGAAGTGGATGAGATTGCCTAGAGCAAGTGTCAGTGATAAGAGATAAGTGCCAGGCAAACAACCAGCTTGAGGTAAATCACTATTTCAGCATTGGATGATGCTATATTCCTTTTGGTGATGTGATATTTTTACAAAGTTAGGTTTCTGGTGATTGCTGTAATAGAAAGCAAATACCACATGAAAGTCAATAAAAATAAAATGAAAGAAGTAAAGTTCAATCTAATTGAGAAGCTATGCAATGCTCAGTAGGTATACATGTCATCTTGCTAAGTAATTGTAGTTATTTAAGAATATTTAATAATAAAGTAAAAATATTAACTTTGATCTAAAAAGAAAAAGAAAAAAAAAAAGGAGAGATAAGTGCCAGGAAATAACTCTGTGAACACAGTCATCTAAGAAACACATAGAGACTGGGGAGTATTGTAAGGTAATGAGGAGATCACAAGAGAGTAATGTAATGGAAGTAATAAGAAGAAAGAATTTCAGGAGGGAGGGGGATATCTCATAGATAGGATATGATCTAAAAACAGTTAACAGTATTTAGTAATTAGGAGGATACTGGTGACTTGCCTAGATCAGCTTTAGTGCTTTGATGAGAATAGCTGTAAGAAGAGCATATGTGATTTGAGGAAGCGGACATAAAATAAAGAAAAAGAGATTTTAAAAATAGATGTATAAATCTTGAGGATGTTTAGAGACTTAGGGATGGAATGAGGTCAAAAGACTAGGGAGCAGATCCATTAGGGAGGCTGATTATTCAGTAAGACAATGAGGAGTTTAGGGTTAATAGGATGGGAGGTGGCTATATGAAAGTGTTGGAAGTGAGGGTAGACTCAAGTAGGAGGGGTGGGTCAAGAAAAGAGGACCTTAATGGAATGAAAACAAGTTAAATTATAGTAGAGTAAGGGATCATAAACCTAGACAATGTAGATAGAAATTTAAGTGGATAGAAGTAAAGATTGAATCAAGTTTGAGGCATTTAAAAAGCTCAGAGAACCTTGAATCTAGGCTGTTGTATGCGGTCAACCATATGGAATTTGAAAGTGCTCATTGATTCTGGCAATGACAATACTATTGGCAATATTTAACACATATTGGGTACTTACTATATGTCAGGCACTTTTTTAAGCACGTTACATATATTAACACTTAATCCTTACAACAACTCTAGAGGTAAGTACTATTGTTTTTTTTTGTTTTTTTTTTTATCCTCACCCGAGGACATTTTTCCATTTTTTGTTCAGGTAGAGTGGGAGGGAGAGAGAGGAACGGAGAGAGAGAGAGAGAAACATCGACATGAAAGGAACACATCAAGTGGCTGCCACCCACACAACCGACCAGGGCCGGGGACAAACTGCAACCGAGGTACGCGCCCTTAGCGGGAACCAAACCCGGGTCTCTCAGGACCGCAGGCCGACGCTCTAACCGCTGAACCAAACCGGCCAGGGCGAGGTAAGTACTATTGTTATCTTTATTTTATGGTTGAGGGAAGTGAAACACAGGGCACCATTTACACACCTGATTTGGGATTACATCACATGCATCTGCCTCCAGAGATCCTGTCCTTACCTCCTTGTTGTACTACCTCTCTTGTAGGAGTGAGGTGGAAAGACTGAGCCAGAAGTTGGATGTATATATATAAAAAATGTGGGTGTGGGTGTGGGTGTGTATTTGCATTTATCTTCAGGTAGAGCGGGAGGGAGAGAGGGAGAAAGAGAGAGAGAGAGAAACATTGAAGTGAGAGAGACACATGGAATGGTTGCCACTCGCACTACCCCAACTGGGGCCGGAGACAAACTGCAACTGAGGTATGTGCCCTTAGTGGGAATCGAACCCAAGACTCCCCAGTCTGTAGGCCGACACTCTAATCGCTGAACCTAACTGGCCAGGGCAAATTGTACATAGCATTTAAAATGGAACATTCATTTTGTGAGAGTGTATCTTACTTATTTGGAGAATCAAACCACGAGAGATTACTACATTTCTTTTTCAATGTAGTTGATATATTCACTAAATACTAAAAGTAGTAATATTTTGGTTTTAATTTTAATTAAGAATATAACTAAATACAAACTAAATACAACAATGATAATTTTTAATTCAATAATTCTGTTAAGCAAATATTTATTGACCATTATGTCCTAGGCACTGTCCTTATGGTTACCAAAGAAAGCTATATTTGATATTTCTAAACATACCTCACAATTATATTATGTTGAGATATTTTTATTCACATAAACTTCATGTGGACTACTGGTTATTTAAATGTTTTTCCTGATAATATGCTGTTGATACATTTAACATTTCCATTTCATAAAGTAATTGAGTTCTAAAATGCAACACATCTTAATCCCATATTTTTCCGAATTGGAAGCTTGAAAGCTAGATATTCAATGATTAAATTAATTAAGAATGTATGATGCAAATGTATTATGATATAAATAAAAATTTAAAACACAAGTTAAAAAATATGTGATTATTGGTATTATTTCTTTCTTTTTTTTTCTTTTTAATCCTCACCCGAGGACATTTTCCCCTTTTTTGTTCAGATAGAGTGGGAGGGAGAGAGAGGAAGAATGAGAGAGAGAGAAACATCAACGTGGAAGGGACACATCGAGTGGCTGCCTCCTACATGATCAAACCAGGGCTGGGGACAAACTGCAACCGAGGTACGTGCCCTTAGCAGGAACCAAACCTGGGTCTCTCTGGACCACAGGCCAACACTCTAACTGCTGAGCCAAACTGGCCAGGGAGGTATTATTTATTTCTATCTAAATTAAGTTTTATTAAGACTGTGTTCACATGAAATTAACTTACATCCTATTAATTTTTATATAACATACCATTATTTCATTCATATTCTTTCTTTTTTACATTTAAAAGTGTTTATATAGGAAGCTTCCGGTCAAGATGGCAGTGTAAGTAAACGCAGTATCGCGTCCTCCCACAACCACATCAAAGTTACAACTAAACTACAGAACAACCATCATTCAAAACCGCCTGTAATCCAGCTGAATGGAAGTTCTACAACTATGGAATTAAAGCAGCAGCCACATCGAGACTGGTAGGAGGGGCGGAGGCGTGACAGGCTGGTCCCACACCCACGTGTGGTGGATACAAATCAGGAGGACACCTGGCTGGGAAAGTCCTCCCTGAGGTCTGAGGGGGTCCCGATCCCACACCAGGTACCCAGCTCAGGGTTCCAGTGCCCGGAATAGAAGTCCCCATAACCTCAGGCTGGAAAAACCAGCGGGAACTGAGGCTCAGGGAGGCTGAGGCATCTGGAGCCTCAGGCAGTTCCTTAAAGGGCCCACACACAGACTTACTTGGACTTGCTCCCTCTAAGCTTGGAGGGGAGGCAGCTTGAGGGGCGCCAGGGAAGAACTGAGCTGTTTGGCATTGGAGCAAGGGCTGGAGAGGCAGCCTTCTCCAGGACAGACGTGCTGTCAGAGGCCTTTGTTCCTTTGGTGAGCCCTTCCCTGGGACAGCAGACAGCCGCCATAACTGGGACTCCAGCAACCTGGCTCATACTGGTTGCCCCGCCCTGATGATTCTCTGAGGCCCCGCCCCACCCAACTTTCAGGCCCACCCAAGCTGTTGCCAGTTGCTTAACCATAGGATTGGCCTGTCTTGGATCCCGCTTCAGGTTTTCCTAAATTCCTTCAAATGAGTAGCATCTGGTCTCAGATAGCCCCATACCTCTCGTTAAGTAATACATAAAAACAAACACAGAGAGGCAGCCAAAATGAGGAGATAAAGAAACAGGTCCCAAATGAAAGAACAGAACAAAATTCCAGGAAAAGAACTAAGTGAAATGGAGATAAGCAACCTAACAGATGCTGAGTTCAAAACACTGCTTATAAGGATGCTCAATGAACTTAGTGAGGGCCTCAAGAGCATTAAAAAAGACCAGTCAGAAATGGAGGCACTAACTGAAATAAAGAATAATTTACACAGATTCAATAGTAGAGTAGGTAAAGCCAAGAAGCAAACCATTGATTTGGAATACAAAGAAGTAAAAAACACCCAATCAGAACAGCAAAAAGAAAACAGAATCAGAAAAATTGTGGATAGTGTATGGAGCCTCTGGGACAACTTCAAGTGTGCCAACATTCACATCTTGGGGTTGCCAGAAGGAGAAGAGCGATTTGAAAACCTATTGAAACAATAATGGCAGAAAACTTCCCTAAATTGGTGAAGGAAACAGACATACAAGTCCAGGAAGCACAGAGAGTCCCAAACAAGATGAACCCCAAGAGGCCCACACCAAGACACATCATCATCAAAATGCAAAAGGTTCAAGACAAAGAGATAATCTTAAAAGCATCAAGAGAAAGGCAGCTTGTTACCTACAAGGGAGTTCCCATTAGGCTGTCAGCTGATTTCTCAAAAGAAACTTTGCAGGCCAGAAGGGAGTGGCAAGAAATATTTAGAGTGATGAAAAGCAAGAACCAAGATTACTCTATCCTGCAAACCTGTCATTTAGAATCGATGGCCATATAAAGACTTTCCCAGACAAGAAAAAGTTAAAGGAGTTCATCACCACCAAACCGTTATTATATGAAATGTTGAAGGGTCTTTTTGAAGAAAAAGATAAAATATAGGAACAAAATGGCAATTGAATCTACAAACAAAATGAACAGGCAGAACAGAAACATTTTTATAGATACAGAGAACATTTTGTTGGTTGCCAGATGGGAGGGGGTTTTGGAGAAATGGGTGAAAAAATTGAAAGGATTAAGAAGTACAAATTCGTTGCTAGACTGACAAACCTTAAAGAGAAGGGGGTTGGGGGGTGGGAAGAAATAAACCAAGGAACTTATATGCATAACCAATGGACACAGACAACAGTGTGGGAAAAGGCGGGAGGGAGGTGGGAGTGGGGAGGAGGGGGTCAATGGGAGAAAAATGAGGAACATCTGTAATACATTCAACAATAAATATAAAAAAAGAAAAAATAAATTAAACAAATTAATTAAAGTGTTTATATAAAGTCTCTATTGTTTCTTTCTTTTTTTTTTTTTATCCTCACCTGAGGACATTTTTCCATTTTTTGTTCAGGTAGAGTGGGAGGGAGAGAGAGAAACATCGACGCGAAGGGACACATCGAGTGGTTGCCACCCGCGCGACCAACCAGGGCCGGGGACAAACTGCAACCAAGGTACGCGCCCTTAGCGGAAACCGAACCCGGGTCTCTCCAGACCGCCGGCCGACGCTCTAACCGCTGAGCCAAACCGGCCAGGGCTAGTCTCTGTTGTTTCTTAGAGTGGTTCATTTACTTTTATAATCTTTGATGCTTCTTTTAATAAGCATTTATAAAACATAATCAGTACTAGTTCCTTTAAATTCTGGTATGTCCCCATAAAATCTAGCATGTTAAGGTTTAACATTATTCTTAGCAGAGTTAAATAGATTCCAATTTGATGTTTTCTGTAACAGAGAAAGGCATACCAACATGGTACCTTAGAGCACCACTGAAGTTAGCTTATAAATAAACAGTGTAATGTGATAAATATTTAAATATGTATTATTTTTTCTGAGAAAAGAGTAAAGAAATATTTTCAAAATTTATTTTACTACCCATGCTCCTTTTAGAAAGAGCACAGAAAATTTCTCTGTATTTATAAGATTGAACTATTTCCTAATTTTTACTTAGTAAACTGAAGGGAATAGTGTACCACAAATCTATACTGAATATTCCACCAGGATAAGAATACAGTGACTTACACAATTCTCATTTCGGTACATTTTTTTGTTTTCCCAATTCACATTCTTTTAAGGTAATGTGAAACAAATGGTTACCCCTGTTCTGTAAGTATGTTAAACTTTTGTAAATAAATATTTTGTTTAACAAATACCAATATAGAAATTTTGTGCCAGGAACTATTCTAAGTACTTTGCAGATGTTTAGTCTTTTAATGCTCATAACTACCTTCTGAGGTAAATATTATTATTATCTTTATTCTAGAAATGTGGAAACAGAAGCACAGAAATGTTAAGTAACTTGCCCAAGATCACACAGCTATTAGGTAGCAGACCGAGGGTTTGAATTTAGGTAATTTGGCTTTTAACTTTATGTTTTGCCACTTTATATAAATCTACTCTTCAACATTTCTGGCCCTATAAAACATAAATATTTATTTCAGAGTTAATGAAAATGACAATAATTTTTTAAGACAATTTCTTTTTTAAAGAGAGTTTTAAAAATTGATTTAAAAAAAATTAATATTGTGTCTCAAAATCTTTAGGACTTAAGGTTCAAATAGGGTTGACACCCAGAGATGCTTAAGTTATTTACAAAGTCTTTGAAAAATATTTTTAGTCAAGTAAATGATGTCTACTGTCTTTTATTTGAAATTTTTTCATTGATTGTTTTGCTAGAATGTATAATTTTGAAGTTTATTAGTATTATTTTTCAAAGATAGCAGTGACAATAAGAAGCTTATAACTCTTCTCTTTATATATTTTAAAAATCTTTCCAACCTGCACTTTATATATTTATTTATTTTGTGGTTAGATAATTATATAATTTACAAAGTGATTCCCCCAACAATTCTAGTACTCACCTGGCACCATATATAATATTACAATATTATTGACTATATCCCTATTTTGTAACTACCAATTTGTATTTCTTAATCCCTTCACTTTTTTTCACCCAGTCCCTCAACCCTCCTCTCTTCTGGCAACCATCAGTTTTCTCTCTGTATCTATGAGTCTGTTTCAATTTTGTTTGTTCATTTATTTTGTTCTTTCAATTCCACATATAAGGGAAATCATATGGTATTTGTCTTTCTCTGACTTATTTCACTTAGAATAACACCCTCTAGATCCATCCATGTTGTTGCAAATGGTAAGATTTCATTCTTTTTTATGGCCAAGTAATATACCATTGTATGTACATACCACTTCATCTTTATTGAAGTTGATGGACATTTAGGTTGTTTCCTTATCTTGGTTATTGTAAATAATGCTGCAGTGAGTATAGGGGTGCATATATGTTTTCAAATTAGTGTTTTGGATTTTTTTGTGTATATATGCACCAGTGGAATTTCTAGGTCATAAGGCGGTTCTATTTTTTTTTTTTTTTGAGAAATCTCCGTTCTGATTTCTTTTTTTAAACTTATTTTTATTGTTGAATGTATTACAGATGTCCCCCCCTTTTCCCCTATTGACCCCCTCCTCCTTGCTCCCACCCCCTCCTACCTTTCCCCACACTGTTGTCTGTGTCCATTGGTTATGCATATATGCATTTAAGTTCTTTGGTTTATTTCTTCCCACGCTCCAACCCCCTTCCCTTTGAGGTTTGTCAGTCTAACAACCAATTTGTACTTCTTAACCCCTTCAGCTTTTTCACCCATTTGTTCTGTTTGTTCATTTCATTTGTAGATTCAATTGTCAATAGATATGTATTCATTGCTATTTTGTTTGTTCATGTTTTTATCTTTTTCTTCAAGAAGACCCTTCGACATTTCATATAATAATGGTTTGGTGGTGATGAACTCCTTTAGCTTTTCCTTATCTGGGAAAGTCTTTATATGGCCATCGATTCTAAATGACAGGTTTGTAGGATAGAGTAATCTTGGTTGTAGGTTCTTGCTTTTCATCACTCTGAATATTTCTTGCCACTCCCTTCTGGCCTGCAAAGTTTCTTTTGAGAAATCAGCTGACAGTCTTATGGGAACTCCCTGTAGGTTACTAACTACTTTTCTCATGCTGCTTTTAGGATTCTCTCTTTGTATTTAACTTTTTGCATTTTGATGATGATGTGTCTTGGTGTGGGCCTCTTGAGGTTCATCTTGTTTGGGACTCTCTGTGTTATCTGGACTTGTAGAGTTGGCCCTCGTTTATCACAGTCAATCAGTTCCAGACTCTACTGCAATAAATGAATTTCTGCAAAGTAGGATTTTTTATATATACACAGTGGTACCTAGCCACTTTGTGCTTTGACTTTTGAGGCTATACTATACTATATTAAAGAAAATGCGATAGAATGAAGCTGCGAAAGTTGAAGCACGAAGTGGTGAGGGACAACTGTATGTCTTTTTCCTTCACCAAGATAGGGAAGTTTTCTACCATTATTGTTTCAAATAGGTTTTTGATTTCTTGTTCTCTCTCTTCTCCTTCTGGCACCCCCAACATGTGAATGTTGGCACGCTTGAAGTTGTCCCAGAGGCTCCTTACACTATCCTCATTCTTTTGGGTTTTTTTTTCTTTTTTTCTTTTCTGATTGGGTGTTTTTTGCTTCCTTATATTCCAGTTTGATGGTTTGCTTCTTGGCTGTACCTACTCTACTATTGAATCTGTGTAAATTATTCTTTATTTCAGTTAGTGCCTCCTTCATTTCTGACTGTGGATCCATCATTTCTGACTGGTCCTTTTTTATGCTCTTGAGGCCCTCACTAAGTTCACTGAAGTTCTCACTAAGTTCATTGAGCATCCTTATAAGCAGTATTTTGAACTTAGCATCTGTTAGGTTGCTTATCTCCATTTTGCTTACTTCTTTTTTTGGAGTTTTGTTCTGTTCTTTCATTTGGGACTTGTTTCTTTGTCTCCTCATTTTGGCTGCCTCCCTGTGTTTGTTTCTGTGTATTAGGTAGAGTTGCTATGGCTCCTGTGCTTCCTAGGGTGGCCTGTTGTAGTAGGTGTCCTGTAGGGTTCACTGGCATAGCCTCCCTGATCTCCCGCTGGGCCCTCGAGGTGCACTCCTAGTGTGGACTTTACACCCTTCTGTTGTAATTGAGTCTTGATTGCTGTTGGCACATCAATGAGAGGGATTTACTCAGCTGATCAGCTGCAATGATGGCTGTGCCCACTATTCACTGACCTCTGACTACCTTGGAGGATCAGCTGTGCGAGGGCCCACCACACTGAGCAAGACTTACTTCAGCAAGGCTCTGGTACCCATCTAGTTCATTTCTTGAGCATGTCACTTGTGGAGGTGGTCGGGTGGTGGTGATTCACAGTGTTCTGAAGCTGTCCACTGGGTGTGCTGGCTCTGGGGCAAGGTCAGCTACGGCCTGTGTTCTACTCAGGGCCACCAGGCATAAGCTACAAAGTTATCTGCAGATTGCTGCTTTTTGTGCTGGGCTTGGAGCTACCCAGGAAAAGTCAAGCTGTGAACCAAGACTGGCTGCTTCTAGTGTCAGGCCTGGGGCTACTTAACAAGAAGTATGGGGCTCACTGAGACCAGATGCTGCTTGTTTGAAAGAATTTAGGAAAACCTGAAGTAGGATCCACGAGAGGCCAATCCTATGGTAAAGCAACTGGCAACAGCTTGGGTGGGTCTGAAAGTTGGGTGGGGCAGGGCCTCAGAGAATCACCAGGGTGGGCAAATGTGTGAGCCAGGTTGCTGGAGTCCTAGATATGGCAGCTGTTTGCGGACTTGTGGTGGAAGGGCTCACCAAAGGAACAAAGGCCTTTGACAGCAGGTCTGTCCAGGAGAAAGCTGCCTCTCCAGCCCTTGCCCTAATACCAAACAACTCAGTTCATCCCCATATGTCTCTGGTGTCTTTCAAGCTGCCTCCTCTTTGCTGGAGCCTGGAGGGAGCAAGTCTGAGCGAGTCCATGCGCGGGCCCTTTAAGAGGAGCTGCCTGGGGCTCCAGAAGCCTCAGCCTCCCTCTGCCTCAGTTCCCGCTGGTTTTTCCAGCCAGAAGTCATGGGGACTTCTCTTCCTGGCACTGGAACCCTGAGCTGGGCGCCTGGTGTGAGACAGAGACTCCTCACTCCTCAGAGAGGACCTTCCCAGCCAAGGTACCCTCCTCATTTTTATCCACCACATGTGGGTGTGGGACCAGCCAGTCTGCGCCTCCGTCCCTCCTCCGTCCCTCCTACCAGTTTCAATGTGGCTTCTTCTTTAATTCCGTAGTTGTAGGACTTCTTGATGCTTGATTTTAGGCATTTTTGAATAATGGTTGTTCTGTAGTTTAGTTGTAACTTTGATGTGGTTGTGGGAGGACCCGATACTGCGTTTACCTACGCTGCCATCTTGACGGGAATTCACCTCCATACTGCTTTCTATAGTGGTTGCAACAATTTGCAATCCAAGCAATAGTGCACAGGGGTTCCCTTTTGTTTTTGACATCCTCACCCACACTTGTTTATTAATTTGTTGAGGCTAGCCATTCTGAGAGGTGAGGTAACATCTAATTGTGGTTTTAATTTGCATTTCTCTGGTTAGTGATGTTGAACATTTTCTCATATTTCTCTTAGCCATCTGTATACTTTCTTTGGAGAAATATTTATTCAGATTCTCTGCCCATTTTTTAATTAGATTGTTTTCTTGGTGTTGAGGTGTATCAGTCCTTTATAAATTTTGAATATTAACTTCTTATTGGATATATTATTGGCAAATATCTTCATTCAGTAGGTTGTCTTGTTTTTTGATGGGGTTTCTCCTGTTTATTTCTCCTAGTTTATAACACATTTATCACATATGCAAGGCCTTTATTACAAAGAGTAATTTTATAAATAAGGGTTTGTATCTGTGAAATAGCTGATATAATATTATTTGTCATATAGAATTTTTGTTTGCTAGATTATCAAAAAATCAATAAGGATGAATAAAACTCTATTAAAGCAAATGTCTTTGAATAGCAAAACTTGATTAACTGGTATTCTACAACCAGTTTATGGTTAGATCCCTAGAAATTTTGTTGCATTACACTTCCATGAAAAAGAGACAAATAAAAGAACAAAATAAAGTGATAACATAGGTTTAGTTAAACACAGATTTTATGTCTTAATATCAGTATAGTTACATTTAAATGCTTAAATTACCTGCATCTAACTTTGTAGTATAATACAAGGAAACTTCATGTTTATAATGATGAATTTTGGCAAGATATTCTGAAACAATAAAGTACTAATTGGTTTTACTGTACTGGATTTATTAAATTAGAAAAATACATCATGTATTCTAGGAAAAATACAAGAAAACGGTTTTTCCTAATAATCAGCTAACCTGAAAAGTAAATCAACCAATATATTAAATAGAACTCCATAGAATCAGAGCTGGAAGCAGGGATTCTTTTGCAAGTGATTTCAGAGAGCGCTCCAAGATTAAATTTTCTAATGAGCGAGGTAACACAAGTTAGGACAGACGAAGAAGTGAGGCAAGTGTGACTTCAGCTGAATCCAGTCTTAGCTTGATCCTACAGGGAACACTGGGTGCAAATGGCACCACAGTTGTCTTAAGCTTTTGTGCTGGTGAATAAGTTACCCATTGGCTAAGGACCACCTGTTGGGTGGGAGATGTATAACCTCAGGATCATTGGGGTGGTATTTCCCATAACCTGAGGGCAGTCCTCAGTAGAAGAGGGTAGCTCAACAACGAATGAAGGAATGTCCATGTCTGATAGAAGGGTCTAGGTGGAGGACCAGTAATGTTCATTACAACCTGTATAATCTATTCAAAGAACATTCTAAGAAATAAATGTTTGAGGGCAATGAGTGTTATTTCATGGCATTTAAACTATGTTTTCATTATGAATATATTATAGAAGAGAGAGTACTATGTATTGGGAATCAAGAGATTCCTGTTTTCTTGAATGACCCTCAAGCTTCCTGGGTCTAACTATTATCTGCAAAATTCATAACACAGGTTTTCTTCTTTTGTTTTTTAAAATCCTCACCCAAAGATATATTTATTGATTTTTAGAGACAGAGGAAGAGAGAGAGAGAAAGAGAGAGAAACATTAATGTGAACGAGAAACATCGATTGGTTGCCTCTCGTATGCACCCAAATTGGGGTTTGAATCCGCAACCTAGGCATGTGCCCTGACCAAGAATCAAACCCACGATTTTTTTGGTGTACGGGATTAGGTTCCAACCAACCGAGCTGCCTGGCCAGGGCCATGATACAGTTTTTAAGTTTTCTGTCAGCTTCAAAATCATTTTCTATTATTATGCACAGATTCCTACTCATAAAAATGATATATTTTCATTTGTGGGCTATGCTTTATTTAATACAGTTATAGAAACTATAGTTTCCAAGCTCTTCTCATTCATTTAAAAAATATTTTTATGTGCCAGACAGAGTTCTAGGTGTTGAGAATATAGAACAGGACAGAGACTGTAATATTAAGGAGTTTACATTTTTTTTCTACAATGCAAAATTTTAAGACATGTTATTTGAAATATATGAAAGGGAAGACATTTTTCTTTTAGAAAAATAGTTAATTTAAATCTATATTAAAGCGTCCTCACAGTGAAAAGTTAAAAGAGAATGTGATAATGTTATCCTTTTCTCTAGCACTGAAAATGACATAGCATGCTCTTTTTTTTTTTTTAAACGAGGATCCATGAAAACAAAAATGAATAAACTCTCTAGAAAGATGTGTGTGTTTGTTTTGCATTGTTTACTTAGTAAAAAGTCTTGTTAGTGAAAATCGCTGAGGAAACCAGTCATTTGGGCTTAGTCTCTGAGATCTTCTGAGGGGAACTCAGCAAATTATGCCAGAAAGAGTCTGAACAATGTTAAATGTATTTTCAGGTGGCATAACAAATATAGCAGACTAAGCAAAAGAATTCTGAAAAGCAGCAGTAAGAGGAAAAATGAGAGAAATAATAGATCAAAGTGAAACTATTAATCTGTAGTAAGCAATCTAATAAAACTAGGTTTTACCTTACAAAGGAGTCTCTATAAGACACAGATGAGTGAAATCACAAAGATGCTGAAAGAGATGCCAGGTAATTCAGATGGTAGCAGTCACAAAGGCATGGGGTTTAAACAGGTAAAAGAAGAAACCAACTGAGATATGAACCTTATAACTTTATTAAAACTTACTGTTTTACCAGTAAGGAGGGATTAACTGAAAAAGTAGACTTGAATATACACTACTTGTAGTGTTATTTGTATCATATTTAACTTACCTATTTAATAAACTTAGTAATAACTTATTTATATTCAATGTATTGAGTTTTCTCTATTATTTGAAAGTTCTCATCATGAAATCTTGCCAATACTATTAAAGCAGAAATCCCTGAATCTGAAGAGCCTCAGTAGTCATGACACTGTTGTTGGGTGGAGGGTGGGGAGGGCACCATTATAATAGACATTACCTATTGTTTTGTCTCTCTCTTTAGAGAAGAAAAGGCAGTCTATCATTATATAATATATCGTTATGCAGGTTGGTTGACTTAAACCAGCCCTATTTGGAAGTGGCCTACTTCGTAAATGTGCTTACCAAACTAATACCTGTCTTTCATGTCAAATTATTTTTTAAAATAAAAGTTAAGTGTTTGTACTTTTTTCCATAGGAATTTTATACATTTTCTGTACACAAAGAAATTAGGTAAAGAAGAGGACTGGTGGCTTAAATCATTAGTCCATCATGCTTTTCCCCCAAGATACTAAAATATACCTAGTATGACATTGCTTTATGCAAGAAACTGCAATTAAGACAATAAATACATGAAGGTCTAGAATCTTTGTTGTGAAGTAATATAATTTTGAATAAAATGGTATTGATTTAGAAGATAGCTAGGATGTTTCTGAGTAGGAAAGTGAAGTGGAGGCAAAATTTCCATATTATTTATTTTGGCTGATAGTTTGCATTCTTGAGGAATTTTCAGAGTTTGGAGACATGGAATCGGGCATTATTTGCATAGTCTATTTAAGACTACATAATGCCTGAGGATAATTTTACTGTTATGTGTGTCTATGTGAGAACCATCTTCTGGCCTCATTTCCATATGAAAGAAAATTAGGGACAAATCCACAAGCATCAAGATCTATTCAATGTACCCCATGGGATTATCGTGCTGTTTTGTGTCGCTCAAGGTGAGGAAGCCATAAATAGGAACCAGGTTAGCACTGGCACAGACTAGAAAGAAAATAGGTAGATTTTTCTGGGAAGTTTTTATCGGCAGTATCACTGCAACTCACTAGGCTACACCCTACCAATGGTTTATCTTGTGGAATCCACGCGCTTGTCAGCAGGGCATTATTTGTACACTCAGGAGGAAGTTTATTGTGAACACCTGTTCTATGATTTCTCAAAGGAACTGGATCTGCAAATCAGCAGTGGAGACCTCCTTAGCAAACTGCAATCCTTATTTACTCATAAATTGTCTCCAGTCTGGAAAGGGGTGAAAGAGAAAATTGTATGTCTGTGCCATTACTTTCACTAAACCTTTGTCAAAATCTAATACACAAAAGTTTTCATAGTTCTAAAATGGAATATTTTAAAATTTGCAATATTAAATATGCATAAAGTTATTCATAATTAAATACAGTTTGGGAATTACAAGCACTTACAAGTATATAATCATCAAGCTTTCATCTACAAAGAACTTATATACTAGATGCCAGTTTTGGACATGATCCAGTCTCGATAGTATGCCACTTGAGTGTAGACACCAGGCTTGTTTGGAAGAGCACATTCATCTCCCCAGCTTACTATACCAACAAGGAACCAAATGCCGTTATGATCTGCATGAACCAGAGGTCCACCAGAGTCACCCTAGAAAGAAAAAGAATATATACAATTATATAATTTAAGGATGAGTACTGCTTATTTCAATATTAAACTGATTCTAATCTTAAATATTTCTGTGTTCTGTAATCATTTATTTAAATCAAATATATCAGTCTATGTCTTTGGATATAAAATACAAGAAGGGAAAACAAGTGTGATCAATTTTATCTCAGTTATTACCTAAAAGAGATATTGAAGATATTGTTGCTTATACAATCATCAGTATGCTGAGGAGTTCTCTGATTATCTCCCAAAACTCTCCTATTTTTAGGCAGATGCTAGGGAAAAGGAAGGTTTTTATTTACTCACCACCAGCACTAGGCTATTGCTTTTCTATTTCTGTGTAAACATCCCTCCAATTTTCAGAATTGTTTAATTTGGCTAAATTACCCTCTATACTCCTTATGGTTTTATCTACTGATATTTAGGTAGTTTTCCCAGAATGATCGACACATTTGCATTTGGATTT
The DNA here is from genome assembly GCF_014108415.1 of Molossus molossus. Classification (NCBI taxonomy): domain Eukaryota; kingdom Metazoa; phylum Chordata; class Mammalia; order Chiroptera; family Molossidae; genus Molossus; species Molossus molossus. Next base: position 49,102,783 of record NW_023425344.1, read on the forward strand.
TCCTTTGCTCTAATCCTTCACATCATCCTGGAAAATTTCAACATCTCTTGGATGAAACCACGGTCTCTTGGTTTCCTTAATTCTGATCATCTAAAGATACTTATTAAACATTTCCATGTCACTTCTGGACAGGGGTGGAAAGGGGGAAAGGGTAAAATTTTCATCACCTGGAACTGCTCTACTTTTGAAATACCATTTTTCAGCATTATGATTGCATGTACCTGCCCCTTCACTGTTCTCATTCCACTACTTTTCACGCTACATCTGCTCTTCAACACCATTACAAATGCTAATTCTTTTTTTTTTTAATCCTCACCTGAGGACATTTTTCCATTTTTTGTTCAGATAGAGTGGGAGGGAGAGAGAGAGAGAGAGAAACATCAACGTGAAAAGGACACATCAAGTGGCTGTCACCCGCACAACCCAATCAGGGCTGGGGACAAACTGCAATGGAGGTACGTGCCCTTAGCGGGAACTGAACCCGGGTCTCTCCGGACCACAGGCCAACGCTCTAACCACTGAGCCAAACCGGCCAGGGCAACAATGCTGATTCTTTACTGGCAGACCACCAATCAAGATGTCCAGCTCTGATACACTAGTAGAATCCAGGCCATTTGCTGATATCTTATATAGTTACTAAGAATGTAAGAGTAACAGCACATGAGCAAATAAATTACCCAGCATATCTGATCTAAGATAGACTAAAACTGACTATTCATATTTTTACCAATCTGTCATTTGCTATAATTTTCAGAGGCAATATATTAAAAATACTTGTGTTTATTATGAAGTATAATTAAATAAATGTTCCCTAGAGAATCTGTAAATCCTAGTTAAGTTTACACTAGCTTGCTGCTTTTTTTATCCTCTCCCGAGGACATTTTTTGTTCAGAAAGAGCGGGAGGGAGAGAGAGGAAGAGAGAGAGAGAGAGAAACATCGAAATGAAGGGACACATCGAGTGGCTGCCACCCGCACGACCAACCAGGGCTGGGGACAAACTGTAACCGAGATACGTGCCCTTAGCGGGAACCGAACCCGGGTCTCTCTGTACCGCAGGCCTACGCTCCAACCGCTGAGCCAAACCGGCCAGGGCTACACTAGCTTCTTAAGGGCCAATCACAGATACCTATGAGCCTAGGGCAAGACACATAGAGGTGTTCAGTAAATGTATTAGTAAATGAATAAAGGGACTTAAAATAACTGAGTTCAGCTATCAAGCCAGGAAAAAGAATGAATCTCATGTTTACAAGTGATATGAAATAATAAAATTCTAATATAAGCAAGTTGAAATCCCCCTATTCACACTGAAATTATTATTAAAATGGAAATTAAAAGAATAAAAAAAAAGAATGCCAATTCTTGACTCCTTCCTTTTCTCCATTTTTTTTTCATGTGACTATATTCCACAATTTACCCATTCCAGTTTTTTTCAGCAGATTCTCAGTTTCTTACCTTCCCATCACAACCAGGGCCAAACAATACACTGTGAATGAAAACTGCAATACAAATGTACATCCTCGAACCAGGACCTCACCTCAGTATTTATGTGTCCCTAGCCACATTCCCTTTTCATTTTTTAAGAGCAGCCAATTCAAACATTTTTCATTTCACATATTAAAAAATCATTATTTATTTTTTAATTATGAAAAATATACCTAACATAAAAGTTACCATTCTAACCATATTTAAGTATATAGTTCTATGGCATTAAGTACATTGATATTGTTGTGTGGTCATTGTCACCATCCATCTCCAGAGCTTTCTTCACCTTGAGAAATTAAAATTCTATGCCCGTTGACCTGTATAACTCTCCACTGTTCCCTTTCCCCAGCTCCTGGCAACTACCGTTCTACTTTCTGTCTCTATGAATTTGACTACTTCAAGTACCTCATATGAATGAAGGAACACAGTATTTATCCTTTTGTGACTGGCTTATTTCACTTAGCATAATGTCTTCAAGCTTCATTCATGTTGTAACACTTTCCTTCTTTTTAATGTTAAATAACATTCCATTATATGTATGTAAACCATGGTATTTTTTGCATGGTGTGTGTGTGTATGTGTAAACATACAATGTTTTGTTGACACTTTTCTGCATCAGTGGACATTTGGATTGCTCCCATCTTTTGGTTATTGTGAATGTTTCTGCGAACATGGATGTACAAGTATCTATTTGTGTCCCTGCTTTTAATTCTTTTGGGTATATACTCAGAAATGAAATATTTGGATTGTATGATAATCTATTTTTAATGTTTTTGAGAAACCACCATGTTGTTTTCCACAGAGGTTGTGGCATTTTACATTCCTACCAGCAGTGCACAAGGTTCATTTCACAATTTTTAAAAATTTAGTTCCCTGACTCTGAATCTAATGTCTTAGTCAAATTCATAGAGTAAGTGGAGTCACAGGTAGGAATCTTTCCATGTCTAGTCTTTGTCCCTTTTGACTTCCCAGATCACCTACATCAGCCCACATCTGTATCTAATCTCTTTAGAGTAATAGATGTATTTAATTCTTTCCAAGACTAATCTCCCTATCTTGTTCTATAAATAATCTTTTCTTGTTTTTTTTTGTCTTGCCTTCCTGAAATATGACAATCTTTTTTGGATCTTAAGACCCCCTCGATTGCCCTAATTGTCTCCCTTTTATAGCTAAGCAATTTAAAGTAGTTATATTTAAGTTTCCATATTCTCATCTCACTCTTAATTTAATTCTAAATGGCTTTTATTCCCACCAATGCACCTTCCCAAACTTTACTGATAAACAATTGTTGAATTTGATGGGTTCTTTCCAGAATTTACCTCATTTGACTTTTCTATGGCATGTGTCACTATAAACTATTCTCCTTTTTCTGGTTCCTAGACTCCTGTAACATCAATTTCTTCTTGTTTTTCTGATCTTTATTTTCTTTTAGTGTCAGCCCATTAAAAGCAAGTATAACTGAATTCTATTACTTAGGTGTTTCTTATTTTGCACACTTTACCTGATCAATTGAATTTATGCTCACAAATTTAACTACCTCCCAGATGACAATGACTTTTCCATATGTATCTCCAGCCAGAAGTCTTTCCTGAGCTCAAGGTTTTTATTTTCATTGGTATACTGGACATATGTACCTGGATATTCCAAAGGCACCTTAAATTTAGTGCACTCCAAACTGAACGTTCACCCTCCTCAAACCTGTTCTTTCTCCTGTACACCTCTCCAGTTGCTTAGGGAGAAATATGGAAGTCAGCATTATATTGCTCCTTTTCTTTCTTCCTCACCTATAATCCATCCCACCATCTTGTCTACTCAACTGTTACTGTCACATTGGCTCTCCATTTCTACTGTGTCTTAGTTGAAGCCCTCACTACCTTTCTCAGACAAAATATTTGAATAGATCACACTATCTCTAGCTCACTGATATTCAGTCTGTCTTCCACTCTGCATATATTGAATTTGGCAAGTGGACAATCATTAGTAATCTTTTTTTAAAAAGTAAAACCTGTATGTATTCTCATTGTTAAAAGTCAGTCAATACAGATAATAATTTAATGACTACAAGCCTATAGGATAGGTACTATTGTACAGTCAAGGGATAGCTACTCAAGACAACTAAGTACAGCTATCATGGCTAGTATGTGGTTGTAACAAGAGTAATAGCCCTTGATATTTTTTCTTAAGCAAAATATTATAATCAATAGTCATATTAGGTACAGCAAATATTTATTGATAACATCTAATTGATAACATCTCAGTAATATCAAATAGCCTAAGAGAGACTATTAGAAGCTATAGTATTTTGTTTGTTTAAGTTGGATTTTTTTTGCAATTTTTTATTAATTTATTTTTGTTACAGGTGTTTCTCCCTTTTTCCCCATTGACACCCTCCTCCCATCATCAGTAATCTTGACTAGAGTACTGTCAATGGACTGGTAGGGCAAAAGTCTGCAAGCAGCTGGTCAGAAAGTGAGTAAACTGAGAATGTGGAAGAATGATGCTAAAATGTTCTTTAGAAATTTGACCAAGAAGGGGAAAAGAAAGATTGAGTAGGATATATCGACGGAGAAACCTAATAATGTGTGCAAAATCTGTGGAAGAGTTCACTAGGGTGGGGCAGTTTGATGGAAGAACTTTCAAACTAATAAAAAGTTCAAATATCTGTGTAGATAGAGAGTGGATTAAGAACACAGGTAAGGAATGAGCTTCAAACAGTAGAAGAAACTTGTTTATTGTAAGCCTAGAAGGTGAAGATAAGTGCAAATATACATCTATCAGGTAAAAAAAGATATTAAAGGAGTTCTCATGTGATTGCTTTCCTTTTTTTTTCTTTCTAGTTAGTAGGAGGAAATGTCATAAATTAAAGAATATAAGGGCATGAATATAAGATACATTCAAACAATGTAATGACATTTTGACATAGCACTAAGAAATATGCATTAAAGAATTCTACAGTGTGTTAAAGATCCAGCTGTGATTATATGGCACCAATTTACAAGGCTACAAAATTTTTTCTAGCTGTGCTAAGTAGCCCACATATAAAAGCAAATAAAGTAGATAGACAGCCCAGTGGTTAGAGATTATTAGGATGGGGTGGAGGAAGTAGAATATGGGGACGCCACTGAGGATGGTGTCAAGGGAATGGTTAAAATAATAAAACATGGATTCTAGAATGCGTAAAGTTAGAAGAGAGTCATGGGGCTGAGAGTGCTGAACCGAGAGAAAACGGAGAGAAACAGAGATTTAAGCTTGTCATGACTTGGAAGAATAGGTTTAGTGGGATAGTAGGAAAGCTGGTAATCTGTAATTAGAGATGATAATTATGTATTGCAAATACTTGTTTGCATGTCTTCTCACTCCTAGAGGTCAGGAATAAAGCTCTATTCACTTTTAACTTTCCTGAGCCTAGCACATGGTCTGGTATATAGTTAGTAGTCAATAAAGCATCGTTACACGAAAGAATGAGTTAATGAAATAAGGGTCTTCCTGGATTTATCACTGACGCTGCCTGCCTAAAGAACTAGCACTTTTGTTAGCTCTATGACTATTGCTTATAAATAGCATCAGGAGGTTTGAATCATATAGAGCATAAGAAAAGGCAGCTTAATGTAGCATTCAGAGTATAGGTTGTAGATCCCAATTTCCTGGGTTTAAATCTCAGTTCTGCCACTTACTGCCTGTGTGAGTTTAGACAAGTTACTTGCTCTCTTTGTCATAGTTTCTATCTGAGAAGTAAGGTTTATAATAGTATAAACATACATAACAGAACTGTCATAACTTGAATAAATTAATATTTGTAAAAATCTTAAGACAGTGGCTGGCACACCCCAAATTAAGAAAGTTCCATGATTTGGTTTTGGACTCACTTGCTTCTCAGTAAAAGAAGACAATTGAACTAAAGTCACCAATATATTCCATGTCATCTCTTTATTGTTATTCTAAGTTGAGTCTCTTCCCCATTCCCACTCAGCTTCTCATAATAGTAAAGGCGGTTTAGTACTTTAGTACTTTAATGGGACCTATCAGAAATCAATATCCTTTTAATTAACTACTCTGGCTATAAAACATACTTAAGCTTTTAATAATTGTCAATCTTCTGGGAAAATTGAACTGGTTAATTGCAAATTAAAAACGACAAGAAAAAATCTTGACAATAGAATAGGCAGATTTACCTGGCAGGCATCCACTTTTCCCTTCAGAAACCCAGCACACAGCATTCCAGGTGTGATCACACCACTATATATCTCTTCCTTGTTGCAGGTCTTATTATCTATAATCTTCACTACTGCTTTTTGGAGTATATTAGGAATTGTTCCTAAAGGAAGAAGAGATTATATAATTTTTGCTAAAGTCAATATTAGTTTCTCTGGCTAAGTTATTAGTATCTAACACTATATACAATTTTCAAATAAATGTAAAACATACATTTTAATTAATTTTTTGTTTGTCCCCTTTCTTAGTAAGAAAGACGTAATGTTAAGAACACAGCAAGCTATTGTTAAAATGATTATATTTTGAAATAGCGTGTCCATCATATATGATGGGATTTTTTTTTCCTTTTGAATTGTTTTGGAATTTTATATGTATTATATGTATGCCTTATAAAACAAAATAAAAAATTCATATTTCAGAAACACACTTTTGATAATCTTTTTTAGATTTTCTGCTATTACTATAATTATGAATCTTAGAATTAATTTTAGGTTCATTTGCTTCTGCTTTCAAATGCATTTATGAATATAACTAGCCACAAAATATTTACATTACTAGGGTTATCAGGATGCACATGTTTAAATGGTCTTTGCCTAGCTTGGCTGGTGTGGCTCAGTGATTGTGCATCGACCCATGTACCAAGAGGTTGCCAGTTTGATTCCTGGTCAGGGCACATGCCCAAGTTGTGGGCCTGAACCCCAGTCGGGGACATGCAGGAGGCAGCCAATTGATGTTCTTTTTCATTGATGTTTCTATCTCTCTCCCTCTTCCTTCTTCTCTCTCTAAAATCAATAAAGAAAAAAAAATTAAAAAATAAATAAATAAAAGGTCTTTGCTTAGTTGTTGCCTTATCACAGAGGGCTACTTATTTCACCCCATCAAAAATGCCCAATCCTCTGTAGTCCTTACTTTTTCTATGATACTTACCTGCACAAAACATGCTGCATAATCTACTTATTAATTATTTTTCATGATTATTATCTATTTTTCTTTGCTTTATGAGGGCAAGAATATTTGTTTATTTTATTTATTAATATATCCAAACCACCTAGGACAGTACTTGAAACAAAGCTGATAATCAATATAAATGTTTATTGAATAAAGGCAATGGAGGAAAATGAATTACTTATTCAAGTAATATATTTGTAAATATATATGTAAATATATGTGTAAATAAATGCTATTGTTAAGGGAAATTATGGTAAATAGCTCTATGAAATTGTAGTTTTTATATGAATGTTGTTGAGGATAATTTTCAATTTATTGCACTTTATCCTTTTTAAAATGATCCAGAGAAAGTATTTCTCAGGTATATTTGTGATTCTGGGTATTGCTTTTTCTTTCTTTCTTTTATAAAAATATGTTTTTTATTGATTTTAGAGAGAGAGGAAGGAAGAGGAAGAGAGAAAAACATACATGGGAGAGAGAAACTCCATTAGCTCCCATATGCCCTCTACCAGGTATCGGGTTGGGAACCTGGGCATGTGCCCTGACCAGGTATTAACTGATGACCTCTTGCTGCATGGGGCAATGCTCAGTCACCTGAGCCACACTGGCCAGGGCCTGGGTATTGTTTTTGAATTTCTAAAACTCAAGGCATGTAATGGAGGAAGGTAAGGAACTTACCATCAGACTTTGATGTTCCCCATCCAGTAACCACCACATCCGAACCAGGTGAGACTGTATAATTAGCTTCTGGAAGACATACTCTTCGAATGTCACTTGTGTATAATATTGGTGAAGACAGATTCACAACAGCAATGTCATGTTCATGTGCAGGGTAATGGTAGTCTTCATGAATTATAATATTCTTGATTTTTTTCTGTGTTTGTGGATCATTTAAAAGAAGCCCAAAACTAACATTCCATCCTCTGGGATTATTGTCCCTAAAGAAAATAGATTTATTTATTAAAAGTTGGAGATGTAGGAGTTAATATCTTATGCATTTTTTTTATTAATTAATTTTTGTTACAGATGTTTCTCCTTTTCCCCCCACTGATTCCCCCCTCCCCCTCCCTCCCTGCCCTGTCCCCAGTTTGTTGTCCATATTCATTGTTCATGCATACATGCATATAAATTCTGTGGTTTATCTCTCCACCACCACCCCCTTTTTTGGGGGATTGTCAGTCTGTATCCCACTTCCGCGTCATTGGGACTACCCCATTCCTGAGACTGTTATGTTCATTATATTCCACAAATAAGTGAGATCATATGAAACTTGTCTTTCTCTGTTTGGCTTGTTTCACTTAGGATGATACCTTCCAGGTTCCTCCATGTCGTCTCAAAAGATAAGAGATCTTTCTTTCTTACAACTGCATAGTACTCCATTGTGTATATGTACCACTGCTTTTTTATCCATTCGTCTACTGATGAACACTTGGGCTGTTTCCAGATCTTAGCTATTGTAAATAGTGCTGCTACAAACATGGGGGTACATATATTCTTTCTGATTGGTGTTTCAGGCTTCTTAGGGTATATTCCTAGAAGTGGGATCACTGGGTCAAATGGAAGTTCAATTTTTAATTTTTTGACGTAACACTATATTGTTTTCCATAGTGGTTGCACCAGTCTGCATTCCCACCAGCAGTGTACTAGAGTCCCCTTTTCTCCACACCCTCGCCAGCACTTGTTGTTTGATGATTTGTTGATGGCAGCCATTCTGACAGGTGTGAGGTGATACCTCATTGTTGTTTTGATTTGCATCTCTTTGATGATTAGTGATGATGAGCATTTCTTCATAAGTCTCTTATGCTTTTAAAAACAATTAGATATGTTTTGAATTTCTATAGTGCATGTAAGCATACAAAAGTGAAGCTATATAAAAACTTAAAAATAATAACATGAATAGAATTTAAATAACTCTGTAAGCTATATTTTCAAAGATAATCCATGGAAACTACATTTTCTTCTTATTTTATTCAGAAAAGACCCAGGTGATTTAGAAAGATCACTATGATAACACAAGATAAAAAGATTAAATATAAAGTGGGAAAGCATATGGGACAGAGTAAACATAGAAATTAAGGAACTATCTAAATACACTTATATAATCACTAAAAATATAAATAGGAAGATATTTCTTACTTTTGCTATTTGTTAAGAGTTTGTATATTATGCACTGAAAAATAGTACTCTGGAACATTTTCAAACTCTCAAGTTTGAGAGGGATTTTTGTTTAAAAATAAAACCAACAAATGCTATATAAAACCAATAGAAATTATTGAAATGAACCATCAAACAAAAGAAAGGAAAAGAAAGGGCAAACTTTTGGTGTTATAATATATCCTTTAAAGAAATAATTATTTAAAATAGGGCTATAATATATATGGGAGGCTACAGGATGAATTCAAATACTTATGATTAAATAAGACCAAATGTAATAATGATGAGGAATAGAAGACCTGTGTTTAATTTGGGATTTAGAGTTTCTTTATAAAATTAAATTAAGTGAATCTAGCATAGTGATTTGCAGCTGAGGGCTATTTTATCTTCCAGGACCCATTTGGTAATATCTGGAGACATTTTTCAATGCTGTGGGAATACTATTGGCATTTGATATGTTCATGGCAGGAATTCTGCCAAATATATTCTTTAAAATTTTTTTTTTCTTTATTGATTTTAGAGATAGAGGAAGGGAGAGGGAGAGAGAGATAGAAACATCGATGAGAGAGAACATGGATTGGCTGCCTCCTGCATGTCCCCCACTGGGGATTGGGCCCACAACCTGGGCATGTGCCCTGTCTGGAAATCAAACCGGCGACCTCTTGGTGCATGGGTTGACGCTCAACCACTGAGTCATACTGCTTGGGCTGCTAAATATCTTTTAATGAATAGAAGAGCCCCCCCCACCCCCCGCCACAACAAAGCATTATTTTATTTAAAATGTTAATAATGCCACTGCTGAAAAATCTGCGTTAACCTGAATATATCTATTTTTAAAAAACTTGATCATTCATTGAGTCATTTTAAGGCTATACTCCATAATATTGAACAGTTGAAGGTGTAGTTGTGTGGTCATATTCTTGAAAGATATGTATCAAACTTTTAGGTACTTGAATGCCTTTATGTAGCCCAGAGCTTACTTTATGAAACAGTGAGCAGCAGTGACAAGCCAGTTGTTACTAATCAGAGTGGCTCCACATCGGTGGACATTGTTCTGTTGAAGGCTAGCTTGCCAGGGCCATTCCCCTTTCTCTGCATCTGTGCCCCCTGCTATCTTGTTGCCAGAGAAAGTTATCGTACGATGTCCACAACCTGCTCAAAATAGAGTTCATTAGCAAATTATGATATTCATATTGCTTATGCATGCATTGCTACAGTAAACAAATTCCCCACAATATATTTCACTGTTAACTATTAATTGAGGAAAAACTCAGACAATCTTGGAGAAGTGAGGACTAACTTACTACTAACTTGAGATTTCCTGAGCATTCAAAATAAATTGACATTTTCCTCCCCCATCCTCATCACTCACATGCACTCTTTCTGGATCTGTGTGACCTTGCCTATTGGAAGAGGTAGGTGAAATTAAATGTTTGAATTTGGAAGATAATAACTGTATAACCAGTTACATTGCTGCATAGGGAGATGTGTGCTTTTTAATTTTATGAGCAGTTGTTTAGAGTAATGATTGCTATGAAACATTCATAAGAAAGTGTGAATGAATGTGAATATGAATGAGATATTTATGAGAGACAGAGTAGACAGAAATGTGTTCATACTCAAGTTACAATACACAATACCTGGGTAAAAGAAATAACACATGAAGATAGTGAACCTTTTTTAGAGTTGTATGTTTCTCTGAACCAGGACTACTTTTATGTCAATTTAGATCCAGAGAAACTGCTAGACTCTTTCCAATAATTGTTTATAATGTATTTATTTATTTTTATTTTTGACAATATCACAGATGTCCCCATTCCTCACCTTTGCCAGCCTCCACCTAGCCCTGCCTATTCCTCTCTCCTTCTGGCCATCACCACACTGTTGTTCGTATCTATGGGGTATGCATATATATTATTTGGCTAATCACTTCACCTTCTTTCATCCAGTCCCCACTCACCCCTCCCCTCTGACAGCTGTCAGTCTGTTCCAGGTAACCATGTCTCTGTATTTTGGTTGTCAGTTTGTTTTTTTCATTGGATTCCACATATAGGTAAGATCATATGGTATTTGTCTTTCTCTGACTGACTTACTTCACTTGGCATAGATTCTTAAGTCTTTAAAGTAAATCTGCAGTAATAGTATGACTTCACTGTTATTTTATTTGTCTGATTCTCTCTGATTCTTTTGACTACCTCATGTTACTCCAAATGGAGCACTGAGTTTATACCTTAACAGTTGATGGTATCTTTTACTAAATATTGTTAGCCTCATTAATACATATTTTTAGAGGGCAGGAACTATATCTTAAAAAAAAAAAAAGTATCTCCATAAGCTACCCAGAGAATCTACTACATAAAAGGAGCTCAACAAATGTTTGTAGAAATGAAGTCTATATAGTTTACTAATCCACGAGACATCTTGGAATAAGCTTGATATTTGACTGCAAAACCCTTCTCTGTAATGTGTTATTTTCCTAAAGCATTTAGAGAGTGCTGAAAACTTGCCATAATCAATGCAGTGGGCACAAATTAAAATAGTGGCTCTTAATCAGGGACACTTTTTCATACCACCCTCTATTCCCAGGAGAAATTTGGCAGTATCTGGAGACATTTTTGATTGTAATAATTGGGGTAGGGGTATTGGTATCTAGTGGGTAGAGGATAGGGATATTGCTATAATATACAGGACTGTCCCTGAAACAAAGAATTATGTGGTCCACAGTGTCAACAGTGTTCACGTTGTGAACCTCTGAGATAGAGAAAGGAATTTGTATCAAGAAGGAGATTTAAATTAATTGGAAAGGTTAGTCTGCTTTACAGAGATGTTATTAATTATATATGACAAGATGTATCTTGAGATAGTCTTTCCTGAGGGTAGAAAGGAATTAGAAGCACAGGGAGGGACATCTAGGCTTTTAAAAGGGCCTTTACTAGCCTTCTGAAGTCCTCAAGTTTGTGTATTGCTTCAGATTCCAGATTGTTCTCTTTGTTGCAACCGGAACCTCATTTGTTAAGGCATCCTCTTCATAAACATCATTTAGCTGAAACAGAGCCTTTGTGGTTGCTATTTTTGATGGGAGAGCTCTAACATTGACTCATTGGATATAACTCCCTTTTCTTTTCCTCTTTCTTTTCACTCCCTAATCATGGTCCCTAGAGAGGATAAAACCAACAATCCAGAACTCAAAGGGTATAATGGTTCCTCCCTATCCTCCTTTCTGTTTGGACAACTCCTACAGGAAGTTGGCTTTTATTCAGCTTCCTCCAGAGGAATATAAAAACAATGATGCTTCTCTGCGAGCTAGGAGAACCTCCCATGGACAACTCTAACTTCCGTGTTTCTGCTGTTACTCAGAAGTTTAATCTAATTTATAATTATATATCAACTGCCACTCAGTTCTCTGTTAAACTTTCAGTTGCCACCTCTGCAATATTATGTTGTTATTATCTTGCTGAAATCTTACAGGGCACCTTGTTGCTTTTGTTAGGTCAAAAGAGGTCATATAGTACATTTCAAGGATTTTGGAATATAATGAAGAGTCTCTGGCTGATACTTTCAGAAACACCAGAGAATCTACCAAGTTCTTACAGCCTTCCTACCCTTCTAATTTTTATTTCAGTACCTATTGCTGCACTTTAAAGACTTTGTCATATACCAAAACTTTAGTTTTTCTTTAACCTTGTTTGGTTTTGCTTGCCAGCCTCTTCCTTCTCCTTTTTTATTTAAGGTACAATCAAAATCTCAGACAGGCCAAGTCAAATTCAGAACACAGGTCTGGATGGTTGTTCAGTGTTGCAGCTGGGAGGACTCTAGCTGCTCTCTTTCTTACCACTGCCTTTATTCATGTCCTAACTGCCTCTCGTCTATCAACATGACAAATTCCTAGTTGTAGATTTTGATTGCATCAGTACTAAATTTTTCATGGGAATAAGTTGTAATAACCTGCTCCTATCACTTTGTCCTGATTAAATAAACAAAAGGCCAACTATGAAGCTTTCAGAGGCAACCTGAAGAAGTACCAGCTGGCCTGGTACTCCTCTAAATGAATGTGTCCTCTAAGCGAATTTGTTAGTTTTTAAAACTTAGATAATAGAATGAATAGCAGGATAGATGTGTGCTGACCCAGTTCACCCAGTTCCCTCTCGCCTCAGCTCCCTCCCACCTCCGTTCCCTCCTGCTTATCGCTAACTGCCTCCGCTTCTGTACACGCAGCTTGCTTGCTCTGCTAAACTCTTGAATGACCCCTGCCCTATATAAGCAACCCTCCCCCTGAGCTCCAGGCTGCAGTTCTCCTCTGTGTAGGTTGGCTGCAGTCCCTGCGCAGGTAATAAAGCTCCTAATATTCAAAACTACTTTGTGTCCGAGTGAGGTTGATTCTCCTGGGTTACAACATAAGTGACTTAAGATGTCTTATTAAGTCACTTGAGGATTGTTCAGTCGAATATATCAGAGAGAAAAGTAATCTAATACAGCTTTGTGTTTATTTTTTGCACAGAAATAATTATGCTGTGACTGAAGGATAGTAAGAGCCACCCAGGTCAGTGTCACCTGGCTCTGCAGGGACACTCCTCTAATCCAGCCTCCCAATCAGTCTCACTCTCCAGATAAGAGCAGTGTTTCTTCTGACAGCCAGGTTGCAGCAATCTGGGGGATCATGTTCCCAGGGCAGCTACTAGAATAAAAGCAGAATGCCTTGGCCAGCAAGGAAGCTGCTTGAATTAAGGCAGCCTACTCCTCAGCACACTAAGCTTGGCTGGTAGGATCAGAATTCCACAGTGAGTTCCTAAACCTGAAGTTTTCATAGGCAGAGTAGGAAATCAAACAGCTGGCATTTATCGAGTGCTTATTATGAGCTCTCTACTCCTTTTTTAAAAAGCATAAATTAGACATTTTATTTTAAAAAAAACTATATTTTCAAAACAATATAACTTAGGGAAAAAGATTAGCATTGTATTATATTTTACAAGTCTGTCTTAATAAAAGATGGCTGAATTCTTCTATCTGCTTCTTGTTTCAATCTATTGTGATATGTTGTTTTGGTCAAACTATATGAAGAAAACCTGGCCTCACACAGATATACAGTTGGAAAAGGGAGGAGCATTTTAATTCTTATAAGTACTTTCCTTGTATTATATTCTTTTCTCTTCACAACAACTTGGAAATAAAGACTTGAGAGGTTGAATTACCTGTATAAATTCATCCAGTGATAAATGGCAGATCAGGGTCTCAAAATGAATGTGTAGCTGACTTTAAATTCTAACTTCTTAATTATCCCTAGATCTCCTTTGCCATTATGGCATGTGATAATGTGGTCCTTGTTTTATTTACTTAAAAAATATTTTTATTTATTTTTAGAGAGAGAGAGAGACAGAAACATTGATGTAACCAAAGATACTCTGTTTACAAAGTACCAAAATTCCACATCCCTGAAACACTGAAGGGCTGCCTCCCACACACCTCCTACTGGGGATGGAGTCTGCTACCTGGGCATGTGCCCTGCCCAGGAATTGAATTGGCAACCTTTTGGTGCATGAGACAATGACCAACCAACTGAGCCACATGGCCGTCACTCTTTTTGTCTGAGTCACCATGTTTCCTTCCTTTTAAGTCCCTTGGCTGACACTCAAACGCTGGAACCCCTATGGATTTACCTCTGAATCAAGGAGTCAATGCTGTAATCAAAGATACTCTGTTTACAAAGTACCAAAATTCCACATCCCTGAAACATTGAAGGGTTGCCCCACACACACCTCCTACTGGGGATTGAGCCTGCTACCTGGGCATGTGCCCTGATTGGGAATTGAACTGGCAACGTTTTGGTGCATGAGACAATGACCAACCAACTGAGCCACATGGCCAGCACGTGTTTCTCATTTTAAATCCATGATGTCAGTTCTTTTAAGGCCAACTACAGTAATCATGACACAAGTTTCTAAAAGCAGGCTTCCCATTACACATTTATGAATACCACATTGATTCTCAAGTGGAGGTCTTTTTGCCATCCAAGGAATTAAGATTCATTAGAAAAAAAATCCTTGTTGATGAACTTACAGGTATTGAGAAGATTTTCTGCTGTTGTCATTTTCATGTCTAAAAGTCAAAGGAAAAGAAAATGGAAATATTCGCATTTATAAACACATTATTTTAATATTAATTAACATGAATTATTTTACTATTGGGAATACATTTTTATGTAGGCATAATTATTCAATCTTGACTATGGAATTTCTGTTTATAGATTAGCATTAAGAATAAAATCTTATTATTCATTTTTCTGTTTCTAAAAAATTCTCAAGTTCCCCATAATAAGTAATTTGATATATTTTGATCCTTTTAAAATTACTAGTCTTTGTGTAATGTTTCAATTATTCTGAACATTTAATTAAGTGTGGCATTTTTCATTCATTTTAGATAACAAAAAATTATTTTTATGTTAATAATAAGGCAGACTTAACATTGTGTACTCATTTCTAGCATCTAGGGAATATTACAGGATGAGATTTACTCCAGACGATTCTGCAAAATTGTGTGCAAAATTCCACATCCCTGCAAAATTGTAAACCTGTTCAATTTATGAGGGAGGTTTTTGAGGAGAGGGTGAACATGTGAACCACGATAATGTCCAAATTTCAGATGTAGAGAACTGTAAGTCCTAGCCATTTCTCTTAGAAAAAAATCTCTAGTTGGTCTATAAATTAAATATTATAAATGATAATGTAGGTTCATTTTATTATGCTCTTGGGTTTCTATAAATCCAGGAAGTAGTATCCAGTTTCATATGTCAATTATAGTTACATACTCTTACATTAGGTTGCAAAACAAAACAGGGAAACAGAATAATCCTTTACCAGAAAGTCAACCTGTCTGAACAAAAAGTCAGGAGCAATTCAGCAGACTATGAGTAGATATGCACCACACCTACTAAAACAGAAAGGTAGCATATTCCCATCTAATCCTTCATAACTGACTTCCAGAGGCTAATTTTTGTTCAGCATGGTACCTTTAGAGTTTAATTTTGAGCCTTTTGTGGTTGGCAAATATATCAAGTAACATTAAGATTTTGGGTAATAAACTCATTTAACTTGACTAGAAAAATGTTAATTCCTATAATTTAAGAACAAATTATTTAGGAACCCTTTTATATTTGCAGAGCATTCCTCTTTCTTTGAGGTTTTATTTATCTATTAAAGGAAAGAAATGTTTCTGACTTATAATTTACTTTTAATAGTTGTTATTATCCCAGAAATTAATAGAATAACTATCACTTGGGTTGGTAGAAGACAGACAGGTACAATGAATGGGGAAGTGATTTAAACTGTCACTCCTTTTGTCTGAGTCACTATGTTTCCTTCCTTTTAAGTCCCTTGGCTGACACTCAAAGGCTGGAACCCCTATGGATTTACCTCTGAATCAAGGAGTCAATGCTGTAACCAAAGATACTCTGTTTACAAAATACCATATAAAGAAAGTGACCAAGAAAAAAAAATAGCATTGCCCCTGCCAAAAAGGAGATGACATCAATGGATAAAACAAAGTAGTTTTAAAAAACAGCTCAGCAAATGTGCATTGGTCTTCTCCCATGGGCCAGGAATCAAAGAAGAATAGACATGGCCCTGCCCTCAATAAACTTATAGTGGAAAAGTTATACAACTAAGTAGACAATTTAATATTATGTGATAAGTGTCATGGAAGATGTCTGTGTAGAAAATAGTGCACCAAGAAAAATCACTAAGCATAGAGTGGTGATAGGTGAATAGAAACAGTTGATGACAGAATTAATCAAGAAATTAATTTTACTGGAGGAAAAATAAACATAATTCACTTACTGTTGAAGATTAGATTTAAAAGTATGCTTAAATGCTCTCTAAATGGGCTTTTGGATCTGTAACTATTTCATATTATGTGCCTTTCTGGGGTTAGGAAGGAAAAAAATGCAACTCTTGTGCACTAGAAAGAATGAGCACTTCCTAAAAGTCTGATATCCAGTGAATATTTTACTCCTTGAAAAAAGAAGTCTGGCTTGGCTGATGTGGTTCAGTGGATTGAGTGTTGCCCATGGACTGAGAGGTCCTGGTTGGATTCCCAGTCAGGGTACATGCCCACGGTTGGGGTTAAATCCCCTGTGGGGGGGCGTGCAGGAGGCAGCCGATCAATGTATCTCTCTCACATCAATGTTTCTATCTCTTTCTCCCTTCCTCTCTCTAAAAAAAGTATAAAAAAAATAGAAGTCTAAAACAAGAATAAACTAAGCTATGTGATTCTGAAGTATAAAGAAGAGTTCGATAGTAGTAGTAGATCCATTTATGATATAAATTTTACATACACTGTGGGTATTAACTCAGGTCAATTTATTACTTTTCATGAGTCCAAATGCTAAATTAGTTAATTATTACTAATTTTCAGATACTTTTCCTAGGGTTCTAGCATTAAAAATATAGAGAAGATCAGCTGAATTCTTATATGAAGTGTATTTTATGGGATATTTTTAAATGTTCATGTGGTAGACCTCTGACAGCTTTAAAACTATAAATGTACATGCATTTACTGAGCCAAAGTAACTATGATAAAATTGTTTTATGACACATAAATGATAACTTTCCATTATGGAAATTCATGTATAATATTTTCACTGAAAAAACAAAACAAAACTCACAACAAAACAAAAAAGCTACTTTAGACTATTAATGTGACTTTTCTGTATTAAAAGGCAAAGGGATAGAGTGTGGACCTTGATTCTGGTTGATCAAAATCTGAATCCTTCACTCACTGTAGGCATTAATTAGTCACCTGGCTGCATATTTAGCAATAAATGGTTTTCCTTAAGCTTCTAATTAGACTGAAATTATATCTATGATTAGATATTAAATTTCATTTGTTGTTCCTCAGAATGATGTACATATCTTCAATATGTTCATCATTTTGACTTTGAAGATAAAATTAAAAAAATATTTTAAGATTTAATTAATTAAAATTTTATGTTGACTTCCGGTCAAGATGGTGGTGTAGGTAAATGCAGTATTGCGTCCACCCACAACCACAACAAAGTTACAACTAAACTACAGAACAACCATCATTCAAAACCGCCTGAAATCAAGCTGAATGGAAGTCCTACAACTACGGAATTAAATCAGCAGCCACATCCAGACTGGTAGGAGGGGTGGTGGTGGGGCGGCGGTGGCAGCGCAACGGGTGGGTCCCACACCCAAGTGCGGCGGATAAAAATCAGGAAGCTCCCGCGGCTGGGAAGGTCCTTCCTGAGGACTGAGGGGTCCCTGTCCCACACCAGGTGCCCCGCTCAGGTTTCCAGTGCCAGGAAGAGAAGTCCCCATAACTTCTGGCTGGAAAAACCAGCGGAAACTGAGGCTCAGGGAAGCTGAAGTGGCTGGAGCCCCAGGCAGCTCCCTAAACGGCCCGCGCACGGACTTATCGGACTCTCTCCCTCTAAGCTTGGAGGGGAGGCAGCTCGAGGGGTGCCAGAGACATACAGGGAAGAACTGAGCTGTTTGGCACTGGAGTTAGGGCTGGAGAGGGGGCTTTCTCAGGGACAAACGTGCTGTCAGAAGCCTTTGTTTCTTTGGTGAGCCCTTCCCGGGGGCGGCAGACAGAAGCCTTACCTGGGACTCCAGCAACCTGGCTCACACTGGTAGCCCCGCCCTTCTGACTCCCTGAGGCCCCGCCCCACCCAACTTTCAAGCCCACCCAAGCTGTTGCCACTTGCTTAACCATAGGATTGGCCGGTCTTGGATCCTGCTTCAGGTTTTTCCTAAATTCTTTCAAATGAGCAGCATCTGGTCTCAGCGAGCCCCATACCTCTCATTAAGTAATACACTGAAACAAACACAGGGAGGCAGCCAAAATGAGGAGACAGAGAAACAGGTCCCAAATGAAACAACAGAACAAAACCCCAAGAAAAGAACTAAGCGAAATGGAGATAAGCAACCTAACAGATACTGAGTTCAAAATACTGCTTATAAGGATGCTCAATGAACTTAGTGAGAACCTCAGTGAACTTAGGGAGGGCCTCAAGAGCATAAAAAAGGACCAGTTAGAAATCAGGGATACAGTTAGAATTGAAGGAGGCATTAACTGAAATAAAGAATAATTTACACAGCTTCAATAATAGAGTATGTAAATCCAAGGAGCAAACCATCGATTTGGAATATAAGGAAGCAAAAAAAATCCCCAATCAGAACAGCAAAAAGAAAAAAGAATCCCCAAAAATGAGGATAGTGTAAGGAGCCTCTGGGACAACTTCAAGCGTGCCAACATTCGCATCTTGGGGGTGCCAGAAGGAGAAGAGCGAGAACAAGAAATCGAAAACCTGTTTGAAACAATAATGGCAGAAAACTTTCCTAACTTGGTGAAGGAAACAGACATACAAGTCCAGGAAGCACAGAGAGTCCCAAACAAGATGAACCCCAAGAGGCCCACACCAAGACACATCATCATCAAAATGCAAAAGGTTCAAGACAAAGAGAGAATCTTAAAAGCAGCAAGAGAAAGGCAGCTAGTTACCTACAAGGGAATTCCCATTAGGCTGTCAGCTGATTTCTCAATAGAAACTTTGCAGGCCAGAAGGGAGTGGCAAGAAATATTCAGAGTGATGAAAACCAAGAACCTACAACCAAGATTACTCTATCCTGCAAAGCTGTCATTTAGAATCGATGGACATATAAAAACTTTCCCAGACAAGAAAAAGTTAAAGGAGTTCATCACTACCAAACCGTTATTATATGAAATGATGAAGGGTCTTTTTGAAGAAAAAGATAAAATGTATGAACAAACAAAATGGCAATGAATACATATCTATCAACAATGGAATCTACAAACAAAATGAACAGGTAGAACAGAAACATTCTCATAGATGCAGAGAACATTTTGTTGGTTGCCAGTTGGGAGGGGGGTTGGGGGAATGGGTGAAAAAGGTGAAGGGATTAAGAAACACAAATTCATTGCTAGACTGACACACCTCAAAGGGAAAGGAGTTGGGGGGGTGGGAAGAAATAAACCAAAGTTTTCGATTTCTTGTTCTCTCTCTTCTCCTTCTGGCACCCCCAAGATGCGAATGTTGGCACGCTTGAAGTTGTCCCATGCTTATATGCATAACCAATGGACACAGACAATAGTGTGGGAAAAGGTGGGAGGGGGGTGGAAGTGGGGAGGAGGGGGTCAATGGGGGAAAAATGTGGAACATCTGTAATACATTTTACATCCAACAATAAAGATTTGAAAAAAAAAAAAAGGAAAAAAAGAAAAATTTTATGTTGATTAAACTTAACCACTTGTATATGCAGTTAGTAGTTTTTAAGGTAGAGCTGTGCTCTGACTTATTTTTACCTTTATGCAGATTTTAAGAAACATGAAAAATCAGAAATAAATAAATAAATAAATGAATAAATAGAGACAGATAGATAGATATAGATATATCTATATATATATTTTAATCCTCACCCAAGGACATTTTTTCCATATTTTGTTCAGATAGAGTGGGAGGGAGGGAGAGAGGGAGAGAAACACACATCGAAAGGGACACATCGAGTGGTTGCCACCTGCACAACCCAACCAGGGCCAGGGACAAACTGCAACAGAGGTACATTCCCTTAGTGGGAACCGAACCTGGGTCTCTTTGGACTGCAGGCCAATGCTCTAACCACTGAGCCAAAGTGGCCAGGGCAGAAATATTTATTTTTATTTGGTAATATATATGCATGTCCTATGACTTAGCCATTGTTGATCTTAAGTTTTGGAAGCAGTACACAAGACTACTGTAATAAAGAGAGGACAAGATGAGTACTGAGGAATATATTTAGATAGCTATGTTGATATAGTGAGCAGTGGACAATGTAAGTGTCTTATTTTTTTGAAATATAATCCTTATGTTTCTAAGAGGCCCTTTTGAGAACACACGTTAGACAGGAAGTTAATATTTAGGATTAGCACTTTCAGTTTGGGAAGTTTCTAGTTTGGCACTCCTGGGTACTTTGTGAAGGTCAGCATTTTGATGACATGGCTCTGGTGTTTCATCCAGCAAAGAATACTTTGTATTCCTTTCAGTTCATGCCCATTGCTTTCTCTGAGACCCAGCTGAAGAGGTAGCTTCTCCAAGAAATTTTTTTCTTATCTCCCTTTTCTCAGTAAATACCTTAGCTTCATGTTCCCTTGCCAATTAGCATTTAGTAGTTTTTAAAGCAACAGTGACTATTACCTGGTAATATTCACTTGTTCATTCTGAACAAATTAAAATTTTTTTTGGAACTTAATTCAAGATGCTTGTTTTAAATGTTTCTTTCCTATCATTGAAAAAAAGGATTTCTTCTGGGAACTATACTATTTAAAAAACTGCATACAATTAAAAATATTTAGGTAGTGGTTAATAGACACAATTACAACTCTAACTGAATTTATAGACTTATTATGACAATTATATTGTTTTTGAAGTTGCACAAGGAAGCTGTCATTAAATGCAAACCAGAGCTATTCTTTTCTTACTCAGAACACACAGAATTCTTTTGTATTTCTTTCTTCTTCTTCTTTTTTTTTTTTTTTGCATTTTTATCTTCAGATAGAGCCAGAGGGAGAGAGAGGACAAAAGAGAGAGAAACATTGATGCAAGAGAGACACATCCACTGGCTGCCACTCATATGACCCCAACTGGGGGAGGGGACAAACTGCAACTGAGGTACGTGCCCTTAGCAGGACACGAACCTGGGACTGTCTGGTCCATGGGCGCCGCTCTAACCGCTGAACCAAACCGGCCAGGGAGAATTCTTTTGTATTTCTTCAGAAATTCTACATAAGAGACAGATGTAGAGGGTGCAAAGAAAGGAAAAGCTGGTTTGGAGGAAATTTCTAAGTTCTTTAAGTTTAAATTTTTATCTAGCCTGAGTTGACAGACATGGTAGAAATATTTCTTTCTTTTTAACATTGAACTATTAATATTTTGAATACATTTTCTTGCTGTTAGTGACTTTTATGAGCTTTAATAGAAGCTCTTGGGTGTGTATCTTATCAGAAAAATAAATCATCTTAAGAGGAAAAAATTAAAATTGACATTTATTATATGGTACTATTTAACATGTATTGCAGAGAATCAGGAAAGAAGTAGTCATGTAAAAGAAGAATCAGTGTTTTTTTTCCTAATAGCTTTAGTACCCTCACAATCTTATATAAAGTGTTGATGAGTGTCAAAAGATTTCAGGCTGTTGAAATGGAAGATGAAATACCAATATGTTTTAGTAGGAGTAACTCTATACTGCTATAGTTAAGAATCATAAAAAGATTTCCATATTTCTCCAAGCCATTAAAAAAACTCACACTGTGACTCATTTACATAATATTTGTGAGGACAGTAACCAGAGATCTAGGAACATGAGAGATAAGGAGCCAAATTCATCAGGACATTAAAGATTTAATCCTAAAATTTTGTGTGTATGTTTTTTGTAAGGTAATTAAAAATGTCAACATTTAGTTAGAGGTAATAGTAGATTTAGATGCAGTTGTAATAAATAATTTTTATGTACCCTTTACCTATTTTTACCCAAAGGTAATATCTTGGAAAGATGCTATAAAGGCAATATCTTCAAAACTCTGGTACAGTATCATAATTAGGATATCAACATGGATGCCGTTAAAAAACAACATTCCCATCACCATAAGGATCTGTCAAGTTGCCCTTTTATAGCCATATCTGCTTCCTCCCATCCTATTCACTCTTTAATCACTGACAACCACTAACCTGTTCTCCCATTCTATATATTTTTAAATTCCAAGAATGTCATATGTTCCTATGAATAATATAATTCAGTATGTAACTTTTTGGATTGGCTTCTTACACTCAGCGTAGGTTTCTAGAGATTCATCCAAGTTCTTTCTATTGCTGAGTAGTATTCCATTGTATGATATAACTGAATTTGTCTAACCATTTGTTAAAGGATATCTGGGTTGTCAGCATGGCTATTAGGTATAAAGCTGCTATAAAAATTCATGTGTAAGTTTTTGTTTTTACTCAAGTCATCATTTGTCTAGGTTAATGTCCAGGAATGTAGTTGCTTGGTTGTATGATAGTTGCCTGTTTAAGTTCCTAAGAATCTACCAAATTTTCTAGAGTGGATGTACCATTTCACATTTCCATAGGCATTGTATGAATGACTCAATTTCTCCACATCGTTGCCAGCATTTGGTTTTATCATCATTTGGACTCTCCCTTTCCTCATCTTTCTCTCTCTCTCTATTTTTTTATTTATTTATAATTTTCACCTTCATTATCACTTCCTGGGAATGACTATCATATTTATGGTTTTAGACCCAAGCTTCCCCTAAAGGACCAATCCTTTATTTCCAAATGCTTGATAGATAACTTTTCCTGGAGATATATATTCTAATACTCAAACTTTAAGCTAGTCATATATATTTGACTCTTCCATTGCTTCCTATTTCGCTATGAAGTTATCACCCTGCTAATCACTCAGTCTTAAAATTTGGTCGTTATACTCAGTTTCTTTCAGTATTGTGGTTGCTAAATTCTGTCAGTTCTGCAAGTATAATCTCTTTGACCTATGTCCATTATTTCTAATATTATTTTTACTATGATATTTCAGGTTTTCAGTTGTTCATATTTGGACCATTGCAATTTCTTCCTAACTGATCTCTCTGTTTAAAGACTACCCTCTGTTCCTTTTACACTATACTATTTTTTAGGTAAAATTTTAGAAAACAAAGATTTGACTATGCGTCTTTCATGATTTAATAGATTTTATTGAACCCTTTATTCCTACCAAAGTGTAAATTTTTTAAAAAAAAACCTCACCTGAGGATATATTTCTATTTATCTTTAGACAGAGTGGGAGGGAGAGAGAGAGAGAAAAAGAGAGAGAGAGAGAAACTGATGTGAGAGAGACACATCAACTGGTTGCCTCCCCCACGACCCTCACCAGGGCTGAGAGGAACCACAACTGAGGTACGTGCCCTTGGCCTGAATGAACCGCAGTCGAACCCATGACTCATTGGTCCGAGGGCTGCCACTCTACAACTGAGCCAAACAGCCCAGGGCCAAAGTGTAAACTTTTTAACCTAAAACTCATCACTCTTAATTTTGATTATGTCGTAATTGTGGCTTCAAAAACTTAGGTCCCTGGGAAATGAAAGGAAGCTAGGACATATTTGAAAGGAGGCAGAGAAATTGGTTTTGCTGTATGTACAGTTGACCTTTTAGGAGTATGAGAGGCAAGTGAGGTTTCCAAAAACCCATAGCAAATTTGAACTTGCATGAGCTGGTTGCTGATTGGCAGTGCACTCTGGCAGGTTGTGTTAGGCTGTGTTCTCTAGAGAAACAGAACCTATTATTTATTCACTTATTATGAGGAATTGGCTCACAAGCAATTATAGAGGCTGAGAATTATGATCTGCCATCTGAGAGCTGGAGTCCCAGAAATGCCAGTGGTGTAATTCCAGTCCAAGTCTAAAGTCCTCAGAATTGGACTTCCAATGGTGCAAATCCCAGTTCGAAGACAAGAGAAAACCAACCTTCCAGCTTAGTCAGCCGGAGAGAAAGAATTCACTCTTGGTCTGTCTGTTTGTTCTATTAAAGACTGTCACCGGATTGGTTAATTCCCAAGGCAATCAGCTCTACTCACTCACCAATTCAAATGCTAATGATGTCTGGAAACATCCTCACAGACACATCCAGCAATCCTGTGGCCCAGTCAAGTTGACACATAAAATTATCTATCACACAGCCCTGGCAAGTCTTCTCAGTGGTTAGAGCGAGGGCCCACTGTCCACAGAGTCCCAGGTTCAGTTCTCAATAAGGGCAGGTACCTTGGTTGCGGTTCGTTTCCGCCCCAGTTGGAGTCTCGTGGGTGGCAACCAATTGATGTGTCTCTCTCACATCGATGTTTCTTTCTCTTTCCCTCCTGCTCTATCTGAAAATAAATGCAAAAAAATGTCCTCAGGTGAGGATAAAAAAAATTCTATCATACAGATGTATCTGAACCCAAGATGGGTGATGCTGCATATCAATCAAGACAGTAGTATCTGAGATCCAGGTGTTCAATTTCATGGGTACAAGACCCAAAACATTTTATGGGGAGGTGGCAAAAAATAGCTAGCCTAGCTATTCAGACCCCAGCCCTCAGGGATAAATTTCTAAGAACAACAGTTTTAGCAAAATATGCAAATGCACAACCACAAATAGCCGAAATAACGGTAGTTGTACAAAACCATTTAAATTGGAGAACAAGACTGGGAATTTAGTCAAGAAGTATCAATAAAAGAATATGACACAGAGAGCATATGGCAGAACTTAAGGACTCATCCTAGGTATACTGAATTTAAATTGACAAGATCATTTTAGAACTCCACTGAATAAAATCTGTTGGTGTCTGGTCTATTAATAGCCTGCCTATTTTGGTCTGCAGTCCCAGATACTTTTTGTATGTTTAGAACTTAGTCAACTCCAGATGGATCTAAGCAAGTAGCTGAGGCAATTAACTGAATTAGCCCACTGTATAGAGTATTTTAGTATTAATAATTTAAAATTAATGCCTGACTATAAAAAATAACTATTATAGCCCTGGCCAGTTTGGTTCAGCGGTTAGAGCATTGGCCCATGGACCAGAGAGTCCTGGGTTCGCTTCTCGCTAAGGGCACGTACCTCGGTTGTAGTTTGTCCCCGGCCCCAGTTGGGGTTGTGTAGGTGGCAATCACTCGGTGTGTCTCTCTCACATGGATGTTTCTTTCTCTCTCTTCCTCCCTCTCTCCCTCCTGCTCTGTCTGAAGATAAATGCAAAAAAAAAAATTAAATAAATAAATAACTATTATAAAATTATAATTTCTTTTCTCTCACACAGGTTAGAAAATTAAAATGATTAGCTTAAAAGATGATTCTTAGTTCACTGATATTTTTGTGGCTATGTCTTGTGTACCGTATTGATAGTGAGTCCTTTAATGCAAGGACTATCTACTAATATTAAACTCTCTTAAAGTATCTGAACAGTGGCTAATATGTAGTTGTATGATTCAATATTTTATAATTCAAACTCTAACTCAAGGTTGTATTTGAAAAATACATAAAGAAATATTATTTTAAATAAATTTCTGGCTTTATTGAAAGATAGTTTGAAATATCAATATTTCAAATAGTGCTCCACATCTCTAAGGAGACTGGGCAACATTTTCTCTGAAATAAAGCCAAGAATCAGGAAGCAAGGGCATCTGAGTAGGCAAAAGATATATATATATATATATATATATATATATATATATATATATTCAACTCACTAAAGCTTATACAATTAAATAAGAAGGCCCGACACAGGCTAATTTGAAGGCTATTTTCTAATTTTTTATATGTTATTATAAAATGTTTAGAATGAACTTGCATTTGAGGAAGGTAGAAGAAGATAGAGAAAATAGAAGTGACAGCAAGAACTCTGCTTGACGTTGAAGTATGAGAAAGAAATAAAATATAAGAAAGAATATGAGAGCTCAAAACCCCAAACATTGGGGACGTTTAGTGAAGACACCGATAACCCTACATTTCCCTAAATGCCCTGGGGTACTACAATATCTACTATATACTGATGGATGTCCAAAGTAATATCAGAAAAGTAGGTGGTAAGTTTGAGAAAGATTCTTGTAAAAATATAATTTTAAAGGAAATTTTTATATTTTATTAAAAAGAAAATATAAAGTATTCAAAAATTTGCCTGTTTATAAAGAATTATTTATAATGAATCATCAGTAGTCAAGGTCTTATACTACTTAGACTATTTTAAGAAACATTTTGCTAATAAAATAGGTTTATAGAGCTGAAGATTGGTTCTTGGTTAAGAAAGGACACTCTGGGCAATAATATCCTTTAAAAAATTGTCCTCTGGGATTTATCAAAGAGTAATTGGTTAGTCAATTGCTTAAAGCATGGGACAAATGCAGCCATGCATTTTCTCAGAGTCAAGCCACATGAAAAAGGTGCATTCATCCCTATGTCAGTGTTGGCCAGCTGGCTGCTCCCAAATGAGTGCTAGGCCAGAGCTTTATTCTTCTTCTTGTAAAACTCTTAATGGTGGGTCAGTACAGTCATCTGTGTATGAAGTTCTATGTTATTCTTCTTTCTATTACTTCAACATAATTTGAGTTTTTACTTTAATCAATTATAATTTAGCATAAGTATTTAAAATATTTTTTCATACCTATTCAATAGATGGTTAAGTATACCAGTAAATATAGGCATTGTTAAGGAAATGATGATTATTAAAACAAATTACAGTCATACCCTTAAATATGCCCATTAAAGTTATGAACATGCAATTTATAAGGCATGTTATTTAAAACCCTCGCTTTAGCTTGTGAGGTATTTATTTACTTTTATAAGGAATGACTTATATTTTTCCTTCTAGAGCTTCCAGAAGAGAGCCACCCTGTGGTCATCTTTGCAGTGGTGCAGTTTGTACATGTATCTAGTGTTAAATTTTCTTCTTAGCCTTTGGCTTGAGAGTTTATGGCAGTAATGGTCAAGTGCATCATGCTGTGAGGTAAACTTCTTTGGTGAAATATCACTTGAATTGTTTAACTTGTCCTCTCTCTCTCTCTCTCTCTCTCTCTCTCTCTCTCTCTCTCTCTCTCTCTCTCTCACATCCTTTTAGCATTATAGTTTGAATTACATAAACATTAAGCATCATATGTATGTTTTGGTTTGATTGTTAAGCTATAAAATAGCAAGATCATGTAAGCAGTTATATTATAAAATAAAGGAAAATTGTGTTAACTAATTTTAATCATCTCTATTTTAAAGGACTGATATTATTTAAGCATATGTAAATATAAATTTGGGGGTTTGGAAATACATAAAAAGTTTCCCCATTTACACCAATGGTATTAGGTTGAGAAATTCTCTTTTTGAGAGATTTTTTTCCCCAGGAAACTATTCTTTCATGGGCAAGAAAACCTACACTATTAATGGTTTTTCTAGGTTTATGCTAACTAGTAAATTTGAAAATCTTCTGATCTAGTGAGTTTAGAATTGATGGAGAAAACATTGCTTTCTCACTGATTGTTAGCACATTGGAACATAGTGGCAGTGCCATTTTTCATGGAATTCAGGAGTGAGTGGAAAATTTAATTGCACATTTTGTTCATGGGTCTTAATAAGCAAAGCACTCTTTATATTCTAAATCTGGGGTAGCAATGTCCACTAGTAGTATATGTGTAGCACACTTGCCATCAGCTTCCTCAATTGGTATTCTGGAAAAAAATTAAACTCTAAACAGCTAGAGGGCTTATTTTTATGAAATGAATGAGCTTCTCATTTATGCATCTGGAATAGTATTAACTATATATCATCCTTGGGGGAACTGAAAACATCCACACACACCATTTTTATATAAATATGCTGTCCTTTTCTGGTTTTCAGTTGCAGTTTTGACATTATGGAATTCATTACTTCACCCAACAATCATTCACTGTTGCATGCTAGCCTCTGTGTTAGGCTCTAAAAACATAGTGGTGAGCAAAAATGGAGATGACTTCTGCTCTTATGGAGATTATGATCTGCTGGGAGAGACAGTAAACCAAGAGAGTGCTCTGAAGGAAAAGAATGGGCTTCTCTGGAACTGGCAAAGGAATACAACCTGTACTGGAATTATTGGCCAAATGTGGTGACAAGGATGCAGAGGCCGGTGGACTGAAAAACATTGGGTTTTGGATATGTTTTTGACAAAAAACAGTTTTCAACTGTTCTCATCTAGTAACTGGCAGTCACTGTTCTCTTACTAACTGATAACAGCATTAGGTCCAATCCACATCACACTGTTTATACTGGATAAGCTGAGAAAATATTTGTGAAATAATGGTGCTAATTGTGCCTTTTATTTCATACACTATCTCAGTGTGAGCTTTTTGCCGAGAGGGACAATATTATTTTCCTCTTTGAATTCCCCACAGTGCCTAGCAAAGTGTATAAGTACCTCATAATTATTTATTAAGAAAAAAAAATTTTATAATTGATTTTAACTCTTTTCAGCAATTCTTTAAGTTACATATAGATTTACATCCTTTCTTCATTTATTTAAAACCAAGGACAGAGTATAGAAGATTTGAATTTAGAATGATTGACTACATATTTGGAAAAAGAAGGCAGCTTTTTTTCCCCCACTAAGAACTTTAAATCTGTAGCTAAATTAGATTTTTAGCACAGCTCTCAGTTTTAAATTGATTCATAAAATAGTGTAGAGAATGCACAGAGCACTTAGAATCAGAAGACATGGGTTCAAATATTGGGTCTGCTCATTTATTTTATGACAGGATGAATCACTTTACTTCACTGAATCTTCTTTACCTATAAACAGGATAACCAGACTAGAAATCTCTACGGTCTTTTTCAACTCTGAAGTCTTTCAAACGTGTTCGATGAATAATGCATTTTCATGGGTTTGGTCTGGACCAAAACCAGTAACCAATTTTCAATATTCCTGATTTTGCCACTGATCTGGGATAAATAACTTAACATGTATGGCTGTTATAGAGGATACAAATTCTAAGTGAAATTCCTGTGAAATTTTGCTTTTTAGTCATGATGATCCATGGCAAATTTTTAAAATATCATCAAACGACACCGCTTTTAGATACTAGGTTTGGTATCATTTGCTATGTGCAGAAGAAAATAAAATAAATTTAATGTTAGTATACATAAAAAATAACAGATAGGGCAATATTTTATCCAAATTTCCTCAGTCATAGTCAGTATTCAGTCAATATTTATTCAATAAATGAATAAATAAATTAAGCCAATAATGGATGATTTAAAATTTTTTCCTGGTAATGATTTGGTATTATAACTAAGAATTACATAAAGCAACTTATCTGGGGTAGGTATAATTATTAGGTACTAAAATGTTGATGGACACTTAGTTGATTAACTTTTTATTTCTAAAAGAGCAATAATTTTTATCTCTTGGTTCAACTGCCACTGATTTTCTATATCTCTGAGGCTTATAAAATCTTTGAAATGAGCTATTGTCCTACTTTGAATTCCTACATAAAAAGCACATAGGCATATTCCTTAAGATTCAGTTGGCTGTGCAGTGAATATCCAAGTATATAATTATCAGAATAATAACCATATTGGTTGGGAATATATTCTTCTATGAGGTGTATATATAGAAGAAAATCATCTTGGTTACTATTTATTAAGTGCTCATTCTGTCAGGCACTGTGCTAAGGGCTTTAGATGTATGTGCTCTTTTTTTTTCAGAATAAATACTATGAAGTATACGAACTAAAATCTCCGTTTTAAAGATGACGATGTAAGGCTTTAGGAGATAAAATGATTTGTTTTTGTTGGGAGTTTAGGGGTGGGGATGTGGATTTACTCCTACTGCACTAGTGCTTTGGAAGTTCATTCTCCATTAGAAATGCCTCCAGTTCCTTCCCCCTCACCCATACTGCAGCCTGAGTTTGGGGGGAGAGTAGGGACAGGGGTATTAATAAAAATAATATCAGGTATACTATCTATTATCTATCATCATCTATCTAATTTCTGTCTACATATGGAGACAGATAACTTTCAAATTTACAATCCACATGACATATATTTTGAGTGCTTTTTTTCCCCCTACATACAAACCCAAAATTAATGATATTCTGACCAGTCTTGTGTTTGTTTTTTTAAAGGCATAAGGTCTTTTCAAGGGATAAATGGTGATGCAAAAATAAATACAATTAAATAAAAAAAAAGTGCATTAGGTCTTTTAAATGCTCACAACAATCATATGAGTACTTTTTATTATTATCATCTTCCATTATCATCTTCCCATGATGAGATGGTTAGACTGAAGCATAGAAATGTTCAGTAATTTTCCAAAAGTCACACAGCTAATTTGTAGAAAACCTGAGATTTAAATCTCATAGCAGGACCCGTGACCTTAACCACTATTTTATATCCCTTCTTTCTAGGCATAATGATATAGAAACACTGGTGTTGTATTCAGCCATTCATTGTAACTAATATCACTGGCCAGTAAAGGAAGTTGTGACTTTTTCCTCTGTGTTAAGCAGCTTGCATGAAAATGAAATCTACAACACTGACATACTCAGAAGTAGGCTTTAAGTAACTGAGCTGACCAGGCAACATAAGAGGGTCAGGCTATTCAATAAGATGCTGTGACAGCAACCTTGACTACCCGTGGGGTTGGGGGGTTGGAAGATGGACATTTTTTAACCTTGTGTTAGGCACTCTCAACCTTGTGTTAATGCATTCTTGGAATCCTGGGGGTGGAGGGGACCTGGCCCACCCAGCTGTATTGGGTACTTCATTTGCATGGGAATAA
Organism: Molossus molossus; assembly: GCF_014108415.1. Lineage (NCBI taxonomy): Eukaryota > Metazoa > Chordata > Mammalia > Chiroptera > Molossidae > Molossus > Molossus molossus. The sequence continues at coordinate 49,133,905 of NW_023425344.1, forward strand.
GGGTTTATCTTTTGGCTTCAAGGTCTCTTTCTGTAAAAAGCAAGAAACAAAGCTAGGGTGTATGTTTGCAGTAATGCCATCTCAAGGAAATAATTTACTTAAATCCATTTGTGACCTGGGGGTACCAATCTGCAAATAAATGGGACTGTGTCCAGAGATTGAGAGCATTTGCTACCTTGCAAAGCTCTCCCCCACCCCAAGCAGCGTGTACTTGTAGTTTTATTGGGTTGCACTGATCCCAGCAGGCCGAGAGATAGCAACTACCTAAATAGATCTTCATAGATCCCTAGGCCAGAGAGCCACGTATGTGGCTATGAATGAAGATTCCCTTTCCCTTTCAGTAAATGCTGTCTTGAATGTGAGGTTTGTGTCAACTTATTTTATTGTAGTTTTGGAGAACTGGCCCAGTTGGTTGCTGGGTTTGATCCTGCACCTGTGGACCCCTTGTCAGTTTCAGGAGACATCTACCTTCTGATGGAAGGTGAGAAAGGAGAGAGAGGCAGTTTCTAATGAACAGGTAGAGGCTAAGACAATACCAAAGCTCTGTCCATACTTAAGTGTATTACACTTAATAGTCACTGCTCTTCTTAAAATTGTAGGATGGCAGTATAATAGTTAACACTACTGAGAAAAATCATAAATCTGGAAAAGACATCCAGAAAGTCTGTTTTCCTGGTATCCTACATAATTCTTAAAGTGTGAAAAAATACCTGGAATATAATGATGTTTAACTTGTGAGTTCATGATTTTAGCAAATGAGTTTCCTAAAATATATCTTTGTTGGCAACTTCTCTATAAACGGAAGAGCTGTTTCATTTCTCTGTATTCTTTTGAGGTCATGACACATAGGAGAAGCATGTTCAGGTTTTGCTTTTTGAGCCTTTTGATGTTCCATGCAAATGAACCCTTGGTATAGATCCCTGCCTCCCCGCAACACACGTAAACATTTAGTCCTTTTAATCCTTCCTGTAGAGATAGGAATACTTTTCTGCCCTTGGTCAAATTTGTTGTACCAGAGAACTAATAGCCTAGCTTAGCTGTACTAACTGTTGGCTGTACTTTTATCAAGACCAGAGAGACACTCATTTCCTGGGAATGGTGGGACATTTGACCCTACTTTTTAGAAGCTGCCTTATACAATAGTGTGAGAGACAAAGTCCATTAAAAGCCTATAAAGAGGTAAGTTTGATGTTAAAGTGATTCAAACTCAATTCTGGAATTTAGGAGTCTATATTCTTGAGACATCCAAAAGAATGGAGAAATCACGACTCATAGATCAACTCTTAATAGTTTAAGAGTTAAAGGCTGCCTTGTGCCTCAAAGAAATGTTATTTGTGATCCTGATTACTTTTTATAAAACTATCATCAAGTAAGGTTTAATTTCAATAATATAAGGATGATATTATATCAAGAAATTGATTAAAATGAACCCTGAATACTTTAACAGTGATTAAAAGCAATTATCATTGTATATAAATATTTTAAAGAGAGAAATGTTTCATTTGCATAATAAAATACCATATTCAAATTAAAAGTTGAAAATTACTCTATACCATACAGAAAAATGCTTACCTGAAAATTTAAATGAAGGAGAATCTATATGTAAAGACCCAGTTTCACCATTTAACTTCTGATGTAAAATGGTTTCAATCCTATCCCGATATTTTGCTGCTTTATTTTTATGGCAGAATATGAACTTCAGCACAGCATGTATTACCACTTTCCCTTTGGCTCTGCTGCAGGACAGAAGCAGAAAAATAAATTATGCTTTTATTACTCAGCCTCTATCATTCTGAACTTTGTTAAGCAGAGCTCCTAGCAGCTCTTTCAGTTTCTCCCAAGGGCATGGACATGACACTTTCTGGACATGGTGAACAGTAAAGACAGTGTGATTGAGACTCAGGGGATCTGAGGTTGTGTTCTAGATTCACCATTTGCCACTTCCTTGACTATAGCAAGCTGTTGGCATTCTCTGTACCTAAATGTCTTCATCTCTATAATGGGGATGGTAATATTTACTGAGTTATGTTAACACAATGTAAGATATGTATATGGAGGTATTTTGAAACTTTTAGAGTACTGTGCAGAAATTATTTATCAACATAAATGTATCTATGTATTATAAATCCAGTATGGATTCTGCATAAAGGGACAATAACAAAAAACAAAATGAAATGTAACAGGTAAGATGAGAGAATCACTTTTTATCTTTTCTCTCTTTTTTGTGGAGACAGAATTTTCAAGAGTAGATTAATTCTCTCTCTGCTGGAAAACATGAATGAGCAAAAAAACTAGACTGGATTTATTACATTTGTAATCCTGACTTGAAGATGCAAATAACTAAAATAAAGTAAAAACAAATAAATAAACAAACCAGAAATTTAAAAAGGTGTAACTACCACTGACTTGATGGACTGTCTCTTCTGCTCTAGTCTCTGTTTCTGTACCACCTCACCATTCTAGGTATTTCTCTGCATCTGTGCATTTGAAAATTCACATCTGTCCCAAAGCTTTATAAGACACAAGAAAGATCCTGAAAACATCTACTTCTAAACCTTCATAACACTCATGAAAAACATACCATGGCCAAGCCCCAAGATTATAAATTATTATAAAGACTTATTATATTAATATTTTTTTCCAGGATAATTCTAAATTAAAGGATTAGTTTATTTTGACTTCCGGTCAAGATGACGGTGTAGGTAAACACGGTATCGCGTCCTCCCACAACCACATCAAAGTTACAATTAAACTACAGAACAACCATCATTCAAAACCGTCTGAAATCAAGCTGAATGGAAGTCCTACAACTACGGAATTAAAGAAGCAGCCACATCAAGACTGGTAGGAGGGGCGGAGGCGGAGGGGCTGGTCCCAAACCCACATGTGGCAGATAAAAATCAGGATACCTCGGCTGGGAAAGTCCTCTCTCAGGACTGAGGGGGTCCCCGTCCCACACCACGCACCCTGTTCAGGGTTCCAGTGCCCAGAAGAGAAGACCCCATAACCTCTGGCTGGAAAACCAGCGGGAACTGAGGCTCAGGGAGGCTGAGGCGACTGGAGCCCCTGGAAGCTCCTCTTAAAGGGCTCGCGCACGGACTTATCGGACTCACTCCCTCTAAGCTTGGAGGAGAGGCAGCTCGAGGGGCACCAGAGACATACAGGGAAGAACTGAGCTGTTTGGCACTGGAGCGAGGGCTGGAGAGGGGGTTTTCTCCAGGAAAAACGTGCTGTCAGAGGCCTCTGTTCCTTTGGTGAGCCCTTCCTTGGGGCAGCAGACAGCCACCATATCTGGGACTCCAGCATCCTGATTCACACTGGTTTCCCTACCCTGGTGATTCCCTGAGGCCCCGCCCCACCCAACTTTCAGGCCCACCCAAGCTGTTGCCAGTTGCTTAACCATAGGATTAGCCTGTCTTGGATCCTGCTTCAGGTTTTCCTAAATTCTTCCAAACAAGCAGCATCTGGTCTCAGCTAGCCCCATATCTCTCATTAAGTAATACACAGAAACAAACACAGAGAGGCAGCCAAAATGAGGAGACAAAGAATAAGGTCCCAGATGAAAGAACAGAACAAAATCCCAGGAAAAGAATGAAGTGAAATGGAGATAAGCAACCTAACAGATGCTGAGTTCAAAACACTGCTTATAAGGATGCTCAATGAACTTGGTGAGAACCTCAGCGAACTTAGTGAGGGCCTCAAGAGTATAAGAAAGGACCAGTCATAAATGAAGGATGCACAGTCAGAAATGAAGGAGGCACTAACTGAAATAAAGAATAATTTATACAGATTCAATAGTAGAGTAGGTAAAGCCAAGAAGCAAATCATTAATCTGGAATATAAGGAAGCAAAAAACACCCAATCAGAACAGCAAAAAGAAAAAAATATCCTAAAAAATGAGGATAGTGTAAGGAGCCTCTGCGACAACTTCAAGCATGCCAACATTCCCATCTTGGGGGTGCCAGAAGGAGAAGAGGGAGAACAAGAAATTGAAAATCTATTTGAAACAATAATGGCAGAAAAATTTCCTAACTTGGTGAAGGAAACAGACATACAAGTCCAGGAAGCACAGAGAGTCCCAAACAAGATGAACCTCTAGAGGCCCACACCAAGACACATTATTATCAAAATGCAAAAAGTTCAAGACAAAGAGAGAATCTTAAAAGCAGGAAGAGAAAAGCAGTGAGTTACCTACAAGGGAGTTCCCATAAGACTGTCAGATGATTTCTCAAAAGAGACTTTGCAGGCCAGAAGGGAGTGGCAAGAAATATTCAGAGTGATGAAAAGCAAGAACCTACAACCAAGATTACTCTATCCTGCAAAGCTGTCATTTAGAATTGATGGCCATATAAAGAGTTTCCCAGACAAAAAAAAGTTAAAGGAATTCATCCCCACCAAACAAGTATTATATGAAATGTTGAAGGGTCTTTTTGAAGAAAAAGATAAAATATATGAACAAACAAAATGGCAATGAATACATATCTATTGACAATTGAATCTACAAACAAAATGAACAGGCAGAACAGAAACATTTTTATAGATACAGAGAACAATTTGTTGGTTGCCAGATGGGAGGGGGGTTGGGGGAATGGATGAAAAAGGTGAAGGGATTAAGAAGTACAGATTCATTGCTAGACTGACAAACCTTAAAGGGAAAGGGGTTGGGAGGTGGGAAGAAATATACCAAGGAACTTACATGCATAACCAATGGACACAGACAATACTGTGGGAAAAGGCGTGTGGGTGGGTGTGGGTGTGGGGCGTCAATAGGGGAAAAATGAGGAACATCTGTAATACATTCAACAAAAAAGATACCAAACAGCCCTGGCCGGTTTGGCTCAGCGGTTAGAGCGTCCGCCTGCGGTCCAGAGAGACCCGGGTTCGGTTCCCGCTAGGGGCATGTGCCTCAGTTGCAGTTTGTCCCTGGCCCTGGTTGGCCGAGCGGGTGGCGGCCACTCGATGTGTCCCTTTCGCGTCGATGTTTCTCTCTCTCTCTCTTCCTCTCTCTCCCTCCCACTCTATCTGAACAAAAAAAAAAGGAAAAGTGTCCTCTGGTGAGGACAAAAAAAAAAAGATACCAAACAAACAAAAGAATTATTTTATTTTTATATCACCCCTTATTTATGTTTTAGGGAATGTGTACATATGTTCTTTCTTTGAGTGCTATATATGAATTATTTTATTTTACTTATATAGTAATTACATGCAAATTTATTAAGTAATCTCACCGTGTCTGCTTTTATGCAGGTGCAATGCTAATTTTTTTTTCTTGTCTGATCAGTAGGGACAAACCCTTTATTTCTTATGCAATAGACAAGGACATATTGTAGTACTTTGTTTATTTTAAAGATTATTGTCAAACCATGGATGTCACTTTGACTTTATCTTGTGTCAAATAACAATCCAAAATTAAACTAAATATAAATGTATGGATTCTTAATCTGACATCATCAGGAAAAAATAATCCTCTTTTCTACTGAAACAATGAAGTAAAAGTTATTTTAATTTTACCTTCTCTTGACTTATAGTTTTATATGATAAATGTTTGTTTTCCTTTATATTCCCGAATTTTCAATTCATTCATTCATTCATTCATTCATTCATTCAACAAACGTGTTTTAATTAGTCCAGGCAATATGCCAGACATAGTTCTAGGTACCAGAGCTATATTAGCTCATATAAGACCACAAGGTCCCTGCTATCATGCTAGTAGGAGAGACACATAAATAAGAAAACAAAGAAATAACATAATCTTCATGGTAAATTCAATGAAGAAAATAGAGCAATGACTTGAAGGGTAGGGGTAGGAACATTATATCAATTCTCTTTGAATCCAGAGCCTCATGACAAGGAGTGAGTCATGCTAAGATCTGAAGGAGGAATGTTCCAAAAAGAAGGAACATCAAGTGTAAAAACCTTGACCAAAATAGCCATAACATTCCCCTTGGTTTTATTAAATGTTTGACAGGCTTCTTCCTGACTCTAGGCCCCTGATTGCCACCCTTCCCTTTTTTTGATCAGTTACTTTAGAAAACTTGTAAATGTAAATTCTTTCTCTGCCCCTTTGAATTATAAGTCTTTTAGTAGGCTCTTGCAGTTTAACCCCAGAAATGTCTTTCTCAAGGACCTGAAAGCCATCTCTTTGCAAAGTAACTATCAAAGGCAGTAGCCCCTCTATCAGTGGGAAGGTGAAAGCCTAACCTTGGTGGGCACCTTACTCCAATTTGTAAAACCATCTCCTGTCATGAAGACATGAATTTAGTTTTCTTTGGGCAAAGCCAGTGATGCAATTTTGTGCGCTTATTGGAAAATAACAGCAGGTCAGTAGTATGAATATAAAGTCATGGGTGAAGACAAGGGTATGAGGTGAGGTCAGAGAGAGGTAGGGCTAGGTCAGGCAGGGTCATGTGAACTCTATAAGGAGTTTGGAATTAGTAGGAAATGATGAGATGATATTAAGTAGGGAGATTATATGCTCTTCTAATTCACTTTGACTGCTGTGTGGAGAATGGATTTTAGTAGAGCAAGTGTAAAAGCTGAAGATTAGACAAATTGATGAAATAATCTAGATATACCTGCTTGGGTTCAAACTACAGTTTTATTATTTATTAAATGTATGACCTTTGTAAGTTACTTAACCTACTTCTACATCATTTTCCTCATCTGTGGAATGGGAAACTAATATATAAAACCATACAGGGTTGTTATCATGCTAAATGGGTTAATATATAAAAAGTGGTCTGGGGTTCAGAACATGAATTATTTAAAAAATAAACCAAGACAGTTTAATAGCACAAGTTCTAGTTTTAAGGAGAGGTAGATTTCAAAGCATATTAACATTTCTATTTGTGTTTGTAATTATTTTTTTCCTGTCTATTGCATGTTATCTATTCCTTCCCAGTGTTGGGATAAACATCTGCACTGCTAGAAAACAGGCGTGGAATTGGATTTTTAAAGGGGCAGGAAGACAAGGTAGAAGAATAAAGCTGGTTGGGTGTAAATACGTGTGCTACCCTGCGGGAGTGTGGGACAACTGCGAACAGCGCAGCCTCAGTTTCGGTGTATTGTTACCATGTGGGAATGTGGGCTCTGTGTTGCCAGATCTTTTGATTTTTCAACATACTGAAAATTCTTTTTTATGTGAAATTTTCTAAGTTTTACATTTAATGCACACTCAAGCTAGATTTGGGCTGTTAACTACTAGTTTGCCATTCTGGGTCAAACATTCTACATGTGGCTCTCTTATCTTACCCATTCTTTCCTTAGCTGGAAATCATCTCCTGATTTTAGATTTGCTTTTTTACTTTGTGTCTTAAATAAAAAAATAAACCCATTAAATCTTTACTTGAAACTCACAATAAGCTGAAACTTTTGATTCTGGTTTAATAATTTCTCAATAGACTTTGAATGACTTTTTTTCCCCACATTTAAAAATGCTAATGGTTTTAAGCCCCCAAATTCAAGTTTGTTTCAACCTTTTAATTGTATACCAAGCAAATATATTCTATAGAGTATGAGATAGGAGAGAGGAGGACAAAATTTTTTTCTCTGTGACTCTCAGGCTATTTTATGTACCTTACTTGGACAACATGAGATTTGACATACTGTCTTCTCAGTTTGGATCCATGAAATGTTTCATTTATCTGTTAAAAAGTAAAATGCATAATGATTATGTTTTATTTTTATTTTATTTTTAAGTTTTTATTGTGGATAACTTCAAACATACACAAAAGCAGATAGAATAGTGTAGCAAAACCCACATACCCATCATTCAGCTTTATCAGTTATCAGTAAATGGCCAAACTGGTTTTATTTTACTACTACCCACATCCCACAAATGAACTAATTCTTTAATATCATTAAATACACGGTATTAAAATTTTCCCAGATTATGAATCATTTAGGAAAAAGATGCAATGTGTTAAATATGCAGCTTTTTGAAAATCACCTTATACTGGCTCAGTTCATTCATGTCTTTAAATAAAAAAATTATGTGGCACAATGAGACAAAAATATTTGATCCTAACAGTAGCATGATATGTCAAAATATTCATTTTTAAGAGGTAAATTTAAAAGACCAACTAATAGATTTTATCTTCCATGTTCAGTCTTTTATTGAACATCAATGTCATTAAACTTGACAGAAATGTCCCCAGAAAGAGAAGATGTTTCTATATATTTTTGGTGCTATGGAAGTCTCCTTTCATGCCTGGCCTGTAAAACATCTTGCCTGCTATTTCAGCTATATGCTACTGATGGGTTCAAAGTGGGATATGCAGAAATCTCTCAGAGAAATTTTATGAAAGAATCATTTTCTCAACTTCTCCTGATCTCAACCTAATGGATGATTTCCTACTGTAGGACCTTGACAGAGCACCAGACAACAAATTGTACTGCCAATGACTTTTATTTTGCAAGAACAGGCCCTCAAAAACTGACTCATAATTGGAATTGCAAAGATTTAATATATATTTTTCTTCTTGCTCTGAAGCAATTGGAATATGTTCATGTAGTAAATAAATATCTATTGAAATAAAACTATGAAGTAATTAGATAGATACATTCTTTCTTAGAGATATAAAAGAGGAAACAGATAATAAGCAGACAATGGAATAAATATGTAAATATGATAATGTGAGATAGTATTAAGTGATATAAAAAATGTAAAATAAAATAATGTGATGGAGTCATTCAACAGTATTAAAATGATCAAATCAGGTCTCTTTGAAGAGGTGACATTTGAGTGAGACCTGAAAGATGACAAGTTGACAATCAAAGGGAGAATATTCTAGATGGAGAAAACAGAATGAGATTGGTATAACTGAGAGATAGAAGCAAAGTTGTGACACAAGTAAAATGAGCAAGGGAGAGAGTGTATAAGTTGAGGTTATCCATGTAGCTAGGGACAAGATTATAGAGAGCCTTGTTGGCCATGGTAAGAAGTTTGGATGTAATCCCTAAATATAGTGAATGGAAGAATCTTGACAAGATGATAACTAAACTATGTCATATTTCTCTTCTATTCCCAGTTCAATATATCTGCCTCTCCTGGGGTTGAGTGAGTTTGGGTTTAATGGGAGTCTTGGAAGCAGGGAGGTGATGAACTTTCTTTTCCATGGGTCAGAGAAGGACTGAAAGAGTAACCTGAGAGCCTGTGCAAAGATAGAATCACAACACACCCTAGGAAAAGTTTGGCCAACAGAGGTTTGTGGATCCAAGGGATTATGTTGACACTGGACTATGTGAGTGAGTTTCCATAGCCCCATTGTGGCCAAGAGGAAACTGCAAATGATGCTGAAGACTCCTTGCTCCTGAGACTGAGCTAGTATGGTGGGCAGAAAATGAGGAGCTAGAAGACTTTCTCATGGGGCCTTGGTATGGAGAAGGCATGCTGCCCAACCTTCAGCCTATAGGATTTAACAACATCTCATCTTTCAACTTGTAGAACTACCTCCACCAATATAACAGTGGCCTCAATAAGCCAACAAGGAAAAATGGTAATGCAAATAAAGGAGTCTAGCAGCCAGAGAAAGGAAATAAAACAAATTAGGTGCTCATCAAAACAGAACAGGAGGAAGAGAAAGCAACCTAAACAACAACGGCTAAAAGCACACATAAGAACACTTAGCATAACAAAAGAAAAGACTAAAAATCTAACTTTCAAGTTAAAAACTTTAATAGTCAATTTAAAAAGATGATTATCATTCTTGAGATACAAATTTGTGGTCTAGAAGGCCAAAAAATCAGAATACCTCAAATTAGAAAAAAAAAAAAAAACTGGTGAAAACAAAACAAGTAGAACATGATTCCTGAAGTGGCTATAAATAATAAGTGTATGAAAAGAGAGAGAGAGAGAAAAAAGAGATGGATGACATATAATAATTATAACAAATAATAGGAGAAGATGATTCTGAATTAAATAAAGATCAAAACTAGTTGATTCAAAGGGTAGACTGACTTACAGGCATATTTGATGTACCTGGGGAATATGCTTGAATTTTAGATACAAAGAAAAATTTCTACAAATTTATATGTAGAAAAATATATGTATTGATAGAAAAATAGAATCAGAAATTTGATTTGTAACATTTGAAATTGGAAACTGGTGAAAGAAAATCCTCATACTTTGAGATAAGAAATTTATAACTCAAGCATCTCATTCTCAGTTAAGATATCTCAAATTAGAGGAAAATAGATATTTATAGATATGCAAGAATTTAGTAACATATTATGTGCATAACACAACTGAGAAAAATACAGGACTGAGAATTCTAATAAACTAAGATAAAAATCAGAATTGAGATTTCACTTAGAGGAGAAGATTAAGAAGAGAAGGAACCAATGGTAAGCAACAAAACCTGGGATGTGTGTGTATGTGTTCAATACAATGAACATATAATTTCAATGGTTGAAGTGGAAGAAATATACTTTAAGAAAGATTCTAATAATAGTTTAGAACTTGAAGTACTATCTCAAAAACAAAAAACCAAAAACCTAGTTATTAGGAAGAGGAAAGGACAGCAGAGGAGGGAGAGAAAATAAAAGTGTCAAAAATTCTTATCAGGAGTGGGGAATGGCAAAGGGACGAGAGGATAGAAGTGAAAGTATGTTAAAGGCCTTCTTTTCTTGGGTTGAGGGTTAGGTAAAGAAAATAATGTTTTGATGGGACTAACAGTTTTTTAATATAACGGTGGAAAATATTTATGTAATTTTGAGTTCCAGGAAGGATAAATTAACTGTTGACTAAGTGTATTGAAGTTTTCAAGAGGAAAACAATGTAAACAATGTAATAGAAAGCAATTTAAATCAGCAATAATAAAAAAAGGAAGCAAAAAATATTTACTTAAAGCAAAGTGAGGAAATAAAATCAAATTATTACTTGTTACAATTAATAAAAATAGACAAAAGTTTGTCATGTAAGACTCTATTAAGTTATGTTTAAAAAACAAAATCTAGTTATCTATTATTTAAAAACATCATACTTACAACTAAAAAGATGAAAGACTGTTCAAAATTAAGGTATGGGAAAAAATACTATATAACTAATGTGTAACCCAATATAGAATCCAAAAATATATCCTATAATATATGGGGATTCATGATAATAACAAGGATGGCATTTGAAATCATTGGGATGGACTGGATTATTTAATGAGTAATGCCAGCCCAACTAGCTATCTATACCTAAAATAAAGAACATTTGGGCCTCTAATTTATACTAAAACTATTTCTATGTAGATTAAAATATAAAAGTAAGGGGAAAAAAATTCCCTAGGAAACTGAATACACTTATTTTATGGGTTGTGGAAAACTTTTGAATCAAGACAGAAAATGACTTTCTGAAAGGGCTGACTATCCTAAACTAGAACCAAGGTAGTGAGTGGTAAGAAATAGTGTGAATTTATTAATTATTAAATTACAAGTTGGAAGGTGAGTTCTAAGATTCTGGAATTTCTAGGAGCATAGCATTTAAAAAGACAATGCACAGAAACACATTTTAACTTACCAAGGACACTATCTTTTTATTTAGGTCCAAATATTCTTGTGAATATGGTTTTTCAAACTTGCTGTTATAGTCAATGTCATTGACTTTAAAGCTAATGTGATAGTACAAAGATGTCTTCCCTGAGGAGAGAAAAGAAAAAATAGTTTTGACGGCTCATTGTATAAATACTTTTATTATTTTTTAAATTTACTGTTTTTCATAACTATCCCCTCTATGCCCTCCTCCACCTTCATGCCCCCCCCACCCCCCAGCAATCAACAATCACCACAGTTGTCCATGTCCATGAGTTCTTTCTATCTCTCTCTCTTTTTTCATCCTCACCTGAGGACATTTTTGTTCAGATAGAGTGGGAGGGAGAGAGAGGAGGAGAGAGAGAGAGAGAAACATCGATGTGAAAGGGACACATTAAGTGGCTGCCTCCCACCCGATCCAACCAGGGCCAGGTACAAACTGCAACTGAGGTATTTTCCCTTAGTGGGAACTGAACCTGGGTCTCTCTGGACTGCAGGCCAACACTCTAACTGCTGAGCCAAACCGGCCAGGGCTCTTTTTTTCTTTTTAACTCAATTCCAACCACTGCCCTCCCCCCGAGAGCTATTTGGCTGCTGGTGATGAGTCTGTCTCTATGTTGCTTTGTAGTTTAGTTTGTGCATTAAATTCTACATATGAGTGAAATCATATGGTACTTGTTTTTCTCTGACTGGCTATATCACTTAGCATAGTTCATTGTGTAACTACTTTATTCTTTTTTAAAAAATTACATTTATTGTTGAAAGTATTATAGATGTCCCTCCTTTATTCCCCCATTGACACCCTCCTTCTTGCACTGTTGTCTATGTCCATTGGTTATACATACATGCATATAAGTTCTTTGATTTTTCTCTTCCTGTCCCCTTACCCACCTTCCCTATGAGGTTTGTTGGTCTATTCCCTACTTCCATGTGTTTCTGGATCTATTTTGTTTGTCAGCTTATTTTTTTTCTTATGTTCCACAAATAAGTGAGATCATGTGATACTTGTCTTTCTCTGACTGGCTTATTTCACTTAGCATAATACTCTCCAGGTCCTTTCATATTGTCTCAAAGGGTAAGAGATCTGTCTTTCTTACAGCTACATAGTATTCCACTACTTTTATTCTTTAAAAATTTTTTTCTCTAGTCTTTATTTTATTTTTTATTGTTAAATGTATTACAGATGTCCCTCTTTTTTCCCCTATGGACCCCCTCCTCCCCACTCCCGTCCCCTTCTGCCTTCCCCACACTATTGTCTGAGTCCATTGATTATGCATATATTCATATAAGTTCTTTGGTTTATCTCTTCCTGTCCCCCCAACCCCTCTTCCCTTTGAGGTTTGTCAGTCTAACAACTAATTTGTACTTCTTCATTCATTCACTTTTTTATCCCATTCCCTCAACCCCTCCCCCCTGGCAACCAACAAAAAGTTCTCTGTATCTATGAGTCTGTTTCTGTTCTGCTTGTTCATTTTGTTTGTAGATTCAATTGTTGAAAGATATGTATTTATTGCCGTTTTTTTATTTATTTATTTATTTATTTATTTATTTATTTATTTATTTATTTATTTTTAATCCTTACCTGAGGATATTTTTCCATTTTTTGTACAGATAGAGTAGGAGGGAGAGAGAGAGAGAAACATCGACGTGAAGGGACACATCGAGTGGCTGCCACCCGCACGACCAACCAGGGCCGGGGACAAACTGCAACCGAAGTACGTGCCCTTAGCGGGAACCGAACCCGGGTCTCTCTAGACCGCAGGCCGACGCTCTAACCGCTGAGCCAAACTGGCCAGGGCTTTATTGCCGTTTTATTGTTTATATTTTTGATCTTTTTCTTCAAAAAGACCCTTCAACATTTCATATAATACTGGTTTGGTGATGATGAACTCCTTTAGCTTTTTCTTGTCTGGGAAACTCTGTATGTTCATGGATTCGAAATGACAGCTTTGCAGGATAGAGTAATCTTGGTTGTAGGTTCTTGCTTTTCATCACTCTGAGTATTTCTTGCCACTTCCTTCTGGCCTGCAAAGTTTCTTTTGAAAAATCATCTGACAGTCTTATGGGACTGTCACTAACTGCTTGTTGGTCACTAACTCCTTTTCTCTTGCTGCTTTTAAGATTCTCTCTTTGTTTCGAAACTTTTGCATTTTGATGATGATGTGTCTTGGTGTGGCCTCCTTGAGTTCATCGTGTTTGGGACTCTCTTTGCTTCCTGGACTTGTATGTCTGTTTCCTTCACCAAGTTATGGAAGTTTTCTGTGATTATTTTTTCAAACAGGTTTTCAATTTTTTGCTCTCTCTCTTCTCCTTCTGGCACTCCCATGATGGGAATGTTGGTGTGCTTGAAGTTGTCCTAGAGGCTCCATGTCCTCATGTTTTTGATTCTTTTTTCTTTTTGTTGTTCTGATTGGTTATTTTTTGCTTTCTTATATTCCAAAGTGACGGTTTGCTTCTTGGCTTTACCTGCTCTACAATTGATTTCCTGTAAAGTATTTTTTATTTCAGTTAGTACTGCCTTTATTTCTGACTGGTTCTTTTTTATGCTCTTGAGGACCTCACTAAGTTCTTTGAGCATCCTTAAAATCAGTGTTTTGAACTCTGCATCTGTTAGATTGCTTATCTCCATTTTATTTAGTTCTTTTCCTATAGTTTAGTTCTTTTCTTTAATTTTGAACATGTTTCTATGTCTCCTCATGTTGGTTGCCTCCCTGTGTTTGTTTCTATGTATTAGGTAGAGTTGCTATGTCTTCTAGGATTCCTAGGGTGGCCTCCTATTGTAGTAGGTACTATGTAGGGTCCAATGGCACAGCCTCCCTGATTACCCCAGCTGTGCCCTCGAGGTGCACCCCTTGTGTGGACTGCACATCTTTCTGTTGTATTTGAGTGTTGATGCTGTTGGCACATCAATGGGAGGGATTTACTCAGGCTGATCAGCTTCAAAGTTGGCTCTGCTAACTGCCCACTGACCTCTGACTACCTTGAAAAACAAGCTGTGGAGGGATCCATCACTCAGAGCAAGACTTACTTCAACAGGGCTCTGGTACCCACTGAGTCCACTCCTTGAGTATGACACTTGTGGAGGTGGTTGGGTGGTGGTGCTTTGCCATGGTTTCAAGCTGTCCACTGGGTGTGTTGTCTCTGGGGAAAGGTCAGCCACTGCCTGTGTTCTGCCCGTGGCCACCAGGCATAAGCAACAAAGTGATCTGCATTTGGCTGCTTCTTGTTCTGGGCTTGGAGGTGCCCAGGAAAAGCCAAGCTGTGAACCAAGGCTGGCTGCTCCTAGTGCTGGGCCTGGGGCCACTTAGTGAGAGATATGGGGCTTGCTGAGGCCAGGTGCTGCTTTTTTGAGAGAATTTAGGAATCTGAAACAGGAGCCAACACAGGCAATTCCTATGGTAAAGCCACTGAAAATAGCTTGGATGGCCCTGAAAGTTGGGTGGGGAAGACCTGCAGTGAATCACCAGGGTGGGGCAAACATTATGAGCCAGGTTGCTGGAGTCCCAGGTATGGCACCTGTCTGCCAGCCCTGTGGGAGAAAGCTTCACCAAAGAAACAATGGCCTCAGTCAGCAGTCTGTCCAGGAGAAAGCGGCCCTACTGCTCACCCCATTACCAAACAACTTAGTTTTTCTTTGTATGTCTCTGGCGCCTTTTAAGCAGCCTCCTCCATGCTGGAGCCTGGAGAGAGTGAGTTAGAGTAAGTCCATGGGCGGGCCTTTAAGAGGAACTGCCTGGGGCTTTGTCAGTCTCAGTTCCAGCTGGTTTTCAAAGCTAGAAGTTATGGGGACTTCTCTTCCTGGCACTGGACCCTGAGCTGGAGTGACTGGTGTGGGACAGGGACACCTCACTCCTCAGGGAGGACCTTCACAGCTGAGGTGTCCATCCTGATTTTTATCTGCCATGTGTGGGTGTGGGACCAGCCAGTCCTTGTCTCAACCCCTCCTACCAGTCTCGATGTGGCTTTTTCTTTAATCTCGTAGTTGTAGGACTTCCATTCAGCTCGATTACAGGCAGTTCTGAATGATGTTTGTTCTGTAGTTTAATTGTAATTTTCAAAAAAATTTTTAATTAATTTATTTTTGTTGCAGATGTCTCTCCTTTTTTCCCGATTGACACCCTCCTCCCCATCCCCCCACCCTGTCCCCAGCTTTGTTGTCCATGTCCATCGATTATGTGTATATGCATATAAGTTCTGTGGTTTATTTCTCCCCCACCTCTTCTGAGGGTTGTCAGTCTGTACCCTACTTCCATGTCTCTGGGTCTACCCTGTTCCTCAGACTGTTATGTTCATTATATTCCATGAATGAGTGAGATCATGTGATATTTGTCTTTCTCTGCTTGGCTTGTTGTGCTTAGGATAATGCCCTCCAGGTCCCTCCATGTCGTCCCAAAGGATAAAAGATCTTTCTTTCTTACAGCTGCATAGTACTCCATTGTGTATATGTACCACTGCTTTTTTATCCATTCATCTACTGATGGACACTTGGTCTGTCTCCAGATCTTAGCTATTGTAAATAGTGCTGCTACGAACATGGGTTACATATATTTTTTCTGATTGGTGTTTCAGGCTTCTTAGGGAATATTCCTAGAAGTGGGATCACTGGGTCAAATGGCAATTCAATTTTTAACATTTTGAGGTAACACCATATTGTTTTCCATAGTGGCTCACCAGTCTGCGTTCCCACCAGCAGTGTACTATAGTCCCCTTTTTTCCACACCCTCGCCAATGCTTGTTGTTTGATGATTTGTTGATGGCATCTATTCTGACAGATGTGAGGTGATACCTCATTGTTGTTTTCATTTGCATCTCTCTGATGATTAGTGATATTGAGCATTTCTTCATATGCCTCTTGGCCATTTGTATGTCCTGTTTGGAGAGGTGTCTATTTAGCTCCTCGGTGCATTTTTTAATTGGGTTCTTTGTCTTCCTTTTGTTGAGTTGTATGAGCATTCTATATATTTTGGAAATTAACCCCTTATCTGATGTATCATTAGCAATGATGCTCTCCCATACAGTGGGTTCTCTTTCTATTTTGATGGTTGTTTCTTTTGTTCTGCAGAAGTTTTTAGTTTGATTAGTCCCATGTGTTCATTTTTTCCTTTGTTTCTGTTACCTTAGGTGATATATCAGTGAAAATTCTGCTACATACGATGTCTGAAATTTTGTTGCCTACATTTTCTTCTAGGATTTTTATGGATTCACGAGTCACATTTAAGCCTTTCATCCATTTTGAGTTTATTATTGTGTATGGTGTAAATTGATGGTCTAGTTTCATTTTTTTGCATGTAGCTGTCCAATTTTCTCAACACCATTTATTAAAGAGGCTGTCTTTACTCCATTGTATGCTCTTGCTACCTTTGTCAACTCTTAATTGAGCATAATATCTTGGGTCCATTTCTGGGTTCTCTGTTCTGTTTCAGTGGTCTATATGCCTGTTCTTGTGCTAGTATCAGGCTGTTTTGATTACAGTGGCTTTGTAGTATAACCTGATATCTGGTATTGTGATTTCTCCTACTTTGTTCTTCTTTTTCAATAATGATGTGGCTATTTGGGGTCTTTTTCGGTTCCATTTGAACTTTTGAAGTATTAGTTCTAGTTCTGTGAAATATATCATTGATATTTTGATGGGGATTGCATTGGATCTATAGATTGCTTTGGGCAGTAAGGACGTTTTAATGATGTTAATTTTTCCAATCCATGAACAAGGTATGTGCTTCCACTTTTTTATATCTTCCTCTATTTCTTTTTTCAATGTCCTGTAGTTTTCTGCAAATAGGTCCTTTACTTCTTTGGTTAAGTTTACTTCTCGGCACCTTAATGTTTTTGCCGCACTGATAAATGGGATTGTTTTTTTAGTTTCTCTTTCTGTGAGTTCATAGTTGGTGTATAAGAAAGCCATCAGTTTCTTGATGTTAATTTTGTATCCCGCTACTTTGTCAAATTCATTTATTAAGTCTAGTAGATTTTTCATGGAGTCTTTAGGGTTTTCTATGTATAATATCATGTCATCTTCGAATAATGACAGTTTCACTTTCTCCTTTCCAATTTGATGTGGTTGTAGGAGGAAGCGAATACCATGTTTATCTATGCCGTCATCTTGACTGGAACCTACTTTTATTCTTAAGAAAATCATGTGAAATGTAATATTTAACATGACATTTAAATAATCTTGATTTCTAGTAACTGCTGAAATAAATTTGACAGAAGAATGTTTATTATATTATAACTTCACCCAAGAATGTCATCAGAATTTTTAATGTAAAATTTCAGTGTGCCAGCTTTCATGTTTGGGCAATCTGGAGACAGATATGTTACTATGAAATGAAATTATATGAAAGCATAAATAGTTATTTTAGTTTCTGTGATGATCACAAATTACATTTAAGAAAATCAGTGGAGGCCCACATTTAATAATTTATGAAGTACCCAGGAAATGAAAATAAATAAAGAAGAAAGTAAAATGAGGTATGAGTTATAAGTACTGCAAAATAAGTAAAGAGAACAAAAAAATCAAACCTACAACTTTTTAAAAGTAAAGCAAAGGATAAAGTTGAGGGTTAGATTGTACTGTGCTATTTTATTTATTTTAAAGAATTGTTACAAAGCAATTTCTTGCAAAGCTATAATTTTTAAAAATTAAATTTATTACGGTGACATTGGCTAATAAAATTATAGAGATTTCAGGTGTACATTTCTACCATACATGATCTTCATATTGCATTGTGTGCTCACCACCCAAAGTCAAATCATCTTCTGTCACCATGTATTTGACCTCCTTTACCTTTTACTACTCCCCACCTCTCTTCCCTCTAGTAACTATGATACTGTTGTTTGTGTCTATGAGTTTTTTGTTCTTGCTTGTTCATTTGTTGCTTTCAGTTTTATATCCCACATATGAGTGAAATCATATGGTTTTGAACTTTTTCTGTCTAATTTATTTCATTTAGCCTGATATTCTCAAGGTCCATTGTGTTGTTGCAAATAGCAATATTTCATCTTATGACTGGATAGTCTTCCATTGTATATTATTTCATTTAGCCTGATATTCTCGAGGTCCATCCGTGTTGTTGCAAATGGCAATATTTCATCGTATGACTGGATAGTATTCCATTGTATACACAGGGTGGGACAAGCATAGGTTTAGAGTTATAAGTACATAAAACACAGGTGTATTATTATTTATTTATTATTGTATTATTTTCCATATGAACAACTGTAAACCTACTTTTGCTCCACTCTATATGTACCACAGCTTCTTTATCCAATCATCTATTGAAGGACACTAAAGTTGATTCCATGTCTTAGCCACTGTGAATAATGCTGTAATGAACATAGGGGTGCATATGTCTTTGCAAATAAATGTTTTCAAATTTAGGTAGACACCCAGAAGAAGGGTTGCTTGGTTATATGGTAACTCTATTCTTAATTTTTTGAGGAACCACCAGACTGTTTTCCATAGTGGCTGTATCGGTTTAAATTCCCACCAGCAGTGAATGAGCATTTCTTTTTCTCTATAATCTCTCCAACACTTGTTACTATCTATCCTGTTGATAATAGCCATTTTAACAGGTATGAAATAATATCTCATTGTAGTTTTAATTTGCATTTCCCTGACAACTAGTGACATTGAACATCTTTTCATATATCTGTAGGCCATTTGTATGTGTGCTTGGGAGAGGTGTCTATTCAGATCCTCTGCTCATTTTTTATTTGATTTATTTATTATTTATTATTTTTTTATCTTTAATGTTGAATGTATTACAGATATTCCTCATTTTTCCCCCATTAACCCCCCTTCCTCCCCACTCCTGCCCCCCTCCTGCCTTTCCCACACTATGCTCTAAATCCATTGGTTATGCATATATGCATATAAGTTCTTTGGTTTATTTCTTCCCACCCCCCCAACCCCCCTTCTCTTTGAGGTTTGTCAGTCTAGCAACGAATTTGTACTTCTTAATCTTTTCAACTTTTTCACTCATTTCTCCAAACCCCCTCCCATCTGGCAACCAAAAAAATGTTCTCTGTATCTATGAGAATGTTTCTATTCTGCCTGTTCATTTTGTTTGTAGATTCAATTGTTGATAGATATATATTCATTGCCATTTTGTTTATTCATATATTTTATCTTTTTCTTCAAAAAGACCCTTCAACATTTCATATAATAATGGTTTGGTGGTGATGGTGATGAACTCCTTTAGCTTTTCCTTGTCTGGGAAACTCTTTATATGGCCATCGATTCAAAATGACAGCTTTGCAGGATAGAGTAATCTTGGTTGTAGGTTCTTGCTTTTCATCACTCTGAATATTTCTTGCCACTCTCTTCTGGCCTGCAAAGTTTCTTTTGAGAAATCAGCTGACAGTCTTATGGGAGCTCCCTTGTAGGTAACTAACTGCTTTTCTCTTCCTGCTTCTAAGATTCTCTTCTTGTCTCGAACCTTTTGCATTTTGATGATGATGTGTCTTGGTGTGGGCCTCTAGAGGTTCATCTTGTTTGGGACTCTCTGTGCTTCCTGGACTTGTATGTCTGTTTCCTTCACCAAGTTAAGGAAGTTTTCTGCCATTATTATTTCAAATAGGTTTTCAATTTCTTGTTCTCTCTCTTCTCCTTCTGGCACCCCCAAGATGGGAATGTTGGCATGCTTGAAGTTGTCCCAGAGGCTCCTTCCACTATCCTCATTTTTTTGCATTCTTTTTTCTTTTTGTTCTTCTGATTGGGAGTTTTTTGCTTCCTTATATTCTCAATCTATGGTTTGCTTCTTGGCTTTACCTACTCTACTATTGAATCTGTGTAAATTATTCTTTATTTCAGGTAGTGCCTCCTTTGTTTCTGACTGGTCTGATTTTATGCTCTTGAGGCCCTCACTAAGTTTGCTGAGGATCTCACTAAATCCATTGAGCATCCTTATAAGCACTGTTTTGAACTCAGCATCTGTTAGGTTGCTTATATCCATTTCACTTAGTTCTTTTCCTGGAGTTTTGTTCTGTTCTTTCATTTGGGACCTGTTTCTTTTTCTCCTCATTTTGGCTGCCTCCCTGTGTTTGTTTCTGTGTATTACTTAATGAGAGGTATGGGGCTAGTTGAGACCAGATGCTGTTTGTTTGAAAGAATTTAGGAAAACCTGAAACAGGATCGAGACAGGCCAATCCTATAATTAACCAACTGGCAACAGCTTGGGTGGGCCTGAAAGCTGGGTGGGGCAGGGCCTCAGGGAATCACCAGTGCCGGAGCAACCAGTGTGAGCCAGGTTGCTGGAGTCCCAGATATGGCGGCTGTCTGCTGCCCCCGGGAAGGGCTCACCAAAGGAACAGAGGCCTCTGACAGCTCGTTTTTCCTGGAGAAAGCCCCCTCTCTAGCCCTCACTCCAATGCCAAACAGCTCAGTTCTTCCCTGTATGTCTCTGGTGCCCCTCGAGCTGCCTCTCCTCCAAGCTTAGAGGGAGTGAGTCCGATAAATCCGTGCATGGGCCCTTTAAGAGGAGCTGCCCGGGGCTCCAGTCCTCTCAGCCTCCCTGAGCCTCAGTTTCCACTGGTTTTCCAGCCAGAGGTTATGGGGATTCTCTTCTGGGCACTGGAACCCTGACCCGGGTGCCTGGTGTGGGACGGGGACCCCTCAGTCCTCAGGGAGGACCTTCCCAGTCGAGGTATCCTGATTTTTATCTGCCACATGTGGGTGTGGGACCAGCCCCTCCGCCTTTGGCCCTTCTACCAGTCTTGATGTAGCTGCTTCTTTAATTTTGTAGTTGTAGGACTTCCATTCAGCTTGATTTCAGGCAGTTTTGAATGATGGTTGTTCTGTAGTTTAGTTGTAACTTTGATATGGTTGTGGGAGGATGCGATTCTGTGTTTACCTACATTGCCATCTTGACCGGAAGTCTCTGCCCATTTTTTACTTAGACTATTTGTCTGGTGTTGATTTTTATGAGTTCTTTATATATTTTGGATTAACTCCTTGACAGAGGTGTTGTTTGCAAATTTCATCTTCTATTTGGTAGTTGCCTTTTTGTTTTGTTGTTGGTTTGTTTCACTATGCAGAAGGTTTTTAGTTTGATATAGTCCATTCATTTATTATTGCCTCTACTACCCTTTCCTTTGGGGTCAAATTAATAAAATATTCTCTATGACCAAGGTCCATAAGTTTAGTACCTATGTTTTCTTCTATTTAATTTATTGTTTCAGATCTTATATTTAGGCCTTTGATCCATTTTGAATTAATTTTTATGTATGGGGACAAACAGCAGCCTAGTTTTATTCTTTTGCATGTGGCTATCTAGTTTTCCCAGCACCATTTATTGAAGAGTCTTTCTTTTCTCTATTGTATGCTTTTGGCTTCTTTGTCAAAAATTATTTGCCTATATACATGTGTGTTTATTTCTGGGCTCTCAGTTATGTTCTATTGTTCTGCGTGTCTTTT
The DNA here is from genome assembly GCF_014108415.1 of Molossus molossus. Classification (NCBI taxonomy): domain Eukaryota; kingdom Metazoa; phylum Chordata; class Mammalia; order Chiroptera; family Molossidae; genus Molossus; species Molossus molossus. The sequence continues at coordinate 49,155,836 of NW_023425344.1, forward strand.
TTCCTGCCAATACCATGCTGTTTTGATCATTGTCATTTTGTCATATAAATTGAAGTCAGGGAGTATAATACCTCTGCCTTTGTTATTTTTTCTCAGGATTGCTTTGGCTATTTAGACTGTACTATTTTATTATTTTTTTTTTAATCCTCACCCGAGGATATTTTTCCATTTTTTGTACAGATAGAATGGGAGGGAGAGAGAGGAAGGGAGAGAGAGTGAGAAACATCGACGTGAAGGGACACATCGAGTGGCCGCCACCCGCACGACCAACCAGGGCCGGGGACAAACTGCAACCGAAGTACGTGCCCTTAGCAGGAACCGAACCCGGGTCTCTCCGGACCGCAGGCCGACGCTCTAACCGCTGAGCCAAACTGGCCAGGGCGAGACTGTACTATTTTAATACATCAAATATGGTAGAAATTAAAAAAAATTAACTCTGCTCAGGTCCTATTGTACCCCTCTACTTCACAGACTGGGAGGGCAGAGAGAGAGAGATAAAGACAAGAGACAGAGAGAGAGAGAGAGAGAGAGAGAGAGAGAGAGAGAGAGAAGAAATAAAGGAGACAGAAAAGAGAAAAATATGGAGGAGTAAAAGCATTTTGTAACACTCTGAGAACAATCCTTCATGTCAGTGAAGTTATTTATTTGGAGAAAATATTTTCTGCACAGTCACAAATAATCAAAGAAATATAAGGTAAAACAAAACAGAATTTTTCTTAGATTAAATTGTCAAAGATGAGAAAAATGATAATACCCAGGCTGGGGTGTGTATACTTAGACAAAATACACTTTAAACTAAAAAACAGCAACAAAAGAAAAAATGAATATACTGAGAAACATACAACCTTCCAAGACTGAATCATGAATAAATAGAAAATCTGAACAGACCAATAATGAGTAAGGAGATTGAAAGAGTAATAAAAAAAAAAAAACCACAACAAAGAAAACCCCAGCACCACATGGTTTCACTGGTGAATTCTACCAAATATGTAAAGAAGGTTTAATGTTAATGCTTCTCAAAATTGACTAAAAATGGAAGATCAGGCCAGCATTTTCCTGATACCAATGCTAGATAAGAACATTACAAGAAAACTACAAATATCCCCGATGAATAAAAGTTTAGAAATCCTCAACAAAATGCTAGCAAACTGTATTTAACAATGCATTAAAAGGATTATACACATTGATCAAGTGGGATTTATCTTTGTGATGCTAGGATGGTTCAACACATACCAATTAACAAATATAATACCTCAAATTAATAGAATGAAAAATAAAAAATCATATGATCATCTCAATAGATATAGAAAAATCATCTGTCAAAATTCAACATTTTTTTTTTTATCCTCACCTGACATTTTTCCATTTTTTTGTTCAGATAGAGTGGGAGGGAGAGAGAAAGAGAGAGAGAGAGAGAGAGAGAGAGAGAGAGAGATCAACGTGAAAGGGACACATTGAGTGGTTGCCACCCACACGACCCAACCAGGGCTGGGGACAAACTGCAACCAAGGTACATGCTCTTAGCGGGAACCGAACCTGGGTCTCTTGGGACCACAGGTCAATGCTCTAACCGCTGAGCCAAACCAGCCAGGGCTCAACATTCTTTCATGTTGTAAAAATGCTAAACCCATTAGGTCTAGAAAGAACATACTTCAACATAACAAAGTCCATGTATAACAAACCCATAGCTAACCTCATACTCAGTGGTGAAAGGTTGAGAGCTCTTCCTCTAAGGTCAGGAACAAGACAAGAATGCCATATTTTACAACTTCTATTCAACATAGCACTGGGAGTCCTAGCCAGAAAATCAGGCAAGACAAAGAAATAAAAGGTATCCCAATGGGAAAGGAAGAAGTAAAACAGATTATATAATCTTATATGTTGAAAATTCTATAGAATCCACAAAAACCTTAGAACTGATTGAATCCAGTAAAGTTGCAGGATAGAAAATCAACAAACAGGAAGCAGTTGTGTTTTTATACATTAATAAAGAAACACTTGAAGTAATATATAATTGTATGGTGGTGATCATTTCACAATATATAAAGGTATCAAATGAACTCATTGTACCCATTCAACTTAAATAATGTGATGTGTCAATTATTTCTTTCTTTTTTTTTTTTTTATCCTCACTTGAGGACATTTTTCCATTTTTTTATTCAGACAGAGCAGGAGGGAGAGAGAGGAAGGGAGAGAGAGAGAGAGAGAGAAATATCGACGTGAAAGGGACACATTGAGTGGCTGCCACTTGCACGACCCAACCAGGCCGAGGACAAACTGCAACTGAGGTACGCGCCCTTAGCAGGAACCGAACCCGGGTCTCTCTGGACCACAGGCCAATGCTCTAACCGCTGAGCCAAACCGGTCAGGGCAATTATTTCTTAATAAAGGTGGAAAAAATTGCAAAGATTGCTCGAATATTGTATGATTTGTTATTTTTTAAAATTAGAATATCATGGTTGAGAATCTTAAGCATTGAAGCAGTTTTTGGTTATATTTGTTTGACTACTAAATAACTTTCAAACACTAAAGAGGAAAGCCATTGTCTAGCTGAAGAGCACCTATCCTAGTAGAGCACCGAGCCCTTAATTAGAAGTTAGAGTGGTAAACTGAGTAAAAGGTACTGTTGCTTTCGGAGTAATTAACAGACTATTATATTAAAGGATTAGCTCTTCCTCTTAAAATGCAACCTAGACTTTGAGCAGAGAAAAACATATGGCTTAGGATCTCTTCTAATTGTTATTTTCATTGGTTTTATTCTTCCTAGCAGAGTCATATTTTCAAATAATCAGTCACATTCTGGGCAAGGGTTAAGAGCTCCAGGAATAGCTATATCCTGAATAATTCTCCTCTTTGTATTTTAATATATTTTTATTTTATTTTTGATTTTCAAGTGATTTTTAAAAATTAAGATATAATTGACATAACATTATGTTATTTTCAAGTGTTCATCATAATTGTTTGATATATGTATATATTTTGAAATGATCACCACAGCAAATCTAATTGACATCCATAGAACTGATTTTTATCTATGTTAAAGCTCAAGAAGCAAGACTTAGATAAGTGGCCCTTGGCCCAGGCTTCCAATTAGGATAACATGTGGAGTTTTAACAACTACCATCACTTGTGTCCTCTCCCACAGAGTCTGTCTATTGGTCTGGTGGGAACATCAATGTTATTTTAATTAAATGCTCCAGGTGATTTCAAGGTGAGGCCAGGGTTAAGTATGAGGACTTCTGAGTATGAGTTCAGCCTTTGGTTGAAAGGGATATACAGGATCTGCTCTACATAGATTTGGTAGAAGCAGGTCAGTGGAGCCCACATAATCCACACTGTAGCAACATTGTTTTTGGCATCTGTGAGATGGCAGGGTCCCTGAAGACAGGAATAGAGAAACTCAAAGTTTGGTCTCCATGTAGAAGCTCATTGTTCCTGAATCTCTCATGTGACCAAGGACAGAGAAGGATGAACATTCCTGCATTTCATGGCTCCTCTGCCTGTGGCTGTTGTGGTAGCAGGTGAAGGGTCTGTGCCAAAGACTTTAAAGGCATGTTCTCAAGATGCAGATGTAATTTTCCCATATAATCTCACCTGAGGAAAAAACTCAGAGAAGGAAGAGGAAGAAAAAGAAATAGAAGGTTCTCAGGTAAATGTTGTGTCCCAGGGCTGTGCCCTCCTTCTCTTCTAAAATGCCATGGTTTTAGAACATGAAAGCATTTACATCTGTACCTCCAGTGCTTCTGCTTAGCAAGTTGTTTTTCACTCCCTTTCCCCCTCTTCTTTAACTATGATAGGTACATTTAGCTCCTTAGCACACTTCTCCCCTGATCCTAGAGCCTTTTCTCCATTCAGACTTCTGATATGCTTTGAGCAATTCCCACCATGAGCAATTCTTTGCAACTACTGAAAATATTTCTTTGTGACAGATCAACTAGGAAAGAAGGTATCAATATCCAAGATTCCTATATGGGATCAAGTGGCTATCCTGGGATATCAGTGAAGAAGAAGAATGTAGTATGAGGTCCCTTCTGAATGTTCCATTAGCAATCTGTAGACTAGAATTAAGAAGATGCACATCTAAACAGGATGGTATTAATAGCTCAGAATAACTCAGAAATTGCTAAAAAAGAAGAGTAATTAAAACAGATGGGCTCTCTAGAATGTTACACATTAACTACTTAAATACACTATTACAGAAAATGAGTGCTCTATATGGCTTGACCTTTGAATAAAGGTGATGTTTTTCATGATTAAATTTAGCTACAATTTACTTGTTTTGCTGGCCTATAATATCACAGCAGTTATGTGTCCTCTGGCAAACATCAGGCACCTGATATCAATTTGTCCCATTGCAGCTGATGTTAACTTGATTCACTTGGTCAGGTGCTCTCTGCCAGATTCTTCTACTATTCCTCTATTGATTTTATTTATTTACTTTTTTATAGTCCTTGTTTTCTTTATTGCATTTATTGGAGTGACATGGGTTAAACAAAATCATACAGGTTTCAAGTGTACAATTCTATAATAACATCATCTGTACATTGTATTGTGTGTTCACCACCCCAAGTCAAATCTCCTTCTATCACCACTTATCCCCCCTTAGCCTTCTTCTACCTCACCCAACCCCCTTTTCCTTCTAGTAATCAGCATATTATTGTCTGTATCTATGAGGTTTTGGGTTTTGTTTTGTTTTCGTTTTAATTTTTTTTATTAATCTATTTTTGTTACAGATGTTTCTCTTTTTTTCCCCATTGACACCCTCCCCCCCATCCCCCCAACCCTGTCCCCAGCTTTGTTGTCCATGTCCATCGATTATACGTACATGCATATAAGTTCTGTGGTTTATCTTCCCCCCACCTTCTGAGGGTTGTCAGTCTGTACCCTATTTCTTTTTTTTTTTTTTTTAATCCTCACCCGAGGACATTTTCCATTTTTTGTACAGATAGAGTGGGAGGGAGAGAGAGAGAGAAACATCGACGTGAAGGGACACATCGAGTGGCTGCCACCCGCACGACCCAACCAGGGCCGGGGACAAACTGCAACCGAAGCACGTGCCCTTAGAGGGAACCGAACCCAGGTCTCTCTGGACCGCAGGCCGACGCTCCAACCGCTGAGCCAAACCGGCCAGGGCTGTACCCTATTTCTACGTCTCTGGGTCTATCCTGTTCCTCAGACTGTTATGTTCATTATATTCCACAAATAAGTGAGATCATGTGATATTTGTCTTTCTCTGCTTGGCTTGTTTTGCTTAGGATAATACTTTCCAGGTCCCTCCATGTCATCTCAAAGGATAAGAAATCTTTTTTTTCTACAGCCGCATAGTACTCCATTGTATATATGTACCATAGCTTTTTTATCTATTCTTCTGCTGATGGACACTTGGGCTGTTTCCAGATCTTAGCTATGAAGAAATGCTCAACATCGCTAATCATCAGAGAGATGCAAATTAAAACAACAATGAGGTATCACCTCACACCTGTCAGAATGGCCACCATCAACAAATCATCAAATAGCAAGTGTTGGTGAGGGTGTGGAGAAAAGGGGACTCTAGTACACTGCTGGTGGTAATGCAGACTGGTGCAGCCACTATGGAAAACACTATGGTGTTACCTCAAAAAATTAAAAAGTGAACTGCCATTTGACCCAGTGATTCCACTTCTAAGAATATACCCTAAGAAGCCTGAAACACCAATCAGAAAGAATATATGTACCCCCATGTTCTTAGCAGCACTATTTACAATAGCTAAGATCTCTATTGATTTAAGAAAGAGAGGAAGGGACAGGGAGAGAGAGAGAAACATTTATGAGAGACAACATTGATTGGCTGTCTCCTGCATGCTCCCCACTGGGGATTTGGCCCAAAACCTGGGCATGTGCCCTGAACAGGAATTGAACCGCAACCTCTTGGTGAATGGGTTTGTTCTCAACCACTGGCTGGCCTCCTCTTTGTATTTTAAAAATATTACTTAGAGGAAATCTAAAAATGTTAGTTAAGTAAGTGGGTTTTGTTGAATGTTCTTTTTTAAAAAAATTAATTAATTAATTAATTTTTGTTACAGATGTTTCTCCTTTTCCCCCCACTGATTCCCCCCTCCACCCTGTCCCCAGCTTTGTTGTCCATGTCCATTGTTCATGCATACATGCATATAAGTTCTGTGGTTTATCTCTACCCCACCACCCCCTCTTCTGGGGATTGTCAGTCTGTACCCCACTTCTACGTCTCTGGGACTACCCCATTCCTCAGACTGTTTTGTTCATTATATTGAATGTTCTTTTTAAGATGCCATTTGTCCTATGAGAAATATAATGTTTCTGTGTGTGGTCAGGATTATACATATATTGTGGGTTTATAATTAATTGATATGAAAGTCAATGCACTTCTTCCTGTATAGTTCCACATCTAGCTCTTTCTCACATTTGCTCAAAACAGTCTGGTGTCAACTGACTCCTTCCATTCTTGGCTGCTGTTATCTTAGATGATGAATCACCTTAAAGATTTTCTGTTTGATTTTTGGCTCCTATTGTCCACATTTCAGACTTGCTGAAAGTAGTTCTCCAGGCCAGGATTTCCCAAATGTTCCTCCAGAGAGTCAAAGGGATGCCTTTTATAGAATCTGAGTTAACAGACTAGGCACTGAAGAAACACTCTATGAAAATAACCTCACGAATTTATCATTTAGGCCCTTGAAAGGAAGAAAACAAAGAAATAAGTTTGAATTTGAGAAGGAATTGTTTCTGCCAAGACTCTGATGTTTTTCTTTTTATTTCCTATTTCTTGAAAGTGAAATTGCTATTTTGAGGGCTAACAGATTATAGTTAGCATGGGAAGATTTGGAAATATTATCCTGAAAGAGTAGTACTGAGAAAATCAGTAAGAAAGAGGAACTTTCCCCAAGTGTATTCAGAAACCTTACTGGCAATTCCACCTGTCAATTTTCTCACCAAATGAAATATCATTTTAACCTCCTGAGGAAAAATAAAACTGTTATTTATTGATATCCTTTCTTCTCTTTTCCTATGGTGATGCAATTTCTGACTTTGAACTGAGCAGATGCTATCCAAAAATAAACACGACACTCTCCTACCTCTGTTACATCTAGGAATGATTTAGTGCATTTAGGTTTAAGAAACGGAATGAAAGGGAAAGTGGTATGTGCCAACTTCTGAGATATTTTCTTATTGAGAGAGGGCATGCGCTTCTCCTTCCTCTTTTACCATTTGTCTGACTATAGATGTGATGGTCAGAACTGGCACAGTCACTTTGAACATGGAGATGATCTGGACAAAGTAGGTCATGGTGGAGCAAAGAGACAGAAGGAGCCTAGGTTCCTGCCATCCTGAAGTGACGTACTGAACCGGGGACACTGACCTCAACTTATTTGTATCTGAATCTTATGTGTATCTGTCTCCCTCCAGATCAGTGGTTCTCAACCTTGGCTGCACATTAGAACCACCTGGAAGCTTTGTAAATGACAATTTCCACTCCAGACAGCATCTTTGACAGTGGGCTTGTGTACACGTAATTTTAAAAAAAGCTCTCCAGGTGATTCTAAAATGCAATCCAGGTTAAGATTCAGTACTCTGGGTCAGGGGTCAGAAAACCATGAAATCTAGCCTGCTACCTGGTTTTAGATGGCCTGTGAGCTAAGAATGGTTTTTGTATTTTTTTAAAAGTTGAAAAAAAGTCAGAAGAAGAATATTTAGGGATATGTAGAATTATGTAAAATTAAAATTTTAGTGTTCATGTATAAAATTTTATTGGAAAACAGCTACATTCATTTATTTAGGTATTGTTTACTCTAGCACTACAACAGTAGACTTGAGTAGTTGTAATGGAGACTGTAATGGCCCACCAAGAGGAAAATATACAGTGTCTGGGCTTTTTTGTTTTTTGTTTGTTTTAGTTCGTAGCATACTTTTATTTTTTAAAACTCATCTTTATTGTTGAATGTATTACAGATGTTTCTCCCTTTTTTCCCCATTGACCTCCTCCTTCCCAATCCCATCCTCTCTAGCCTTCCCCACACTATTGTTAGTGTCCAATGGTTGTGCATATATGCATAGAAGTTCTTTGGTTTATCTCATCCCACCCTCCCTCCCCCCTTCCCTTTGAGGTTCATCAGTCTAACAAACAATTTGTTCTTCTTAATTCCTTCATCTTTTTCACCCATCCACCCAACCCCCACCCATCTGGTAAGCAACAAAAAGTTATCTGTATCTATGAGTTTGTTTCTGTTCTGCTTGCTCATTTTGTTTGTAGAGTCAATTGTTGATAGATATGTATTAATTGCCATTTTGTTGTTCATACTTTTGTTCTTCTTTGCCTTCAAGAAGACCCTTCAACATTTCATATAATACTGGTTTGGTGGTGATGAAGTCCTTTAGCTTTTTCTTGCCTGGGAAACTCTTGATGCGTCCATCGATTCTAAATGATAGCTTTGCAGGATAGAGTAATCTTGGTTGTAGGTCACTGCTTTTCATCACTTTGAATATCTCTTGCCACTTCTTGCCTGCAAAGTTCCTTTTGAGAAATCAGCTGACGGTCTTATGGGAGCTCCTTTGTAGGTAATGAACTGCTTTTCTCATGCTGCTTTTAAGATTCTCTCTTTGTATTTAACCTTTGGCATTTTGATGGTGATGTGTTTTGGTGTGGACCTCTTTGGGTTCAACTTGTTTGAGACTGTCTGTGCTTCCTGGACTTGTATATCTGTTTCCTTCACCAAGTTAAAGAAATTTTCTGAAATTATTGTTTCAAATAGGTTTTCAGTTTCTTGTTCTATCTCTTCTCCTTCAGGCACCTCTATGATGTGAATGTTGGCATGCTTAAAGTTGTCCCAGAGGCTCCTTACACTATCCTCATTTTTTTGGATTATTTTTTCTTTTTGCTGTTCTGGTTGGGTGTTTTCTGCTTCCTTATAGTCCAAATTGATAGTTTGCTTCTTGGCTTTACCTACTCTACTATTGATTCCCTGTAAACTATTCTTTATTTCAGTTAGTGCATCCTTCATTTCTGACTAGTCCTTTTTTATGTTGTTGATATTATCATTTCATTCCTTGGAGGTCTCCTTAAGTTCCTTGAAGGTCTCACTAAGTCCCTTGAATGTCTCACCAAGTTCCTTGAGCAACCTTATAACCTGTTTTCTGAATTCTGCATTTGATTGATTGCTTATCTCCATTTTGTTTAGTTCTTTTCCTGTAGTTTTGTTCTTTTCTTTCATTTGGGACATGTTTCTTTGTCTCCTCATTTTGGCTGCTTCTCTGTGATTGTTTCTATGTATTAGGCAGAGTTTCTATGTCTCCTAGGCTTTGTAGGGTGGCCTGCTGTTGTAGGTGTCCTGTAGAATCCAGTGGCACTGTCTCTGTTATCTCTTCAGCTGGGCCCTCAAGGTGCACCCCTAGTGTGAACTGTACACCCTTCTGTTGTAGTTGAGTCTTCATTGCTGATGGCACATCAATGGGAGGGATTTACTCAGGCTGATCAGCTGCAAGGACTGGCTGTGTGCACTAGCCACTGGCCTCTAACTACCTTGGAGGATCAGCTGTGTAGGGGCCCACCACACAGAGCAAGACTTACTTCATCAGGGCTCTGGTACCCACTGAGTCTACTCATTGAGTGTATCACTTGTGGATGTGGTTGGTTGGTTATGTCTCAATGTTGTCTGAAGCTGTCCACAGGGTGTGCTGTCTCTGGGGCAAGGTTAGCCACTGCCTGTGCTCTATCCAGGGCCACCTGGCATAAGCTACAAAGTGATCTTCAGATAGCTGCTTCTTGTGCTGGGTTTGGAGGTGTCCAGGAAAAGCCAAGTTGTGAACGAAGGCTGGCTGCTTCTAGTGCCAGTCCTGGGGCCACTTAAAGAGAGGTATGGGGCTCACTGAGACCGGATGCTGCTTGTTTGAGATTTGAGGAAACTCTGAAGCTGGATCCAAGACAGGCCAATCCAGTGGTAAAGCCTTTGGAAACAGTTTGGGTGGGCCTGAAAGTTGGGTGGGGGGTGGGGCCTCCAGGAATCACCAGGATGGGGCCAACAGTGTGAGTCAGGTTGCTGGAGTCCCAGATATGGTGGCAGTCTACCTGCCCTGTGGGACAGGGGCTCATGAAAAGAACAATGGCCTCTGCCAGCATGTCTGTCTAGAGAAAGCTGTCCCTTCAGCCCTTGTCTGGAGGCCAAACAGCCCAGTTCTTCCCTGTTCTTTGGTACCCCTCAAGCTAACTCACCTCCGGGCTCAGAGGGAGCAAGTCTGAGTAAATCTGTGCATGGGCCCTTTAAGAGGACCTGCCTGGGGCTCCTGCAGCCTCAGCCTCCCTCTGCCTCAGTTCCCACTGGTTTTACAGCCAGCAGTTATGGGGACTTTTCTTTCTGGCACTGGGACCCTGATCTGGGTGCCTGGTTTGGGACAGGGACCCCTCACTACTCAGGGAGGACCTTCCCAGCGAGGTGTCCCTCCTGATTTTTATCCACCAGACGTAGGTGTGGGACCAGCTTGTCCACACCTCCACCCCTCCTACCAGTCTGGATGTGGCTGCTGCTTTAATTTCGTAGTTGTAGGATTTTCATTCAGCTTGATTTTAGGTGATTCTGAATGATGGTTGTGTTGTAGTTTTGTTGTAATTTTGATATGGTTGTGGGAGGAGGCAATACCGTGTTTTCCTACGCTGCCATCTTGACTGGAAGTCCCAGTATCTGGTCTTTTACAGGGAAAGTATGCTGACTCTGCTTTCAATACTGAGTAATTTTAGTGCAAGGACTAATGTGATGCTCTAGAAGCTTCCCTACATTACTGTCATCCCCCCATTATAGTTCCTAGCCTAGTACATGCCATTAAGTACATAGCAGTCACCCAGTAAATGCCTTTTGAGTTGAATTGGTGTATATTTTCAGATGCTCTTGTTCTCTCTCCCATTTATCTGTCTGTCTGTCTGTCTGTCTGTCTGTCTGTCTATCTATCCATCCATCCATCCATCCATCCATCCATCCATCCATCATCTATGTATCTCTTAAAATGTTAACTAAATAGAAAATATGACATTACCATTATATAGAGTCATGTGAAGCAGAAAAAGGTAGGTATTATGGAGTGAATATTTGTGCTGTGCTTTGGTTTGTCAAACCATCTTGTTTAAGTAATTACTGTCCCAAGGGAAAGAGTAATTAGTGAGAAGATGGTTCGTTGCTCCCAGCTTTGGAGACTGGCATAATGAAACTAGAAACTCTAAAGTGATATTGAAAGTTTCATTCAAATAAGGAGCACCATAAGGCTGCTTCTACATGATGACAAAGCATCTGGATAAAAAGTATACAATTTAGGTAGTCAGAAAGAGATTTTGCTTGTTTAGTGACAAATATATATGTTCTTAAACATATCTTTCTGATTTAATTTTTTAAATTTATATAACATATAATGGCATCAGCTAGGCAGACTTATGTTGAAAAACCATTTAATGACCTTTAAAAGGAAAAAGAAAAAGAAAATCTAGGACTTAGGAAGTTCTATCAAAGTATTTTACACTGTCTCAAGTGATTCTATTTTGTTTCTACAGGTATATTATGACTTCTGAAAACTTGTATTATTAACAAAATTTACTCATTGTTCTGACTCAGAAGTATTTACTTTTGGATTGTTTCTCTTAATTATAGAAGTATTTATAACCCACTAATATTTCTAGTTTCTGAGAAATAGGTATTACTATGACTAAATCCAACAGTGAGATCTTAAATATATTAGAACCCAATTTCATTCTCACATGATGAGTTTCCTCTAGGCCCACTAAAACTATCTGTGTAGAACTGCCACAGAATAAAACAAAAGTGGTGAATACACACACACACACACACACACACACACACACACAAATGTATATAAACAGGTATTTCAAGCAAGTATATTTTATAGGATATAACCATAAACCAATTTTTAAAGTTCTTTAGTAATAAAAAGTGCTATGGTTACTATTAATCGCAAAATATCTCCATTCAGAAATTAAAATACCCAGGTCTGTATAAGAATCAAAATTTGAACTTGATATGAAGTTGAGAGTTCTCCCCACCCAAACTTCCTCTCCCTTGTCCTGCTGTTCCTCTCCTACTTCATTAACTAGATTTGAACCCCTCCAGGTCCTTACTTGAATGTTCTGGAATTTGGCATCTAGCTTTGGTGTTCTAGGAACATAGCACATGTTTAAAACTAAGGCCCTTCTAGTTTTTACTGAACTTGGAAATTTGCTTTCCCTCATTGCTGGGCATGTCTCAACTACAGTTCCCTTACATGGACAAATGTAACTCTTCCAGTTAAAGTCTCGTTCTTCCTCAGCATTTAGATAGCTGGAGATATTTCCCATTCTTTAACCTGAAATCTGATTATCACTCCAGGTGGCCTCTTGGACAGGACCTAAAATGATGGGGCTTTTTTCTGAGTGGTCTAGGTCCATTCCATAGGAAACATTTATGTATTATTTGTCTCAAAGACTGTGGTTGTTCAAACTGCCCAAGGGCACCACATCCTCTTCACTCTGCTAAACAAGCTCCAACTCACTTGTCCTTTAGATATTCCAGGTGTGAGCCATACTTCAGTCCACTGTGTTCCTGAATCTGTAAGGGTCTTCTCTGAGTCATGTTGGTCTCTCATTCAAAGCCCATCTCTCAGCTTGATGTGAAGGGGAAGTCACTCTTCACATATCGGGGTAGTTATTAGAAATTACCTATCTCCAAAGCTAACCTCTTCAAATATCATTTTACTGGCACGTTTACACTCTTGATGAAAGACAGCAAGTTCTGTGTCTGTGTCTTGAGTGAGCATCTTTTGTTCAAAGGCTTAAGGGCATGTGCTATAACTATGACTCTTGGTCTGTCAGGGTAGCAGCTGGCATTACAATCTACCTAATGACTATGTTTGCACAAGCAATCAGTCTGAGGCTATGGAAGGGTGTGTATGGAAAATGAAGCAGAGACAGTAGTAAATGCTTAGTTTTGGGGGAGATGGCCTCTTTAGTCTACTGTGTACCACTTTATTTCATTTTAAATCTTTTTCTCCTTATAAACTGAAATAGATGTTAATTTAGCGAGACAACCTCTTTTCTAAATGTATTTTTTTTTTTTAAAAGAGAAAATACTATGTTTTAAAGCAGTGGCTCCCAACCTGTGAGCCAGGAATTATATAACATAGGGGCATGGTGGCAGCAGAGATAATTCTAGGGGAAAATATTTATATACATACCAGGCATTGTTCTTCTGGATGTAATAAACAATGTTTCTTACACATATATGTATTACTGATTTTCAAACAAAGGTAGATGTAATTAATTAAATACACGTTTGTTTAAAAGCATTACTAAGTGTACAGTACTTGTTTATTGTATTTTCTTATTCAACAAAGTAATTATTATCTTGGGAATGTAGGAACTTTAATTTATTTTTTAATAAATAAGTCCTCATTCTTGAAAAGGTTAGGAAAGAGTGGATGAAAGAAAGTAATAAGCACAGGACACAAAGAACTTGGCACAAAGAGTAATTTTAAAGAAAAATCAAACTTCAGGATTCCATACTTTTTTCTATTTTATGAAAAATATATAGAAAAATTTGTACTGTTTCTTTTTTTCCACCCCCATTAATGAAAAAATACTCTACTTTTCAGAGAGAATTTTATTAGAAGAAAACATTGCATATAGAGAATAGTTATAGGTTTTGGAATAAGAAAGCTTAGCTTAGAATTCTAGATTGTAGGCTTTTTTGTTTGTTTGTTAACTCATTTATCTCTTCAAAAAGTTACAAGTTCAACAATGAAAGACTATGACTACTTTATTGATGTACTCCCAGCATCTAAACCTTTACCAATAATAGTAATAATAAAAAAAAGCATACCAAATCTCCGCGTTCAGAATGTCCTAAGCCAAAGTTTTTTTTTTGTTTTTGTTTTTGTTCAGGTAGAGCGGGAGGGAGAGAGAGGGAGAGAGAGAGAGAGAGAGAAACATCGACGTGAAGGGATACATCGAGTGGCTGCCACCCGCACAACCAACCAGGGCCGGGGAAAAACTACAACCGAGGTACATGCCCTTAGCGGGAACCGAACCCGGGTCTCTCGGGACCGCAGGTGGATGCTCTAACCGCTGAGCCAAACCGTCCAGGGCCTAAGCCAAAGTTTGCTAAGAACAAAGATTGCAGTAAATGTTATTAACCATAAGAAATTATGTCTGCCAAATAATCTTATCTTATTCCTTTCTTTTACTCATTCTCAAAGTTCCTAACTTCCCAATAATGGGCAATTAAATCTATGTGACTAGAAAGCCAGATATCATGAGTACTTACCATAAGGGATGAAATGAGCAATGAGTCCGATGATTGCTGCAGCAGCCACCGTTATTATGACACCCAGGGTAATCTTTCCACACCTTGTGAGTCTCATTTTGGTGTTTGACTCTGTTCTTCTGAACCAAAAGAACAGGAAAGCAAGTATTAATATGAGTAAGATATAGAACTCTCTCAGAAATAAATACGGATTTGATAATAAGTGTAAAAGTATATTATATTTCAATAATTATGGATTCAGTAGACTGCTGAGCTTGGAAATCAACATGTAGAATAAGTGAATATAATATTTGGCCTACTAATTTTTTTTTTTTTTAGCACATATGAATAATAATAGTAGTACTAAATTCAGAATTCATTTATTCAGCAAATATTTTCAGATGTCCTACTATGTGGTAAGCAGAGCTGAAGAAAAAGAAACCTCTTTTCTTATGGTGCTTACATTATTCTGAGGGAAGACAGACAGTGAACAAAGAGTATAACTAATAAAATTCATAACTGGTAAAATAATATTAAGCTCTGTAGGGAAAAAAGTAGAGCCAGGTAAAGAAAATCTGAAATGTGGGCGTCTGTGTGAGATGGTGTTGGTGTCAGGATGCAATATTAAATAGAATAGTCAAGTTAGGCCTACTGAAAGGTAAAATGTAAGCAGACTTTAAAACAAGCCATGTGATTTCTGGAATGTTTCATTCAGAGGAACAACTTGGCAAGTGGGCTTTGGGAGGGGAATGCTGGTATGTTGCCAGAGCAGTGTGGCTGTAGCAGTGAAGGAGGGGAGGAGTGGTAAGAGACTGGTCAGAGCTACCAAGGCCCAGCTCATGTTGGAATTTGTACATCATTTTAATCATATTGGCTTTTTCTCTGAGTGAAATGGGAGTATCAGAGGTCTTTTGGACAGAAGACTATGATGATCTGGTCTAATTTCTTAATGGGACCCCCCTGACTACTTTGCAGAGAATAAATGATAGGGAATAAGGGTGGAAACAGAACAATAATATAGGAATGATTACAATATTCCAAGCATAAAATGATGTTGGCTTGAACCAGGGTGGTAGAGGTGGAGAAACTGAAAAGGGGTTGAAGTTTGGATATATTTTGAGTATAGGGTCGATAGGAATTCATGTGATTTTCCAAGGAACTGGTCCATTTTGTCTAAGTTGGCAAATGTATGCATATAGAGTTGGTAGTAGTGCCTTTTTATCCTTTTAATGTCTACAGCTATATATAGACTCTGTTCAGTTCCTGATATTTAATTTATTTCCTTTATTAGTCTTCCTAGAGATTTGCCAATTTTACTGATTTTTTTTCCTAGAACAATTATTTTATTTTATTGGTTTTTTTCCTACTGTTTTTATTTTATTAATTTCTACTCTTCATTATTTCCTTTCTTCTGCTTGCTT
This sequence comes from Molossus molossus, assembly GCF_014108415.1. Taxonomy (NCBI): domain Eukaryota; kingdom Metazoa; phylum Chordata; class Mammalia; order Chiroptera; family Molossidae; genus Molossus; species Molossus molossus. Next base: position 49,171,539 of record NW_023425344.1, read on the forward strand.
GGGGTGTATTTTGCTCTTTTTCCCCAGGTTTTTGCAGTGGGAGCTTAGATTATTTATTGATACCTTTTCTCTTTTTTAATGCATGTTTTTAATAAGGAATTTTCCACCTCAGCACTGTTCTACCCATGTCTCAGAAATTTGATGTTTTATTTTCATTTTAATGTATTTTTAATATTTCCATTAGTATTCCTCTTTGACCTATGGATTATTTAGAAATGTGTTTAGTTTCCAAGTGTTTTGAGACATCCCTGTTATCTTTTTTTTTTATATCATCACCCAAGGGTATTTTTCCATTTATCTTCAGATAGAGTGGGAGGCAGGGAGAGAGAGAGAGAGAGAGAGAGAGAGAGAGAGAGAGAGAGAGATATCTGTGTGAAAGGGACCCATCGACTGGTTGCCTTACACACGACCCTGATCAGGGCCAGGGACTGAACCATAACCGAGGTACGTGTCCTTGACTGGAATTAAACCCGCGACTCTTTGGTATGTGGGCTGACGCTCTAACCACAGAGCCAAACTGACCAGGGCTCCTTGTTATCTTTTTTTTTTTTTATCCTCACCCGAGGACATTTTTTTCTATTTTTTGTTCAGATAGAGTGTGGGAGGGAGGGGGAGAGAGAGAGAGAGCGAGAGAGAGAGAAACATCGACGTGAAAGGGACACATCGAGTGGTTGCCACCCACACGACCCAACCAGGGCCGGGGACAAACTGCAACCAAGGTACGTGCCCTTAGCGGGAACCGAACCCGGGTCTCTCAGGACCGCAGGCCGACGCTCTAACCGCTGAGCCAAACCGGCCAGGGCGCTCCTTGTTATCTTTTTAAAATTTGATTTCTAATTTGATTCCATTGCAGGTGAAAAATGTACTATATATGATTTGAATTCTTTTAATTTTTTTTTTTTTTTATGGCACTGCATATTATCTATCTTGGCATATGTTGCGTGGATTCTTAAAAAAATGTGTTCTTCCGTTATTGGGTGAGGTTTTCTATAAATGTTGATTATATTTTGTGGTTGATAGTGCTGCTGAATTATTCTATATCTGTTGTTTTTCTCAGTGGTTGTTTAACATTTATTGAGAGAGGGTTGCTGAAGTCTACAATGTAACTTTGAATTTTTAAATTTTTTCTCTCAGTTCTTTTGATTTTTGTTACACATATTTTGCTGATCTTTTGTTTGATACATATACTTCTGGGGTTGCTATGTCTTCTTGGTGGATTGACTCTTTCATTATTATACAGTGTCCCTCTCTGGCAATTTTAATTGCAGTGAAGTCTACTTCTTTATCTGATATTAATATAGCCAGTCCTGTTTTCCTTTGAATAATGCTTCATAACGGGTCTTTATCTATCCCTTTACTATTAACCTGCCTTTATTATCATATTTAAAGTGAGTTTCTTATTGACAACATGTGATAGGGTTATATATTTTTAATACATCCTGTTAATATCTGTCACTGGTATATTTAGACTATTTACGTTTAGAGTGTTAATATTTTAGGGCTCATGTCAGCCTTTTTAATGCCTCAATCAAAACAGCCTTCAGAAGCTCTGGGGGCTTATCATTATTATTCACATACTCATAGAGTTTTTTATAGGCATTAAATGGAAGCACTAGAGTAGGAAAATAACAATAATAAAAAGTTTTAGAATAAATTACCATATTATTTATAAATTGGGAGGCAACTTTATTCCAATATATCTATGTTTCTACATGGTTAAATAATGTTTTTCTTTGGCATAATCAGAGGAAAATTCTCTTTAGAAGTTAAATAATTTGTGTTCATGTTTATTGAGCATAGCACTTTCTATGTGCATAGTATCAGACTAGGGTTGCCATGATGTACAAGATTACTAATGTTAAATGTGAGAACTGTAGAATTATTTTTGTTTTATATACTATTATAAATACTGTACTAGTTTGTAAGCGTTGCCATAACAAAAGTACCACAGACTGTGACAGAAATTTATTTTGTTACCATTTTGGAACTAGAAGTCAGAGATCAAGGCGTTTGGCAGCTTTGATTTCTTCTGAAGCCATTCTCCTGGGTTTACAGATCACTGTTGTCTCCCTGTCTTTACATGGCCTTCCCTCTGTGCATATGTGTGCCCTAGTTTCCTCCTCTTGTAGACACCAGTCAAATTTGATTAGGGCTCACCCTCATAACCTCATAACTTAATTTCCTCTTTTAAGACCTTATCTCCAAATACTACAGTCATTGTGAGGTTTGAGGGGTTAGGACTTCAACATATAAATTTTGAGGAATAAAATCAGCCCATAATATATATTTTTATATTTTATATATTAATATAATATAAAGTCTTTATATTTATATTTTATTTTATATATTTTGTATACTATATACACACACAATATTGCACATAAATTTGTAAATATATTTCAGGTTTTTATATTGTTAATTTATATATAAATATACACAATCAACATATATTTAAATGACTATACTAAGTATTGATCAGTTTGAAATACCTATATTAATTTGATTTTTATTTGCAAGCAGAATTAGATATCTTTTAGGAAATTTATTTTTGAGTTAGTTAACAGTTATTCCCTGGATAGGTGATATTTCCTGAACAGATAATAATTAACTAGCTTCCAATGCAGGTAAAATTTCCAACTCTAACTCTTTTTAGCAACTTCATTTTACTTTAAAAAACTTTGACAATTTAAATATATTTTGTCCAAACTATGTTGGTACCCTGCATATAAAATGAATGCCTTTTTATTTCTATAGAAGTATGATGTTCTGCACTTTTTGGGTCAATAATAAAATTTTTTTTTAAAAAAACCTAAAAGACATCTCACTATGTAAACATTTAGAGGAAAACACTTTTCCAAAATCTGACCAACTCACTTATTGAGTCTAAAATAGTGTTGGAAATTTTGGGAAAGATAACTGACAAAATGACATAGTAAAACCCTGGTAACTTAATTTTCTATAGATGAATATATTATTCTAAAGCAATCTTTTCCATACCCACAGGTATATGTCTGTATTATTTTACTCAACACAGTTTTCCAGGGAATAAGCTTCAAAGAAAATGTGATAAATGGAGTGTGAAACTTGATGTAGCAAATATTTGAAGTATATTTTCCTGTTCATCTCAACCAAGTTCTTCTAATAGATTAAACGATATAAAAATGCTGTGTTTGTATATAAAAAAGTTGAATATTAGAAATTTTACAATATTTCAGCCTATCAATACACAGGTAAACTTAATTTATTGTTTCTCCTTCTTATTTGTCTAGTAGATGATATAACAGTGATTCTTTTTCTTTTTTAAACTTTATTACTGAATGTATTACAGATGTTTCTCATTTTCCTCCCATTGACCCCCACCTCCCCACTCCCACCCCCTTCTTGCCTTTCCCCACATTGTTGTCTGTGTCCATAAGTTATGCATATATACATATAGGTTCTTTGGTTTATTTCTTCCCACCCCCACCCTCTTTCCTTTGAGGTTTGTCAGTCTAACAACCAACTGGTACTTCTTAATCCCTTCACCTTTTTCACCCATTTCCCCAGCACCCCTCCCATCTGGCAACCAACAAATTGTTCTCTGTATCTATGAGAATGTTTCTGTTTTGCCTATTCATTTTGTTTGTAGATTCAATTGTCGATAGATATGTATTCATTGCCATTTTGTTTGTTTATATATTTTATCTGTTTCTTCAAAAAGATCCTTCAACATTTCATATAATACTGGTTTGGTGGTGATGAACTCCTTTAGCTTTTCCTTGTCTGGGAAAGTCTTTATATGGCCATCGATTCTAAATGACAGCTTTGCAGGGTAGAGTAATCTTGGTTGTAGGTTCTTGCTTTTCATCACTCTGAATATTTCTTGCCACTCCCTTCTGACCTGCAAAGTTTCTTTTGAGAAGTCAGCTGACAGTCTTATGGAAAGTACCTTGTAGGTCACTAACTGCTTTTCTCTTGCTGCTTTTAAGATTCTCTCTTTGTCTTGAATCTTTTGGATTTTGATGATGATGTGTCTTGGTGTGGACCTCTTTGGGTCCTCTTGTTTGGGACTCTCTGTGCTTCCTGGACTTATATGTCTGTTTCCTTCACCAAATTAGGAAAGTTTACTGCCATTATTGTTTCAAATAGGTTTTCAATTTCTTGTTCTCTCTCTTCTCCTTCTGGCACCCCCAACATGCGAATGCTGGCATGATTGAAGTTGTCCCAGAGGCTCCTTACACTATCCTCATTCTTTTGGATTTGTTTCTTTTTATGCTGTTCTGATTGGGTTTTTTTGCTTCCTTATATTCCCAATCTATGGTTTGCTTCTTGGCTTTACCTACTCTACTATTGAATCTGTGTAAATTATTCTTTATTTCAGTTAGTGCCTCCTTCATTTCTGACTGATCCTTTTTATACCCTTAAAGCCCTTACTAAGTTCAATGAGGGTCTCACTAAGTTCATTGAGCATCCTTATAAGCAGTATTTTGAACTCAGCATCTGTTAGGTTGCTTATCTCCATTTTGCTTAATTCTTTTCCTGGAGTTTTGTTCTGTTCTTTCACCTGGGACCTGTTTCTTTGTCTCCTCATTCTGGCCATCTCCCTGTGCCTGCTTCTATGTATTACTTAATGAGAGGTATGGGGCCAGCTGAGACCAGATGCTGCTTGTTTGAAAGAATTTAGGAAAACTTGAAGCAGGATCCAAGAAAGGTCAATCCTATGGTAAAACAACTGGCAACAGCTTGGGTGGGCCTGAAAGTTGGGTGGGGTAGGGCCTCAGGGAGTCACCAGGGAGGGGCTACCAGTGTGAGCCAGATTGCTGGAGTCCCAGATATGGCAGCTGTCTGCCGCCCCGGTGAAAGGCTCACCAAAGGAACAAATGCCTCTGACAGCAGGTCTGTCCAGGAGAAAGCTGTCTCTTCTGCCCTCGCTCCAATGCCAAACAACTCAGTTCTTCCCCATTTGTCTCTGGTGCCTTTCCAGCTGCCTCCCCCACACTGGAGCCTGGAGGGTGCAAGTCCGAGTAAGTCCATATGCGTGCCCTTTAAGAGGAGCTGTCTGGGGCACCTTCAGCCTCAGCCTCCCTCAGCCTCAGCCTCCCTCAGCCTCAGTTCCCACTTGTTTTACAACCAGAAGTTATGGGGATTTCTCTTTCTGGCACTGAAACCCTTAACTGGGCACCTGGCATGGGACGGGGACCCCTCCGTCCTCAGGGAGGACCTTCTCAGCCTAGGTATCTTCCTTTTTTTATCCACCACACGTGGGTGTGGGACCAGCCTGTTGCTTCTCTGCCTCTCCTACCAGTTTCCATGTGGCGTCTTCTTTAATTTTGTAGTTGTAGGATTTTTATTCAGCTTGATTTCAGGTGACTTTGAATGATGGTACTTCTGTAGTTTAGTTGTAACTTTGATGTGGTTGTAGGAGGATGCAATATGGCGTTTACCTATGCTGCCATCTTGACCGGAAGTCCACAGTGATTATTCTGTACCAGAATTTGTTTACCAGAGAGTACTGTGGACTTTGTACTTCCCTCCAATGTATATATAGTTCCTAGAATGGATATGCCTGGCTTTTTGGAAGTGGAAGGAGCTTTGCAAATCACCATTCTGGTTTCCTAATTTTAAAGAAGGGAAAATTGTAAAACAGTATTTTCTCTTTAGGCCATTTCAAATCTAGGGAAGATGTGGATTCCAGGTAATGATTTCTTCTGTGGTTATTATTAGTATATTTAGGGTTTGGTACTAGAGTTCAGATTAGGGTTTACTCCTCATCTCTAGAAGAAAAATGAAATCAGATAGGCCACTCTAACTTGCATCTCTATGTACTTTACAGCCCAAATCTAAGATCACGACAGTGACTTATCCATTTTAATTTGTAAATGTAAAATTATGATAATAAATAAAAATTAATTTTAAAGGCAGGTAAACTAAGTATTTATTTCTTTCATTCTTACCTGAGTTTTCTATGATACAGATATTTTTCCTACTTGCAAAGGGTTTAATTGATCTAAATTTTTCCTGTGTGTGTGTATATTTCTAATTCAAAAGGAAAATTCAACTTTGTTACCATTTAGATTATTTTCTTTAAAATGTTCTCTAAAAACAGACATAAGTTCCATTTTTCTCTAATTGTTACTATATGGAATATTGGTGGAAAAATAGACTACTTATTTATTCAAGAGAATTAGATCTTGGGATGGAGTTAAAGTGAGAAATAGAAACAACTTGTTTTGATTTTGGCAACTTGCCTTACTTTTCCAAAGTGTTATGTTTTTTCACCAAATATATCCTGAAGCCATTTAGGTATGCTAATGATTAGATAATAAGGATATTGAGGATTATGGAGAGATTTCAGAAATAGTGGTTTTGCTGGGGAGTTGTACTTAAATAAGTATTAATTATTTCAAAGGACAAAACCAGGGTCTGATTTCTAATATACTGTTTACAGAGCAAAGGGAGCATAGCAAGTTAATATAAAGGATGTAGAACACATTACTTGGAAGCCAAGATTAAATATTTTTACTAGCTTTTTTGTTAATTAAATAAAAGCATTAACAATAAATTTGATGGAAAAGAATTTAGAGGTTCTCTTGTAGCTGATTAAGCTAAATATTAATGTGAATGTGTAAAATAACATTATTCAAGCTATTTATCAGAAAGTTACATCTCAATATGATACTCTTTACTTAGAGTCTAGTTGTTAGCAAGATATCAAAATCAGAATAGTCATCTAAAATTTTTATTAAAAATATGAGTCAGGCTCAAAGGGTTTATCAAGACATGCATTTAGCTGAAGTCTAAGAAAGACTGTAATGTGTATGTGAACATTTATATTTGTGAGTTAGTTTGATTACATTAAGAATAATAACATAAAAATTATGTGCCCATCTCTGTGTGCTATGTAACCAGTAAACACACTTCCTTGAGGCCAATTGCTATCTGGGCATATAGCACTGCCCACGGAAGGAAGAAAATCCTCTCTTCTTGTTGCTATTCCTGTTTCCGACTACAATAATGTTAAATCATACCACTAAAACTGTGTAGCAGTGAAGCATTGCAGTGTTTCAATAAATAAAAATTAAGACCGAAACTCTTGTTTACCACTTCCTATAGGTCAAATAGTATGTTATGAGCACAAGTATTGTCTCTACATCAACATACAGTATTAGAAATAGATAGCTTTGTATTCTTTACATTTTCTAAGTGAAATTATCCTTCTTAAAAGTAAAATCCCCCAATTTTATTTCAGCAATTTCAGCAATTATACACATACTTTTAATGAATGGTCTAATTGTGATGGATAGATTTTTCACAAAAATTCACAAGCAAGACAGATTCTAAGAATTAAAGATTATCAATCTTATTCATTATTGTTTTTCCTTTGTTATTTATATTGCTCTTACTTACATAAAAAGTTGAGAGTACCCTTGTTTTTAAGAACTTTAAAATACAAATGAAGCTACTTTAATTTGGTCCCTTCAGAAAGTGGACCCAAGGAGCAATGGCAGGCCATCCTGCCACCCACCCTTGCCCCATTAAGCCCACCTGTTCTGCAGGGATATCCATGCCTGCTCCCTCCGCGGAGGTTGCTCCTTTGCCATCTTCTCCTCGAGTGTCACGCAGCACAGTCATTCTCCATCTATTTAGCTTACGAGATCCTGTGACTTTTATGTGTTTTATGATAATAGTATAATGATAAAACTTAACAGTCACTCAACTTTTCATCTTCAAAGTGCTTTCTGAACAGTTGCTAATTAATTTTACCTTAGTAAAACATGAACTGTATAGGTGCTGCTCCATAAATAATAATCACATGACCCAAGTGGAGGCAAAATTTAAAACTCTCAGTTGTTGTGAGTGAGCAAGCAATAGGGTTACCTGATCTGAGAAGGACAGGGAGCCTTAACCCACCCAGTTTTTGCATTTTGTGAATTAGGAGGTAAGCGGCTGCTTTTTTTCACTCCTTTGAATCCACTTCCAAAAATTTTGGTAGTTTCCTTATTGCTTTTTGGTGGAAGGCCAATGGCTGTCCAAGCTCTAACCCTCCATTAGGATCTGAATGCAATCCAACTCATAACTCTCTTGACTCTTTCAACCCATATATCATCCTTTGATGAATTCCTTCCTGAAAATTTTACAGTGACCCTAATACTAGTGCTCATTAAAGAATTTTTCATTCTCTGAAATCCAAAGGGTGTTGATTTTTAATTAAAAAAATAATAAAGGTTTAACCAGTACTTTTTAAAAGTTTTGGATAGCATGGTGGTTCTTGGCAGCCAATTTAGATATTGGTGTGAAGACTAGATAGGACACATCCTAATATTTCGCCACCTAGAAGAGAGAATTTGTCAGGGACCAGAGACCAGTAGTAAGGAAGAATCGAGTTACACTGGGAAAGAAGGCTGTCTTGGATATTAGTCTTTGTTGAAGAGACTCAATCTTATTATATGATCAAGTTGAATCATTATTCTACCTATGCAGTCTTCTTTCTGCCCAGAACATGTAAGAGGAAAGATAATCAGAAAAAATTATATTTGCACCAAAACAAAAAATAATCATCACGTCAGTTCTTGTACCAGTTATTAAAAATACCTTGATTAGATATATTTACATTCCTAAAAAAATTTCTATTTAATTGTAAATATTTGAGCATTCCAGACTCTATGCTTTTACCTTTTTCTTCAAAATATCTAGTTTGTTCCCATTCTCATTGGTCTGTGTAAATCCTACTTAGCCTTCCAAATTAGTGTAATCCTTACTTTCTCTACGTGGGCTTCTCAAAATACACTGCTTTATCATCTGAAGCTCACAAACTCATGGGATATTCTACCAAAATCTACATAGAATTTTGGGTACATAAGACCAGGGATCGAATATAAAACCCCAGAGTTACTGTCTTAGAATGATCTTTGGTGATCAAGAAACAGAACATTTTGATACAGGATACCTCCTTCCTTCATTGATATATATAAATGTGTGTATATATATATTTTTTCTTGATATATATTCTTTGGTATATAATATAAAATCTATGGTATATTCAGACAATAGAATATGATTCAGCACTGAAAAGAAATGAACTATCAAACCATGAAAAACATGGAAGGAACTTAAATGTATATTACTAAGTAAAGAAGCCAATCTGAAAAGGCTGTATACTATACGATTCCAACTGTATGATATTCTGGAAAAAGCAAAACTATGGAGACAATAAAATTATCAGTGGTTGCCAGGACTTGGGGGTGGAAGGGAATAGTAGGAGGGATGAATAGGCTAATCACAGAGGGCAGTAAAAATACTCTGTATGATACTATAATAATTGATATAGGTCATTATACATTTGTCCTAATTTAAAGAAAGTGCAAAAACAAGAGTGAACCATAAAGTAAGCTATGGACTTAGGATAATTGTGATGTGTCAGTGTAGGTTCATCAGTTGTAACAAATGCACTGCTCTGGTGAACAAAGTTGGTAATGGAGAAGACTATGCATGTGTGGGGCAGGAATTTATGGGAAATTCCTGTCTCTTCCTCTCAGTTTCACTGTCAACCTGAAATTGCTCTTTTTAAAAATCTTAATTGTTGAAAGTATTACAGATGTCTCCCCTTTACCCTATATTGACCCCCTCCTCCTGGCTCCCAGGACCCTCCTGCCTTCCCCACATTATTGTCTTTGTCCACTGGTTATGTATATATGCATATAAATTCTTTGGTTTCTCTCTTCCTGCTCCCCCCACCCCAACAATCCCCCTTTTCTCTGAGGTTTGTCAGTCTGTTCCCTACTTTGATGACTCTGGATCTATTTTGATGATCAGCTTATTTTGTCCATGATAGTCCATAAGTAAGTGAGATCATGTGGTATTGTCTTTCTCTGACAGGCTTATTTTACTCAGCATAGTACACTCTAGGTGCCTCCATGTCCTCTCAAATGGTAAGAGATCTATCTTTCTTACAGTTGTATAGTATTCCATTGTGTAAATGTACCACAGCTTTTTTATCCACTTGTCTAAAGTCTTAAAAAATGTATTGCACACCTACTCTGCTTTGGCACTATGATAATTATAGAATTATAAATAAGTCCTAAGGTGAATACAATCTTACAATGAAGGCAGTCAAATAAACTAAATAAATTGGTGATTAAAACATATCAAAATAAACCCTCGATAGAGCATTTGTGGAGCATTATGTGAATGTGGAAGTGAAACCGAATCCCAATGTTGTGGGAGGGAGTAAGAGAAGAGTATTCAGAGAATGTGATATCTAACCCAAGACCTGAAGGATGCTCAGGAATATAATATTTCGACAGGTGAGGGTAATAAATTAGCCCAGTAAAAAGCAAGAGAGCATTGCAATTTTGGGTGACTGAAAATTATCCCCATGTAATTTGACCAAGCTGTAGAGGGTGCAGTAGTGTGTGTGTGTGTGTGTGTGTGTGTGTGTGTGTGTGTATTTGTGTTTGTGTAGGGAAGGGAAGCTGATGAAAGATAAGTTTGGAAAAATAAAAAAAATGTCCAGATTCTATAAGGCCTGCTAGGCTATTTCAAGAGTTTGACTTGGCTTTAAAGCAATAAAGTGTTTAAATATGTTTAGATTGACATGAAGAGTTTAACTATGTTTAGATTGATATGTGGTTAAAATAACTCTGACTTGTTATGTGGAAAAGAGATTGGACTATGGAGTTGGAAGAAAACAGCTAGAAAGTTTTTACTCATCCAGGCGCAAAAGCTTTGAATAAAGGTAGTGAGCCGGAAATTTCTAGTTCAGTTAAGAGACTCAATATCATTTAATGACTGATTGAATGTGGAGGGTTATGGAGTTGAGGACTCAAGAACAACATTGATGAATGCTTTCATGAAAGTGCAGTTTTGACAAAGGCACCTATGTTACCCTGCTGTATAATATAGCAAACAATGAGCTGTGTGATAGTGAGTCACTTCCAAGCTTGTTAAACAGCTCTAAGTAGTGTTGATAATTGAATATGAACCTAATTAAATTTATTTAGTGTATATTCTGCTTTGGCATTTTTCTATTCAATATTTTATTTTATTATTATTTTTTACATCCTTACCCAAGGATATACTTTTTAAATTGATTTTTAAAGAGAGAGGAAGGCAGAAAGAGAGAGAAACATTGGTGGGAGAGAGAAACATTATTTTGTTGCCTCCTATTTTTTTTGTGTGTAAATTTTATTAATTTATTTTTGTTACAGATGTTTCTCTTCCTCCCCTCCCTGTCAGCGTTGTTGTCTGGGTCCATTGGTTTACGCATACATGCATATAAGTTTTTTGATTTATCTCATCCCTCCCCCACCTCTCTGAGGTCTGCCCTGACTGGGGATCAAATCCACAACCTAAGTATGTACCCTGACTGGAAATCAAACCCGCAACCTTTTGTTGTATGGGACAACACTCCAACCAACTGAACCACCTGGCCAAGGCTTCTATTCAATATTTTAATAAAAAATTTAGGAAAAATATTTTTGTAGGAGTAGCTAAAATGATAGGGTCCAAATCAAGATTCAAAATGGTACTAACAAATTAAATTGTAAAATTCTAGAAAAAATAGATGATGTATAAATAATGTTATTTGTATATTAATTATATGGTTTTGCAGTTAAGTTAAAACATAATATAAGTACAGAATGAGGGAAATATTGTTTTTCGGAAGAGCAAATCCCCAGTGATCCAACTGCATGATGCTGCTGCTTTAACAGCTTCCCCAGCTGCTGACCTTAGTAACAGAAGTACACTTTCCAAATCATGAGAAATAGTATTCCCACTGTTTTCCATGATGATTGGACCATAACTGGAGCACTATATGTAATGCTGAGTGCTGTTGTTTTGGAATAATAATGATAAGATAATGCAAAACCAGAGGAGAAAATCTGAACTCATGATTTTGTTGGAAAAATGAGGCATAATAGTTGAGATAAAATAGTTGAGACACCATCATGTTGATCTACTTTGTGAGATTTTCCTTTTTGTGAAAACAAAACGTGTTTAGCATAACATTTTGTAATATTCTTTTTTATAAAATTTTTTTAATTCCATCTGATCCCATGACGCTTTTCCTCATGTCATTGTCACACAGCATTCTCAGTTTACTGTCATCAAGTAAAGCATGTGATAGCAGATGTAAAGTCAATTTCAAATAGGGTTCTTTAAGCATCTTGTGGAATCAATATCTTAAAAACAACAACTTTGTTTATTTTTCATCTGAAGAGTCTGTCTCTTTGATCAGAAACAGATCTCTTACACAGGGGGAGTCGAGGATACCAAAAATGTTCTATTTCTTATAGTAAATGCATTTGTACTCACTTAAAAATATTCTCTTAACTCTATAGCATTATATTATATACTTTTTGTTCATACTGTATTATTTACCATACATAAAATATACTCTTATTTTAAGCTGATGCCCACCTTATGCTACAGAATTGAAAACAATACTTTAGTGTTCAGAGCAAGTTTTTACCTCACCTGACCAGACCACATAAAGTTTTGTGGACTGGAAGAGGGGGCAGAGAGAGGAAAGCACTAAAGTGAGAGCCCGAGAAAAGGTCCTGTGACCCCTCAACCCCTCTCATACTTCTCCCTCAATTCAGGATCAGTTATGGAGAGTAGGAATAGTACAATTCAAATAAGTATGGAGGGATCTGAGAGTAGAGATGTCTCATGAACCCTTTCGCATTTAAAGTGGGAAAGTGACAACCTTGCTGAGGTCCGTGTGCCATCATGTTGCTTAAGCCCTTGAGTAGAGAGACTTCACAGTGTATTGAGGTAGAAACTCTGAGGCAGCCTGGTTGAATTTGATAGGAACTGAGAGTAATGGGGGATGGTGATCCATTTATTCTATGCCTCTAAGAAGTGTACAGAAAGGAATGTGTGAGGAAGCTGGCTGACCTGTTCGAGACTGTGCCAGGAGTTAGCAGCATAATCTGTTGAGTCCGAGTCAGAGACAAAATGAGAACCCATACTTCTGAGAGGACAGGTGTGGAGGGCTGATTAAGCCTGCAGCCCAGAAGGGGCAATATGCCTCTCAGGAGAGGGCAGCCTGGATGTATGGTGACTGTATATCACCCCTTCCACCCCAGTGTTTTGGCACTGTGTTAGCTCAGTCACGTGAAACTTAGAAAAGGGGGAGGGACATGGCATCTTGCCCGAGAAAACCCCAAACTGTCTAAAGAAATCCTGAAATGACTGTGTCTACCAAGAATAGCGTGTTTAGTTGCCACCATTAGGCATATTGGGGGAATTTAAAGAGAGATGTAATTAAGAAAATTATTTTTTGAGGGGTGGCATACTCTAGTTTATGGTTAGAAGATATTATCATACCAGCTAGAGTAGCAAGTTTGAGTATGAGCTTTAAAAAGAGGTAGTTTTAAGTTTTCAAAAAAAAAAGTTTTCATAAAGGTTTTAGTTTGAAAGCAATGAGATGTTTAGAAGTATCAAGAAGAGACAGGATGATAGCTTTAAGAAATTATATAAAAATATCATTGAAAGGTTATGCAAAAGTTACAACTCTAAGTTTCCTTTTAAATTCCATAATTTCTGTTTGAAATTTAGACATATTTCATGTCTAACATTTGTGATAATGTATACTAGAATACTTTCAAAAACTAAAAGTATAGTTAACTCTTGAACAACAATGGGAACATTGACACCGCCACACTGTCCAAAAATCCACATGTAACTATTGATTCCCCCAAACTTAACTACAGTTGGCCCTTTACAACATGGGTTGTAAACAGTATTGTTGACCCTTGAACAACAGGAGTTTGAACTGCCAGATTCAAATATACATGGATCTTTTCTGATAAATACAGTTGGGCCTTTGTATTTGCAGGTTTGGCGACCATAGATTCAACAAATCACAACAGAAAATGGTATTTTCTCATCCACAACAGTAGTTTCCCAACCTTGGTTGGTTAAATTCACAGATGCAAAGCCTCACTGTAGTTAAGTTTTTGGAGAGTCAAAAACCAGCTATCTGTGAGTTTCCACTGCTCTGGGATTGGCATCCTTAATTTCCATGTTACTAAAGGGTCAACTGCATTTTCAGTCTGCAGTTAGAAATCTATGCTAGAGTATTTGAAAATTCCGTTTTAGATTCTTGATTGATTGAATCTGCAGATGTGAAACTTGAGAAAATGAAGGGCCAAATGCATTGAAAAAAATTGGCATATAAGCCAAGATGTTCAGTTGAAACCTATGTTGTTCAAGGGTCAACTCTATTTTACTTTTTTCTTCTTTTTCTTATTAACAGCTCTAAGTGCCCACTTTAAATTTATCATTAAAAATCAACCGCCCTGGCCAGTTTGGCTCAGCGGTTAGAGCATCGGCCTGCGGTCCAGAGAGACCCGGGTTCAGTTCCGGCTAAGGGCATGTACCTCTCTTGCAGTTTGTCCCCGGCCCTGGTTGGTCATGCGGGTGGCAGCCACTTGATGTGTCCCTTTCATGTGGATGTTTTTTTCTCTCTCTCTCTCTCTCTCTTTCTCTTCCTCTCTCTCCCTCCCACTCTGTCTGAACAAAAAAAAAAAAAGAAAGAAAAAATGTCCTTGGGTGAGGATAAAAAAAAAAAGATAAAACAGAGTACAAAATTACCTTATATATTGTTGGAGGAGGTCATTGAGAGGAAAAGACTATAGGTTGAGTCATGAGCTGGACTCCAGCAATCAGAGGCTCCTCACCCCTTCCCCTGTCCTAGGAATGAAAGTTCTGCCTATGATTCCTACAGTGGGAGCCATCTTCAAGGGCACCACCTTGAGAGAACAATGTGTGTTGAGACCATCTGAATGGAATATGTTACTGAACTCAGTTAAGAGATAAACTTTTAAGATTCTGGCAGGTGAGTGTGGAGATTTTATATTGCTGCCACTCAAACCAAGCCTCGTAAGTTCTCTTGCTAATTAAACCTGCCACCTACAGTTCTGGAGTGGTTTCTGTCTTTTGTCCCTCTTCGCCCGCTGTGTACAGGGGCCAGGTTGTGATTCAACAGTTATGATTTTAAACCAAGTAAAATTATATATATATTTTGATGAGAACTGAAAGAAAATATGAGAAAGTGAAAATTGATTATTGTTGATTATTGGCAGGGTCACTGATTTTTTTTAAAGCTTTTAATTCCTTACTATTCTCATAACATTGTTTACACAATTCATTCCTTTAAAATGAAGAAACTTTGTTTTGTTTTTAGGCTTATTCATTTAAAGTCACATAACATTTCATGTGAAAGCTTAAAATAGATATCCTTTAAAAGTATAAAATATATGTACTTTCTTATCCAGTTTTCAAGTATAAAACATTAAATGAATAGAAATTTTATAAAAATCACAAAGGATAAAACAAATATATTTCAATGTTTAAAAAGGCACTTAGGAAAGAAGAAATTTTATTGGTTTTAAAACATAATAAATAAGCTATTTTAGAGGACATTTTTCTATGTAAAAATATTTATTTAGGGTACTAAATAATTAATTTAAAAGGTAATCCTGGACTATATGAAATTCATAATTTGAGAAACAATGTTATGGATTTTGTTAATGAATATCTATGTGTATACTCATTATTGATAATACATAAACCATTTTTGTAAAAATTGTCTCACTCATAAAAACTAATATTGGTTAAATTCTCTAATTATTCTTACCTGAGAATACTTTCTTTTATATTTTATTTTTTTTGGTTAAAGTGCATATGATTGTTTTTATGAATATATATAATTCCTTTAAGTTCATAATTGTATGTGTTTAAAAATATTTGAGTCTGTCTGTGTGTCTCTGTATGTACCTATCTGACCCATTAGCACTATAACTTTTAATAACAAAAGGTGCATGCTAAAAAAAAGTATTTGAAAAAAGTTTAGTAAAGTTTAGAACAAGTGCATTCTAGATTTTTCCAAGTGTATTTTGATTTTGGAAGTCATAAAAAATGACCACATATTAGATAAAATTTCCTGCGGTGACAATTTTCATCCATTGTGAGCAAAAATTTAATTTTCCTTTTAAGGTCATTAAAATTTTTAAACTTTCATTTACTCAACAAACATTCATTGAATATTTTTTATCTGTTATGCATCGTGGTGGGAATTCGGAGATCAAAGTCAACTATATTTTAACTTATTGAAAATTTATATCCCATAAAGATTTTGTGAAAAGTTTATATACATAATATCATTTATATCATTCAATATTATTGAGTTCCATAAGTAAACCTAACCTGTAAACACACACATATAAATTTTGCTTTCTTAAATATTAAAAACTTATCTAAACACTTAAAATCCAGTATGTGAAAATGTGAGATTCTATTAAACTTTTCCATATATATATAATTTAAAATATATATTTACTTTTCAGTAAATACTTTCTTTTAATTGGTGGATAATTTCAAGTGTTCTTGAGGCAAACATTATTATAATGAATATTCTCAGATTTTAGGTGCTTTAGTATTTATTTCTCCAGCTTCTTTGCCTCATTTACAGAATCTTTTTATTTGGTTCACTTTACACTATTATGAAAATTTTTTTGTACTTTTGCTATTAAAATTTAAGAAGATTTACAGGAGCATAATAAATATCACATTTTTGGGATGCGGGTTTTAAGAATCCCTCTAGAGAGGTCTTTCTTATTAGAAAGTTATTCTTATTTTCTAATTTCTAAATGTTTGCTATCAAGGAGAATTCTACAATTACATGTTTTTAAACTAGCATTTATGCTCCAGATTATATGAAATTATAAGGAAACCAAAGTCTCACTTACCTCTGGGTATCTAGAATTGGTGAAGAAGAATCTTCATTCTAATCTCATACTATGGGTAAGTGTTTCTGTAAAGTTAAGGGCATTTCGTTTTGCAATAGATGTTTCCTGAGCCAGGTTTGAAGAAGAATGAATTTATAGGCAGTTTATATAAAACAAGTTTGACAAGTCTTCTAAATAGAAAAGGTTTAGAGATGAGATTGTAAAAACCTTCAGAATTTTAGAAGAAGAGTTGCCTTGTTCTGATAAGAGCTATAAACCAAACAGGGATTTTTTTTTTTTTTTTACTGGAATAATATAATTATATAGACCATAAAAATCTGTAGAATAATGTTAAAATTCTTTTAGAAATTGATCCAAGTAGGTAGTATAAACACATCTTTGGAGCTGTTATTGTTTTTTTTTTTTTTTTTTTTATCCTCACCCGAGGATATTTTTCCATTTTTTGTAGAGATAGAGTGGGAGGGAGAGAGAGGAAGGGAGAGAGAGAGAGAAACATTGACGTGAAGGGACACATCAAGTGGCTGCCACCCGCACGACCAACCAGGGCCGGGGACAAACTGCAACCGAAGTACGTGCCCTTAGCGGGAACCGAACCCGGGTCTCTCCGGACCGCAGGCCGACGCTCTAACCGCTGAGCCAAACTGGCCAGGGCGTTATTTTTCTTTTTTTTTTTTAATAACTATTTTATAACTTATGATTTTGACAGTTCACTTAAATGTATACCTTTCTCATTGAATTGCTCTGACCCTCAAAAATAGGGAGAAAGTGACACATTTAGGACTGAAAAGAAACAAGGTTGCATCCTAAGCCTGTTGAGGACCAACAGAATGTCAGGGAAATCATCCCCAAAGATGCATAAATCATCACAAGAGGAGCAAAAGGCAGAGTTTTTTAGGTGACCCATGATGAGTATGAGTATGAGTAGTATTAACTTAGGACAGCATTAGAACTAGAAAAAAGTTTGGGAATTGTAGATAGTGTTTGATTCAGTTAACCACATGTGTAGGAAACGCCACAGTAGTTTAAAAACTATGGTAGAACACTACTTAAAGCCCAGAAGCGTTTACCAATACCCTTCACACCTTCATCCCATGTTCCCTCCAGCATCTCTTGTCATTGCATTGATGAGTCTGGAAGCTTTTGTTTATTTCCTCCAGAGGAGTCAGTTATCCATTGGTGGCAGTAGCCAGAGGAAGTGCAGGGGATGCATCAGGTCCTAGGAACTGTCAGCTCTTAGAGCTGGAGGACTCAAGGCCCCAAACAGAAAAACATTTTATTAAAAGGAGGAGTTTGGTGAGATTTTAAGGAAGGAATAATTAGTACAAGCTGAATGAAATATTGAAGAGTTCTTTCTTGAGTCTTTGGAACGCTCAGAATTGTTTATCATTGAACAGTTGTTGAAAAAGTGTGGCACAGACTTTGGGAGAAGCCAGTCTTTCTGCCCCTGCACAGACACCTCCATCATTCCCAAGCATTGGAAGTTTAGGAAATCTCTGGAGGTAGCATTTGTGGCCTGGATGTGGAACATAGGTGGCTACAGTGGTGAGGCTGATATATATGAGTGGCTTCATGAGCACAGGATATGGGCATATCTGAGACTGGGAAAGAAAGGAAAATAGGCCAGATTCTATGTGGTACTTACAGATGGAAGCCACATGGTTCAAAAGGTTGCATATGATCAAACTAAGAGTGAGAATTTGTGTAGAAAAAGATGGGTAAGAACATAAATAAACTTACTAAATCATCTGTGTGTCATCATTCTGCAGGTTTCAATTTGAATTAGAGCCAGAGGACATTTTTTTTTTTTTTGGTAATAAGGTAATAAGAGATGCAAGTACATAATAACCCTTGAAAATCTGATTCATCAGAACATGGTGATTCTCATAATGCAGAGGCTACTCGTGAGAACACGACTATCATTGTACTGTGGAGGAAATTGTATTTAGAGAGTCTGAATCTTAGGTTGAAAACTCATAGGGTTGGGAAAATACAAATAATATTTATATGTAAAAAAGTAAAATTATGCCCTGGCCAGTTTGGCTCAGCGGTTAGAGCGTCGGCCTGCGGTCCGGAGAGACCCGGGTTCGGTTCCCGCTAAGGGCACGTACTTTGGTTGCAGTTTGTCCCCGGCCCTGGTTGGTCGTGCGGGTGGCAGCCACTCGATGTGTCCCTTCACGTCGATGTTTCTCTCTCTCTCTCCCTTCCTCTCTCTCCCTCCCACTCTATCTGTATAAAAAATGAAAAAATATCCTCGGGTGAGGATTAAAAAAAAAAAAAAAGTAAAATTATGCTAACAATTAGTGTTTAAATGATAAGTACACGGGTTTCAGAATGTGAAAACCTGCCTGGAAATCCTAACTCTGCAACTTACCAGTTCTGTGATCTTAGACATTTATTTAACTTCTCTGAACCTTAGGGTTTTCCTTTTAAAAATAGTTATAATAACAATATCTGTCCTGGCATTATTACATAGGGGTGAGGAGGTTAGCAAATGCTTTATAAATATCAACTATTTATAACTGTCATTCTTATCATTACTCTTATTATTTCAATGATTAGGTTTTTGATCTATAAGAAAACATGATTTTTTGTATGAAATTTTAGTTTATTCTTTTAGTTATTGGCCATGAGAATTTTTATTACATAGCGTTTACTTCATTCCTTAACATGTGAGGCATATATCGTATGCTTGAGAGCTCAACAAATGGTCTTTCAAGGGAGAATTAGCATCTATTTATAATGACTCTGTAAAACAATCTCAGGAGTTAAATAGTCAGCAATATGAAGCAGATATAGCTGTGTCCACGTGTATGAACATATTGGCAAAGCAGTTGGTTGGAAATGTTTTTTTTTTATCCTCACCCGAGGACATTTTTCCATTTTTTGTTCAGGTAGAGTGGGAGGGAGAGAGAGGAACAGAGAGAGAGAGAGAGAAACATCGATGGGAAAGGAACACATCGAGTGGCTGCCACCCGCACAATCAACCAGGGCCGGGGACAAACTGCAACCGAGGTACGCGCCCTTAGCGGGAACCGAACCTGGGTCTCTCCGGACCGCAGGCCGATGCTCTAACCGCTGAGCCAAACCGGCCAGGGCAGTTGGTTGGAAATGAATGAGTCATCTATTCTTTACTGAGCAAAAGCCATGTCTTGGCTGCCTGCTGGTGGGAAGCAACTTGACTGATTTTATCATATATTTGAGTATTGTTAGGTTACAATTATAAACAACATTAGTATCAATCGTCTTTGCTTGGTCCACTGTCATATATTATTTTCCTAAAAAATTTTAGGAAAAAAGACAAGTTTTGCTTCCATGGTTTCTATTTATCAAAAACAAGCACCCCCAGTGATGTAGAACACTTAGTGAGGAAATATGTGTTTTAGATTAAAATAAATTTTTTTAGCTGGAGCATATCTTCAAAATTGGTCAGGTGAAGAGACTGAGAGCAGTTTATACTGGAGTAACCCAGCAGATCAGCTTATGTGGGAGTATCCTAGCAAAATTGACAGTAAAAAGAGATATTCTTATAAAACAATTTTATCTGGAGCAAGTTTTAACAGATGGGATAGAAGATGTTTTATACAATTTATAGGTTTAATAGTAGGGTAGGCCTGAAAATATTAACTACTACAGTTTCAGTATATTAATGTTAGAATTTGTTGAAATTGTCTGCTTTATGAGTTCTACCCAAATGAGTTTTGTAATCATGTAAAAAAGCTCACTTTGTAATATTGTAGGTGTGCTTCATTTTTATAAAAGAAAGACATCCGGAAGGCATTTTTATGAGAACTTATTCCCCCCCCCCCACTAACTTAAGGATAGCACTTTGATCTGGATGTGTAAAAAGAGAGATTTAATATTCACTTAATAAGAAAATATAAATGTTGCTAACAAGAGAGTGTGAACTTTGGAGCTTTCATGCTTTAATCCTTCCTGATCTGTTTTTTTTTTGACCTGAATTCTGAAATGGAGCTCAGTGCTATCATTGAAAAAACAGACAGCCTTTATGAAACTACCCAGCCATACTGGAGGTAACCGAGATCCTTTACCTGATAGGACTGGAACCTCCACGTGGGAGACAAATTTGTACTTTCTGCTCCAGAGTGGCCCTTCCTTTCTGAGTGATTTAGATCTTTAGAAAAAGACAGCTTACTTACTATCATTGACATTAAACAGTAAAATAAAACAATTTTTTAGACTGCATAGCTGGGGAAATAAATTGCCTGATTGTATACCTTCAGAGCAAGAATTCCCACTTAAATTTTTTTTTTTGGCTGGCTGTTATTCTATTTAAAAAAATTTTTTTTATAATAACCAAATTTTATATTGTCTATTTATACAAAATGCTCACATTTCCCCATTTACCTGAAGTAAAACCCTATGAAGTAGGGAATATTATCCATGAAGCTTTACAGAAAAGAAATTGGAAACATTGGCGTGGCCCACCATGGTCCTTCCATAGACCCGTGTGCATGGAAGAGTAGTATGAGTGGCTAGTGAGAGGTGGTGGGCAGTGATGAAGAACTTTGGTCTGAATCAGATAACCAGCAATTGAGTTGTCTTCTGCCTTTTCCTACTGTGTGAACGTGGTTACATCAATGAACTTCTCTGATCTTTTGCATGGAGTTTAAATAAATTTTAAGGAAAATACTACTTCAACTAAATGTGACCATTAGATCATATTATGAGTTGAGTTTATTTCCTTATTCCTTCATTTTCTAAAAATGGCAACATGCAAAAAATGTCTGATGACAATGTGAAAATACAGGGGTGGGCAAAGTACATTAATAATAATAATAAATAATACAATAATTAATAATACAAGAATAAACTGTGCTTCGCATACTCACAACTGCAAACCTACTTTTGCTAATGCCTGTGTTATCCAGCTCTGGAACATAGGTAGTTACACTAACAGTCATCATTGCTGTTTATGAAATTTATCTTTATATTGTTGCCATCTAAAAATTAATCCGTAAAGCTCTGACATAATGTTAAAGTTTTCTTTAGTGTGAATACTTGCAATAAAACTGACTTTTTAAAAATTATGGGTCAGTTAGACTCCAGAAAACTAGATGAAGTAGAAAGTTTAGGTAAGATTCTGGCATTTTCCTCCTGTTAGTGGAAACATATAAATATCTAGTAATATTCAAGAGATTTACTAAATGTATCTCTTCTGAACATGTATTAGTATCTCAAAATTATAGAGTTGGTTACTGAAGTTGATAATTTTTTTCCCAGTTGCAAATCAAATAAAATAAGAGCTGGTAGGACACCCAGACTATTTTTCATAACTGGTAGAACCAAAACAGGAAACTAAATTGCTATGGTTATAAAAAAATGGAAATATTTAGAATATTAAAGGATCCTTGTTTCAGGACTTTCCCTGTGAAAGCATTGCAAATTATCAAGACTGCAAAATGTGAATCTTAATTTTATATCCTTCACAGAGAGGGAATAAAAATGGAAAGGTAGAAAATTACCAGCAAAGAAAACCTGATCCCACTTCTAGGAATATACCCTAAGAAGCATAAAACACCAATCAGAAAGAATATATGTACCCCCATGTTTGTAGCAGCACTATTTACAATCGCTAAGATCTGGAAACAGCCCAAGTGTCCATCAGTAGACGAATGGATAAAAGAGCTGTGGTACATGTACACAATGGAGTACTACGCAGCTGTAAGAAAGAAAGATCTCTTATCCTTTGAGACGACATGGAGGGACCTGGAGAGTATTATCCTAAGCGAAACAAGCCAAACAGAGAAAGACAAGTTTCATATGATCTCACTTATTTGTGGAATATAATGAACATAACAGTTTGAGGAATGGAGTAGTCCCAGAGACGCGGAAGCGGGGTACAGACTGACAATTCCCTAAAGAGGGGGGAGGTGGGGGAGGGATGAACCATAGAACTTGTATGCATGTATGCATGAACAGTGGACATGGACAACAATCTGGGGAAAGGGCAGGGAGGGAGGGGGAGGGGGGAATCAGTGGGGGAAAAAGGAGAAACATCTGTAACAAAAATTAATTAATAATAAAAAAAAAACACAAAAAAACCCCCTGGGACCATTGATTCCCTAACTATTTTCTAAGGGCTGTTACAAGTATTCTATTTAAACACACACATACCATTTTATTATCTAAAACATTTTCACTTTTATTACTGCAAATACAATTTTTTAACATTCTCTCTAAATCATTTGAGCTTGTCTCTTGTTACAAAATAAAATTATATGTATCTTTTTACCTTATCCTCAAAAACTTATAGTTTAAGAAATTTACTAATTGTGGAAGAAATAGAACCTAATACTGGAATAGAACCATGCACACTATAAATATTTAAGTATATTAACAATGTTAGCATTGATAGGCAATCCTACCAGATGTATAAAAATCTGAATAAAAACAACTATTAAAATATTAATGTTGATCATGAATAGTAATAAAATGACTTTCCTGCTATCCAGAATGATACATATTTTTAAAAAAAGAGTTTCATATATTTTCTTCAAGTCGTCTTTCTTGAATGACCTAACAATTATTGATTGCTTCTTCTCACCATGCCACACTGAACTTCTTACTATTCTTCAAACCCACAGACTTGTAGTCACTTCAGGACTTTAACTTTGCTTATTCTTCTGCCTGACTTCCTCTTTTTTTAGACTACTATAGATTACTGCCCTGGTACATTATAAATGCTTAAAAGCTATTGATAAATAAATGAATGGATGAAAGAAATGAATGACTAATTGAACAGATGCATTTTTCAGAGGAAAAAGCCTTTATTAATGTATCAAATGTTTTATTTTCTGTTCCATTAGTAATTTCAGTCTAATTTTTATGTTTGGTAGTAGGTTAAATTCAGCGGTAACCCTGGAAAAGCCATGTGAGCTTTGTTTGCTTTGAAATGATTTCTTTAATTTCATGCTGTTGACTTTTTCTCTGAAATAAATTTCTATTTAATTTGAATTCTGATTGGATTGATTTCTTTATTCTAGATGAGTTGTCTCATGGTTGAGCACCAGATTAACCAAGCAAACAAGGGTTCCAATACTCTGAAATTACTTTCTCACCGAGCTCTTATGCTCCCTCAGAGTTACTTGTGTATCATGGGGAGAATCTTAGATACAGAACATAGAAATGATCAACTTTTAGGCTTGACCCATTCCAGAGGTCTCCCAAAACATCTGATTAACTATCTCCTATGACAAGGGACTGGACTGTTTCTTTAAAAGACAACTGATTCTTTTTAGAAATAAATCACTAGAAGTATGTGGGGGAAATTACCTGTTTTCCTCATTGGAGAGTAATCAAGCTGATTAATTAGAAATGGAATGGACTAGGTTTTGAGATTTGGATTATGTAGACATGGAAAACATAAAGAGAAAAATCGATTTTGGACCTGTTCAGACCATTTATTGTTCAGCAAACTGGAAAATGGGGATTGAATTATGTAAATTAGAGCCTATTCCAGATTTAGATGAATAATCTAAGATTTTAGCTCCCTTCTCTCTAGCCACAGAGTAATTGGCATGGTTCATGGCAAACTGATGCTTTGGAAGATTCACTTTTGATATTATGATGAATAATTTCCCCGTCTTCTAGGACCTCCCTTTCTTTTGTTATTCTGTAATAAATACCCTATTTAAAAAAATATTTTTTCTTTATTGATTTTAGAGAGAGAGGGAGAAAGAGATAGAAACATCAATGAGAGAAAACATTAATTGGCTGCCTGCCACATGCCCCCCACTAGGGATTGGGCCCACAATCTGGGCATGTGCCCTGACGGTGAATTGAACCCGAACCAGTGACCTCCTGATGCATGGGTCGACACTTAACCAGTGAGCCACACTGGCCAGGCATAAATATCCTGCTCTTTATCACTGCATCCATTATGTGATATGTTTGTCAACACCACCATTCTCTGGGTGTCTTAAGGGCAAGGGACTGTGTCTTGTTTATCTCTGTTTCATCAGTATGTATAGAAAGCCTGGAACAGTAGGGCTTACATTTTTTTTTTTTTTAAACTATTGATCTACACTTTGTAATAAAGATCTCCAAATGCAAAAAAAGAAAAAAAAAAAAAAAGACCAATTGTTTGCTCTAATCTTTCTTGGATCATTCTGACTCTTTTGTTAGTTCTGTTCACTATTTTAAACGCAGAAGGATTCAGTTAGTTTGCTATTTTTAAAAAAAATTTTTAGTATTGGTTAGTCTATGTGTTTTCTATATGCAAAACATGATTCTCCCTGGTATTTCTAACTCTTTCTGGCACTGAATTAGGGTGCTAGAAAGTTTCTGCTAGAGTTTCAGTAAATAATTGGATTTGCTTTATATTCTTCTAAGTAAGTACTATCCTTTATATAGCTTTTGATATGTAGGAATAAATAAAAATATATTTATGATTATATGACAGCATGTGCACATATACACACTCTCAAACACACCAACACAGGCACAAAAACCCAGTCCCCTTGGGGCATACTCTAAATTACCAGTTTAATGTTGTCCTCACAGGGTGCAGCAAGGGAGTGTCCAGCTGGACGCTGTCTCAGTTATAGAGCTTGATTATAAGGCAGCAAAAAGTGCCAAGCCTTTAGAGTCTAGTTGGCATTTTTCTCATTGGAGAACCAATTAAATAAATTGTTTTGGCTTAGCCTTCATAAATCATAACTTCCATGAACACTTAGGCAGGGAAATGATTTTTAAAATTTATTTGAAATAATGTAAACCAACACTTTTAAAAAAAATAGATTTCAATGAGAGTTGGTTAAAATTTCAATTTCTTAAAAGTAAATGACTTCAATGTAGGTCTCACAATTTTACATGCGGAAATACTAATTTTTCATCACAGTGCACATAGTTGTTCCGATACCCAGGTGTCCTAACTTAGCTTTTGGTAGGAGGAAACCCTGACACAGAGATGATAATGCATAACAACACTTTAGCTGTGCTAGGATCGCATAAAATTTCAGTAGCATTCATGATTCAGACTATATAAATTGCTGTGCCATTGAGTTTTAATGTATTTACTTTAATTTATGTTTGTGTGTGTGTGTGTGAGAGAGAGAGGGGGGGGGGAGAGAAAAAGTTCCTCTAAGATCATTTCTAATTGAAATTAAGCTTTCTCTTTGTAAACCAACTGTTCACATTGTTTCCTTATGATTATTTATTTATTTTTATCCTCACCTGAGGACATTTTTCTATTTCTTGTTCAGATAGAGTGGGAGGGAAAGAGAGAAAGAGAGACAGAGAGAGAAAGAAACATCGATGTGAAAGGGACACATCGAGTGGCCACCACCCGCATGACCAACCAGGGCCGGGGACAAGCTGCAACTGAGGTATGCGCCCATTGCGGGAACTGAACCCCGGTCTCTCTGGACGTCAGGCCGACGCTCTAACCACTGAGCCAAACTGGCCAGGGCTCCTCATGACTTTTTAAAAATTTATCTTTATTGTTGAAAATATTACAGGTGTCCCACCTCCCCACCACATTGTACCCTCCGCCCACTCCCACTCCCCTATTCTCCTCTCCCCACCCACCTTCACCACATTATAGTCTGTGTCCATTGGTTATGAAGTTCATATATGTGTTCATATATAAAGTTCAATTCATTATTTGGGTTTAGGTATTGAGGATACTTAAACTCTCAAAAATAACTGCCACTGGTGTTCTTAAGTTCTTAAAATTACTCTTATTTAGTTGTAAAAAAGCACTGTGTGGTTGTAAGTTACCCAATTATGGAATAAATTCTCTCCTTCATGCAGATGAAGAATATATTTAATAAAAGTTGTCATGAAAATTATAATTTTTTGGGGTCTTAGTTGAGGAGTGAATATTTTAGTTTTGATCTTAAATGCCTAAATTTCATCAGTTAGTTCCTATGAGAGCATGTTCTTACAGGATAATTTAAGATTTCTGTAGGACTGTATGTGTACAATGACAATATTGACTAAGCAGAAATTTCAAATAAATAGTATTTTTCTGGCCTCATGTTGTTCTTTCTGTCTTGACTGTTATTCCACTCTTCTTTTTTTTGCACATTTTGGTACTTTGCTTACTCATCAGCTTCAGTGAGCCTGCCTCACAGAAGAGCCCTCTGACGATGCAGACATGTCCAGGCCTCCAGAACCTCCTCTTGATACCTGTTTTCCTCATTACCAGCACTTACCACAAGTGTAATACAGTTCTTACTTGTCACTAGTTTTCTGTCTTTCCTGTCACTCAGACACAGTACTATTCAATGTTTATATGGTTTTCTTGAGGAAAATATAAAATCCATAGTAATAAGGAAAGATTAAATTGTTGGTGAAACCATATTTATGTAAAGGATGTTAAATACGGCACTTCCAGTTTATTTTGCAGTTGGAAAGGAGAGTGTTAGCGTTTTAGACGGGCACACCTGCATGCAGACTTCGCAGCAGAGAGGCCTTTATCACCCTAGATCCCAGTTTGTTCGGTTATCCAGTCACGGTAGGCTGTCACTCGAGTGTACACTCCTGGCTTATCTGACAGACCACATTTATCCCCCCAGCTTACTATCCCCACGAGGAACCAGAGCCGCCGTGTGTCCTGTTGTACCAGTGGGCCACCAGAGTCACCCTGAAGGAAACAGAAACAGAAGGGTTGATTATTTCAGTGTGAAGACAACCCTGAAGTATGAAGGAGTGTATTTGTATGGCAGTGGAAGAAGTCATATCCATTATGACAATAAAGTTAATCTGACATATCCTGTTAAGATATTATAACAAGTCATGCAAAAAGTACCAACATCTTCCAACGATGCACGTGGTTCCTTCAGCAAGTGTGACAAGATGAGGAGCACATTTCCCAGGCACCTTCAGTTGCCTTGATGGCTGCCACTCATCACAAGCTTTACCTCCTGAAGGGAGCCTTCCTGACCTCCTGTGCCTTTCCTCCACACTGCCACCCCTTCCGCCTTTGGGCTGGATTAGTTTGTCACTGCCTGTGTTCTCACATCTGTGTGTATCTTTTTCCATGCTTCTTCATTATTTTACACAAGCACATTCATGTGCCTATTGGAACTTACTCCCACTGGGTAAATTCCCCTCATTGCAGCAGCTGCATATCTCTGCAACCCTCATGATACTTGCTCAGTGTCTGTTTTTCTATTTGGTAAAGTCCATTGGAGAAGGGGTATACCTATTCTAGGCACTGCTGTGTCTTAAGCTTCTAGCCCATAGGAGATGTTAAGAAAACATTTGTTGAATTAATGGGTTTTTAGCAGTCTCACATCCTCCTTTATATGTCATAGTACTCTCCCTGCATGGTGTCATTCAAATATTTTATTTTTTGGTGAATAAGCAGAAAGATATTTATATGGCAATGAGTAAAATACTCCTCATGAAATACTTACCAGCCAATTATAATAATAAACCAACCAACAAATATGTGCATATGCTCTCCAGTTAGGGAGCCAAATTTAGTAGGTCTTACTTGCTGCATGATGGGGTTAGTCTGTGAGTCCTGGAGTTAGATAGCCAGAGTTGAATCCTCCACTTAGCAGCTATATAACCTTCAGTAAGCTATTTAATAGCTTCGTGTGCCACAGTTTTCTCATCTGTAAATAGTGTTTTTATGTGTTTAAACGAGTCTAATATATGTTCTGCCTGACATATTGTCAGTCAGTACTAATAAAAATCAGCCATTATTACCATGTGCTTGAGAACAGTTTGCTATTCATTTGTCTGCTCTTAGTAGTGAGTTCTTCCATACCTACTTAATTACTGGTCTAGATGGGAAGAAGGGTCAGTGTGTGAATCACCAGCTTGCATGGCAAGTACTATAGTGATCGAACTGCTTGGCACCTTCCTCCTTCAGATTATGCATACATGCTTCAGTTTAACCAGTTCTCGGCACTGTTTTCATCATCGTGTTTTTTGTTACCATTTCCTTTATAGTGAGAAATTTTTCTGTGCAATGTCTTACCAGGAGTGGACAAGCAAATATAAAACTAAGAGGGATATGTCATTTTTCCTCTATCTGGCCAGCTTCACTGCCTGACTGTTCAGACATCTGAGCTTATGTTCTTTCTTCTAGACCATAGCTTTGCCGACTACATGGAACACATTGTTGTGTTAGTACAGTCTCTGACGTATAGAAACTAATTCATACATTTTCTTCAAATGTATGAATGAATGAACAGAAATGAATAGGACATCATAAGCTCTTTGTAAAGTACTATTCATTCTTGAGGCACAAACTCTATGCATTATACTACTTCAGGTAAAAATCATGAGGCCTGGTATAGAATACACAGGGAAGTGTCATGATGAGTTATGGCTTCAACTAGGCTTGGGGGAAGAGCTGAATTTGTATACACAGAAGGTAAAGGACATCATGGGTAAAGCATGAATAACACCCTTTTATACTCATGTGTATCCCTAAGCCAGTTCTAATTAATGCTCTTAGTAGATCTGGAATTATCAGTACAGAGGTGTGATTCTTATTTGATTGGTGAATTATCTGGACAACTACTATGAAAGCTGAGAATTTGTTGTTAACAGGGCTAGCAATAAAAAAGCAGCAGTTAGGGAAGCAAGAAGCATTCTCTACCACAAAGTCATATCCACTTAAAGGGAATAAAGGGCTGTGGGTAATTAATAGTATCTTGAAAATTGATAAACAATTCCCCTCACTTATACACAACTTGTAGTCAATAAAAATGTTTTGTTTTAGGGAAAGTATGCATGCATTGGAGTCTTCACAAAAGTTATGTGAGAACTACTTCTTATCTACTTTTTAAAAATACATAATGTGTGCACTAAATATAAAAGTTAGTAATGTTTGAGGAAAGAATAAACCCTTTTTTTCCTCTACATACAGTCCTCAGGAGAACAGTATCAGATTTCTGAAGAAAACAGATAGATTTTTCTTAATTTCAGAAATATAATTTGTGATACTAAGAAGTTGTTGCTATTACTATATGAGGTTGGGTTTCAGACATAGGAATAACATCTACTGAAAGATATAACCATATCAATTGTTTAGATAACTTAATTAAAATTTTACTATTAAAATCTATTTTAATGATTTTAAAGGAAGAATTTTATATTTATTGTTTGCTACTTTGTATTTGACTGAAACTTATAGGCTAGATCCAAATAGTTTTTTTTTTTTTCCTCATTTGTGCTATCTTACAATTTGAGAGCTGTTGTAGCTCAAATAACTAAGCATTTAAATAAATTTTCTACCTTCAAGATACTGATATTCAGGTGTTTTTTATATCTTAAAATCAATGATTGTGTTTGACTCTTAGATAAGTAATTAATTTATTTAAACCCTCATAGTGGTTAAAAGATTGAGATCAAAGTTACTAATGTCAGTGATCATGATCTAGATTAATAATGATAACAATAGCTGAGATAGCTGATGTTGCTTTGTTAGTACATGTCCTGCAAATTTAATCTCTATTCTTTAGTAGTATGTAAAAATGTTAGATTCTATGATTATTACTACTCTCATTTTATTGATAAAAGAAATGGTTATAGAGGTTAAGGAATTCAAACTCATGTCTGTTTGATTCTTGAGCTTGGATTAACCACTCTGCAATGTGGCGTCTCAAAATTATGGTTTCATGACAAATCCACTTCACAAGAAAATTTTATCTCTAAAATCTAGATCATAAATTTTTAGAGGATCAGGACTGTGTATTGTAATTTATCTTCATGCTTATCATAGTATCACATGCTAGTAAGAACTCAAAAACTTGAATGAAATTATTGATAACATTGTCTTGAATTTACCTGGCATGCATCCACTCCCCCTTGAGGTACTCCAGCACATAGCATTCCAGACGAGACTAACCCGTTATAACCAGCTGGTGCATTACATACATTATTGCTTATTATGTAGACCCGTCCTTGCTGTAGATCTCTAACTGTGTTGCCTATTAATTATAAAGCAGAAAGAAAATGAACTTCAAAATAAAAAAATTTAATGACTCTATGGTGAATATGAGAAGGAATAAATGTACTCCAAACATTATTTCTTATTCAGAAAAGAAGGCTATTAAAAGATGTACTTAGGAGTCTCTTCTCAGCAAAGATGCCCATAAGTAGAGAAAGATAACCTTTTTTACACAAATCAATTTTTTCTCTTTCTTTTATTTTTGCTTTAGCTTTGTGATGTCCCTTACACCTTAAGAGAAAATAATAAACTTGCTATCTTAAAAATGACTAGTAGCATTTAAATGATCTATTGACTGACTTATAATTGGAAAATTGCACGTTGAATAACTTTTACTGTAGCAACAAAAAAGAAACTAATCTGGTTTCAAAGCTAAAGAACTAATTTATTTTGATGTTCCCTCAAAATGACACTGCCATATTTGTGATTGGCACAAATTATACCAAATGACTTTGAGCCATCAAAACACAACAAAAACTTTCTTGGACAATTACATCTTTGTGTTATTCTAGAGAGACATCTACAACATGGGTATAAACCCATGAAAATCGTTAATGCTCTTTCCACTCCCTGGCTGATGATACTCTTATTTTCCCCGTAACCCTTATTTGCTTCCTCATATTGCCCTCATATTTATTTCCATTTTATTCATTCACTAAACAAACCTGAGCAATGCTTATGTACATATAGAGTATCTTGCTTGAGGCAGGATTTATTTAATCACAGAATACCTTAAATGGCTGTTACTACCATAAAGAGTATTAACACTCTTAGAGAATACCTAGCCAAATCCTCTTAAACATTTTTATTTTATTTTCCTGTTAGGGAGTCATTTGAGTCACATGGAATCTCTGGGTCATTAAAGAACTCATTTTTTTTTTCTCACCTTTTTTTTTTTTTTATTTCCCTATGGAGAACTCATGTTTCTTTATCACTTTATTTTTCATTTTCCTGTGTGTTTGAGATTTCTCCATAGTAGCTAGGGGCATTGCTTTGCTTTGCTGAGGAAACTCAGGAATAACTACAATTTAGACTGGCCAGAATATAAGATGGTTATGTCCATAGAATCCATATTTCAGACATTTCCTAATTTTAAAAAAAAGTATAATAGCAAGTACCAGGAGATTTTTATTGTTTTTGTTTTATTTATTCTGAGATACTTACCACCATATACTTGAGATCCCCATCCTGTTACATAAGCAACGGAACCAGGTACTACATGTTGGGTAGCCTCTGGGAGACACACCTTATGGATATTTTTGGTCCAGGTGACATTGCTGTTAAGTTTCACAGCTGCAATATCATTTTCATGAGTTACAAAGTTGTAATTGTTATGCATCAAAATAGTCTGTATTCTTTTTCTCTGTACAGGAAATGCTAAGGAAATACCAAAGGTGGCAGTCCATTCTCGAGGATGAGGGTGGCTAAAAACAAAAACAAAAACAAAACCATGAATTTGAATAGGAAATTTGAGAACATTTCAAATATTGGATTTTGTGTTTGTTACCCTCCCCTGCCACCACCTAGAAATTGTTTGATCAACTATTCTTAGCTATACATTCCTGTATTACATAGCTAGTAATTGAGTTTAACTCTTCACTGGCACAATGAGCAATAGTTTGTGTAAAGAAACATAGAAAGATTTTAGAAAACATCCCTTAGGTTGGTGAAAATCTTGGTGTTTTTCTATTGCAGTGAGGATATTTGGATTCTTTGGTATCCCCTCATTGATGTTTCCCTTTTCTACATTCTCCCATCTAAGCAACTGAGAAGTCTGAAATAATGTCCACTTTAGTTTTTAACTACCTTCTTCTAATATTTATTTTTTCCTTTTCTTGCCTTTAGGCAAAAGCTCCATTTAAATGATGAAAAGAGGCTCCCGCCTTATTAGCTGATGAATGATTTTTCTCTACTAAGTGTGATGCTTGTTGAAGATTTTTGTGTGTGTGTGTATGTGTGTGTGTGTTTGTATACGTGTGTGTGTGTGTGTGGGGGGAGAATAACCAAAAGCACTCACTAAAAAAAAAAAAAAGTAGAGCCTGGCTTGTGTGGCTCAGTGGTTGAACACTGACCCATGCGCCAAGAGGTTTGCTTCCCGGTCAGGGCACATGCCCAGGCTGTGGGCCCAGTCCCCAGTGGGAGGCATGTAGGAGGCAGCCAATCAGTATTCTCTCTCATTGATGTTTCTATCTCTCCCTTCTCTCTCTGACTAAAAAGTGTAGAGCATTATTTTTGTGACCTAGGAATAGGAACTTTTTAGTCAGACTCCTAAAACATAGCCATAAGTTAAAAATGGGTAAATTTCTTGGAATCAAAATTAAATATACTATCAACAAACTTACTACATAGGTGAGAAACCATGAGAAATACTTGCAATATTTAATATCTAAAACTTTTGTAGAATATTCAGAAACAAGTCGGTAAACCAATAATAAATGTTCAGAAGATCATTATAAAATGGGCAAATATATTAATAAGCAATTCATGGAAAGGGAAGGCCAATCAGCAAGTAGATATGTGAAAAAATACTCAAACCCATGAGTAAGCTGAGAAATGGAAATTATAACAATAAAGAGCATCTGATGTATATTCATAAGATTGACAAAAGTTCAAAAAGAGAATAATTGGGTGTTGATGAAGAGGAGAAGTTTAATCTCTGCATTACTGGTGAAGATGTCAACTTCTGGAAAGCAATCTAGTGTATTTGGCAGACTGCATATATACTTCTGGGAACATATTTCAGAGACATTCTTAAGGTTTATAGAGAGGCAAAAATAAAGGTAGGGGTGTGTGTGTGTGTATGTGTGTGTGTGTGTGTGAGTACACACTCTTTGTGGTAGTGAGAAATTGGAGCAATCTACTTGGGTAAAGAAATATGTTGGTTTCTATAGTGGACCAGATTAAAATACCCAGAGTTGAGCCCCAACAGTAAGAAACACAATACTATGAGACTACACAATGCTACTTGTATAACTGAAAGGCATATACACACACGTAAAAAGCTCAATGGATTTTGTAGGTAATTGTATATTTAAAGACATATGTAAAATATTAATGTGAGGCCTATATGGGCAGGGAAGGCAGTGGAAGAAGGATCTATGTATAAAAGGAAAAACATAAATTGAAATGAGAGAAAGATCTTGTACAGACCAATGAAAATAAGGATCTATGAATTGTAGGCTTACAATGTTAAGCCTAATGTTGAATAAAAACTACATGTAACCAAATAATAACTTAATAGTATTGTGGAGTTTAGATATAGACAGTAGAATTGATACAGAAAATAAAAATGTTATATCTAGGAAATGCTTTTATAAGGTACAGTAGTTTATGTAAGAGTAAATATTAGTTAAAAAGTCTAAAGAAAAATATGTTTGACAACAAGCAAATACATGATTATTTTATATTGAACTTCATTTGAATAGGGTCTTCACAGTGGAGATTATAAAAATATTCTTTTGTCTTTTTTCCCTCCTTGCCTCCTTGCTTCCTTGTCTTCCTCCCTCCCTTCTTTTTTTTTTTTTTCTTAAGCAAATGAATAAGAGCATGATTTGGGAACCAGTTAGATTTAGGTTTCAATCTTGGGTATGCCACATATTAGCAGCGTCATTTAGGGCAAGTTACTTAAACTCTCCAATTCTCAGTTTATTTAATGCATAAGATATGCTAGATGATTCCCTCTCACACAATTTTAAGTATTGATTCAGACAAGGGAACTATGTTAAGCACAGTGCTTAGCACAAGGTAAGTACTCACTGAAGGTAACTATTATTTTCATTAATTAAAGTTCAACAAGCCATTACTAAATATCTACTTTGTATAATAAATAGTATGACTCTCTGGGAATAAGAATATAAATAATTATGGTCCCGTCCTTGAGCTGCTGTACACACTAATGGAGGAGATGAACAGAGATAATCATAAATCACAGGGACTACTGTTGAAGATTAATATGCAGAATTCTATGGGAATAAGGTAGGAGAAGGAAGAGAACATTAGGGAAAGCTTCATAAAAGAGGTGACAATTTAAGACTCCTTTTTTTGAAAGCCTCATGTCTTCTATGTACCTGATGTAAGGTTGGTCATGCCCTAAACAAATCCCCACTAATGGGTTCTCAGTGACAATCAGGTCTACAGGGAGAGTGACATACAAGGATTTGGGGAGACAAACTTTCCTACATGTTCCAAGCCTTTAAAATCATAGATTTCTTTGGTTATCATCGGTGATAGTTACAACTGTAGCTTTCATTATAGTAATACCCTTTACTTAGCTTTTGGTTGTTGGATCTGAATAGCGCTTTATTTATCTATTTTTTTTTTTTTATCTCACCTGAGGACATTTTTGCATCTATCTTTAGATAGAGCAGGAAGGAGAAAGGGAGGAAGAGAAAGAGAGAAACATTGATGTGAGAAAGACACATTGACTGGTTGCTACCCACACAATCCCAACCTGGGCCGGGGACAAACTGTAACTGAGGTACATGCCCTTAGCGGAAACCAAACCCTGGCCTCTCGGGTCTGTGGGCCAATGCTCTAACCACTGAGAAAAACTGTCCAGGCTTGAATAGTGCTTTAAATTCAGTACTGATTCTATTGCATTCTAGATTACTCTAAGTGCTTGTTGCTAAGTCCAGGTATTTCGATTTCTGGTTCCTAAACTTGGGGGTGATTGAAGTCAATTAGTGCCATTCCTATTCTTGGGCCTTTCAGATGGCAATGAAGTTAGAAATGTTTTTGTTAATTCTGTGACTTGTATTTTTCTGGGACACAGCAATAAATGTGTCAGTCTAAATAGAAATGTTGATTACTCCTGATAACAGAAATTTCTGCTATCAGAAATTTCAAATTTATTCACTATGTTAAAAATATATTGTTATAATATAGCTAAAAAATTTTAGAATAATTTGGGGTTTGCTAAAATGTTTGTTCAGAATCCATGTACTAGTCTATTTATTTATTTATTTATTTATTTATTTATTTATTTATCCTCATCCAAGGATATTTTTTCCATTGAATTTTCAAGAAAGTAGAAGAGAGGGAGGGAAGGGAGAGAGAGAGAGAGAGAGAGAGAGAGAGAGAGAGAGAGAGACAGAGAAACATTAATGTGAGAGAGACACATTGATTGGTTACCTCAAACCTACAACCCAGGTACATGCCCTTGACTGGGAATTGAACCCATTACCCTTCAGTGCATGGGAAAATGCTGTAACCACTTAGTAACACTAGCCAGGGCTGTAATAGTTTTTTTTCTTTATTGATTTTAGAGAGAGGAAGGGAGAGGGAGAGAGAGATAGAATTATTGATGATAGAGAACATCGACTGGCAGCCTCCAGCATGCCCCCCACTGTGGATTTGGCCCACAACCTGTGCCCTGACCGGGAATCAAATGGGCAACCTCTTGGTATATGGGTTAATACTCAACCACTGAGCCACACTTGTCAGGCTGTACTTTTTTTTTTTAACTGTACTCCCTCTTAATTTAACAAACACTTTTTAAAAAGGCATTTTAGTATGAGGCAGTACCCTCAAATCTGTAAAGGATTTCTTAGAAATTGCAGAATTCCAATAGAAATGGAGGTTTGGAAGAAATACTAATATTTTAAAGAGAATAATCAGATTGAGCAAATGGTCTTAAGTGGGAAAATGTAGGCAAAAATCAGTGGCAGAGACTAATGCAATCTGGTTGGAGCTCAAGGTTTGTGCTTTGAGAAATAAATCTGAATTGCTCTAATTGGAGTGCTTTGGAAGTGTGGTAAGGAGGATAGATTTGAGATAGTGGTTATTGAAAGAGTTTGAGAAGAGAATAGATATGGTCAGAAATATATGCATTCAGATCACCATCACTTTTCTGAGTTAACTTTTTGAGTTTAGTTCCTCCAAAATGTTTATGGCTAGGATACCCTAATGATAAGGTAAGACTGAACCTAACATGTTTTAGTCACACTAAAGTCTAAAGATCTGTTATGAGCAGTAGGGTCTCTTCTTTATTCCAATAGAATAAGTTTATGTATACTACTATCTACTGGTAATTTATTACTCTAATTATGTTAGCAATAACCTTTATTCACATCAATGAAGAATACTCTGTAAGTTGTTTAAATTAATTTTATATTATGTTATTCCCTGTAATTGGTCATTATTTTTGTGTATATCTACCTCCAACATTAGAATTTAGGCTCTCTTGAAGTAGGAGCATTATTTGTTTAATTAGCTTCTAAAATAGATAACATTGTGCTCATAGCAGACACTCGATTCTTTTGAAAGAATAAATTAATGGTATTAGGCTGTCTGAGATCAGCCATCAGTCTGTTGATCAGCTTACATAATTTTTTTCAACCATCTATTGTGTTAACATTTAACATGTTTGCATTAGTATATATTTAATCCTACCAGTAACACTAAGGCACAGATAATAGTATGTCCCTATTTGCCCCTAATTTGAAAAAATAATAAAAGAGAGGTATGTGGAGATTCAATAAATGCCCACCTTTCATAGCTAAGATTTAAAATAAGCATTCTGACATATAAATCTTTGTCATTTACCATGAAGATATACTATTACCTGAAATAAATAAATAGGAATACATTAGCAAGCTGAAGGCAACTAATTATGTTTGCTATCGTGAATAGGAAAACTACACTCAATTTTTTTGTATTGAATTATTTCTGATTCAATCTAATCATGTTCAGTCCTGGGGGTATATATGGGATCCTCATGTATGTGTCTCTCCCAGTTGTTCCAGATGGGTAGGTAGCTGTGGCCTCACCTTCTGAAGCAGTGAGCTGCTGTCAGGATCCACGTGTTACTGATCAGGACACCCCCACAGTGGTGAATGTTATTCAACTGTAGGCTGACTTGCCATGGCCAGTCTCCTTCCTCAGCCCTGGTGCCTCCCATGACTCTCTCTTCAGACAATGTTATTAGGTTCGGATGGGCCCCACATTCTAATGAGAAAAGAGTATTAATGTTCTGGGAATATGATTTATTTACTTTTGGGAGATGTTATAAAAGTTCATCATTTATGACTTTTATGTATTCTGTCTTTTGTGTATTCTTTCCCAGGACATGCTAGCCTTTCTAAAAGCATGATCAATATGTTATATTTTTAGAGTACTTATGTGACTACTGTTGCATATAAACTGAATTTTATAGAACATTTCTGAACTTAATTGGCATGTGGCTTCAGATTCTGGAATAGCTTCAGAGTTCTCTGGAATTCCTCATGAGCTGGGGTAACAGTAGGTCAGTGTTGGATGCACCAGCTCAGGCACAGGTTCACTAGGAAATTTCCATCTTCTCTGTAACTTTGCTAGTCAGAGTGTGGTCTGTGACTTGCAGTATGGGCATCCCTGGGAGCTATTAAAAATGTTGACACTGTATGGAAACAACCTAAGTGTCTGTCAGTGGGTGAATGGATCAAGAAAATGTAACACACACACACACTTATGGAATAATGGGATAATAATTTAGCCTTAAAAAGAAGAAAATCCTGTCATTTGCAATAACATTGATGAACCTTTAATGTGTTGTGTTAAGTGCAATGAGCCAGACGAAAACAGCTACTACATGATATCACATGTGGAATATAAAAAAAAAAAGTCCAATTCATAGAAACAGAGTAGAAAGTTGTTGTCAGGGGCTGGGAGTGGGGGAAATAAGGAAAGTTTGGTAAAAGGCACAGATTTTCAGCTATAAGTTGAATATGGTCTGAAGATGTAATATATAACATGGTGACTACAGTTGATAATATTGTATTGTATAATTGAAATTTGCTAAGAGAGTAGATCTTAAATGTTCTCACCAAAAAAAATGAGGGGGAGGGATTAATATGTGAGGTGATGGATGTGTTAATTAACTAGATAAAGGAATCTATTTAATATATCTATATCTATATATCAAAGTCTGATATTGTATACTTTATATTTCATCCTATAATTTTATTTGTCAATTATACCTTAAAGCTGAAAATAAAAGAAAGAAATATTTACTCTCAGACCCACACTAGGGAACAAATCAGAAATGACATTTTCCCCCTATTTTATTGAGGAATAATTGGTAAATAAATTGTATATTTTTAAAGTGTACAATGCAATGAGTTGATATACATTTACATTGTTGAATAATGACCAAGATCAAGATAATTAACATGCCCATCACCTCACATAATTAACTCTTTTGTATGTGTGGTGAGAATGCTTAAGATCCTGCCATTCTTGAGAATATTTTGTGGATCTAAAGTAATTTCTTTTCAAGTTTGAAAGTTGTTGAGAGTAGATCTTAAGCATTCCACCACACACACACACACACACGGTTTATTTAAATATCTTCACTTGACACAAATACAAAATAATATTGAATAGCAACTGTAATTGAAAAAAATTTTTTAAAGAATGAAACAAACCAAAAGATACCAGAATTTTAAGAGAGCCCATGATCACTCCAATGGCCAAAGCTGAAATAGGCTGGGCCAACCATTCAGTTCCTCCCAACTCTCATTCCCATGATGTATTTCCTTTTATTTGTTACTAAGAAATTACAGGTAAAAAAAAAAAATAGAACCAGAGTCATGGAAGTAGGGAATAGACTGACAAACCTCAGAGGGAAAGGGGGTGAGGGGGAACAGGAAGAGATAAACCAAAGAACTTATATGCACATAACATAACCAATGAACACAGACAACAGTGTGGTGAAGGCAGGGGGAGCTGGCGTGGGGAGGGGGTGTCAATGGGGGAAAAATGGAGGGACATTTGTAATATTTTCAACAATAAAGATAAAATTTTTTTAAAAAATTAGAAGTATATCACCACCAACAATTTCTATTGCTGGAGCTGACATGTCTTCAATATAACAACCATCCACAGGTATGTTTTTTCTAACAAACTTCCCAGATAGAGAAGCCATACTTCCGTTAAGCATATACATGGAACATAGGTTTCTTTGCTGTACCTCCAACCAAACCTCTAGAAATTTATTTAAGCACATTTTCATCAAAATGAAGCATAAATTAAATATATAATGAAGATGAAAAACACCCAAGAGGTAGCATTATCTCATAGCATCACTTAAGTATCTGAAATAGGCCAGCTATTGAGGAACATTAAACTATTTTCTAAGTACATTGTGTCAGCAGAGAAGTAAACTGCTGTTTTCTGGTGATTATATTTCTGCTATCCAGGCCTGAGAGTATACAGAATAACTTTGGAAAGTAGTGACTTTTCCTTTAGGTTATTGACATAAAACTGACAATACTTTTTATAATTTTTAAAAATTATACTTTATAATTAACTTAAATCCACAACAAAGCAAACTGTTCTGGTGGTTAATAGAAGTCATATAAATGATGTCACCAAACATAATTTACAATTCTACAGAAATGCTACCATAGGACCAGGGTAGGAAAAGCTTCCCAAAGCTGCCAAGGAATTTTTCATGAGGTAATACTAGATACAGATTTGGTGGAATGCCACTGATACCTCTTCTTTCCTTTAAAAGGAGGGGTAAACCTGAATAGCACTCTAAGGGCCAAAGGAATCAGCAATGTCTTAGCTCAACAACCATGCATGTGAGTGAACTAAGAATAAAGATATCACCTTAATAGACGCTGCCTTGGCAAAAGGCACAAATGACTTGACCACTTACTCTTCATATTCTAGTAACCCATATTTATGAAATACTTTTAAAAGTTACCTTGAGTGAGCATAATTTCTGTATCCTGGTTAGTAATTTCTGGTGTCAAAAAACAAAGAGTGAGAGTAAGATTAATACATTAAGGACTGTATATCATTTTATTTAATTTCTTAACGGGTAGCTCTCGGACAACCATAATCAGAAATACTTAGAGGGCTGCTAAACTACAGATTCCTAGGCTTCTCATTTAGTAATGACCTTACTTCTACTAGTAGCAAGACATCTGAAATGGTCTTTAGCCTTTTATTTTTTTGTCATTTTTATATCTTATTGGTTTCTAGAATTTCTAATTCTCCTTTGAATTAGCTCTATCCTCCCCATTCCTTTGGCCACTGTTAGTTCATGCTTTCATCATTTGACACCTATTCTACTACAACAACCTTCAAACTGGGTTTCCTGCCTCCACTTTGCACTTTTCCATGCATCCACCTGGACTTTACCAGACTTATTTTTCTAAAAATGTATGTCAGGTCATATGCTTCTCTGCTTGAAATCTTTTAATGAGAAATCAGCTTCTTATAAGATAAATCTAAACTTCTCAGAGAGGTTATCACACTCTCTAAAATCAATTATGCAAATGTATCAGCTGCCAGAAGTTTCACAGTGCTTGGGTATCACATCTGCTTTGTAAGTATCAGAGAAACTAAAACAAAACAAAACAAAAAAAAACTCTTTTAGAGGCAGGAAATAAAATG
The DNA here is from genome assembly GCF_014108415.1 of Molossus molossus. Lineage (NCBI taxonomy): Eukaryota > Metazoa > Chordata > Mammalia > Chiroptera > Molossidae > Molossus > Molossus molossus. Next base: position 49,212,594 of record NW_023425344.1, read on the forward strand.
AGCTGACCACTGCTTTTCCTCCCTTGAACAAGAGAGACTTGACTTCAAGACCTGATGCCCCTCCATGCTAACTCTATGACCCCGGGCAATTACCCAGTTTTTCTGAGCATAAACAATCAAAGTATAAGATATGGTTGTTGTGAAGATTAAACAAACTGTAATGTATGAGTGTTAGCCATTCACAAAGGACATGACCTGCCATGGAGCTCATGGAGCAGGAGCAGTGTGTTGGAGGTTTCTTCTGTGCTAAGCATTAACTCTTTAGTTGTTGGCAGAGGAAATGGGAGTCCAGGGTAGGACTTGGAAAATTTGGAGGAGCTGGTGAAAAAACTTTGTGGTCCTGGTGCAGTGATTGTGTCCCAACAGATTTCAAATTATATCCTTATCTGTTGGTAAACAGATTGAATAAAAGTCCAGTGTTGGAGCCACCAAAATCCTTTAATCTTGAGCTTATTATGAGGGAGTCATGGTTTATTAAGCTAGCAATATATGACAAAGATGGAAGAGTGCCCTTAAATTCTATCTATGTATTAAGTGATTCCTTTCTTTTAGTCATGTAACAAATATTAATGGAGTATCTATTATACCAAATACTAAGTAGTAGGACAGTAGGATCAACAAGTTAGACTGGTTCTTGCCTTTAGGAAGCTTACAGAATAGGATGAAGACAAACAGTATAAATATCACACAAATAATTTTGTAGTTTCCTTTGTGATATGTGTTGAGGGTAAATGAAGAAGTCTTTGATGAGGGTAAATTGAGTAATAGAAGTTAGAAAAGGCTTACATTTAGAAAGTAATAATTCTGATGACACCTGACAGTTGTGCAGGGGTGATCTAGGGAGTGTTGTAACAAATGGGAACAATGTCTGCAAAGGCCCTGAGGCAGGAAGAGAGGAGCTTGACTGGTGGGGGAAATGAAAGTGTGGCCAGATGATGGTGAACGAAGAAGAGAGTGCTATAATATGAGACTGGAGGGGCAAGTATGAACCAGATCATGCATTGCTTTAGATGAGATGGCCATATCATTTATTGTCCAAACCAGGACACTTAGCAATATTTAGCATGGTTCTTGGGACAACTGACATGAACTGAGACTGTCTTGGGCAAACCAGAAAATATGGTATTCCACTTACAGAGGTGTGTGCATGTGTGTGTGTTTTGTGAGAAGCCATTATAGGCTTTTAAGCAAGATTGCATTTATGTTGTAAAATATTTCCCTGATCAATTTGTGGAAAATAGATTGGAAGGGGTCAAGAAAATATAAAAGGAGGGTAGTATGGAGGCTAGCACAGAAGTTCAAGTGAGAAATGATGTTGGCTTGAACCAGAGTTATAGGAATAGGGATGAAAGAAAATAGACATAGACTCAAGAAAGGTAGATGTAGAGATGATTTTCAGAGAGAATATAGGGATATTGTTAAACCTGCTAATTTCCTTTTTTATTCTACAAGTATTGACCACACACCTTACAGCTGCATGCTCTGTTTTGGGTGAAATGATCATTTAATTATTTTCTGACCTTGAGAAGCTATTGACTGTTCCTGTAACATACCTACAAATAGAACATCTAACAAAATATTCCTCATAAGGAGTATTGAAAGGGAAATTTAATAAAGAATTTTTAGCAAATAAAATGTATTATATGAATGCTAAACAATTCTTTAAACTTTAGAAAATTTATATTAGAGAGCTACATATTATATCTAGCTTTATAGTATATTGTTTTCATAAAGTTTAATTCCAAGGAGAAAAAATAGGTCAGTCTCTCATTAATTTAAAACTTGGGTTAGTTATATTGAGGGATATATTGAAATAAAATGGTACATAAAAATGGTACTTGCCTATTATCTCATCTGAAGGGTTTATTTCCATGTTTCCAAATTTATTCGGTATATGATGTAAAACAGACTCAATTCTGCTTTTCATTGATGCTGCATTGTTATTTCTGGAGAATTTAAATTTCATAACAGTATCTGCTATCACAGCATCGCCGTTTCGTCTGAAAACCATAAAGATATTTTTAAATGAATAATTATGATAATTTTCTGCTCTTCTATTTATATACCCCTCTTGAATGAACATTAAAAAATTTACTTGAGTGGTGGGCTCCTACACAACTGATCATCCAAGGTAGTCAGAGGTCAGTGGTTAGTGGACACAGCCAGACTTGCAGCTGATTAGCCTGAGTAAATTCCTCCCATTGATGTGCGAACAGAAGGGTGTAAAGTCCACATGAGGGGTACACCTTGAGGTCACAGCTGGCTGTGGCACAGAGGGCTGTGCCACTGGACCCTACAGGACACCTAGCACAACAGGCTACCCCCTGAAGCCTGGAAGACATAGCAACTCTACGTAATACAAAGAAACAAACACAGGGAGGCAGCCAAAATGAGGAGACAAAGAAACAGGTCCCAGATGACAGAATAGAACTCCAGGAAAAGAACCAAATAAAATGGAGATAAGCAATCTAACAGATGCAGAGTTCAAAACACTGCTTATAAGAATGCTCAATGAATTTAGTAAGAATTTCAAGGAACTTCGTGAGAACGTCAAGGAACTTAGTGAGGACCTCAAGAGCATAAAAAAGGACCAGTCAGAAATGAAGGATGCATTAACTGAAATAAAGAATAATTTGCAGGGAACCAATAGTAGAGTAGGTGGAGCCAAGAAGCTAGCCATTGATTTGTAATATAAGAAAGCATAAAACACCTAATCAGAATAGCAAAAAGAAAAAAGAAAAAAAAAAAAAAAGGATAGTATAAGGAGCCTGTGGGACAACTTCAAGCATACCAACATTTGCATCATGGGAGTGCCAGAAAGAGAAGAGAGCGAGCAAGAAATTGAAAACCTATTTTAAAAAATAATGACAGAAAACTTCCCTAACTTGGTGAAGAAAACAGACATACAAGTCCAGGAAGCACAGAGAGTCCCAAACAAGATAAACTCAAAGAGGTCCACACCAAGACACATCATCAAAATGCAAAAGGTTCCACACAAAGAGAAAATCTTAAGAGCAGCAAGAGGAAAGCAGCTAGTGACCCACAATGGTGCTCCCATAAGATGGTCAGCAGATTTCTCAAAAGAAACTTTGCAGGCCAGAAGGGAGTGGCAAGAAATATTCAGTGATGAAAAACAAGGACCTACAACCAAAATTACTTTATCCTGCAAAACTATCATTTAGAATCAATGGCCATATAAAGAGTTTCCCAGACAAGAAAAAGCTAAAAGAAGTTTATCACCACCAAACCAGTATTATATGAAATGTTGATGGGTCTCCTTGGAGGAGAAGAAAATAAAAAAATATGAACAATAAAATGGCAATAAATACATATCTATCAACATATCAATAACTGAATCTACAAACTAAATGAGCAAACAGAACAGAAACAGACTCATAAATGCAGAGAACATTTTGTTGGTTGCCAGATGGGAGGGGGGTTGGGGAGATGGGTGAAAAAGATAAAGGGATTAAGAAGTAAAAATTGGTTGTTAGATTGAGAACCTTAAAGGGAAAAGGGGAGGTGGGGCAGGAAGAGAGAAACAAAAGAATTAATATGCATAACCAATGGACACAGAAAATAGTGTGGGGAACGCAGGAGAGGGTGGGGAGGAAGGAGTCAAGGGGGAAAAAAAGAGAGATATCTGTTATACATTCAACAATAAAGATTTGTTTAAAAAATGTACTTGAAGTATTTAACTTTAGAACAGACCCACATAACAGTGTTTGCATATGTAATGATAGATATATCATAATGCTGTCCCACAAATGTTTAATCTCAATGCATAGTACACTGTACCTTGATTTGAAGTCAGAATGTCAGAGTTTGAATACCAGCTCTGCAAGTTGTTGCATATATTAATTCATGCAATCTTCATAATAACCCATTTTAATGTGAGGAATTATATGTAACATACAGTAAGTGCACTATAAGTATTAGCTATTATCAAACTTCAAAAATACTGAAAATAAAACAACAAAACCCCAAACCCTCGACAATGTTATAAAAAGATAAGTTTCCAATTTTGTGTCACTTAGAGGCTCAAGCTATGTTTCTGGTACCTACAGCCATTGATCTAGATATGGTGTAAGTTGATGGTCTAGTTTCATTTTTTTTGCATGGAAGAAAGTGGGAATTATCTTGATGTTAGGTCATTTTAGCCTTTGGTCAAATTATTAAGGTTTTTAGTGAGGAATATCTGTGGTTAACTGAAATGGAGATAAAATATTAACATGTCACTAAAACAGTTACAATTTAATTTTGTATCTAGATCAATGGCTGTAGGTACCAGAAACATAGCTTGAGCCTCTAATTCCCACTTTCTTCCATGTAAATCACTTCCTCCACCAAACATTGGATGTCTTCTTTTCTGAAAACGTGCATTAGAAAAATTTGCTTTTGATGCTCTCATATGCACTCAAGGCCTCCTCCTCTCGTCAAGTTGCCAGCTCTGCCATAATATTCATTTCAATATTAATTTAATATCTAGTTAACAGACACTACATGAGCACCTTCTTGTGCTAGGCACTATTTTTATTTTCAGAAATTGGCTATTACCAAGACTTACCTTTGGATCTTGCAGTTTAGAAGGAGAAGCAGACACTGTACAAATAATTACAACTTCCATTTCTAGCAACATAAAAGTCTAATTTTTTAAAAAAATTACTTTTGTTACAGATGTTTCTCCTTTTTTCCCCCCATTGACACCCTCCACCCCATCCCCCCTACCCTGTCCCTGGCTTTTTTGTCTGTGTCCATTGGTTATGAGTACATGCATATAAGTTCTGTGGTTTATCTCTTCCCTCCCCCCACAACCTCCTCTTCTGGGGTTTTCAGTCTGTACCCTACTTCCTCGTCTCTGGGTCTACCCTATTCCTCAGACTGTTATGTTCATTATATTCCACAAATAAGTGAAATCATGTGGTATTTGTCTTTCAATGCTTGGCTTGTTTCACTTAGGATAATACTTTCCAGGTCCCTCCATGTCATCTCAAAGGATAAGAGATCTTTCTTTCTTACAACTGCATAGTACTCCATTGTGTATATGTACTACTGCTTTTTTATCCATTCGTCTACTGATGGACACTTGGGCTGTTTCCAGATCTTAGCTATTGTAAATAGTGCTGCTATGAACATAGGGGTACATATATTCTTTCTGATTGGTGTTTTAGGCTTCTTAGGGTATATTCCTAGAAGTGGGATCACTGGGTCAAATGGCAATTCAATTTTTAATTTTTTGACGAAACACAATATTGTTTTCCATAGTGGCTGCACCAGTCTGCATTCCCACCAGCAGTGTACTAGAGTTCCATTTTCTCCACACCCTCGCCAACACTGGTTGTTTGATGATTTGTTGATGGCAGCCATTCTGAGGTGATACCTCATTGTTGTTTTAATTTGCATCGTTCTGATGATTAGTGATGTTGAGCATTTCTTCATATGTCTCTTAGCCATTTGTATGTCCTGTTTAGAGAGGTGTCTGTTCAGCTCCTCTGCCCATTTTTTAATTGGGTTCTTTGTCTCCCTTTTGTTGAGTTGTATGAGCACTCTATATATCTTGGAAATCAACCACTTCTCTGATGTATAATTGGCAATGATGCTCTCCCATACAGTGGGTTGCCTTTCCATTTTGATGGTTGTTTTTTTTTCTTTCTTTCTTTTTTTTTGCTTTGCAGAAGCTTTTTAGTTTGATATAGTCCCATGTGTTCATTTTCTCCTTTGTTTCTATTGCCTTAGGTGATGTATCAGTGAAAATTCTGCTGCGTATGATGTCTGAAATTTTGTTGCCTACATTTTCTTCTAGGATTTTTATGGATTCATGGGTCACATTTAAGTCTTTTATCCATTTTGAGTTTATTCTTGTGTATGGTGTAAGCTGATGGTCTCGTTCCATTTTTTTGCATGTAGCTGTCCAATTTTCCCAACACCATTTATTAAAGAGGCTGTCTTTACTATATTGTATGCTCTTGCCTCCTTTGTCAAATATTAATTGAGCATAATGTCCTGGGTCCATTTCAGGGTTCTCTGTTCTGTTCCACTGGTCTATATGCCTGTTTCTTGTGCCAGTACTAGGCTGTTTTGATTACAGTGGCTTTGTAGTACAACCTGATATCTGGCATTGTGATTTCTCCTACTTTGTCCTTCTATTTCAAGATTGCTGTGGCTATTTGGGATCTTTCTTTGGTTTCATAAGAACTTTTGAAGTATTCGTTCTAGTTCTGAAAAATATGTCATTGGTATTTTGATGGGGATTGCATTGAATCTACAGATTGCTTTGGGTAATATGGACATTTTAATGATGTTAATTCTTCTAATCCATGAACAAAGTATGTGCTTCCACTTTTTTTATATCTTCCTCTATTTCTTTTTTAAATGTCCTATAGTTTTCTGCAAACTATTCCTAGGTATCTTTGGTTAAGTTTATTCCTAGGTATCTTAATTTTTTTGCTGCGATGGTAAATGGGATTGTTTTTTCAGTTTCTCTTTCTGTGAGTTCATCATTGGTGTATAAGAATGCCATTGATTTCTTGATGTTAATTTTGTATCCTGATACTTTTCCAAATTTATTTATTAAGTCTAGTAAATTTTTGATGGAGTCTTTAGGGTTTTCTACGTATAATATCTTATCTGAGAATAATGACAGTTTCACTTCCTTCTTTCCAATTTGAATCCCTTTTATTTTTTCTTCCTGTCTGATTGCTGTGGCTAAGACTTCCAGTACTATGTTAAATAAGAGTGGTGAAAGTGGGCATCCCTGTCTTTTTCCTGTTCTTAAGGGAAATGCTTTTAGTTTCTGCCCATTGAGTATGGTGTTGGCTGTAGGTCTTTCATATATGGCCTTTATTATGTCGAGATATGATTCCTCTATTCTCACATTGCTGAACATTTTTATCAGAAATGGATGCTGGATTTTGTCAAAGGCTTTTTCGATCTATCGATATGATCATGTGGTTTTTATCTTTCATTTTATTTATGTGGTGTATCACATTTATTGATTTGCGAATATTGTACCAGCCTTGCATCACTGGGATGAATCCCACTTGGTCATGTTGAATAATTTTTTTGATGTATTGCTGGATCCAATTTGCTAGTATTTTGTTCAGAATTTTGGCGTCTATGTTCATCAGGGATATTGGCCTGTAGTTTTTTTTCTTTGTTGTGTCTTTTTTTGGTTTTAGAATTAGAATTATATTGGCTCATAAAATGAGTTTGGAAGTCTTCCTTCTTCTCGAATTTTTTGAAATAGTTTGAGGAGAATGGGTGATAGTTGTTCTTTGAATTTTTGGTAAAACACCCCCATAAAGCCATCTAGGCCTGGGTTTTTTTTTTTTTTTGCTGGGAGAGCCTTGATTACCTCTTCAATTTCCTTAGTTGTTATTGGCTTGTTCAAGGTTTTCATCTCTTCCCGGTCCAGTTTTGGGAGATTATGTGTTTCTAGAAATTTGTGCATTTCGCTTAGATTTTCGAATTTGTTGCCATACAATTGTTCATTGTGGTTGTCAATCTTTTGTATTTCTGTGGTGTCAGTTGTTACTTCTCCCTTTTCATTTCTAATTTTGTGTATTTGGGTTCTCTCTCTTTGTTTCTTGGTGAGTCTGGCTAAGGGTCCATAAGTCTTGTTTATCTTCTTGAAAAACCAGCTCTTTGTTTCATTGATCCTTTGAATTATTATTTTGGTCTCTATGTCATTTATTTCTGCTCTGATCTTTACTATTTCTTTCCTTATCCTTGCTCTGGGGTTTTCTTTTTGTTTGCTTTCTAGTTGTTTAAGTTGTGAGATTAGATAGTCTATTAGAAATATTTCTTATTTCTTGAGGTAGGTCTGTAGTGCTATGAACTTCCCTCTCAGAACTGCTTTTGCTGCATCCCTTAGATTTTGTATTGTTTTGTGTTAATTTGCATTGGTTTCCAGGAAGTTTTTAATTTTTTCCTTGATCTCGGTAACCCATTCATTGTTTAATAACATTCTATTTAGTCTCCATGTGTTCAAATGTCTTTGCATGTTCTTGTTGCAATTGATTTCTAGTTTCATGCCATTGTGATCTGAGAAGACGCTTGATATGATTTCAATCTTCTTGAACTTGTAGAGACTTAGTTTGTGCCCTAACATGTGGTCCAGCTTTGAGAATGTCCCATGTGCACTTGAGAAGAATGTGAATGTTGCAGTTTTGGGGTATAATTCTTTGTAGATAGCTATTAAATCCATTTGGTCTAGTGCTTCATTTAGAGTCTCTGTTTCCTGGTTAATTTTTTGTCTAGAGGATTTATCCAGTGATGTCAGTGGGGTGTTGAAGTCTCCTGCCATGATTGTATTGCTGTAGATTTCTCCTTTGAATTCCTCCAGAAGATTTTTAATATATTTTGGTGCTTCTATATTGGGTGCATATATGTTTATCAAGGTTATATCTTTCGGTTGGATAGATCCTTTCAATATTATGTAGTGGCCTTTTTTTGTCTCTAGTTATGACCTTCATTTTGAAATCTATTTGATCAGATATGAGTATTGCTGCCCCAGCTTTTTTTCCCCTTCCGTTTGCTTGGAAGATTTTTTCCATTCCTTCACTTTCAACCTATGTGAGTCTTTTGTTGTGAAGTGGGTCTCTTGTAAACAACATATATAAGAGTCATGCTGTCTTATCCAATCAGCTACCCTGTGTCTTTTATTGGAGCATTCAATCCATTTACATTTAAGGCGATTATTGATATGTACTTATTTATTGCCATTTTTGTTTAGTGTGGTTATAATTTTCTTTCTATTTCTTCTACAGTTGCAGCAGTCATTTTAACATTTCTTGCAGTGCTGGTTTAGTGCTATTGTATTTCTTTAGCCTTTTTTTTTTTGTCTGGAAAGCTCTGTATTTGACCTTCTATTTTGAATGATAGCCTTGCTGGGTAGAGTAGTCTTGGATTCAGATCCTTGTTTTTCATGACTTTGATTACCTCATGCCATTCCCGTCTGGCCTGTAGTGTTTCTGTTGAGAAGTCAGCTGATAGCCTAATGGGGATTCCTTTGTAGATAACCTGTTGCTTATCTCTTGCTGCCTTTAGAATTCTCTGTTTGTCTTTAATTTTTGGCATTTTGATTACTATGTGTCTTGGTGTGGGCCTGTTTGGGTTCTTCTTACTTGGGGCTATCTGTGCTTCTTGAACTTGAATACCTTCTTCCTTCACCACATTAGGGAAGTTTTCTGTCACTATTTCTTCAAATATATTCTCTAACCCTTGCTCATTTTCTTCTTCTTCGGGGACTCCTATGTTGGGAATGTTATTACGTTTCCAGTTGTCCCATAATTCTCCTAAGCTGTTCCTGTTTTTTTAATGTTTTCTTTTGTTTTTCTGATTGGTTGATTTTTTCTACCCTGTCTTCTTATTCACTGATCCTGTTCTTAGCTTCCTCTACTCTGCTATTTAGACCTTCCTATGTGTTCTTTATTTCTGCTATGTTATTCTTCATTTCTTCTTGGTAGTTTTTAATTTCCAATTGGTTGATTTTCAACATTTCTATGTCTTTACTTATTGTGTTGATGTCCTTACTCATGCTGTTAAGCTTCCTCAAGATCATGACTCTGAATTCTAGCTCTGATAACTTGCTTAACTGCACATCATTTATCTCATCTTTGGCAGAGGTATCTTGTTCTTTCATTTGGCATTTGTTTCTTTGTTCACCATTTTGGCTATCTCAGTGAGCTTTGGAGCCTGCTAAATTTTCCCTGTGGGTGTTAGTGTTCTGCTGTTTGTGGCTTTCTCTACTGGGTTTGGAAGAGCATGGGAGGACCCACGTTAAACACCACTGTCAAGTCTTACTTTCCTGGGAAGAGTTGCAAGCCCAGGAATGGTTCAGTTATTCTCTAGCTTTTTGCCTGGAGGCTATCAGTCGAGGTTACTTTAAGAGCCTTGGGTTCTCAGTTGAATGAAGAACTCTCTCAGGTGTTCAGCATAAGGGGATTTCCTGAGGGTGAGGCAGATCCTGGTTGTTAATGAGCCTCAATTTGCATTTCAGTGTCCTACCAGGTGGAGTTGAATCTCTGAGGGAGGGGCCACTGCCTCCCCAGAGCCCTGAGAAGGAGTAATATGGCCACCATTCTGGGTGGCCACTACTCAGCAAAAGCTCTGAGCACCCTCCAAATCCCGAGTGTCCCTACACTGTTCCAGTCTAGTCCACCCTTCCTCTGCTGGAGCCTAAGGTGAGTGGCTGTGGCTATTTTAGCACTCTGTTCCAGCTCTGCATTGTCGAGCTCCTTGGGTGTTTAATCTCTAGGGCACTGCTCACAGCTAAGACCGCTATTGTCCACAAGGTCCCAGCCTCGCTCTCGTGCCTCCACAGTCCTACCAGGATCAAGTCAGTGTCCCTGGTTATATGGTCCTCACACGTTGCTCTTCTGTTGCTTTTTCCTGATGATCTGTCTTTATTTTAGTTGTAATTCCAGTTTGGTCCTGGGAGATGGTCTTTGTAGCTTCCTTTCACTACGCTGCCATTTTGAAATCTCGTCTAAATACTTTTTAACAACTTTCTGATACTGTTATTATAAACCTAGTTATTAATTAACAAGAAAGGAGCAAAGGGAAGGTCAAATAGTATAGATATATCATTTGTGCAGCTTTTCCAAGAAACTGCAGTTGAACTCCCCTGGAGCCACGTGTCTATTCCCCACAGATCCGGGGGGAAAGGACTGGACAGGGGGAGAATAGACACATGCCCAGTAAAGTCTGGGTGACATAGGGAAGGTACCTGCTGGTCAGTCACACCTGAGAACTGGTCACCTGCCAGAGTAGGCATGGGAAGATTTGAGATATTTAATCTCCTAGACAAAAAATGCTCTCTTGCCTCTTGGCCCTTGTTCTCTTGTGGTTTCTCAAGGGCTCTCACACTCTCTTGGTTCCCCTGCATCCACCCACATGACCCACAGCCATGTGGACCCCACACAATGGTCTAATGGACTGCAACTAGCCTAATGCTAATCTGGACCCAATTCCAACGAATGGAAACTTTGGACACTGGCTTTGTTTCTAGCTCTACTGAATCCCCAACTGCACGTCTTCCAGGACTGGATTAGGGAAATGGGCTTTGGAAACCCAGGGATGTAAATCCATGCAAATAAAGCTTTCTACCACATCTCATCCTCCCACGGGTGCCTCCGGAAATACTTATTCCAGCAGTACAACAAGAACCCCATTCCCACTAACAATAGAGAAACACCATCCATGCTTTTCTCTGATAACATTTCCAAATAAAACAACCAGAAATGCTAGAAAATATATAATAAATTTCATTTGAAACACAATGCTGAGCTTACATGAAAGTAAGAGAAATCTTGGAAGATCAAAAATAAAGAACATGAATATCATGTGGTACGCCCTAGAATGTGCAACAGACTTGAGTTTTATTTCTTACATAGATACTGAAGATGAGGCCTTGGGTTAGTGTAAAATAGAAAGATGGTCATTACGTTTCAGAATAAGGCCAGGAATCTTAATCAACTAAACTCCTAGTGAAAGCATGGATTAAACAGAAAAAAATCTGCTCACTATCTCATAAAAGAAAAATATAAGGAGTTTATCATATATAGCAGTCCAGGTCTAGATAAAAAAAAAGAAGATTCTTTTGAGAATTCATAATCATGAGCCTGGCTGCATGAACATTCTGGATATGCATTTATACTATTTGCATGGTCCCAGAAACTTTAAGCTAAGAAGTTGTTTTTAAAAATTCAACTGAGTAAATTTGAAGATGTAACTGACTTTATTAAGAGATTCATGAAGTAGGCAGCATCCCATCTAGCAACCAAAAGGGCTCTCCAAGGGGTTGTAGAAAATGTAAAATTTTTAAAGGAAAAGGGTGGGGTAAGGGAGCTACTAATGAAAGAAAAGAATTATTTTTAGACTGCAAAGTTTTATTTCTGTGAGGGTCAGCACAGAGGGACTGTCTAGATTTTTTTTTTAATCCTCACCAGAGGACATTTTTGCATTTGTCTTCAGATAGAGTGGGAAGGAGAGAGAGAGAGAAACATTGAGGTGAGAGAGACACATTGAGTGGCTGCCACCCACACAACTCCAACCAGGGCTGGGGACAAACTGCAACTGAGGTACGTGCCCTTAGCAGGAACTGAACCTGGGCCTCTCTGGTCTGCGGGCCAATGCTCTAACAGCTGAGCCAAACCGGCCAGGGCCTGTCTAGGGTTTTTAATCATGCAGAGTGCCTCTTCTTTCTATGGAGAGGTGGATGGGGTGGGCCCACGTGACAGATTATCCAGCTGATGCTTGACCAGGAAATTCCAGACTGGTTGATTAAGATTGCAGTTTCATTAGGTCAGGTATTAAATCTATGTTTGGTATCATGGGCTTTTTTTAGCATGAGTGCTGTCACTTTGGGCCTATGTTTTTTTTTTTCTTTTTCTACATAACCTTAAAATGGTCACGTTCTGATGATCTTCCTAGAAACAATCATCTGGAGGTATGTATGTTTAATCCAGGCTGCATAAGATTCCAGTTATAAAGTGGGATTAAAGATAAGCATACAATATCAATGGTGAAAATATCATGAGCTAGAATCAGCACAACAAGAACAGCATCCTCAAACACTTCACAAAATAAAATTAACAGAGAGTCAGGTAATTATATTTTAAATGGTTAATGACATAAAGAGAGTATCATAAGTATGAGAAAAGTATAGGACATAATCAAAACAGATTAGGCAGATTCTCTAAAGACACAATTAGAGTTTGCAGACAGGAAAACATAGTCACAACATTGATTTTAATGGAAATCTAAAGGCGTGATTACACAGAATAGTAGGCAAAGCTGAGGAGAAATTAGATAAATAAAAAATAGAGATAAAGAAATCACATGGAATGTTAACACAGATAAAGAGATGAAAAAGATAAAATACAGGCTTAGATAGAAAAAAAATCTCAATGTTTTCTTACAGCAGTGTTAATGAAGAGCACAGAAAAAATGAAACAGTAGCCATATTACAAGAGGTGATGAGAGTTATCCAGCATAGATGAAGACACAAAGTCTTAGATTACAATGATTCTGATACACACTAAATAAAAGAAAACCCACACACAAATATATTATAATAAAACTCTGAACTCTAAGGACAAATGGAAGGATTTCAAATAATAGAGAAAAACAAGCTACCAAAGAACATTTGGATTGAAGGACAATTTCTTTTTTTAATTCTCACACGAGGACATTTTTCCATTTTTGTTCAGATAGACCGGGAGGGAGAGAGAGGGAAAGGGAGAGAGAAACATTGACGTCAGAGAGACACATCGACTGGGTGCTTCCTGCATCACCCGAACCAGGGCCGGGACGACCTACAACCTAGATACATACCTTTGACCAGAATCAAATCTGTGACTCATCAGTCCAAGGGCTGATGCTCTGACCACTGAGCCAAACCAGCCAGGGCTGAAAGGCAATTTCTCAATAGCAACAATGGAAGGCAGTATATAATTTTATCTTCAAAATGCTGAGAGAAAATAGTTATCAACTTAGATTTTCATATCCACACTAAAGTATAGTTTAGTGTATAGTTTATCATTCATGTATTCTCTGCAAGGATTTATAAAGGAAGTGCTTGAGTAAGAGGAAACTGAACTCAGAAAAAAGGTAAGAGGTACAGAAAAATTTTGGAACAAAGGAAATGGTTAACCAGTAATCTAAAAAGATATTGATAGTATAATTCCAGTGACTAATTGGCATTACAAAAAGGTGGGACTAAAACATCGTTAATAACATCATGAGTAAGGTTCCAAGTTTCCTGTATTATTTGGAAGAAGGGTAGTGGATTAAGCCAGTTCTTTTTGCTTAAATCTTAAGTATATTCACCAAAGTAAGATAAATAGAATGTAGGATTCTAAACTAGTGAAAGAAGAAAGGAAAATGAAGAAAAATTCAATCATACAATGGAAGGCAAGACAGAGGAAAAAGCACAGGAAAAGCAGGACAAAGTAGACAAAATAATATGTAAGAAATAAATACAAATGTCGCATTCATCACAATAAATGTAAATTGACCAAACTCTAGTTAAAGGCAAAAATGGTCAGAATGCATTAGAAAATGTAATCTAGCTTTCTTCTTGTTGTAGGAGAAATATCTAACATAATAAGGATATATAAATGTTGAAAATAAAAAAATAAATGTAGTAAAGATTTACTGAAAAATAGCCACAAGAAAGTCAAACATAAGAGACGTTAAGATTAAAAAACATTAATTGGGCATAAAATGAATTAATACCCCGATAAAAGAAATAATTCATCAAGCTACAACAATTCTAAATACATAGGCACTTGATAATATGCTCTCAAAATGTATTTTACAAGGAGAAACAGACAAATCTATAGTGGTAAATTTTATTTGAATGGCTTAATTATTAAGCTTAATAGAAAGGAACAGAAGTGATTATGCAGATATTTTTAAACAATATATTGTAGAAGTGATATTGAAAATCTAAAAAAATGACTCATATAGAAAAATTATATAAATCTTTGCCTCATATCATACACAAATAAAGCACCTGAACATGAACAGCAACATTTAAAACTTAAAAGAAAATATTGGAGAATGCTTTTATATCCATGGGGAGAAAGACTTTCTTAAATAAGACATTTTACAACTGATTTTCTACAAAAAAGATGATATAAACAAAGTATAAAGATATGCCATACACAGGGAGAATATATTAGCAACTCAGAAAGTGACAGGTGATTGGTACCTACTATAAATACAGAACTTCTATAAACCAGTAAGAAAAGAAATAACAAGAGAAAAAATGGAAAAGTTATGAATATGTAATTCAAAGAAGAGGGATCCTTAGTGAATGATAAACATGTAAATAGATGCTCAAACAGGACTAAGTGTTTTGTACTTATTAATTTATTTGACCTTCATAACAACCCTATCAAAGAGTCATGTTGCTTCCTCTTGAGAACTCTGAACAAAAACTAGCTTTTCAAGGGCAATCATCTCCTGATTTGTTGGCTTTCTGTACCTCAAATTCTCCATTAATATACTATATTTTAATGCAGAAAGGGAAAGGGGAAAAGTGTGTGTGTGTGTGTGTGTGTGTGTGTGTGTGTGTATTTCCGGCAGAGGAAATAGCTTATATGAAGGTTAAGGAGAGTAAAGAACTGAAAAGTCTAGTGGGGAGTAAGAAACAGAGTGGAGAGTAGTAAAAAATAAGCTCAGAGATGAAGATGATAGGAAGAAGTCAGATAAAGGAAGGTTTAGCAAACTTTTTATACATACATAAGTAAATAAAATGTCTCAAGGAGACATCTATATATACATAGAGATATATATTAATTATATATATCAAGAATACATATATCTTTGATACATATATAATATAAATAGAAGGAAAGACAGGAATTCAAGATGACTCATATTTTTTTCTTGAGCAACCAGGTTGACAGTGTTGTCATTAATAGAGGTAAGTAACACTAGAAGAGTGATATTTGGTGGAGGGAAGATGATAGATTCAGGTCTGGACATATTAAAAGTCGAGTTGTTGAGTTATCAAGCAGATGGCTGTGTATATTTATGTCTAAAGATGAGAAGAGTTCTGGTCCAGAGACACAACTTTGAGAATGATCAGCATAGAGGTGGCAGTGCAGCCATTGAATACAGAGAATGAAAACAAAGAAGACTTCTAGCACAGCTTGATATTCAATAACACTTGAGGAATGTACAGAGAAAAAAATGAGAACTAGCAAAGAAAATGGAGATGTAAGAGAAAAGTCACGGGTGCATAGCTTTATAGAAACCACAGGATGATGCTATTTTAAGGAGGACTGAAAGTCCAACAGTGCCATATACTGTTGAGAAATCCAAACAGAGGACGACAGATGATTTCTTTGGAGTTAGTGATTTGGTTGTCATTGTTGAACTTGGCAAGAAC
This sequence comes from Molossus molossus, assembly GCF_014108415.1. Lineage (NCBI taxonomy): Eukaryota > Metazoa > Chordata > Mammalia > Chiroptera > Molossidae > Molossus > Molossus molossus. Next base: position 49,228,498 of record NW_023425344.1, read on the forward strand.
AATTAGTGTTGTGGTGGGGTCAGAAGTGCTATTGCAGGGCATTAAGAGGTAAGAGGGAAGTGAATAAAATGAGAGAAAATACAAAGAGCTCATTCAATCTACACGTTTTGAAAGCTGGCGGCTAGTTCAGAGACTTTCACAAGAAGGTACTAAGGTGAATGTGCACTTGTAGTGCATTTTGGAAAATAGTTTTTTCATGGATTCTTCCTACTCCTCTAACCCTTCAACAAAACTTGTCTGACCAGAGCTCTGTTCTCCTGGGTACTTATTAGGTGATATTACAAAGAATAAGAAAAATTAATTTTCTTGTGGTGTTAGAATGAAATAATTCTTTCTTTCTTTCAAAGAACTTTTGCATATTACTTGAAGGATTGAGCAATGTGGGCTTTTGAGGCAATTGCAGTAGGGTTAGCAAAGGGTGATTATTTTAGTTATGAATGCTTGACTTATCACAACATCTGAATAGATACACATTCAACTAAGGCAGGAAGGGCAAATAGCTAGCATGCTTACTGCTACTCCCTCTATTATTAATTCATGACAGGCGTGCTTGAATTTGCCACAACACACTTTATTGTTATAGCATTGCACGCAGACCAAAAACCAAAGCCACTTTAATGTTGGTTATTGTGTTCTCATCTTGGATGCATATGTTCAGGACCATAGCACTACACAACTCCAGGGGGCACTGTTTATACAGACTACATTGTGAGTAGTATCCACTGAATTTATACAACAGGATAACACTATTACTGTACTTTCACCCAAATCTCTCTCCTCCTTTCCTCCTTTTCCTACCAAGAATTAAATATGGTTATTTACACTGGTAGGTAAATAGGTCATATCTGACATGTTTTGTTTATGTTTTGGCATTGTTTTTTAAGCTGCCCATGATACTATTTTTATAATATTACCATGAATTATGTGAAAGTTTTATTCATTATCCATGCTGTGAACGAAAGTCAAATGGACCAAATTGCACCCAAGATTTCATATTTTTTAATATAGTTTCACTCACCTCAGCTTGACAACACGAGCTCTGATGAACTGATTTCTTAAACTTGATTCTTTGAATGTTGTAGTAATCTGTAGAAAAAAGGGGGAAAAAACCCTCTCTGTAATTGCAGTTCCTCTCCTTAGTTCTTGCTACCAACCTTGCAAGTTGAGACTTATGTTAATGAGGTATAGAGATGTGAGTTATTACTTTAGATAAGTTTCGTTTAATTCTATTTCAGAATGCATGGGATTGATTTAGGCAGGTTATATAAACTTTTGATGTAGACCCATTTCTTCATTTATTGCACAAAGATGATAGTAGATAGGATGTGTCTTCGCTAGAAGCCATTCTAAACACACCAGATGTTTTACTAAATGAAAGTTCATGTTCTGTGATTTGGTGGCTGTTCCTAGGGGGTTGGGGCAGGGATCAAGGCAACATTAAGGAAGTCCACCGATACAATTTACATTGTGTAATCCTTTGGCAATGGTTTTAAAAGGGGTTAAGCCAGATTAAAGTGAGTAGCAGTGGAGGTCTTGAGGAGAAAGGGGGAAATAAGCAAAGGGTGGCCTTTTCTTTGCTATTTTTGACCAATGTCTTAGCATCAGTTGGTAATTTCCTGATCTAACCTTAGCTATTTCCCTGAATCATTGCTCATTCCCAGCAAAGCTGGGCCTCTTTAGGTATAAAGTTTAGCTTTACAATGAAGTAGGAGTGGTTCTGGGACTGGAACAGTTCCCACAAGTTGCAGGGTCAGACACAGTAAGTTTTTATAACAGAGAGTAGCATCTGTTCACTTGTACTGTGAGGTTGCACCAAGGTAGAGGACATGAAAAGATGAAGGTAGGGAAAGTAAGTAGTGTACTGTATGTTGCATTAAGCCAGGTTTTGAAGCCAATTCTTTTTGGAATTGTAAAGTTTATGCAATCTCTATTGCACCATGTTGTATTTTACTTTTTCAGCATCTACTCCCATCAGGTAGATATCAGATCAACCAGCTGTTTGACAAAATTATGATTTTTAAATTTTTCGCGAGAGTCCTGAAACATTTTTAAGAACAATAAGACTATTGTTTTATCAAAATATTCATGTTCTTTTTAATATCTCCTAATAAGCATATTGTTTTAGTTAAGGCATTGTTTCACCTGTTAATATGGCTTTAGGCAGGAGTAGGAGAGTGTGGGTTCTGATATTACCTTACTGTTCATTTGCTTGTTGACTACTGTGGTTGCATATTAGGGTTATTGTCACATCTAGCTTTTTATATTTGTGTTTTGTAGAATCCTAATTGATTTTGATTTTGGGAAGTTTTGTTGATTTTTGATAGATTTGGGGGAGATTTAGTTTATTTTGAGAATTGGGTAGTATAGTTATTAAATCTAGTGGAAACTGCAGATCATTAAACTCTACTGAGAGCAGATAAATGTGTGTTGAAGCCCAGTCAGTTCTACTGTTACTACCCTCCTCCTCTTCCCTCAAGATATCTTCACACATGTGTGTGGGACCAGCTGACACAAAACCAAACAATGTGCCAGTGTCAATCCATCTGTGACTCTCTTCCTGGGATGAACACCCTTATTTAGGAGACAACTGTGAGCTCCACCCTGAATGCAATATCTTTATTTTGTTTCCCTAGGATTTAGCACAAGAAACAGATATTATGCATAATGTATGCTTTCATTCAACAAACATTTAAATGTCAAGAATGTGAAAATTTTCTTTTAGGCATTAGGGAATAATCAATGCTTGTCAAATGGATGTATCTGAAATAACTTTTACTCAAAAGCCCTAACAGTATAAGTGATATGATTAAGGTGAATTTCAAATTGATACTGCTTTCTTTTTCTTTCTGTATCCTAGTTTGTTTATGCGAGTGCCGTCAGGTATGTTTTGGAGAAAAATGCAATTGTTTGCAGTATCTGTTGCAATACAACCTCTGATACCAAATGGGAATTGCAATGGTTCAGTTGATCCCAGGGTGAATCCTGATAGAAATCTCGTGTTTTATTTGGAGAGACCCATTCAATAGGATGCATTCATACTTTCGATACATGCATTTTGCAAACAGGAGCTTCCATTATTTCCAAATAGCCTTATTCATTTTTAACTCATTCAACAACAGTTATTGAGTACTTCCTGTGCTCCACACCCATTGTATCAAGTACTGGGATACAATAATGAGAGAAAATGGACAATCTTTGCCATCATGGAGCTTACATCTAATGGGGGGGGGGTAGATGGTCACAAATCAAATTATCATCTACATTTAAATAAAATAACTTTGATAAGTATAGCATTATAGTGGAAGAATTAGATCCACTCAGTGAGATTAGAGAAGCTTCTTAGAGGAAATGCTCATGGAGCTGATATCTTCAGAAAGAATCAGAGTTAGCTGGTTAATGAGGAAGGAAAACCTCACAGGTGAAATGAATGGCACATGCAAAGTGCTGCCACGGGAACGAACAGGTTGTTTTTAAAGAATAAAATAAGTCTAGTGCAAGTAAGTAGCATAGAGAGCAAAGGGGCTAGGGTGATAGGAAAGGCCAGATTATACAGCATTTGGTCTTTATAATCAATAATGGGAAGTCACTCAAGTGTTTTAAGCAAGAGGGAAATATAATCAGATTTGCAATATGAGAACAGTATCCCTTACTGCATATGGATAACATATTTTAGGAAAGACAATGCAAATTAGTTATGGTGTTATTTTAATACTCTAGAGTAGAGGTGATGACTTGGATGGGCATGGTGGTAACACAGGAGAGAAATGCATGGATTTGAGGAAAATAATGGGGGCATAATACATACAAGACCTGGTATCAAATTTGATATTTGGAATGACAGAAAGCAGTATGTCAAGGATAAATTCTAAATTTTTGGTTTGAAAGACTGAATAAATAGTATTATTAATGGGGTAGGATTGTTGGGGAAAAAGCTAGGACGGTATGAAAGATCATGGTTTTGGGACATAATGTATTTGATATTTTTAAAAACAGTCAAGTAGAGATATCAAGCTGGCCATTCAGTGAAAAGCTCTGAAGTACAACAGAAAAGCCTGGGCTGAAGAGACAGTGAGTCATTACTGTTTAAATTTGGTTGAAGTCATGGTCAAGGATGAGATCATCTAGAGATAGAAAACAGTGTGACAAGAGAGGAAAGTATAGGCCAAAAACCTTTGGGATTGTGAACACTAAAGAGCAGTGTAGAGGAAAGTGGGCCTGTAAAGGAACACAGAGGCAGGGCCAGAGACACAGGATGACAGAGACAAGAAAAACAGGTGAATCGGTGGCATGAATATCTCTCATGGAATTCACAAAATCATGGACTTTTTGATTAGAAAGTACTATAAAGATCATCTAGCCCAACAATTTTACTTTACCGATGAGTAAACTGAGAACCAGGAAAGAGTAGTGAATTGCTTAATATAATAGAAGGTTCTAGGACTGTTTCACTGCTTATTAAGTATAACAATATTTTCTATAGGACAGGGATAATGATGGTACTGATGTTACCATTGGGAAATTGTATGATACTTGGATTTGTGGTTAGAAGATCTTGGTTTGAATTCCGGTTCTACCACTTTCCAGTTGAACGACCTTTGGTGTTTCTTAATCTCATAACCTTTGCTCACTTGTCTATAAAAATGATAATATATGTGAAAATGCTATGTAAACTATAAAGCACTATATTAAAATATTATTTATGTAATTTTTTGAATGTTCAAAGTGTTTTCACAGAGGGATAAATATATAAGATTACAATAATCATACATCAGAAGAATTTCAAAGGAGATCTTGCTTTGCCAGTAGTGTTTAAATATATTCTAAAGCCACAGTCCTCTAAATAGTTGGGTACTGGTGCAGACAAGATTAATCAGTGGAAGAGAGGAGAGTACAGGGGAAAAAAGGAGAAATTTAGTGTATAATAAAGGTAGCATGACAAATAAATCAATTGCATTATTTAACATATAGTTTGGGTACCACTATCTAGCTATTTCTTGGCAAATAGCTGGATCTCTACCTTACTATAAAATAAATTCTAGAAGAATCAAAGATAAAATGACAAAAACTGACATAATAATAGTACAAAAAGAAAATGTGAGTGAACACGTTATAATATCTGGAGTGGAGAAAGACAATTTAAACCTGGCACAGAAGTAAAGGACCATAAAAAAGCTTGATAATTTTGGCTACATAAAAATATTGAATCTATTGGGCATTAAAAACCCTACATTATAAACAAAGTCAAATCCCATATTAGATAAATATATGCAACATGAATGATAGGTAAATTTTAATATTCTAATAAAAGCACCACCCCCCCAAGATTATATAAAAAACACAAATGCTCCATCCATCAAGAAAATGGGCAAGGTTATGACCAGGAAATTAAAAAATAAAATAATAAAAATGACCCATTAATATATGAAGGCAGATTAAATCACACTAGTAATAAAAAATGCAAATGAAATAATGGGTATCACTTTTTACTTATTGGCAAAAATTAACAAGATTTGTAACGCCTAGTGTTAATGCTGTGGGAAAATAAGCACATTTACATCTACTTATATATTACTGGTGAGAATGTAAACTGGGGCCCTCTTGGAGTACAATCTAGAAATTACGGTAAATGTTTAAAATGCATAGACCACACTATATTGATATAAAAAAGTGCTTGAATAAACAAATACATGGGAAAAACAGACAAATAGAAGGACTTAAATATTCTTCAAATATTCAAGGCATAACTCTCCACTCATTTATTTTTAATGTGTGGCTCGTACATAGTGTCTTGCTTCTGAAGAGCACAGTGTAGAAAAGGGAGGGAGTACCTTCAGTGTAGAAATCTGACAAACCCTTCTTTAGCCAGGTGATCATGGTCAACAGTGAGAAGTCATGTTGATAATATGCACCCCTTTCATATGATGTAATGAAAATGACACTTTCCTCTGTGGTCTTCATCCCCCAAACCCATAGCTCCAGTCTAACCATGACAAAAACATCAGAAAAAACCCCAATTGTGGGACATTCTATAAAATACCTGGCCGGTACTCCTCAAAGCTGTCAAGGTTATAAAAAACTAGGAAAATCTGAGAAATTGTCATAGGTGAGGGGTGGGAAGAAAAAATCTGAGAAATTGTCAAAGGTGAGGGGTGGGAAGAGATTAACCAAAGAACTTAATTGCATATATGCATAACACATGGACACAGACAACAGTGAGGTGAAGGCCTAAGGGGGTGCGAGAGCAGATTGGGAAGGGACAGTGGGGGAAAACATCCATAATACTTTCAACAATAAAGATAATTAAAAAAAACTCTTAATAAGGGACTGGTTATATAAAATATTGTATATCTACATACTATAATATTGCTTACTTATTTAAAATGGTATATTTCTAAATTTATTGACATTTAACTTTTTAACATATTTTGGAGAGAAAAGTAGATAAATTAGCATATATAGTCTGATTCCACTGACTGATAATTATATATGTTTGGGCATGTATGATGCATGCAGTTTGCATAGAAAGGTACCTGGAACATTAAGATGTTCACAGTGGTTATATCTGAGTGTTGAGATTTTGTGCATATTCCTTTCTTCTTTAAATTTCTTAAATACCCTGAATTTTCTACATTTGTATATTATCTTTATAACAAAAGAGAGTACTAAAAATACTTTGATTTTGATAACAAGGTTTATACATACATTATGATTTACTCTAAGGAATCTTTTTGAGAATAAGAATGGCAAGCTTAGATTAGGAAAATTTAATAATTTTTATTTTAATACTTTTTTAGTCACTGGGGGGTGGGTTCTAAAAACTTATTGAAGGATTCCAAATGTGCTGGTGGTGCTTTAGAAAAGAAATTAATTTAGTTCCTAGTTTTCAAATTGTTGAATATATGTTATGCTTTATTATGCCATTTCTCTTCAAATAAGCCTTTTGCAATTTTATATATGCTCTACTAAGGATGAGCTGAGCTAACATACCTGATCTGTCTGGCAGGGACTGAGTGACCTCCTTAGGGCTGAGGACATCTCTGACATTTTACTGTAAGACAAATAACTGGGTTCTACTCCCTATATTGGGAGTCTACTCAATATCTACCCTTTCAGTCTGCTCCCTTTATTGAGCTGTGTACACAGCTGAAACATTTGAAGCCATCTTTGTGTGGATGTGAAAACTTCATTATGAGTAACTGTCCTCAGACTGGCCTCCTGAGATGTGTATCTATAGTACTTTCTTCAAAAAATTTAAGATTGTCCATTGGCTTTAAGTCCAAACAATGGGATTTCATAATACAAATGATATAACTAAATATTTCTGTTGCTTTCATGTTGGGAGGAGAAAGTAGTACGTTGAGGAGGAGGGTTGCTTTGGGGAGCCTAAGATAGAAGTTTTATCTACATTTCCATATTTTCTGTAATACTCCCTAATTCAAGCTCTTAACTTTTGGCTCCTTTCTGAACTATTGTAATGAGCTTCTAAATAGTCTTAGTATGCAGGCTCTTCTCTTTATAATCTAGCTTTTACATTTCTGAACACAAATCTGTTGAATCTTGTTCCAGTCATGTTACCTCCAGCTCAAGACTTTTTGCCTACAAAATAAAGTCCAAAGTTGTCAGCAAAGCACCTTCTCCCCTCTATGCCTTGGCTTATGTTTTGGCTGTAGTGCAACTTACTCATCTTTAGAGGCAACATGAGAAGTCATCTTTGTAAGAATCCACCTCTGATCTCCACAACTGAATATAATTTATTCTTTCACCACAGACTCGTGTTTACCTTGCTCTCATGTCACATAGTCATGATATATCTTGTACTATAAGTGTTTTTAGGTTTGTTTAATCTTCCATGTTAGACTCAGCTCCACAAGGGCAGGGTCCACTATTTTGGCAGTTTAAGAACTGTGTATTGATGTTTAAGAACTATTTTGATGTTTAAGAACTGTATATTGTAGGAACAGGAGGCTCCCACTTCTAACATAATAAACCAGTTTCTCAGTGTTAATCCTATGTCTACCTCCTGGTGCAGATTCTCTTTGCAAACCATTCTAATTTCAATGTTTATTCTGATCTCATTAAACATTTAAATGATATACCTAACTCCCCTTGCTCTAATTCCCTGCTCACCAAGCAGCTGTCTCATAACTTGGGTCCCAAATGTGTTAGACAAGCAGGTGATTCAGTGTCTCAGCCATGATAGCTTTCATTATGGATTTACTCAGTGGTTCCAAAAGTGTGGTCCTTGGACCATTAGCATTAGCATTAGCATCACCTGGGAGCTTGTTAGAAATGCAAAGTCTTGGGCCCACTCAAGAGTTACTGAATCAGAAACTCTGACATCGGGGCCCAGAAATCCGTGTTTTAATAATCATTCCAGGTGATTCTATTATGTGCTAAAGTTTTAGAGCTATTGGATTAATTTATATTCTTAGGACTCTTTAAAAAGATAAGGGTAAGTAAGCAATCCCAAGACTGGTCAACTCTGACTCTGCAAGGATGCAGGCCAGACCCTTGTCTGTGGTAAAAAACAAACGCTATGGGTCCACTTGTGAGGTTTTCTGGTGGGCAGCCTGTGGGCCTCCTTAAGTGAAAGTCCATCCTTGCTCTGTATGGTTTCTATGTCTATCATTGAGTGAAAGTGTGATGTTGATCAAACTGTGTTATTATTAATATGCAAGCATATCTTTTAACACCTACAACTCTTGTATGTGTTTAGTTGGATAAAAAAAAAAAGAACGAAGGCAAAATGAAAAAGATTTAAAAGGCAGTCTCAGGAGAGCATAATAAACACCCAACTTGCACAAACAATAGACTTCCAGTCTTTGAAGTCACAATCATATAAACTATGTATTTAGTCATATCCCTTCTAACACTTTTCACTCAAGACTTAAGAAAATGTGAATAAAAACCAGCAGATTAGCCTGGAAAAAGCAGAAAGAAATACATCTTTCACCTTTCAAGAAAGGAAAACATGCAGAGCATCTAGCAATTGGAAATGTACCATAGAATAATAGGTTTATTATCATATTATTTTATGATGGGATAAAGAACTAAGACAAGTACTAACTTACCACAGATTCAACTCTTCCACTCAAAATCCTATAAGCCTGGGTAGCTTGTGAATTTAACTGATCACTATACTTCTCGTTTGGAATTTGAAAGCTGCTATAGTAAAAGTAAAATTTTTTATCTGTAAAACAAAGGAAAAGCATAATCAGTCTCACATAAACTAAGTACTTTAATCTTTAGTTTATTAAGGATTATGGGAGGCTATATTACACAATTAAACATTTTTGCTTCCCTTAAAAGAAAAAATACTCTAAACAATATAAACGTATCTGTAATAAAATTGTTTTTCTTTTGGTTTTAAAAAATATGGGCAAAGTTTGGACAGTGAAAGGTATGAAAATCAGAACAGCATTATTTGAGAAATTAAATTTTTCAGAAGTATCATTATTTTCACTCTATATTTGGGGAAGATTTATAATTGAAGATTTATTCATTCAAAAATATTAATGAGTGTCTGTAATATGCTGTTATTCATTTATCATTCAGGAATAACCGACAGTAATTCTGAATATTTTAAAAAATCACTTCAAATTATATTCTTTTTAGAGTAATTAGTGGCTTGCCATTCATTTTCTGGACTAAGCTAGAAAATAAATCTTTTGACAATATTTAATCCTATTGTCCAATGTGAATTGTTTCCATCAAAAAATGTTTTTCAGCCCTGGCCTGTTTGGCTCGGTGGTTAAAGCATCAGCCTGTGAACCAAAGAGTTGTAAGTTTGATTCCTGGTCAAGGGCATGTACTTCAGTTGCAAGTTCTAGGCCCTGGTAGGGGTCATGTAGGAGGCAGCCATTTGATGTGTCTCTCTCACATTGATGTTTCTCTCTCTCTCTCTCTCTCTCTCTCTCTCTCTCTCTCTCTCCCTCTCCCTCCCTCCCCCTGCCACTCTATCTGAAAAAATCATTGGCGCCCTGGCCAGTTTGGCTCAGTGGTTAGAGCATTGGCCTGCAGTCCAGAGAGACCGGGTTTGGTTCCTGCTAAGGGCACGTACCTCGGTTGCAGTTTGTCCCCAGCCCTGGTTGGTCGTGCGGGTGGCAGCCACTCGATGTGTCCCTTTCATGTCGGTGTTTCTCTCTTTCTCTCTCCCTCCCACTCTATCTGAACAAAAATGGAAAAAAATGTCCTCTGGTGAGGATAAAAAAAAAAAAATCAATGGAAAAATATCCTCAGGTCAGGATTAATATATCTTCCAGAGGACATATTCTTGGTCTGAAGGAAATAAAAATACCTAAAACATACTGGGCACATCTTAGAAAACATTATGAACATGAACATAACCTAATTTGTCTCAGGGAAGAAAAAAATCCCTACTTCCTTTTGATCATTCATATATATATAATTTACGCAAATAAATAACTCAATGGCAGGAAAAAGTTGGAGATTGTGGGTAGGGTTGGAGATCCTTTGGGGCAGTGGGACAAGCTAGGGCCATAAGTGATTAGTGGGATACACTTTGAAAAGGGCAAACCAAGGTTCCTCCGTTCGTGATTAAGTGTGACAATACAGTGCCATTAAGAGTGAAAATATGGCCCTGGCCAGTTTGGCTCAGCGGTTAGAGTGTTGGCCTGCGGTCTGGAGAGACCCGGGTTCAGTTCCCGCTAAGGGCACGTACCTCGGTTGCAGTTTGTCCCCGACAGGGCCGTGTGGGTGGCAGCCACTTAATGTGTCCCTTTCACATCGATGTTTCCCTCTCTCCCTCTCTCTCTCCTTCCTACTCTATCTGAACAAAAAAAGTCCTCAGATGAGGATAAAAAAAAAAAAAAAGAGTGAAAATATGTTAGTTTAATCTGAAACTTGATGTTTCTTTTGCCTACCTTCATAATGTAATTCATCTTACACATATTTGACATCAGGTGATTTGACAGTAAAATGTAGTCAAAAGCAAAATTCAGCCACAACTTTGTAATTAGGTTGGCTGAAAAGATTGTTCCTAGTCACTTGGTTTTTCTAATATTGGTAACTGTATTGCACCATTGGGAGTTTTTCAACCTTAGCATGATTAAGTATTTTTGCCCATTTGCACTAGCACATACAATAAATTATGTTCTCTCACTTTCCACACTCACACATCCCCACACACCTACACACATCCCCACACCTGTTGTAAAGGATTTAACAGAATTATAGCTGAAATAAAAAGTAACCTCAAAGTGTATTTTTAAGTGAAAAAAGCAGATTATAGCATGTATTATCTAGTGAAATTTGACACATTATATTCATCTATTTTAAAACATTTAAAATAATATTCCCTGAGATATTAAGATAAGTTATTTATTAATAAGCAAGGTATATGTATTCTTTATATTGTTTGTTTCTTGTCCATGTTTCCTATTTTTTTATTTAATAAAAATTAAAGAAAATAACGGAAACATAATAAAAGAACATAATTATTTTCAAAGTTTGTTTTTACTCCTTTCTTCTGCTTAATGCAAATTCACTTTTTATCATAACTGTTCTGTTAATAAGACTATGTTTTCAAGAGACAGATTATACATTAACAAATACTTAGGTACATCCAAATTTTAGGATTGAAACTTAAGGTTCTTTATAATATTTAATTTTTATTTTATCAGGTTATTAAATGGAAAAGGAAATCATGATATTATTAAAAAAAAAGCAAAATAGGCAAATTCTAGTATCAGAAAAGTATCAGGAGATTTTTTGCCTTTGGCTAGAATACTTTTGCCTGGGTAATAATGTTTATTGTACTAAAAAAGGCCAAAAGAGAGAAAAATATATAGATTGAGGAAAAATATAGAAATGAATACATATTTAAGAGTATATAAGTAAGAAATATAATTATTTTACATTAACAAGTAAAAGCAGCAATTAAAGAATGCCAAACTTTTAAAAATATTAGTTTCAGGTGTACAGCATAGTGGTTAGACAATGATATTTGCAAAGTGATCCCCTGATAATTCAAGTTCCCACCTGCCACCATACATAGTTATTACAGTATTGTTGACTACATTCCCTGTGTTGTACTTTATATTTCTGTGACTATTTTGTAACTACCAATTTATACTTCTTAATCCCTTCACCCTTTTTTCCCTCCCATTCCCTAAACTCTCTCCCCTCCAGCAACCATTAATTTGTTCTCTCTGTCTTTGAGTTTATCTCTGTTTTGTATCTTCCTTTATTTTGTTCTTTAGATTCCACATCTACATGAAGTCATATGTTATTTGTCTTCTTCTATCTTATTTTACTTAGCATAATCCGCTCTAGCTTCATCCAGTTTGTCGCAAATGATAAGATTTCGAGGAAAGTCAAACTTTAATCTGAAAGTATATTAGGTTATTTAGACTGAAGAGCGGCACTTTTAATCTTCTGATACTTACCAAAAGCTAAAAAGTGGATCAGTAGAGCTGTTGTAGCTGCCAGGATTAACACTCCTGCGACAACAATGAAGAACACTACATATGGATTTAGGAATCTTGAGGTTGATGGCACCCGGGGCGGCCTTTAAACAAGAGAAAAACATCAAAGGCTACTCATTTCATGAAGAGAAGCTATTCTTTTAGTGCTCATGATCACTTTCTGCCTTCCTAAGTCTCTCAGCTTGCACATGTTGTATTTATGGAAAACCAAGTGATTCTTGATAGAAATTTAGTCTTGGAAATAAATCTTACCTAGACAATATTCTCCTTAATGGTTTTTCTTTACAATATTCTCCTTAATGGTTTTTCTTTGCAAAATCTTTTAGCATTTTGTTGACATTTAGGTAGTTTGATAGAAGAATAAGGAAATCTGACCTGTGGTTTGCAATTGCTTTCTGTTTTTCTGCCAGTTGATGAAATTCTCAAGAATAATAACACATTGTACTCTATTTTGCTATAACTTCTTCCAGGACCCTAAGTTGGACACTTATTGTAGTAAGCTCCCTAACCTGGGCCCCATCTCCAGGACTGTACAGAAGAGAGATCATTTTGAGTGGGGAGAGGAGGAGGGAGTCAGAGCAGTAGCATTTTCCACTGTAATATTATCTGTATTATAAAAACGGAGTTGTGGCCAGAGGCTGAGAGCTAAGGTCCAGGAGAGCAGCAAGCCCCTGAAATGACTTAGAATGGCACCACCAGCAGAGGGTTTGTGTGATTTATGGCTTTTTCTCATGAATTTGTCAACTGCAGTGTAATCCAATATATTTGTAGTAAGACGGTATCTGTTATTGTGTTAGGTCTATGGCCCAGGTACTATCTTTTACACCATCTCCCTCCCACGACACACGCTCATACTGAGGAGGTTCTCAGAAGAGCTGAATATAAATTCCCGTTTTATCCCTTGTTTGATAGGAAATCATATTGTCATTTATCTGAAAAATAGAAATAATACTGTCCTCACAAGGCTGTTTTGAAGATCAATGAGGTTATGTTAGGTGCTATAAAGTATATATTTCTGGTTAAATCAGTTATCCACTGGGCTGTGAACACCTTGAGAGGAAAAATGGTATTCATGCTTATGTTTCTGACACTTTGTGGGGTACCTGGCATACATAAGTGGTTCACAAATATTTATATTTATAAATATTTGCTGCATGTGTTAACTCCTAGTCATATGTCTGATTTTTAATTAATTCATTAATTTTTGTTATAGATGTTTCTCCTTTTTTCATATTTCAGATTTTAAGGCTTTATAAAGCTGAAAAGCAGTTACCTGTAGCTAGAATATGGTCTGACTTTCATTTTTTCTATTTGTTTTGCCAACATTCTGGTGTAAGTGTGAAGGGAATGCCCTGAGGCCAGAGATTCCCAGACATTTAAGTTTCAAAGCAGGGTTGCCTTCTGGTGTCAGGGCTCTACCCAAATCACAGACTTACGGAAGGGCACCTCCTAACATTTTGCAGTGTACTCCCTGTATGTCATATGCTGAGGCTCTGGGACCAGTAACATGTCAGAAGATTATTGGAGGTGGACATAGAATTGCCAACTTTCAATTTTGTTGAATAAACACATTAACACTTAAACATCATTACTTAATAAAAGGGCATTTAAATATGTAAAAGTAGGAAGGACATGCTTTCAGAATAATAAAAAAAAAGATGAATAATTTAGCTTTGGCTTTGTGATGTCTTTTTACGCCATTGCTCTTTTTTGTTCATTTGGTCTATTAGTAAAAACTGATGTTCACTGACATTGATCCAGACACCAATGTTTAGGAACCAGATTTTTTTAGGAACCAGGTTTTTTGGAGAACCAGATTTTTTTAGGAACCAGATTTTTTGGAGAAAATTGGCACTTTGACATTTGTTGACTTTTGATCCTGTTACCTTATGGAGTTGTTGTGTCCATGACAAGTGATCACAAATGCACATGGTGTTTGGCATTTGTGAGTTCAGTGAATGTTAGTGGCTGCCCAGCAGTGGGAGAGCCAAAAGGAGACAGAGTTGGAGGCAAGGTTGAACCTAGAAACCCAAGTAAATTTAAAATTGATCGAGCCTCCTCAAGCAGGGATTGACTGTATTTCCAGAGGCGAACATGTCAAGATTTGTGAACATGGAGAGAGGAGGACTGAGAAACAAAGATTAAATTGGAGGTTCAAACCCAAAAACAAAAACCAAAGGCCAGAGTCATCATATGCTTTAGCTTGGATGAGCCTCCCACAGGAATGACTTTAGAGCCAATTTTGCTTCAGTTCATGGAAAACATCTTAAATTTAATGACTGAAAAGCATCATGAGGCATATGACTCAGTAAACAAAGGGTGTGGAGCCCAAATTTCCTTAATCTCACAAGCCATAGTTAATTACATAAGAATGGATTGTTCCACCCTGTAGAAATGGTGAAGAAATGTCTACTCTTTTTTCAGTGCAGACTTGTCCTCGAACCTTTTTGTATGTGGCAGACTCTAAAGCTTCTGCCAACACAAACTCAACTGTGGACAATATTTACTTTGTAAACTATTGGAGAAAATATGTCCCAGACACTGTCTAAATTCTGTTTCACAATGCAATGGAAATCTGTGCATGAAAAGACTTGGCTGTTAAAACAGGGTCCTGGTAAGTGAGCTTTTTAGTGCTTATGTTTCAACAATAAAACAAATATTCAGTTGTGATATGTTTCACCTGTTTTCCTTCCTCTTTTTTTCATTGACTTGGAAAAGTTACATGAATGTTGCAAAACGTATTCTATACTTTGGAGAGCTGATGTATCACATGTATTGCCAGTCTTCATGATGGTGTTGTAAAGTAGGTTTTAGGATCTTTGTTTTGAAGATGGACTCAGAGAATAAATAACTCCTAATTACTCAGGAATGACAGAACTGGAAAGGGAAACCAGGTTGGTTTGAAGCAAAGAACATGTATTTCCTCTCTCACGCTATGGGAGATGAGAAAGTTTAGGGACTCCCGTCTCTCTAGATCTGACTTGGGGAAGCACAGGGAATCAATATCCATTAAGTGTTGAGATTGTGTCTTACACATAGTAAGTGTGCAATAAAATAATTGTTGATTTAATTTTAAAGTGAAAGTACTGTATCAGATTTATGTAGGAATACTAATTAATCTTTGTAACACATAGTTATAACCAATATATGGCTATGGATTAACAGACCATTTGGCAATTGCAGGAAAACAGTGACAGGGTAATTGCAAATTTAGATACACATAGTATGTACATACAGGACTTTTAGACAATTTTGTGTTCATTTATATAAGACTTCAGGTATCATAGTAATGAAGATTTGCTCATGGTCATCTTCTCCTGCTATGTATTCTTCCTTGATTAATTCCATCCCATGCCATTGTTTCAGCAAGAACTCAGTAGGAAAATACTTCTGAGATAAATTTCCAGCCCAAACCTTTGTCTTTAAGCTCCACAATAACATTTTACTTATTCATTGGACAGCTTATGGATGCTTTATAACCTTCTTAAATATAACAGTTCATTATAAAACTGAACTTGCTATCTTTTCCCCCAGACTGCTTCTAATATTGGAGAATGTCACTACCATCTACCTGGTACCTTAAGTCAGAGATCCAGACATTAGCTGCACTTGGTCTTTCTTGGTGACTTCCCACATTCAAGACAGTCACTAGACAGTACTCATCTTAGCACTGACTCTTTCTCTCTATACCTTCTATTTCTTTCTTAATTCTGGCAGTTATCACCTTACTTATATTTCTTGAAGTGCCTCTTAACTGGTCTCCCTTCTTCCATTAAGTAATCAGTTAATTCAGAAACATTTGGTGGGTACTGGCAATGTTCTAGGTACTGAGAGTACAATGAAAAGAAACAGACAAATGTAGCAGGACTAAATTTTAGTTTGAAAGTACACTTAAGAGAAAGAAAGGAATAAGGTAAAAAAAATAATAAGAAAAAAGAGGCAGGGAAATGGAAAAGAGAGTGCTGAAAATGTAGACTGGATGTTCAGGGAAGGTCATGCTGAGAAGGTGACATTTCAATAAAGACCAGAAGCAGGTGAGTGAGCAAGCCATGAAGATACCAAAAATAATCTAGGCAGAGGGAAACACAGGCCCTGAGCTAGGAACTCTCCTGGTACATTTGGGGAACAGCAGGGAGACAGCTGGACAGAGTGGCGTGAGCAAGTTAGGGGTAGGGATATATTAGAGGGAGATAAAGTTAGAAAAGTAGGAGTAGGGTGTCAGCAGGAGAGAAAGGATCATGTAGAGCTTTGTATGTAAGGGCTTTGGTCTTTGTCTCAGAAAAAGAAAAACAGTCTTTGAGGGTTTTAAGCAACTAAATGACATCAGATCTCTTTTTTAAATAAGATCACTTTGGGAGATGCAGGGGAATAGTGGGCTGGGGATGGAGTGGGAGATGATTTAGGAAATCATTCATTGATTGAGGTGAGAGATGATGGAAGTTTAGGCTATGGTGGTAGCCTTGGAGGTGGTGATAAGTGATCAGAGTCTGGATATATTTTAAATTTAGACCATAGAGAATTTGCTGATGGTTCACTTATGAGATGTAAAATAAAGAGAAATCTAGATTGAATCTAAGATTTTTTTGTTTCTTTCCAATCAACCCTTTAAAATCCTTCAAGGAATTATTTTATTTTATTTTTTAATAGATCTTAGGTTCTTACACTCTTCCCTTCCCCTGCCTCATTTGAAATTTATCTATAGCTTTTCAAGATCCTCATGATGGCACCCAAACCTTCCACATGGCATTTAAAGTGCATCACAGTCACCTTTGCAACTTTAACTTCAGCCACATCCTCGCCTGCTCACTAATTCCCAGCCAGACACCTGGAGCATTTCCATTTTATTTTTAAGTTTCTTTCTTTTCCCACTGAGTAGTTTCTTTCTTGTGCTCTCACTGCCCCTCATCTGATCTCATATTCCCAATGAATTTCTCTATTCTAGCCCTTCCTTGTCCCTTCATGTGGTAAGTAATGATATGTTGCCTGTACCCATATCTAGGTTGTGACTCACGAAAGGTAAGAGATGCATCTTGTCTGTCAGGATATGCCCTGTCCTTAGGACAATACCCATTACAGAGTCCGCATTGAGCCTTGTTTATGAAAAAATTGATGAATGAGAATGCAGAGAGGAATTTAATAATAATTGTACAGTAGTTTGGAGGGACTTTATATACAATGGTATGTCATGCATTCTTGTTTTGCATTCTGACAAAATAGATAGGGGAATAATCTATTGAGTGCTTAATGTGTATTTGGCACTGTGTTGAGTTTTTCTACATCATTTAATTTAATCCTTGTAAATAACTCTAATTTACATATGATGAAATAGAGGCTTAGTTGCTCAGTTAGTAAGTGACAGAACTGGAATGTGAATCCAGGTCTGTCAAGCTCAAACTGCAAATATCCACACTGGATGGGAGAGGATTTTCTGTTAATTATCACATCATTGTTATTCATTTCTGTCACACTTACCATGTTATTATTGATGCTAAGAGATGGAATGTCCAAAAATATTTGTGCAGACCTTATCTGACAGGACATACAAACACATATATTTCAATATGTGTGTTTACATTATGTATAGGAGCGTTGGAGTTATGAAGAGTATGAAAGTGGTTCCAAAGTGACTTAAATCTATTTTAGTCAGTTTCATTAACTCTAGATGGTTACCACTGAGCAGGCAGTAGAGACTATCAAATTCAGTGGTTTAATTTTTTTTTTTTAAGTTGAGGAACACTTCAAACAAGGTCTTATCTGGAAGCTCAATAATAGAAAACAGATAAAAATGGAGTAGCTTTTCTGTTTTAATTTGAGATAGGAGAAAATGATCTATTTTCTCACTGATTAGTCTAACTCAGTATATCAATTTGATAAGCTTGGGTACACTGTAAAAGGAAAGAGAGACACAGAGGATTAATTAGGATCGTGCAACTGGATGGTGGCAGAGTCAGTACCACATGTTTAAGACTTCTTGAGTATATTTGTTTTATTAAATTATGCATTCTGAAAACTCTAGGCTTATCTGGAAGATAAGAATCCTATCCTTTGTAAAGTACAGCATAGGGAAAATATAGTCAATAATATTGTAATAAGTATGTATGGTGTCAGATGGGTTCTAGACTTATCCGAGTGATCACTTCGTAAGTTATATAAATGTCTAATCACTGTGCTGTACACCTGAAACTAATATAATACTGTACGTCAACTATACTTGAACAAAAAATAATTTTGTTTTTGAATCACAAATATGTAACACTCTATGTGCATGTACCTTTGGCAGGCACTGCATGACATTTAAAAAAATTCAATGATCTACTTTCCAGTACATTTGTTATCTTGGGTAGATTATACATAAGTTTATATTTCCTGAAGATATAAATCACTTTATACTTCCTGAGAATACAAAGGCTGGGCAAGTATTGAGGGACCCATGCTATCATGCCTTTGTGAGAATTAGAAAAAGGCAACTTCTCTGGGACACAGAGACAATGATAAAAGCCGCTCCTTGGGCTGCATCCAGTTCCACTCTGGGACAGACAGCTTGGCACAGAGCATAGGTTCCATATCTGCTTCCAATCTTCCCCCGAGTCATCTATTTAATATATTGCACAAACTATACAACTGTATAGAGCAGCCCTGTAATAATGTGTTGGAATGTGATAATCTGCTACTTGTAGGGAAAACCGATGTAGGATTCAAATTCTTCTCACAAAGTTTGCAAGTTGATATGAACAAATGACTGGTATGTATGTATATATGCATGTATGTATGTGTGTGTGTGTAAGTTTGTAATGGTTAAGTTGGGAGTTGATGATGCTTCATGAGAACCTGCTGCCAATGAAGCTAAGAGTATAGGTTCACTTGTTTCATAGACTACTTAAGTTTTTCCTTTCCTGGGAATCAGGCTCTTTTTAATAGGCCTAAGTCCTAGAGTCAGCACCATGAGAGGGTGTGGCCACAATAAGGCAAATCTACCTTTACTGCTGGGAGAAAAATAAATGCCTTCCCTGGTGATGCTCTATTTATACTTTGTATAATTGGTTCTAAACTTGAAGAAATCATTTTCATATATGGAAGTCCATGGGCATGTTTCTTCATTTTATTGTTATTATGGCATTGAAATATACTTCAAGTTGATTTACAGCAATTACTACCTGATTTTAAAAGATTTTACTGGGTTCTAGTAATTAAGGTCACATTAAACAACTATTAAAGAAGAAAATATGGTAGATTATGCTTCATCTTAGTATATCAAATCTTAATTTATTTGGACGCTACTAAATTGAAAAACAGTTCCAGTTTTGTAATATATTCTTTGTTAATCAGGTTCACTTTAGGTTTCTGCAAAAAGTAAGGCAGGTGCTGAATTTTTTAATTAAAAAATTACCATTTCTTCTTTTTGAGATTTTCTTGGTTCTAATATCAGTCATGTTTTTGAAATGAAGGGTCTGAGATTAACTGAGTAAAAAAGAAAAAAGAAAAAAAGAACTCATGGATATGGACAACAGTATGGTGACTGCAGGATGGGAAGGGGTGGATGGAGGTGGAAGAGGGCATAGAAGGGATAAATGGTGATAAAAAAAAAATAAATGTCATGCAAAATGTAAAAGTAAAATTAAAACAGAAAAAAATTTAATTAATTGACTTTAAACTGAGCATAGTGTTTAATCTTACTTTGTAAAAGACATTCAAGGGGATATGAAAGGAGAACTGGAATTAGGAGATTTACATCATAGAGTCAGCTTTGAGTAATTATTAATAGAAGATGTCTGGAGACTACTGACTGACAAAGAGTCAGTTAAAGATTTAAAGGTATATTCTGGTTACTACCCTACTAAACTTAAGGTATACTTGCTTTTAGAAGAAAGGCTATTTTTGCTATAACTGTACAGATGCCCAAAGAGTGGGTTCTTGCTTCCATAATTGAGATTATGAAGCCTTTTTAGTGTGTAAATTGGCACAGTGGCATTATGGTAAATGGTGGCATCATCTACAAAGGTGAGCCTACCTAGGTGATTTGAATACAACAGAACAGATGGAAATATTTCTCCTAGAACTTCATGGTGCTGATATTTTAAGAATATTTTTCTAGGAGACACAAAATTCACAAAGTGATGAAAGTAATACTTTTGTGACTTGACTACTGTTGAAGGATGTGTACCTAGTGTTTCAATACCAACACTGTAGCAAAGAAAGACCTGACACAGGTTACTGATCTCCTTGCTAATTAGGGTTAGGAAGAGGCTGGCATGTATTCTAGAGGTCACTGCCCAGTGTTAGTTTTCTTCTGAGTTCTAAAAAGTCAGCTATTGATAGACCCTTTGAGCCCACAGGAGTTCCAAAGCAAGAGACTGTTTAATTGAAGATTTGCTTCTGTGTCCATTTTCTTTAAAGAGCACTTTTTCATTCCTGGATTTAGTTTTAAAACTTGGTTTTCTTTCTCTTTTCCCTTAAAATTTTTTTAAAATATGTTTTTATTGATTTTTTTTTAGAGAGAGAGGAAGGGAGAGAGAGATAGAAACATTGACGTGAGACAGAAACATCAATGAGCTGCCTCCTGCATGCCTCCTATTGGGGATTGAGCACAAAACCCAGGCATGTGACCTGACCAGGAATTGAACCAGGACCTCTCAGTCCATGGGATGACACTTAATTCACTGAGCCACACTGGCCTAGCTCTTTTTGCCTTTTTAAAATTCTTTCTCTTCTTTTATTTTTCTTTGCTCTTAATATGATCTTTAACCTTACTGGCACCACATTATTTTTCTAGCTTTCTGCAAATTACAAAGAAATATTAATGACAGTATAAATATGATATTTGATTGTCAAAATGAATACTTGAAATTGTTTATATCCATTGAGATGATGAAAATGTTTTGAAATTGGATTTTGGTGATGCTTGCACAACTCTATAAATATGGTATAAAGCACTGAATTAATTGTACAATTAAACATGTGAACTTTTTGGTATGTTATTACATCTCAGTGAAGCTGCTGAAAATTAAATTTATCTTTAATGATTGTTAGGTTAATGTAATAAAATTATCAAGCTTTCTGTAAATAGTTGACAATGAGGGTAGGCTTGATCTCACAATAACCAAAAAGGACTCAGTAACCTGTTTAGTTCAAGTTTCAATGCTGTTTTCTAGAAAACAGTTCTCAGTCAGGTACTGGAATCCAGGGGTGTGTTATTGTTGATGGTAATCAACTTGTTACAAATAATAGTTAAAGCCTCAGAGTTTTGAAATCATTTACTTCTTACACAATTTGGAGCAGCTAATTCTAACATAACATTTCTCTCACTCATTTGCTTTTTCTTATTTTGCGTGGTGGGGGTGGGGTGTGGTTGTGTTACAGGTAAGGCATTTGGAATTGCTTATAAGCCTGGTCAGATCCATGGGAAAGAGTGATTTTTTACATCTTCATCCAAAGATGTGTTTTCCTGATTTTAGAGAGAGAAACATGGATGTATGAGAGAAATGTTGATCAGTTGCCTCTGTAGATGTCCTGGCTGGGGATGGAACTCAAAACCTAGGCATGTGCCCTGACCCCATGCCCTGACTGGGAATCAACCAACAACCTCTCCGTGTACAAAATGATGCTCTAACCAACTGAGCCATACTGGCCAGGGCAAAAAGAATAATTTTATTGAAGGCTTCCAACTTTTGTTTCCTAAAATCCAAGTACATAAACAATCCTTTTCTGCTATAAGGTCAGTATAAAATGTTCAAAACCTTACCTTATCGCTTTGTCAAAATATACTGATCCTAATACAGAACTGGATACATGTTTGCTTTTTACATAAAATAAGTGAGTAAAGGACTTAGGAGCCCTTACTCCTGGTTCAATATGACCTGATTTATAATACTAAATTGCAAGTGTCAGGATATTTCATTTTTCCTACAAAGTGTGTCCCAGTGGGGTGAGGAATTTGGTATATCACACTCCAGAGAAGCACAAGGCAGCACCCCACCCCAAGGTGTTCATCTTCCAATATTTGATTTGACTATGACATGTTGATCCAAATATAAAAAAGATTCTAATAACTGCCAAGCAAACAATCCTGCTTAATTTGTATAGAAGGATATATAACAGGTTTTTAGCATTATTTGCTGAAGAAGGGGAGCAGGGAGACAGAAAAGGAGGTATTATGCATGATGAGGTAGAAGAAAGAAAAAAAATCTTATATAATTATATGCCCAATTTAAAGAAGTAAAAATCTATTAATAAAGGATCTAAGGCAAGAAAGGCATTTCAGCACAAACTGAATGTAATAAGTTAGGTTTGATATGAGAGAGAATCCAGAAATTTCCTGGAACTGTTCTCTCAGTGAAACTAGAAGAGTGAAGGCTGGATTCAGAATCCCATGTGTATTTATCATGGTTAGTTCTACTTAACTATATCTAGTAAAAGATAATTATTCTCATGAAAAAAAAGTGGCTTTTAATGAATCATGGACCAAACCCAAGATTAGTTATTTTACGTACTCTTGAGTAATATTTGGTTGCATCAATGTGTTTTTTGAAGCAACACCTTGTACTCAACCTCTTCTGGATTTAATCATGCTGGCTTCTTGCCTAGATCATCTACAAAAGCAGAGGAAATATTTGAGATTCTCAGTATCATTTGTCCAGGATGATTTTGTGTCATAATGAAATGATCAGAGTTCCAAGATCTCTGGTACTAATTTTCTGAGACCTACACAGTAGAATGTATTCCTCAGAGCTAAGAAAAAATGCATATATATCTGTTATCTTAGTGGAGTACTACGCAGTGGTAAGAAAGAAAGATCTCTTATCCTTTGAGACTACATGGAGGGACCTGGAAAATATCATTCTAAGTGAAACAAGCCAAACAGAGAAAGACAAATTTCATATGATCTCACTTATTCGTGGAATATAATGAACATAACAGTTTGAGGAATGGGGAAGTCCCAGAGACGCAGAAGCAGGGTACAGACTGACAATCCCCTAAGGAGTGGGGAGGTGGGGGAGGGATGAACCACAGAACTTACGCATGTATGC
Organism: Molossus molossus; assembly: GCF_014108415.1. Lineage (NCBI taxonomy): Eukaryota > Metazoa > Chordata > Mammalia > Chiroptera > Molossidae > Molossus > Molossus molossus. The sequence continues at coordinate 49,251,968 of NW_023425344.1, forward strand.
ATGAACAGTGGACATGGACAACAATCTGGGGAAGGGACAGGGAGGGGAGGGGGGGGAATCAGTGGGGGAAAAAGGAGAATCATTTGTAACAAAAATTAATCAATAAAAACAATAAAAAAAAAAAAAAGAAAGCAGTATGCGTAGTGGGGGGAAATTGTTGAAGTGATCAGAAAAGCTGGTTGACATGAGGCAAATCACTTCTCTGGACCTATTTTCTCTTTTGCCATTAAATGAAGAATCAGCGTGTTTATTTAATATCACCTTCACACTGGTTTTTCCTCCTCCCTTCTTCACAGGATGGCACCTTCTTGCTTCCATTATCACTCTGTTAGGTATATTCTGTCTCCTGTACTACACACTGTCCATTTTTGCAAATACTTTATTTCTTGTGAAGGTCAGTCTGCTTAAGTGTACCCTATCTGTCTCCCCATCCCCATACCTCTCCCCTCTGCAGTAGACTGTAAGTTCCATGAGAGACATAGCAGTTGACAGCACAAACTCTGAAGCTGGACTATGGGTTCAAATTCCCTTCTGTCATTCACCTGCTGTGTGAACTTGGGAAATTGCCTAAGTTATCAATTTCATTATCTGCCAAAAGGAAGTGACCATAGAACTTACCTCCAGGTTGTTATGAGGATAAATGAGTTAAAATTTTATTAACACAATTAGAATAATGTCTGCCACAGGGCCCTACCTATGTCAGTGCTTGGTCAATCAAGTAATTGAGGGCAGGAACTGATTAAAATTAGTTCTCTACTGCTCTGAAAGATTTCAAATGATCTGTTCTATAAGTGAATCTGTAAATGAAAGAACAGGTTAGCTGATGGACAGAAGGCTCTGTCTACTCTGTGAATAGTACCATGGCTTCTAGCATAGGCATAAACAGCCACACACAGAGGGGATTCTTGAACAAATGCATGCGTTTACTCAATTTATTCTATTTTTATAGAAATATTCCAGTGAAATACTAGTCCTGTATTTCATGCCTGCCTTCAAAGCTTCGAAGAACAGGTTGACTTTCTTGTTAGGGGCTAATTCTGCCAATGACTTTAATTTGAAGCCAGTACTCATTTACAATCTGAAAATCCTAGTGCCCTTAAGAATTATGCTAAATCTACTCTGCCTGTGCTCTATAAATGCAACAACTAAGCCTGCATGACAGAACATCTGTTTACAACAGTGTTTACTGAATATTTTAACCCAGTATTGAGAACTACTAAAAAATAAGATTCCCTTCAAAGTATTACTGTTCATTAACCATGTATGTGCTCATGCAAGAGCTCTGATGGAGATGTACAATGAGATTCATGTTGTGTTCATACGTGTAAACACAGCATACATTCTTCAACCCATGGATCAAAAAGTAATTTAGACTTCCAAGTATTATTGTTTTAGAAATACATTTCATAAGGCCATATCTACCATAGGTAGTGATGTCTCTGATGAATCTTGGAAAAATACCTTGAAAACCTTCTGGAAAGGATTAATCATTTTAGGTGCTATTAAGAACATCTGTGATTTATGGGAAGAGGTCTTCAAAATATCAACATAAATAGGAGTTTGGAAGAAGCTGATTCCAACCCTCAGGGATGACTTTGAGGGTTTCAAGATCTCAGGGAGGAAGTAACAGCAGATGTGGTGGAAATAGCAAGAGAACTAGAATTCGAAGTATAGCCTGAAGATGTGACTGAATTGCTACACTCTCATAATAAAACTTTAATGAATGAGGAGTTGCTGCTTATGGATGAGCAAAGGAAGTGGCTTCTTGACATAAAACTAATTCTGGTGAAGGTGCTAGGAAGATTATTGAAATGACAACAAAGGCTTTAGAATATTACATAAAACTTAGTTGATAATGCAGTAGCAGGATTTGAGAGGATTGACTCCAAGTTTGAAAGAAGTTTTACTATGAGTAAAATGCTATCAAACAGTATCGCATAACATAGAAAAATCATTCCCAAAGGGAAGAGTCAATTGATATAACAAAATTTATTGTCTCATTTTAAGAAATTGCCACAGCTGCCCCAGCCTGCAACAACCTCCACCCCGATCAGTCAGCAGCCATCAACATTGAGGCAAACCCTCCACCAACAGAAATAGTACGACTCGCCGAAAGCCCAGATGATGGTTAGCATTTATAAAATGTTATTGTACACTTAATAAATGACAGTTTAAACATAACTCATATATACTGGGAAACCTAAAAATTCATGTGACCCATTGTATTACAATATTTGCTTTATTGTAGTGGTCTGGAACCGAACCGAAATATCTCGGAGGCATGCCTGTACACACCATGTAAAACATAATTTTGATCCTATTTATATGAATTTCAAATGTGGGTAGAACTAAATGATATGTTATTTGGGGATTTATCCATGAGTAGTAAAACCTTAAAGATAAGGATATTTAGATACCATGGAAGGTAGCAGTTACATTGGGCAAAGTGTGGGGAGGACAATTAGTAGACAAGATGTAATTGGGGAGGGACCCTCAGGTCTTCTAAAATACTGGTGATGCTATTTTTTCTTAATAAATTTGGAGTATCTAGAAGTTTATTTTTACACTTAGTCTTTATGTGTGATATATTTCACAATTAAAAAGTTTTAAATTAGTAGAGGTGAATGGGAGAAGAAAATAGGAATGGAGGCAGTAGGTCTGGACCAACTTTCGAAGAGGAAAGAAGAGGAGGAAAGGAGAAATGCAATAGTTGGAGAAGGGATGTGGGTCAAGGGAGGATTTTAATTTTTAACCGGAGATAGTATGATATGTATTTATGCTGTTGGGAAATTTTCTGCAGATGGGTAAACTGTATGTTTTAATCCATTCTTTACTATATTAAACTCAGGCTGATATCCCAGTTAAGTAAGATAGTCCGTAAAAACTTGTCCAGGTTGGAAAAAATATGTTCACTGGCTCTGTTTAATGTACTGCCTTGAAGCCTGAGCTCGCATATCTTTTTTTTTTTTTAATTTTTAATTTTTTTTATCCTCACCAGAGGACATTTTCCCATTTTTGTTCAGATAGAGTGGGAGGGAGAAAGAGAGAGAGAGAAAAACATTGACATGAAAGGGACACATCGAGTGGCTGCCTCCTGCATGACCCCAACTAAAGCCGGGGACAAATTACAACCAAGGTATGTGCCCTTGACTGAACCAACCCTGCGACTCATTGGTCCGTGAGCCGACACTCTAACCGCTGAGCCAAACTGGCCAGAGCTCACATATCCTTTTATTAATCACTGGTATATTTTTTCATAGCTCTGGCAAATGGATATTGTAGTTATTCAATAGAATCTGCCATTTTCTTTTTTCAGAGTTAGTTATTAGTATAAACTTTTCCAAAGTCAATTTTATTTCCAGTCATCTTAGATAGTTACTCACTGAGTGGTGTTAGACTTGGGATGGTGTTTTTATTTTACATATTATGAACATATACTAAGTTTAGACTTAAAAATACTGTGAAATACTAAAATAATGGCTTTTTTTTTTGGCTCAAGAGAAAGGGATCCTTCAAGTTGGAGTAACACCTTTTAAGAAATTGGATTGGATATCTTCAGGTTTCCTTACAATAGTAGATATTGATTCTTGTCCTCATGATTTATTTTAGGGGTGTCAACCATAGCCATCTCGGGAGCTGGAGTGGCATAAGAGTAAGGTAAGTAACAAATCTCTGAGGCAATAGCTTGTGAGTGCATTCCAGGGGACAAACTGACAGTGGATGTGAGGATTTGATGGAAAATATATTATCCTAGGTGATTGACTGCAGCTGACCATCATATGTATTATATAATTCCATCATCACTTCCCCATTAGTAAAACATTTATTAACCTAATATAATATGGTTTTATTTATTTTTTTTATCACTACCATTAGTAAAACATTCTGACCAAATTCAGCAACAGTTTTAGTATGTGGACTGAGGGCTTTGTGGGCAAATACTTGTACTTTATATGCACCATTTAAATGTACTTGCCTAGTTTCTATTAAGATATATATCCTTTGCCTAATGATTTGCAATTTTAAGCATTTTTTTTTGAGGAAAGAAATAATTATGTTTTTATTGTTGAAAGTATTATAGATGTCCCCCTTTTTACTTCATTTAAAATAGCAAACTGTAAACCAGAACTGAGACACCAAGGCATAGTTAGGAACGCATTTTTGACAGGTAAGCCTCCCCCCACCCTCACCACCCTTTGCTTCATGTTGTCTTTGACTTTTAAGAGGCAGGCACCTGACTAATTTTCTTTGGGAAGAAAATAGAAATAATTATTATAGTAGGAGGAGTCCTACTGGGACTTAATCTGTTTCTAAACTGAGATAAGCCCATTTACCCTAAATCTTCATCCTGTTCTCACTTTTAATGTAGTTCAGTGAATATAGACACTCTCTTTTTAGTGGATCTGAAGACATCTGGAATATCTGAGGATTTTAAAGGAATGATGACTACATCATGGTAACACAATCACCCAATTTCCTGGGCCCTATGGTAGGATTTTTTTTTTTTTTTTTTTTTTTTTCGGAGAAGGGAAGAACAGGTGGTGAGAAAAGAAACACACCCTCTTTGCAACCTTTAGGAGAAGACAACCTGGAGGAGGTCTGGCAGTTTGATTTATATGTAAAAGTAATCAAACCACCTAAGAGGGCCCATTCTCAACCAAAGATATTTCAGAATTACTGGGAGATTTACTTAAAAATTATCTAGAATTACCTAAAAATATATCATAAGTTTTCATTTCACCTCTTCTACCCTATTTGAATACCTTGCTCCCTCAGAGCATATGAAGGGATTGGAAAATAGTGGAGTTTGAGACTTTTTTTTCAAATTGCATTTCTTTTTTTTTTAATTTTTTTCTTTTCTTTTTTTTTTTATCCTCACCCAAGGACATTTTTCCATTTTTTGTACAGATAGAGTGGGAGGGAGAGAGAGGAAGGGAGAGAGAGAGAGAAACATCGACGTGAAGGGACACATCGAGTGGTTGCCACCCGCACGACCGACCAGGGCCGGGGACAAACTGCAACCGAAGTACATGCCCTTAGCGGGAACCAAACCCGGGTCTCTCCGGACCGCAGGCCCACGCTCTAACCGCTGAGCCAAACTGGCCAGGGCTCAAATTGCATTTCTTTATGCTGATGGGAATATTCCATCAGAGAAGGAAAATTTATGTTTTAATCAATTCCTTGCAATATTAAACTTACACCAGTGTCCTGGATTAGAAGTAAGGCTGTCATTACAAAAATGTGTCTATTTTTTTTAACACCCTAGGCCATTTGACTATGCTCTACCCTTCCCATTGAAAATTCTGCTCTTTATTCATGTTGACAGAAGGAATTGTTCCCCACTACTGGGTCCTCAAATTGATGAATGAGGGTCCATAAGTTATTTTCGAAATTTTTATCAATTTGGTATAATAACTCTATTTCAATCTGATAAAAACCAGCCAACCAATAAACAAAATTAATTGGAAGTTATATTATTTTATGTTAATAAAAAGGAAAAATAAGTTGGTTATTATTAGATGCAACCTATTTAAGAGACAAAATATTTTAAATCATGATCCACAGAAACCACAATTCCAAAGAAGAGCTATTTGTGGTTGTCAAGTTTGGTTTTGATTCAGTGTCATATTTCCTGTTAGGATGGATCAATTTAGAAATTAGGTTGATTAAAGGAATACTGAAATTATACATCTTTTAAAATTATTTGCATTGTTTACATGTCTTCTCTTTCCTTTGGATGACTTTTAATGTATATTTAGCTGCTTATAAGGGTCAATTTTTTAAAAATCAGAGAAATTCCTTTGTAAAATTAAAAAATGTTTAGCAAAATACATTTTAAATTGTATTGTGATTACTAAAAACTATATTACATTGTTATAAGACATTTGTGAATAATGGAAAAAATAAACTAACAACCACTTTAATACAACAAACATTATTGGTGTTTTCTAGTCTAGTCCTCATTAGACTTTTTCACATGTATAGCTTTCCAAAGTGATAGTTGATAAGTAAATTCAATTTGTGATTTGTTTTTCACATAAAGTGAGAACAAACACAATATATACATTAATTCATAGATTTTGACTTATTTTAATAAATTTGTTATATCAAATAGACAAAATAAAATTAATATTATTTTCTTTGTTACTGGTAATTATGAATTATTATTTATTGTTGAAAATGGGCTGCTACCCATTTTCAAGCTCTTATATATGTACATATTCAAATTCATATTATTGTACATATATTTTAATTTATTTTTAAAATTTATTTTTCAATTATAGCTGACATACAATATTATATTAGTTTCAGGTGTACAACAGAGTGATTATACATTTATATACATTACAAAATGATCACCACAATAAGTCTAGTACCCATCTGGCATCATACATAGTTATTACAATATTATTGACTATATTTCCTATGCTGTATTTTATATCTCTGTGACTACTTCTATGACTGGTAGTGTGCACTTTTGTTATTTATTATTAAAATGATTTGAATTTTGGTTGAATTTTCTAAAGTTTGGGATACTTAAACTCAATTATACTTAACATAGCCAACACACTATCCATGCTTTTATTTATTGCCCTTTTAAAATCACATCATTACTATATTTTTCTGTCATGAAAAATAATTTATACATTCATAGATGCACACACAAAAGCATCAAACTATATAATGATTTTGAGATTGTCCTATCTGACTCTGACTTAATTTACAACTTGTTTTATGTGAAAGTATGTAAAAATAAATATTTGTTAACTGAAAACAAAACTAGACAAATACTACTTTCCTCTTAAGTATCAACAAGAATGTATCTGAAAATAATGATACTGTAAGTATATAAAAAGTAAAAAAAGTTCAGGATTCATTACATACTTAATAGTCAGTAATGATACTGTAACAGGAGTGAAAATTCAGAATCCTCAAAAAAAAATTAAAATAGCGGAAGAATTTTTTACTGATTTTATTTTTTAATGTTCACACATCACTTTTTGAAAAGTAAAACATGAGAAAACAAAAACATTTCCTTATTTAAAGATATGATATCATAATGCCATCATCTCTTTAGGTTTTCTTCATTTTGCAAAAAATTCAGTCAAGCAGCCAAGAGTCTTATTTAAACAATATCAAGCATATTATTGAAAAATATCTAAGAGTGTTAATGAAATGTCCAGAAAAGTAACTAGAAGACTGCTAGACACAACCCAAATTTTTAAAGCTTTAGGCTATTTTTCACACACTCTAAGACATAGTAACACTTCTAAAACTACAGAGGCAAAAATAGGACTTACCTATACATTTTAATGCTGGATAATGAAGACGTTCTTTTTTTCTGTTGCTCTGAGATTTTTCTCTCAAGTGAATGACTGTCATGTATTCTGTGTGTTTTATGAAAGAACTGAAGTCAAAGGAGGAAATCCCATGTGATTAATACCAACTTGTTAAACAAGTTTAAAGGAATCAAGTTGAACCAATAGTATATCTTGTGGAACAGAATCAGAAATAGACATACAATTTCACAAATCAGGAAGAATTTCATTTATTCTGGTAAATTGTGACGTAACAGGTACTTCGTAAAAGCCTACAACTACTCCACATACTTTAGGGCATTTATTTTTTATTTAAAGAAGATGTGGCACACTTGTCTGAGTTATCATTTTGTCACATATCTCAAGGACGGTCAGAAAATACTTTCCATATGTCAATGGGTAGTACTACTTTTGAATTTTCCTTTAATACTGTTTTTCTCTATAGTATATGAACCAGGGATTTAGGGAAGTAATTGAGAAGGTGTACAAAGTTGTAGGATAAGCAAGCATAATGGTTGAAACTAAAATTTACTTTGTGGTTTTCCAAGTATGTCTTTTGAAAAAAAGTATTCTAATTAGTTACTACTAGTAGATGACTAGATGGAGTGTAGCATGAGTATGTGTAGGGTTAGGGTAAGGATGGAATGTTGGGTGGTGTCTGCAGCAGGGGCTGAGCCCAAGAAAGCATAGAGGCAAAATAAAGTAGAAGTGAGAGAAAACATTTCTGTCTAGTGTGTTGAAAAGAAGTAGGAGAAAATTTGGAATGTTATGCTGGGGTTACTTTGTGAGAAATAATGGATGCTAAAGAATTGGCATGTATAATAGAATTAGATTGAGTGTTAAATATTGACTGAATTCTAGTCTCGACTTTTCCACCAACTAATTGGGTAGCCTAAGGGCAGAAAATCACTTATTCCTCTAAGAGTCTCATTTATCTACTGAGAAATGAGAAGCTGAATCAGGTGGCCTTAGAGGATGTTTTCAACTCCAAAATTCCATGACTACCTTATACATCACTGATAACTAATAACTAATAAATTCACACTAGACTACAACTTAAGAAGTGTTCAATTATACATTTGTTATGTAATGTGCAAACCAAACATTTAGGGGCAGAAATTAGTGAGTTTCTCCCTTGCTTTGTCTTATATATTTGCATCAGATTCTGTATTTCATGTGTGATATTCTGATGCTTTTTCTTTCTTTGGTAAAAAGAATGAAAGATTATTTTTAGAACTTTTGAACAAAGTTAACTAAACAAACAATACTCATTTCACATGTTAACCTTTAAGTACTTTTCATGTATTTTTCACATGGTTCTATCATAATATATAACTTTGTATTATGCTTATTATATTTAATGTTATTTTATAACCATATCCTTGCATTACTAATTTTTATTTCTAGTAGCTGTATAATTCCTGGTAGCTATACATGTATCCAAGAGCTGTATAAAAATTATATTATAACTTTTTATTTTGATATAATTTCAAATTTACAGAAAACCTGTCAATATAGTACATAGTTTCATCAATTATTAACTATTTTAATGGCTGCATTTTAAAGGGTGAATCATATTACACTGACTAGATTCATTGTAAAAGACTGAAACCACCTCCTGATATGATGTATTGATATGTATATGTGTGTGTGTTTATTTATTTATTGTTGATGTTTCTTTCAATGACCACCTTCACAAACATAGTTGTTGTTTTTTCCACCCTAATGCTCAATTTTTCTTTGATATAAATGAAAGGGATTATTTGGCCAATTATTTAAAATTTACTTTTGTTTTAATAATTTTTTCAAGGATGTGAAGTATTGTCTTCTGTATTTGTTGACAGCCCTTTTTCCAGATGCTCTTTTCCCTCCATCTTTGTGTTTCCTGGAGTACTCAGCAAAGGCCTTTTTAATGAGTATGTGCTTAGTCAAAAAGTATTGTTTGAATGTCTAATAACAGAATGTATTAATGTAGATCCTGGTGCCCTATCACTATTCACAACAAAACTTGAGGATGAGTCAGGGGAGTGGCATGGGGAAAACTGCGTTCTGTCTGAAAGTGACTTCCTGCTTGTCTGGAATGAGCTCAACCCAAAGAGAGCTGGGGCATGAAATTGTGGTTTGTGCAGCAAAGGATTTGTTTCTAATAGGGACTAGTTCAAACGATTGCTCTTTTTAAAGTTTTTTTTTTTTTAATTTTTCAATTACAGTGGCATACAATATTATATTAGTTTCAAGTGTTCAACATAGTGATTTGACATTTATATAACTTATGAAGTGATTACCCTGCTAAGCCTAGTATCCATCTGACACCATATATGGTTATTGCAATATTATTGACTAAATTTACTGGGCTGTACTTCATATCCTAGTGACTACTTCTATGACTGCCAATTTGTACTTCTTAATCCCTTACCTTCTGTACTCCTCCCCCAGTCCCTCTCCCATCTGGCAACCATCAAGTTGTTCTCTGTATCTATGAGTTTATTTCTTTTTTGTTTGTTCATTTTATCTTTTTTTTGGATTCCACATATAAGTGAAATCACATAGTATTTGCCTTTCTCTGTCTGACTTATTTCACTTAGCATAATAGCTTCTTCATCCAAGTTGTTACAAGTGGCAAGATTTCATTTTTTTTTTTTATGACCGAGTAATAATCCATTGCATATATGTACCACATCTTCTTTATACATTGGTCTATCTGTGAACTCTTAGGTTGCTTCCTTATCTTGGCTATTGTAAATAATAGTGCATGAACATAGGGGTCCATATATCTTTTGAACTAATGTTTTGGATTTCTTTGGATAAATACTCAGAAATGAAATTGCTGGGTCATCTGGTAGTTCTATTTTTAATTTCTTGAGAAACTTCCATACTGTTTTCCACAGTGGCTGTACCAATTTACAACCCCACCAACAGTGCATGGGAGTGCCTTTTCTTCACATCCTCAACAACACCAAAAGGTATTAACTCTCAATCTTGAGCTCCTCAGAAAGTGGCAGGATAGGCCTTGACCTTTTCTGTTCATAAGGGGGCCACCACTGAAAGGATAAGGAACAAAGAATGACATCCAACAAATATCAGAATCCTATTTCTATCTGTCATAAGCTTGATTTTATTCCTCTAGTTGTACATTCACAAAATCAAGGCAACCCCACTTCAGAGGACTGACAAGAACAGTTTTTGAGGAAATAAAAGAGAAAATTTATTTTGATGAAGGATAAACCATGCAGTGTATGCGTTATTGAAATGGATTTTTTTTTCTTTTTTTTGCTTGCCTAGACTAAGAGGGAGAGCTCACAGTTAAGAGAATGTCTCCAAACATGCAAACAATCTGTTAATAGATCTAACTTTGAAATAAATATTAATTTCTCATTGGAGTCCATCATAATACTAGCAGGAAAACAACAATCAGAAAGCAGATAATCTAAGAGGGTGTGGGTCAGTAGTGATTTCTTTGAATTTGGAGTTTGATTACTCAAGTTCAAGGAAGTATAGTCATATGGCTGTGGTTGGTGACGAATTTGTCATTACCTCTCTCACAGAGTTATTATAAAGAGAGAAAAACAAAGATAATAGATTTGCCCACCATTTAATATAAAATGTTACAGTTTTACATTTATTGTAAATATACATTTTAAAATTGAGTAATATTTTAATTTTGTATGTATAGCCAAGTTTAATTTTATGTAGTTAGTGGAGATAAGGGAATAATATATCTTACTATGTTTCAAAAGCGATTGTCTATTCAAAAGGCATGTTGTAGTGGAAATAGTTTGCTCTTTGGAGTTAAAATACCTAGAACCAAATCTTGGCTCTTCTATTTACTACTCAGCAGGGTTTAGAAAAGTTGTTTATCTCTGAAAGCCTCAGATTTCTTTCATGTGCAACTGGAATTAAAATAACATTCTCATAGAATTGTTAAATTAAATAAAAAAATTAAATTCAATCAAATCAAATGAAATGATTTAAAGCACCTGGCATGTTCAAGAATATGTAACGTAGTCATTCTTTCAGCACGAATTCTCAAAGCAGTGTGTGTGTGTATGTGTGTAGGAGTCACAATGCTGAGAGGTAGAGAGCTTATGCAATTTGAAAATGACCCTGGATGTTTCTAAAATACCTTCCTCCCTAGAGTCATACGTGTGATTTGGCTTCTCCCAACCAACCTTATTCCTAAACCATTTGTTCAAACATTGTTTAAGAAATTCAAAGCTCATCACATACAACCCATCTCCTAAGTTCTCCACCTCAGTCTCTAACATGTCAAGTTAATTCCAGAAGTCCCACTTGGTCTGACAGAAATCTGTCAGAGAGACATTCCTTTTTAATACCCTCTACCCACTTCTGCTTCCTTGCTTTTCCTTTCACAGGTGTTACTTTTCATTAAACCTTTGTATTTTACTTTAAGTGTCTGCTATCGAGAAAACCCAACTTGTATTAGCGAGTAGTGAGAGAGCTCCAGGAAAACAGGCATTCGGATGAGATTTGGGGACTGGATCACTCACCACCCAGCTGGTAATGAGCACTGGCAGTGGATGGCATGCCAGTGGCCTCCAGCACAAGGTGGTGGCCTGACTATTAAAACTCTCCACCAGTAGTGGGCTGAGCCAGTAGAGGCAAATGCATAGGCCAGTGCGGTGATTCAAGTATTTGAAAGGTATTGGGGAGAGGGATGATACACATAAAGACAGTGGAATTGCATGGTTGCTATTAGGTTACATGTATACCCAAGATGTGGATAAAAAATTGAAAGCAATTAACATAAAGTAAAGCTGAGTATGAGATCCAGAAGTTCCTTTGATAGGTTATTAGGAAGTCTTCATCTCATGCAGTGGGTGAGTAGCAATACCAAGTCCAGGATTGGACCAAGTTGCTGAACTCCAGTGATGGGCAAATGTCCAATGGAAACAGGCATGTTATTCCAAAGTCAGAACCCCACATGAGAAAACATGAGGTCTGACACATGAGATGTGGATATCCGGCCAGATGTCCCTGAAGATTTTGACTCTGAAGGCTTCTTTTGAGCCTTGGAGTCTATAGAACTGGTCCTCTCTCTCCTCTGAGAGCTAGCATTCTGCAGAGACATGGCAGAAGCCTCATTCCCACAAGGCAATAGCTGTTCTCTCCAAGAGATTCATCCATCTCTTCTCCTGGCTGCCAGGTCTATTACCAAGGTTAAGTCACAGCACAATCATTTGGGGCCATGTCTGGCCGAAAGAGAAAGGAAAGAATCTATATACCAAAAGAGCTGCAAAAATAAGCCAGCATGTACCAGCAGGGACTATGGAAGTCCTTTCTGTGGGAGTAGATTCCCATGTGCTTGATCAAAGGGGCTGGAATATAAGGATGGATAAGGAAGGGTTTATTGACTTGGCACAGTCTCTCTGTATTTAAGGCATAACACCTGTAAACTCATTGCTGGAGTGGCTCCTAGAAATCTGGAAAAGAAAAACAAAACAAAACAAAACAAAACGAAACAAAAAAACAATGACTCATGCTAAGCAAGACTGAAATGCCAAAATTTTTGTGGGAGATCAAGAGGTCAAGGGATTAAAAGTCTAAGAGAAGTGAGCACAATGGAATGGGTATATTATGTGGAGGCAGAACACCCATCAGAATATTATATTCATGGGAGGGTGCAGATAATATACCATTCACCAAGGCAATCAGAAATGTGCTAGTGAGAGAGGCACCAGTAGGAAATCAACTTGTTCCACTTTGCCCAAGACTTTCTAGGTTTTAAAATGGAAAGTCTAGTGTTCTGAGAGTCTGCTTAATTCTAGGCAGACTACACAGTTGGTCACTGTAAACCAGAATCACTAAATGTTGGCACGGTGGACACACAAATGACTAAACAGCTTGATGGGCTAAACAGCATGAATTTTTACTGACCAACACCAGTCTAACTCCTCTCGCGTTTTCTACCTATTATCAACAGAGACAAACACTGAACCCACAGGATGGCACTGTTTCTCAAGAAGACCAAGTGGCCACCTGGTGGCAAGTCAGCTGCACTGAGCCTTTTCCATCCTGGAGTGACCAGCCATTTTTTCTCATAGGAGTAGACTCTATTCTGGGTATGCGTTTGTCTTGCCTACCCAGAGGACGTTAGCCAGGAGCACTGTTCGGGTTGTTGTGAATATTCTATCTGGGTAGATTCCTTAGGGACCTGGAGAGTATCATCCTGAGTGAGGCGAGCCAAACAAAGAAGGACAAGTATCCTATGATCTCACTTATTTGTGGAATATAATGAACATAACAGTCTGAGGAATGGGGTAGTCCCAGAGACGTGTTAGTGGGGTACAGACTGACAATCCCCAGAAGAGGGGATGGTGGGGGAGAGATAAACCACAGAACTTATATGCATGTATGCATGAACAGTGGATATGGACAACAAACTGGGGACAGGGAGGGGAGGGAGGGGTAGAGGGGAATCAGTGGGGGAAAAAGGAGAAACATCTGTAACAAAAATTAATTAATAAAAAAGAAAAAAAAAGAGTAGGATTTCTTTTTTTCTAAAGAAAGGTCGTCAATAACTGCATTCATTGTGATTATTACAAGTCATTAAAAGTACTTTATATTATCCTGCACATTTGGAAGTGGAATGAGAATGTCTGGCAATACCACCTGCCATTTATTTTCACTTTTAAAAATATGTACAGAAAAAATTCAGAGAAGTCACAGTTTATTTTGATTTCTTTTCCCCATAAATTGTTCTTTTCAGATTATGACTAAGTATAATTAGAGTGTGATGTGGGTATTTTTTTTTTACAGTGTCATATATTTTGTATTTATCTTTTCATTTTAACAGTATTCTTGTGCAGTAATAAGACCGTGAATTTGTATTTAAAATGATATCAAAGTTGTGTCAAAGACAGTATAAAAATCTCACAGGCATTTGGACATGGTTCTTTCTCAGCATAAAGAAAGTATTATTTAGAAGATTCTTTCTAACATCAGTTCATGTCATGAAACATAGCAAAGATGATGATAAACTAAAAGGAATTTAATTATAATATTAAAGTTAGAGACAGTGCCTTATCACATATTGACTTGAATATGTGGTAGTATTGTTAAAGTAGTAATTAAAAATATATATCTAAAACTATGCAATATTATAATTAAAGAGCTTTAAAACTCATTCAACTATCGGTATGAATTTCCATTGCAAGTATTCTTTTTAATATTGGGAGTCATCATGGCTTCCTGTAAGAGCATAAGCCAGACCTCTGGCAAAGAGGAATTTCACGTAGGAAACTTCCCACCGAGGCAGGGAAGGACCCAGAAATATTTAACAAGGTCTCTATTGCTCTAGGGATGAGTGTATGTTTGGGAACAAAATACAGGGTTTGGCAAAGGTAGGTTTACAGTTAGTTGTTCATATGGAAAGTAACACAATAATTAATAATTGATAATGCAAGAATAAACTCTGTTTTGCATACTCACAATTATAAACCTACTTTTGCCCTCTTGTAAAAATATTTAAGAATTCAGCAAGAAAACACACAAAAAAGTGGTACAAAGAAAGTTGACACAGTTATACCAAACACAAAAATTGTGCCAATATACATAAGTGGTTTCAACAGATAGAGTAGAAGGCAAAGACTCTTCTGAGGGCTTTAAAAAGAAAATCCAGTTATCAGAAACCTATACATTATCAGATACACAACTGAAACAAAAAGAACGTTAAAGAGAAGAAGAACAAAGTCACAGGCAAATACACAGAGAGGGGAAGGGTAGAGAGCCAAAGCAGCAACATTACCCAGGAAAAGGAGGGCAGTTTGTATTGGTCATAAGTATAAAAAATACACAGTTTAAAGATGAGAACAATAACGTAATAACAAATGTAGAAAAAATAAGAAATGATATGTGAAACTACACCGAAATATGTAGTCTCAAGAAAACAAAATGCTAGGGGGAAAAAAGCAAATTATAATTCATTTAAGAGCTGTGAAACTTCAACAAAAAAGAAATGGAAAATATATTAAAAACTTTTCTAAAAACATCTGGACTCATAGCATTTCCAGAAACAGTTTTTTCCTTTGTCATTTTAACTGTGCCCAAGTATAGAACTAGTTGAAATCTTTTCAGTACATTTTATAATGCTTACATCATCTTGGTTAATAAAAAATTTGATAAAATGCTAAGAAATATACCAGTGTAACTATGAGAAATTAACTATATTTAAATAAGCAAACCCCTGGGTTTATCTTTTCTAGAATAAGCTACAAA
Source organism: Molossus molossus (assembly GCF_014108415.1). Taxonomy (NCBI): domain Eukaryota; kingdom Metazoa; phylum Chordata; class Mammalia; order Chiroptera; family Molossidae; genus Molossus; species Molossus molossus. The sequence continues at coordinate 49,267,522 of NW_023425344.1, forward strand.
GGGTTGCCTGTTTAGACCACAAATTGAACCCTTGTAATAGAGTGCTTGCCTTTATGATCTTCAATTTGGGGTTTATACGTGAAAAGGCTGTTTTTGGTTTTGTTTTACTTGTAATGTACATAACATGTCCTTCTAGATCTTTAGTCATATAGACCTTTCATCAAACTTGTTTTTTCCTGCTTTGGTGATGAGAATTGCCAAGGTAAATTTCTTGATTTTGTTTTGTTGTTTTTTTTGTTGTTATTTTGAATAGGTCAAATTTTCCATTTAGTTTTCTGGGTGTTTGCTGCTAAATTCGACAATCTACTTATTTTTTTACCCCAAGATATAATTGACATGTAACATTGTGTAAGTTTAACGTGTATAATGTGATGATTTGCTACACATATATATTGCAAAATGTTTACCACAATAAGGTGAGTTAACACATCCTTTACCTCACATAATTACAATTTTATTGTGGTCATTATTACTGTTATGATCATGAAAGTCCTACTCTCAATCAACCTTCAAATATACAATACAGTGTCATTTAACTATTGTCACCATGCTATACATTAGATCCTGATACTTATAATTAAGAGTTTGTACCCTTTAACCAACATCATTTCCCCCACCTCCCAGTCCCTGGCAACCTAATGTACAGCATAGTGGCTACAGTTAACTGTATTGTAAAGGTGTCTATGTGAGCTGATGGTGTGTTAATCCACTAATTGTGGAAATCATTTCACAATGTATTATCAAATCATCATGCTGTCTACTTTAAATATATACAATTTTATTTGTCAATTATATCTTAATAAAGCTGGAAAATGTTAATAACATCCAAAAAACCTTCACAGAACCATGTAGAATGTTTGATCACTTATCTGGGCACATTGGCCCAGTCAACATGACATATGAAACTAACCATCACAGAGTTCAAATAACAGACCCATTGTCACTCGGTGGTAGGTTGTGGAGCTGGGATTCAAATAAATTCTGTTTAACTTCATATTGTTTACCCCTATGTCATGCCACCCACTTTCTAGCAAATGTGTGATTTGGTAGTGTAATTTTTTACAAATATTTTAAAAGATTATTTGAACCGATATTCAATAATCCAATTGGTTCAAGTGGTCATCAGTGGTCAGATTCTGTATTAGTGTTTTACTTTTTTTTTTTTTATCAAACTCTGAAATATGTGACTGTAGTGAGGTACTTGAACAGGGTCTTAGGTAATTTGGAACAATGAAAATGTATCATAACACCCTTCTGATACAAGATAATAGTTCTCATTGTTAGAAGAAAATGTACTTGCCTTGTTTTCTTTTTTATTATACAGGAGCATTTCCACTGATTCATCCTTATTTGTTTTCCAAGGCTTTTGAACAGGTACATTTAATACTGTGATGATTTTCTGGGATTAGGAATAGTCTGTAGTCAGGGATCAGGGGGAAGCTATCTGGCTCACCTTGAAATCCAGTCTGTGGTGTTTTCTTTTGTATGTGTTTTTGTTATTTGTCCTGCACTATAATCTGTTGATCTCATTTTTCAGAGGCATCTAAATGAGCAGGAAATAAGGAATATGGGTAAAATAGAAGATCATGTAATCAGAGTATGTTGTTAGGTTCTTAAATAGCCCAATGAAAGGCGTGTGAGGACTAGGCTGTTTTTAGAGTGCTTTTCATGAAAAGCCAGGGGTAATGTTTGTGTTTTGTACCAGGAATAGGATTCCTTATCTCAGACAAAGTGGGAGAGAGGAAACAGAGCCATGGTTAGCTATGATATGACTCCTGACTTAGAAGGGGCTTCTCCATGTTCCAACCTATTTCTCAGTTGTTCACCAGATGCCTTGAAAGCTGGAGGAGCTTTGCGTGTTGGAGGCACAGGGAAAGCCTTGTGCGGGAGCACCATGGTGTGGTATATAATGGAGACAGATTATGTTACCCTTTTTAGTACAGTTTCAAGAAGAGCAACTGAGAGGAACACTAAATCTCCCTCTGTCTAGGACATGATTCCAACAAGATAACTGACAAGTTTTATAGGTGGGAATCTTCAACGTTGATCAAAAACATTTAAGGTTCCCCATTGACTCATTCCACACTTTGCTAAACACACACACACTAGAAGACAAACTTTTATGTGGGGAGGTGGCTTGTCTGGATCCCTAGAGATTACTACAGTTCCTGTATATAATGACAGGGATTACCCCAATCTTCTCTCTAAACTAACCCTACCTTCCATAATTGAAACTGTATCTTTACTCAGGAGCCCTTACTCATATCAAATTCTCTAGGAAAGCATTCCCATAAAGATAAAATAACTTATTTCTTCAAGATCAAGCATACCTTTAAGATCAGAAATATTGCTTTGGCGGGGAGCCAGCATCATGGTGCAACGTGCCTGGATATCCATGGCCTGCACTACCATAGTAACGGCCACTGTTCCTTCTGGTGTTTGTGTTCACTGGAGTAGACAGTCAAAACTGCCAGACAGCCCTTCCAATCCTGGAAGCCAGGTTATCAGGGAAAGGTAAAAGAAACCTTTTCTAGAAAAATCGAATGAACTTGAGAATGTGGATGTCATCTAGCCTCCAGGTTCCAACTAAAGCAGACGATTCCTCAAAGGGAAGCAGGGGAACTCCTGTGAACAGCAGTGCCCAGCTGAACCCCAGAGCCTCCTGAGATGGCCCTGGGAGGCCCAGAGAGCAGTGCATTCTATGGGGCCAGTGATCACATAACTCAGGGAGGTGCTCAACCTAGTGCTTTTTCTGTACTATGATGCTACTCTAGTTGATCACAATAGCCCATGAAAAATATTTAGTGGATTTTACAGATTCTTAGTGACCCTGCATATTATATAACATCATCTAGCATGTCCAAACCCAGAACACCTATTTCAAGGCTAAAGACAGATTAGGGTTATCTGAGGAACTGCTGTTTGTTCATTATTTTCTTTTCTGACTCGTGAAGCCTACGATTTATTTATTTATTTTCCTCACTAACATGGGCATAACAGTATCCTAGAGGTCTCCAATATCCTTCTGAAGCTGTTAGTCCCTGCCTGCACTGGCTCTTTGTCACCATCGGTTTTTATAAAATTTTAAGCTACGTGATATTCAGCTATATAGGTAGGAAAAATACTTTTAGTTCCTGTTCTCTGCCTAAACCTACTGATAAAAAGAATTTTAACCTGGTAATTAGGAAAAGTTTCTATTTTATATTTTCTGCTAACATCATAATTCAACCACAGAAGAACTCTTCAGCTCTAGAATAATTCCTGTATACTAACTAACTTCTTGCACTCTTTCATCCAGAACTCAACATTCCTCTATATTATGCCATACCTCTAATGGTCTGTAAAGCTTTGAGAGATTTAAAAAAAACATGGACTGCATATTTGGAACAATTTTAGGTTCGCTGAAAGACTGAGTGTAAGGTACAAAGAGCCCTCATATACCCACTACCCCCAAAACACATAGCCTCCCTAACCACTAACTTCTCCCACCAGAGTGATACATTTTTTACAACTGAACTAGTTCATATGAAGTGAGGAGAACATTGCATGACCAGAGGGGAGAACATGTTCAGGAAATAGAGAATAACATTTAGTAGTTCACTGAGCATAAGTGAAACAAAGGTTATATTGGTTGTAGAAGATTGTAAAAGTCCTTAAAAGCTGTGGTGATATGGATTTAGAGTCCATTTGTCATGCAAAATGGAAAGCAGTGAAGACTTGAGAGCATGGAAATAACATTGACTAGCATCATATTTATCACAATTTTCTAAATAGAGTAGGAAGAGGCTAAAGGTTGGGAGAATGGAGGGAGTAGGTGGGATAATAATAACCAGTGTTAATAATAGCTGATGAGTATTGCAGAGTATGCTATAGGTAGTGCAGGTCATGACCTGTTAGATTGTGAAATCAATTTAGTTGATGGAGCAAACACTTTTTTTTTTTGATTAGCCATCTTTTCGGAGGATATTTTTTTTTCATTGATTTTTAGAGAGAGTGGAAGGGAGGGGAAAAAGAAAGAGAGAGGAGAGAGAGAGAAAAATGTTGATGTGCGAAAGACTCTCAATTAGTTGCCTCTGCACACTCCCTGACCAGGGCCAGGGATGGAACCTGCAACCCAGGTACATGCCCTTGACTAGAAATTGAACCCATGACCTTCTGGTGTACAGGCCAATGCTCTAACCACTAAGCAACACCAGCCATGGTGGATTTTCTTGCATTAAATAAAATACCATTTTATGAAACTTCTGTTTTAATATATTGTGTTTTGTTATGTATTTATTGGATTGTAATGTAAAAATATAAAATATGTTTCTTACTATGGATGTGATCAAGATAAACTCCACTAGAGGGTTTATTTATAAAAACCTACCTTGATGGCAATGGTTAATGGCATTCTATGAGTATGCTCTAGTCTAGGCAGAGTCTGAGAGAAATCCTTCAGGCACATAGTGTAGGGATAGATCAATTTGTATTTGAATTAATCGCTGACTGAAACGTCAATCATTTATTCTGCTATTTTTTTTTTTTAAGGAACATGACAGTGAATGTTCAGTTTGATTAGGAGACTATAGTTGTTGAATACTCCATGTCAAAATTTGAGTTATTTGTAACACTTCTGAAAAAAAATCAAATGCAGCCCTGGCCAGTTTGGCTCAGCGGTTAGAGCGTCAGCCTGCGGTCCGGAGAGACCCGGGTTCGGTTCCCGCTAAGGGCACGTACTTCGGTTGCAGTTTGTCCCTGACCCTGGTTGGTCGTGCGGGTGGCAGCCACTCGATGTGTCCCTTCACGTCGATGTTTCTCACTCTCTCTCCCTTCCTCTCTCTCCCTCCCACTCTATCTGTACAAAAAATGGAAAAATATCCTCGGGTGAGGATAAAAACAAAACAAAACAAACAAACAAACAAACAAACAAAAATCAAATGCAAACAGTAGTTCTCAACAGGAGACAGGTTTACTCCTTAGGGGACATTTGCCAATGTATGGAGATATTTTTGGTTATCACAGTTTGGGGGAAGGGGTATGTTACAGGCATCTAGTAGGCAACGATCAGGGTGCTGCTAAATATTCCACACTGCACAGGATAGCCCCTTATAGCTGTTATCCAGGCCAAAATGTCAAAACCACCAAGGTTAAGAGACAGCTTCTAAGTGACCCAAACTAGTTATTTAAAAAAAAAAAATGCTATTCTTAAGAGAAGTTGAAATAAAGATTCATACTATTGGACTAACACAGATTCAGTGATATTAAATGCTCTGACACCAACTTTATTACTGATTTAAAATGATATATCAATATTTGCTTACATGTGACCCAGAAAGAAATGCTGCACCAAACAGTTTAGAAATACAAAGTTTATAACTCTAAGATTGCTTTGAATCTTAACATTAAAAGTCAGAATTATATACCATGAAAATATAAAATAATTTATATGGCTGTGCATATTTTTATGTATGCACAAACAAGTTTGCCTTGAAGTGAATTCAGAGAATTGGCAGCCAGCTGCCTAAATGAATCCTATGATTTAAAATTATTTTCTTAAGAGTATCCTGATTTAAAACCAAATCAATAATAGTACTTGCTGAAATTTTTATAGATCTGATGGTCCAATAAATATAGGTGATCAAAAAAGACTGCAAGGAAAAGAGCATGTGAAATTGGTACCTGAGTTTGCAGCACATGGTGGATACAGGCTACCTACAGCTTCACCAAGTCATTTGTGCTTCCTGGTTTCAGTTCTCTGAACCATGTGTGTTGGTCTGCGTGACTTGTGGAGTCTTTTCTAAATTTTAAACTTCTCTGAAACTAAGTTATGGATCAATTTTTTTATGAGTAAATTGTAAATCTCCTTTCCATTATTTTAGGATTATTTTCAAGCCTTCTCAATAGCACATGGGGAAAATTATTATAAAGTCAGTCAATTTTCCAATGCTTTGGCTTATATTCGAACTATGTGAATAAATGGCACCCCACCCACAGAGCTGAAGTATAGCTGGTGTTGTCACACAGTTTCCACAAAGCTTTCATTTAATTGTATCATAGAATACATGAGACACTTCATTTATGAGGTATGTTTGTTCTCTCACATCACTTTGTTCATGCATTCTTTGTGGTAGGTCCTCAAAATTTATATTTATTTAAAAACATTTTAAAAACCTGGGGTTTCATTTTATGGTTGCAATCTGTCTAGAAAGACAATACTCTTTGATTCTTTAATGTATTAGCACATTCTCAATTTTTTCTTGGCATTTAAGCTTATAATAATGGTCTATAAAGTCACCTCTTATTGGGCCAAACATGTAACTACATCTATAAAAGGTCAAAATTTTGTGCCACTATTTTGGGACTGCTCATGAAATTACCATCACATTCCCCCAAATTTCTTGTAACAAAAATACATTTTTGATTAGAATTAAAATATATACTCATTTATTAATCAGGATTTCTCTGAGTTATTTGTAGGGCAGGGATATCTGTGTGTGTGTGTGTGTGTGTGTGTTAAAAAAATCATCAAAAATTTTGGAGGTTAGAACCAACAGAAAAATTTTATAAGATCTCTGGTTTGACTTATCATAATATTTTGTTCCCCAGATGTAATTTTCTTTTATGAGAATCTCTCCAATGAGTTTATAAGTAAAACATTAGTTTGTTGTGGAAAAGCTCTTTGGAAAACCTGGAAGAATGAGAAAAAGAAAAAAAAAAGTATGTGTGTGCTCTGGAGATTATATAAAGTTTTCCTGAACTCTCATTTGAGAGTTTAGAAACTTACTCACTTAGGGTGATGCCCCTGACAAATCTCATAGATTATCCTCAAAAAATTGCATGGCTCCTCTTTTATACTGCAGGTTGCATGATTTAAAGAGTCAAGTATCCCTGTTGTATCTTTCAAGTCAAGCTAAATTGGCCCACTACTTTACAAATTTAAATCCTTTATGAGTTGGCTATGGGTTATTGGTTGATTAAAGTGATTCTAAAATAAATTATGTCATATGTCTTGTGTTGCTAGGTCCACTCATTTAATCTCATGCCATTAAACTACACTGAATGTTTGGATTCTCATACATGTATGTCCTGCATACAGCTCTCAATGTTAACTTTTACAGTGATCTAGAGGCCCGTTTTTGAAGCAATCCAGTTTCGGTAATAAGTCACCATTGTGTAGACTCCAGGTTTGTTCTTTTGACCACAGTTATCTCCCCAGCTCACAATTCCAATGAGATACCAGGTATCTCTAAGATCCTTTATAACTAATGGTCCCCCAGAATCACCCTGAAAAAAGAGAGAGAGAGAGAGAGAGAAAATTAGTTAAATATAAACTTATTACTTAAGATATTTTGATGCACATATTTTATTATTAGACATATATAGATTACCAATTACAGAATAATTAATTGAAACATGTATTTTAAAATGTATAAAAGCCTTTAGAAGCCTATACAATTTCAATGTTCACATTTAGATTTTTCACAGCTTTATAGATATATGATTGACAGATAAAACTGTATTTTTAAAGTGAACAACGTGGTGATTTGACATACTATACTTTGTGCAATGACATATTATTCTTTGTGAAATGACTAGCACATCCATCCCTCACATAGTTACCTTGTGTGTGTGTGTGTGTGGGGGGGCGGTATATAACATAGAAAATCAAGTTGATGTTGCTTTTCTTCTGACTCTAAGTAGGGCTCTTGGACTTGTGTTTTCTCAGACTAAGTCCCACACCATGTACCCCAGTTGCAATGGCTGTATTCTTGCCTTGAACCCTGTGCCTGAGTCCCTTCCCGGATAACTTTCTCACTTTTTCTGACTCCAGCTTTGTCTTATTACTCACTTGCATAGTCATGGGTCAGGAATCTTATGTCTGCTCCCCAATTCAGGAAAGTCTCCTCATGACCACAAATCCTTTCTGAGGCTTCTCACTAATCTCACCATTTGCCTAGATTCCCATACCCTGTCTGCTCCTAGACTTCTGTCGCCACCTCCCACTTGTCTGTCATGGCCGGGACCTTTGGATTCCCTGAATCCTAACTAACTGCCTTCCCCCACGTTTTTAACAACTGAGGTTAGATGTGTGTCAGATCCTGTTCTTTCCCAGCCTATATACTACATATAGATAGATGTATACAGCATACCCTTTCCTGACAGAGGCTGCCTATGTTGTGTAATTTCTGGGACACTGTGAAGGGCTTCTGCCACCTGATATAAATCCCCATCATTTCATCAGGTAGAAGCACCTTCTTGGAGTTTTCAAGGATCTCACATTATAAAGCAGTGCCTCCAGGAAGAAACCTTTCATACCTTGTCAGAACATATACGTGCAGGGCAGATATTGGACAACAGAGGAGGGCACGGTAAGGACACTAGACAGACACAACATGGTCTAATGCACCTTCTCAGTGTTTGTGACTTCTCACCTCTTATCCTCCTTGTGCTGAGACCCAGAGACTGCCTGGGGTTCCCCCAGATATGAATTGTAATTTCACACCTTCATAATTGTGATATCGTTCTTTCTTTTTTCTGTAGTATTATTTTCTTATTCTACAATTGGGCAAGTGCTATTTATCCTTCAGGCCTCATTTAAATGTGATCTTTGATACTTTCTCTAAAAATATTTGTTCTTCCTTATATCATTTATAACATCACGTCATAGTTCATTGCTCATGATTGTTTCCTTTCTAGAGGTAAGCCCTTTAACAAAAGAGAGTTTTATGAATCTCTGGACTTCTGATATTAAGAAAATTTAATTTTATTTGTTAGTTTGTTTGATAGCATCAAAGGAATTCTGCTCATTTCACTTTACCTAATAAAACATTAACAATATGTATGTTATGAAATTTGCATTTAGCAATTTTTGAATTGACAAGGTATCTGTATTTTGTACTAGTATAAAGAACATAGAATATTTCTTAAGCCAGCTACAATTTTTTTAGTTAATGATATAAAAATAATCTTTTCCCACCTACCCTGCATGCATCATAAATGCCATCCAGGTATCCAGCACAGATCATCCCAAATTTTATATCACTGCCGTATACATGTGGTTGCTTGCACATGTCATCACTTATGGTCTTGAGTCTGGCTTCTCGAAGATCATTTTGAGATTCCCCTTAAGGACAAACAAAGTAATTTTAGTGTTTACAATCAGCATCTTTAGCTAGAATAAAATGAGCACTTTTTTTTTTTTCTTTTTTTCAATCCTCACCCGAGGACATTTTTGCATTTATCTTCAGATAGAGTGGGAGGGAGAGAAAGAGGAAGAGGGAGAGAGAGAGAAACTTCGATGTGATAGAGCCACATTGACTGGCTGCCACCCACACAACCCCAACCGGGGCTGGGACAAACTGCAACTGAGGTACGTGCCCTTAGTGGGTACCGAACCTGGGTCTCTCTGGTCCACGAGTCAACACTCTAACCACTGAGCCAAACTAGCCAGGGCCAGACTTTTTCCCTAATCTTTTTTATACTAAAAGTCGATACAGCAGAATGTTAATGTAAGCAGTTTCCAGAGAAAAATAAAATTCTGTTTAAGTGATTTTTATCATTATCACATTTTTATAAATAGCTATATTCGCAAGAAAAAGCATTTTGTTTATTTTCTTGGAAAATCTTTGAATCATTACATTAAAAATGGTCAGTTTATATATTTAGGAGACATTTATTTTTAAAAACATAAAGTTTGTATTTGTGGACTCTTGATTATTCCCAGAAACTTTGTAGGTCTATATAACTTTCTCCCTTGGTTTGATAAAATAACTGTAACACTATGTTTATTTACTTTTTTCTTTTGATTTTAACACTTTTGCACATAGAATGACATTTAAAGGCAACAATTTTATTTTTTATGTATTGTAAATTTGGGACTCCAGATTATAAACTAGGAAGACAACTGCCTGTGGTACAAACAGAGAGTATCACAAGCATTCACAGATGCTTTATGTCAAACTTTACAGTCATTGGGAAACTGACACTCTAATAGAAGTCAGTGATGATCCCTGTGATTTCTTTGTGATCTCCTTCCCCCCAAGTATGGGTGGAATCTGTGAATATAATGGGCATCACTCTTATGATGAGGTTACGTTATAAGGCACAAGTGAGGGAATATTTTAAGTGTAATTAAGATGAATTCAGTTTGACACTGAGTTCATCAAAAGGGAGATTATGCAAGGTGACCCTGACCTAATCAGGTGAAACCATTTAAAAAAGGCTTAGGACTTCCGGAGTTTAAAGACTTTTCCTGGTGGCATTGAAGAAAGAAGCTGTGACAAGTTCTACAGCTGCAAAAAACTAAATCTCACCAACAACTAGTAAACTTGGGAGAGAACTCAGAGCCATGGATGAGACCACGACCTCAGTCAATACATTGATTGCTGTTGTAAATAAATCCTGGAACTCCCTGAACTATTTCTCAACTATTGAGGGAATGCTGAATGACATTTCTCACACAATATTGATTTTCAAAAAGAATTAGCTTTATATTAATGTTTTCTAGCTTTTATTTTTATTCCTTTCTAATTTTTATTATTTCCTTGCTTCTGTTCATTTTAGGTCTGTTTTGCTGTTCTTTTTTAGTTACTTGCAGTGGGAACTTAGATTAGTGATTTGAGATCTTTCTGCTTTTCTAATTTATACATTTGATGTAAATGTTTTTCTCTGCACCATTTTAGCTGTATTATGTATTCTGCATATATTGATATACTGTTGTTCATATTCATTCAATTCCATGTATACTTAAAATTTTCTTCGAGATGTTCTCTTTGACCTATGAATTATTTAGAAGTGTTTTGTTTAATTTCTAAGCATTTGGAGATTTTTCTGTTAGCTTTCTGTTACTAGCTTCTAGTTTGATTCCATTATAATCAAGAACATTCTATATATGATTTCAATATTTTAAAATTTGTAGAGGATTGTTTTATGGACCTAGATATAGTCTATCTTGATGAATGTCCATGCGTGCTTAAAAAAGTGGGTTTTCTGTTATTCAGTATAGTGTTCTATACATGCCAGTTAGATTCTGTTGCTCCCCCCAAATTATTATGCCAATTATAGTTCTGTGCCAGCTTCAAACTCCAGGCCAGGAAGGTTTCCTTCTACCAAGCCAAAGGGAATCTGAGATGTCCCTCCCACCATCATGAAGCAGAGAATGCAAATCCTGTCTTAGAACAAAACCCATCAGATGAGCCAGGCCTGCAGGTCTACTTAGCCTCCCCTGGAATTAAGAACCTATAGATAATAATTTCTATGATTGGTAATGTGGCCTTAAAGAAAGCAGCACACTCCTCAGTTTGTATAATATGGAATGAAAATGCATGGGATATCTATTCTGGGCCACACTAGTGAAAAGTATTCCTAGTTTCTTAGTAGAGACTGAGAATGAGGTGGTTATTCTTTGGAGTTTATTGTATACATTGTATAGAGCCCTGTGGATGGATTCTGTCATTTTCAGAAAGCCCTTTCTTACCTTCTCAAGCCCAGAGTTAAAGAAACCCTCGTGCTGTTTTGTATGTATGTATCTGGACCAGATTTTAGAATCCAGAGTGTGTCTGACTAAGTATGCCTAGAAAATGTAAAAAAATAAAACCATTTTTATTTTTTAGGAGATTAAGTTGGTATTATCAAGTTAAATCATCTTAGTGAGGACAATGGGAGCTCTGTTATCAGAGACCATTTATTTCTAGACAATGTTCTTGTTTCTGATCACTCTTAAATTAGCCTCTTCTGAAGCAGATTTTGCTGAAAATGGAAAATTTGTGAGGTCATTGAGCAAAATGAAAAATGAGTGATGGAGCAAGCAGACCAAACAGAGGAGGCGAAGAAGGATATAGGAGATGGGGCTCAGAGTGAGGGAATCCTGGAGTGAAGGTAGGCACGAGGAGTGCCACACATACACCTGGCATTGCATAGAGAACCGCACATAGAAATAGATTTTAGTGTTGCTGAAGGAAAACCTTTAAGTCTTCTTTAAAGCCCACCCCTTTGGAACTGCCTCTCCCCCATATGTGATTCTGACCAAGCTGTCAATCACATACCTCCCTTTCTTGGCATAGGCATAAGTCTGAGTATTTGTGTTAGCCAGTCAATTCCAGTACCCCTGGTCACAGCTGGGCCAAAAGAGATCTTTTTAGGGATTCACATAGATTTTGGCAAAAGAGAGAGACAGGTCCTTCTCTTGGCATCTGCTCGGTGAAGATGAGGTAGATCCTGAGCTGCTGTTGGTCACCTTGGAGCTAGAATCCCCCCATAAGACGAGGACAACAGAGCCAGAAAATGGGATGATTCAGAAATCTAGAGCCTGATGACATCATAAGAAGTCCTAAATCCAGTTGTCTCATCTCTTGATTTCCAAATTACAAGGGCATACTTTACTGTTTTATCATTATTTCTTGCTTTAGCTCCTCTGTGTTGAGCTTCTGTCATCTGCAAAACAGTAGCCCTAACTAATCCGACCAAGTTGTGTGGAAATGGTTGGCTGAATAATATTGATGGGAATTAAATCACACTGCCCTAAATAAGGTGTAGTACTCTGCGATCTTTTTTGAGATACACACCACCGTAGTAAAGTGCTCCAAATCCTGTGATATAGACAGTTGAATTTGGTCGGATGGATACAGAGGCTTCTGGCAAACAAACCCGGCGGACGTCATCAGTAAAGGTGACTCTGGGAGAAAACTGCACAACAGCAATGTCATATTCTCTTGCTGGGGAGTGATACCTCTCATGGAGAACAATTCTTTTGACATTTCTTTTCATTAGTGGAGGGTCGATTGTTGTTCCAAAGCTAACAGTCCATTGATATGGATTTGCATTCCTGGAAAAGATTAGAAATGAACAGAATTATAAACTGCAGTACAATAATTGCATGTAGGCTAATAGAAGAGAAAATACCATCCTGAACATACTTGGCTGAAATAATAGTTTTCTTTGACTATTTAAATATAGTCTACTGCTACTATTTTGAAAAATAAAACATATAGAAACAGGATTGTAGAGTTGAATCTAATACAGAATTTTTCAATTTTAGAACTGTAAAGCACATAAAATATCATTTATTTATCTCTTCAACAAATATTTATTGAACATCTATGTGCTGAGCCTTATTCAAAGTGCTGAGGATAAAGTGGTAATAAGACAGAAAAATGTCTTTGAGGTGAGAGTATTAGATTCTAGTGAAGGAAAAAGAAAGAAACAAATGAACAAATAGATACATAACCAAACAGTGATAAGGGTTATGAGTAAAAAAAAATAGATCAATGGAATAGAGTACTAGGGGGTAGTAAGGGAAGACCTTTAAGACTTGACAATTGGGCTAATACCTGGTTGACAAGGAGTCAGCTGTGAGAAGATGGAAAAACAAGTTTCCAGACAAATTTCCCAAAGCTTTAGATCAGATGGGCTGCAGTTCAGGACACAAAAAAGAATGGTGGGGGATGAGGTTGGACAGATAGGTGGGAACAAGATTTTCGAGTGCCTTACATGTCATGAATAAAGTACGTAGATTTTTTTCAAGCAATATGGGAATTAACTGGATGGTTTTATGATGATAGTACTTTAGTCTCATTTATATTTTTTAAAAAACATTTCGGTTCTTTCTGGAGAATAGATTGTTGGAGGGTAAAAGTGGATGAGTTAAAAGCTGTCAGAGGTACTGTGAGAGATGGCTGATTGTGATTTCTAGCTTGGGGCTGGAGCAACAGGTGGATCATGGTACATATAAGGATTGGAAAGGTCATCTAGTAATGAAAAGTCATCTAGGTAAAGCCTGTGTTTTACATTTAAGAAAAATAAGGCCTAGAAGTCTTGCACTATTTGCCTACTATCATATGTGTACTTGCCTCTCTCAGCTCTTCTCTTTATACGACATGGTCTCTAACCAAAAGCTATTAATAGCAAGAAAAATGTTCCTTAACTAATTAATTGAACATCATCCATAAGGGATAAGCAAAGAGAAAAATACTACCCATATAGATACTTGCTTCTTAACCTAATTATTTCTTTCTCTTTTTTTAACTTATCTTTATTGTTGAATGTATTACAGATGTTCCCCCCTTTTTTCTCCCATTGACCCCCTCCTCCCAAATGCTGCCCCCCTCCTGCCTTCCCCACACTATTGTCAGTGTCCATTGGTTATGTATATGTACATAGAAGTTCTTTGATTTATTTCATCCGCCGCCCCCCCACTCCGCCGCCGCTTCCCTTTGAGGTTCTTCAGTCTAACAACCAATTTATACCTAATTCCTTCATCTTTTTCATCTATCCCCCCAACCCCCATCCATTTGGCAAGCAACAAGTTCTCTGTATTTATGACTCTGTTTCTGTTCTTCTTGCTCATTTTGTTTGTAGATTCAATTGTTGATAGATATGTATTAATTGCCATTTTATTGTTCATATTTTTGTTCTCCTTTAAGAAGACCCTTCAACACTTCATATAATACTGGTTTGGTGGCGATGAACTCCTTTAGCTTTTTGTTGTCTGGAGAACTATTGATATGTCCATCGATTCTAAATGATAGCTTTGCAGGGTAGAGTAATCTTGGTTGTTGGTCGTTGCTTTACATCACCTTGAATATCTCTTGCCACTCCTTTCTGGCCTGTAAAGTTTCTTTTGAGAAATCAGCTGATAGCCTTATGGGAGCTCCTTTCTAGGTAATGAACTGCTTTTCTCTTGCTGCTTTTAAGATTCTCTCTTTGTATTTAATCTTTGGCCTTTTAATGATGATGTGTCTTGGTGTGGACCTTGGGTTTATCTTGTTTGGGACTCTGTGCTTCCTGGACTTGCATGTCTGTTTCCTTCACCAAGTTAGGGAAGTATTCTGTCATTATTGTTTCAAATAGGTTTTCAATTTCTTGTTCTCTCTCTTCTCCTTTTGGCACCCCTATGATGCGAATGTTGGCATGCTTGAAATTGTCCCGGAGGCTCCTTACACTATCCTAATTTTTTAGGATTCTTTTTTCTCTTTGCTCTTCTGATTGGGTTTTTTTTTTTTTTTTTTTTTTTTTTTTTTTTGCTTCCTTATAGTCCAAATTGATGGTTTGCTTCTTGGCTTTACCTACTCTACTATTGATTCCCTGTAAATTATTCTTTATTTCAGTTAGTGCATCCTTCATTTCTGACTGGTCCTTTTTTTTATGTTGTTGATGATCTCACTAAGTTCCTTAGAGGTCTCCTTGAGTTCCTTGAAGGTCTCACTAAGTTCCTTGAGTGTCTCACCAACTTTCTTGAGCAACCTTATAACCTGTGTTTTAAACTCTGCATCTGATTGATTACTTATTTCCATTTTGGTTAATTCTTTTCCTGGAATTTTGTTCTTGTCTTTCATTTGGGACAAGTTTGTTTGTCTCCTCATTTTGGCTGCTTCCCTGTGATTGTTTCTATATATTAGGTAGAGTTGCTATGTCTCCTAGGTTTTGTAGGGTGGCCTATTGTTGTAGGTGTACTATAGGATCCAGTGGCACAGCCTCCATGATCACCCTAGCTGGGTTCTCGAGGTGCACCCCTAGTGTGGAATTCACTATTCTAGGCAGGATCTGACCAACAAAGAGTCTGACAGCTCATTTATTCTGGGTTCTGCTTTTCTTTTAATGTAATCTAAATAATGATGTAGTTTTGTGAACTGACTCATAGTAGGCTATCTTACAACAAAAATTTCTAAGCAAACTTCATATATTAAAGCACATACATTCATACCTACTAAACTTCATCATTTAGTTCTTGCTTATTACTCTAACATAAAGTCCTTTTGAAATTTGTTTTTCTTACCCACACATTTGTTTTTTCTTTTCAGTATATGTCATCAGCTACTTTGTTGGGCATGACTTACATATCATCTGCTAAGCCTGGAAAGTATACTGTCTTGGATAGGCTGCAGCGTTGAGGCCTTTGATGGGCTATAAATACCCTCAGCATTTCTATAGCAATTCTTAATCATCATCTTTTGATAGAAGTGTTTAGTTACTGAGCTACTTATTACCCTTGCATTCAATTTATATTATTTAATTTTTGTCCAGAAGCCTTCTAATCTTGCTTTGTCATATGACATCAGTTATACTATCTTGAGAAGTATGTTTAGTTCTTAGAAGCATATTTTAAGGGGACATGGAAAAAATCTAGAGCATTTAGAGAAGAACTAAGATGGTGGGACATCTGCAAGTTGATGCTGTGAAATAGAGTAGTGATATTTATTTTCACATATGGTTTGGATATTTTCACTTATTTTATGTTTGTCCTAAAAAAAAGAAACAGCCCTGGCCGGTTTGGCTCAGCGGTTAGAGCGTTGGCCTGCGGTCCTGAGAGACCCGGGTTCGGTTCCCGCTAAGGACACGTACCTCGGTTGCAGTTTGTCCCCGGCCCTGGTCGGTTGTGCAGGTGGCAGCCACTCGATGTGTTCCTTTCACATCGATGTTTCTCTCTCTCTCTCTGTTCCTCTCTCTCCCTCCCTCTCTACCTGAACAAAAAATGGAAAAATGTCCTCGGGTGAAGCTAAAAAAAAAGAAACAGAGGAATGGCTGTTCTGTGGATGAAAAAATAAATCTGATCCTTGTTCCAGATGAAAGAGCAAATATCAATGGATTGAAGTTGTTAGGGTGCAGATTTGGTGTTGAATGGTCTAAAGAAATTTGCAAAAGTAGAACACAACATTGGCTAACTTTGGGGTCACTAAGCTCTCCATTACTTTGAGATATTCAGTCCTAAACTAGGTACCTGCATAAGGGATTTCTGTGCTTTCTAACATATTGGTCTATTAAGTTCTCATGTCTTTAAACTTTAAGGATCTAAATCTCTAAAAAAATTTAGACTCATAGGAAGGCAGAATTTGCCATAGTATTAAAAGTCAGGATTTTAGGGCTCTAAAGGAACTCGAGTCTGTCTATTTTTATTACACTATGGTTTAATAACTTGCCAAGGTCACAGAGATCAAATCCAGCTCCCCTGCTGTCTGGGCAATGTTTTGTCCACTAAGTCCTGCTGCTGTCTGCTTTAGAGAAAAAACCAGGAACCCTTGTTCTCATCATAATATCTGGTACTAGCAAAAGACATAAAATGAATCTACTTAGAAAGAAATCCAAAATGTTAAATGTAACAGTAAATAAAAAGGTCTAACTGAAAAATAAAACTTAAATGATAAAAAAGTCATTTTATCTTATATTTAAAAACATTTATGGTGTAACTATGCTCAGAATGAATAAAGAATTGTTAACTGCCCATTTGAGACGATTATATGATAGCACAGTGCTGCCTGTCCTTCCAGTTTGCCTGTTGCAGCACTGTTGTCAAGAGGCACTGTAGTACATGAAGGTCTCATTGGGTGGCCCAAAGACCACTTAATATTTGTTACTCAAAGGAATCTCTCTCTCTCTTTCTTTTTTTAATCCACCAGAGGAGATTTTTCTATTGATTTCTAGACAGAGTGGGAGGGATGGAGAAAGAGAGATATTCAGTGTGAGAGAGACACATTGATTGGTTGGCTCCCGCAGGATCCCAACCAGGGCTGAGGACTGAACCTGCAAGCGAGGTACATGCCCTTAACCAGGTATCGAACCCGAGACTCTTTGGTCGGCGGGCCAGTGCTCTAACAGCTGAGCCAAACTGTCCAGGGCTAAAAAGAAAAATCTCTTTTGAAGTGCCTGCTCTTATTATCTTGGTAATTTTGTCATTTTGGTTGTGAACTGCTCTAATTTCATCAGATCTTCATGTCAGTGCTATAAAATTTGATTTGAGCATTTTTCCATTATCACACTATCACACTTCCTACATCCATTGAAGATTTCAATTTTATTTTGTAATTATTTTGGTTATTTATGATCAGCATGAGACTGGCCCAAGTGTTCGGCAGAAACACATATGAATATTAAAAGGAGAGGATTGTTTGAGAAAGGATTTATTATATATGTTATCAGTAAATACTTTGTGTTAGGATGACTGTTGCTTCCTAATACAATTTATTTAAAACTCTGAGGATCTGATCAATGAATACTATAATAGTAAGTACTATACCTCCCCATAAAACTTTTAAAATAAGTATGCAAGTGTAGCATTGATTCTGAAAAGAACCTAAAAGGAGTTTCTCATTTTACTTTAGTAATATTTGGGGACATTGATTATTACTCAGTACGTAATAAAATTCAGAGGTTTCTTAGCAGCAGTGGGGCCCAACTTAAGGTCTATAACTTCTTTTTTTTTTTTTTAATCCTCACTCGAGGACATTTCTCCATTTTTTGTTTAGATAGAGTGGGGAGAAAGAGAGAGAGAGAGAAACATCGACATGAAAGGGACACATCGAGTGGTTGCCACCCGCACGACCCAACCAGGGCTGGGGACAAACTGCAACCGAGGTACATGCCCTTAGCGGGAACTGAACCCCGGTCTCTCTGGGCCGCAGGCTGATGCTCTACCGCTGAGCCAAACTGACCAGGGCTATAACTTCTTTTCTTAAATCCTCATCCGAGGATATTATTCCATTGGGTTTTAGACAAGAGTGGAAGGGATGGTAGGAGGTGATGGGGGGGACATTGATGTGTGAGAGACACATCAATTGGTGGCCTCCCATATGACCCTGACTGGCTAGGAATTGCACCTGCAATCCCAGTAAGTGTTCTTGACCAGGAATTGAACCTGTGACTCTTTGGTCCACGGGCTGACGCTCTAACTGCTGAGCCAAATCAGCCAGGGCTATAACTTACCTCTTAAAACAGTGTGCTGCAGTGACAAGCCATGTATTACTGATCAAGGTGGCCCCACACTGATGTATATTATTATGCTGAAGGGATGCTTGCCAAGGCCAGGCAGCCTTGGCCGCAATGTCTCCAGACATTATTCTGTTGACTATTAATGGAACAACTCGTTTACCACAACCTAAAAGAGACAGATTAAGTGATAAGAAATGTATTTTTTTATACAATCTAATAAAGTACTAAAATGCAATATTTGCATCTATTATTATATATACATGTACAATATTAATATCCATCCTCTATTTACCGATGTGTTAATGTTTTGCTCTTTCCCTACATTTATAGATATGGACATATAGCCTACTGAAGCTATGTACAGCTGCAGAGGGTTGACACACTACAAAGTGTGTATCCTAAGGACTTGTGGTGTCAATTATCTGTATGTCCTGGGAGCTCACACTAAGATTATTGTTTCTGATTTTAGGTGATTTAACAGTGTTACTTTAACATGAACTTCTCACAAGAGGACTGACCAGACAACTAACTATCTATTTGTTGGAGCTCCTTTTTCTAAAAATTTGTCTGAGTAACTGGTTCTTAAAGTGTGCATGAGTTAATGTATTATGACCAGTCTCTCTTCAGGATGGAGGGGTCCATGTTTCACATAAGTATCACATTCATTATTGGTGGGAATAAATATGTACTATATTATGTACATCAGATCAGAGAGTAGTCTGCAGCTTAAGGTTCCTGCTATGAATTATGCTTCTTTAGAGAATGGTACTAATAAAGAAAAAATGGTAACTTCAATTCTTGTTCCAACAGAAAAGAAAATTTATTCTACTGGGATTGATTACACTGCAACTGGCTAGTCGTTTTAGAAATCGCCACCACTCTGCCATTACTCTAAGTCAGACTATCCCTTTTCTTATCTGAAGGACTGCTACAGCTTTCCAGTTCCACTCCCTGCTCCTAGGCTCATTCCTCGAATCCGTTCTCGGCGCTGAAAACGGAGTGATCTTTCTGATATGAGTAAAACTCTTCGGTGATTTCCTGCTGCCTTCCAAATAAAGTCAAAATATTTCAGCACGATTCTGGTCTTTGATCACTGTGAATCGCACCTCTTTCCAATACCCTCAGTCCTCATTTCGTGTTTCAGCCATACTGACATTTTGCAGCTACAAGAAATGACCATGTGCTTTTTTTTCAGAAGACATTTTTGCACACTACTTCCCTTGCCCAGGACACCCATCCACTTGTCACATGGCTCATGGCCTCTCCTCTTTGCTGTCTCAAATCACTTTCTGACTCCACAAGAAGAGATTAGCTGATTCTGTGATGTTAGCAGCATGCACGTTCTCTGTCATAGCATTTATCACATTACTTTAACATTTTCTGATTTATTTATATCTTCCCCTATCTTCAAGAAGTAGGATCATGTCTTATTTTCAACATTTACTTCCTGGCACAAAGTAGATATTAAAATATTTGTTTAATTAATTAATTAATTAAGATGTAGAGTGTAGTGTGTTTGCAAGATACACAGGTGAATGCATGAACACCTTTGCTCAAATTCATCACCACTTTTATAAAATCTTTCAAAATTTTAATATAAAGTAAGGAAGTGGAGCTGCTGTCAACTGTGAAGGTGAGATATATTAAGCAAATTTTATAGGTCAGTCACAGATGATGGGATTTATCTCCTCCCCATCTATTATTTTATCTCTCAGCAGAAAGCACATTTAATAGCATTTAAAAGTTAGAAAAACATCTGTTTATTTCAAACCAGAAATATATATCTATTTATATAGAGAGATTTATCTATCTATCTATATATATTCTTCCTCAAATTGCTCCAAAATTTCAACCATATAAAATGTTTTTCATAAACATGAGAAAAGATCAGTTTAAGAATTACAAATGAAAGCATTTCCATATTACCCAATTGTTATTCTCTCCCAAAGAAAAGTAGGACATGGATGGGAAATTATGAGCTAATATTTGAAGATATTGTTCTTTCTCATGTGGAAATTGAACTTGTTTTATAAGTTAACTAGACTTACATGCTTGGATAGTTAACTTCCCTGTTGATGAGCTCATTGCTGAAAAACAAAATAGAACAAAGAATAATAATTTGATATTCTCCTGGTTGGCTACAATGGCCTGAAATTATCAGAGTACTGACCATATATGGATTCTAGACAGTTGAACATACTCATCAGTCAGGAGAATGGCTACCAGATATAACAGAATATGTGTACAATTTTTGCAGAGACTTATAGGCAACCTCCAATTAGGTGGATAAAACCTCAAGCAGTGGGTGATTAAGGCACAAATTGTGGATAATTAAAATTCACAAATAATTTGTAGTTATACAGAACAGTGGTTTCCAGTGATTTAGGATAAAGCCTCTTTAGATTTCACCTCAGAAGAGAGAGGAAGTGGGGAAAGAGGGAGCAAGTAGAGGGGATGTCGAGGCTCAAACCTGATCAATCAGAACGGTCTGCTTTTACTTCTGTTTGAGAATTCACAGAAGCCTGTCTTTGGTGAAAGGGTTCAGGAATAAAAATACTTTGCAAACACATCCACATAAACTGTATTTAAAATACTTCTAAATCACAGTTCCTAAATTATCAAAATGATTTTTTTTTCTGAAGAATAAATGATTTGATTGCATATTCGTATCTAAAATCAATTTTTTAACATAAACTAGGATTAAACTCTGTTAATTTCCAACAAAGTTAGGGATCTGATCAAGAAAACGTGAATAATTAAATTTAAATTAGTAGAAGGTTGCCTGAAAACTGTGATGATTTTCCAGATAAAATTGCTCACTGAGCAGAATAAAGATACACTGTTTTACAAATTCCTACCAGTGGCATGTTTCTTAGATTCATGTTCTCTGCATCTAACTTCTCATTGTGCAAAATAAAATTTTTTTTCTACTCACCTTTTATAAATCCTACTTGGGAAACTAGCAATAATGAACTCTGCAAAGTGGGGGTTTCGAAAATATTGAATTCAAAGATACCCTTAAAGACATGCCCAAATCATTATATGGTGAATAACCAATTTCTCAGGACAGATTCTCAGTGCTTACTTTATGGAAGGAACTCAATTTTCTGTCAAATATAGTTTTTAATAAATTTTTTGTTCCATGGGGTAGTCCCAGAGATGTGGAAGTGGGGTACAGACTGACAATCCCCTGAAGAGGGGGGAGTGGGAGAGATAAACCCAGAACTTATATGCATGTGTGCATGAACAATGGACATGGACAACAAAGGTGGGGACAGGGTGGGGAGGGAGGGAGGGGGGAATCAGTGGGGGAAAGAGGGGAAACAGCTGTAACAGAAATAATTAATTTAAAAAAATTTGTTTCACTTAAAAAAACGAATATGCCTCATATTAGCAATACACTAAAATGGAAAATAATGTGATGTTAGAATTCTTCACTTAAAACTTCTATGGCTTAGTTTGAGCCCGAGGCCAATAGCCCCTTTACAGCAATGATACCAGGTTAAGTGTAATGGTTGTAAGTGCAATTGGACTTTTAAGGGTTGAATTTTTAGGGGAGGATGATTATACCTGGAGGTAAACTACCTATACACAAGTAACTAGCTGTTGAAGGTTTCTGATTGTGATCAGTATTTTGACTATCCACATCTACTAGTGCAAAGAAACATTAACACCCTAGTCTTGAAAGTAACCCTCTCACACATTTCTGAGTTGAGAAAATTGTAGTTCGTATTCAGGACTCTGCATGCTACAAGTAAGACGATGGCACCTGAGCACACACCCACTGCACGCAGGCAGTGGGCGGCTCTTCCACAGCCATGGTATTTGCAATGAAAGATGTTGATTTGGGCTCTGCGTTGACACACTGCATCACATAAAGGACCCACACCACACAGTTATTTGTCAAAACAAAACACATATTTTGATAAATTATGGCTGAATCTTGGGCTGCAGTTTTGCACTCATTGTTAATCCCCCAAATTAGGTGTTTCTATAGGGCACTGATTTTGTCTGTAAGAATTGCCTTGAGGTTTCCTACTGAGCTTTCCACTAAATGGGCCTTTCCTAAGTGCTAGCAAACACTGCTCTTTTTACATTTAGAAATTTGGAAAACTTCAAGGTTCGAGCTTTTTCTATTACTGGTCAATCACTCACATTAATCCTTTCAGGTTTCCAAAGCATATGTACAATTTACTATTTTTCTAAGTGGTAATAGCCTATATGCTCCATATATATTTCCCCCCTATATCCTCATGGTGCTTCTATGATTTTAGGAAGAACAAACATTATCATTGCAATTTTATAGATTAGAAAATGAAGAAAATAGACCAATTACTTGGGTGGTCCTACAGTGACTCAGTGAAGTTGGAAGTAGTCAGGTAATTCTTACATCAGGTTCTCCATCAGCACATACTGCCCTTTAATCTACTACAGCCATGAAAATCAACTGCAGTTTACAGACTGAGCATGGAAGAAACAAAAAGACCAGGCAGTCCATGACCACTTTATGCCTCATTTCAGGTTTCAGATAGTTCAGGCTTTTAAATTCCTGGTAAATTAACTGGTTATTGGAAATTAAATAGAACATACCATGTAACTTATCAGGATTGCCACTATTTCATAACCTCGATTCATTTGTTTCCCCACCTAACAAAGTAGGTGGATTAAGCCCTTGGCAGTTTCTCTCCTCTAGGGTTGGGAGAGGTTCACAAGATTTATTCCTTGAGTAGCTGACTCTTTGCCACATCACCAAACTCTGCCCATCCCATTCACTCAGATTTTTACTTCCTGGTCAGGTTTCCTCTTGAAGAGTCAGCCAGACCCTTACAAGGGCATGACATCCTGTCTCCCATCTGATATTAATCACTGTGATTCTTCTCTGTGACTGTAAGGATGGTGTCTATTGGAGTTTGTAGGGGAAGTCTGTTCTCTACGGGAAGCAGATGCTTGTGGAAGCTGCTTAATGTCCAAGGGTAAACAGGTTTCTGTTTAGCTGCACTTCTCCAAGTTTTTAATATTGTAATATAAGGAATGAATTTCCAAGACATGAATCTTAAGACAGAATTTCTAAAATGTGTTTGACCACAGAACCATTTTAAATAGAGCCTCTCAAGAAATTAGAGCTCTAGATTTTAATCTTATCTCCTTTCAATAATTAGAGTCATTAACTGTGTTAGCCCTTCTTTCACATCTATAAAAGTGAATTTGCCGACTTCACAGGACTCTAGAAACTAGATGCCCATTTAAAGGGCATAGAAAGGGCCTCGATAAATGTTCATTCTCTTTTCAGAGAAGTGATAATGGTATAATGGTTCCCATACTTTTTTCTAGGTTAGTGATTTTTACTTATTACTTATAAGATGGTGTTAGTGGTACCAAAGTTGGTTTATGATTTTTCCAAATGCCAAGGACAAAAGTTAAGAAAAACTTCACAATTTCACTATATACAGAAACTATCCACATTTTTTAAAAGGCAACCCATGAGCTTATGTTTTAGGAAGGTCCCATCCAGGAAAGCAGTTGTTGCTAAATGCTTAGTATTTTCACTTACTTAGACATGGAGGAAGTGGCTGGGTCAGATGAACTCTCTGTTAATGGTAAATATTTGTCTTTATTTTGGGATGAGTGTCAGTCAGTGACTACAAGAAAAAACCACTTGACAACTTATTGCAGGCAGTAATAATACATCTCCAATAATAAAACCTTGAAATTTTACTTTTTTAACTTGAAATTTTTTCCCCATCTAAATTCTAGCTGTTATTTGGAATAGAAATATGGCATGTAAGTTTAAGATGAGACATAAAATGAATCTAATAGAGAATTTCACATCACACAGAAAGGCATCTACTTACCATTAACGTGAACCAATGAGGCATTTATTGCCAAGGCTCTTGTGTTCCTTAGCTTCTGGCTTAAGAGGCTATGGATTTTCTTCTCCCTTACTGACCCTTGAGCAGCGTAAGGGAACTGGAACACCATAATGACATCAGCTTTCACACCATCCTTCTCTGGACTGTGATACACAAGAGAAGAATGATTACTCAAATACATCTGTTATCATCCATCTTACACCCTTTCCTGTATTTTCTTCCCCTGAATTATGCCTCAGCTGCTGGAAATGTCAAGTGCTAATCACAGGGACACTCTTTTTTTATTTTTTTATCCTCACCCAAGGACATTTTTTCCGTTTTTTTGTTCAGACAGAGTGGGAGGGAGAGAGAGAGAAACATCGACATGAAAGGGACATATTTAGTGGCTGCCACCCGCATGACCCAACCAGGGTCAGGAAAAAACTGCAACCAACGTACATGCCTTTAGCGGGAACCAAACCCGGGTCTCTCTGGACTGCAGGCCAACACTGTAACCGCTGAGCCAAAGTGACCAGGGCACGGACACTCTTTTATATGTCACTCTCTGACCCAAGGGCATTTTATATGTTTCCTCTTCAAGTTTTCATTATGTTTTGGGTACATTTTTACCCATTAATTTGAGACTTTTAGCAATT
Organism: Molossus molossus; assembly: GCF_014108415.1. NCBI lineage: Eukaryota > Metazoa > Chordata > Mammalia > Chiroptera > Molossidae > Molossus > Molossus molossus. The sequence goes on from NW_023425344.1 coordinate 49,292,708, forward strand.
GGATAAGACTCAGTCATCAAAAAATTGTCACTGGAATCAAACTCTGGGGATTGGAAGAAACTGCAATGATCTCTTTGGCTGGTCACTCATGTATCTGATACCTGAATCACCTCTACAGCTCTCTTGACAAGTGGTCCTCTAATCCCAGCACAGGAATTTAAATAATAGGAAATGTACTTCTCTAAAGAGTCTTATTTCTCTGTGGCCAGCCCTGATTTTAAGGAAGTTCTTCATTTTAAGTTGAAATATGTCTCCTTATGTCTTTCATTCATTAAGCTTAAGTCTACCAAGCAGTATATACATAAAACATCAGTTCCCCTTTTCTACATAACATATCTGAAGATAGTGATACTGTGGTCTCTGAGTCTTCTGGTTAAACATGTTCAGTTTCTTCAAACACACACACACACACACACACACACACACACACACACACACACACAATTTAAGTCCATTTAACCTGTGGGACTGAATTTTTACATACCCTTAAAGTGGGAAAGCGAAGCAATGAAATGTCTTTAAAGAACTCAGATGTATATATTGATCTGCCATGTCTCTCATATTCATACTTCACAAGATTGAAGCGCTAAAAAAAGTACTAAATGGCCTATTTTCTGAAATCCTTTGACTAAAAAAAGGAATTTATATAAATTCTGGGGCATTTTTATATATTGTGGTCCATTTGGGCTCTAGCAAATGAAAATATAAATAATCAGAATTCTATGTCAAATTGGCAAACATGACCAAGTAGCTTTCCCTGTTTAATCACAGGGGAGACATTATTTGCCAGGTGGTATTTCTCTGGACTCACACAGAAGTTCATTGATAATGGCTACAAAAAAAAGGAGTTCACAAGATTATGATAATGTTGCATTAATATTTGGCAAACCAGAATTTGAAAATAGAGAGCATGCAATCTAGAAAGTTTCAGCAAACATGTGCTTTTTATCTCCTAAATATTATAGAATTTATCCAGCTTCTATTTTTAAATATTTTGGAGGTCACAAGTTACTCAGTAAAGGTGTAAGGAACTTGGAGTAAGTCTGTTAATTGGCATTAGTCTATTGGTGAGAAAAGTGATTATTTCCTTCAAATAAATCTCTCTGAATGTACTCATTTTATTGAAGAAGATGAGTCATACAGGCTCATACATTTACACCTATTACGTATATGTTCTGCTATGTGCTTTCCAAATAACACAATTGAAATCTCTGAGCAATTTCTGTAACTGATATGAGTCTTCCCCCTCCACCACAACAAACAGAACATTCTTTAAAACAGAAACATCTTTTTGTTTAGGTATGCCTCCTGACACTGGGGTTTTATTACAGGTAAAACTGATTATCCCATATTGTGTCAACTTTGCCTTCTTAACATTTTTGAAATGACGTATTTGTCAAAAAAGTACAAGTTGGTGCCTGTGGTGATGTGCTGCTGGGTTTTCCCAAGACCTTAGATTCTGGTAGTTCCAGGCCTTGAATCCTGGTTCTGTCACTTGGGGAAACTGTGCCTTGGGAAACTTTGAACCTCCCTGAGTTTTTGTTTTCTCTTTATAAAATGTGGCCAATGCTGTCTTGAGACTGTTGTGAAGATCATGTTTATGGGAAACCCTAGTTGAGAACCTGTCTCACAGAGGTGCACAATATGTGAGGGTCCCTTTGTCCCGTTAGGCTGTACTCCACCTTTGCCCCAACATACATACGTCAGCTTGACTACCCGGTTGTTGATATAATGCTTGTTCAAGGCCGAATCTATAAATATCTCATCCACCTGTTATTACAAGAGACAAACTTTGTGTTAACAAGGTATTTTATAATAAGAATATACCCCCGATTAAATGTTAAAGCAGTAGAAAAAAAATTTAACATGAATAATACCAATATTTAAACCAGTGGTTCTCTACCCTCACTGTGCAACAAAATAATTTGCAGAATTAAAAAAAATTACATGTGTTGGGGTTTATCTTCTAGTTTTATTGGTCTAGAAAGGACGTAGGCATTCATACTGTAAGAATTTTGCCAGTGATTTTGAATGTGCTGGTCTGGGTGTCTTGGATAGAAGATACCTAAACCCCACAGAAGATAAAGTAGAAAAATCCACAGCAGCCATGGAACATGGAGGGAGGCCTTGAGAGAACTTTGGCTCAGTCCTGGGTTTGAAGCCTATCCTGATGCTCACAAACGGAGCCAATTTGAGCCTTGGTTTCTTAACCTGTAAAACAAAGATGTTGTATGCTGCTCCTAGGGTTGAAAGATTAAACACATATAAAATGCTGGATATATTACGGCAGTCGACTACTGGTGGTTCCATAGTCTCCAGCTGGGCATTTCAGGTCTCAGATTCCCTTGCAGGTCTTTGGCTGTTTGTACAGGAAAGAGGGATTAGAAGAGAGCCAACGAGTTTTAAATTTTTGTTGTTGATTGTTGGCTCTAGAGTAAGTCAAGGAGGAAGAAAGAGAAAGATGGAGTTACATGTTACATTAGAGTTGCATTAATCAGTTTGTATCACCAGCGCCCCTATGTTTTGGCCCCTCTGCACAGTTTTAATAACCTGTCATAGCATCATTATGCTGTGGTTTATCCGTAGATTCTGGCTTGCAGTATCCTCCAGTGACCACTTGGTGGCAACAGTGTCATTGGAATGCTGGCACTGCATTGCACATTTGATAGATGAGCCACAGGTGCAACAAACCACGTCCTACATCCTTAAGGAAAGGGCAAGAAGACCAACTCTCATTTTGAAAAAAACACAAAAGATAAAAATAAATGGAAGGCTGTTTTGGGGATCAAGGAACAAGTTATAACTTCCTTAGCATTATCAGGCATTCACAAATGCTTGAGAACCAAAATATTACTGATGTCCTTTAATCCCTACAATAACTCTATGGACTAAGAATTATATCGATCTTGTTTTATTTGAATAAGAAACTGAGATTCAGAGACATTATATAAATTTTTCTGACATCATGTGAATAATAAACTGGGACTTAAACCCAGGTCTTCTCTCTGTAGGTCTCTTCTCATCAAACACATACCTCCCTGTTAAATGTGGTGTACATCTTACTTCAATTCCTTGTATAAAAACATACTAACAAGTTATAAAATAACTAGTTGGTTTACTTTAAAAGATAAAGTATAAAGGTTGTAAAGATATGCATTTGGTAATAGCTGTACACTTAAGATCAAAAGCAGTACTTAGAAGACAGACAAATTGCTAGGATCCAAAATATACTTTTATTTGTATTTAAATAAGAAAAGCAAACTTTGATGAGGAGGTGTGGGATGTATATGCTAGAAACAAAACCGTTTTGCAAGAGTGACACTGTTATAATCATTTCTCTTCCTGTCACCCACCGCCAGTCCTGTTACTCAGTATTCTGGGGAAATCCAAAAGAAAAGCAAAGGCAAACAAACAAACAAACGCAACAGGGAAAAAGTGACAAATATAAAAAAGAAGAAAAGTTAACAGCAGTTGGGTATTTTAAAAGCTTGGTTTGTAATTATCCTCTGAAATTCCAGCCACAGCCGATCCCTTGGCCCTTTGTAACTTACTGGTGAAGGTACTGGAGTGAACTTTTGACTGTAGATGACATCATTCATATGGCAACATGCCTGCTGAGAAGACTATCTAAACCCAGCATCAGTTTTGTCTGAGTGGCTCAACTGTCTGGGAAGATAGGTGCTGAAATAATAACAGAAGAAGAATCTAGGTAGAAGTAACTTCAGTAATCATAGAAATAAAGAAGTTCCTTCCTTATAACTCAAATTCCAGTACCCTGCCTTGATTCGGTCTGGGGTAAGGCCCAAGATCTTCAGGTGGTCAGGTAGCCTGAGGAAAACACTTTGAGAAATGCTAGGGCATAGACTGGGTAGGACGGTTCTTCCACTAAAGAAATTTATGACGGGGAAAATCAGAACGAGCTTTCTAGAGACTCTGAAATCCTGTTTCCCTGGCAGATCAAGGAAGGCCTGCCTCATCAGAAACACTCTGCCAACACTTCTTGGCATTCTAAATTCCTGGAAATTTTGGAAGATGCCTTTTTTTTTTTAAAGCTGTGTGTCAGCTTGTTATAAATTTATAATTTATACCACCTAAAACTTTGTCAAGTTTTGTAGTTGAAGTTAACATTGAACAAAGACCTCATTCAGGGTAGTACCTCTTTATGTTTGATGATTTTGAAATGCTGGTAATTGCACTGAGATTAAGTTCTAAGAGGGCATTTGGAGGTTAGTTGGGAATTTAATGAAAGAGTTAGGGAGAGGCTGTCAACTCAAACAAACAGACCTCACCCAACCATTCAACAGTCATTCCAAAACTAATTCTTTACACACTAGCTTCCTTTCACTGACAGATGCTCCCAAATGAATCCTCGCACAGCAGACTTTGTATTCACATGGGGGTGTTGCAGGGCTCAGAAAGCAAACTTCACATAGTTAAGCCACTGAAGATTGGTCAATGCCATATAAATACAGTTTCTTCCACCATCACACCAGATGAGCCCCTGGGAACTAAAGGAACCAAAATATACCATGAAGAAAACTTCAGATTCTGTTGCTTCCTCATAATTATAATAAGAGTATAAAAGATGCTTTTAAAAAATATACAGTTAAGTCTAAAGAAGGCTTAATGCAAGCTGCCTTGTTACAAGGGCTGAAGTCAAGGTAGAAATAGAGAACAGAGCACAACTGAATTTGAGCCTCTAGTCATAAAGTCAGACATTCAAGGGCCTCACCCCCTGACCCTTCCAACTGACCTCCCCACCCCCTTTCAGCACCACCACTACCTTTCAGGGCTGGGCCCTTGCCTTCCAGGGCTATTCCCTTGGTCTGGAGCACCCTCCCCCCACTCTGCCAGCTCTGCTTTTCTGAAGCACAGCTCTCCTCAAGGTCTATTTCAGATAACACTTTCTTTGGGTTATTCCTTAAACCCCAGAGTAATCATTTTTCCTCTTGTCTTAATTTTTCTTATCCCTCTTATACCTTCTACTCCTTAATATAGTTACTTATGTAAATATGTTGTCTTCTCTACTAAATGCCAAATTCCTTTCTAGAGAGGAACAGCGATTCATCTTTTCATGCTCTACAACATATATAGGAATGCAGCATGTTTTTGTTGAATTAATTAATAAAGAGAGAATTTATGTATCAGAAAGTCTTGCATTTATCAAGAAATTTATAAGTTTTTAATAAGCTTTATGTCAAATTATGATCAATGCTCCTGGAGAAAAAAAATTGCCCATGAATTATTTGAATTATTTGAAGGGAATTTTTTTCCTCCTTGTTGACATTTTCAGGTCATTTAATTCCTTGCGGAAAATACCTCCATGATGAGAATACATTAGTTATAATAGAACAATAATATCACCGTTATCTTTTACCTGAACACTGCACACAGATTCCATTGTATTTGAGCTCATTTGCTTTTCGCATCAACCTCTGAGGTAAATACTATTATATATGCATTGTATAGGTAAGTGAGTGAATTTCCCAACATGACATAGCAGTGAGACAGCTGATCTCAGGATGAACACACAGGTAGTTTCTCACTAAGAGCTCTTACCTACTTATGTGTAGCAAACAGCACATTAGGGGGACCAGAAACTGTTATACTCCTCTCCAAAGGTATCCTGTTTTCTTTGCCTCCAAAAATAAGGATCATAATCTCGATAGCTCTACTGCAATCCTTTTCAGTTATTATTGTATCTATTTAAAACTAGATTTTTGGGAAAACCCCAAATTCATTAAGTCAGCTGTGAATCATTATCATAAGCCTATACAGAGCATGGCCAACCTGTGCACTGTTGGGGCTCACAGGATTTTGGGGCTTGTTGGTCTTCTGAGAATTGAGTCACTTCATTTTCACAAAAGTCCTCTTTGTAACTCCCACAGCTATGAACCCAGTAATGTGTCTATTGGAAAAGACAGTTGCATCCAGTGTCATATAGGACCTGTGGATGTGTGGGTGGTATGCCATGGAATGGAAGTGTGACATTCTGATTACTCTAAATAAGGAAATAATGATATCACTCAATGGATTGTAATGTTATGTGAGGTTACCAAATTTATTTCTTTGATGGTACTAGTTTCTCCTCAGTGTTTCTTTGTGAAATGTCAGAAGGAAAGAGATAGACATCTGTGACTAACTAACCATATATAGCAAGTACCAATATATTGGATAACCTTTTCCCAAATTGGTTTATATTCCTGAAATTGACAGGCAAAATAAGTTCATGGAATTAAAGTGTTTGCAATTAAGGGTGATAAATACATTATTAGATGTACTACATTTAAGTATACTATAAAAGCCTAGATCTCTGAATTTTTTAAAAAAGGAAAATATATAATTACTATCTGTTTAAAGTTGTACTGAAGATATTTAAACCAGAATGCTTAAAGCAAGGAAAGATCATTATTTAGAAGATTCATGTCTTCTCCAGGGGTGTTGTCCTCAAATTTTATAAATTTGATTATTCTATCAGAGAGCAAGAGAGAATAATTTCTCTTAGACTATCTTATGTTGCCTGAATAATGAATAATAATCTAAATAGGTAATCCAATGGAGTGAAGATTGTGCAATATTTACAACTTTATCAGAAAGTTTATAGATAGCTAATGTTGCTTCCTTACAGAAAAAAATTCCTTCAGAAAACACACATCCACATCTTTCCTCCAATTACAGATTATTTATGTTACACATATATATATGCAAATATATCCATTAAACTCCTTTCTCTATTGCAGTTATTTTAATTGTTGTCTTTCTCCTCAAAAACTGACACAAAGAGTTTGTAAGCTAAAAACAGTAAGAGACAAAGAATAATAATGGTAAAGAGGTCAATTCATCAAGAAAATATAACCATAATAAATGTATTTGCACCCTAGTTCAAAACTCCTAAATTAAGTAAATACTGACAGATTTAAAGAAATAAACAACAATATAATAATAGTAGGGATTTTAATACCTCACTTTCAACAATATATAGATCATCCAGGTAGAAAATCAACAAAGAAACATTGGACTTGACCCTACATCAGACCAATGATCTAACAGAACATTTTATCTAATAGAAACAAAATATACATTCTTCTCAAGTGCACACAGAAATTCTCCAAAATACATAATATGGTAGATCATAAAATAAATCTTAGGAAATATTTAAGAAGATTGAAATCATACCACGTATATTTTCTGGCTATCATGATATGAAAATAGAAATCAATAACTGGAGGAAATTCACAAATATGTGGAAATGAAGCAACACACTTCTGAATAACCAATGGGTTAAAGGAAAATTAAAAAATATCTTAAAACAAATAAAAATGGAAACACAATATGCAATAACTTATGAGATGCTGTAAAAGCAGTTCTAAGAGGAAAATTCATAGTGATAAATGCCTACATTAAGAAAAAAAGATGTTAAATAAACAATCTAACTTTACGACTGAAAGAACAAGAAAAAAATACTAAGCCCAAAGTTAGCAGTAGCAAGGCAATAACAAAGAACAGAACAGAAATAAATAAAACAGACACCAGAAAAATAATAAGAATAGATAAAGGAAACTAGAAGCTTTTTTAAAAAAGATAAACCAAATAGACAAGCCTCTAGCTAGACAAACTAAGGAAAAAGAGAGAAGAGTCAAGGAAATAAAATCGAAGATGAAAGAGGAGACATTATAACTGGTACAACAGAAATATAAGAATCACAGAAGACTTATGAACAATTATATTCCAACAAATTGGATAACCTAGAAGAAATGGATAAATTCCTGGAAAAATACAACCTACTAAGACTGAATCATGAAGAAATAGAAAATCCAAAATGATCATTAATGAGTAAGGAGATTAAATCAATAATAAAAAACCTCACAACACAGAAAAGCCCAGGACCAGATGGTTTCACTGGTGAATCTGCAAAACATCATAAGACAAATTAATACCAATCCTTCTTAAGTGCTAACAAAATTTGAAGAGGAAGGAACACTCCCAAAATCATTTACAAAGCAAGAATTACCCGATACCAAAGCTACATAAGGACACTGGAAGAAAAGAAAACTATAGGCCAGTATCCCTAATGAATATAGATGCCAAAATTCTCAACAAAATATTACTAAACCAAATTCAATAGCACATTAAAAGGATCATACCCCATAATGAAGTGGAATTTATTCCTGGGATACAATAATGTTTCAATATATGCAAATGAATAAATGTGATACATACATTAATAGAATAAAAGATAAAATCATGTGATCAGGCCCTGGCCAGTTTGGCTCAGCGGTTGAGCGTAGGCCTGCAGACCAGAGTCCTGGGTTTGGTTCCCACTAGGGGCATGTACCACAAAAAAAAAAAAAAAAAAAAAAAAAATCACGTGATTAACTCAATAGATGCACAAAAAGCATTTGACAAAATATAACATCTTTTATGATAAAAATGCTCAGCAAATTGCATATAGAAGGAACATACCTCAACATAATGAAGGCCATATTTAACAAGCCCACAGTTTATATCATACTTAACAGTGAAAGGTTAAAAGCGTTCCTTCTAAGATCAAAAATAAGACAATGTGGGCATTCACTCTAACCACTCTTATTCAGCATAGTACAACATAGGAAAAGAAATAAAAAGCATCCAAATTGGAAAGAAAGAAGTGAAATTGCCTTTATTTGCAGAAATATGATCTTGCATATAAAAACCCCTATAGACTCCACCAAAATACTGTTAGAACTAATCAATGGATTCAATAAAGTTGCAAGACATGCAATCAATATACAAATCAGTTGCATTTCTGTACACTAGCAACAACATATCTGAAAAAGAAATAAAGAAAACAATCCCATTCATAATAGCATAAAAAATAATCATCTACCTAGAAATAAATTTAACCAAGGATGTGAAAGATCTCTTCACTGAAAACTATAAGACTTTAATGAAGGAAATTAAAGAAAAAACAAACAAACAAAAAACAAAACAAATGAAAGATATACCATGTTCATGGATTAGAAGAATTTATATTATTATGGTGATAATTACTGTGCAATATATAAATGTATCAAATCAACATGTTTTACACCTTAAACTTACACAATGTTATATGTCATATGTTGCATCTCAATAAAGCTGAATAAAAAGTGATACAGGGAATTAAAGAAAGTAAGGATAAAAATATCTTTATATACTGTAATAAATAAACACAATGTGTTGCTTAAGTAAAAGTAATCAAGTACCATATATGAGATTTATAATCTTTGTGGATTTAAATATTAAATGACAGAAGAAATGATATAAAACTGAGTTTCCTATCTTAGCTGAGCTCCTTCTTGACTAGTAGATCAATTTAGTGGAAAGAGCATATGTTCGAGTTCCTTACATGGCTTTGCATCTCTCCTGTATCATTTCCTAGTTGTGGACCTTAATCAGAAGCTTAGTTCTCTTACATGTAAAATGTGGATAAAAACACTTCTTTTGTAGTGTTATACTGAAGATTTGACATCAAATATACAACAACTAGCCTTTTCTTTCAGGATTCAAATTAAAGACATTGAAGGTAGAGGTAGTGTTACACATCTTCTTCTTTTCGTCATGCCCAATCTTTAATTACAAAACAAAAGTAAGTTTTAGCTCTAAGTAAGGACTCAGCCAGTCTCTACATCCAATTTTTCTAACCTCTGAACATAAGATTTCTTGATAACATCAGTTCATTTTTTTTCTCAAAGTTTCCAAATCCAATCTTCTCTCTCTAGGGATAGGGCTGTAGTCCTCCTCTAAACATTAGGCATCTTTAACTTTTCTTACCGTATGCAACTCCACACTTCAGTCTAATATCTTTGTTAAGTTTAAGTTTATCTTGACCATGTTGCTTTTTCTCAGTAGAACTTCCTGCTTCAATGATGATCTGAGCTGAATCTCAATTTGGTCTTCTAATTTGTTTAGAGAGTGTTAACTGCATTCATCTCCTTGCTTCACTTTCTGTTTCCAAGTTTCTTGTCACTACAACTCTAGACACATAGTCGCAAGGATGCTTTGAGCATCATTTCAGGCCCTGTTCTTGATGTTGCTGGGTACAAAGAAGATAAAGTCTAGACCTGCTTTGGGTATAGGAGAAGTGTTTTTTTGGAGACAAGCCAAATAAGAAAACTTCTGACTGTTGCCTTTGTTAATGCATATGATGAACACTAGCTCATGTTAATCGTATAGTTGGAAGATACTAATGTACCAGGAATAATTTCTTGATTTCTGGTATCTTATGGGATGGGAAGTCAAATCACACAGATGTTTCTTATGGATAACAATTTATCAAGAACATGTAATCTCAAGTTCTAACTATATCATTTACTGGCTGTATGATCTTGAGTGAATTAACTTTTCTGTATCTTAGTTTCGTCATCTTTAAAACAGTGATAGTAATTGTACCTACATTATAAAGCTGTTTTTGAGGATTAACTAAAATAACACATAAGATAGCCCAACCAGTGTGGCTCAGTGGTTGAGCATCAGCCCATGTACCAAGAGGTTGCTGGTTTGATTCCTGGTCAGAGCACATGCCTGAGTAGCAGGCTTGATCCCCAGTGGGGGGCATGCAGGAGGTGGCCAATTGATGTGTCTCTCTCATCAATGTTTCTATCTCTCTCCCTTCATCTCTCTAAAAATAAATAAAAATATATTAAAAAATATTAAAACATATAAGATGTTTAGTGTGGTGCTTAGCATTCAATACATGTTAGCTATTGTTATTGTCATCATATTACAAGTTTACAACTTTTACATTAGTAATGACACCATAATTTAAAAATATTTCTTGATATTTCTGAAATATATTTTTCTAATTGAAGTACTCCCTCTGTCAGTGATGCTACTCAAACTTACAATAATAATGAAAGTGACCTACCTATTTGAGAGTATCATGAATTACTGGTATCTGGTTACTGAAGTCTTCTCTAAAGAATGATATGAAAGATGAGATATGTCTGTGCCACTATATCAGAGAACTGGGATGGGTTTTAGCAGCAATTGCGCATGAATACATTTTACTTTTATATCTCCTGCTGCATTCAAATCAGTAAATCCCCAATTATGAGGAAGAACAGGACCAGCAACCTGTTTTTCTTGGCTGTCTAGTTAGCACTCTTATAGGACATAGAAAAGAATCTAGTTTTATTCATTGTAATTTAACAACAATAAATAGGAGTGACTCAAAATGAGGCATGAACCCTTCCTGTAATTTTTCTAAAGATAACTTAATGGGGAGTGGAGAGAAAGGGACACCTGTCTTATTTAAATAGGGATAAAATAATACAAAGCCTTTCCTGACCATGGGAACTATAATTGATCTTCCTTTTCTTTGAAGTTCTTCCGTACTTATTTCCTCAACATGCAATTTAATCCTTAATCATATTGTCGTACTATCCAATTTCATGTGTGTTACTCTCATCTTTCCAAGGAGATTGGGAGCAGTTTTAGGGAACAGATCATGTTTGTTTTCCTGCAAGACAGGTGCTAAAAAATGTAAAGAGTTGAATAACCATACCATGTATTGGGAAAACAGATTGTTTAGTTAAATTGGGAAAACTGGCTCACTATATGGAGAATAACACCTGGGTACCTACCTAACATCACATTCAGAGGTGAACTCCAGATATATTAAAGACCGAATGTGAAAGATCAAACTATAAAGGTAACAGAAAAAATATAGTAGAATATTTAATATAGACTTAGAAAGAGAAAATAACTTCATAACATTAAAAACACAATTATAAGGCAAAGAAAATTGATGAATATGATTATTTTAAAATTATGAATCTCTGTTTCATGAAGAATAACATGGTCCAAATTAATAGCAGACAGAATGGATAAAGACAATGTCTATAACCAATGAACTGTTCATATCACAACATACAGAACTCCTGCAAAGCAATAATAATGAAACAAAACAAACGTAGTAGCAAAACAAAGAATAAGCACAGGCAATTTGTATAAATAAAAGCCCATAAGGCTAACAAGTATATATAACAATGTGCACATTCATTAGTAATTAGAAAAATGCAAATTAAATCACAATATGACACAACTGAAAGGCTGGCAGAAATTAGAAAGCCAACTAATACCAGGTGTTAGCAAAGGTGTAGAGACATAGGGATCCTCACGCACTTCAGATGGGAGTGCACACTGATGCAGTCACTCCAAAGAGCAAACCAGCACGAATTAGTCCAATTAAGTGTATGCACATCTAATGACCCAATAATTCTACTTCCAGAAGAACTTGCATGGGTTCATAAGGGCATAAGTAGGAGGCTGTTTAGGGCATCTTTTCTTAGGATAGTGAGAAGGAGGTAAAACATGGTAGATATATACTATGAACCATGTAGCTGTTAAGAGCAATTAATTAGATGCACATTTAACAACATAGAGAGATCATAACAAATTTGACTAAAAAAGTATGAAACAAAAAGTGATACAATGAACTGAATATTTATTTACCCCCCAAATCTCCAATGTAAAGATATTAGGAAGTGGGACCTTTGGAAGGTCTTTAGGTCATAAATGGGATTGGTGCTCTTATAAATAAGAGACTCTGAGAGTAGTTTAGCTCCCTGCTCTCTACCTTTTGAGATACACCCAGACATCTTTGGTCTGACCTGAAAGAGGGCCCTCACCAGAACATGACCATGCTGGTACCCTGATTTTAGACTTCTGTCCGCCAGAACTGTGATACATTTTTGCTGTTTATAAGCCACTCAGTCCATGATACTTTGTGATAGCAGCCAAAAATGGACTAAGACAAGTGATTTATAACACAAGGAATAATTAAAAGCATGTTCATATAAAAAATGTATTTTTGCAAAAATAAATACAAAAGGCCACACATGGAATACAGAATGGTTGCCTGCAGGGGGAGATGAATGGGAGTGTCTTATGAGAATAAAGGATAATAAATAGTGATGACCAGAGAAGGGCCTTGCATGTACTCATGATGATAATGTGTCATTACCTAACTTAGACTTTGCCTCTAACGTTCCTTCAATCCTAGAAATGCATGCTGTGTTGAAACTGAAAAGTCTATGTTCAAATACAGTTTCTGTTACAGATGACTTTAGCATTTCTTTAAAACATCTATTGAATTCTTGTCCATTCATTTCAGTAAAGGCAATGTCTTAGCTTCAAACAACAACAATAATGTTGGGCAGAAAATATAAAGAAAACAGATTTCTTTTTTCTTTTTTAATCTTTATTGTTGAATGTAGAATGTATTACAGATGTTCCTCATTTTTCCCCCATTGACCCCCTCCTCCCCACTCGTGCCCCCTCCCGCCTTTTCCCACACTATTGTCTGTGTCCATTGGTTATACATAAAAGTTCTTTGGTTTATTTCTTCTCACCCCCCAACCCCTTTCCCTTTGAAGTTTGTCAGTCCAGCAATGAATTTGTACTTCTTAATCCCTTCACCTTTTTCACCCATTCCCCCAACCCCCCTCCTATCTGGCAACCAACAAAATGTTCTCTGTATCTATGAGAATGTCTCTGTTCTACCTGTTCATTTTGTTTGTAGATTCCATTGTTGATCGATATGTATTCATTGCCATTTTGTTTGTTCATATATTTTATCTTTTCTTCAAAAAGACCCTTCATCATTTCATATAATAATGGTTTGGTGGTGATGAACTCCTTTAACTTTTTCTTATCTGGGAAAGTCTTTATATGGCCATCGATTCTAAATGACAGCTTTGCAGTATAGAGTAATCTTGGTTGTAGGTTCTTGCTTTTCATCACTGAATATTTCTTGCCACTCCCTTCTGGCCTGCAAAGTTTCTTTTGAGAAATCAGCTGACAACCTCATGAAAACTCCCTTGTAGGTAACTAGCTGCCTTTCTTTTGCTGCTTTTAAGATCCTCTCTTTGTCTTGAACCTTTTGCATTTTGATGATGATGTCTCTTGGTGTGGATCTCTTGGGGTTCCTCTTGTTTGGGACTCTCTGTGCTTCCTGGACTTGTATGTCTGTTTCCTTCACCAAGTTAGGAAAGTTTTCTGCCATTATTGTTTCAAACAGGTTTTCAATTTCTTGTTCTCGCTCTTCTCCTTCTGGCACCCCAAGATGCGAATGTTGGCACGCTTGAAGTTGTCCCAGAGGCTCCTTACACTATCCTCATTTTTTTGTATTCTTTTTTCTTTTTGCTGTTCTGATTGGGCGTTTTTTTGCTTCCTTATATTCCAAATCGATGGTTTGCTCCTTGGATTTACATACTCTATTATTGAAGCTGTGTAAATTATTCTTTATTTCAGTTAATGCCTCCTTTAATTCTAACTGTGTATCCATGATTTCTAACTGGTCCTTTTTTATGCTCTTGAGGCTCTCCCTAAGTTCACTGAGGTTCTCACTAAGTTCATTGAGCATCCTTATAAGCAGTATTTTGAACTCAGTATCTGTTAGGTTGCTTATCTCCCTTTCGCTTAGTTCTTTTCTTGGGGTTTTGTTCTGTTCTTTCATTTGGGACCTGTTTCTTTGTCTCCTCATTTTGGCTGCCTCCCTGTGTTTGTTTCTGTGTATTACTTAACTAGAGGTATGGGGCTATCTGAGACCAGATGCTGCTTGTTTGAAAGAATTTAGGAAAAACCTGAAGCAGGATCCAAGACAGGCCAATCCTATGGTTAAGCAAGTGGCAACAGCTTGGGTGGGCCTGAAAGGTGGGTGGGGCGGGGCCTCAGGGAGTCACCAGGGTGAGGCAACCAGTGTGAACCAGGTTGCTGGAGTCCCAGGTATGGTGACTGTCTGCTGCCCCCAGGAAGGGCTCACGAAAGGAACAAAGGCCTCTGACAGCACATTTGTCCCGGAGAAAGCCCCCTCTCCAGCCCTCGCTCCAGTGCCGAACAGCTCAGTTCTTCCCTGTATGTCTCTGGTGCCCCTCAAGCTGCCTCCCCTCCAAGCTTAGAGGGAGAGAGTCCGATAAGTCTATGCGCGGGCCCTTTAAGGAGCTGCCTGGGGCTCCAGCCGCGTCAGCTTCCCTGAGCCTTAGTTCCTGCTGGTTTTTCCAGCCATAAGTTATGGGGACTTCTCTTCCTGGCACTGGAACCCTGAGCGGGGCACCTGGTGTGAGACGGGGACCCCTCAGTCCTCAGGAAGGACCTTCCCAGCCGAGGTATCCTCCTGATTTTTATTCACCACACGTGGGTGTGGGACCAGCCCGTCATGCCTCCGCCCCCTGCACCTCTGCCCCTCCTACCAGTCTGGATGTGGCTGCTGCTTTAATTTCGTAGTTGTAGGATTTCCATTCAGCTTGATTTCAAGTGGTTTTGAATGACGGTTGTTCTGTAGTTTAGTTGTAACTTTGATGTGGTTGTGGGAGGACACGATACCGCGTTTACCTATGCCGCCATCTTGACCGGAAGTCAAGAAAACAGATTTCTAACTGTTCAATGAATTATAACTTTTCCCATTGCTCAAAAAATTTGTATATATTTTTAACTATGGCATACTAATATTTTTTTCATTGAGGAAGTTATGCGGAGTCATTAAAGATTAGAGGAATAAAGGAAGTACTGGGGTATGTATCTAGTTTTTATCTGGTATTCCACAAGAATTTATTACAAATTCTATTTTATAAGGTGCTATGAATATAAAAATATTAAAGATGTATATCAATCCACAAATATTAATTAGTGATTTTGGGGCATTAAACTTCAATGTAGAAAAGTGTGCATGATTTAATGATAATTGAAAATATACATTATAAACTTCATCTCCATATTTATTATATGTTGTAATTGAGTATGACTATGACAAAGATTGGATGAAAATATGAAACAAATGAAAATCAATTTGAGAAAAAAGGAAATGTTTTGAGGGGAAACAAATGTTCTTTGACTAAAACAAACCGATACTCCTGTCATTTTACCACTTCAAAATACTGTGCTTTGGGAATGGCATGAAGTAATCAAGGTCATGAAAAACAAGGATATGAATACAAGACTACTTTATCCAGCAAGCCTATCATTCAAAATGGTAAAATAAAGAGCTTCCCAGACAATAAAAAAGCTAAGGGATATATTAGCACCAAACTAGCACTACAAGAAATATTAAAAGAACTGCTATAATTAACAGAAGAAATGGGAAGAAAAATATAACCATAATATGCAAAAATGGCAATAAATAAGTATATACCAATAATAACTTTAAATGTAAATAGATTAAATGCTCTGATCAAAAGACACAGAGTAGCAGAATGGATAAGAAAGCATGACTCATATATATGTTGCTTACAAAAGACTTACCTCACAACAAAGACTCACATAGGTTGAAAGTGCAGGGATGAAAAAAAAATTTCCAAGCAAATGGAAAGGAAAAATAACTGGGGTAGCAATACTCATATCCAATGAAATAGACTTCAAAATGAAGGCCACACTAGAGATAAAGAAGGCCACTATATAATACTGAAAGGATCTATCCAACAGGAGGATATGACCTTAGTAAATATATATGCACCCAACATAAGCACCAAAATATATTTAAAAACTTCTGGAGGACTTCAAAGGAGAAGTCAACAGCAATACAATTATAGCAGGGGACTTCAACACCCCACTGACATCACTGGATAGATTCTCTAAACAAAAATTAACAAGAAGAGAGAAATTCCAAATGATGCACTAGATCAAATGGATTTAATGGATATCTACAGAGAATTACACCCCAAAACTGCAGAATTCACATTCATCTCAAGTGCACATGGGACATTCTCAAAGACAGAACACATATTAGGACACAAACTAAACTCTACAAGTTCAAGAAGATCGAAATCATATCAAGCATCTTCTCAGATCACAATGGCAAAAAACTAGAAATTGTATTACAAAAAAACATGCAAAACCACTCAAACACATGGAGGCTAAATAGCATGTTATTAAACAATAAATGGATACCAAGGAGATCAAGAAAGAAATTAAAAACTTCTTGGAAACCAATGAAAATGAATACACAACAACACAAAAATCTATGGTATGCAGCAAAAGCAATCTTGGGAGGGAAGTTCATAGCACTACAGGCCTACCTCAAAAAACAAGAAAAATGTCTAATTGACTTTCTAACCCTACAACTTAAAGAACTAAAAAGTAAACAAAAAGAAATTCACAGCAAGGAGAAGGAAAGAAATAATAAAGGTCAGAGCAGAAATAAATGGCATAGAAACAGACAAACAAACAAAATTTAAAAGATCAATGAAACAAAGAGCTGGTTCTTTGAAAAGATAAACAAGATTGATGGACCTTTAGCCAGACTACCAAGAAACAAAAGACAGGACCCAAATAAACAGAATCAAAAATGAAAGAGGAGAAGTATCAACTGACACCACAGAAATACAAAAGATCATTACAAAATACTATGAACAATCATATGCCAAAAATCGAACAATCTAGGTGAAATAGTCAAATTTCTAGAAACACATAGCCTCCCAAAACTGAACCAGGAAGAGATAGAAAACTTGAACAGACCAATAACAACTAAGGAAATTGAAGATGTGGTAAGGAAACTGAGCAAACAAAAGCCCAGGCCTGGATGGCTTCCTAGAGGAGTTTTACTGAACATTCAAAAAAGATCTAACACCTGTTCTCAAACTATTCCAAAAAATCCAAGAAGAAGGAAGACTTTCAAACTCATTTTGTGAGCCCTGAATAATTCTAATTCGAAAACCAGATAAAGACACTACATGGAAAGAAAACTACAAGCCAGTATCCCTAATAAATATAGATGTAAAAATCCTTAACAAAATATTAGCAAATCAAATCCAACAATACATTAAAAAAAGTATTCACTATGATCAAATGGGATTCATCTCGGGGATGCAAGGCTGGTACAATATTTGACATCAATAAATGTGATATACCACATAAACAAAAGGAAAGATAAAGACCATATAATCATATCAATAGATACTGAAAAAGCATTCAACAAAATCCAGCATCCATTTCTGATAACAATGCTCAGCAATATGGGAATAAGGGGTCATAACTCGACATAATAAGGGTCATATATGAAAAACCTACAGCCAACATCATATTCAATGAGCACAAACTAAAAGCATTTCCCTTAAGAATAGGAGCAAGACAGGAATGCCCACTTTCTTCACTCTTATTTAACATAGTACTGGAAGTCTTAGCTACAGCAATTAGACAAGAAGGAAAAATAAAAGGGATCCAAATTGGAAAGGAGGAAGTGAAACTGTCATTATTCACAGATGACATATTATACATAGAAAACCCTAAAAACTCCATCAAAAATCTACTCAATCTAATAAATAAATTTGGCAAAGTAGCAGGATACAAAATTAATACCAAGAAATCGATGACATGCTTATACACCAATAATGAACTCACAGAAAGAGAAACTAAAAAAAAAAAAAAAAATCCCATTTACCATTGCAGCAAAAAAAAAAAAAAAAAATCCCCAAAAACCCTGAGATACCTAGGAATAAACTTAACCAAAGAAGTAAAGGAGCTATTTGCAGATAACCATAGAACATTGAAAAAAGAAATAGAGGACTATATAAAAAAGTGGAAGCATATACCTTGTTCCTGGATTGAAACAATTAACATCATTAAAATGTCCATACTACCCAAAGCAATCTATAGATTCAATGCAATCTCCATTAAAATACCAATGATATATTTTACGGAACTAGAACAGATATTTTAAAAGTTTATATGAAACAAAAAAAGACCCCCAATAGCCACAACAATCTTGAAAAAGAATTACAAAGTAGGAGGGATCACAATACCGGAAATCAGATTATACTACAAAGCCATTGTAATAAAAACAGCCTCGCACTGGCATAAGAACAGACATATAGATCAATGGAAGAAAACAGAGAAACCAGAAATTGACCCAAGACATTATCCTCAATTAATATTTGACAAAGGTGGCAAGCGCATACAATGGAGTAAAGACAGCCTCTTTAATAAATGGTGTTGAGAAAATTGGACAGCTACATGCAAAAAAATGAAGCTAGACCTCCAACTTACACCATACATGAGAATAAACTCAAAATGGATAAAAGACTTAAACATAACTGATGAATCCATAAAAATACTAGAAGAAAATGTAGGCAACAAATTTTCAGACATCACATGCAGCAGAATTTCACTGATACAACACCTAAGGCAAGAGAAACAAAGGAAAAATTAATAAATGGGACTACATCAAACTAAAAAGCTTCTGCACAGCAAAAGAAACAACCATCAAATGGAAAGGCAACCCACTGTATGGGAGAACATCATTGCCAAGGATACATCATATATCAGGTAAATTTCCAAAATGTATAGAATACTCATACAGCTCAACAAAAGGAAGACAAAGGATCCAATTAAAAAATGGGCAGAGGACTAAATAGACACTTCTCCAAATAGGACATACAAATGGCCAAGAGACATATGAAAAAATGCCAAACGTCACTAACCATCAGAGAAATGCAAATTAAAATGACTATGAGGTATCACTTTACACCTGTCAGAATGGCTGCCATCAACAAATCTTCAAACAACAAGTGCTGGTGAGGGTGTGAAGAAACGGGGACTCTAGTACACTGCTGGTGGGAATGCAGACTGGTGTAGCCATTATGGAAAAGAATATGGTGTTCCCTCAAAAAACTAAAAATTGTACTGCCATTTGACCCAGTGATCCCACTCTTAGGAATATACCCTAAGAAGCCTGACACAACAATCAGAAAGAATATTTGTACCCCCATGTTTATAACAGCACTATTTATAATTGCTAAGATCTGGAAACAGCTCAAGTGTCCATCAGTAGATGAGTGGATAAGAAAGCTGTGGTACATATACACAATGGAATACTATGCGGGTGTAAGAAAGAAGGATCTCTTATCCTTTGAGACAGCATGGAGGGATCTGGAGAATATTATGCTAAACTAAATAAGCCAATCAGAGAAAGACAAATATCCCATGATCTCACTTATTTGTGGAATGTAATGAACAAAATAAGCTGATGAACAAAATAGACCCAGAGACATAGTAGTAGGGTACAGAATGAGAAACCTCAGAAGAGGGGGATGGGTGGTAGGGAGGAAAGAGATAAATCAAAGAACTTATATGCGTGTATGCATCACCAATGGACATAGACAACAACATTGTGTGTGGGAGTGTGCGTGGGAGTGTGGGTGGGAGCAATACGGGGAGGAGAAAATGGGGGAAAAAAGAGAAACGTCTGTACCAAACATAAATTAATAAGAATAATAATAAATAACTTTGCTTCTGTGTTTCCTTGTCAGCAAAGTTACCCTGAGCTTAGTGTTTAAGTGGGGGCTCACAGGTTTCCTGAGCAGAGTTATCATACAGCTAAGTTTACTTTTTGTCCCCACTTTTGGGAGCATTCCTTTACTTTAGTTTTAAAAAAATTATCATTTCATTAAAATATTTTGCAACAAGTCTGCATGTGTTAACTTTACTACTATGTTTGTAATAAAATGAACATTTATGATCATCTTTCCTCATATATTAAAAAATATTTTAAGTTTTAAAATGTGATCTAAAAAAAAGTATGTGTCCTTGCAAATAACTACTTCTGGTATGGTTAAGCTTTTTTTCAGGTGGTATTGTTGTGCAATGGGAGGAGCAGTGGGTGGGACACTTTGGTTTCAGTTCTCTCACCTTTGAATGAAGTAGTTCAGTTAGAAAAAGTGGTTTATCAGAATGACCCATTTGTTAGACATGCTGATGACCTCGCTCCCCTCTCCTTTCCTCCCCGGCCCATCAGACACTGATTCAGTGGGTCTGGCAGGGACCCAGGGGTATGCAAGATGATTCTGATATAGGTAGTCTGAAAATTATGTTTTGAAAAAGATTGAATGAAATGATCTATAAATTCCATTCTACCTGCATGATGCTATGATAGAAATAATTTTATCTGACTTACCAAGTTTTCGCTCATCTCCTTTAAGTCCTTAAGTTGGTATATGTCATTTTGTCCAGAATTACTACCGATTGGTACGTCTAAAATTTTAAAGGTACCACGATAATACTCTATTTTCTGGCCTGTGATGGAAAGGAAAAGTAGAAAATTAAGTCGTTTTGGCATAGAATTCAAGTTCCAAGTATAATGAGGCTAATATGGTCTTGAGTATATTGCTGAGATTTTTCTAATTTAGTTTCATAAGATGTATGATAAAAATAATGATTATTATTGTATATAAATCACAGCTTCTTACATTTTTTGAATGCCTATTATGTGCCAAGCCCTCTTCTGGGCACTTGACGTGTATTAATTCCTCACTCACCTCCATTTCACTGATGAGAAAAGTGAGGCTCAAAGGTGTTAAGTAACTTGCTCTATGCTATGCAAGTGGTAAGAGACCTACAGGGCTTTTAAACCCAGACAGTCTGACTCTAGCATTGGAACATTTAATTACCATATTATCCCCTGCTGAGGTGAAATGTATACCATCTTATACTCTATTGGAAGTAGAGGTAAGTAAAAATCCTTATAATTTTTAATTTGTAATGTGAGAACTGGGCACACTAAGAAATACACAAAAAGAAAGGCAGGGGGAAAACTGTCTGGGGTTGGAAGTGAGAACAGTGTGTAACTGGGATGAATCAGTCAGAAAGGGGAAAAAAGCAGAACAGTGGAAACTACTGAGTAATTTGGTAATTTTAGGAGTAGAGCCTGGGGGTGGAGGACTGGGTGGGCAAGAAAGCTACAAATCAGTTAGATGTTGAGTATAGAGCAACTACAAAACCTTTCTCCTTGGGGAGCCTGGTGTAGGGAGGACACAGTGAGGTTTCTCATGGATCTAGGAAAGACACAAGGACCTCAGAATAGTCTGTCTCCTAAGTGGGACGTCTCTGGATAAGTAATGCTTTTTTGGTCCCCCTGAGACTTAGCTATACAATTCATACTGTTATCAATTCTTTTACTCATAGCAAAGGAGCTTTTGTGCACTCAAATTAACTGACCTAAGAATCTTTTGCCATCGTGTAAATTATAGGTGTTCTTTAAAGCTCTTAATGGAGTCTTCAGACCCTCATTAAGCCTGACGAAGGTGACAACAAATAAGACCATTCAAATTAGCAGCCTGCACTAGTTGTGACTCTGACATCTGGGTTAGAGTCACATTGTGAAGATTTGTCAGCAAATGTAAATGGTTTTCACTCTGTGCAGAGAAAGATGCAATGCAAGCAAAGAGAATTCTAAAATGCATTATTTGTGTGATTATAAATATATCAGGCAATAAAAAAATCCCTGAATACTATTTTGGAAAGAGTGAAATTTTTTTCTCTAACAATAAGTAACAACATTGTGTCATGTTTATAGTTTTCCAGTCATTTCAAAATGTGTTATTTCATTGGACATATGTTTTTCTTTTACCCTGGAAATGTTGGTGGACAGAAAAATGATGAGTAAAAGAGCCAATTTTAGTAACTAATTTATCATAGGTTTCCACTTGAATATACAATGAATGATTAAACTTATTTAGTATAATTACTAGTAAATTTCAGACCATTACTGTTCTTGATCTTTTGTGTAGATTATCAAAAGAATACTGGATTGTGAGCTCCAAAAAGATAGAAAATTGGTCTGCTTTGCTTAATGCTGTATCTTGAGTACTCAGAAAAGTATTTGCATATAATAGGCATTCAGTTATTATTTTTTGATGAAATGATTGAATAAAAATATTCAGAATGTGGGCATTTACAGGTAGAAGTACACAATTTGGTTGTTTTTTTTTGGATGAAATTATGTTTACATATATGCAAATGAAGCTGTACAGAAAAATGAACTCAGACTGAACAAAATCAGTAATTTTACCTACCAGGGGCTAAGAAGTGAGCCAGAAGACCGATGGTTACTGCCACCACAATCAGTAATAACAGGATGAGAAGGGCAATCATCCATGGTTTCAAACCTCCACTCCGGGAGCCAAATCCTACGGCTCTGCATAAAGGAAAACTCACCAGTTACTCTCATGTTGTTATGGTCCCAGGTTTTCTGGTTCTCCATAAAGAAGTGCAAGTTGCTTTAGCCTACCTCTCCCAGCAAGAAGATATTTGCCTTTAATTTTGGTCAAGGTCATCCTGATGTGAGGGGAGGTATGAAAAAGATCAGAATTTGGGAATCCATAATATTGCTTCTGGTTTCTATTTCTAGAAGCAGTTGATGGCTCTCTGTGGTGGCCAGTTCTGACTTTTCTTTTTTTCTTTTTTTTTTTTTTTTATCCTCACCCGAGGACATTTTCCCATTTTTTTGTTCAGGTAGAGTGGGAGGGAGAGAGAGGAACAGAGAGAAACATTGACGTGAAAGGGACACATCGAGTGGCTGCCACCCGCACGACTGACCAGGGCCGGGGACAAACTGCAACCGAGGTACGCGCCCTTAGCGGGAACCGAACCCGGGTCTCTCAGGACCGCAGGTCAACGCACTAACCGCTGAGCCAAACCGGCCAGGGCCTGACTTTTCTTAACAGTGCTGTTTAAAGTAGCACACAAGCTTCTTTCTCCAACACTTCAAAAAAGATCTCTTTTATTGTCTATCCTTTTAGAATTTACAAAGTGATTTCAAATCTATTATTGCACTTACTTTTATTTTATTTTTTATTTATCTTTTATTTTTAACTGGCTGTGGAAAGGCAATGTGTCCTCTGATGGACAAGAGCTAAGCGATAGAAGCGAGAAGCAGAAGCCCCATGGGAAGTTACATTACTTAGTCTTTAAATGGCTTAAAACTTAAAAATAAAAAAATGAGAAAGAATTTAGAAACTGTTTATTATAGTTTCATGTATTTTCCAGATGAAGAAACTGAGGCCCAGAGATAAATGACTTCTCCAATATAATAGAACTAGTAGTAATCTCAAATTCATGAATTCTCACTCGACGTAATTTCTCTTCAGTGCGACTGCTTCTCCATTGATTGCATTTCAATTTTTAAATATACTTATTATTTATATAATTATTTAGTTGCTCACTCATTTATTCATTTGACATTCATTTTCTCAGAGAATCTTATCAATATGTCTCCAAGTCATTCAAAAGCACAAAAAAGAACCAAAAACTCAAGGAGTTTTATGAACTCTGAAATCTATCTTCTTGCCAGGTGGCCCACTCCATCTTCAAAGCCAGCAGTGAGGAACCTCCCTCACATTAAATCTTTCTCCCCAACCTCTCCAACACTTTTTGTTCCTTGTCTTGTTGGTAATAGCCTTTCTATCAGCTGTGAAATATATCTCATTGTAGTTTTGATTTGCATTTCCCTAATAGGTAGTAAAGTTAAGCATCTACCAATAAAGTTTGAAAATATTTATTTGCAAAGATGTATGCACCCCTATGTTCATTGCAGCATTATTCACAGTGGCCAAGACATGAAAACAATGGAGATGTTCTTAAATAGATGATTGCATAAAGAAGAAGTGGTACATCAATACAAAGAAATATTACTCAGCCATAAGAAAAGATTAAGTACTGTCATTGGTGACAACATCATTGGATGTTGAGATTATCATGCCAAGTGAAATTAGTCAGACAGAAAAAGTCCAGAACCATATGTTTTCACTCATGTGAGATATAAAACTGAAAGCAACAAATGAAAAAATAAGACTAACAAAAACTTATGGATACAACACTATGGTGATTACCAGAGGGAAAGGGGGAATAGAGGATAGTAAAGCATAAAGGGGGTTAAATATATGGTGATGGAAAAAGACTTGACTTAGGGTGGTAAACACAATGCAACATACAGATGATGTGTTATATGAAATTGCACACTTGAAACCTATATAGTTTTATTAATAAATGTTATCCCAATAAATTTAAGAGAAATAGAAAAAATTTTAAAAGCAAACAAAGAATTTTATGAAGTGAAGGTAGAGGTTATTTTACTGATCAGAGAGGCCACCCATCTTTATTTTGGTTAAGTCTTGAATTTGTTTTTGCCTTCATATCTTATTCCTTTCCACTGCCTTTAAATTCTCATGAATTTTCAAAAAGTTGGGATTTCTTTCCTTTCCCCCTCCTTTGTCCCTTGGAATTTTCTGGCAATAGATATGTCTTTTGTTCTGATGAGGTAACTTGGTGGGATCCCGTATAGATTCAAGGTGGGTGTTGTCACCCAAAAGACAAAGCTATGACTAGAAATTTGGAATTTTCAGCTCCAACCACCTATCCTTTGAGAGGGACTGAAGATTGAGTTGACAATCGATCATACCTGTGAAATGAAGCCTCTATAAAATTCCAGTAGTATGGGGTTCAGGAAGCTTCTGGGTTGGGAGGGTGGCACAATCCAATTCCACAAGGATAGAATCTCCTGCATTCAGGACCCTTCTTTTATTTTTATTTTTTTATTTTTTTTATCCTCACCCGAGGACACTTTTCCATTTTTTGTTCAGATAGAGCGGGAGGGAGAGAGCGGAAGAGAGAGAGAGAGAGAAACATCGATGTGATGGGGACACATCGCGTGGCTGCCACCCGCACGACCAACCAGGGCCGGGGACAAACTGCAACCGAGGCACATGCCCTTAGCGGGAACCGAACCCGGGTCTCTCTGTACCGCAGGCCAACGCTCTAACCGCTGAGCCAAACCGGCCAGGGCTCAGGACCCTTCTAGACCGTTGTATGTTGTCTCTTCATCTGGTTGTTCATTCATACTTAAAATATCCTTTGCAGTTAACTGGTAATATAGTAGGTAAACTGTTTTCCCGAGTTTTGTGAGCTGCTCTAGCAAATTAATCAAATTCAAGGAGGGGATTGTGGGGAATGTCAATTTATAGCCAACTGGTCAGAAGTACAGATAACAGCCTGGAGTCTTGATTGGCATCAGAAGTGGGGCAAGGGCAGTCTTATGGGACTGAGCCCTTAACCTATGGGGTCTGTACCACTGATTTCTGTCAGAAATGAACTGAGTTGTAGACAGCTGGTGCTCGAGAATTGTGTGGGGGAAAACCCCTTACAGCTGGGGTCAGAAGTGTTGTGAGTGTGGTAGTAGTGTGAAAGTAAAGAAAAATACAGAGAGTTTTTTCAAGACAAAGGTTAAAAAAATTCTTTTAAGTTTTCACCTGCCTGGACAAATGTTCTGTAGCCATGCTGTATTGCAGATATGGCCTCATCTTTTAGAATAGAAGAGCGTGGCTTCAATCCCTGCTTGTAACACTTTAACATCTATCTTGAGAAATTTATGAGACCTCTCTGAATTTCAATTGTCCCACCTTAAAGTAGTGACAATAAATACTACTCAGAGATGTGAGACAATGAAGTGAGTAATGGACTCTAGCACATATCAAATTTCTTCTCTGGGTCAGGAGTTTTCATATGAACTATCTCATGAAGTTGTAACCACGGCTTCATGGAGTACTGAGTGACTAGCAATATGAAGCTTTTACTCAGATTTTAAAATTAAAAAACAAAAGTTGTTTTTGCTTGAAAATTACTTTTTAAAAAAAGCAGATATCTTCATAGTTAAGCTCTGACTCCAGACTGCCTCCAATCCCAATTCTTCCACTTCATTACCTGTGATGATGTAGGGCCAGTTACTTTTTCGTTCATAAAATGGAGATAATGATAGTACCTAATCACAAGATCGTTGTGACAATTAAATGAGCTATCATAATGTGTCACTTATATGGCACACAGTAAGCACTATGAGTTTGCTGAAAACTGACAAAGCAGTAAAATTTAATTGATAATTTATACAAAGCTTCGCAGGCAGTAAGAAACATGGTTTTACTTCGCTGTTTTTATTTTAACTCTGAAGATAGTGTTTGAATGTATTAGAGAATGGGAGTGGCAAATTAACAAATTGATTAAAATGAGTATTCAGAATGAGATTAAAATAGAAAACATCTAGAGAAGGAACATGAAGAGGAGGAACCTAATTTTTGCCTTTATTAAGCAATGCCAAAAACAATGAGCTATAGGAGGAAAGAGAGAGAGAGAGAGATACAGACTTCTGGGAAAAGGACAACAATCACAGATGAAGTCATTTGGTATTTTATTTATATAAGAGAAATAATTGAGGTTTTAAGTGAGTGATTCACCCAATTAAATTTTTGGGGAAGAATAGGGGTTTGTATATTGCTAAAGGCAAGGTTCAAACACTAAAGATATCTCTGAGATGTAGAGAAGAGGGTCACTAAGCCCACAGAGAAGAAACAAAAAGGTTCAATATAGCAGAAACTGCAAAGACATGGATCAAATATATTTTGACAAGGATTCCACATTGTATTTCTCATTAGCAGAGAAGAAATAATGGTGAGCATGACTGTAGAATGAATTGTAGAATTAACGTAGGTGAGACACAGGGTGTCATAGTATACAGATTTCCCGCACTCTCTGGAAGTGGAGCATGTCTATGAAACCTCTCTTAAGCCAAAATGGCACAAAGGGAAGAAACGGTTATCATTAATTTATATGAAAAATTTTTTTTAGCATTCCCAGATCCTCAAAATAACCTACCAGAGCATACTAACAGCACATGAAACCTCTACTGACACTGGCATGTAGCAGGAGCAGCCTCTGTAATGGCTCACTGTAACACCAACACTGAATGCTATTGTCATTCTTTTTTGGTAGAAGCTAAAATCCTCTTTGGGTTTCTTTCAGATAACAAAAACAGATACTAATGTAGATCTTTTGTAAAAGAAGTGGTGTAACATGATCTTTAAAAGTGCGGGATACCTGTAATTATTAAGCATTTGGTTTGCCTCAGTCCTTAAATTTGCCTCCTAGTGTGACCTGTCACCTGCAAATCCTCTAAATCCTGGATTAGTGTTCTTTGAATTTATCTTAAAGTAACTATAAATATTTGATATTTCCTACTGTCCATTTTCTTTGTTTTGTTTTTACATATTTTCATTGATTTTTAGAAAAATAAGAAAGAGAGAGAGAGATCCATGTGAGAGAGAAACATTGATTAGTTGCTTCTTTATGCACCCCTTTTGGGAATCAAACCCGTAACCTGAGCATGTGCCCAGACCCGGAATCAAACCAGGGACCTGTTGATGCATAGGATGATACTCAACCAACTGAGCCATACCAATCAGGGCTGTCCTCTTTACCAAGTGTTATGGATATCCTAAACAAGAGCGTTGCTTTCCAATATTATTCCTGTAATTTATTTCCCAGAAACTAAACATAACCTTATAAATGTAAATGTTCATTAGAAAAGACAACTTTTGGTGTCTATAATCATGAGACTTCATATTTTGAAAAGAATAATTTGGGGAATGTGCACTAGAAAAGGTTGAAACTACTGCTTTACACATTGTGATTTCAGTTAACATGGAAGATACATTTTCAAAATCAATGAGTTTTAATAAGCAAAACATTAATGCTAGACAGTCACGTTTATTTGCTCATTCATGTGTTCACCAAATATTTATGGAGTGCCAATTATATGTGAAGCATTCTAGACCTGTTCTAAGGATCGCAGAGAAACTTTAACAACTACTATGTGCTCACTAAAGGACTGATACAAATATTATTAGTAGAGAAGGAAGCCTAGGGAAGTTCACTAACTTAGTGGTCAATCAGTGTCAAGTTTTCATCTCTGAGATTTCCCAGGTGGAATCCTTGTCACCTGGAGAGTCTGCAAGAGTCCAGGAGGACGAAACCTGAGGAGCTGTCTTTGCAGCTCTCTGGTTCTGTCATCACACAGCTCTGTAGCCCTGGCGAGTTCCCTTCACTTCTGTTTCCCCCAGGTTTCTCACTTTAACACGGGAGTTAACGATACTCCTCCTACTAATTTCACAAAGGTGTCCAGGATAGTAAATGAAATAACATACATAAAAATGTTTTGAAAATGGCATAAGTCTAAGCCATGGTGAAGTACTATTATGATTCTAGATGTTTAAAATCATTATCTTAATTGTGTATAAAGTTATGTCCAGAAATTTCACTTTTTCCTTTCTTAGGCATGTAGCAAATCCCATCTGAAAAACCAAAACCTTGAAATAATTCATAGTTTTATTTTTTCTTAATATTTAATAGAAAAAAATTTTAGAGACTAGACATGTTTTTCCCAATCCGCGTTTCCTTTTTTCTTCCTCCCTCCAAGGAACCCTAACATTTCTAGGATGAAGGCAGGTGTCTCTGTAGCTACTGACCTCCAATCGGCATTAGTTTTCAGGGACTGACTTCAATTAAGGTACAAGGAAAAGCAGATAAAGGAAAAGTGCCATAGAAGCCAAATTTAGCTTTTTAAAAACAAATGAACACCCTTTTCCTACCCCTCACATCAGAATCAATCAGGATGCAATGTAATATAGTTTTCATTAACTTCTAAAATTCCAACTATTGAACTTGGCAATGTGAAATAATGCTAGCAATAGTCTTTTTAATACAAAAACACTGGTTTTAAATACAGAGATTAATCAATCAAACTGCTATAACAATTTAAGATATCTCACAAAATACAATGCAGATTGAATCCACTGAGGACGCCTCACAGGCACCTCCAACATGCCAGGAATCTAGCCACTGACAGACAGCAGAGCAAACAAGCCATTTACAAAACAAAACTGCACTTACCGATACATCATCTACAGAAGAAAAAATATGATCTTGGAAGCATGCACCCACTGAACTCGACTTTCTAATCAACTAAATGACATCTCTACATATATTAAAGGTCTACAGCTAGAAGAAATAAGGAAACAAATTACAAGTAGTTGAAATGAAACTAGTTTGACAAGTCTGAACAGAGAAGTCTCAACCCATAGAATAACGAAGAAAACAGCCCAGAGACAGCATAGTCCCAACAAGAAAGTGATACCTTTTTTTCAGTATTGACTAATTTTGTCAAAGGAAAAAAAAACTAGTTGTAAGGATTTGAATGAGAAATACCTAAGGAATGCAATAGGATTAAGAGTTTAAAGAAGATTATTGGTCGGTATTCAGATATCTTAAAGAAACCTTCACATAAAAGCTCTCAGTAAAAACAACCAGATACTCTTGAAACACATATTCATAAAATAACTCCAGAAATACTCTTAAAATTTTTTGTTAAAAAACAGCTATCTCTCTGTATCACAGGGATATAGTGAATTTATTAATACATAATTATTTTTATTAAAAAATCTACTTCTGAGAGTATATAAATAAATTTACATCAAATCAGATTTTCCCCAAACGACTTAATATAATAAATGTACATTATAATTTATATTTATGTTATATATATTACACATCTCTATATGAAGAGAGATTTATCAGTATAAAGAAACAAAAAAAATCATAGAAACAAATAATATTTTCAATACATTTTAATTAGACAATTAGACAAATAACAAATATCTGCTCTTTGTGAATATTGAAATATGAGAAATGAGACTGAGTCTCTGTTTGATCTTGTCCTAAAAAGGACCATATTTTTATAGATCATACTAAGTATTTACACACATACATTTATATTTATAAAACACATGTGAATGTTAAACAGCATCATATTGTACACATCCTTCAGCAGATTTTTTTCCACTTAATATTTTGAGGATCTTTCTATGTTGGAAAACACAGATCTACCATCTTCTTTTGACAGCTATATGAAGTATGAACATACTGTTTAGTCTTGATTATAATCTTACAACAAAATTATATCCATTTGAAGGGAAACACTACTTTATTTTTTTTCTTCATAAATGTTCATAGCAGCTTTATTTGTAATAGCCAAAAACTAGGGGTTTGTTCATTACCTTGTGAATAAATAAAAAAATATGTGCTATATCCATACAATGGAATATTACTTAACAATATAAAAAACTAACTACTGGAACATGCAACCGCAAGGAGGAAACTCAAAAGCTTTATGCTAAGTGAAGCATTAAATAAAGGTTTACAGCAGTCATTGCTTCTAACACTTAAGGAGGAGAGTACATTTGAAATAATCTTAGACAGTACTGCACAGTATGTAGCAGATAGATTCTTCAGAATCAAAGTGCCAGGCCTCAAATCTTAGCAGTCTATAATATAGAAATAATACTAGTGACTACCTTGTAGGGCTTTTTTAAAAAAATTATTATTGAATAATTTACTATTTATTTATTTTTGTTACAGATGTTTCTCATTTTTCCCCCATTGACACCATCCTCCCCTCCCCCCCTCCTCATCCCCAGCTTTGTTGTCTATGTTCATTGGTCATGCATACATACTTGTAAGTCCTGTGGTTTATCTCTACCTCCCAACCCCCTTCTCTGATGCTTATCAATCTGTACCCCACCTCTATGTCTCTGGGTTAATTTTGTTCATCTGGTTGTTTAGTTCATTATATTCCACAAATAAGTGGGATCATGTGATATTTGTCTTTCTCTGTTTGGCTTGTTTCGCTTAGCATAATACTCTCCAGGTCCTTCCATGCCATCTCAAAGAATAAGAGATCTTTCTTACAGCTGCATAGTATTCCATTGTGTACATGAACCACAGCTTTTTTATCCACTCATCTACTGATGGACACTGGGTTGTTTCCAGATCTTAGCTATTGTAAATAGTGCTGCTATAAACATAGGGGTACATATATTCTTTCTGATTGGTGTTTCAGGTTTCTTAAGGTATATTCCTAGAAGTGGGATCACTGGGTCAAATGGCAGTTCAATTTTTAACTTTTTGTGGTAAAACCATAGTGTTCTCCACAGTGGCTGCATGAGTCTGCATTCCCAGCAGCAGTATACTAGAGTCCCCTTTTCTTCACACCCTCGCCAACACTTTTGATGGTTGTTTCTTTTGCTGTGCAGAAGCTTTTTAGTTTGATGCAGTCCCCAGTGTTCATTCTTCCTTTGTTTCTCTTGCCTTAGGTGTTGTATCAGTGAAAATTCTGCTGCGTATGATGTCTGAGATTTTGTTGCCTGCATTTTCTTCTAGAATTTTTATGGATTCATGAGTCACATTTAAGTCATTTATCCATTTTGAGTTTATTCTCATGTATGGTGTAAATTGGTGTTCTAGCTTCATTTTTTAATGAGTAGCTGTCCAATTTTTCCAACACCATTTATTGAAGAGACTGTCTTGACTCCATTGTATGCTCTTGCCACTTTTGCCAAGTATTAATAGAGCATATTGTCTTGGGTCAATTTCTGGGTTCTCTATTCTCTTCCATTGATCTATCTGCCTGTTCTTATGCCAGTGCCAGGCTGTTATGATTACAGTGGCTTTGTAGTATAATCTGAAATCTGGTAATGTGATCCCTCCTAGTTTGTCCTTCTTTTTCAAGATTGCTGTGGCTATTTGGAGTCTTTTTTGGTTCCATATAAACTTTTGGAGTGTTTGTTCTAGTTCTGTGAAGTATGTTGTGGGTATTTGGTGGAGAGTGCATAGAATCTATAGATTGCTTTGGGTAGCATGGACATTTCAATGATGTTAATTCTTTCAATCCATGAACAAGGTATGTGCTTCCACTTTTTTATATCTTCCTCTATTTCTTTTTTCAATGACCTGTAGTTTTCTGAGAATAGGTCTTTTACTTCTTTGGTTAAGTTTATTCCTAGGTATCTTAATTTTTTAGCTGCGATGGTAAGTGAGATTTTTTTTTGTTAGTTTCTCTTTCTGTGATTTCATCGTTGGCATATAAGAATGCCATTAATTTATTGACATTAATTTTGTATCCTGCTACTTTGCCAAATTCATTTAGTAAGTCTAGTAGATTTTTGATGGAGTCTTTAGGGTTTTCTATGTACAATATCATGTCATCTGCAAATAATGACAGTTTTACTTTCTCCTTTCTAATTTGAATCCCTTTTATTTTTTCTTCAAATCTAGTTTCTGTGGCTGAGATTTCCAGTACTATGTTAAATAAGAGAGGCAAAAGTTGGTATCCCTGTCTTGTTCTCATTATTAAATGAAATGCTTTTAGTTTTTGCCCATTGAGTATGATGTTGGCTGTAGGTTTTTCATATATGGCTTTATTATGTTGAGATATGATCCCTCTATTCCCACATTGCTGAGCATTTTTATCAGAAATGGGTGCTGGATTTTGGTGAATGCTTTTTCAGCATCTATTGATATGATCATATGGTTTTATCTTTCATTTTGTTTATATGGTATATGACATTTATTAATTTGCAAATATTGTACCATCCATGCATGCTTGGGATGAAACTCACTTGGTTATGATGAATAATTTTTTTGATGTATTACTGGATCCGATTTGCTAATATTTTGTTAAAGAGTTTGGCATCTGGACCTGGCCAATTTGGCTCAGCGGTTAGAGAATCAGCCTGCAGTCCAGAGAGACCTGGGTTCTGTTCCTGCTAAGGGCACATACCTTGGTTGCAGTTTGTCCCCGGCCCTGGTTAGGTCGTGTGGGTGGCAGCCACTCGATGTGTCCCTTTCATGTCCATGTTTCTCTTTCTCTCTTTCTCCTACTCTATCTGAACAAAAAATGGAAAAAATGTCCTCGGGTGAGGATAAAAAGTAAAAAAAAAAAGAGAGAATTTGGCATCTGTGTTTATTAGGGATATTGGCTTGTAGTTTCCTTTCTTTGTAGTGTCTTTATCTGGTTTTGTAATTAGAATTATGCTGACCTCAGAAAATGAATTTGGAAGTGTTCCGTCTTCTTGGATTTTTTTGGAATAGTTTGAGGAGAATGGGTATTAGATCTTCTTTGAATGTTTGGTAAAACTCCCCTGTGAAGCCATCTGCGCCTGGGCTTTTGTTTGCTGAGAGTTTCTTAATTACATCTTCAATTTCCTTTGTTGTTATTGGTCTTTTCAAGTTTTATATCTCTTCCTGGTTCAGTTTTGGGACTGAACTGTGTATTTCTAGAAATGTGTCCATTTCTCCTAGATTGTCCAATTTGTTGGTGTATAATTGTTCATAGTATGTTTCAATGATTCTTTGTTTTTCTGTGGTGTCAGCTGTTACTTCTCTTTCATTTCTGATTTTGTTTATTTGGTTTCTCTCTTTTTGCTTCTTGGTGAATCTGACTAAAGGTCCATCGATCTGGTTTATCTTTTCAAAGAACCAGCTTTTTGTTTCATTGATCTTTTGAATTGTTTTTTTTAGTCCCTATGTCATTTATTTCTCCTCTGACTTTTACTATTTCCTTCCTCCTACTAGCTCTGGGTTTTTCCTTTTGTTTACTTTCTAGTTCTTTAAGTTGTAGGGTTAGAAAGTCAATTAAAAGTTTTTTTTTGTTTCTTGAAGTAGGCCTGTAGTGCTATGAACTTCCCTCTCAGGACTGCTTTTGCTGTGTCCCATAGATTTTGTGTTGTTGTGTGTTTGTTTTCATTGGTTTCCAGGAAGTTTTTAATTTCTTCCTTGATCTTATTAATAACCCTTTTGTTGTTTAATAACATGTTATTTAGCCTCCAAGGGTTTGAATGCTTTTGTGTGTTTTTATTGTAATTGAGTTCTAGTTTCATGCCACTTTGATCTGAGAAGATGCTTGATATGATTTCAATTTTCTTGTATTTGTAGAGACTTGCTTTGTGTGCTAAAATGTGGTCTATCTTTGAGAGTGACCCATGTGCACTTGAGAAGAATGTATATTCTGCAGCTTTGGGGTGAAATGTTCTGTAAATATCAATGAAGTCCAACTGTTCTAATTTGTCTGGTAAGGACTCTGTCCTTGTTATTTTTTGTCTAGAAGATCTATTCTGTGGTGTCAGTGGCATGTTAAAGTCACCCACTATGATTATGTTACTATTTATCTCTCCCTTGAAGTACTCCAGAAGTTTTTTAACATATTTTGGTGCTCCCGTATTTGGTGCGTATATGTTTACCAGGTTATATCTTCTTGTTGGATTGATTCTTTTAATATTATGTAGTGACCTTCTTTGTCTCTTATTATGGCCCTTGTTTTGAAGTCTATCTTGTCAGATATGAGTATTGCTACACCAGCTTTTTTTAAAATTTCCATTTCCTTGGAAATTTTTTCCATCCCTTCACTTTTATCCTGTGTGAGTCTTTCATTGTGAGGTGGGTCTCTTGTAGACAGAATATATATGGGTTGTGTTTTCTTATCCAATCAGCTACCCTATGTCTTTTGATTGGAGCATTTAAGCCATTTACATTTAAGGTAATTATTGATAGTTATTAGTTGCCATTTTAATTTTATGCCTGTGTTCCTCTCTCTCTCTTTCTCTCTCTCTCTCTCTTTCTGTTTCTTCTCCTTACAACAGTCCTTTCAGCATTTCTTGGAGTGCTGGTTTGATGGTGGTAAATTACTTTAGCTTTTTTTTTTTTTTTTTTAATCCGTAAAGATTTTTATTTCTTCTTCAATTTTGAATGATAGCCTTGCTGGATAGAGTAGTCTCGGATTCAGACCGTTGCCTTGCATTACTTTGTACACTTCATGCCATTCCCTTCTGGTCTGCATCATTTCTATTGAGAGATCAGCTGCAGCAGTTCCCAGTGAGCTCTTCATAATTCTTATTAGGTTGCTTATAGTTCTCACCAAATTGTTTGGGCACCCTTAAAATCATTGCTTTGAATTCTTTATCTGACACGTTGCTGTCTTCCATTTCCTATATTTCCTTTTCTGGTGATTCCTCTTTTTTTTTTTTTCCCTTTAGGTGTTGTTTCTTTGTCTCCACATTTTAGCCGTCTGGTACCTCTAGACCCACTGAGGCATGTTTGGATGCGTATACAGCTCACTGTATATCAAATAAGGCTCCTGTGCCTCCCAGACTGTTTTGTTGCATGTCACTTCTTGCCTGCTGTGGATCCTGGAGGATTGACTACTGGGGGCTGGTATTGGTGTGTCCTGGTAGGTGCTGCTGCTGGATCACGTGGGCTCCTCTGGAGCTGTGTTCCCAGCTGGTCGCTGGTGCCACCTGTAGCTGTATAGCTCATGCCCTGTTGGAGCTGTGTTCCCTGCCCGTACCATGGGCAGCTGGGTTGCACAGTCCCTTTGGAGACCCCACTCAACACCTACTTTGTGGGCAGCTGGGTCACACAGGCTTCTCTAGTGCCTCAGCACCCCACAGGTCATGTGGGTAACTGGATTGTACAGTCCCTTTGGAGACTCAGCTCTATGCCTATCTTGTGGGCAGCTGGGTTGCAGAGGCCTCTCTGGTGCCCCAGCACCTCGCAGGTCCCTTGGGCAGCTGGATCACTCAGTCCCTTTGGAGTCCAGGCTCCACACCTATCTTATGGGCAGCGGGGTCGCACAGGCCTCTCTGGTGCCCCAGCACCCCACAGGTCTTGTGGGCAGCTGGATCATACTGGTCCCTCTCCGGCTCCGGCTTCCTACTGCTCTTGTTGGCCGCTGGGTAGCACAGGCCTCTGTGGAGCCCCAGTTCCCACTGCTGGTGGCTGGGGAATGCTGCTGCCTTTTGGGGCTCAACTCCTGCTCAGCCTTTGCTATAGTTTTTGGGGATGTTTCTCAGGGGCTGGTCTGTGCTTCTGTTGCCTGGGGATGGATGTCTGTTCTCCAGCCTCTGTTGCTGGAGGTATATCTTAACTCTGATTGGGTTGCTACTATGGGGGATGGTGCTGGGCTCCCGCCATTTGTGGCTTCCGCAACCAGTACCTTGGCAGCTTCACTACTGTGCACTGGTCTGTGTTGACTCAGGGTGTCCACTGGTCCAATGGTGCCAGGTGCACTGATGGGCTCAGGTTGCTAAGCCCTAGCCACTCCCACTGCCTCCTCCCAGGGAAGACCCAGCATCTTCCAAAATGGTGGGACCTCCCCGCTGTGCAAGGAGTAGCGCCCTGAAGGGCTGCTTACCGTGGTAGCCGGTTGCTCCCCACCCACAGCACAGGAACCTTCCGCTCTGTGTCTCTGCACTGCACAAGTTTGGTCGTCCACCTTCATATACACTTGCACTCTCTTACACACTAGTCTACTCTCTCATGCACTCACCCTCCCTCCGGTCCTGTCTGCCGCCATCTTTTTTCTGAATAATCTTGTAGGGCTTTTTGAAATGTAAATGTGTTAATATATATAAAATGCTTAGATTACTGCCTTGGGCAATGAAAGCACTACAGAAATATTAGCTAATATTGTTAGGACTCCTTAGTTTATTTGCATATATTTTCTTAGCTACTGTGTAACAGAGAAAGATTTAGTGAAGCTCATTTGATTGAACCAATGAGGAAGAAACACACATAGGTACAGTCTTCCCTTCCCCCCACTTTCGTTTTCTTCCCTTCCATCTTTTCCCTCCTTTCTTCCTGACAATGTGCTTCAAGGAATAGTGAAAAGAGGCATGGACTTAGAGTGGAATTCTGACTCCCTGATACTTAGGTGAACTTGGACAGGCTACTTAAATCCTTTGAGCATGGTTCCTCCTGTATGAGATGAGCTGATGTTGTTTATGTGCAGGATTTTTGTGAGAATTAAGTGGCACAACGTACGTGCCAGCCTAGCACACTGTCTGGTACCAAATGACAGCTTCCATTGCAGGGGTCAGAAAGCCTGGTTCCTTTCCTAAGCTCAGATATTGGAGGGATACATAACTGTAAATCCTGGCTCCCCGACACTGCTGCTGCTTGTCTCTTCTGTACATGGAATTCGTAATCGCTTTGCACACTATTGTAAGAGCTAAGTAAAAGAGTACATGTAAAATGCTCCCACACTATGTGGTACATATAAGAACTGAATCGTGAATGATATATGATAAAACGGTGTCTGCACTGACGTCAGCATGGCAGAACATGGCCAGGAGTTTGCTTGGAACTCCTCTACTGGCCCCAATGTCTGTCTTCTTAGCTGTCTGGCCTTTGTTTACAGGAAGGCAGAGGACTAAATGGCTAAATATGAAGGCAAATTCAAGAATTGGTAGAGTTTAATATGCCCCGGCTAGCAGAAGGCAATATGGCATAGCAAACAAGAAACGTACAGCTTTGGAACAAGACAGGAACCAAATTTCTGACCCTCACTAATTCAAACTATAGCTATGAGTAAGTTAATTAGCTTTCGAAATATAATTTCCCTTCTTTGAGAATAGTAATGTATAACGTATGTGAAAATCAAAAGAGATTACATCAAAGGAACAATGCTGAGTAAAAGAATCTAGACTCAAAAGTCTAAATGTTCCCATTAATATGACTTTCTAGAAAAGACAAAGATTATAAGGACATAAACAGGTCAGACTTACCAGAGTCTGATGGTGGCAGGGAGGCATTCACTACCAGAGATGATGTTCTATATTTTGTGGTAGTAGTTATAGGCTGTATGTGTTTGTCAACACTCACAGAACGATTCACTAAAAATGGTGAATTTTACTGATTGTAAATATGTCTTGATGCAAATATGTAATGAAAACAGAAAAATGAATGAGATTATAATCATTGCGAATAAACAGTACTTATCAAGGTTCAGATGTTGCCATCAATGTTTTGCATGCACTGTCATAATACTTCACAACCTTAACCTATTTTACAGAAATGGAAACTGAAGCTCACAGATATTAAACAATTTGCCTAATCATACATCTGAAAGTGGCAGAGATATCATCCCCTGCTGGCCATGGCAGGTATCTCTGACTCCAAAGGCCTTGATCTTTATCAGTTAGCTCTACTCTGTGAAAGGTGCTTGACACAAAGCTGGTCCTCAAAAAACAGTTTTATTTTTCCCTATCACTAGCTGGTTACTGGAGTTGGAGGTGGGGAGTAGCAGTACTTGGCCACTATGCTGGTCTATCTTTTCTGTTGTATCACCTCAAACAGGTACAATGTCACAACCTAATTTTCCTAATGTGATGGAAACAAAGATGTAAACTATTATGTTGTCAACAATCACATTTTTAAAATGGATCAAATTATTCTTCTTTTACTTTAGGCCTCTACATGGGTGGATCTCACTAATTCACCATATCGGAACATTGCATGCTGTAGTTCATGCCCAAACCTGTACTTTTAAAGTTGGAATTTCTCACAGAAAATGCTTAAGCATTTTCTAAATTTTCTGAAATAAATTTGTCAATGTAATTTAAATTGGCTTGCTGCTTTGCTATCGCCTCCAATGAATGTGCCATTATGATGAAAACTTATTATAGTGCATAAAGATTATGTCATCAATCGCGATATAACTTCCTTGGAGATATGAGATATTTTTCTGAATATTTCTCTTCAATAGATATTTTTGTCCTCTCTCTCCTAAGGAGAAAGTACCAAACTGATACCAGGTAACAAACAAGTGTTGTCATGTAGGAAAGGAACAAGTGGAAAGTATCACATAGCTTAGGAGCCATATTTGCTCTGTTTCTATGGTGGTGAGGGAGAGATAGGAACGAGAGAGAGAGGAGAGAGAGCGAGAGGACCATCTGACACGAAAGGAAAAAACATAGAGTGGCTACCACCCACACAACCGACTCCGGGCCGGGGGACAAATGCAAACGAGGGTTGGTACGCGCCCTTAGCGGGAACCAAACCCGGGTCTCTCAGGACCGCAGGCCAACGCTCTAACCGCTGAGCCAAACCGGTCAGGGTGATTGATCTAATTTTAAATTCCCATTTATGATCCTAAAGTAGCTCCTAGTGCTACAGGCAGTCTTTTGATATGTATCCAGACCATTGACTCTCCCACACTCCTGGACAATTTCTCACCTCTCTTCTTTCCTCAGACCCCTTCAGCTATTCTTCCATTCTCATGCTTAGCTATGACCTTCTTTATACATCCTGTCTTAGGTTCCTGAGGCTGCTGTAACCTATTACTACAAACCTAATGTCTTCAAACACAGAATTATTCTTTCACAGTTCAGGAGACCAGATGTCTGAAATTAAGGTGTTGGCAGTATTACATTCCTTCCAAAGGTTCTAGAAAGAATCCTTCCTTGCCTCTTCATGTTCTGGTGGCTCCATGAGTTCCTTGGCTTGTATCTGAAAACTTCAGTCTCTGCCTCCGTCTTGACACGGCTGTGTTTTCTGTTCTTTCTGTGTTCCCTCATTTTCTCTCTCTCTCTCTCTTTCTTATTTTGATAAAATATGCATATCACAAAATTTACCATTTTTACTACTTTTAAGTATATAGCTTTTTGGCATTAAGTACGTTCACATTGTTCTGCAACCATCACCACCATCCATCTCCAGAACTTGTTCATTTTCCCAAACTGGAACCCTGTACCCATCACACATTAACTCCCTGTTTCCTCCTTCCATCATTCCCTGGAAACCACCATTCTACTCTCTGTCACTCTGAATTTGACTACTCTAGGAGCCTCAAACAGTATGTCTTTTTGTGACTGGCTTATTTCACTTAGCATGATGTCCTCCAGGTTCACCCATGATGTGACATGTGCCAGAATTCCCTGCTTTTTTAAGGTGGAATAATAGTCTATTATATGAATATATAACATATTTCATTTATCCATTGATCTGGTGATGGCCTCTTCAGTTACTTTTACCATTTGGCTATTGAAAATAATGCTTCTGTGAACATGGTTGTACAAATATCTGTTTGCCTCTGCTTTCAATTCTTTTGAATAGATACCCAGAAGTGGAATTGTTTCATATGATAATTTTATGCTTAATGTTTTGAAGAACCACGTGCAATGGACTAAATGTATCTCTTGAAATCCTAGCCCTCAATGTGATGGTATTAGGAGATGGGGCCATTGGAGGATGATTAGGTCATGAGAGTGGGAGCCCTCATGAATGTGTTTAAAAACCTATTAAAAGATACCACCTAGAGCTCTCTTGTCTCTTCTTCCAGGTGAGAGCACAGCAAGAAGATGGCCATCTATGAACCAAGAAGCAGGTTCTCACCAGGCACCAAATCAGCTGGTGCCTTGATCTTGACCTTTCCAGACTACATAACTGTGAGTAATAAATGTTTTGTTGTTTAAGCCACCAGTTATGGTATTTTTGTTATGATAGCCAGAATGGGCTAAGACATTGCCATATCACTTTTTTTTTCTTTTTATCCTCACCGGAGGACATTTTTCCATTTTTTGTTCAGATAGAGTAGGAGGGAGAGAGAGAGAGAAACATCGACATGAAAGGGACACATCGAGTGGCTGCCACCCGCACAACCCAACCAGGGACGGGGACAAACCGCAACTGAGGTATGTGCCCTTAGCAGGAACCGAACCCAGGTCTCTCCGGACCGCAGGCCAACGCTCTAACCGCTGAGCCAAACCAGCCAGGGCG
Source organism: Molossus molossus (assembly GCF_014108415.1). Classification (NCBI taxonomy): domain Eukaryota; kingdom Metazoa; phylum Chordata; class Mammalia; order Chiroptera; family Molossidae; genus Molossus; species Molossus molossus. The sequence goes on from NW_023425344.1 coordinate 49,333,706, forward strand.
CCATATCATTTTTTTATAGCAGTTATACCATTTTACATTTCCACCAGGATTGAACACACAAGGGTTCCATTTTCTCCACATCTCTGCCAACACATTCTTTCCCCCTGTCCTGATGGGTATGAAGTGGTATCTCATTGTGATTTTGATGTGCTTTTCTCTAATGATTAGTGATATTGAGCTTCGTATTGTGCTTATTGCCATTTATATGTCTTCTCTGGAGAAATATCTATTCAAATATTTTGCCCATTTTTAAATTTGGGTGTTTGTTTTTTAGTTGTTGAGTTGTAAAAGTTCTTTAGATAATCTGGCTATTAATTCCTTATCAGATATACGACTTGTAAATATTTGTTTTTCCCATTGCATGGGTTGCCTTTTCACTCTGTTAATAGTATCCGCTGCTGCAGAAAAGTTTTAAATTTTGATGTAATCCAATTTATTTATTTTCCTTTCGTCATTTGTCCTTTTAGTATTATAGCCGATAAATCACTGCCAATGTTCAATATTCAATATTATGAATGTTGGCCCTATATTTTCTAATCCAATGTCACAGATCTAAATATTTCCTATATGTATTTGACCTACAAATTTCTTTATACATTTGCTATAATTCTTCTGCATTAAAGGTCTAGCTCCTGGAATAGTCTATATGAATCTGTTTCTGAAACCTCAAATTCAATATACTCAAACAAAATATTGATCTCTAATTCCCTTCCATCCATTCCAGGGTCTCCCATATCCAGTGAATTGTCATGACCTGCATTGATTATTTTTAAAGTCTCCTTCCCATTTATACAAGAATCTATACTCGACCTATCTTCCTGTTCCTATTGAACTGGGTCACAAAATATGATAAATGTAGAGCAGTTATTTGGGGTGGGGATGGATGAACCAGTGAAACCATTTGTCCTACTTAAATTTTATGCTGAAGCTAAATACATGAAAGAAATCACATTGAAGTAGTTCTGGTTGAAGTGAGCAGAGCATACCTGGAATCCCACTTACTAGAAATGTTCTTTGTGAAACCTGTTGTCTTAGAGGTTTTAGGAGGAGATGGTTTATTCTGTTCCATGCAAAAGAAAGGGCACAGCTTGGATTCTGATCTAGGAATATCATAGGCACAGCTATCATACTGTCCACAGTTTTAATTACATAGAACAAGAAGAAGGGAATGTGTTCATGTAGTTATTTTAATCAAAGTTTCCAGTTAGTACCATTGGTTACAAGTGTAAGTTATAAATATGGGAATCTATTTAAATTAAAAGATTATAAGGTACAAAAATCTTTCTTTTTACTCCCTTCACCTCTGAAAGATGAAATCTATGTTGCTTATTTTGCATAGAATGTGACATTAATCCTTAATGCTTTCTCTAATCCGCTTGAGAAGTTTATTCAAACTGAAAAAAAACTCTCTCCTTCCTTTAAAAATCAAATAGAAATGGGTCATTGATTCTGAAAACTGTGAAGACTGGCAGCATTACTTAAAAATGTATGTTTTTCCTTCACCTGTAAGTATTCTATTCTCAGAACTAAACTCTTGTCAAATGAAAATTTCCCATGTTCCTGATTGAAATTTTATGGGAAAATTAAAACTTTTCCAGATAATCCAATCTGAAGAAAATCCACTTGGATGCTATTTGAAAGTGACTTGTGCATAATATAGAAAATTATAGAATTTGGGGGTCATAGGACATTAAATACCTTTTCCCATTCTATGATATTATTTATCTAACAGAAGTAGTGAATAGTCAAATATCTCTCTCTCTCTCTCCCCCCTATCTATTTATCTCTCTATATCTATCTATCTATCTATCTATCTATCTATCTATCTATCTATCTATCATCTATCTATCTATCTATCTATCATCTATCTATCATCTATCTATTTGCCTTATAGTTGATACTCTCTCTGTTTGGCTTTAACAATAATTTTTATTGAGAGTAATTTAATTAAATTGTTTGCTGACCCCAACAGTCCAAATATACATCCCTGCCTTCACTTGCCTTTATTCTACCTGCCTACTTGGTGTAAAGTGGTGACTTATTTTAATTTGTATTTCTGTCAACGAGAGTTATTTGAACATTTGTTTTATATGCTTGCTAGTTTTGGGGTTTTTCTTTTCTGCAAACTGCTTTTTCATAACATTTGCCCATATTTCTACTGAGAACATTCTTTTCCTTGTTTATTGGCACAAATATTTGATATATTTTAGTATCACCACTTTTTCAGTTTTAGACATTTTAAATACCTTTTACATTCTATGGCTATTATTTACCTAACAGAAGCAATGAATAATCAGATTTGTGTTTTATTTATTTATTTATTTTTGCCTCACAGGTGATACTCTCTATGCTTGGCTTTAACAATCTGTTTCTTTTTTTTTTTTTTTTTTATCCTCACCCGAGGACATTTTTCCATTTTTTACTCAGATAGAGCGGGAAGGAGAGAGAGGAAGAGACAGAAACATCGATGTGAAAGGGACACATCGAGGGGCCGCCACCCACACGACCCAACCAGGGCCGGGGACAAACTGCAGCCAAGGTACATGCCCTTAGCGGGAACCGAACCCCGGTCTCTGTGGACCGCAGGCTGACGCTCTAACCGCTGAGCCAAACCGGCCAGGGCAACAATCTGTTTCTTATCCTGATATAATATATAAATATTATTCTTTTTTTTGCTTCTCACTGTGTCTCTGATTTATTTCTGGAGTCTCCCTTGGAGTGTAGCTTTAGGCAGGGATCCATTGCTGTGATGATGAAAATGGGCCTCTCAGGTGTCCGGCTTTGGAGAATGTAATTGGCAGTGGCCCCAGCTGTTGTGCTCTGAGCCCACCACTGCACTCGCAGTGTGGCCGTGCTCCCTGCTGACTCCTCCCAGCCCTGCCCAAGCCCAGTGGGTTGTGGAGGCAGTTCCATTCCTGGGAAATGTGGGACTCCTCTGATGGGTGGCTTTCGCTTGAGGGCCCCCCTTATGCCTGACCACATTTTTTTTGGAACTTCACTGCCATGTGAGAATCTTCCTATCTACTCTTCTTTCTTCCCTCCTACTGCACAAAGGTCAGACCTGAACTGCATTCTGAAGGGTCTCTTTGACCCTTCTAGCATGTATTCCATTTTTCTTCACAGAAATTTCTTCCAATAAACTTCTCTCACGTCAAATTCTATCTTGTGATCTGATTGAGTGATCTAACAAAACACAGGACAGACTAACTCACTTCACTGCCCAGTGGGTACAGAGGACATCATCTTGGGAGGCATGAGAGGCACAGTAATCCCTGTCATAAGGGGCAGCTAAATTACTGAAGATTTAACCAGCAGTGACCTGGAAAAACTTTCTGGTAGAGGGGACACCATTGCAGGTATGATGGTCCAAGCAATTGAAAGATGAGAAAGAAAAGTGCCTACAACAGTAGTGAAGTTGAATGGTTACTGCTGAATTGAACTGCTGCCCTGCACAAGGACAAGGAGAAACTGAGGGTTATTTACAATCAGTTAAAGGTTAAAAAGAGGTCCTAATCTCCTACAGAGGCAGAGTAGACACAGCTAAGCAGCTGGCTGAAGATCTAATAGTTAGAATGTCAGAGTTTATTTGAATACTTAGTTAAAGCAGATCTGCTATACTTAGGTCAGGGTCATGGCTTGGAAAACCTAGGACCTGGAGATGTAAGATGGAGACAGGTGGATGGATGTCAGAAGATACTGCGTCTGCAGATCCCCTGAACTGTCAGATTTGGAGAAGTAGTTCTTACTGTTTAGTAAAAACCGGCCCCTTCTCCCATGCTGAAAGGTGCTGTAGAGCCATTTCCCCTACAACACACAGGTGCCTCCTTGAGAGATATTCCCACCTCCTCAATTGACAGCCAGGCCAATACCTCGGTTAGGAATGCCCAGGGTCTGACAAGGGAGGAAGAAAACTCTGTACTGAAAATGCTCTAAGAATAAGTATGTGCTGACAGAGCAGTGCTTCTGTTTCTGGCATTGGGTTTTGAGGGTACTTGAAGGAAGCAGGGCTGAAAGGAAGACTGAATAAATAGGAATTCATTGACTTTCTCAAGATATGATATTTAGCATGCTGGCAAGGACCCAAGGAGATTGGGCAGACTTGCTACTAGGGTGGCTGTTAGCCTGAAGAAAGCAATAGCCAAGTCTGAGTGAAGCAGAATGCCCTGTGTGTCTTGGTAGAGTGGAGAAAGACATAGAGGGGCTGCGGCACGTGGAATGGATGTTGTGTGAAGCTGGAAGACTCATTAGGGGATGCATTGTGTAGGGTGGCCCAGAGGACATTCCACTTATCCAAGCTACTGGGTGAGCTGGTGGCTGGGGCTCAAACATAAGTGAGAAGTTCAATACTGGCTCTTCTCTGTGGGTGAAGGCTGACCATAGGAGCAGCCACAGAGCTAGGTTCTTGGAGTGAAGCCGCCCTGGGAGGAAACAGCGCCAGCCCTGAGGTCTGGAGAAGTGAGGGTGAGAAAGAGAATATCTGAAAGTAGCTGCTTAATTGTCACCTTTCTAGAAATTCCTCTCCTTAGTAGGCACTTACCTTGATACTTCCAAAATTGGTGGTCTGGATTGCTGCGACTGGTTTCCGGTATGAAAAGCAGGTGGACATTGTCTCAAGGCAATAGTGGGAAAGGCAGGGTGTGGGGAGGATGAAAGAGTAAAACGTAGAAAGTGTTTCTTTACGTGTTTTCTTACTCCACGCCAGGCTTCAGACACCTGCGCTCCCTACTGCTGCAGCTCAGCATAGCCTCAGTCTCCTGGTGTCTCGCGTTTATTACAATTTCCTGGCCTAGAATTCATGTTTACTCTTTATTCTACAGTTTATATGATTGGGTTGATTTGGAGGGAGTAAGTATCCTATGCTAGTTCACTGTTTTGGCAGAAACTAAAGCATACATATTATATATACACATATATACCTGCACATATATATGTATGTGCGTGCACATAAAATATGCCATTTTTGAAAAAAGTGGGTAAACCCTTTATAAGTGAATAGATTGTTTATATAAACAGAACAACATGAAAGGATATACAAAACTGGAAACTTTGATTAATTTAGGAGAAAATTGGAGAGAAATTGCCAGATTTTTCTTTGTATTGCTCTATGTTGCAACACAGCCCATGTAAATTATGGCTTGAAATGAGATGACAAAAAATATATTTGAAAAATAGCATGGACCAGGAGATGGCAGCAGAGTAACACATTTGGTCTAAGTTTTTTAGTACCTTGTGGTGGTGCTTTTTTTCCTTTTTAATTCAAGTATAGTTGACATACAATATTATATTAGTTTCAGGTGTACAACATATTTATTCAACACTTGTTGAATAAATTATAAAGTGATTTCCACAGTAAGTCTAGTAATATCTGTCACTGTACAAAGTTATATTATTGACCGTATTGCCTGTGATTACATCACCTTCTTGCTCATCGCCACAGCCCCCTCCCACTGGCCACCACAACAACATTGACATATTGCACAAGCCTGTTCTTGCTTTATTTGGGTTGGCTTCTTCCTTAAAATATCATTTGATATTTTCAACTTTGTGACTTCGTCACTCTGATACTTCTCCATTACTTAATACTCTTTTCTTTGATTGTCATTAATATACCTTTTCGGGTTATAAGAAATTCCCTGTTTATTTAAAAAGCAACAAACATTTTTTTTTTTATTCTTTACTATACCATTAGCTGGGAAAGTTCTGGCAGCTTTGGAAGGTTGAAAACCGATTTCTGACCACTTCCATCTACCTGGGAGCCTCTGGTGGGCCTGCTGCACCTCATGCAGATTCTCCTCCCCACCACGGACCAGTGTTCTAGAGGAAGAAGAGTCTGGAAGTGGTTGTACCCCACCTGACCAGCCATGGTCCCCTAGGGCTCCTACTGTTAACATCAGTTATCAAACACATTTATACCTGTTTATGTGGTCTTGAAAACAGGACTTGGCTTGGGCTTTAATCACAGTTGTATACCCAGTGTCTAGAATACTCAATATCTGACACAGAGACTCAAAAATGTTTATTCAATGAATAAGTGATTATGTAAGCCAGAGATTTTTCAACTGTCTGCCACAAGAATGTTTGAAACATGCAATACCTGATTACTTAGTCAGGGGCACTGACCTTTTTCCCTTTAGACTGTCACATAAAAAAATTACAATAGTCTGCCCAGGCCGGTTTGGCTCAGCGGTTAGAGCGTCGGCCTGTGGTCCCTAGAGACCCGGGTTCAGTTCCCTCTAAGGGCGCGTACCTCGGTTGCAGTTTGTCCCCGGCCCTGATCGGTTGTGCGGGTGGCAGCCACTCGATGTGTCCCTTTCACATCGATGTTTCTCTCTCTCTCTCTGTTCCTCTCTCTCCCTCCCACTCTACCTGAACAAAAAATGGAAAAATGTCCTCGGGTGAGGATAAAAAAAAAAAAAAAAAATTACAAGAGTCAACACAACAATAGCCGTGTGGTGTGAATGAGTCAAAATTATACCTATTTTTTTTGTCAGATTGGCAAAATATATAATTTTTTTGGTGTGCTGCAGAATTTTAGTAATGAATTATGTGTTCCATGAGAGGAAAAAGGTTGACAATCGCTGATATACGTAGTTGCGTAGAATTTTCCGGGTCAGTAGTGTCCAATACAACTTTCTTCAGTGGTGAAAATGATGTATATCTGTGCTGTCCAGTGTGCCACAGGTGGCTGTGTTCATAGCAGTGCTTACTATTTACAATAGCTAAGATCTGGAAATAGCCCAAGTGCCCATCAGTAGATGAGTGGATAAAAAAGCTGTGGTACATATACACAATGGAATACTATGTAGCTGTAAAAAAGAAGGATCACCCTTTGAGACAGCATGGAGGAACCTGGAGAGTATTATGCTAATTGAAATAAGTCAGTCATAGAAAGACAAGTATCACGTGATCTCACTGATATGTGGAATCTAATGAACAGAGTAAACCGATGAACAAAATAAATCCGGAGACATGGAAGTAGGGGACAGACTGACAAACCTCAGAGGAAAGGGGGGGGGGCACAGGAAGAGATAAACCAAAGAACTTATATGCATATATGCATAACCATTAGGCACAGACAATAGTGAAGGCAGGGTGGGTGGGAGTAGGGAGTAGGCGGTCAGTGGGGGATAAAAAGAGGGCCATCTGTAATACTTTCAACAATAAAGATAAATTTTAAAAATGTGATTAGCTTGATGGAGGAAATGAATTTTTAATTGTATTTAATTTAAATTAATGTAAATCTAAATGGCCCCATCTGATTAGTGTTGACCATACTGAACATTTCACCTTTTAGTATATAATGTTACTATGTGATTTTCTATTCTCCACTCTACACTGTGAGTGATTGATGGACTGGACCATTCTACCTCAGCCAAATACATAATCCTCTTTCAAGTAGTATCTCTTTATGCATGTTAAAGATACTAAATAGAGGATGTATGGTACAATTTTGCAGAATTAGGTATTTGAGAAAATTTTCTCTCTCTAGATATGTAGCTATATACATATCGATATAGGTGTCTCTAACTCTCTCTCTCTATCTCTATAGATGATAGACAGATGGATAGACAGACGGAGAGATGGATCATTTGCTTATAGCAGCTCGGCCTTCAAACAGCTTCCTTCCTCCAGCCAGGTTCAGCTTCCAAATGGTCATAATTTGCCTAGAACTGATTAGACATGAATGTGTTCATGATGGTCTCTTAGCATCCTCAATGTATCAGCATTATAAAAAGGGGGAGAAGAAAGATATTTCCAAACTCATGTAAGGGAATTATGGTGCAAGATTTTTCACACTGATTTTTTTCCTTTGACTATAAATCCCATGGCAGTGGTTCTCAACTGAGGGTGATGTTGCCTCTCAGGGAACATTCTGCAAAGTCTGGATTCATTTTTGTTTGTTACAGTTTGGTGGGGGTTACTGCTGGCATCAAGTGTGTAGAGAGAAGAAATGCTACTAAACCTGTTACAAAGCAGAGGATAGCTGTGGGTCCTTCATGCGCCGCACCCCCCAGAGATTTATCTCTGACAAAATGTCATTAGTACCAAGGATGAGACACCCTGAAGTATAGTGATGACTCAAAAATGATGAGTTTGGCTTTATTATTATAAATATATATTTAATGTATACAATAAAATATTATGTGGGCAAGAGAGACTCTCCCTTGATATAAAACTAAAAAAATCTTAACATTGGCGGTTATTTCATTAACTAAATTAATTGTAAAAGGAGCGGGGAGTAAATAAAGGTTTAGATGCACAGAAAGAGTTTGAGTTTTGTTGAACATTAGTAATGTCATGTGCAGTGCCACAAAAATGCATTTAAATATATATGAAAATGACTTAGAATAAAATTGAATCATTTCAAAGAGGTTTTCTTGATTAATTGAATATTGTCTATAAATACCATTCTTCAAAGATTGCCTAACTTTTTAACAGAAAACTGAAATATTATACAATAAGGTCTCTCCCAGAACCTTGTATCAAATTACCCATGAATGTCTAATTTTATATTGGCTTCTTGTGTAAGTTATTTATGAATATCTCATTTATATTGACATCTCATTCTGTGGGTTTCTTAATTATTCCAAAATTGATTGAAAATAAAACTGTTTAGAAAATAAACTGCATTAGGAAATTATTAAACAGAACTAAAATGTTAATTTACACCAGGATTGGAACTTCTCCCACTTTTAGAGAAGAAAAAACTCCTTCTCACCCAGTCCTTGCCTCTTCTTATTCCCACCTACGAAAAGGGCCAAGAAACTTAAATTTTCTGAATACAAAAAGGCATTTTTCCATACTTTAGAACAAAATCCAATGAAGGAAAATATTTTCAGTTCTCCTGCTGTCTGACCCAAGTATTTAGTTATTGTCCCAAAGTAAAGATTGGTGTAGTTGTTCGAAGAAATTAAAATCTGCAATGTTGGGTGTGGATATAAATGACACTTTTTTCTCTTAAATTTCAAAGAGAGGTTAAAAATGCATCTCAGGGCAAAGGACTCACAATAGTGCCATCTCTTAAATCCTAGTTTCTTTTCTAGTGCCCCTCCAGTGTTAGCATTGGCCAAAACTAATTCCCTTAGTTTGTCTAGGACGTGGACTTACAGATCCTCAATGAGAATTATTTGATGAGGAAGGTAAAAACTGTGGAGTCAGGGAAGGGCAGTGTGTTCTGTCAGGACAGCAATAGAAAATGCTTCACCAGTTGGTACTTACCTGCTTACACTGCTAGATTGTGCTAAACTAAAAAGTGTGTAGTAGGGACTGAAAGGTGAGCAGGAGGTCATCAGAGACACTTAGCAGCAATGGTGGATCTTTGAAGAGTTGACAGTGTCTTGTATGTTCATGGTCAGCAACACACTTCAGATTATGTGAAAGAAAGCCTACCTTTTCCTCATATCTAAGGGAAGAGTTATCAGACCATGCTATTTGCATCTTGAACTCAATGACATTATACATGGCAACATATACTAGACACAATTTGCTAGAGACCACACAGGACATTTACATTTTGGAGGTAGATGGTTGTTGCATTAGATGTTTGTTTTAGACTTAATCCAGTCCCGATAACAAGTCACTTTTGTATAAATTCCAGGCTTGTTTTCTTTACCACAGTCTATTCCCCAGCTTACTATTCCAACAAGATACCAGATGTTTCTAGCACGTGCTGTAACCAGAGGTCCCCCAGAGTCACCCTAAAGAAGAAGAAAAAGTATTGTCAATGTAATAAATAAAGGAGTGTCAGAATGACAGGTAACCAGCATCTGAATATCTAATAAATTAATATTTTGAAGTATGTGAAACTAATTCTATTTTTACTATTAATATGATCATTGTGCTTATTACTTATTATCTCTGTTTATCTCTAATAATGTCTTTACCTGAAAGGTGATGTGAATAAAGCTGAGGGTTTAGTTTTATCCTTGTATAGTTTTTTAGTTTTGCTCTATCTAAAGAGAGAATGCAGAAGACCTTGTATTCCAGAATATGTAGCCAAATCCTTGTCTTTTGTTCACTGCTTTTAGTTATTTATGTGCTGTGGTTAGACTACAAATTTATCATGGACTTGTGCTTTTAAAAATGTTTATGTTTCCTTCATTAACTGCCATAGTACCTTGCAATTCACACACACAAAATTGAATGAATAAGTGAATGAATACCAATGGCAGATCAATGGTAGCACCTTTACATACAAGAAAAGCACTTATATGTGTGAAAGTCTCAAAGTCATTCCTAATCCTTCAAGAATTGTGAAAATGTTAGACCCAGTTTCAAGTGCTAAAGGTAAAATCTTTATTAATTTTTATATTTATTTTTCTTCTTTCAAATAGCCAGACTTTAAAAGTGGCAGCATGGATGGACCTGTAGTGTATCATGCTAAGTGAAATAAGCCAGTCAGAGAAAGATAAGTACTACATGATCTCACTTATATGTGGAATCTAATGAGCAAAACAAACTAACCAGCAAAATTGAGACAGACTCATAGAAAGAAGGCTGACAGCTGTTGAGAGGATGGGAGTTGGGGGGAGGGGTCATAGGGGCTGTGTAGGGATTGAGGCAAAAAGAGAAAGAGCTCATAAACAGGGACAACAGTGTGGTGGTTGCTGGGGTAAAGAAAGGCGAGAGGAGGTAGAGAAGGCTATAATGGGTATAAATGATGGAAGGAGACTTGACATGGGGTGGTGAATACACAATACAGTGTATAGTTGGTATGTTGTAGAATTGTGCACCTGAAACCTATATAATTTTGTTAACCAGTGTCACCCCAATAAATTCAATAAAATGGAAAAAATAAAAGCAATATTCTCTTTAAATGCTTAATGGTTAAGACAAATTTTTTCTAACCAGCATAATTCTATCTGGATGTACAATATTTTTTCTTTTCTTTATTGATTTTTTAGAGAGAGAGGAAAGGAGAGGGAGAGAGATAGAAATATCAATGAGAGAGGACATCGATAGGCTACCTCCTGCATGCCCCCACACTGGGGATCGGGCCCACAACTGGGGTATGTGCCTTGACTGGGAATTGAATTGGCAACCTCTTGGTGCCAACGCTCAACCACTGAGTCACACTGGCAGGGCTGGATGTACACTATTTAAGGTCAACGGTTCAAGCACCCGCTGTGTGACACTCTATTAAGCATGGAGATATCTGCCGATCCCATCCCACAGTGCCTTACAATTAGTAGGAATTAGATTCTAACTATTGATTGTAACTGTGGCTTTGAGCAATGATTGTGTGGCTTCCTGACTTAGTTTCTCTTTTCTACTGCCACTCCTTTTCTCTAGTCAACACCCTAATGTGCAGCTGGTAGTCATTTTTACATTTACATGTAGACATTAATATGAGTATTTCTTATGGTTCTTCCATTTCCTCTTTTCACACTCTGCTTTCTCCTCCATGACTTAATTTTATGGACTTCCATTGATGTTGTCATGAAACTCATCTTTATTCAATAGATTCATTTTTGTGTATTTGAATCTATTCTTACCTCACAGGCATCGAGTTTTCCTGACAAGAATCCAGCACATATCATTCCTGATGACACAGCCCCACCATATACATTAATTGTATTACATATGTCATTACTTATGATCTCTATTTCAACTTGTCGTAGAGTGTTGGGAAAGGGACCTAAAGAAGAAAAACAAATAAATAGGTGAAGAAATTCTAAATTCTTGTATTTATGATAGTTAATTGTGTCTTGCAAAGGGTAGTTCAATGGCCCTGGCTGGTTTTGCTCAGTAGTTAGAGCATCGGCCTATGGACCAGAGAGTCCTGGGTTCAGTTCCCGCTAAGGGCACATACCTCAGTTGCAGTTTGTCCCTGGCCCCGGTTGGGGTCGTATGGGTGGCCACCACTCGATGTGTCTCTCTCACATTGATGTTTCTCTCTCTTCCCCCCTCTCTCCCTCCTACTCTATCTGAAGATAAATGCAAAAATGTCCTCAGGTGAGAATAAAAACACAAACAGTAGTTCAATAATAAAACATATATCTGGAAGTTGTGGGACTCTGGGCTTGATGACAGCACTCAAGGTCAAGTTATATTTCCTGGGTGCCTTCTAGCTTTCTATGTGTTAGGTTTCAATCTTGTCATGTTTACCTCCACTGTTTTATTTACTCTTTGTGAACAACTCCTAAAGATAGATATGAATATTTTTTTTTATCCTCACCCAAGGACTTTTTTTTTGCATTTATCTTCAGATAGAGTGGGGGGGAGAGAAGGGGGAAGAGAGAGAAACATCGATGTGAGAGAGACACATCAAGTGGCTGCTCCCCACATGACCCAAACCGGGGCCTGGGACAAACTGCAACCAAGGTACGTGCCCTTAGTGGGAGCCGAACTCGGGCCTCTTTGGTCTGTGGACCAACACTCCAACCACTGAGCCAAAACAGCCGGGGCTGAATATTCTTTTATTCAGTTGAATAAACCAAAACTCACCTGATTATGAGTAGTAATCACATAGCTAAATGGGAATAACATTTGATTTAAACCCAGGACATTTATCACCACCTGGGATAATCCATGACAATTTACCTAATTTACCTGGAAATCTGCCTTATCACTCTTCAAAGGACACACTTATATTTGAAATTGAGAATCCTTTAGGAAAAGAAACATAGAGCATCTACTATCAGGAAATAAGTTCAATACTAAATAGATGAAATACTATTGCTTCATAAAAAAGACCATGTTTACTTTTATAATATTTAGAAATGCTATCAAAAATAAAACCAAGGTAAGTAACATATACCAGGATAAGAACTATATCATGTTTTATTAATAACCAAAATATTTATGATTTGTTATATTAAAAGTATTATTTAGTTGTATATAGTACAGTTTTAGTCAGTAAATTCCCCTCATTTTGCCTTAATAGCTTCTATTTTGAAGACTGTATTAGTTCTTCATATAAAGATGGTACTCTGATGATAACAGGTTCAAATACAAGTAAAAGGATGAAGGAGCACAGTGCTGCTGATTTGAGGAACAAGTCAGGTAATTATGTGCTAAGGGCTCTGGTTATGAAGGAAGCAGATATGAATTTGTACACTTTGAGCAACTGAAATGCTATTTGGCCTTGGGCAAGTTACTTAATCTTACTGAGCACCATTTTACTCACCGTTAAAAAGGAGAAAATGAAATCTATCTCACATATTTATGTGAGGGTTAAAAAAGAATGGATACAATCAGTTATGATAATACCTTATCCCATGTTCAGATTTCAACCAATGGAAGCTATTGGAGAAATAGGGTTGTATATTTAAAACCCTCATAGTCTAAAAGCTGCACTTCAATGTTAGTGACAGATGGTGAAAGCAAGAGCTTTCAGGGAAAAAAGATCTAGGTTACTAGGGCTTTTGTCATTCATCATAAATAAGCCTAATTCTCTGTTTTAAAATCAGGACGTTCACTTACCTAGAACTGACCATCTTGCTGGAAAACTAAGCCTAACTCCTCCATAGTCGTTCAAGATTTTCTAGGATCTGGTCCATTTCTTTATCTCAGTCACCATTTTTAAGCATGGGAAGGTCATTATATGACTATATTCTTTTTACTTCACCTCTGAGTTTGCTTGAAATGTTCCTAGTGATAAAATCTGCATACCATCTGCTCTTTATACAGCTTTTTAAATAATCCAAACTATTTGTGTTTGTATATCAGCAATATTCAGTACTATATCTTTTGCTGTGTCTAATTGGCATTTGAAATTTGTAGGTATTCACAGCCTTTAAACAACTGTATTCCAACTACTTTTAATTTCTATGTGCCCGTTTTTATTTTAGCTCATTGTTCTAGGATGCTAGTTTTAAATTGTAAATGCTTTTACTTATTTAAACTCAACTTTTAAAAAGTGAAGTGCTTAACAATATTGCAAGCTGTTTTACATTATCGAATGATTAAAGGAAGAAACTATCCAGAATAGAAAGTGTTTGTTAAACAAGCTGTCTGGTAATGATAAAGTGAGATAAATATTGTAAGGTAGGAGAAGAAAATCTGGGTAGTCCCTGTTGCAGTTTCAAAGTGCAGAAACAAACAAAAAAAAAACATAAGCAAATATCTAATACTTTACCTTAGTCTGATGTCTAACAAATTCATAATGTTATTACTGAAAAGTATGCAACTTGTTACAATAGATAGGTCAATGTTCAGTAATCTGCACACTATTGGGCATTGAATAAATTATGCTAAAGTCACAAATCACTCCTAAACCACTAATCTGGAAAGGGGTGGTGCTTAGTTTAATTAGGTTCTAAAGGAGGTGTAATGGTCCTGCCCTAATGGTGGATGCTCTGTGTTTCTACTCCAATCATAAGTGGCTTGTCTAATCCCAAAGGATTTAATTCCCCTTCATACTTATCACCATGGCCTATAGAAGGCAGATCTCCCAGAGATGAGGAAAAGGACTTATAGGTTATAACAATGGCCTATCAATCTGGACCACATCAGAATTTTGGAGTGCATATTGAGGGAAAGCACACTTCTATAAAAATCAACTGATGAAGACTCGGGAGATAAAAGCTGTACTTCGAGCAAGAACATAAATAAGACTACAACTTCATAATAAGAGCCTGGAACAAGAATCGGAAATTCAAGGACAGATTAAACCGAGAGAACTGGAGACTCAGTATGTAAATGTCTATCTGCCATTTATCGTATATTATTAAGTACAGTAAAATATCATATTTGTCAACTTCATAAACTCAAAAAACTGTTTTGTAGATACATGGATCAGAGGGTCCCTATTTAATATTTAGCATCATGTTATTCAAATTGTTCTCTGAAGATTGTATATGTTTATTTACATGATCTATTACAGAAGCTTATCATTACTACTGCTCACAAATAACACTTTAAAAATTATGCATCCATAGCAGAATCTCTACATGTGAAAGACAGCAATGAAAGAAAAAAAAATCATGTGAAAAACTATGCTTTACCTATGCTTGAAAAGAAAGTTATAACTAGTTTTTAGTATAGCCCATGAATACAATAAATACAGATACTGTGTAATAGTAATAGCCAAAGTTTTCATATATATATTTTTTAACATATCTGGGTTTTGTTTGTTGTTTCTGCCATATTTTTCATGGGACATATAGATTTAATCTCACTTTCTATATTTTGATTGGTAGTTTATTTTATATTTCCATTCAAATGGAGATTTAATTTTTTTGCTTGGATGTTTTCCCTGAGATACTCACCATTTGATTTTAATGCTCCCCATCCAGTGACAAACACTTTATCCTTAGGCAAGACTTCAAAAGTGGCATCCGGGAGACAGACCCTGTGCACATCGTCGGAAAAGAGCACAGGCGTGGAGAGTCTCACCAGAGCGACGTCGTCCTCGTGCTTGTGGGCAGCATAGTTTTCATGAATGACAATTGACTGCACCCTTCTTCTTAATAGTGGATGGCTTAGAGTTGTTCCGAAACTAGCCATCCAGAGTTTGGGGTTTTTGTAACTGATCACAAATTATAAAAGGATTATGGTTGGTTCATTTCTGATCTAAAGTTACCCAGCATTCTGCATGAGCATGGGACACAGGGTGGGAGAAGGGCAAACTAAGGTGATGGTTGATTGGGGTCCTCCCACCTTCTCATTTGAGGCTTTCCCCCTAGTACTGCTTTGCATTCATTTAGCTGATGACAAATCCCTCCAGGAGAATTTGTAATTTTTAAAGGAAACACTATATTATTTGGTATTTTTGAAGAAAATATAAAGAAATAAAAATCAGAGTTATGTACTCATTTATACATACACACATATCCATGCACAGTTACATAAATATATGTATGTATAATTATGGAGAGAGAAAGGGAGGGATTGAGGGTGGAAGAGAGAAAGAGAGAGACAGAGGGAGAGAAGTTGAAGGCACAATTTAATGCATTGTTTTCTATTTCTTGCTTTTAGG
Organism: Molossus molossus; assembly: GCF_014108415.1. NCBI lineage: Eukaryota > Metazoa > Chordata > Mammalia > Chiroptera > Molossidae > Molossus > Molossus molossus. The sequence goes on from NW_023425344.1 coordinate 49,349,628, forward strand.
TTAACATTTTACCCAGTATATTTGCCCATTGTATATTAATTTCACTAGAGGTACTGTATCTCTTTACTGTCTCCAAGTGTCCTATTGATTAAATTTTCAATGAACATATAAATAATAAAAGTAGAGCATCAAAGATATTCAAGTGAGATAATCGAATGTAAGTTTGTGTGTTGTTATACTATTAGCAGAGTTTTTAAAAATCCACAATATATCTCAGGAAAACTGGTGAGTATGTTTAAATTTTGATAGTGTTGTCTTGTTAGCTAAAGTTGAGATTGCTGGAGAATATATATTCAATTAGAGATAAAGATACTTTCTCTAATTTTTTTCAATTATTCAGTAATTGTACTTCTAAGCCTGCCAGAAGATCATGAGTACTATTGAGGTGGGCCTAAGATAATTAATAAAAAAGGAATGCAAATTACTGGAAGTGAAGGTGAGAAAAAGAAGTGAAATTGGTTACCCTGTTGGTACAGACTGAGGACTTACTTGTCAAAGCAATGAGCGGCTGTCAGGAGCCACTCCTCACTGATCAAAGTTGCCCCACAGAAATGGATGCCCTCCATTTGCAGGCTGGCTTGCCACGGCCAATCCGCTTTCCTTGCAATATAACCATCAGCAATTTTTTCCATGGATGGAGACTCCCTTCCCAAACCACAACCTGTCATAAGAGGATAAGATGAATATTAGAATTACCAATGCGTGTGTTTGGCACACAGTAAAAGATGGAAACATTCATAGATTTGCTTTACCTTAAAAAATTAATCAAAATTATATGATAGAATAATTTACATTGAAAGAAGTATTAAATTATAAATAAAATATTTAATACCCTCCCTGATGTATTTAAAACAATTTTACTTATTTTTTAAAATATATTTTGGGGTCATATTCTTCTTCTTTTTTTTTTTTAGTGATTTTAGAGAGAAAGAAAGGGAGAAGGAGAAAGAGAAACATCTATGAGAGAGAACATCAGTTGGCCGCCTCCTGCGTGTTCCCCACTGGGGATTGGGCCCACAACCTGGGCATGTGCCCTGACTGGGAATTGAACCAGCAACCTCTTGGTGCATGGGTCCATGATCAACCACTGAGCCACACTGGCCAGGCAGTGATACTTGACAATTTTTATTGTGAAATATACATTAATTATTGCAGAAAAATACCATTTGTACTATTTTTTTTGCATTATAGTATTTATTTATTTATTTATTATTTAATTAATTTATTTATTTTTGTTACAGATGTTTCTCCTTCCCCCCCCCCACTGATACCCCCTGCCGTCCCTCCCCGCCCTGTCCCCAGCTTTGTTGTCCATATCCATTGTTCATGCACACATGCATATAAGTTCTGTGGTTTATATCCTCCCTTACTCCCTCTGTACTATTTTAAAATACTTTTCTAATATTAAAATTATTACATTACTTAGTATAAATGTCAAAGTTTACATATTAAAGTTAGTGGGTGTTTTTTATTTCTAAGTGAATTTTCTAATTTGACAAAATGAACCAAATAAAAATAAATAAAATGAAATGAAAGTTAATTGTTAAAAGAAGTCATCAGTTAAACCTTCTAAAAGGAAGAGCAATTTATTTCTAAGGAGTCCATATAACATGACCAATCATTACTAGTAATGATTTCCCCATGAGGAGAGTTAAATTTTGTATCCATTCAGAGATATATACTTTTGGAAATAGTAAACTTGGGAGCAGAGAAACTCTTAAAAGTATTTTAAGTTTTATTATTTTGTTTACAAACATCTCAACAATATTTTTAACTTACCACTGTTCAGAATGTGCTCTGCTTGTATTTTATTTATATCTGGAAAACATACAAGATGATCATTCACCAATGGAACAATTATAATATAAAAAAACTATATCTATATGACATGAATATTCTATTTGGGAGAAACTGAATTAGTCAGGAATACGTAATTTAAAGGCAATAGAATAAAATCCTACAAAAGAGAAGAGGCTTAGCTACAAATTAAACTCTTCACTGACTATATATGTAGACTCTAGGAAAATATTGGTTAATGATTATAAAAACATTGGCAGAAAGAAGGATGTTGTTTGCCATGAAGAATTAATTAATTAATTAATTAATTAATTAATTAATTAATGCCATGCCAATTTATTAAAATATAAGCTAAACAGAAGAGGATCTAAGGCAACTTTTACATATGTAGTACCATTCTCCTCCGTCCTCATTCGCACAGTAGTGTTACCTTAAAGCCATTCAAGAGTCTTAAACACTTGGCATCTGAGGTCCACTTGGTCCACAGATGCTCCCTGTGGAATCAAAATCCACCAATACACTAACAAATCCTCAAATATGGTAGTCATTTTTTCATGAAGAAAAATAGAAAAATAAAGCATGATCAGTAGCTGTTCCCCACAATTATATGAATTCTTCCTTATGCCAAATAGTATAATGAGCAATCTAGACCCACATTTTTTTTACAATGAAAGTTAGTGTGAAGTTTCAGTAAATCTGCAAATTAAGGAGTTTTCAATGTAGGTCAGACTCTAAAGGGGAACATAAAATTCATGTGCAGATGACTATGGGTAGAGAGTTTATTACAGTAAAGTCCCTTAGGATTAAGTTTCATCAATAATAGCAGTCCTCTAATGCAGGAGTGGGGAACCTTTTTCCTGGCAAGGGGCATTTGGATATTTATAACATCATTCAACGGCCATACAAAATTATCAATTTAAAAATTAGCCTGCTATATTTGGTCATGCTAATTTGGTGAGACGTGTGATGTTAGCTGGTATTGATTTCATAGCCCTAATATGGCCCTCCGGCAGGATGTTCCCCACCCCTGCTCTCATGGCTTCTCTGGCCTTTAGAATAAACTGAAACATCCTACCTGGATATGCATGACATGGTCTCTATTTATGTCTATGTTCTCATGTTGAACTGATCTTGCTCTTAGCCAACCCATTTGCCACCTTGGCCTTCCAGGGTTTTTTTTTTTTTTTAAGTAATTTTTAAAATTGTTGCCCAAGAATATGTTTATTGATTTGAGAGAGCGAGAGAGAGAGAGAGAGAAAGACATTGATTGGTTGCCTCTTGTATGTGGGCCAACTGGGGACCAAATCTGCAACCTAGTTATGTACCCTGACTGGGAGTTGAACCCAAAACCTTTTGGTGTACAGGATATTGCTCAACCAACTGAGCCATACCAGCGAGGGCAGCCTTCCAGATTTTGTACTGTGCCAAGATGTTGCTGTCATTTCTTCATTCTAGCTGCCCCTTCTGCCAGGAATGTTCTTCCCTTTTATTTTTTGTGGTTAGTCCACCACTATCATTCAGATCTCAGCTTAAAAATCTTCTCCTCAAAGAGACCTTCCATGACAACCAAATCTAAATTAGACTTTTCTCTGCATGGAGTTTCATATTATTATTGGATTTTGCCTTGTTTACTGGATCATTTTCTGTCTTACCCCAGTTAGAATGTTAGCTCTATGAGGACAGAGAATTTAGTTCTTGGTATAAATGAACTCTCAATAAATACTTGCTGAATAAATAGATGAGCAGTAATGATAACTAATAACTTGCTAAGTACTATGTACCTGGGACTGTGACAAACATTTCACATTACTTACTTATTTTATCTTCACAATAATATTATGGGCCAAATCTATTAAGGACATGATTTAAATAGTTCTTGTGGCCAAAAACTTGTCCTGCAACCATTTCAGTTATAGTTTGGTGTCACCCTCTTTTTATGGATCAGTGAGAATGAGGTGGATTATGGTTATTTCACAGATAATTTTAGCCTAGGCTTATTACTATGTATGAAAAAACTGTTGATGAATTTTTATGATGGTACTATATCTCATATGTGAAAACTATCCAACAAATGTATTTACCTTTAGAATAAAAGAGGTTGAATGACTCAAGTCCTAGAAGAAGATTGTATAGATTCACTTTTCCCTGCTCTTTTCCTATACATATAACAAATTACTTCTAAAAATTATTCATCATATATAAAAGAACTCTGCAAGCTAGAAGGAAAAGGGAAGAATGGCTAGAGATTTAGGATTTGAGGGAGAAAAATGTGCTGAATTACCTCTTTATCTCATATATACTTTGGGCTGGAGACCAAGAGAGGCATGCAATCTGGCATAGGCAAAAAATCCCAAGAGAAGTCTTTACTCTCCATCCAAATCCATGTAAGAGAAAGCATAACAGGGACCTAGTGGGATCCCCAAACCTCTGCTTTACCACCTAGGCCTGGAATTCCTTCTGCCAGTGTAGTGACAGCAGTGAGAGCAGGGAGCCCCCAAACACCCAGTCCCCACTTCCCAACCAGGCCATCAGCTAGCAGACAGTACTGCAAGGGCTCTGAAAACTGAATTCTTATCAAAATGACTAAAGCGAGTGAGAATCTAAACCTCAAACCTAAACAGATCAACTACCTGCTAATACAGAATAATTAAATAGAATTGAGTGCCTCCTAATGTAATAACGAAAAGATTCAGAATATGAACAAAAATTACTTGCCATACCGAAACCCAGGAAAACAACAATCTGAAAAACAAAATGAAATCAACAGATGCCAATAGTGAGACAAGATGTTGAAGATATCTGATGCAGATTTTAAAGCAGCTGCCATAAAAATAATTCAGCAATCAATTATAAATTCTCTTGGAACAAGTGAAAAAGTAGAAAATCTAAGCAAAGACTGGAAATTATAAAAAATAACCAAATAGAAAATTATAGAACTGAAAAAAAAATACAATAACAAAATAGAACTTGCTGGATGGCCTTAATAGTAGAGTGGAAATGATGAGGAATAGAATCAGTGACTTGAAGACAAATCAATAAAATTTACTCAGTTTGAAGAACAGAAAGATATACACTAAAAATAATAAACAGTCTCTGATATCTGCGGGATGATAATAACACAAAATTTAACATTCTCTCTGGCCAGTATGGCTCAGTTGGTTGGGCATCATCCCGTGCACCAGGAGGTTTCCAGTTCAATTTCCAGTCAAGGGCACACACCCAGTTTTCATAATGGATCCCCAGTAGGGGGCATGCTGGAGGCAGAGATAGATGTTGCACTCTGACATCAATGTTTCTCTTTCTTTCTCTTCCTCTCTCTTGAAAAAATCAACAAGCTATTCTTTTAAAAAATGTTAACATTCATATTATCAGAGTCCCAGAAGGAAAGAAAAAGAGTGTAGAATAAAAAAAGTATTTAAGAATAATGGTTGAGAACTCTCCAAATTTGGCTAAAGACAGAGACCTACAGATTCAAGAAGTGGGCACATCTTAAATATAAAAAACTCAAAGAAATCCAAACCAAAAGACATCATAATTAATCTACTAAAAATTAAGAAAAAGAAATAGAAATAAAGAAAAACCATATATTACCTAAGTAATGCCAATTCAGTTCAAATACCAGCAATTTTTCATCTGAAACCATAAAGTCCAAAGGAACTGACATAGCATTTTTGAAGTTCTGAAAGAAAAATTATCAACAAAAACTCCTATATCAAGTGAAAGTATCTTCAGAAATGAGGGAGAAATAAAGATATTCTCAGATGCAGAGGAACTAAAAGAACTTGTTTCTAACAGATCTACTCTCAGATAATGTTTAAAAGAAACCATCCAAACAAAAAGCAAATGATAACAGAAGAAGGCTAGAACCAATAAAACATGAAGAAAGAGGCATAATGTGTAAAATTAGAAATAAACATAATAGACTGTCTTTTCCTTCATGAGTTTTTCTAAACATATTTTATTGTTAAAGTGAAAGACATAACATCCACCTGATGTTGTGTTGAATATATATGGAGAAAACATTTCCAAATATATCTAAAAAGTGGTGAGGATAGGTGACTAAATGGAAGTAAAGTTTCTGTTGAAAGGTTGACACCAGTAGATTGTTATTATATATACATATATATATGTAAATACCTAACATATATACATATATGTTAATACCTAGAGAAACCACTAAGACAACTTAACATAGTGATAAGCTAAAAAATATTAAAAATAAGTCAAAATGGAACTCAAAAAATGTTCAAGTCATGCACAAGGATGGAGGAAAAAAGGAACATAAGAATAAGACACAGAACAAACAAAAAACAAATCAGACAAAAAATTAAGAAGGATGTAGAACAAAACAACACCATTAACAGTAAGATATAATTGATATATGTAATATACTCCACCTAACAATAATAAAATGCACATTCTTCTAAAGTGCCCATGAAACATTCATCAAGATAGTTCTTAACCTGAGTCATAATATTCTGCACATTTAAAAGAAATTAAACAAAGTATGTTCTCTGTTTATAATGAAATCAAGATGGGAATCAACAATGGAAAGATAGGAGATCCCAAAATGGCGGCAGAGTGAATGGAAGCTACACAGACCATCTCCAAAAGCCAAACTGGAATTACAACTAAAATAAAGACAAATCATTGAGAAAAAGCAACAGAAAAGCAGCGTTCGTGGACCATATAACCAGGGACACTGAATCGATCCTGGTAGGATTGTGAAGGCATGACGGGGGCTGAAAGCCCACAGATAGCAGCGGTCTTAGCTGTGAGCATTGCCCTCAGAGTTAAAATCCCAAGCCTGCTCCACAGTGCAGAGGGCCAGGACAGAGCACTAGAATAGCCAGAGCCATTCACCTTGGGCTCTGGCAGAGGGAGGGTGGACTGGACTGGAACTGTGTGGGGACACTCAGAATTTGGAGGGCCCTCAGAGCTTTTGCTGAATTGTGGCCAAGAAGGATGGTGGCCATCTTACTCCTTCCCAGGGCTCTGGGGAGAGGGCGTGGCCCTTCCCACGAAGATTCAATCCCACCCAGGTGGGCCATTGAAATGCAAATTGAAGCTCATTAACAACCAGCCTCTGCCCCACACTCGGGAAATCCTTCTACTCTGAACACCTGAGGGAGTTTTTCATTCAACTGAGAACCTAATGCTCTTCAAGTAACCATGACTAATAGCCTACAGGCAAAAAGTTAGAGGATAACTGAATTGTTCCTGGCCTTGTGATTCTACCCAAGAAAGTAAGATTTGACAGTGGTGTTTAATGTGGGTCCTTTCACGCTCATCCAAACCCAGTAAAGGGAGCCACAAACAGCAGAACACTAACACCCACATGGAATATTTGGCAAACTCCAAAACCCACTGAGATAGCCAAAATGGTGAAACAAAGAAACAAATCCCAAATGAAAGAACAAGAGACCTCTACTGAAGATGAGATAAATGAAGTGCAGTTCATCAAGTTACCAGAGGTAGAGTTCAGAGCCATGATCTTGAGGAAGCTCAACAGCATGAGTAAAGACGTCAAAACCATGAGTAAAGATATAGAAGCATTGAAATTCAACCAAGTGGAAATAAAAAATGACATAGCAGAAATAAAGAACACATTGGAAAGACTAAACAAGAGAGTAGAGGAAGCTGAGGACTAGATCAGTGAATTAGAAGACAGGGTAGAAAAAAATCAACCAATCAGAAAACCAAAAGAAAAAAAATAAAAAACAGGAAGACAGCTTAAGAGAACTGTGGGACAACTGGAAACATATTAATATTCGCATAATAGGAGTCCCCAAAAAAGAAGAAAATGAGCAAGGGTTAGAGAATATATTTGAAGACATAGTGACAGAAAACTTCCCTAATTTGGTGAAGGAAGAAGGCATTCAAGTTCAAGAAGTACAGAGACCTCCAAGTAAGAAGAACCCAAACAGACCCACACCAAGACACATAGTAATTAAAATGCCAGAAATTAAAGACAAAGAGAGAATCCTAAAGGCAGCAAGAGATAAGCAACAGGTTATCTAAAAGAACCCCCATAAGGCTCTCAGCTGACTTCTCAACAGAAACACTACAGGCCAGAAGGGAGTGGCATGAAGTAATCAAAGTCATAAAAAACAAGGACCTGAACCCAAGACTACTCTATCCAGCAAGGTTATCATTCAAAATATAAGGTCAAATAAAGAGCTTTCCAGACAAAAAAAAAAAAAAAAGACTAAGGAAATACATTAGCACCAAACCAGCACTGCAAGATATGTTAAAGAACTGCTGTAATTAATAGAGGAAATAGGAAGAAAAATATAACCACACTAAACAAAAATAGCAATAAATAAGTACAGATCAATAATCACCTTAAATGTAAATGGACTGAATGCTCTGATAAAAAGACACAGAGTAGCTGATTGGATAAGAAAGCATGACTCATCTATATGTTATTTACAAGAGACCCACCTCACAACAAAAGACTCACATAGGTTGAAAGTGAAGGGATGGAAAAAAAATCTTCCAAGCAAACAAAAAGGAAAAAAAAAAGCTGGGGTAGCAATACTCATATCTAATAATTAGATTTCAAAATAAAGGCCATAACTAGAGACAAAGAAAGTCACTACATAATATTTAAAGGATCTATCCAACAGGAAGATATAAACTTGGTAAACATATGTGCACCCAATATAGGAGCACCAATATATATTAAAAATCTTTTGGAGGACTTCAAAGGAAAAATGGACAGCAATACCATCATAGCAGGGGACATCAACACCCCGCTGACATCACTGGATAGATCCTCTAGACAAAAACCTAGCAAGAAAACAGACACTCTAAATGAAACACTAGATCAAATGGATTTAATAGATATCTACAGAGAATTACACACCAAAACTACTGAATTCACATTCTTCTCAAGTTCACATGGCACGTTCTCAAAGACAGACCACATATAAGAACACAAACTAAGTCTCTACAAGTTCAAGAAGATTGAAATTATATCAAGCATCTTCTCAGATCACAGTGGCATAAAATTAGAAATCAATTGCAACAAGAACATGCAAAGACATTTGAACACATGGAGACTATATAGCATGTTATTAAACAATAAATGGGTTACCAAGGAGATCAGGGAAGAAATTAAAAACTCCCTAGAAACCAATGAAAATGAACACACAACAACACAAAATCTATGGGATGCAGCAAAAGCAGTTCTGAGAGGGAAGTTCATAGCACTACAGGCCTACCTCAAGAAACAAGAAAAAATTTTAATTGACTATCTAACCTCACAACTTAAAGAACTAGAAAGCAAACAAACAAACAAACAAACAAACCCAGAGCAAGTAGAAGGAAGGAAATAGTAAAGATCAGAGCAGAAATAAACAACATAGAGACCAAAAAACAATTCAACGGATCAATGAAACAAAGAGCTGGTTCTTTGAAAAGATAAACAAGATTGATGGACCCTTAGCTAGACTCACCAAGAAACAAAGAGACAGAACCCAAATACACAAAATCAGAAATGAAAGAGGAGAAGTAACAACTGACACCAGAGAAATACAAAGGATCGTTAACAAACACTATGAAAAATTATATGGCAACAAATTCGACAATCTAAGAAAAAAGGGAAAATTTCTAGAAACACATATTCTCCCAAAACTGAACCGGAGAGAGATAGAAAACTTGAACAGACCAACAACAACAAAAGAAATTGAAGATGTAATCAAGACTCTCCCAGCAAACAAAAGCCCAGGCCCGAACGACTTCACGGGGAAGTTTTACTGAACATTCAAACAAGAACTAACACCCATTTTCCTCAAACTATTTCAAAAAATTCAAGAAGAAGGAAGACTTCCAAACTTGTTTTATGAGGCCAGCATAATTTTAATTCCAAAACCAGAAAAAGACACTACAAAGAAAGAAAACCACAGGCCAATATCCCTGATGAACATAAATGCCAAAATCCTGAACAAAATACTAGCAAATCCAATCCAGCTATACATCAAAAAAATTATTCACTATAACCAGTGGGATTCATCCCAGAGATGCAAGGCTGGTACAATATTTGCAAATCAATAAATGTGATACACCACACAAACAAAATAAAAGATAAAAATCACCTGATTATATCAATAGACGCTGAAAAAGCATTCGACAAAATCCAGCATCTATTTCTGATAAAAATGCTCAGCAATGTGGGAATGGAGAGATCATATCTTGACATAATATAGGCCATATATAAAAGACCTACAGCCAACATCATACTCAATGGGCAAAAACTAAAAGCATTTCCATTAAAAACAGGAACAAGACAGGCATGTCCACTTTCACCATGCTTATTTAACATAGTACTGGAAGTCTTAGCCACAGCAATCAGACAGGGAGAAATCAGAAAAAATAAAAGAGATTGAGATTGGAAAAGAGGAAGTGAAACTGTCATTATTCGAAGATGACATGAAAATATACATAGAAAACCGTAAAGACTCTGTCAAAAACCTACTAGACGTAATAAATGAATTTGGCAAAGTAACAGGATACAAACTTAACTTCAAGAAATTGATGGCATTCTTATACACCAATGATGAACTGACAGAAAGAGAAACTAAAAAAGCTATCCCATTTACCATCGTGGCAAAAAAATTAATATACCTAGGAATAAAATTAACCAAAGAAGTAAAGGACCTATTTGCAGAAAACTACAGGACATTGAAAAAAGAAATACAGGAAGATATAAATAAGTGGAAGCACATACCTTGTTCATGGATTGGAAGAATTAACGTCATTAAAATGTCCATATTACCCAAAGCAATTTATAGATTCAATGCAATCCCCATCAAAATACCAACGACATATTTCACAGAACTAGAACAAATACTTCAAAAGTTCTTAAGGAACCAAATCAGACCTCGAATAGCCACAGCAATCTTGAAAAGGAAGAACAAAGTTGGAGGGATCACAATATTGAATATCAGGTTATACTACAAAGCTACTATAATCAAAACAGCCTGGTACTGGCACAAGAACAGGCATATAGACCAGTGGAGAAGAATAGAGAACCCGGATATTGACCCAAGACATTATGCTCAAATAATATTTGACAAAGGTAGCAAGAGCATACAGTGGAGTAAAGACAGCCTCTTCAGTAAATGGTGTTGAGAAAATTGGATAGCTACATGCAAAAAAAATGAAACTAGACCATCAACTTACACCATACACAAAAATAATCTCAAAATGAATAAAAGACTTAAATGTGACCCGTGAATCCATAAAAATCCTAGAAGAAAATGTAGGCAACAAAATTTCAGACATCATACGCAGCAGAATTTTCACTGATACATCACCTAAGACAATAGAAGCAAAGTAAAAATATGAACACATGGGACTATATCAAACTAAAAAGCTTCTGCACAGCAAAAGAAACAACCATCAAAGTGATAAGGGAACCCAGTGTATGGAAGAGCATCATTGCCAATGACATATCAGATAAGGGGTTAATTTCCAATATATAGAGAGTGCTCATACAACTCAACAAAAGGAAGACAAAGAACCCAATTAAAAAATGGGCAGAGGAACTAAATAGACACCTCTCCAAAAAGGACATACCAATGGCTAGAGACATATGAAAACATGCTCAACATCACTAATTATCAGACAGATGCAAATTAAAACAACTATGAGGTATCACTTCACACTTGTCAGAATGCTGCCATCAACAAATCATCAAACAGCAACTGCTTGTGAGGGTGTGGAGACAATGGGACTCTAGTACACTGTTGGTGGGAATGCAGACTGGTACAGCTGCTATGAAAAACACTATGGTGTTACCTCTAAAAATTGAATTGCCGTTTGACCCAGTGATCCCACTTCTAGGAATATACCCTAAGAATCCTGAAACACCAATCAGTAAGAATATATGTACCCCCATGTTCATAGCAGCACTATTTACAATTGCTAAGATCTGGAAACAGCCCAAGTGTCCATCAGTAGACGAATGGATAAAAAAGCAGTGGTACATATACACAATGGAGTACTATGCAGCTGTAAGAAAGAAAGATCTCTTATCCTTTGAGACCACATGGAGGGACCTAGAGAATATTATCCTAAGAAAAACAAAGCAAGCAGAGAAAGAAAAGATCACATGATCTCACTTATTTGTGGAATACAATGAACATAACAGTCTGAGGGACAGGGTAGAACCAGAGATGTGGAAGTAGGGTACAGAATGATAATCCTCAGAAGAGGGGCGGGGGAAGGGAAGAGATAAACCACAGAACTTTAATGCATGTACACATAACCAATGGACATAGACAACAAAGCTGTAGATGAGGTGGCTGGGATAGGGAGGAGAGTGTCAGTGGGGAAAATAGGAGAAACATCTGTAACAAAAATAAATTAGTAAAAAAGAAAAAAAGGAATGGAAAGATAATGGGAAAATCTCTAAACATTTTGAAGTTAAAAAATACCTAGATTATCTATGGGTCTAAGAAAAAGTCTCCAAAACTAAATATTCAATAGAACAGAATGAATATGAAAATATAACATAGCAAATAGTGTGAGATGCAGATAAAACACTGCAGAGAGGATTTTTTTTTTTTTATAGCATTATATGCTTACATTAGAAAAGAAAAGAATATTTCAAATCAATAAGTTTCTACCTAAGGAAATTAAGAAAAGAAGAACAAAATAAACCTAAGGTAAGGAGGAGGAAGGACATAAGAGAAAATCAATCAAGACCAACATTTTGATCAATAAAATTGAAAACAGAAAAATAATGTAGAAAAATTAATAAAATAAAAAACAACTGGTTGGGTGATAATAATTAATGAAAGTTATGAACTTCTGAAATGAATGACAAAGAAAAATAGAGAAGACATAAATCACTAATGTCAGGAATGAAATGAGGGGTATCACAAATGGGTGGAGCCCTTAAAGATTAATTAAAGAATACTACGAACAACTTGACATTCATAGGTTTGACAACTTAGAAAAATGGATTAATTCCCTGAAAACCACAAACTACCAAAACTCAGCAAAAATGATGCAAATAACCGGAATAGTGCTACTAATAAAGAAATTGATTTAAAAAATTTATTGAAAAAGGAATTCTCAGGCCAAAATGGCATCACTGGAGAATTTTTAAAAACATTAGAAGAATTAATATTAATTTGCATAATCTATTCCAGAAATTAGAAGAAAAGTAAAAATGTCCTAATTCATTTGATGAGCTTAGTATTTCCTTGATTCTAAAACCATATCAACAACAGACTGATATACATCATGAATTTAGATGCAAAATCTTCAACAACATTTTAGCTAATTGAATTTAACAATGTACAAAAAGAATAATACACAGTGATGAATGGGGCTTATTCCAGGTATGCAAAGATGGTTTAAAGTTTGAAAATCAATTAATATAATTTACCATCTCAACAGACTAAAAAAGGAAATTTATTTGATCTTGTTGATTGACATAGAGAATGCATTCAACAAAATTTGAGACTTATCAGACTCACTGACTTGAACACAATTAAAAAATTGGAAGATAAGTGTTGGTGAGAGTAAAAGAAATTAGTACCCTCATACACTGCTGGTGGAAGTGTAAAATGGTGCAGCCACTGTGGAAAACATTTGGCAGTTTCACAAGTTAAACATAGAGTTACCATACTTTCCAGCACTTCTGCTTCAAGGTATATATCCAACAATATTGAAAACAGGTATGCAAACAAATACTTGTACACAAACATTTGGTAGTACTATGCACAACAGCACACATGTTCATCAACTGATAAATAGGTAAAAAAATGTGCTATATCTATATAGTGAAGTATTATTTAGCCATAAAAAGGAATGAAGTACTGATGCATTCTACTACATGGATGAACTTTGAATATTATGATAAGTGAAAGAAGCCAGACACATACAGTTACATATTATGTGATCCCATTTGTATGAAACCTCCTGAATAGGTAAATCCACAGAAATGGAAAGCCTGTTAGTGATTGTTAGGGCCTGGGAGAAGGGGGAATAAGAAGGGGAAGCTTAGTATTAAAGGATTTCTTTTAGAGGTGACAAAAACATCTTGAAACTAGGAAGAAGTGAGGTTGCACAACACTGTGTACTAAAGGCCACTGGATTATATACTTCAAAATGACTAATGGTTAACTTTATGGCATGTTAATTATGCCTCAATAAAAAAAAGCCAACAGCCCTGGCCAGTTTGGCTCAGCGGTTAGAGCGTTGGCCCCGCGGACCACAGAGTCTCAGGTTTGGTTCCCGCCAAGGGCACATGCCTCAGTTGCAGTTCGTCCCCAGCCCAGGTAGGGGTCAGGTGAATAGCAACCTGTCGATGTGTCTCTTTCACATCAATGTTTCTCTCTCTCTCTTTCTCCCTCTCTCCCTCCCACTCTATCTGAAGATAAATGCAAAAATGTCCTCGGGTAAGGATAAAAAAAAAAAAAAGCCAACATTCATTTATGATAAAGACTCTTAATTCATTAGGAATAAAAAGATATTTCATCACCTTCGTGAAGAGCATTTACAAAAACCCTGTATCTTATATCATACTTGAAGTGAAAGACCTACTGCTTTCTATGACTGGGAGAAAGACAAGAATGTCCACTGTTGTCCCTCTTCTTTAGCATAATACTGGAGAATCTAGCCACTGGATAATGTAATAAAAACACATAAAAGACTTTTATATTTCAGAGAAAGAAGTAAAAATGTCTCTATTTGTAGACAACATAATTGTCACCATAAAAAACTCCAAAAAAATCTACAAAAAGAAATTTCTAAAACTAATGAGTTCATTAATGTTGCAGGATACATGAGCAATACAAAAAAATCAATTGCATTGAAGACAAAGAAGTGAAAGTAAAAATTAAAAAGCACTTTTATAATTCTCCAAAGAATACAAAATATTCAGTTATAAATATAACAAAAATGTGCAGGATTTATATACTAAAAGTTAGAAAAGACTGATAATAAAGTAAAGACATCAAATCTTTTAAAATTGATCAATATGTTTAGCAAAATTTCTATCAAAATTCAACTGATTTCTTTTTAGATCCAGACAAGATTATTCTAAAATTTATATAGAAAGGAACTAGAGTATTCAATACAATTTTGATAAAGAACAATGAAGTAGAAAATCATCTTTCCCATTTCAAGGCTTACTGTGTACTTGCAGTAATCAAGAAGATGTGGTCCTGGTGTAGGATAGACAAATCAATGAAACAGAGTGCAGAATCCGAAAATAGATCCACATAAAAATGCCCAAATGATTTTTGACAACGGACAAAAAGAAATTGAATTGAGGACAAAAAGAAATTGAATTGAGAATGAACAGCCTTTTCCATGAACAATGCTGGAGTATTTAGGCATGCATTAGCAAGAAAGTGAACCTCTACCCAAACTTCACAGTTTATACAAAATTTAGCTTAAAATGAATTACAGATTATAATGTCATGTAAAAGTATAAAATGTATAAAATATATAAAAAGTATAAGTAAAATATGTAAAATTATAAAACATAAAAGAACATAGAAAAAAATTATTGGGGAAACAATACTAGGAGAAAAGTTAGATTTATTACCAGAAGCACAATCTATAACAGGAAAGTTGGATTAATTTGATCTCATCAGAATAAAAAACTTTTACTCTGTGTAAGACTGTTTAGAGGATCAAAAGGGAAATTATATACCAGTAGAAAATATTTGCAAATTACATATCTGACAAAGGCCTGATATCTAGAATATATAAAAAGCTCTCAGATTAAAATTTTAAAAATAGAAAACAACTCAGAAAAAATAACTTACATAGACATTTCATCAAAGAGAATATATAGATGAAAATAAGCATGTAAAAATATGTTCAATATTATTAGCTATTGAAGAAATGCAAATTAAAGCTACAATGATATATCAGTCAAAAAGGCTAACATGAAAAATAGTGATAACACTAAATTCTAGCAGAGGGAAAGAAACTGGGTCACTCATACATTGATTATACCTATAGGAGGAGGATGCAAAATGGTACTCTAGAAAGTGATTTGGTAGTTTCTTTCAAAATAAAAAATGGCTTTACCAAGCAACACAGCAAGTGAATAGATGGGCATTTATCCCAGAGGAATGGAAACTTATTTTCATGTAGGAACTTGTACATGAATGTTCCTAGCAGCTTCATTGTAGTAGCCCAAATCTTGAAATTACCCAAATGCTCTTCAATGGATAAGGGGTTAAACAAACTTACAAACTGGTGTATTATGTGATACTACTCAGCAAATGAAAAACCAAAAAGGGGAATAAATTATTGACACATACAAAAACATGAATGAACCTCAAAAAAATTATGCTAAGTGAAAAAGGGCAATTACAAAAGGATATAAAGTGTATGATTCATTTATGTAAAATTCATGAAATCATATAATTGATGGAGAATGGGTTAGTGATTGCAAGGGTACCAGTGGGCAGAGGAGGAGGGAGTGGCTATAAAGAGGCATCAAAAAGAGGTCTTGTCATTTGCACAGTAGCAGAGTGTAGGTTTTTTTTTTTTTTTTTTTTTTAATCCTCACCTGAGGACACTTTCCCATTTTTTGTTCAGGTAGAGTGGGAGGGAGAGAGAGGAACAGAGAGAGAGAGAGAAACATAGACGTGAAAGGAACACATCAAGTGGCTGCCACCCGCACAACCCACCAGGGCCGGGGACAAACTGCAACCGAGGTACGCGCCCCTAGCGGGAACCGAACCCAGGTCTCTCAGGACTGCAGGTCGACACTCTAACCGCTGAGCCAAACCGGCCAGGGCCAGAGTGTAGGTTTTTATCCTATTTATGCTTAATGAATCCAAACAATTACACTAATATCTCTCTTTTGAAAAAGGAAAATATACTATTATATTTGTGGTATTATATAATTATTCTTTCATAATTACTTCCATATTAAACAAAGGAAGATCATCTTGGTGTTGATTTTGTGAGGTTTTGTTTATTATCAAGTAAATGAGAGACTTAAAAATGAAAAGTGGTTTCATTTTATGATGAAATAAAGATACTTTCTCTGTAGATGAGCAGATAGTTAAAATGATGAACTATAACAAGGAAGGAAAAAAGGTATTTCTTGCCTCTAAGATAAGGTAATGAAGTATCTATCTTCAAAAAGCTGTCATTTAATTTTAACCTCTGATGCAAAATGTTAGCAGCTTGACTTTTCATTGTTTCTGCATTGCTAGAAACAAGGTGAAATTTAAGCACTACATCTGTTTCCAAACCATCATTACTTGACCTGAAAAAAAAAATCACCAGAATAAATGAGTAAGGTCATAGTCATAGCAATTACTATTTTATACCTTATTATTTAAATGCTATTCATATCTTCAGAAAACAATATAATACTTTATACATTTTATTATCATGGATTTTCCCCCTTTTCTTTATCATATAAGTGTTAATATGTAAATCATTCCCTGCTTATAAAACTTGATCATATTCATGGAGGGGAGAGTAACTGAAAGTTCTACAATTTTTTTTTCTGAAAAAATAAATCAAAAGCATTTGTTAAATCCATCAACTCTTTCTACATATAATTTCCTTGATTTAAAGAAATTCACAATATCTGTTTATGTTTAAAATTTAAGTAAAATTTTAAAGTTAGAAAGAGAGAGATTGAGAGAGAAAAAAACAAAAAACATTGATGTGAGAGAAACATCAGTTGTTGCTTCTTGCACATGCCCTGATTAGGGGTCAAACCTGAAACTTAGGTATGTGCCCCGATCAGAACTGAACCCACAACTTTTTTGAAATGCAACTAGTATAATATATTTTATTTCTACCCAAGTTAAGAAAATATCCCCTATAGGTACTCTGAACAGGAGGAATAACAATTAAATGTATTAATATTAAATTATTTTTGCTCTTATTATATCTAAGATTTTTAGATCTTATCTACAAAGCAAAAAATTGAAGATTAACTAAATAATACAACAAAATTGCCTTTTCATTATATGAATTAATTAATTATGATTACCTAAAGTTGACAACATGAGACTCGATGTAATCATGTTTTAAACTGGAACTTTGAAATATCTTATCTATCTGAGAAGAGAAAAAAAAACCAGCATATAACTTTGTTAAATATGAATTTCACACATTTCAATATATCACAGAAAATTTTGTATAAAACCTACAGTGATTCAAATAGCTTTTCATTCTAAGCTCCACCTATCCCCAGAATGCTCAATGGGGCATAATCCTGCTATCCTAAAGGTCATCCTAGTACTTAGATGTTTATATTTGAACAACTTGTCACATGGTTAGAGATGGCTGTTATAGAGTTGAATTAAGGTGGATATTTCAATAGCTAGTATAAAATATATACAGAGTTGGAGGTACAAAGACTGAGTTTTTTAAAAACTTGTTATGTATGGACTTAAAATCCACTATCATTCACACTATCCTTCAAGCTCAGTTATCATCCTCATGGGCATGATTGAAGAATCAGTCTTTTAGGCTTTATGGAAAGAGTTAAGGCCATATTTTGATCCTGGGGTAAATGGGGGAGGGGAGAAGAATATATATTTATTGGGTACTTCTTTAAAAGGAATATACTCATCAAGGAAAATCAGGAAATAATTACTTAAATACAACTATGCTATTTGTGTGTCATTTTAGGCTTCTATGGGATAATTTCTCTCCGTGGTATAGATTCCTAAAATAAATTATTTCTTATTAAAACCACAGCTTGTTGCAGAATCTGTGGTTGTACAAACCTATTCACTAGCATTGATTCATCAATCTGGCTTTTCAGAAAAAAAGATGATCATGGGCCAAACCTCAAGTGAACTTGAGTCTCAACAATTATTTCCTCAAATCAGAAGAGAAGAGTTGCCAAATTATGTGTGTTGTACAAGTGCTGTTCACTGATCTGGTTTCATTTATGCGATTTTCTCTGGTGAGGCTCCATGTCAAATCATTTTAGATAGGTTGGTAAGCATAAGTTTATTGAAAAATCAATAGTTATTAAAAAAATCAATGACCATGTGTTTTCCTTCTAACATGAAGAAAAATTTGTTTACTTAGGAAATAATTTTATATACACACATGCACATTTATATGACAAAACCTAATACATATTCATTGTAAAAAGTTATAAAAAGCTAGCAATACAGCAAAGCGTAAAGTATTAAAATAACTTCTAAATCACTGTAGAACACCTATATTTTTTATATATATACTTCTAGATTTTTACTTAGATTTTTATAAAATTTATTATAAGTTCTCTAACTATCTACTTCTATTCTCTTTTTAATTTCATTATTATTTGTTGTTGTTTCCCTTTAAACCACAGCTTTGTGAATCATGTTATTGCCAATGGTAACTGAGAATGTAAACAGTCTAAATTATTGAGCTCCAAAAGGCATCTCTAAATTTCATTTTAGGTACTGGCTTTAATCATGTCTTCCAAGAACATGTTTGCTAGAACTGTAACTCACAGTCTAAATCAGGGATCAGCGAATTACAGCCTGTAGGACAAATTTAGCCAACCACTCGTTTTTGTGTGCCTATCATCTAAAAGTGGTCTTCACATTATTTTAATAGTTGAAAAATATTAAAAAATAATATTTTGTCATAGCTAAATATTTTACAAAATTTAACTTTCAGTGTCCAGCATACAGTTTTACCGGAGCACAGCTCCACTTATTTGCTGACGTATTGTCTGTGGCTGCAGTGGCACTACAATGACAGATTTGAATTACTTCAGAGGGACTCTGTGGCCTGCAAAGCTGAAATTATTTACTATCTAGCATTTTACAGAAAAAAGTTGCCAACTCCTGGTCTAAATTACTGTACTTCTGTACTGTTCTTCTAAATTATGATACTTTTCTTATGTTGTCACCATTTGCATTCTAGAAGACAGGACCAATACTAGTAAATTGTTTATTTATTTCCTTCATCTCTTCGATGAGTATTTCTATGATTCTACCATGTGGCAGACACTGTGACAGGTACCAGAGTTAAAAGAACAAGTAGACTTAGCCCCTCACACATCCAGAGGGGCCTAGACATACAACAGTGATGATGTCCCAAAGCGGTAAGTGCTCCAGCAGAGGTGTGTGAAAAGTTCTGTGAAACAGATGCTAACATCCATTCAGACATTACTTTTCATACTTTTTATTCTCAACATAAACTGTTTTTCAGAATAATTCAGAGAGGTGGGCATGATTATCCTTATTTTGAAGAAACCTTGAGGGGTGAAGCAGCTTTCCCAAAGTTGAGACTCTGACAAAGAGTAGAATTGGGAAAGGAATCCAGGTGTTCTGATTTCAAAGCTTAGACTGTCTCCAAGTCAATAGATTTCTTCCTGTAACAAAAATATTCTCTACCCTGCCAACCTCACTTAGTTGCATCTCTCCAGTCATTTCATCACCTTCTACTTTTGGTTGGGAAATGGCTGAAGAAATGTTTCTGAACCTGACAAGAATGATCTTTCATCTTTGGTTAATGCTTGGCTCAGGAGAAGCTGTGTATACAACTGGAGTCTTCGGTGGAAGTGTGCGTTCCTGTGCTATATTTTTAGGAATAAATATTCAGTATAATTGCCTTATGGGAAATGTATTAGGGTCATACACACAGCAGGTGTGTGATAAACAGTATATGGTAATGTCGTTTGTGCCTGAATGATTGAGTTATGTTTCCAGATACTCTATTTTGTTGTTGTTGTATTTAAGCCTTTTTTTTTTTTTTTCTGTTTATCTTATGTTGTTCAGTCTTCGGTGCAGTCATTGTTTTCCAGTGTACCTGAGACAATGTTGGTTAGGGTTGCCAGGATTAGCAAATAAAATAGTTAAATTTTAATTTCAGGTAAACTATAAATGATTTTTTTTTCATATGTGTTTAAAATACTGAACAAAGTATTTTTTCAGGAAATTATGAAATTAAAATTTAGCTGGGCATTCTGTATTTTATCTGGCAAACCCAATATAGGTGCAATTTGGTGTGTTCTCAACTCGCCCCTTTATTTTAACCTTCATCTTCCCAACAGAATTGTCAGGATAGGAATGGTACCAGAAAAACTTAGACTTACCTCATCACTGATTTTTTGTTTTAAGTCAATCCTAACTTTTGAGTGTTCTACTAAAAAATCAGGATTATATTCAATACTTGGGATCTGGAAGGAGGTTTGATAATAGTGCAACTTTTTATGATCTGGAAAGGAGAACAAAAATGCATGGTTTCTCTTCAGTATATATGAGTTATATAAATAACAGAAATAGAGGGGACAGCATGAAAAAATGTCCTATAATTGATAAACTTCTGACAATTAAACATATATCTGGGGCCAATATCTTCCTCTTCCTTTTTAAGATTGCACGTTCTCTTAGTCATGTAGTTTTGTTGTTTCCTGATGCAAATTATCTCAAATTTAGAATTGCTACTAAAATAATATTTTTATTCTCAGTATATTAATTAATATTAAACCATAAATAACATAGGATATCAATCTATGGCATTAGTCAAGAAATAATATTATGTGAACTAAGTCAAATTTTAAATGCTAGAAGCATTTTTTACACATAGAGGATTATAATTTCCAAAATGTAGATACATTTATGCAAATCAACATTACATTGTTCAAAGTATATATACATTTATGCAAATTATTACTGCAATGAAAATTATATTAAAAAATATTGAGATTGTGAAATAATTGAGTGGATATTTAAAATTTTAAATTAAAAAAAATACAATGAAATAGATTCTTACCAAATGCGAAAAAATAAACAAGGAGACCGATGATCATTGCAAGAACCAACACAACACCTGAAACAATAAGGGCAATTGCCCATGGTTTCAAATAATTTGTTCTTCTGCCTCGTATTGGTGGCCTTTTGAGAGAGAGTAATATGTTAAAAATAAACAGAACTTAAACTCTAGAATCTCAGTTTCACATAGTTTTGACATAAATTGTCTCCCCCCACCCCACCCCGGAATTTATGGTTAGCTCATATTGCATTTGGTAACATTAGAATATATTTTTCAATAAAAAATTAGAAAAAATACTGTCGATGAAAACTCATTGATGTTTGACTTTATAATTGATTTTAAAAAGTCAGAATCATACCACGGTGACTATGTTTTCATGTATTTCCCAGTCCATTAACTAGATGTTCTAAAATAGTTTCACTTTGCAAATGAAGTAATACCATATATTTGGTTTATGTGCTTCAAATCACAATGAGCCTCAAAAAGTGAGGACATATGGGTAACTCCTCTCATTCTAGCATGAACAGAGACTCAGAGTGACTACTAAAACATCAAAATTGGATATTGGAAGAGCTAGAATTAGGACTCGGACTATTATGGCTCTACACACATCTGTACGTAAATCCATAATCCTCACTTATAAAACAAGTAATCAGTAATACATATACAGAGCATCTAAAACAGAACAGAAGAAGACAGAAGAGAATAATAAAGAAGAAATAATAAACCAAAAGGAGATCATATATATAATGGACAAATAAATAGTGATAGGCCAGGACTTTGAACCCAGGAACTCATGAGAACCACCTGTGGTATATGATGAATATCTATTTCATAGGATTAAGATTCAAACCTGTGATTTTTCTAGATAATATTGCATGGAATACCGCCATATTTATTTGAATAAATAATGAATCAATTTAAAGAAAAATATTACAATAATAGTACCAATAGCATACAAATATGGCAAAAAGTATAAAACTGGTATGCAAATGATTGACCTTTGGCAAATCTTTGTGGAAACAGGAAAATGAAACAAAGCTCTTCCCCCATCCAAGTTTCAGGGTCTACAACCTACAGACCAAATCTGAACAGTTATAGAATTGAGACAGGCTAGAAGCGGACCAACAGGGCTTGTCCAGAAAGATCTAATGCATGAGAGAACTGGACAGGAATATGGATCTAAGAATTAGAAGTACTGCTTCCAAATACACACAGAAAAGGAGAAGAAGGAATTACCTTCTTTGGGATTGGAAAATAGAGGCCCCAGCTAAATAACTGAAAATATATCTGAGATGTGCCTTTTGGCATTGATGATCTGGAGGAAGCAGGGATGCTTCTGTATCCTTGTATTCAGGCAAAGAAGCTAGAAGCAGTTTTCCCACCCCAGGACCTATAACCTAAACTCTGATAAGTACCACAGGTAGTATTAAGTGAGTTCTTCTGTGTTTCTGGAAGGATCTAAAATTACCCTGACCTGCTACTCTTTGGCTGATGGCAAGACAAGAGTGCCTGCAACAATCTGAAAATACCTGAAGTATTGATAGAAAAGCTGGGATCCCACTGGAGTACAGGCAAGAGTTAACGAACATATTTATCACCTTTATTAGTAAGATCATGGGCAATCATAAACTCATTCAGTTGACATTTGCTGATTTCTTCTGTATGGCCAAACACTTTTTGCTCAAGATTCAAAAATGAATAAGACATAGTCTCCCATCTTTAAGAATGTACAATCTAGAGAGACACACTAAGTAACAACTATAATACAAATGACAAATGTTATAATGGAACTAGGCCCAATATGCTATGAGAGATAAGTGGGTACAAATGGTTTTGCCTTTAAAAAGTTGTTCTTTAAACTTGGCCTTGAAGGCTGAAGAATAGAAATTGGCAAGGATGACATGTACTGCAGGCAAGGGGAGCAGCACAAAGAGAAAGACAAGGAGAAATGAAGCAAGGACAAGGGCTTCTCAAAGACATACTCGAGAAAGTCAAGTTAATGAACAAGAATAGAGATAAACTTAATGCATGTATTCATTAATTAACTCAGTAGATATTTATTGAGCATTACCATGTACAAAGTAGGGAAATACAAAAAGAATCTTACGTAGATTGTCCTCTCAAGAAACTTACAGTCTTACAGAGGAGAAGGAGCACAATGCACAATAATTGCTACCAGAGTTGCAGAGATTTTCTAATAGCTTTTGAAGAAGGACTAATGATTTCTCTTTGGAGGAAATAATGGCTGCAGAATAGTGATAATTTTAAAAAAATATTGGACCCATTTTCTCACTGTCATCCCTCTGAGTCAGATAGGGAAAACAATTTCTAAAGAGGGAGCTTATTTTGCAATAGAATTCTCATCTCCAAAAGCATATGGTTTCCCACAAAACTCTTCTACTTCCAACACCGGAAACATTGTGATTGAATTACAGACTTAGATCTGTATAAACCAAAATTAATTTTAGACTGTAATGCAGAATAGAAATGAGAAAATGGAGCTGCAGCCTGGGAGACACAGATTCAGGCAGCAACTTAAACTGTGTTTTCCTGAGACAGAGGGAAGGTTGCCATTTATAGTGCAAGTTCCCACCTAGTTTCCCAATTAGGTCCATTTTATGTAAATGAAGTGCAAATTGTGCAGTTCTGATTGGATGGGGGCAGGTCTCCGTTGGTAAAAAGACAAAACCAGGGCATCCTCTGCATTGGTTGACTCATATGCTTCACATACACAGGTGGGGCATAGTGTGGGAAGCTGAGAGTTCAGTCTAGGTTATTCCTTTCCCGTATGCACAGTATGTGAAGAACCACTGTCAGCAAATGGCTCCTAGGCTCTAATTATTTATAAAATTTGGGCCCCTGGTTGACCATGGGAAGCCCATCTCAACAGATAAATTTCTTTTTGAGGATTACATCAAATGAATCTTCCTTTTCAGAGTCCACATAGAAGTAACAAATGAAAATATAAATTTCCTTAACAAAGCAGCCACGACTTAGAATATTTATTCTTAGACGCTTTAAAAAACTAAATAAAATTGTCATTCTATTTGTTAGTACTAATATGATTTTAATTTACACATTGACTAATTTCAGATTGTCATTCCAATCTGTGGTTATTCCAGATTGGCGGAGTTTGCACCTCATACATAATAGGTAAATGTTTGTCTACTACATAAGAAAATGTGTTATCAGGTGGTAGACAGCCCTAAGTTATTTGCAACAAAAGAACTATTTTTAACAGAGTTTTGCTAGAGATACATTTTTCAAACATAGCAGGAGGGGAGAGATTAACAGTTCCTTGGAATCAAGATACATTGACAAGTTTTGTACTTACAGATTGCTAAAGGACAGTTCTCTTCTCTTTCTTTCTTGGCTTCTTTCTCCCTTTCATTCCAGTTTAAAAAATTTAATTTTGTTAAGACTATCCCAGTAAGATGACTAAACAGGTTCATTGCAGTGCAGGAACACAGCCTTAGAGAAACTTTTGACATTTAAGCGAAAGAAAAATATGTGACTTCATCTCGGAGGTATTCCTGACAAAGCAAAGATGAGCCACTGCTCATCTGTGGTTAATGAGAGCTACCCACTCAGCAGGCCAGTCTAGAAAATTTTTCACAAAGAATTAAGGCATTTTGAAAAGTATCTTCTTTTAAATCCCTCCTCTACCTTTGTTTAAATTCTGAGTGCTCATTACCCAGACTTTCTCATGAAGAGGAACTTCTTGAAACTCAACAGAATGTAATGAACTCTTCTGGCTCTTTTCAATATCAGCCATTTTCTTTCAATGTAACAATCTTTTATGAAGGTACATCTTCAGGTCCTTTTCCCTCAGATAGCTCTCCTGACATGTTATTTTTCCTGGGACTTTTTAAATGGCTTATATTATGAGTATTGTCATCAAGTGATTCAAGGATGAGAAAAAAAAAGGTTTCTTTCTGCCACAGAGTTGCCACATGATTGTCCAGCATAATGGTTAAGAGTGTGGGTTCTGTAGCCTGCTGACCTGAGTTCCTATGCCAGCTCCCCCACCATCAGACATTGGCAGGCTTTCAGCCTCTTTGTGCCTCAACTTCCTTATCTATAAAATGGGGGTAATAATACCCATCTTAAAGGTATTGCATACTCTTGCAAAGACAAGTGAGTTAATATATTTAAGAGCACTTAGAACAGTAATCAAAACATGGTGAGGATTTAGGAGTTTTATTTTATTATTTTTATTATCAAAAGCAGCAGAGAAATGATACCATGAGTACATGATGGAGTGGCATGAGCTGATGGAACGTGTGTGCTTGATGGTAGATGTGGCTGCTCTTAAAAGAAAGAGGTGGGAACTGGTGCCCAGGACCTTGGAATCTGAGTGGCAACACCAGGTACAAACTATGCACAGACTGGGATGTATCTTGGGAGCCTAGCAAAGCCCTGATAATCTCCAAAGAACATCCCAGTAGATAAGAGATTCCAAGTTTAGGGGAAGGAGGACCACGAGAGCCTTCAAGACTAGTCACAGGGCCCTGGCCAGTTTGGCTCAGCAGTTAGAGCATTGGCCTGTGGTCCAGAGAGACCCAGGTTCAGTTCCTGCTAAGGGCGCATACCTCGGTTGCGGTTTGTCCCTGGCCCAGGATGGGTCGTGTGGGTGGCGGCCACTCGATGTGTACCTTTCACGTCGATGTTTCTCTCTCTCTCTCTCTCCCCCACTCTGTCTGAACAAAAAATTGAAAAATGTACTCGGGCGAGGATAAAAAAAAAACTAATCACAGGGTTCAGATGTAGGCATCACGTGGTAAGCACAGTTTGGAGCATCCACAGGGAAAGAGTTATTGGACAATAATAATGGGTATGAGAAAATTTAAGACAAGATGGGTGAGTCATGTATCAGGTTTTAATCCACTGCCTAGGGAAGACAGAATGCTGGAAGATGTCATGAAAATATTAGGAGGTGGTGTTATTACTCATAATAATAGTGGCTTAACAATGATGACAATGATCCTGTTAATTGTACAACAGATATAATGAGATTTTTGTAAAATCTATGATATGAGTAGGAATACTAAAAGTTGTGCAAAAGATTAGATGACCATTTGTGCTTCCTTTTATGTTTCATGTTCTGACAAGCGGTGTGTCTTGTTTCTTTAACCCCATATTACGCAAATAAGAAAGACGTGTTTCATAAAAGAAAAGTTGATTGATGCCATAATTAAAATAACTGGCATTTTAGTTGCAAAGGAGTTCAAAAGGAAATAATCAAGGTTAGAGAGTGCTACTCTTGAAATCTCTGTTCATTAACGCAAATGTACATGGTGAGGTTCCATGAGAAGCTGTTCCCTTAGGGACATTTTAGAGTACTGAGGTCATTAAAACTCACGAGGACCAAAAAAATGTGTATGCCATTGACTGGGGCTATTGAAGAAAAGGTGAGTGTCCAGAGTAGTACTTCCCACCCACTTTGGCCAATATTGATTCATTTTTGTTGGTACCTTTTTCCTGCCTTCTTACTGATATTTTCAATTAATCATCACTTATCCTTAATCATCTTGCTTCCTGCTGCTATTTAACAAGAAAGTTAGACCTTTATAAGAAAGCGGGGTTTGTTTTGAATGTGAATACAAGCAAAAATGGATTAGCTACCAATCTTTTCTAATAAACAAGTCTGACTCTCACTGTATCTGACAGTTGGAAAATAGTTTTTATTTAAAAAATAAAAATTGAAATGTGAAAAGAATATTAAATAAGACCTTTCTTGAGCCAGAAAGAGCTATTGAAAGAACTATTGGATTCTGCTGGAGATGTCACACAAATGCCAAAAGGGAAGGATCATGATAAGTAGGTGACTTGTACAGCTTCAGTGAGTAATCACTGTCAGGAACTTTGACTTTATTTCCAGAGTCTTTGGTGTCTCCTTCCTGCCTTCCTTTTCTCTCTTTCCTTTATTTCTTTTACAGCTATATTGATATATAATTAACATACAATATATTTCACTCTTTTAAAGTATACAATTCAATGGCTCAGTATATTCACAAGGTTGTAGAACCATCATCAAAACCAATTTTCAAACATTCTATCACCCCAAACTGAAAACCTGTACCCATTAATAGTTACTCTCTATTGCTCCCAAACTCAAGCAACCGCTAATCTGCTTTATGTCTGTATGGATGTGTTTATTATAGATATTTCATATGAGTTATATAATCTGTGGTGTTTTGTACCTGTCTTCTTTCACTTAGCATAATATTCTCAAAATTCATCAATGTGATAGGACATATCACCTACATAACCATTTTCTATAGTAGGAGTTAAGACTTCACATCTTTGATTGCCAAATAATATCCTATTTTATGGATATACTACATTTTATTTATATATTCATCAGCTGATGGACATTTGGATCATTTCTATTTTTTGGCTATTATAAATAATGCTGCTATGAACATGCATGTTTAAGTTTTTGTATGGACATGTGTTTTTGTTTCTTTGGGATGTATATCTGAGAGTGAGACTCCAGAGTCACATGATAAGTCTCTGTTTAACATTTGGAAAAAGTTAAACTTTTCTAAAGTGTGTCCAACAGTATAAAAATGTTATAATTTCTCAATATCTTCACTAATCTGTTCTTTTTTTCTTTACTGTCCCATAGTGGGTTTGTCTTTTTTTCCTTTTACTTGGTTTGTCTGCCTCATTCTTATTGCAACACTCTCTTTCTTCCTTAGTCTGTTAACTTCTTTCCCATCTCCCTTTATTTTTTGTTATTTTTAATCACATTTTAAAAAACAAAAATAAGAATTAATAAAATTGTTTACACTTTCCAGTTACTTACTCTTTCTGAACCTTCATATCATGTGAGCTCTCCCTCTCCACAACTCCTTCACTTAATCTGTCTAAATCTGAATTGTATTTCCTATTTTTTCCCGTGTGCATCTTCCTAACACATGTGCTACCTCAGGCAGTCAATGTATTTTATCTGAACAATCACTATAGCCATTCATAGATCTCTTTATCTCCAGATAATTTCCCCTTAAATATATTCTACAATGTTGTTGCCAGAATTATCTTCTAAATATATGGTTTTAAAAAATGTTTTTACTGTTTTATTGACTTTATTGGGGTGACATTGGTTAATAAAATTACATAGCTTTCAGGTGTACAATTCTATAATACCTCATCTGCATATTGTATTGTGTGTTCCCCACCCCAAATAAAGCCAAATATACAGTTCTGATAATGTGATCCTCTAGTTCAAAAACCTTCAGATAGTTCTTATTACATAGGCTATATACTCTTTAGCTTAGTATTCATTTATTCAAGAAATATTTATAGAAATCTCATTATGTGCTAAAAACTGATTTCATTGCTGGGAAAACTATGGTGAACAGTTTAGTAGAAGGAAACTAAAACCAAGCAAAGAATAAGTTTCACTCATGGAAGTAAAATACATGAATGAATTGAGAGTGATTGGAGGCCAGTGGTGGGGTCCTTAACTGGGTAGCAGGGAGTCATCCCTGAATGAAGAGAGGCCATTTGATCTTAGAGGTGAGTTATGAGGAAACAGCTTTAAGAGGAACTGGAAAAGGTCAACCAGGTGGCAGCAAGTTCCTAGAGATGGAACAGGAACAACTTGTTGAGTCCCTGAAGGAAATGAAGCCAGTGTGGCGGGATCACAGTGAGTCCAGGAAAAAGTAGAGAATGTTAAGCCAGAGAGACAGGCAAGGACCAAATCATGGGGCCCCTGAAGGCCATGGCAAAGTGTTATTAATTCTAAGGGTTATAGGAACCCAATGGACAATTTTAAATATCGGAGGACATGATATATTTTACATTTTTTAAAAGAAAAGCCTTTCGCTGGCTGTTTAATTTACTTTTGGACTCTTAATGTGTAGTACTTGCCCTCACTCCCTCACTTGTGCTCTTTTGTTCCTTACGTTCATCCTCCCTTGTTTTGCTTACAATTCTCCCTCTGCCTTAAATGTCCTTTCTCTGTATTTCAAATTTCCTTTTTCCTGGCTGCTGGCGTTTCCATTTCTGGAAACCTTTCACTGTGCTGCTGTAATGCTTTCTCCCTCCGTTAGGGCCAGTTCCTCTCACAGCGGTCTCTCCTCCTTCCCCCAGTGACCAGCTACCTTCGAGTGTCCTATACTGCTTTGTTGTATTGCTCACGATCTATTTTCTGTGCTATTATTTGTGCCAATGGCCTTGTTCTCTCTGCTTCAGCTACCTACTCTCATACTCATGCTTTCTATCTTGTTATTCCCATCATCTTCAATTTCTCCATAATCTAAATTTTAATCATCCAACTCCAACTCTCCAACTCCCACCACTCATCTTTCCAGCTCGCTGCCCCCACTTCAGTCCCAGTGGGATTTGTAATGATGCTGCCATCGTTCACTGCCTCCCATCACCCTCCTGTTGGCAGTGCTCTCTCGCCCCGCACAAACCCCACGGCCCCTCATTATGTCATCCCCTGGCATACATCCTCAGTCCTATAATCCTCTCTCAGTCATAGTCATGTAGTAAAACTCTAACCCTGGTTAAACAGAACTTTCTAGCTACTTTGTGTTTATACAAATGTGGCTGGGAAAAATGCTCAACTATGCTGATGAGTCTCATTTTAAATGCAGGACCACTAACCTTACATTGGTCCTCAGTGCTTCCTGGTTATCATACTAATTAAGTTACTCTCTCTTTCTCCTAGTATGAGAAATATACAATTATTTCATACCTTCTCTTCTCAAGTCTTGGATACCTCCTCTTTTATTCTCACCCTTGGCTAATGGCCTTGATTCCGTTTTACTGAGAAAATAGAAATGATCAGAAGAGAGCATCCACAAGCTCCCACTAACCCTTCTACCACCCCTATTGTGCCTTTTTA
This sequence comes from Molossus molossus, assembly GCF_014108415.1. NCBI lineage: Eukaryota > Metazoa > Chordata > Mammalia > Chiroptera > Molossidae > Molossus > Molossus molossus. Next base: position 49,380,022 of record NW_023425344.1, read on the forward strand.
TGGCTTATTTCTGTGCCTGTGTTCTCTGCCTGTCTTCTTGTTACCACAGTAACGTGTAAAACAGTGCTTGGCCCAAAGTGGGCAATAAATCCTGGATAATTCATTGAACTGACATCTGTTTTCTACAAAGACAATACAATTTAAGTGAAGGGGTTATGGTATAGAGAATGAAAAGATTGAGTTTTTGTCCTATCCTTCTACATTTTGTTAGACTGACTTTGAAAAGAGGAAGTCAAGAATTAAGACAAATATTTAAATAATTAGAAGGAAAATCTCCCACTTTCTCTTAACTGCTCAGATAGATTTTTCAATATCCCACTCATCTGTATAATCTGGTCTGAATGTGATCTATCACATATTAAGAAAGTTTTTTATGTTACTGTTGTCTCATGAGTAAGAAAGAACGTGAGAGTTGCCTATTTATTATTATTGGGTTACATCCAATGCACATTGTACACTATTATGGGTAAGACTCTTATGAAAGTATTTGAATACAATGCAGTGACACACAATTTATGCATCTTTACATGATATTCTACATTTTGTAGCGAATCCTGCAAACTCACAAAGTCTTGAACAGAAAATAAGCAATATTTCTCTTATGTTAGTTTTTTCTTACGCGTTTGCTTTGGTCACAGAAGTCTCACCAGCTCTCTGAAGAGAGGTTGCATGTGCAGTGGAAAGAGGCTGGGTTCTTTGTAGATGGAATGCCTCCACATTCACTAGTCATGTGACCTTGCCTCATTTATTAGAGCTGAGTTTAATAGTTGGTAAAATATAGATGATTCCCACAGAGATATTATGTGAACCTAAAGAGATAGTAAGTGTTCACTCAATGTTAGCTGTTGTTATCAGGCTTGATTAAAGAGAGACTGTGACTGGCTGACCCTGCTAAACAAAATTATATGGTTTAAAAGTGTAAAAAGTTAATAACTGCTCTGACCAAGGCAGTCCAATCACTATGTAAAAGTCTCACTCATTTTGGAGATTCCTGTCTACATGGCAACCAAGGGATCTCTGTCCAGGTAGTACTCTTGTCCCCAGTTTTCTGTTACTCACCCTCATATTTCAGTGGCAAAATACCTGTCAGAGGGTAATTATATTGCTTTATTTAAATATATATGGCATTTATATATATCCGATGAGCTATCTTAATTGTTGGGAGTTCTTTCTGTCTGTGTTTGATAAATTTGCACAGTGTAATCAGAGCCTTGTGAGGGTGGTTCTAGGGAGTCTTAGGGCCCCTCAAAGGTAGGGAGTGGTCCTTTACTCAAGGTTGCCTCACCTATTCCAAACAGGTCTGGAGAATAAAGGGCGAGGTGTAAGGGTATAAGGGTGAAACATAGGTCATCCTGACAATGATAATAATGCTGATGATCATTTTCATTTATATAGCACTTTATAATTTTTGTTTTGTTTTTCACCCTCACCCGAGGACATTTTTGCATTTATCTTCCGATAGAGTGGGAGGGAGAGAGGGAGGAAGAGAAAGAAAGAGAGAAACATTGATGTGAGAGAGACACATCGACTGATTGCTACCCACATGACCCCAACCTGGGCCAGGGACAAACTGCAACCGAGGTACATGTCCTTAGCGGAAACCAAACCTGGGACTCTCTGATCTATGGGCTGATGCTCTAACCTCTGAGCCAAACCAGCCAGGGCACACTTTTTAGTTTTTAAAAAGCTTTAGCATACCCTATAGAACTCAGCATTTCTGTAAGATTCAGATGGTAAATATTATGCCCATTTTTCAATAGAAGCTAAAATGTTTTGCCCAAGAACTTAAAAGTACTAATTACTAGAGCCCACCAAAGTTTCCGCTTTTCTATTTATGAACATTTTCCTCTGTAGAACACAGGTTCTAACCCAAAGTTATAACACAGCAATGACCAATGAAGCATGATAGAAAAATAGAAACTTGGAAAGAGAAAGGTAAATGTTGCTGAGCAGGTTTGTACTAAAAAAATAATTTTACTCTCAACCAAGAACTGAAGGTCTGGAAAAGCCCCAAGATTCATAAGAGTAGGAAATAAGAGAAGCAAATAAGAGCTTCTAGTATTTTGTGGAGTAACACTGGAAACATTGGAGCTGCCCAGCAGACTGTGTGGGAGAGGTATGCCTGTGTCATCTGGTGTATGAGTCTCAAGATGGTGAGGTCACCTGCTGTCTGGACTATGATCTTCAGGGCACCCCAAATGATAATTTCTTGAAGAGACCTAAAACCCTTTGATAAGGAGAGTTAATTCACCTAGAGGTGAGAAAATAAACTATTCTACGAGGTCTCTTTTCAAGAACCTAGCTAGGAATCCAAGTTAAAGAAGTATAATAAGCCTCTAGAAAACCACCTGGTCATTTGTTACACAGGTGCCTCTGGCACAAGGGTCATGATCAAATCCTACTTTAATATACTAAACTCTCTTCTCAGTAGTACCTCCATCGGGCCCATTAGCAATGATAACCTTTTACATTTGTAACCTTTTGAGGTTTTCCTGGTGCTGACCTCAAATATCAATCAGTACAGAGGTAAAAACAGTATTTGAGTCTTGGTTTAATGACACATAGCTATTAACTAGAGAAATCTTGATTCAAAATTAGTTGTTCTGACCTCATACCCAGTGTTTCTTTCATGTTATTTGCTCTAAATTTCTCTTTATTTTGTAACAAAAGCATTTAAGTAATCTGAATTTTAATTTATTAGTTTTTCATAAAACAAAACATGTTTAGAGAGCACATGAACATTTTGCCAGAGAATCAGTATTTGAGTTTGAATTGCAAGAATTATAGAGGATTCCATTTGTATAAACTTGAAAAAATTGACAAATACATGTAGGTACTATCAAAACAATATTTAATTGTAGTAATTATAAAAAACAACAATAAAATTTTAAATAAAATTATTCATAGAATTTTCACCTACCTTTTTTGTGATATATTTTTATGCCCACTGGAGTGTATATATTACCCTCTGTAATAAACCCATAAATGAGCATTTGTTTCTTAAATAAAGGGCTGTATTTTTTATTTTTCTTGAGGACATCAACCCATTAGGTTTACACATATGAAATTGACATTTGTGTAGGTGAAAAGTGGTAAAATATTGACGTTTTCATATGGTTCAACCTAATAGGTTGGAGAATTTGGATAAATTGTAGATATTCTCTGAAGAGTATGAATGGATATAGGTAGGTTTGTTGGTTACATGTCAGGGAGTTGAAGGAATTCTCATCTAATTGATCAATTAACTTGATCTCTTTGAAGTAATTGAAACACAAGAGGACTCATGGTGAGAACTGGAAATTGGAGGAGGCTAGAGAAGTTGAAAATAATCATTGCAAAAAATTGGAGTATTAACTAAGGTTAGGAATAGTGGGTAAGAGTTGGGAGTTATAATGAACTGGCACTTCTAGCACATTAGTGAGATTTTCTGTAGCATTCTTCAGTGGCAGAGGTGAGTCATTGTTCAGACAGTTGTATTTTCTCTAGAGTGTAGCCAGGTATGAATGATGAAAGAAATAAGGGACAAGAGAATTTAGTGGAGTTTAAGATATCGTTAAAAGATTGTTGAAATGATGAACCTAAGAATCACACACACACATGCACACACACACACACACACACTCATCTTTGTGTGCGTGTGCGTGCGTACGTGCGTGTGTGTATGTGTGTGTGTTTGATGGGGATAAGAACTGATGGATATGAAAAATTCATAGAGTGGAAGAGCTAATGAATTTTTTTAAGTGATATATTAGAAGTAACTAAGTCTGTAAGAAGGAAGGTTAGGATAGTGATAGTTGTCCAAAGTTATGATTCAGAGAAATTCCAAGTCATGACAAAGTCTGGGGTGTGGATATGAAAGTCATTTTGAAAAGAATTATAGAGATGAGAAGATCAAGGAAATAAATGACTAGGATGTTGAAAATCAACCACATGGGGACTTTTGCTAGCTAGGGTAAACACAGGACTTGTACTACAGAAGATAGGGAAGAAAGTGTCAGTATTTTAAAAATCAGGGCATAATCATGGGTCCATAGAACAGTGAGGAGGAGGAAAAGAGGATGGAGAGCAGAACTGTGTGATCCGCAGAGGAACAAGGCAATTTACAAGGGTGTGGAGAGTTAATGGTCCGAGGTGACATTAGGGAGTGATCGGATAAAAACTAAATCAACAATAATAGAGTCTTACTTGAAAGGGCTGTGAAAATGCTATCTCCCATGTGTATGTGTGTGTGGGGGGGTTATATTTAAATTTTCTAGGTATATAAGGAATATTCAGAAAAAAAAAGTTTAGGATTTAGGGTAGTTTGTAACCATAAAATGGCATTCCAGAAATTGTGAAAGTGCAGATCATTTATCCTAAGGAATTTTGAATGTGTACAAAAATCAGCCAGAAGGATGTTCATTATTAATTTGTTTACAATTTTAGCAAGATTGAAAAAAAATGAAATAGAACAGGTTTAAATGAAAGATAATCTATCATAACATTTTTCTGTAAAATACTTAATTCACATATAAAGCAAATATATTTGTGTTTTGCTAATCTTATTTTATAATATATGATAAAATATGAATATGCATATGTATATATATGCATAATATGTGTATATATGTTCTGATAAAATTTAAATTGCACTTTTAAACTTGGAATTATGCTACTTCTGAGATATTCTTACTCTTTTTAGGGGCCATTTATCTTTTTATTTTTTTGTATCTAGTTCTAGTCCTACAATGTCAGTGCTAAACTCCTAGAGCCCAAAACACTATTACAGAAAATAAGGGCAGCCTCTCATTTAAATGATAAGTTTGGTTTACAAATTAAAATTATTAGGTCCTAGTGATGTATTTTATTGTAAACTAATTAATTATTTTATTTATTCTTTATTCATATGTTTTCACTTGACAAGAATTCTTTTATGCCTATTGTTATAAAACCAAACCTTGATTTTAACTATCAATGTGGAAAATAACTTAAAATTCGCTAATAGGTGTTACTACATAAGAAAGATTCTAGGTGGTTGCCATAGCTGGGGGTTGGTAGTTGGGCAAAATGGATGAAGGTGATCAAAAGGTACAAACTTCTAATTATAAAATAAATATCAGAGATGTAATGTACAGCATGGTGACTATAGTTATTAATACTACATGTATTGTACATTTGAAACTTGCTAAGAGAGTAGATATTAAAAGTTCTTATCATAAGAAAAAAATGTGTTACTATGTTTGGTGACAGATGTTAACTAGACTTTCTGTGGTCACAATATATACAAATATTAATTCATTATGTTGTACACCTGAAACTAATGTACTGTTATATGTAAACTATATCTCAATCAAAAAGACTAATATTTTTGTGTCAGGCACAGATAAATGTAAAATTATTCAGAAACTCATTGTAGGAACATAATAATCCAAGGAATCTATTTCATAGTTACTCATTTTTTGGAAAGAAAAAACAAAGACTAAATGTTATAAATGTATTTATACCTATTTATATCATGATATCTAAATACAGAGTGGCTTACTATAAAGTAAACAAACTATTTTAGTATGAAAAGAAGTCTTTAAAAATGGTATGAAATCTAGTTAAGTCAAATGGACAAGATCAAAACAACCAGTAGGTGATGAGTTGCTAGTTGGAAATTAGTTGGTCCCAAATAAATTTGAAGAACAGTTAAATGGTTCAACTTATATACATGTGCCAAGAATCCTACTAGATACTGGCGTATACAACAAAGAATAAGGTATATTTTCTTCACTTTACTAGCAGGTGACAAAAGCTAATAAAGTTTCATTTGTGTATTTCAAATGGAGAAAATCCTCTGACTTAATTACACTGAGGCATGAATTATCAATGGGAAGAGTAGGGATTGCTTTTCAACAGCACCTCTCCACCCATCCCTCTACGCCCACACCTTACTCTCTCTCGGAACTACAAAGCCAAGGAAAACCAAACCAAAAAATTGTAAAGTAGTCATACTGATTTATCTTGATGTGGAATGGAACTGTAGACTTTTCAAGAGATTTTGGACCTGGAGGAGACAACTTTGAAAATCTTGAAAATAGAAAGTAATAGGAATGAAGAGATCTAAATGGCTTCTTGGTCTCTTCCCAGATGTAGGTCTTTTGCTTTCCCCAGTTTATTTCAGTCTATTGTTCCTGTTTCTCTGCCTTTATGTTACTCTCATTTCTATAGCCATCCAAGTCTATTAATTTATAAAAATTTTATGATTATTTCTTCTCTCTTTGATATTCTTATGTACAAATTGTCCTTCCATTGTTGTTAAAATTTTATTTTAAAAGGCAAAGAATTTCTCAAAGGACATTAAATTTTAGATTTATCTTTTGGAGTTTTAATTATATTTATCAATTTCAAAATAGAGGTTAAAATATAATACTTCTTATATAATTTGTATATTTCCTCTATTTTCAATGTATCAATTAAATGTATAATTTGGAAAGATTACAAATAGCATTATATATTCTAAACTCTGAACTGAGAGTGAAAAAGACACATTCTTCCATGTCCCACCCTCTCACTGCTACAAATTTACAATTTTTACCTTAGGCTCTCTGTTTTTCCTCCCTTTTTACATTAAACTTTCCAGTAAAAATTTAACCTGTTAAACTTTTTAGATCCTAAATATAAAATTGTTAGCATGGTTTCCTGAAATAAAAAACTATTAGCATTACTATGTTATTTTCTCCAACAGCAGTAGGAAAAGAAACAATTAAGTTCCCAATTCAGATTAATTGCCTAAATTGGAAATTACCATCTGAAACAAATCTTTTAAAACATGAAATAAAAATTAAACTTACTGATACATCATACACTGTTGAGAATGCAAACTCCTCCACCTCTGTGCTGCTTTGTGATTTCTTGTCAAATGAATAGCATCCTGGCATTCTTTCAGACTTGTAAGCTGACTAAAGAAAGAATGCTTAAGGATTTAAAATAAACAAGTTTGACCAGTTGGGATGGGTAAAGTTCAACCAATACTATGGTTTGAAGTGAAGAATCACTTGATAAGTCTTGACTGCGGGAAAAATTTCATGGTTCTGGCTAATTAAGCGAGAAACAATACTGTGTCCAAAACCTAAGTAACACCCTTGACTACTTTGCATGGTTTTGTGTTTGACTTTCCTTCCAGGGGTGGCACTCTTCGTTCTGAGTCAGGACAAGTCTGGTCTTTGTGCCCTGCCATTTATCTCTTTCGGAGGCAAGGTTTTTCTAAAGCATTTGCTACCCTTGATTTGCCTTTCTTAGTGCAATGGTACATGTGCTCATTATGCCTGGCTCAATAATTCATCTGCATTTACTCTAAAGGGGAATCTGGCTTGAAAGAGGGAAAACATATATATATATTTGTGCAAACTGCCATTTTAAAGGGCTTCACCACTGATTGTCTCCTCTCCAGGTGCTCTCCTCTATGGTCAGCTCAGTGTCTACCTTCTCTGAGTTTTCTGTCAGTGCAACCCTACCTCACTGTAAGATTCAAGTAATTTAATCAGACTCTATCCACCAGGGTATATAGACTTGAAGATAACTCCTGCAGGATGTTTCCCTTTAATTTCCCAGCTTTCACACTACATGAACACTCTGAACCCATCCTTTCCCCTCAGGCAGAAATCTAGTTTTAGTTTTGCTTACTTACAAGTTTGTAGACCCGTTTCTCCTATTAGATAGTGAAACAGGTGAGGCCAGAAACTGTGATGTGTTTTACTAAATGCATGTACCAGCACTTCTGCAAACACTTCAACATTCAATACTTAGCTGAGTTTTTTTTTCAGTCGATTTGACAATCAACATTCAGATTCAGGTAGTCCCTCCATTGTTATGAGGGGAAAAATAAACATATTTCAGCAAAACAGCAACATATAATTACAATTAATAAATGAACATATGAAATATGTTCAACTTGGGTAATAAATAAAAATTCTATACCTTTGTCAACTTTTCTATTTATGTATGACAAATTATAACAAACTTAGCCACTAAAACAACAGGCATTTATTATCTGTTTTTAATTTGGAGCTGAAATCTCAGTGAGCTCAAGTTTGTTCTCTGTTTAGCCTCTCAGAGGCTGAAAGCAAGGTGTGAACTCATCTGGGTTTCTATCTGGAGGCTATAGTGAAGAATCACTTCCCAGCTCATTCAGGCAGTTGGAAGAATTAAGTTCTTTGCAGAAAGACTAAGATTCCTGTTTCTTTGTTACTGTCAGCCAAGGCTGACCTTGGCTTCTAAAGTCTACCTGCATTCCTTGATACATGTTTCCCTCTATCTTCAAGCCAACAATAGTGTGTCTTCTCACACTTAGAATCTCTGACTTCTCTGGTACCAGAAAGAGAAAATTCTCTACTTCTGGAGATTCTACATCTAAAGAATTAGATTAGACCCACCTGGAAAACCTCTTTTTTGATGAACTTAAAGTCAACTGATGAGTAATTTTAAACACATCTACAAAATTTCTTTTGCCATGTAATGTAACATAACCATGGGTATGATATCTCATTATATTCACAATGAGATACAAGCAGAAATTTAGAATTTTGGAGTTCTGTCTACCACAATACTAAAAGAAAGTATTGTTTTCTATCTTTAAGTTATATCTTTAAGATATCTGGGGATATGGTCAGTTGGTACAACAGTTTCAGAAAGCAAACTTGCTGAAATGGTAAGGAGGAAGGAGTTTCTGTGCAACAGGACCATTGATGCATGAGACATCATAGTGTGTTTAGAGCACTAGAAGTACTTTTTAAAAACTAAAATGAAGAAAGGGAAAACCAAAGGTAGGTGATTAAAATGAAAATAGAAAAAGGATAATCATGATATTTTTGTACATCAAGAAAATGGATTTTGTCTTTACCCTATATATCAAAGGTTCTTGATTGTGTGTGTGTGTGTGTGTGTGTGTGTGTGTGCGCGCGCCTTGTTCATATCCATTTCGGCTAACTGGAGAAGACTTTGGACCATTTCTCATAATAGTGTTTTTAACTTCATAAAATAGTGTTTTTAACTTCAAAAGAATACATAGAACTATACAGAAATAAACATATGGCAATATAGTTATCAAAATATTTTTAAATTTTGTGATTTAGTAATAAGTACACTCCTCTATTAACATTAAATGATATCAGATAGCAATGGATCTAATAATAATTTCAAAGTTGTGATGGGTATAAATATATTTTGATACATATGTAACTGTTAAATGACATAAAAATATCTAGGATTTCTCTTGGTGACAAAATCAGTACTACAGCTTATGTTACTGTTCTTTTTTTCTGTCTATGTTACAATGGAATGAAGTAATACATTTCTTTCAAAAGTTAGTAAAAATAAAGATGATTTTTTTTCTATTAAGGTTGTTGGGCTATAAATTAAGTATTTCTTTTGTAAGAGGTGGATAAATTAGAGGTATTTGAAACTGGTGCAGGAGAATGGACTAGAGGACATCAAGATTAGAAAAGGAAGATCTTTTTGAGGTTCTTCCAACAGTCCAGACTGGTGATGTTGGGAATAAAATAGAAGTTTAAGTCATTTGAATTTTTGAGTTTAAAAAATTGAAGCTATATGTGGTTCATACACTTAGATGTTGAAATTGATCACAATGAAGATAAGAGTTAGGTAGAGAGATCTATTTTGAGCAAGTGACTAGTACCTCAATAAATGTGGAGAGTGATCAAGAGATTGGCAGTAATTAGGCAGCAATATGTGGTATAGGTAGAGGCATGAGCCTATGCACTAAAATAGTGTGTGTGTGTTTTATATATATATGTGTGTATACATATATATATAATACAAGAATGCAACACTAATTGTTAGGAGACTATACAAGTATTTGGAAGCCTTTAGTTGGGAGTTGGAAGAATTCTGACTCAATATTTAAACAAAATAGTAAGAGCAATCACTTGAGAGGGCTGCAATAAAGGGGTGCATTAGATATGGATATCCATACTTTAGAAAGGTAATGAGGGAACATTCTGTAAAGAGACTGAAGGCACAGGAACTTTTTAATAAAAAGAAGCAAAGATGACTCAGTGGAACCAGTTGAGAAAGATGGTAGTTGAGAGATGTTAAACCAGTAGAGAAGACAAAAAGCGGTATCGGGAGAAGGAGAAGAAACCATAGTTATTGTGAGAAAGAAGCAAAGTAAAGTAAAGTATAGGTGATAACAGAGGACCTTCATGTGGTGCTGTGATGGAGAGTCATGGAGTGTAAAAGGGGAGGATGCAATTCTTTATGGTTTATAATCCTAGTATAAAATTTAGTTATCATATTAGATATCAGGCAAGTCTAGTGTTCTGGTCACAGTCTATATAGTATAACTATTTGATGTATCAAGTCAAAGATAGTCATTAAAAATGATTACACAAAACACATGATCATTGAAAAGTATCACATATAATCTCAGATATATATGTAATTATGTCAACTTTGAAAATATATGCATACATATATAAGGATTGGATGATAAAAAATAAAAATAATTGTGTTAGCCCAGCCAGTGTGGCTCAGTGGTTGAGCATCGACCCATGCACCAAGAGGTCACTGGTTTGATTTCCGGTCAGGGCACATGACCAGGTTGTGGGCCCTATCACCAGTGGGGGGCATGCAGGAGGCAGCCAATCGATGTTCTCTCATCAATATTCCTATCTCTCTCTCTTCCTCTCTCTCTAAAAATCAATAAAGAAAAAAAAGTTAAAAAGAAAAGATTGTGTTAAGTTGATACAATTGTGTGCCCACTCTGAAAAAGTATTAGTTATAATGTTTTTGTAGTATATTTTTAATGAAGATAAACCAATCATTCATTTCCATTACTTAAAAAATACTTTTATTCTGTAGTCCAACTATTTTTTTATGAATCTTTTGTCAAGTAGCTATGTCTTCATATTTATCTTTCTGATGGCTTCATTTTTACTTTTATTTATTTATTTTTTATTTTTATTTTTATTTTTTTATTAATTAACTTTTGTTACAGATGTTTCTCCTTTTCCCCCCACTGCTTCCCCACTCCCTCTCCCTCCCTGCCCTGTCCCCAGCATTGTTGTCCATGTCCATTGTTCATGCATACATGCATATAAGTTCTGTGGTTTATCTCTTCCCCCCCACCCCCTCTTCTGGGGATTGTCAGTCTGTACCCCACTTCCACGTGTCTGGGACTACCCCATTCCTCAGACTGTTATGTTCATTAAATTCCACAAATAAGTGAGATCATATGATACTTGTCTTTCTCTGTTTGGCTTGTTTCACTTAGGATAATACTTTCCAGGTGCCTCCATGCAGTCTCAAAGGATAAGAGATCTTTCTTTCTTACAGCTGGGTAGTACTCCATTGTGTATATGTACCACTGCTTTTTTATCCATTTGTCTACTGATGGACACTTGGGCTGTTTCCAGATCTTAGCTATTGTAAATAGTGCTGTTACAAACATGGGGGTACATATATTCTTTGTGATTGGTGTTTCAGGCTTCTTAGGATATATTCCTAGAAGTGGGATCACTGGGTCAAATGGCAGTTCAATTTTTAATTTTTTGAGGTAACACCATATTGTTTTCCATAATGGCTGCACCAGTCTGCATTCCCACCAGCAGTGTATTAGAGTCCTCTTTTCTCCACACCCTCACCAACACTTGTTGGATGATTTGTTGATGGTGGCCATTCTGACAGGTGTGAGGTGATACCTCATTGTTGTTTTAATTTGCATCTTTCTGATGATTAGTGATGTTGAGCATTTCTTCATATGTCTCTTGGCCATTTGTATGTCCTGTTTGGAGAGGTGTCGATTTAGTTCCTCTGCCCATTTTTTAATTGGGTTCTTTGTCTTCCTTTTGTTGAGTTGTATGAGCATCCTCTCTATATATTGGAAATTAACCCCTTATCTGATATATCATTGGCAATTATGCTCTTCCATACAATGGGTAGCCTTTCCGTTTTGATGATTGTATCTTTTGCTGTGCAGAAGCTTTTGAGTTTGATATAGTCCCATGTGTTCATATTCTCCTGTGTTTCTATTGCCTTAGGTGATGTATCAGTGAAAATTCTGCTGCGTATGATGTCTGAAATTTTGTTGCCTACATTTTCTTCTAGGATTTTTATGGATTCATGAGTCACATTTAAGTCTTTTATCCATTTTGAGTTTATTCTTGTGTATGGTGTAAGTTGATGGCCTAGTTTCATTTTTTTGCATGTAGCTGTCCAATTTTCCCAACACCATTTATTAAAGAGGCTGTCCTTACTCCACTGTATGCTCTTTCCACCTTTGTCAAATGTTAATTGAGCAAATTGCCTTTGGTCCATTTCCGGGTTCTCTGTTCTGTTCCACTGGTCTATATGCCTGTTCTTGTGCCAGTACCAGGATGTTTTGATTACAGTGGCTTTGTAGTATAACCTGAAATCTGGTAATGTGATCCCTCCAACTTTGTTCTTATTTTTCAAGATTGCTGTGGCTATTCGAGGTCTTTTTTGGTTTCATAAGAACTTGTTTTGAATTACTTGTTCTACTTCTGTGAAGTATGTCGTTGGTATTTTGAGGGGGATTGCAATGAATCTACAGATTGCTTTGGATAGTATGGACATTTTAATGATGTTAATTCTTCCAATCTATGAACAAGGTATGTGCTTCCACTTTTTTTTATATCTTCCTGTATTTCTTTTTTCAATGACCTGTAGTTTTCTGCAAAGAGGTCCTTTATTTCTTTGGTTAAGTTTATTCCTAGGTATCTTAATTTTTTGCCGCAATCATAAATGGGATTGTTTTCTTAGTTTCTCTTTCTGTGAGTTCATCATTGGTATACTGTATAAGAATGCCATAAATTTCTTGACGTTAATTTTGTATCCTGCTACTTTTCCAAATTCATTTATTAAGTCTAGTAAATTTTTGATGGAGTCTTTGGGATTTTCTACATATAGTATCATGTCATCTGCAAATAATGACAGTTTCACTTCCTCTTTTCCAATTTGGATCCCTTTTATTTTTATTTCCTGTCTGATTGCTGGGGCTAAGACTTCCAGTACTATGTTAAATAAGAGTGGTGAAAGTGGGCATCCTTTCCTTGTTCCTGTTCTTAAGGAAAATGCTTTTAGTTTTTGCCCATTGAGTATGATGTTGGCTGTAGGTCTTTCATATATGGCCTTTAGTATGTCGGGATATGATCCCTCTATTCCTACATTCCTGAGCTTTTTTATCAGAAATGAATGCTGGATTTTGTCGAAGGCTTTTTCAGTATCTATTGATATGATCATGTGGTTTTTATTCTTCATTTTATTTATGTGGTGTATCACATTTATTGATTTGTGAATATTGTACCAGCCTTGCATCCCTGAGATGAATCCCACTTGGTCATGGTGGATAATTTTTTTGGTGCATTGCTGGATCCAATTTGCTAGTATTTTGTTCAGGATTTTGGCGTCTATGTTCATCAGGGATATTAGCCTGTAGTTTTCGTTCTTTGTAGTATCTTTTTCTGGTTTTGGAATTAGCATTATGATGGATTCATAAAACGAGTTTGGAAGTCTTCCTTCTTCTTGAATTTTTTGAAATAGTTTGAGGAGAATGGGTGTTAGTTCTTCTTTGAATGTTTGGTAAAACTCCCCCATGAAGCCATCCGGGACTGGGCTTTTGTTTGCTGGGAGAGTCTTGATTACATCTTCAATTTCTTTTGTTGTTGTTGGTCTGTTCAAGTTTTCTACCTCTTCCTAGTCCAGTTTTGGGAGACTATGTGTTTCTAGAAATATGTCCATTTTGCTTAGATTGTCGAATTTGTTGCCATATAATTGTTCATACTAGTTGTTAACAATCTTTTGTATTTCTGTGGTGTCAGTTGTTACTTCTCCTCTTTCATTTCTGATTTTGTGTATTTTGGTTTTCTCTCTTTGTTTCTTGGTGAGTCTAGGTAAGGGTGCATCAATCTTGTTTATCATTTCAAAGAACCAGCTCTTTGTTTCATTGATCCTTTGAATTGTTTTTTTAGTCTCTATGTCGTTTATTACTGCTCTGATCTTTACTATTTCCTTCCTTCTACTTGCTCTGGGGTTTTCTTTTTCTTTGCTCTCTAGTTCTTTAAGTTGTAAGGTTAAATAGTCTATTAGAGATTTTTCTTGTTTTTTGAGGTAGGCCTGTAGTGCTATGAACTTCCCTCTCAGAACTGCTTTCAGTGCATCCCATAGATTTTGTGTTGTTGTGTCTATTTTCATTGGTTTCCAGGAAGTTTTTAATTTCTTCCTTGATCTCCTCGGTAACCCCCTCATTGTTTAATAACATGCTATTTAGCTTCCATGTGTTCAAATGTCTTTGTATGTTCTTCTTGCAATTGATTTCTAGTTGCATGCCATTGTGTTCTGAGAAGATGCTTGATATAATTTCAGTCTTCTTGAACTTGTAGAGACTTAGTTTGTGCCCTAACATGTGGTCTATCTTTGAGAATGTCCCATGTGCACTTGAGAAGAATGCGAATTCTGTAGTTTTGGAATGTAATTCTCTGTAGATATCTATTAAGTCCATTTGGTCTAGTGCTTCATTTAGAGTCTCTGTTTCCTTGCTAATTTTTTGTCTAGGTGATCTATCCAGTGATGTCAGCGGGATGTTGAAGTCCCCTGCTATGATTGTATTGCTGTAGATTTTTCCTTTGAATTCTGCCAGAAGATTTTTAATATATTTTGGTGCTCCTATATTGGGTGCATATATGTTTATTAGGGTTATATCTTCCTGTTGGATAGATCCTTTCAATATTATATAGTGACCTTCTTTTCTCTAGTTATGGCCTTCATTTTGAAATCTATTTTATCAGATATGAGTATTGCTACCCCAGCATTTTTTCCTTTCCATTTGTTTGGAAGATTTTTTTCCATCCCTTCACTTTCAACCTATTTGAGTCTTTTCTTGTGAGGTGGGTCTCTTGTAAACAACATATAGATGAGTCATGCTTTCTTTTCTAATCAGCTACACTGTGTCTTTTTATGGGAACATTCAATCCATTTATATTTAAGGTGATTATTGATATGTACCTATTTATTGCCATTTTTGTTTAGTGTGGTTCTATTTTTCTTTCTATTTCTTGTGCTAATTACATCAGTCCTTTTAACATTTCTTACAGTGTTGGTTTGGTGGTAATGTATTCCCTTAGCCTTTTTTTTGTCTGCGAAGCTCTTTATTTGACCTTCTATTTTGAAGGATAGCCTTGCTGGATAGAGTAGTCTTGGATTCAGACTTTGTTTTTCATGACCTTGATTACCTCATGCCATTCCTTTCTGGCCTGTAGTGTTTCTGTGGAGAAGTCAACGGAGAGCCTATGGGATTTCCTTCATAGGTAACCTGTTTCTTCTCTCTTGCTGCTTTTAGGATTCTCTCTTTGTCTTAAATTTTTGGCACTTTGATTATTATGAGTCTTGGTGTGGGCTTGTTTGGGTTCTTCTTACTTGGCCCTCTGTGCTTTTTGAACTTGAATGCCTTCTTCCTTCACCAAATTAGGGAAGTTTTCTGTCACTATTTCTTCAAATATATTCTCTAACCCTTGCTCATTTTCTTCTTCTTCAGGGACTCCTATGATGCAAATGTTATTACGTTTCCAGTTGTCCCAAAGTTCTCTTAAGCTGTTTACCTGTTTTTAAATTATTTTTTCCTTTTGGTTTTCTGATTGGTTGATTTTTTTCTAACCTATCTTCTAATTCACTGATCTGGTCCTCAGCTTCCTCTACTCTGCTGTTTAGACTTTCCAATGTGTTTTTTATTTCTGATATGTCATTCTTCATTTCTTCTTGGTGGTTTTTAATTTTCAACTGGTTGATTTTCAACATTTCTATGTCTTTACTTATGGTACTCATGTCCTTAGACATGCTGTTGAACTTCCTCAAGATCATGGCTCTGAATTCTAGTTCTGTTAACTTGCTTAACTGCACCTCATTTATCTCATCTTCAGTAGGGGTCTCTTGTTCTTTCATTTGGCTTTTGTTTCTGTTTTTCACCATTTTGGCTATCACAGTGGGCTTTGGAGTCTGCCAAATTTTCCCTGTGGGTGTTGGTGTTCTGCTGTTTGTGGCTCCCTCTCCTGGGTTTGGATGAGGCAGGGAGGACCCACTTTAAACACCACTGTCAAGTCTTAACATTTCTGGTTAGAGTTGCTAGCCCAGAGAATAGTAGTCGTCCTCTGGCTTTTTTGTCTGAAGGCTATTAGTAGCAGTTACCTGAAGAACCTTGGTTTCTGAGTTGACTGAAAAACTCCCTCAGGTGCTCAGTGTAAGAGGATTTCCCAAAGGTGAGGCAGATTCTGGTTGTTAATGGGCCTCAATTAGCATTTTAATGGCCACTGGGTGGGGTTGAATCTCCGAGGGAGGTGCTGCCTCCTCTCCCCAGGGCCCTGCGTGGCTGCACTCAGCAAAAGCTCTGAGCACCCTCCAAATCCCAAGTGTCCCCACACAGTTCCAGTCCAGTCTGCCCTCCCTCTGCCGCAGCCCAAGGTGAGTGGCTGCTGCCAATTTAGCCTCTGTCCAGGTTCTGCACTGTGGAGCCACCAAGGGCGCTGCTCCCAGCTAAGGGTGGCTGAGGCTGCGGTAGCTCCCAGCCAAGGGCGTAGCACCCAGCCGAGGTTGCAGGACCCAGCAGAGGCGGCTGCTGGTCCCAGCCGAGTCCACAGGACCCAGCCAAGGGCGCAGCTTCCAGCCGAGTCCGCTGGTCCCAGCCGAGGCCACAGCAGGTCCCAGCCCAGGCCTCTGCGGACCATGGGCTCCCTGCCCCATCTCGCATCCTCGCAATCTTACTGGGATTGAGTCAGTGTCCCTGGTTATGTGGTCCTCCAAGCTGCCTTTCAGTTGCCCCTTCCTGAAGATTTGTCTTTATTTTCATTGTAATTCCAGTTTGGTCCTGGGAGATGGTCTGTGTAGCTTCCATTCACTCCGCTGCCATTTTTTCTCCTCATTTTTACTTTTAAATTCTATTTATTTCTCCTCTCCACCTTTAAATTCTCCTTTTGTTCATAGTGCACCCCAACTTGTTCATTTATCCTCCTAATCCTTATTCCCTTAGGACTGTCACTTGTAGGACCAATACCAGTGGATTTTTAAAATTATCCCCCAGGGATCAAACCTATAACCCAGAGGTAAAAGTAGTGGCAGAGTGAATGGAATCTCCCTGGAATTACAACTAAAATAAAGACAAATCATGAGGAAAAACCAACAGAAAAGCAGCTGGAGAAAACTCATATAACCAGGGATGGAAAGAGGACACCAAATCAAGCCTGGTAGGAACTGTAAAGGCATGAGAGAGGGTGGTCTGGGAGCATGCAGACAGCAGCTGAGGTTGTGAGCAGTTCCCTTGGCGTTAAAATCTCAAGCCGGCTCCACAGAGTAGAATGCCAGGACAGAGCACTAAATTAGCTACAACCACTCACCTTGGGTTCTGGAAGAGGAAAGGCAGACTGGACTGGATCTGTGTGGAGGGACTCAGGAGTTTGGAGAGCTGTGAGGGCACTGGGAATTTTGTGCTGAATACTCTCTCACTGGACAGTAGCCATTATACTCAAAGAGCCCCTTCCCAGAGCTCAGGGGAGAAGCACCAGCCCTGCCCTCAGGAACTTAACACCACCCAGCCAGACTAGAGAAATGCAAATTGAGGCTCATTAACAACCAGGAGGCATCTGCCCCACCCACTGGAAATCTTCTTACCCTGAACACCTGAGGGAGATTTTTCATTCAGCTGAATGCTATAACCCAAGGCTCATCAAGTAACTGAGACTAATAGCCACCAGGCAAAAGCTAGAGGAAAAATGAACCTTTTATTGGCCTTCAATTCTACCCAGGAAAGTGAGACTTGACAGTGATATTTAATGTGGGTCTGCCCACACTCATCCAAACCCAGTAGAGGGAGCTACAATCAGCAGAACACCAACACCCATGGGGAAAATTTGGCAGGCTCCAAAACCCACTGAGACAGCCAAAATAGTGAAACAAAGAAACAAATCCCAAATGAGAGAACAAGATAATTCTGTAGAAGAAGAGATCAATAAAATGCAATTAAGCTAGTTATCAGAGGTAAAGTTCAGAGCAATGGTAATGACGAAGCTCAACAGCATGAGTAAAGATATAAAGCATTAAAAAAAAACCAATTGGAAATGAAAAACCACCAAACAGAAATGAAGAATGACATAGCAGAAATAAAGAACCCATTGGCAGGAATAACCAGCAAAGTAGATGAAACCAGGATTGGATCAGTGAATTAGAAGACAGGATAGAAAAAAATAACCCAATCAGAGAACCAAAAAGAAAAAACAATTACAAAACAGAAGGACAGATTAAAAAAACTGTGGGACAATTGAAATGTAACAATATCTGCATCAATGGAGTGCCAGAAGAAGAAGAAAATGAGGAAGGGTAAGATAATATATTTGAAGAAATAGTGACAGGAAACTCCCCTAATGTGGTGAAGACAAAAGGCATACAAGTTCAAGAAACACAGAGAGTCCTAAGTAAGAAAAACCCAAACAGGCCCACATCAAGTCACATAATAATTAAAATGCCAAATGTTAAAGACAAAGAGAGAATCCTAAAGGCAGCAAAAGATAAGCAACAGGTTACTTACAAAGAAACACCCATAAGGCTATCCACTGATTTCTCAACAGAAACACTACAGGCCAGAAGGGAACGGCATGAGGTAATCCAGATAATGAAAAGGAGGCTCTGAATCCAAGAATACTCTATCCAGCAAGACTATCATTCAAAATAGATGGAGAGAATCGCAAAAATGGCGGCGGAGTGAACGGAGCTACACAGACCGTCTCCCAGAACCAAACTGGAATTACAACTATAACACAGACAAATCGACGGGAAAAAACAACAGAAAACCAGCTTGGGGGACCATACAACGAGGGACACCGACTCGATCCCGGTAGGCTTGCGAAGGCGCAAGACGGGGCTGGGAGCCCACGGTCGGCAGCTCGGCAGCGGCCTTAGCTGGGAGCAGTGCCCTCGGGTTACACTCCCAGGCGGCTCCACAGCGCAGCCGGGACAGAGGCTGAAACAGCCACAGCCACTCACCTTGGGCTCCGGCAGAGGGAGGGCGGACTGGACTGGAACTGTGACGGGACACGCGGGGTTTGGAGGGCGCTCAGAGCTTTGGCTGAGTGCAGCCACTCAGGACGGTGGCCACATTGCTCCTTCCCAGGGCTCTGAGGAGAGGCAGCAGCCCCTCCCTCGGAGATCCAACCCCACCCTGTGGGCCATTGAAGTGCTAATTGAGGCTCACTAACAACCAATATCTGCCCCACCCTCGTGAAAGCCCCTTGGCTGAGCACCAGAGGGAGTTTTTCAATCAACTGACAACCAAAACTCATCAATTAACCTAGACTGCTAGCCTCCAGGCAAAAAGCTAGAGGATAACAGTACCTTTCCTGGGCTGGCAACTTTAACCAGGAAAGTAAGACTTGACAGTGGTGTTCAACGTGGGTCCTCCCTCGCTCATCTAAACACAGGAGAGGGAGCCACAAACAGCAGAACACCAACACCCACAGGGAGAACTTGACAGGCTCCAAAGCCCACAGTGATAGCCAAAATGGTGAAACACAGAAACAGAAGCCAAATGAAAGAGCAAGACACCTCCACCGAAGATGAGATCAATGTGGAGCAATTAGGCATGTTAACAGAGCTAGAATTCAGAGCCATGATCTTGAGGAAGCTGAACAGCATGAGTAAGGACATAGAGACACTGAAAATAAGCCAATTGGAAATTAAAAACCAACAAGAAGAGATAAAAAATGACATTTCAGAAATGAAAAACACATTGGAAAGTTTAAAAAGCAGAGTAGGGGAAGCTGAGGACCGGATCAGTGAATTAGAAGACAGGGTAGAAAAAATCAACCAATCAGAAAAACAAAAGGAAAAAACTATTAAAAAACAGGAAGACAGCTTAAGAGAACTATGGGACAACTGGAAACGTAATAATATTCGCATCATAGGTGTCCCCGAAGAAGAAGAAAATGTGCAAGGGATAGAGAATATATTCAAAAAAATAGTGAAAGAAAACTTCCCTAATTTCGTGAAGGAAGAAGGCATTCAAGTTCAAGAAGCACAGAGAGTCCCAAGTAAGAAGAACCCAAACAGGCCCACACCAAGACACATAGTAATTAAAATGCCACAAGTTAAAGACAAAGAGAGAATCCTAAAAGCAGCAAGAGATAAGCAACAGGTTACCTACAAAGGGAACCCCATAAGGCTCTCAGCTGACTTCTCACAAGAAACACTACAGGCCAGAAAAGAATGGCATGAAGTAATCAAAGTCATGAAAAACAAGAATCTGAATCCAAGACTACTCTACCCAGCAAGGCTATCATTCAAAATAGAAGGTCAAATAAAGAGCTTCCCAGACAAAAAAAGGCTAAGGGAATACATTAGCACCAAACCAGCACTGCAAGAAATGTTAAAAGGACTGCTGTAAATAGCAGTAGAAATGGGAAGAAAAATAGAACCACACTAAACAAAAATGGCAATAAATAAGTACATATCAATAATCACCTTAAACGTTAATGGATTGAATGCTTCCATAAAGAGACACAGAGTAACTGATTGGATAAGAAAGCATGATTCATCTATATGTTGTTTACAACAGACCCACCTCTCAACAAAAGACTCACATAGATTGAAAGTGAAGGGATGGAAAAAAATTTTCCAAGCAAATGGAAAGCAAAAAAAAGCTGGGGTAGCAATTCTCATATCTGATAAAATAGATTTCAAAATGAAGACCATAACTAGAGACAAAGACGGCCACTACATAATATTGAAAGGATCTATCCAACAGGAAGATATAACCTTGATAAACATATATGCACCCAATATAGGAGCACCAAAATATATTAAAAATCTTCTGGAGGACTTCCAAGGAGAAATCGACAACAATACAATCATAGCAGGGGACTTCAACACCCCGTTGACAGCACTGGATAGATCCTCTAGGCAAAAAATTAGCAAGGAAACAGAGACTCTAAATGAAGCACTAGACCAAATGGACTTAATAGATATCTACAGAGAATTACACCCCAAAACTACAGAATACACATTCTTCTCAAGTGCACATGGGACATTCTCAAAGATAGACCACATGATAGGACACAAACTAAATCTCTACAAGTTCAAGAAGATTGAAATCATATCAAGCATCTTCTCAGATCACAATGGCATGAAACTAGAAATCAATTGCAACAAGAACATGCAAAGACATTTCAACACATGGAGGCTAAATAGCATGTTATTAAACAATGAATGGGTCACCGAGGAGATCAAGGAAGAAATTAAAAACTTCCTGGAAACCAATGAAAATGAACACACAACAACACAAAATCTATGGGATACAGCAAAAGCAGTTCTGAGAGGGAAGTTCATAGCACTACAGGCCTACCTCAAAAAACAAGAAAAATTTCTAATTGACTGTCTAACCTCACAACTTAAAGAATTAGAAAGTAAACAAAAAGAAAACCCCAGAGCAAGTAGAAGGAAGGAAA
Organism: Molossus molossus; assembly: GCF_014108415.1. NCBI lineage: Eukaryota > Metazoa > Chordata > Mammalia > Chiroptera > Molossidae > Molossus > Molossus molossus. The sequence goes on from NW_023425344.1 coordinate 49,401,501, forward strand.
TAGTAAAGATCAGAGCAGAAATAAATGACATAGAGACAAAAACAATTCAAAGGATCAATGAAACAAAGAGCTGGTTTTTCGAAAAGATAAACAAGATTGACGGACCCTTAGCTAGACTCACCAAGAAACAAAGAGAGAGAACCCAAATACACAAAATCAGAAATGAAAGAGGAGAAGTAACAACCAACACCACGGAAATACAAAAGATCGTTAACAACTACTATGAACAACTATATGGCAACAAATTCGACAATCTAAGCGAAATGGACAAATTTCTAGAAACACACAGTCTCCCAAAACTATTCCCGGAAGAGATAGAAAACTTGAACAGACCAATAACAACCAAGGAAATTGAAGAGGTAATCAAGACTCTCCCAGCAAACAAAAGCCCAGGCCCAGATGGTTTCACGGGGGAGTTTTACCGAACATTCAAAAAAGAACTAACACCCATTCTCCTCAAACTATTTCAAAAAATTCAAGAAGAAGGAAGACTTCCAAACACGTTCTATGAGGCCAGCATAATTCTAATTCCAAAACCAGAAAAAGACACTACGAAGAAAGAAAACTACAGGCCAATATCCCTGATGAACATAGACGTCAAAATCCTGAACAAAATATTAGCAAATTGGATCCAGAAGTACATCAAAAAAATTATTCACCATGACCAAGTGGGATTCATTCCAGGGATGCAAGGCTGGTACAATATTCGCAAATCAATAAACGTGATACACCACATCAACAAAATGAAGAATAAAAACCACATGATCATATCAATAGATGCTGAAAAAGCATTAGACAAAATCCAGCATCCATTTCTGATAAAAACGCTCAGCAATGTAGGAATAGAGGGATCATATCTCGACATAATAAAGGCCATATATGAAAGACCTACAGCCAACATCATACTCAATGGACAGAAACTAAAAACATTTCCATTAAGAACAGGAACAAGACAGGAATGTCCACTTTCGCCACTCTTATTTAACATTGTACTGGAAGTCTTAGCCACAGCAATCAGACATGAAGAAAAAATAAAAGGGATCCAAATTGGAAAGGAGGAAGTGAAACTGTCATTATTTGCAGATGACATGATATTGTACATAGAAAACCCTAAAGACTCCATCAAAAATCTATTAGACTTAATAAATGAATTTGGCAAAGTAGCAGGATACAAAATTAACGTCAAGAAATCGACGGCATTCTTGTACATCAATGATGAACTCACAGAAAGAGAAACTGAAAAAACAATCCCATTTACCATCGCGCCAAAAAAATTACGATACCTAGGAATAAACTTAACCAAAGAAGTAAAGGACCTATTTGCAGAAAACTACAGGTCATTGAAAAAAGAAATAGAGGAAGATATAAAAAAGTGGAAGCACATACCCTGTTCATGGATTGGAAGAATTAACATCATTAAAATGTCCATACTACCCAAAGCAATCTATAGATTCAATGCAATCCCCATCAAAATACCAACGACATATTTCATAGAACTAGAACAAATACTTCAAAAGTTCATATGGAACCAAAAAAGACCCCCGAATAGCCACAGCAATCTTGAAAAAGAAGAACAAAGTAGGTGGGATCACAATACCAGATATCAGGTTATACTACAAAGCGACTGTAACCAAAACAGCCTGGTACTGGCACAAGAACAGGCATATAGACCAGTGGAACAGAACTGAAAACCCAGAAATGGACCCAAGGCAATACGGTCAATTAATATTGGACAAAGGTGGCAAGAGCATACAGTGGAGTAAAGACAGCCTCTTTAATAAATGGTGTTGGGAAAATTGGACAGCTACATGCAAAAAAATGAAACTAGACCATCAACTTACACCATACACAAAAATAAACTCGAAATGGATAAAAGACTTAAATGTGACCCGTGAATCCATAAAACTTCTAGAAGAAAATGTAGGCAACAAAATTTCGGACATCATACGGAGCAGAATTTTCACTGATACATCACCTAAGGCAACAGAAATAAAGGAGAAAATGAACACCTGGGACTACATCAAACTAAAAAGCTTCTGCACAGCAAAAGAAACAATCATCAAAATGGAAAGGCAACCCACTGTATGGGAGAACATCATTGCCAATGATGTATCAGATAAGGGGTTAATTTCCAATATATAGAGAGTGCTCATACAACTCCACAAAAGGAAGACAAAGAACCCAATTAAAAAATGGGCAGAGGAGATGAATAGACACCTCTCCAAACAGGACATACAAATGGCCAAGAGACATATGAAGAAATGCTCAACATCACTAATCATCAGAGAGATGCAAATTAAAACAACAATGAGGTATCACCTCACACCTGTCAGAATGGCCGCCATCCACAAATCATCAAACAACAAATGTTGGCGAGGGTGTGGAGAAAAGGGGTCTCTAATACACTGCTGGTGGGAATGCAGACTGGTGCAGCCGCTATGGAAAACAATATGGTGCTACCTCAAAAAATTAAAAATTGAACTTCCATTTGACCCAGTGATCCCACTGCTGGGAATATACCCTAAGAAGCCTGAAACACCAATCAGGAAGAATATATGTACCCGCATGTTCATAGCAACACTATTTACAATAGCTAAGATCTGGAAACAGCCCAAGTGTCCACCAGTAGACGAATGGATAAAAAAGCTGTGGTACATATACACAATGGAGTACTATGCAGCGGTAAGAAAGAAAGATCTCTTATCCTTTGAGACGACATGGAGGGACCTGGAAAGTATTATCCTAAGTGAAAGAAGCCAAGCAGAAAAAGACAAATACCACATGATCTCACTTATATACGGAATATAATGAAGATAACAGTCTGAGGAATACAGTAGACCCAGACACATGGAAGTAGGGCACAGACTGACATCCCTCAGAAGAGGGGATGGGGGGTGGGGGGGGTGGGAAGAGATAAACCACAGAACTTATATGCAGGTATGCATGACCAATGGACATGGACAACTAAGCCGGGGACAGGGTGGAGGGGGGGTAGGGTGGGGGGTGCCAATGGGGTAAAAAGGTAAAATATCTGTAACAAAAAATAAATAAAAATTCATAATAATAATAAAAAAAAATAGATGGAGAAGTAAAGCATTTCCCAGACAAATGAAAGGCTAAGAGAATATATTAACACCAAACCAGCACTGCAAGAAATGTTAAAAGGACTGCTGTAATTAGCAGAATAGGAAAAAATATATAATCACAATAAACAAAAATGGCAATAAATAAGTATATATCAATAATAACATTAAATGTAAATGGATTAAATGTTCCAATCTAATGATACAGATTAGCTGAATGAGTAAGAAAGCATGACTTATATATATGTTGTCTACAAGGACCCACCCCACAACAAAAGATTCACATAGGTTAAATGGGAAGGGATGGAAAAAAATTTTTCCAAACAAAAAGAAAAGGAAAAAGAGCTGAGGTAGCAATACTCATATCAAATAAAATAGGCTTCAAAATGAAGCCCATAACTAAAGACAAAAAGAGGCAACTACATACTATTGAAAGGATCTATTTAACAGGAGAATATAACCTGGGTAAACATATATGCACCCAATATAGGAGCACCAAAATACATTTTAAAACTTCGGGAGGACTTCAAAGGAGAAATCGACAGCAATACAATCATAACAGGGGACTTCAACACCCCGCTGACCTCACTGGATAGATCATCTAGACAAAAAATTAACAAGGAAGCAGAGAAGCTAAATGATACACTAGATCAAATGGATTGAATAGATATCTATAGATAATTACACCCCAAAACTGCAGAATTCACATTCTTCTCAAGTGCACATGGGACATTCTCAAAGATAGACCACATGTTAGGACACAAAATAAATCTCTGCAAGTTCAAGAAGACTGAAATCATATCAAGCATCTTCTTAGATCACAATAGCATGAAACTAGAAATCAATTGCAACAAAAACATTCAAACACATGGAGGCTAAATAACATGTTATTAAACAATGTATAAGTTACCAAGGAGATTAAGGAAGAAATAATAAGCCAATGAAAATAAACACAGAACAACACAAAATCTATGGGACTCAGCAAAAGAAGTCCTGAGAGGGAAGTTCATAGCACTACAGGTCTATCTCAAGAAACAACAAAAAATTTTCTAATTGACTATCTACCCTCACAATTTAAAGAACTAGAAAGCAAACAAAAAGAAAAACCCAGAGCAAGTATGAGGGAAGAAATAGTAAAGGTCAGAGCAGAAATAAATGACATAGAGACTAAAAAAACAATTTTAAAGATCAATGAAACAAAGAGCTGGTTCTTGAAAAGATAAACAAGATTGATGGACCCTTAGCTAGACTCATCAAGGAACAAAGAGAGAGGACCAAATAAACAAGTACAGAAATGAAAGAGGAGAAGTAACAACTGAGGCCACAGAAATACATTGGATCATTAACAAATACTATGAATAATTATGCGCCAACAAATTGGACAATCTAGGTGAAATGGACAAATTTCTAAAATCACACAGCTTCCCAAAACTGAATGGGAAGAAATAGAAAACTTGAACAGACCAAGAACAACAAAGAAAATGGAAGATGTAATCAAGAAACTCCCAGCAAGAAAAAGCCTGGGCCCAAAAGTCTTCATGGGGGAGTTTTACTGAACATTCAAAGAAGATCTAACACCCATTTTCCTCAAATTATTATAAAAAAATCTAAGAAGAAGGAAGACTTCTAAATTAGTTTTATGAGGCCAGCATAATCCTAACTCCAAAATCAGATACAGACACTACAAAGAAAGAAAACTACAGGTCAATATCCCTGATGACCATAGATGCCAAAATCCTTACAGAAATATGAGCAAATCAGATCTAGAAATATATTTAAAAAGTTATTCACCATGACCAAGTGAAATTCATCCCAGGAATGCAAGGCTGGTACAATATTTGAAAATCAATAAATGTGATACACCACATCAACAAAATGAAAGGTAAAAAGCATATGATTATATAAATGGATGCTAAAAAGCATTCAACAAAACCCAGCACCAATTTCTGATAAAAATGCTCAGCACTGTGGGAACAGAGGGATCAAATCTTGACATAATAAAGGCCATATATGAAAAACTTACAGCCAACATTATACTCAATGGGCACAAACTAAAAGAATTTTCCTTAAGAACAGGAACAAGATAGGGATGCCCACTTTCACCACTCTTATTTAACATAGTACTGGAAGTCTTAGCCACAGCAATTAGACATGAAGAAAGAACAGAAGGGATCCAAATTGGAAAGGAGAAAGTGAAACTGTCATTATTTGCAGATGATATGATATTGTGCATAGAAAACACTAAAGACCGTCAAATCTATAGATTTACTGAATGAATCTGGCAAAGTAGCAGGATACAAAATTAACATCAAGAAATTGATGGCATTTTTATACACCAATAATGAACTCACAGAAGAGAAACTAAAGAAACAATCCTATTTATCATTATGGCAACAACAACAACAAAATAATAATAAGATACCTGGGAATAAACTTAACCAAAGAAGTATAGGAGCTATTTGCATATAACTGTAGGACACTGAAAAAAAAATGGAGGAAACTATAAAAAAGTGGAAGCATAATCCTTGTTCCTGGATTGGAAGAATTATCATCATTAGAATGTCCACACTACCCAATGCAACCTATAGATTTAAAGCAATCCCCATTAAGATACCAATGACATATTTCACAGAAATAGAACAAATACTCTAAAAGTTTATATAGATCAAAAAGAGACCCCAAATAGCCACAGAAATATTGAAAAAGAAGAACAAAGTAGGAGAGATCACAGTACTGGATATCAGGTTACACTACAAAGCCATTGTAATCAAAACAGCCTGGTACTGGCACAAGAACAGGCATATAGACCAGTGGAACAGAACAGAGAACCCAGATATAGACCCAAGACATTATGCTCAATTAATATTTGACAAAGGAGGCAAGAGCATACAATGGAGTAAAGACAGCCTCTTTTATAAATGGTGCTGGGAAAATTGGACAGCTACACGCAAAAAAGTGAAACTAGACCATCAACTTACACCATACACAAGAATAAACTCAAAATTAATAGATGACTTAAATGTCACTCATGAATCCATAAAAATCCTAGAAGAAAATGTAGGCAACAAAATTTCAGACATCATACACAGCAGAATTTTCACTGATACATCACCTAAGGCAATGGAAACAAAGGAGAAAATGAACACATGGGACTACATCAAATTCAAAAGCTTCTGCACAGTAAAAGATACAATCATCAAAATGGAAAAGCTACCTACTGTACAGCAGAGCATAATTGCCAATGATATATCAGATAAGGGGTTAATTTCCAATATATAGAGAGAATGCTCATACAACTCAACAAAAGGAAGACAAAGAACCCAATTAAAAAATGGGCAGAGGAACTAAATAGACACCTCTCCAAACAAGACATACAAGTAGCTAAGAGACATATTAAGAAATGCTGAACATTGCTAATCATCTGAGAGATGCAAATTAAAACAATAAGGAGGTATCACCTCACACCTGTCAGAATGGCCGCCATCAACAAATCATCAAACAACAAGTGTTGGCGAGGGTGTGGAGAAAAGGGGACTCTAGTACACTGCTGGTGGTGCAGCCATTATGGAAAACAATATGGTGTTACCTCAAAAAATTAAAAATTGAACTGCCATTTGACCCAGTGATCCCACTTCTACAAATATATCCTAAGAAGCCTGAAACACCAATCACAAAGAATATATGTACCCCCGTGTTTGTAACAGCACTATTTACAATAGCTAAGATCTGGAAACAGCCCAAATGTCCATCAGTAGACAAATGGATAAAAAAGCAGTGGTACATATACACAATGGAGTACTACCCAGCTGTAAGAAAGAAAGATCTCTTATCCTTTGAGACTACATGGAGGCACCTGGAAAGTATTATCCTAAGTGAAACAAGCCAAACAGAGAAAGACAAGTATCATATGATCTCACTTATTTGTGGAATATAATGAACATAACAGTCTGAGGAATGGGGTAGTCCCAGACACGTGGAAGTGGGGTACAGACTGACAATCCCCAGAAAACGGGGTTTGATAAATGACAGAACTTATATGCATGTATGCATGAACAATGGACATGGACAACAAAGCTGGGGACAGGGTGGGGAGGGAGCGGGAGGCAGGAATCAGTGGAAGGAAAAGGAGAAACATCTGTAACAAAAATAAATTTATTAAAAAAAACAAATATTTGTTGTTTTGGTATATTTCAAAATCTTTTGTTGCTTTTCATTTTGAAATATGTTATAGATTTTGAATTTATACCATATCAAAGCTTTAAATTACTTTGTAATTATAAATCTTAGTGTGGAGAGTAAGAAAAGGGTTGAGTAAGGTATGGATTTTGGGGGTAAACTTTCCAAGGGGTATTCTGATCTGTGAATTTAACTGTTCATCTTAATTGTAAAACTGTTTTTGTCCATTGATAGATATGCTTTGCTGAACACCATATGAATTTAATTTACCTCATATTTTTTGCAAGAAGAAACCTTGGTTTAGTAAGAACCATTTCACTCCAGTGACTTTTAGAACTGCGGTGTTCCTGTCTAGTGAACCTAAATCACTTGGATTGAGGGATGGAGGGCTAGCTGGACTGGACAAAAGAGTCTCCTGAGATTGTTTCTGTACTGGAGAGTACCTACTGGATAACTGGGAAAAATTACCTTGGCTTTGATTTTACATCAGTCAAAAAAGGGGAGGTTGTTGTATATAATCTCTTAAATCCTTCCAGGTTTTAATAGCTATAATCCTAGCATTAGTTTCAATAATTTCTAACAAGTTTGCCTTCCATTTCCATGATTGCATGAAGTAATGCCTCCCACACATTCCCTCTTTGTCAAATAAATATACTAACAAATCAACAACTTTATTCTGATAGGGGTAGATTCCTGTTAATATATGTTTTCATTTTATTGTTGTATCATGAAGATTTCACTGAGAGAATATGATTAAGCATTTGCAAAAACTTTGTTTTAATCATGTTTTTGCATTAAAAACTAACCTTTTAGTTCTTTCTTGTGGTACATAAAATTCCATCAATATCCCACAGTGGTTATGTGCCGTACTATTTTCTGTCAGCCTAATGAATTCTACCTGTCTTTTAGAACAATGAGTCAAACAAATTAAAAGGTTTTTTTTCCTCTATAAAAATATGTGAATATTATTAGAGTATTCACAGCATAAAAGTCAAGGTCCAGGTTTTTGTATTTTTAACCACAATATATTTGCAAAACTCACAAAGCAAGAGTATTGATAAATAAAAATGCTAACACTGTAAAAAAAACTTTACAATCTTAATTCATTTTCAGCATCATCTGTACTGATACAAATTTACAATAATGTGCTTTGCACTTTTTGGAGCAAGTTTTAAACATTCTTTGACAATTCAACTTTATTGCTCAACAAGAAAGCCTCATACCAATGCCATGAGGTAGATGGCTTAATGTCCCATTTGGTAGGTGGGAATCTTGAGGAAAAGCTATTATTGCATAATTCCTACAACACCATTCAATAGGTCAGACATAATCAAACTAGAAATAGTACATATGAATTCTGTTTTAAAAATCTACTTCTCGCCCTGGCTGGTTTGACTCAGTGGTTAGAGCATCAGCCTGCGGACCAGAGGGTTCCGGGTTTGGTTCCCGCCAAGGGCACATACCTCAGTTGCAGTTTGTCCCCGGCCCTGGTTGGGGTTGTGTGGGTGGCAACCAGTCGATGTGTCTCTCTCACATCAATGTTTTTCTCTCTTTCTTTCTCCCTCTCTCCTTCCCGTTCTATCTGAAGATACATGCAAGAAAATGTCCTTGAGTGAGGATAAAAAAAAAGGAAAAAAAATCCACTTCATTTCTTAAATTTATTTATGGACTTTTGAATTTATTCCACTCATTTGTGTTAAAATGTTATTGAATTGAATTGAATTAAATTGAATATAGAATTATTTAATCAGTATATATTGTTTCACAGACACATATGCAAAAGGTTATCACAGCCTTCTGAAATATAAATATAGCTACACAGAAGCACATATCCATTGTAATAGAACTTACATAGTAGACAGTATATATATATATTTTATGGACAATATATATATATTTTATATATTATAATATATAATATATATATTTTGTAGACAGATTTATCTTCCTGTTTCTACCAGAGGCTGTGATTAACTTTAATATAAAAAAAGGTCTTTCAAACACATCTTGAATATGCTAAATATTCTCCCAGAAGCTTTGGATGTTTCTCTGCATAAAGAAAGAAGTGTAAAGATTTAAGTTTTCACTTTGCTTTTTCTGTTGATATTTAGTTATTAGTAGTCATCAACTCAGAAATTTGGTGTCATTTTCTTTTTAAAGGAAAGTGTGCATTGATGATCCTTTTCTGTTCATGATATATCTTAATATTTCGATGCAAATACGTAGGTGATTTTTTTTTAGCTATATTTATCGTATTTACATATATTACATATAAACACATACACATAAATTAACAAAACTTTCAGTCATTAAAGAAATAGAGAGGCTAAATGTTTCTCTGGTAAATCAGAGCAACAAATCTAGCACTTGAGGTCTCGCATTGGAGGCCTGGAAATGAATACAGCTACATCTCTGTAGTCACAACCCTGAGGCCAGATGGCCATGCACCCTGTATTTTGAATGAAGTCTGTTTCTAGACATCGTTCAAAATATATTAATGAGATATAAAAAAAAGTGATTTTGAAAATCTAGTGTCAGCTAATATTTTTACAATGTAATTGAAAGTATTCCAAAATTGATTATATGACTTTAAAGAAGCAAGGGACAGTTTTTAAAAAGTATATTGTTTTATTGAGTCCAAGGCACACTAATAATAATTAATAGTAGTCCATATTATTGGCCTACTGTGTGCAGCCACTATTCCAAGTACTTTCTTTACTCATATTAGTGCATTTAATCCTCATAACAATCATATGAGTAGGCACCATTTTAACTCCCACGTTAAGAAACCTGTACAAGGACAAACAGCTCATATGAGGCACAGCCACTGTTGAAGCTCAGCAGCCTGATTCAAAAGCCGGGGCTTCTCCGCCACTAGATTTGGGGCTGATTTAAGCTTCAAAGTCATTTACTCACTTGACAAATTAGGTTAATTTATCTTAAAACTCACATAAGCATTCCTTTCAATTATAGCAAACATTTTTATAGTGTATGATATAGATATGCCAAGCACTGTCCTAAGTGCTTTACACAGATCAGCTCTCTCAATCTGCCATTCTGATAGATACAGAACCCATCAGATGGCTGAAGACTTGCAGGAGCACCAGTTACCATATACTGATGTAGATATTTCTAAATAAATAATTGGACAGCTCATGCCATCAAAAATCTAGAGTGTTTCTCCTGTTATTAATAATTTGAAACCAACTCTGCTAGCCTAGGTCCCATCAGTTCTTTTTATCCTCCTTTTACCCAATGGAAAATGTTCTCAAGAGTCTATTTTATTCTCCTTTTTGGCCTAAAGCAACTGATGATGCTGTTAAAAAATAAATCATAACTGCATATTAACAATATGATACGTACCCTGAAGCTAGTGCTTTTGTGTTTATAACAATGTTAACAGCAAGTTCAGATACATTTCAACATCTTTTAAATGACAACTCTTATGGTTAATGATAATGTTCTCTATTATTACTTAAAAACCCAGGTTAGAGTTCACGTTATATTGCAAATCCCATGCTTCTCCAGTCTAGCCACTGAGTGTCCAATCATCAGTGCTAGAAGAATAAAGTTCTGAATCCTCAGGGAAGGCTGTTCGATTTTTTGCTAGAAGAATCCCAAGTGCTCCAGGTAAGATTTTGGCAGCCTCAACAGCTCTTCATATCTTGTGGGAAATGACGGTCCTCATCTTCCTTTGAGGAAAATCATTTATAAATATTCATCTTATTAATAATTAATACAAACAGTTTCCCTTGTGAATGAGAAGTCAGTGCTACCGGTCATTTGCTGTGTCTTCTTCCCTCAGAGTAGAGTTCGGTCACAAAGGCCACCTCATAATATTGGATTGGTTTGAGTGTGAAGGACTTCTTGACTTTCAGCAAAAGCACTGATCCAAACCACGTGAATATAAATAATATACAATATGCAGGAGTTCTAGCTCTGTGTGACAAGGATATAATTCACCGACATTTCACACTATATACCAGTTTTTGAAGCAATCCAGTTTCGATACTGAGTAACTCTTGTGTAGACGCCAGGTTTTTTGGGAAGAGCACACGATTGTCCCCAACTTACTATACCAATAAGGTACCAGATATCATGATTATCATAAACCAGAGGTCCACCAGAATCACCCTGGAGAAACAAAAAAAAATATTTAAAATTGTTAACTCTGATTGAGTAGAAAGGTCATTGCAGCCATCTCTCTTCCACAGGAAAAAAGAAAATGGGTACAAAGAACATGTTAAGCTTTAAAGTGTATTGCTTTCTAAAAATACTAACACTCATATGAAGTGGTTACATTATTTTAGGTTCAGTATTCTTGGATTTTTTTGTTAGTTTGTTAGATATTTTATGCATTGGTTAGTAAGCATGTATATAAAATATTTAATATAAGGCTAGTATATGTGCATAGATAAGGGATAAGGAAAGTGGAATGGCTTCTAGTCCTCTGGCTTGTTTAACAGAATGAAAGGGGATGCCATTCACAGAGGTACAAAACATAGGAAAAAGATCAGATGAAGAGAGGGATAAGAGCAGAACCAGGTGTAAGATTTTGAATGAGATGCCTTTGAATTATCCAAGTGGAATAGGATATACAGGGGTGGGCAAAAATAGGTATTGTTTAAGTATCCCCTTTCATTGGTCATTGGTCAAACTACAAGCCATCACTACCTAAAAGATAAATCACAAGTAAGAATATTAAATAATAAAAATAAGAAGAATAAGAAGACAAATAATATAAATAAAAATGATATAATAATTAATAAATAATTAATAATACAAGTATAAACTCTTGCATACTCACAACTGTAAATCTACTTTGCCCACTCCTGCATAAGTCTTGAAATAAAAGTTGAGTTTGAGGAAATACATAAGTCTGGAGATTGTGGTCTAAAAGTATACATTTATGAATCATCTGCCAAAAGATGATAATGAAACTATGGAAGAGAAATAGATCCTCTACAGAGAAAGTATAGAGTAAAAAGAGGAACAGACATAGGGTATGCTAAAATTTAATGTCTGGGATTAAGAGAATGATCCTGCAAAAGAGAAAAGGAGCAGACAGAGATCTAGGAAGAAAATCATTGCAAGGTAAGGGAAGACAATATTTCAGGAACGAGGGAGTGGTAGGCATTGTTAAATGCTATTAAGAGGTTAAAAAAAAAGACCAAAAATCATTTGTGGGGGGTCACAGGTGCATAATTGAAAACCTGAGGAAGAGCTATTTTTCACGAAGTGATGGAACAGAAATCATATAGAAATGGTGTGAGAAATTAGTGGAGTAGGGGGAGAAGATTGAGACCATGGGTATAGACAGGTTCCCAAATATTTGATGGTAAAGAGAACAGGGTGCTAGCTGAAGGCACTATGGGTCAAGAAAGAGTTATTTGTTTGTTTTTCCTAACTTGAGAGATCTAAATGGAGAAGGATCTAGTTACAAAAGAAATGTGTACTATGAAAAGAGTGAGAGAACATAATTGCTAGGGAAAACTTTTCCAAAATGCCAACAAGAAGAGGAACCTGAGCAGAGAAGCAATCAGTGTTAGAGAAGAGGCAGCTTCCCTGTTGTGACCTAAACTAAAGGTGGATAAAGTGGGTCCAGATGAAGGCAGGTCTGCATGTCTGATTCTGGGAAGATGGGGGAACTTCCCCTCTTATGACTACTAGTTTTCTTTGAAAATTGGGAAACAAAATTATCAGTTGAGAATAAAGCGGTAGAAAAAAAACCCACAGAAGCGAGGAATGTGGGAAATGTTTGGAGAATTCAGAGAAAGTTAGATTTGGAAAAGAAAAACATAAACAGTAAAATTGTCAGTTTTGTTATCTGGAAACTTGAGTGGAACCAATGTGTTGCTATTTTTTTTTTTTTTTTCGAGGAGCATTTGACTTCCCAGGTTCCAGCAGAGAGAGAGAGAGAGAGAGAGAGAGATTGGATAGTTGAGTTCTAGGTTTGGGACTTTGTCAGACAGAAGAAACCCTGGAAACAGAGAGCAACAGGTGAACTTGGCATATTAGCAAAACTGTTTAAAAAATAAGAGTTAAACCAAAGAACTTCTATGCATGTATGCATAACCAGTGGACACAGGCAATAGTTTGGAGAAAGCAGGAATGGGTTAGGAGCAGGGAGGAGGGAGTCAATTGGAGAAAAGAAGCGGGGGGGGCATCTGTAATACTTTCAACAGTAAAGATTAAAAAATGATAAATATGAAATAAATAATAAATAAAAATGAGAGATAATAAAATCTGAACTGGACAAATGGATGGTGGGAGAAAGGGAATAGATAATGAAATGTGAGAAAATAGAGAAGCAATAGTCTACAGGTCTCTTTTAAGTTGAAGAAAAGTAATATTTTGTTCAGCTAACAAATAGTTGTGCCAAGCACTGTTTTAGGTGTTGGTAATACAGCAGTAAACAAAATAGACCCCTCAAAATCTGTGCTTCATGGAGTTTATATTCTAGTTTAGTGGGAGAGACAGACAATAAATCAGCTAAATATAATATATTGGGTACTGGGTGGTGATAAAAGCTAAAGATAAAAATAAACCAGAGAAGGGACACAAAGAACATATGTGTAGGTTGTGTGTGTTTTAGGGTAGGGGTTGGTATGCTGGGGTGTAACACAGAGTGTGGCCAAGGGGGCAGGAGTAGTTGACAAGCAGGCAGAAAGGATTAGGAGGAGTGTTAAATAGGAAAAATTTGAGAATTAATGTTTATGTAGTTGGAACAGTTTTTGGTGACAAGGTTCAAGATGTGACTGAAATGAGGTAAAGATCACTGGAAATTAGGAGCTCTAGGAATTAAAAGTCCAGCATTCAAATGGATCAGTGTTAATACTGCAGGGCTTGGAGTGGAGAGGAAACCTGTTTCAGGTGTCAAAATCATTAAAGAATGAGACCAAGGAGAGAGACTCCGAGGTGGGAGATGAAACAAGATCCATGAGAGATGATGACAGAGCTGAAGGAAGCAGTCTTCAGAGGAGAGGTTTTTGTGTCTCTTTGTTTTCATTTGTTTAAGATAATAACAGTAGACAATAAGAGTAATTGTGTGAACTAGAAATAGAAGCAATAGACTTTAGTTTCCTAATTTGTAATATAATTGTAGTACTGGTTCAATCTCAAATAAAATAATGCATAAAAAGTACTCAGCACTTTGATTGGCACACAGTAAACATTCAATTATCATACTTTTTATTATGATTATTAACTAAACTGGGTCCTTGGTGAAATAGTTGTCACGTTTTTTTTCTCCCAAGTGAAATATATGCTAAATTTAGAAATAGCTAATGGAAACTTTCCTTTTAAAGTTTTGACCTTGACTTTGCACTTACCTTACATGCATCTACTTTTCCTTCCATGAATCCAGCACATAACATCCCTGGCATGATCATGCCATCATACACATCCTTTCTGTTACACACATCACTGCTTATAGTTTCCACCCTGGCTTGCCGAAGTTTATTTTGTGTAGGTCCTATTACACAAACACACAAACAAAAAACATGTTCTTCAACTACAATTGTGTCTAAGGTATGGAAGACAATAAATTGTATATTCTTAGGAGCAAAAGCACAATATTATTTTATTAACATTAATTGTTGCCAAATTTTATTTTCTGTTTCATCAATGTCTACATTTGAGGAACTATAAACATATACAACCCCGTGTTACATCAATGTTTCTTCAACAGCTATTAGACCCTTTACAACTATATGCAATTATATATATATTTTCAAGAGGGGAGGAACCATCACGCTGATCTTGTCCAACTGGCACATTTTTTTCCATATAAAGAAATTAAGGCTCAGGGAAGCTGACTGATTTTTCTAAAAGCTATTCAAGTAGAGATCAGGATATGAGCTGCACAGAGATATTTGCTCCACTGTCTGCGTAGTGTGTTATTTAGGGGCAGCCTGAAGTGTGGGAAACAGAAGAGATGTCCAGTACATGCCAACAGTTGACGCCAGCACAGTGGAGCCAGGGGTTAGGAGGAGAGAACACTGCACAAGTGAGCACAGGAAGGAAAGGGAAGTAGCTCCGGGCTCCTGACTGAAGCTGTCAGTCAGTCGTCCCTGAGCTAGCAGGATGGGGAGGGAAGACTGAGGGAGACTTACAACAACCTCTTACAAAGTCAAGTTGGAGATGCATGGGGCATTTGGGAAATTTTATATATAATCAAGTTCTGTCAAAATAAACAAATAAACAAACAAATACATAGATAAAAGCCAGATTAAGATATATTAGCATTTATCTCCTAGTTTCTTCAGGATATCCTTAATAGAACCTTAAACATGTCTTATTTCTCATTTTAAAATATTTAATTAACCTCTCTCTTTAAAATGGAATGAATTAGTAGTACCTGGTCTTCAGTTTATAAAATTTTAGAATTGGTGTCTTTTAAACCCCGTAGGAAGTGGGACATAGGAAAAATAATGCAGCTTCTATTAACTAACCAAAATGAAAATTGCAAAGCACTTTTATGTTTATGATCATCATAAATGCTCATTAACACAAGGAAGAATTTAGACAAAGAAGGAGGAGGAGGAAGGGGGGGGGAGGACGGGGGGAGGAGGAGGGAGAGAAGGAGAAAGTATCATAAGATTGTGGTTTAAAGTATATGCTAACCAGTAGTGTTTATATATGGAAATATACAATTTGTATTCATTTGCTCCTTTGTACTTCCATAGCATTTTGTCTCTTCTTATAATACAGAGAAGGGACACAAAGAACATATGTGTAGGTCATGTGTGTTTGAGGGTAAGGGTTGGTAGGTAAGACAGCATGTAAAACAATCTGTTCTTTTCTTCTATATTAGCCTCTCCCTTTTCTTACCACTGCTTCAATTAATTGTGAATTTCCCAAGGATAGGGACCTGATTCCTTTTCCTTTTTAGTCCACAGCCCGCCTGATCTCTTTGGAGCCACGTACATTGGAAGCATCAACATTATTTTTATAAAATTCTAAAGAAAGAGTCCCTTAAGCCAGCTTGTCAGAGCTTTAGACGTACTTATACTGGTAAACTATACTGAACTACTCACCATCATCTACGATGGATCCAAACCCTGTGACAAATACACTTGTTTTAGGTGGCAACTTTGTAGATGAATCTGGGAGGCAAACTCTCTGGACTACATTTGAAAACTCAACTCGGGTGGTAAGCTGAGCCAAAGCAATGTCGTTTTCATTTGTTTCTTTATGGTAATTTTCATGAAGGATAATTCTCCCCACATTTCGTTGCACTGCAGGTGGTTTTATAGTTGTACCAAAAGTAGCAATCCATTCACGTGGGTCTTTATTACTGTAAAACATTAAAGGGTAAAATTTATGATGTTTAACACTATATTTTTTAAAAGATTGAGATTGTATTTCTCCCCAACAATTGATATTATGCATCTGAAATATCCCTGTAGTAAAAGGATTTGTAATTGAAGACCTTATTGAAAAAAGAGATTAAACAAACTGATGAGCCCTGGCCGGTTTGGCTCAGCGGTTAGAGCATCAGCCTGCGGTCCTGAGAGACCCGGGTTCGGTTCCCGCTAAGGGTATGTACCTTGGTTGCAGTTTGTCCCAGGCCCTGGTCGGTCGTGTGGGTGGCAGCCACTCGATGTGTCCCTTTCACGTCGATGTTTCTCTCTCTCTCTCTCTCTTCCTCTCTGTCCCTCCCACTCTACCTGAACAAAAAATGTCCTCGGGTGAGGACAAAAACAAACAAACAAACAAACAAACAAAAAACAAAACAAACTGATGATGTGAGTGAGAATATGAAGGCCTTTAAAATATTTTACATACTCTAAAATTAAAAAGAGTACAGCAACTAAATGGAATTCCCATGCTTCATTTGGGTTATTAATGTTGATGGGTACCATACAGTTAATTCTAATCCTGTAATTTTTTGTTTATTAGAAATTAATTAGATTCTATGTCTTCTATCATTTCAATGAAATGTGTGGATATTAATTTTTATTTGTTTTGAATATTCTACATGCTCAGAGGCATCTTCCCTCTGTATCAGACACTCCATCCATTCTTATTTGATGACTCACTTGCTGGCTCTTATTTACTGGGTCTTACTAATATCCTTGAGACAAAGTGTAATTTGTCTCTTGTGTATAAAAACTTGTGTGTAGACAGGATTGTTTTTCCACCTACGCCTAGACTCAGTCCAGATATTTAAGGACTAAGCAGCCCTGGCTCAATGCAATGCTGTGAGAGCCCTCACCACCATTTGATCTGGCTTGGTCAGTCCCTCTTACTACTTTTGATCCTCTCCCTTCACACAGATGCTTTTGTCTCCCACAGTTAACGTTGCAAGCAACTTCTAAGTAGTACTACCATCTCCTTATCTTTCTATTCTTCCCCAAAGCCCAGTTCCTTCTTTTTCTAATCATCCCCATCAAGAATGACTAGAAATATATCACCTTAAACATATAGAAACTTGTAATTCTCCTTGTAGAGGAACATTATATAGAAGGAAACTACACAGAGGGGAATTTAAACAGGGGATTTCCTTGTTCATGTGGGATTAGTGTGTTGGTGAATCAGAAATGTTTCAGCGTAATGAAAACCTGAAAGATCAGTGGTTTTCAAAGTACTAGGCACAGCCCCTGGGATGAGCAGGCAGAGCCCAGGGGCGGGGAATGGAGATGCAGAGGGCTCCTCTCTCAGCTGTTTTACTTGTGTACACTTTAAAGGAAGTTCTTATTCAAAGCTGAAATCTTAAAGTTGAAGAATTCATTTGAAAATTAGAATTCTGGGAGATGCAACACAAATGTAATGTCAGTCCTCAAGGAGCTTGTAAATTAATTGAATACATTAAAAATAGTACCCATCTCTTCATGCATCGTCAACCAGAAAAGAATCCTGGAATTATAGGTCCCTTCAACGTGCTTGTGAAAAAAGACACCGAGCTCAGAAGTTAAATGGCTTGCCCAGAAGAGGGACATGTCCAGCTATTTAATGTCAGATAGAGGGCCCAGTTCTCATATTATCCTGCCAAAAATGTTTCCCCAGCCACACTTTCACAAAGGCTGAGATTTCTTTTTTATTGGCATAAAGGTACTAACATTCTTCTAAAACATGATTTTTAAAAAATACACTGTTTCTGTAGGAAAAAAAACCCAAAATTTACAAACACTTTGGATATATGTACCTTATATTTTCCCTTCACAATAGTATATGTCATTGTGCGATTACATGAAATTATTATCACTCCTTAAATTGAACCCTTTCCAGGATCATTACACTTCCCAACTCTTTTAGATTATTATTATAAGCATAAAATATGCCATAATTTATATTTTAAGAAATCCTTCCTGTGAGTCCTTCCTGTGTAACCATCATCACCTGTCAAATCTCTGTTCCCATTTATTTAAAAATTCTTTGAAAGTGGCATGTAAACTCATGGCATCCAATCCTTCTTCTATTCTCTAATTAATTCCCATCCCCATTATATCACCTCAATTTCTCTTATCTAGGCCATCAATTAGCTCTATCTTACCAAACTTAATGGCCAATTCCTGTTTGGGTCTTTTAGCACACAGAGACTACACTGAACCTGCTGAAACATGTATCTTAATCACTATAGCTTATATTCTTCATTAAATATTAATATATTGACATCTGGGTTTATTTTCCATTTATATAATCAGGTATCAGTTATAAATAAAAATGGATGATACTCCCAAAACAAGTGTAAAGATTGGAGCACTATGTAAACAAAAAATCAGAAAGCCTTAAAGAATTAGTGAAACTCAAGTTCACCTAAGGCACGATGCTGGTTATTTTGTAAATATAAATGAGTCCCTTTCCTCATTTCTCATCACAGAGTGACAAACAACCACTTAAGTTCATTAGGTCATTCCCATTTCATATAAACTCCAATAAAAAAAAAAAGTGTATATACCTTGGAACCATTGGATGTTACTCTTAGAAGGATGGTCAAGAGCCTCCTACACTCATAAAAAATAGTTTTCTTGAAAGGATCTGTGAACAGTGCCGCTGGCCAGGGCTTCATTCAGAGCTTTTATCTTTTGAGAGTTTAAAAGGAAAAACTTTCTGCACTCTGCTGGTGATACCTCAGGGAGGAAAGGTGTGTCCCTGATCACCTGGGGCAGTAGGTGCCTGTGTATATCCATCTACATGAACTGACATAGCTGAGCTTGAACAGCTACAACTGTGAAAACTCAAGCAGACTGCTCCTGTTGGATCCTAACTGACCCGTCTTCCACACCGTGAGGGCTGAGAGACAGGGTGGCAGGTCTTTCCCATCATCCACATACCTCTCTGGTCTGCACAAGTCACAGGGGTTCTTGGGTGATCAGTTGGAACTGACAGCTTCCAAAGTGATACCTCTGATTTTGTCTTACTTATAGAATGATAGTAGATGTTGATTGTGGGAGGATAGAAGGATTAATAAAAAAACAAAAACAAAAAGAAGTGGCTGAATTTTCTCCTTGCATATGTGGAAAAGTTTAAGCTTACTACATGTATAATAATCAGTCGTTACAATAATTTGATATAGTAGGAAAGTTCCAACACTAATGTCATGATAATACAGGAAAACATGGTGAGAACCATGAGAGTGATATAAACCAAACATCATAGGTATTTAGAGCAGGAAGAGGAGATGAATGTGATCAGGGCATAGAGCAAGCACAATTCATTTTAGAGGGCAGAGGAGGGTCCATCTATAATGGAGCAGAGGATAAGCTGGTGAGATTAGACTCTTCCCAAGCACTGAATCCATTGATGGCAACTAAATGAAGAAGGCTCACAACAGCCCTGGTTGAACTTACTTGCGGAAGCAGTGAGCTGCTGTGAGCAGCCATGTGTTACTGATGAGGCTGGCTCCGCACTTATGGCCCGCCCCTTTGAGCTGGAGGCTGGCCTGCCATGGCCACTCGCCTTCCATAGCTGTTTCCCTTCCTTGGACAATCCTTTCTGTAGAAGTGTATGCTGGTAATGGCATGTTTGAAGATGTCATTCTTATTCCACAGCCTGTCATAGAAATAGACATTAGCTTTTCATGAAAGGAGGGGATAAAGCATACCCTGACTTGCATTGGATGCTGATGCTTGGGCAGCCCATTGCCCCTGCTACTCTTTAAAACCCATTCCTAGCATGCAGTCTCTGAGGTTGTCTGTAGGCTTCTACTGATTTTATTGAGGTTCAGAAGAAATGTTTACTATTTCAAGACATCTAATCCAGGAATCAGCTTCTGTCTCTCTATATAAAGCACATATAGATAAATAAATAGATAGGTAGATAATTTATTGAGTATCAAAAATAGATCCTGTATGGTGATTACCTGAAGGAAAGGGGGATGGGAGATAAGAGAGAAAAGGGGGGGGGTAAATGATGATAGGAGACTTGGCTTGGGGTGTGAACACACAAACCATACACAGATGATGTATTATAGAATTGTACAACTGAGCCCAACCAGTGTGGTTCAGTGGATTGACTGAGAAGTCCTGGTTCGATTCCTAGTCAGGGCACATGCCCGGGTTTCTAGCTCAATCCCCAATATGGGGTGTACGGGAGGCAGCCAATCAAGTTTCTCTCTCACATAGATGTTTCTATCTCCCTCTCCCTTCCTCTCTCTCTAAAAAGAAATCAATAAAAACATGTTTAATAGAATTGTGTAACTGAAATTTGAATAATTTTATTAACCAATATCACCCCAATAAATTAAATAAAAAAGTAAAAAACATATAGAAGTGTTTTAAATACATTTACAACAAAACATTTCTCAGATGAGAAAACTCATCCTTAGAGAGAGTACATGAATTGCTGGAGGTCACCCAAGGGTAAGTGACAGAGTTGGATATAAAATTAGGAGGATCCACATCAAAGTTTGTATTTTTATTAGTAAAAGAGAACCCAATAATGTAGTCATGATTCTCCCTTGATATGAATTTATACATTGACTTTGCAAAATCCTGAATTTAAACAATAATGCCCCTTTTTAGTTTTCTAAAAACTGAAAGACTAGTTTTTTATTGTTTATTGGGGTGACATTGGTTAATATCATTATATAAGTTTCAAGTGTAGAATTCTATAATACATGTGAATATTGCATTATTTGCTCACCACCCAAAGACTAGTTTCCTTCTGTCACCATAAATTTGACCCCCTTTGTCTTCTTCATTCTCCTCCACCTCCCTTTCTCTAGTAATGGCTTTTTTGTTGTCTGTGTCTATGAGTTCCTTTGTTTAGGTTGTTAATTTGTTGCTTTCTGTTTTATGATATCCCACATATGAGTGAAATCATGGATCTTGTTCTTTTTCTTTTCTTTTTAAAATTGAATTTATGGGGTAACATTTGTTAATAAAATTACATAGCTTTCAGGTGTACAATTCTATAATACATCATCTGTATATTGTATAATGTGTTCATCACCCAAAATCAAGTCCCTTAAATGACCATGTATCCCCCAATACTATCTTCTACCTCCCTTCACCCCCCTTCCCCTCTGGTAACCATCATGCTATTGTCTGTACCTATGAGTTTTTTTGTTTTGTTTTGCTTAATCCTTTCACCTTTTTCTCCCAGCCCTGCAATACCCCTCCCCTCTGACAGCTGTCAGTTTGTTCTCTATGAGTCTGTTTCTCTATTGTTTGTTAGTTTTTTGTTCATTAGATTCCACATATGAGTAAAATCATATGGTGCTTGTCTTTCTATGATTGGCTTATTTCACTTAGCATAATTCTCTCCAGGTTTATCCAGGCCATCGCAAAGGGTAAGATTTTCTTCTTTTTAAAGGTGGAATAGTATTTTGTTGTGTAAATGTATCACAGCTTTTTTTTTCTTGAATCCTTATCCGAGAACATTTTTTCATTTTTTGTTCAGATAGAGTGGGAGGAAGAGAAAGGAAGAGAGAGAGAGAGACACATCAACGTGAAAGGGACACATCGAGTGGCTGCCTCCTGCATGACCCCAACCAGGGTCTGGGACAAACTGCAACCGTGTATATGCCCTTAGCAGGAACTGAACCTGGGTCTCTCTGGACCACAGGCCAGTGCTCTAACCGCTGAGCCAAACTGGCCAGGGCTCACAGCTTTTTGATCTACTCATTTACTGATGGACACAGGCTGCTTTCAAATCTTGCCTACTGTAAATAATGCTGCAGTGAACATAGGGGTGTATATATTCTTTTGTATTAGTGTTTCAGGTTTCTTCAGATATATTCCCAGAAGTGGAATTGCTGGGTTGCAATGCGGTTCCATTTTTTATTTTTTTGAGGTAACTCCAGACTGCTTTCCACAGTGGCTACACCAATCTGCATTCCCACCAAAGAGCATGAGAGTTCCCTTTCCTCCACATCCTCACAAACACTGTTGTTTGTTGATTTATTGATAATAGTTATTCTGACAGATGATATCTCATTGTGGTTTTAATTAGCATTTCTCTAAAGACTAGTGACATTGAGCATCTTTAAATATATCTATTGGCTATCTATATGTCCTCTTTGGAGAAGTGTCTATTCAGGTCCTTTGCCCATTTTTAAATTGGATTTTTTTTGATGTTAAGTTTTATAATTTCTTTATAAATTTGGTATATTAACCCCTTATCAAATGTATTATTGGTGAATGTGTTCTCCCATTCAGTTTATTGGTTTGTGAATATTGTAACGACCCTGCATCCCCACATTGACCCCACTTGATCATGATGTATAATCTTTTTCATGTATTGCTAGATCCATTTTGCTAATATATTGTTGAGGATTTTAATATCTATGTTCATCAGGGATAGTGGCTTTTAATTTTATTTCTTTGCAGTGTATCTGGTTTTGAAATTAGAATAATACTGGCCTTGTAAAATGAGCTTGGAAATCTTATCTCCTCTTTAATTTTTTGGAATAGTTTGAGGAGGATAAGTGTTAGTTCTTTGAATGTTTGGTAAAATTCACGTGTGAAACTATCCAGTCTAGGACTTTTGATTGGCTGCCTCCTGTATGCCCCACACTGGGGATTTGGCCCACAACCTGGGCATGTGCCCTGACCAGGAATCAAACTGGTGAACCCTTGGTCCATGGGTAGACACTCAACCACTGAGCCATACCGGCCAAGCTATTTCTGTTATTATTAAGAATACAAGTTTTTATTTTTTATTCAAAAAGTAATTTTATTCAGAAACAGGTAAAAAATAATTGCCTGAAATTGGATTTACAAATTTGTCATAATTCCCTCACAGTTAAATAACCTCAGCTTAAGGTGAGCTTAAAATCGAACTAATAGGGTTTCTAAGTTAATATGATAGCATATCACTAGTGTCTAAAACTTCCTCTCCTAGCTTCCCCTTAAAATGCATGAAGGTAATACTAAAATAATATCTTCTAGTCATGAGCCACATCACAACTCCTAATGGTGTGTTATTATCCTCATGTTGAAGATGAAAATTAAGTTTATGGTATTTTTCAAGGGCAGAAGGAGCAAATCATAAAAATTAAGGAAAGATAAGAAAATATTCTAAATTGTGGTAGAAATTTTTAATAACTAATAACCAGTGGGTTAGTTTGAGAAACAACTTCTTGGACTGCCCACTCTCTATCTGAGAGTTAGAACTATGTGGAGAATCATAGAAGTCTGACAAAGCCATTGATTCACTGCTATTGTGATTTCTCCAACCCAGGGAATCAATCAGCACTGAACCTGTCCCCAGCCAAGCAGACACTATGGTGTAAACCACTCCATTGTGACCCATCAATCTTTTCTTTATGTGTGTAGTCAGAAACCACGATTCCCAGTATACTGTACTATCTA
Source organism: Molossus molossus (assembly GCF_014108415.1). Classification (NCBI taxonomy): domain Eukaryota; kingdom Metazoa; phylum Chordata; class Mammalia; order Chiroptera; family Molossidae; genus Molossus; species Molossus molossus. Next base: position 49,425,520 of record NW_023425344.1, read on the forward strand.
GGAATTAAAAAAAAAAAAAAGATGAGAATGAATATCCCCAAAATTTACATATTAAAATCCAAATCCTTAAAGGTGATGATATTATCGGGTCAGGTCTTTGGAAGATGGCTTAAGTCATGAGGTTAAAGCCCTCATGAATGAAATTACTGCCTTATAAAAGAGACTCCAAAGTGATCTCCTAGCACCCTTTACCATCTGATGATACAATAAGAAGTCTATAACTCAGAAGACGGCCCTTACCCAACTATGCTGGTACCCTGATCTTGGACTTCCTCCAGAACTGTGAGCGATATATTTCTGTTATTTAAAAGCCATCCAGTCTGTAGTATTTTGTTATAGCACCAAAAACAGATGAAGGCAACCTACCTCATTAATAGCAATTTAAATAGAAAAAGATCACTGGCATCAGTAAGTGATGGAGCTGGTAGAAGAGAGGGTTGGCTGATGTCATTCTTATATATTCTGCTTGTAAATCAGAATTTAAGCCTACATCTAATTGTACAGGAAGATTAGGCCTCCCCACATCCGATAATATGTAATCTCAGAATACAAATATATCTCTGAAACTTATTTTCTACAAAAACTATTAGTACACATGTGCTTGGTATCAGTAAAGATTTGTAAGAAGATATTACCTTAATATAACATAAGAACAAAAGCAGACAACCATAAGGGGAAAATATGCTGTGATAAGACCACATATAACAAAAATGCTGTCTGTAATAAAATAAAATTCAAGAAATCACATAAAGTCATAACAGATGTAAAATCTACATGGAAGAACTAAAGAGAAAAAAATGACACCAGACAACTGAGATAAGTGGTATTCAGGAGTATAGAACTGCCTGGCTGGTGTGGCTCAGTGGTTGAGTGTCAACCCAGGCACCAAGAGGTCACTGGTTCTGTCCTGGCAGGTTTGGCTCAGCAGTTAGAGCCTCGGCCAACGGACTGGAGAGTTCCAGGTTTGGTTCCCGCTAAGGGCATGTACCTTGGTTGCAGTTTGTCCCTGGCCCTGGTTGGGGTTGTGTGGGTGGCAGCTGGTCGATGTGTCTCTCTCACATCGATGTTTCTCTCTCTCTCTTCTTCCCTCTCTCCCTTCTGCTCTGTCTGAAGATAAATGCAAAAATGTCCTCGGGTGAAGATAAAAAAATAAAAATAAAAAAAAAGAGATCACCAGTTTGATTTCTGGTCAGGGCACATGCCCAGGTTTTGGGCCCAATTTCCAGTGGAGTGCATACAGGAGGCAGCCAATCAATGTTCTCTCTCATTAATGTTTCCATCTCTCTCTCCCTCTCCCTTCCTCTCTCTCTAAAATCAACAAAGAAAAAAAATTAAAAAAATAAAGAAGTATAGAACTGGTCAAATCTATCAGAATCCAGTGGAAAGTAACCTGAGCTGGAACTATAAATAATAATTGGTATGGAGGGAAGAAAATGGACATTCAAATAATAAATTATTTGTATTTCCAGGGGGTTGGAGGAGAACAAATGAAACAGAATCAATCATAAATTTATAATGGAAAAGCATTTTTCCAGAACAAGAAAAAAAGAGTACCCATATTGAAAACACTTTTGAGTGCCCTAGGCAAAATTCAGTGAAAAATACAACCACATCTAGATTTCTTGGCAAATAAGTTATAGGATAAAGAATTCCTACAATCATCCAGAAACAAAAAAAGGCAACCTACATGATAATAAAAATCACACCAGGCTTAGACTTCTATTCTATAGCAAAAACACTAGACGAAAACAGAATATTCTCTATAGAATTATTTGGGAAAGTTTATGACCAAGAATCCTATAAAACAGTGAGATAAAGGAAATGGAAATAGATTCTTACATATGCAAATACTCAGGAAATATACAATTTGTATAATATTCTTGTTTAAAATGACTTGAAGAGCCCTGGCCAGTTTGGCTCAGCGGTTGAGTGTTGGCCTGAGGACCAGAGAGTCCTGCGTTCAGTTCCCACTAGGGGCACGTACCACAAAAAATAAAATAAAATAAAATAAAATAAAATAAAATAAAATAACTTGAACATACAGTTTGGCAGGCAAAAGGGTAACTCTAAATCAAAACTCAAGAGTAGGAAATAGTAAACTAACAGGAGAATTTAGTGATGGTAAATAATTGTAACTATGGGGATAAAATGGAAATAGTGTTTGAAAAAGGATATTGATTAAGTATTTAAAGATTAAGTGATAAGTAAAATTATAAATTTATCTATCAAAAACTCAAAAGGCAATTGAAGTTGAGAAGAGGAATTTAGATTGTAAGTTTTTCATTATACATAGTTCTTGCTTTATACTTGAGTTTAATAACAAAGAAATAAAGGTTAATAAATGGATTTAACAAACATAAAGGCAAGCAAGAAGATATAAACAACATGGGTTTATATATTTAAAAAAAGACAAAACACAAGGGAAGAAAAACATTTACCAAAAGCCAGAACACATGAGTAAGAACAAATATATGAGTATTGACAATATTTGGAAATATGTTAAATATCGCATGTTACATATAGAAAATACTCCCTGTTTTATTAGTGTCCTTACAACATTTTTAATGGACATATATTTGCCCACAAAAGACCATTAATATGCACCAATTGGGGGAGTGGAGAGGCAAAAAATGACCACACCAGATATTTCAACAAAAATGCAGGAAAACAGAGAAATTTTAACAGGAAGAAGCCTAATTAATTACAACTTTAAAGCACTCTCTGAGCTGTGATAGTATATTTAAAAATAATCATTTAAATAAAATGTTAGAAATATAGTTATATATGTTATAATATCAAAAATACTATGTAATTTAAAAAATCATATTCAGTAAGCCACAAAATTTTAAATTGTAATTGGTGTAAATTTGTAAATTTAAACATCTTAAAAATAATAAACCATAATAAAAGTGAAGTGTTTGGTTTACAAAAACATAAAATGAACAAAAATGTTTGCTAGTATTATGGTGATTTTTTGTAATATACATAAATATTAAATCATTACATTGTACACCTGAAACTAATATGATGCTATGATAATTACACATCAATTTTTAAAAATCTTAGTAAATTTTACTAACATTTTGTGGCTTTTATTCACTATCTTTGTTATGAAAGAGACAGTTAATTGTGGGTTTTGGAACTTACGGCTGTTGAGAAGATTCCTCATCTTTTTGTTGTCAATAGCTGAAATAAACAAATGTGAATTAGTTGATAGAATAATATGTTCCTATTGTCATGTAATTTTGTTAGAATGGACACTATAAGATATGCTTATTATCCAAAGGATGTGTATTTCAAGAGAGTATAAAATTTTTCATAACTAAGTTATGATTTAATCCAAAATGTATAATTTTTTTTTCAAAGAGAGCATTTTGGTTTTGATTTTTTGCTGAGAAATTAGAAACTAAAGTTAAACAATTAGGAAAGAATGGTAAAGCTCAATGTCCCTGATTGCATCTTTTGGGAGTTTCAGTATAACTCAAGGTAGCCGTCTCTAATTCCTATCACAACTGGTGTTCACTACAGCAGGTGCACTAACTCACGTGTGTTAGTAGGGCTGTTGAAGGTAGGTACATATGTTGAAAGGGCAGCTCCAGATAACTAAAGATATTGCAGACCCCTCACAGCCCAATTTTCAGACCCTGGTCTACACAGGGTAGGAATTCATTTAATGCAGATTGATGGCTTTCTCTGGCAGAGGATTCTCCCTCATGGGGAATATGGTGGAATGCTGTAGCTCGGGCAGCAGGCACTGGAGTCATGAAGCTCTGTCATATACAGCCAGTCCAGGGACCCCACCATGCCACAATCTCTCCTCTACTTTGTGCCTTCCTCTGTGATACCTGTTTTTCTTTGACTGTATCTTAGTGTTCATTTAAAATCAGTGTCATTCAATTTTTGGTGGTTAGGTATTTGTTTTCTTTTGGTTATTTGTTAGAGGAAAAATAAAGAAGTACATGAAATTGCTCAGGAATGTTGACTTTCCTGAAGGATGTGAGTTCCAAATCCCACTACAGGTTTCCTGGATATTTCACTTCTCTTTATTTAACAAGAAATAAGTATATGGCAGAAAATATATATATACAGTAGAATTCTGATTATTGAGTTTGGATATAGAATATAATTATTTTGATATTAAAGCAACCTGTATAATAAAAATTCAGTGTACCTGAGCAAGAAGGCTATTAAAATTATAAAATGAAAAATTCTACACTTTAACAACTCTTCTATGATTGATATTTTACTTTAGCATACATGATCATGCATTAGGGGAAATTGTATTATCAGAAATTTAAATTTAGTTGGAAAATATCATGTTTTATTTGGGAATATAATTGATTGATAATAAAGGTGGTTACCATACTCTTCATTACTTCTAATTACTTCTTGAAAAAGTTGTCATGACTGTGTGTGAGGATTCCATCTCAAAATGTATTTAAAGGTGTTCTCCAATTTCAAACAACATAGTAATTAACTTTTGACTATCTGTTTTTTAAATTCATGGCTGCTGGGAGGAGAAATGCTTTCAGGTCCAAAGGGCAAACCTTATTTTTTATTAAATCAAAAGTAACTGAACTTGAAAATACTCAAAGAGAAGCAATGAACAGAGCTGGGATATCTATGATATATAAACCATATGCTAAAGTTTGGGGAGAGGGATAAGAAAATAAAAAGATAAAGTCCCTGATGTTGATTGTAAAATCATGTGTTTCAAATAAGAACGCTATTTACGCTAAGGCTAAGCAGAGAGAACAAAACAAACCCTGGAGCCCACAGTGACTCCTTAGGTCTGTTGTTTCTTGGATATAAACAGAAAATGGACAGAATGTATTCCTGGGACTGAACTACAGGGCAGGCAGCTCTCCTTTTCTGTTCCTACAGGAGTGTTTCCTCTTTTCCTTCCTTATCCCTTAGGCATGCATCACCTCCAGACCCAAGAACTGAAGAGTTCACATCATTATTTCAAAGTAAATTTATATAATTACTGGTTATTGTCCTTTCCTGGAGCATTGATTTTTATTTTATTTTCAATTACAATTGACATCCAATACTACACTTATTTGAAACACATCTTATTTGAAACATATGATTTTACTTTCTCTTATTATGTATTAGCATCAAAAAATAGAAATGCCTTCCAACTAGGACTCCAACTAGCTTTGAAGTAGTTTTACTTTAAGTTTTATAACCCTTTAAACTTAATTTTCTTCCACTTTGGGGGGAAAACAAAACAACTTTCTTAATTTTGTTCTGTAAGGAATAAATGAAGAGATAAATTTAAAAAGTTGCTTTAAATTACAAATAAGCTAGAGAATCTCTTCACAGTTCATGCCAATAGTTCTTCCTACAGTGGTAAACCTTCATAATGATGTCTATTGCTTTGATGTTACAGAAGCTAACCCTCAGAACGAACCTTTAAAGACCTCTGGGAGTTAGAATACCTGTGCCAGGTCTGGCCCCAAGGCTTGATAGTTCCATATCTTACATTGTCCTTGAGTCTCAGTTTCCTTAAAATGATAAAAATAATACCCACTCTTTTATGCTTTTGTAGAGATCTAACATGATAATACATGAGAAAAAATTAGAAACTATGGCAGAGGCCCAAATCAAATATAAAATAAATATTCATAAAACTAAACCTTGCCTCATAGTAAATTTTTATTTAATTTTATTCCACACTGATATATGCATATCAGTGGTGAATTCGTAGAATGAGAGAATACACTGACCTAAACTCCTATGAGAGGATAGCAAGGGAAGGGAATCACAAAGATGGTAAAAGGACTTACATGTGAGTGTAAATGATGGTTTGCTTATAGTCAAAGGCAGCTCTTTTGTCTTCAGACTTTGATATAAAATCCTCTCAATTATTTTCTGGAGATGCTCAGCACTGCCAGTAGATGGGTATCGAAACATGAGCACCACAAGAATGTTCACACCCTTTTCATCTGGACTAAAGAACACAAAAAAGCAGATAAATACAGATAATAACAAAACTAGTTCTCCAATCATTAATTATTTTTAGATATTTAGATTCACATTAAATTTATAGAAACAACAGATGGTATATGTGTAGATCAGATTTCTAACTTATCTCTAGAAATACTGGTTAAGATATATAGCTAAAAAAAAATTATTCTCGCCCTGGCCGATTTGGCTCAGCGGCTGGAGTGTCGGCCTGCGGACCAGAGTCCCGGGTTCGGTTCCCACTAGGGGCACATACCAAAAAAAAAAAAAAAAAAATATTGTCTGCCCTTAGCTCATAGTCTGGAGGGGTTGTAGAAGGAGGTGTTTATGAAATCATGCTTTAGATGCACTTAAAGGATTTTCTTTTTAAGTTATTTAGAGTCAAAGTTATAGCCATCATTATTCTTCAGTAGTGATGTGGAACAGACAACGCTTCGTATTCACCAGAGTCACTTGCTTCGCCTCCTGAGCTCAGATCTAGATTTCATTATCTGGCTCCCTTGCAGTTTAGTGGAACTCTTAGTGCATTCTAGACAGTGGAATGTGAGCAGAAATGATGCATCCCACTTCCAGGCCCAGCCCCTGAAAACCTCTCATACCATCTTCCGTGCCTTCACTCCTTATTTGCCAACCCTGGAGAAGATCCAGGGGGCAATCCCACCATTCCCGCCAGCACCCACATCCCCTGCTGCCACTTCTGACTCTTTGAGCTGAACCAAAGAAATAAAGTAAACCTTCATTGTGTTAAACCATTGGTATTTGGGGGGTTGTTGGCCAATTAATACCTGTTTGATTAGTAGATAATTAGAGAAAGCAGTTATAAAAGGAAATCTTTCTATAAGAGTTTCAAATATATTAATTTATAATGTAATGTATAGGTATAGAAAGCCTCTGTCACCTTTTGAGAGTGAATGGAAACATATAAAGAATAAAAGAAGCAAGGAAGAGAGAGAAGGAGGAAGGAAAGTAAAGAAGGAACAACTGTACGGGGAGGGGAGAAGCAAAGAAAAGACATGAGCTCCTTAACCATATGTGTAGTTAGTTTACCATCAAGAAGTAAAGCAGACAAATAAGTATTATAAATATATATATTTATATATTGATTGATATCCATAGAAAAAATATAATAACTTTCATCAAAATGTGTAGACAATATATATTATTCTAATGAATGCCCAGCCTTTGGATATAATATAAGAAACACATTCAGGATCGAGTCTAGTAACTTATTTTAGTCTCTGACAAGTGTATGTTCAATTTCTGGATATTGCCTTTTATCAGAGTATATAAGTGAAAGCATTAAAAATTTAAAAATAATAATAGAAATGCAATGGTATTGAAGAAAAACCTTATTGCAGAGAAAGTTATAGGTGATTGTTGGGTAGGCTTAAAATGAGGACAGTCAAAAAGAACTGGACCAAGTTCTACTAAGCTCCTTGCTTAAGGAGCAGGGTATGTTGGCAGCACCATCCCTCCTCTTCCTGTATTTTTTTCTCTTGGAGAATACTTTCATTTTTAATCCAATAAGTGACATTGTCTCTGGTCATAGAGCACGCACGTCTTTCTACTGTGACTGGGAAATGGCTAGGCAGTATAGCTGGGCCGCTCAGGATTCATGACATCTTTGTGTCCCTGCAAACATTTTCTCAGAGGAGTTGAGCCATTGTGTTTATCCAAAGCTTCTTAATGCACTAATTTGACATTGTAAACCAAGCTTACCTACCTTATTTTGATAACATGAGATTTGATAAACCGACCTGCTCCAGAAGAACGTCGAAATATCCTAGACATCTGATTAGAAAAATTGTAAAAAGTATTAGTCTCAAGAAAAATGTTACTCCTTGTCTTATCTAGAGACTTGAGGCAATGGCAAGGATTTCAGTTTATTCTCAGATATGTGAACAGGCTGTTCACTGTAGTAAGACTAAACCTGGCTCTCATCCTTATAGATTATTCAGTTTTGTTAAGCCTTTGTGAAATGGAATAATAACAATATCTACCTCAAAGAGTTGTTTTGAAGATTAAATGAAATAATGTACATCACACATTTTACACTTGCCTGGCATATTGTAAACGATTGATAATGTTTATTTTGATTATTGTCAAATTAGTTAAAATATCTGAGCTATTTTTTTTTAAGGCAGCATACTCACTTTTATGAAAACCCACCATAAATTTGCCTCATTATCGAATATGGCATCTAGTTCATTATCGTTATTAAAGTGCTGATTTCTTAAATGATGATCCTGTTACTACAGCATTTGACATAATATGTAATAACATCTGTTGTGTGACTGACACCCTCACTTGCTAGTCATCTCTCTGTAGCAGGCAGGCTTTCACAACTGGTACTGAGTTTAGAAGTAAATTTCACCATACTCCACACGGTCAGCATTTTATTATTCAGTTTTCCAGTCTGAACCAATGAGATTTTGGATGTTCAGTGAACTGATTTCCTAAAGAGTTCTGTTTTCCCAAAAGACTGTTAAGGCACTGTCTTAGAGAGGAAAAAGCACTGGACTGAGGGGCTAAATCTTGTCCCTCAATTACTACATGCTCTGGGAAGAGGGAATATTGCCTTCTACCCCCTAAGATTTTTCTTTCACCCTGACTCCTCTAAACTAGTAACAATGCTCACCTTTTACCTCCTAAGTATCTACATCCTTCATTCCCACCGCTGTGGTCTGAAATCAGCTCCTTTGAAACTTGAGCCTTTCAGCAGTCCCATCACTGTCATGTTTATGCGGTTCTACTCTACCTTCCCTCCCTTGGTTGCCCCCACAGTGGTAGCACCAGGATATCCCTAAGGTGCAAATCTGAGTATGTTATGCTCCTGCTTCAAGCACAAAGTCTCCTTCAGTTTGAGCTTCACAATCCTATCCTTTCATTTGCCCTTGCCCCATCTGTACCTCCACAGCCTATTCTCTTATCTACTGCATGACCTGTTCTTTAATAAACCCACTAAACTGGTTCACACATTCATTTCCCTCTTCCTACGATACACTTTTTTTTCTCAGGCAAATTTCTTTAATGATATTTCTTTTATTCCTCTGAAACTCTAGTGACAATGGAGTTATTTCTGACTTGCCCTCCTCAAAGTTGAACACTCCTTTATCTGGGCCACCTCAGCATCTTGCACATGATTCTATTACAGCAATTATCATGCCAGGTTGCAGGTGTGTCTTTCCTACTCTAGACTGTAAACTGTGTGACAGCTGGGAGTATATCTGATTCATTTTTGTATCTCTAGCATTTGGCACATTGCTTGACTCTCAGTCAACACTCAATGTGTGTCTGATAAATAAGTCCGTGAATGAATACATGAATAAATGAATGAAAAATCAACACAAAAGGGAAGAAGATAATAATAGCACATTGTTTTGCTTGATCAGCAAATCATGTTGCCATATATATGTAGAAATTTATGGGAATCTAAAGTAAGGAGCCAAGAGACCCAGTCATGACCTTCACATGGATGGTCATTTCAGGATTTTGAATCAGTTCTGAATTATATAACTTATGATTTCACTAAGCTTCTCTGAGCTTATTTTAATTTCATTTTTCAAGGAACAGGGAGAAAATTTAATTTTAAGGTCTTTAGCATTGTAAGGTCCTCTTACATTTTGAACTGTGTACATAATAACACTTTAGGGAAAGGTCAAGATTCTGTCATATCAGAGTATAAAAAGTTACCAAGAATCTCTTCAAGCTAAAATGTGATATTAGAAATATAGTCCCCTGAGGTGTCAGCCTCTATTTTTAAAAATTGGTAGATTCTGATATAGTACAGTATTGATATGACCACTAAGAATAGCTTACAGCTTACATTTATTAACTTCATACTACATAGTAGGCATTGGACTAATTCTTTTTTTTCAAACTTTATACCACCATATGAGGAAAGTATTTTATTTATCCTCAACAGCCCCATTTTATAGATGAAGAAACTGAGGCTCAGGACACCAAGTTAACTTGTCCAAGATAACATAGAAAGTGATGGTTCTGCACTATGCTGTACATCTTAAGCTAATATAGTATTGAATTTCAACAGTAATTGAAAAAATTTTTTAATGTTAATGAAAGAAAACATACAAACAAAAATGCACATGTATGTGGAGTGTTAGAAAAACATGACTAAATCTGAGGTTGTGCATAGTGGTTAAGCACACTGTTGATTTTTGAAGCTGTCTCTTACCAGAAGGTGATTTTAGAAACATCATTTAGTGTCTCTGTGCCTAGGTCTCCCCACTTGTAAAAGGAAAATTATATAGCAGTTACCTCATCAAATTGTTGTCAAGTTATAAAGCGTGAACAACAGCAACAACAACAAGTAGTGGTTTTGGCACATGAACCCAGGGAGTCTGACTACGTTTTGTGTTCTCAAGTCCATCACATGGCACTGCCAGCCCTGTGTTACTTACATATTTGACAACAGATGTTCCAGTAGGTGGGAGTAGAGAGGTCCTGGGGCAGGTAACCCTTAAAGAAGACCTCAATACATCTTGTATTTCCTGATTCTAAATCTCATAAAAGATAACCTCTTGGGAGGTTTCTCTTTTCTATTTCTGAGTTTAACAAGGCTAAGGAAACTGCTCCTCTCCAGACACCTACTTATTGTAAGCAGTTTCTGGAGATGTTGAATTTATGTTTATATTTTTCTAATAAGAACCCACTAGTATTATATTTAGTCCAAATTACTTAAATTAATTGTGCCCTTCCCTTTTTATGGTCCAAATCATAAAGAACAGATTATTTTATTTGAGATTATTCTATCTAAAACAAGATTGTGGCCCTGGCCGATTTTTCTCAGTGGTTAGAGCGTCAGCCCATGGTTCAGAGAGACCCGGGTTCGGTTCCCGCTAACAGCACGTACCTTGGTTGCAGTTTGTCCCCGGCCCTGGCTGGGTCATACGGGTGGCAGCCACTCGATGTGTCCCTTTCACGTTGATGTCTCTCTCTCTCTCTCTCTCTCTCTCTCTCTTTGTCTCCCTCCCTCCCTCCCACCCTATCTGAACAAAAAATAATAAATTGGATTGATAACACTAAAAATAAATAAATAAAAATGAAACAAGATTGTGTAAGCTCACGGCAAAATAGAAAAGTTCTCCTTAAGATCAGATACCAATTGTAGTCCTTAATTTGAACTCAAGCTTTGAAAAACAGTATAACATGTCTGAAACAATAGCGTGGCACTGACTAATAGTACACCTAGTTACCGTCGCTGGCAAGACTGAGCTTGCGCCTTCCCCTCTGGCTGGGAACCACATGCAGATTAAGACCTCATGGAAGATCACTAGTGATTGGATGCCAACTAGGGAATCCCTTTCCAGATTCACCTATGAAAATAAATCAGGCAAATTCTGCAGATTTCCTGTTACTGTCAGGGAAATGGACAAGCAGAGGGCAAATACACCAAGAAAATAAATTCCATTTCCCTTTCTTCTCCAAGAAAGCTTCCTGCTAGCTCAAAAGGATTTTTCTTTCCTCTGAACTTCTAAAATACTGATCATTTTGGATCATATATTTGACAATTATATTCTGTACCGTGGCAGCTCTTACACTGTTGTATCTAATCTTTTTAGCTCTCATATTATCTAAATTTTTTGTTTGTATTATTTTCCATGTACAAACTTCCATACATAAACCATATTATAGACTCCAATGAGGAAAGCACTGTGTTATACAGACCTTGGTGTTCTTCACAGCCTTGCACAAAGTAGGTGAACAATAACATTTTCATTAGTTGATGAATTCTCCAGCTATGGTTAATCTTAAACAACAATGTGAAGAAGAAAATCTTGGCTTTGTATCCTTTCATGACTCTTTCACTTTACCTTATCACTTCCCTTTTTCTTATTTACTTATTTGTTATTGAACACAATTGATTAGGAGTCTCCTACATTTAAGGCACTGTGACAACAATGGATAAAGAGTAGTGAACAAACAGCTGTGGTCCCTAGACTCAGACTACAGTGATAGACAGTAATAAATTAAAAGGCAATTAGTATAGTCAAGTCATATAGAATAATGGCTGGGGGGCGAGGGGGTCTATAATAGGAAGGAATTCTCCATGGAGGTGACATTTAAGTGATATATGAAGGATCAAATGGAATAAGCTACAAAAAGGGTAGTGCTATCTTGCAGGTAGAAGAAACATAATGTGTAGAGAATCCAAAAAAAAAAAAAAAAAAGGTCAATATGGATAGAGAAGAGTGAGCAGGAAGAGAGCATAAAAGTTGGAGGAATAGTGCCGAAACATTCAGGTCCTTGGAGGCCTTCATGAAGAGCTTGGATTCCCCACACCCCCAGAGTATTTTTTTTTTTTAATTTGTCAATTACAGTTGACATTCAATATTATTTTTATTAGTTTCAGATGTATAGCATAGTGGCTAGACATTCAAATACTGTGTGAAATGACCCTAGCCCCATAAGTCTAATACCTATCTGGCCATAAAAAAAGAATGAAATCTTACCATCTGTGACAACATGAATGGACCTAGAGGTATTATGCTAAGTGAAATAAGTCAGACATAAAAAGACAGATACCATATGATTTCACTTATATGTGTAATCTAAAGAACAAATTCAATGAACAAACAAGACAGAAACAGACTCATAGATACAGAGGAGCTTGAATTTTATACTAAATACATTCAGAAGCCACTTATGAAATTTTAAGCAAAACAGTAACATAATATGTTATTTAAAGATTATTGTGGTTGCTATGTAGACAAGATATTAGAGAAAGCCTGAAGTGGAAGCAGTGATAACTGTTAGCTGCCTAGATGGAGAAACATATTAGGTCTAGGATGGAGATAGTGAATTAGTAGTAGAAACATGACCTGTGAGTGGATGAGACATGAGTATAAGGGAAATGTAGGTATTCTAGCAACTAAATGTACAGTGATGTCATTTGTTGAGTAGAAAAATAAAAGGGAATAAGAGAATGGGATGGGGAAGCAACTTTCAAGAATTGGATTCAGATGTGATAACTTTGAGGTGCCTATGAGGTGCCATTTCCAAGTGGAAATGTCATGTAAACAATGGACCTTACAAGTCTGGGGTTCAGAGAAATCTGGGTTAGTGATTGAAATTTTGGAATTTGGAATTTTGTATATTTATCAGTGCTTCTCCCTTTTTTTCTGCTAAGAGGGCCCCTCTTTTCTATAGCGCTCATTCTATACCATTCAAATGGATCTAAAGTTGACCCTTCCTCCCATCTCCCACAAGGGTGGCACAGTTTTATTCTCTAAATCAAAGTGATTATTGTAGGGATGGGTAGGTGTTTCAAATTTGGCTAACTGGATTGGTTCTCCACACTTTCTTCCAACGACTATTAAGGAAAGTTGTATTTCCTACTTCAGTTAATAACCTGGAAAAATGTAGCTATTATCTGCCACATGCACAATACTTTTTTTTAAATGTTAAAACCCTGAGGACATTGTTTGGGCCTCTGAATCCAGCCATATCTGAAGCTGAATGACTCTCTAGATTTTCTCAACAGTCTTGCCATCCTGCCTCCCTTGCTTCCTTTCTTCTCTCCTTTCCTCCCTCTTTAGTTTCCTCTCTCCTTTTCTTCCTCTCCCTTCTTCTCTGCCTATCTCTCTCTTTCTTTCTATTCTTCTTTGAGTCACTAATTGGGTTTCTGTTATTTTCTACCAAAAGTGTCCTATTTATCATGGGAAAGGATGAGATCATTTATGAGCAACAGAAGAAAGAGAAGCAAAGGAAGGACCATGCCTTAGGTGACCTGGAAGCCTAGGTAAATGGGACATTTACTGTCTATAATCAAATATAATCAAATGAAGTTCTTCTTCTTAAGACACTTTTTAAGAAGCGGAATTTACTTAAATGATGATGAATTGTGATGAAAGAGGAATTGTAGCAGCTATTTGTTTCCTACCCAAACTGCTGCACAGACATACCCATCCCCCAGCTTCTTTAAGTCTTGACTGATAACAGCTCACACCTATGATTCTCCAGAGGCCTGCCCTTGTCTGATCACATTTCTTAGTAATGTCTGGTAGCTTATGCTTACCTTCCCTGGGCAGCCCTTGTTGTTATAACACAAACAGCCCAGCCCTCTTACCTCTGGGCAGAACCACCAATGTGACATAATTTAGGTTCCAGATCTCCCTCAGAAATCAGGCTGAGGTTGCACTTCTGAAACCACATCTTTGTCTAGCCTCTTACTCTGTCCTTTTCTATTGCCCTCATTTTCTCACAAGATTTTCTAAAAGCTTTTGGTTAATAAAATCCCTTAACCAAGAATCTTCATCAAGGGCTAAGGGAGGCTGAGGCGGCTAGAGCACCAGGCAGCTCTTCTTGTTTGTTTGTTTTGTTTTTAATCCTCACCCGAGGATATTTTTCCATTTTTTGTACAGATAGAGTGGGAGGGAGAGAGGGGAAGGGAGAGAGAGAGAGAAACATCGACGTGAAGGGACACATCGAGTGGCTGCCACCCGCACGACCAACCAGGGCCGGGGACAAACTGCAACCGAAGTACGTGCCCTTAGCGGGAACTGAACCCGGGTCTCTCCGGACGCTCTAACCGCTGAGCCAAACTGGCCAGGGCCAGGCAGCTCTTCTTAAAGGGCCCCCCGCACAGACTTACTGGACTCACTCCCTCTAAGCTTGGAGGGGAGGCAGCTCGAGGGGCGCCAGAGACATACAGGGAAGAACTGAGCTGTTTGGCACTGGACAAAGGGCTGGAGAGGGGGCTTTCTCCAGGACAAACGTGCTGTCAGAGGCCTTTGTTCCTTTGGTGAGCCTTTCCCTGGGGCAGCAGACAGCTGCCATATCTGGGACTCCAGCAACCTGGCTCACACTGGTAGCCGAGCCCTGGTGACTCCCTGAGGCCCCACCCAGCCCCACCCAACATTCAGGCCCACCCAAGCTATTGCCAGTTGCTTAACCATAGGATTAGCCTGTCTTAGATCCTTCTTCAGGTTTTCCTAAATTCTTTCAAAGAAGCAGCATCTGGTCTCAGCTACCTAAGCGAAATGGAGATAAGCAACCTAACAGATGCTGAGTTCAAAATACTGCTTATAAGGATGCTCAATGAACTTAGTGAGGGCCTCATGAGCATAAAAAAGGACCAGTCAGAAATGAAGGATGCAGTCAGAAATGAAGGAGGCACTAACTGAAATAAAGAATAATTTACACAGATTCAGTAATAGAGTAGGTAAAGCCAAGAAGCAACCCATCGATATAGAATATAAGGAAGCAAACAACAACAACAACAACAACAACAACACCCAATCAGAACAGCAAAAAGAAAAAAAAAAATCCAAAAGAATGAGGAAAGTGTAAGGAGCCTCTGGGACAACTTCAAGTATACCAACATTTGCATCTTGGAGGGGCCAGAAGGAGAAGAGAGAGAACAAGAAATCGAAAACCTATTTGAAACAACAATGGCAGAAAACTTCCCTAATTTGGTGAAGGAAACAAACTTACAAGTCCAGGAAGCACAGAGTCCCAAACAAAATGAACCCCAAGAGGCCCACACAAGACACATCATCATCAAAATGCAAAGGGTTCAAGACAGAGAGAATCTTAAAAGCAGCAAGAGAAAAGTAGTTAGTTACCTACAAGGGAGTTCCCATAAGACTGTCAATTGATTTCTCAAAGAAACTTTGCAGGCCAGAAGGGAGTGGCAAGAAATATTCAGAGTGATGAAAAGCAAGAACCTACAACCAAGATTACTCTATCCTGCAAAGCTGTCATTTAGAATCAATAGCCATATAAAGAGTTTCCCAGACAAAGAAAAGTTAAAGGAGTTCATCACTACCAAACCATTATTATATGAAATGTTGAAAGGTCTTCTTGAAGAAAAAGATAAAAAAATATAAACAAACAAAATGGCAATGAATACATAGCTATCCACAATTGAATCTACCATCAAAATGAACAAGCAGAACAGAAACATTCTCATAGATACAGAGAACGTTTTGTTGGTTGCCAGATGGGAGGGGGGTTGGGGGAATGGGTGAAAGAGATGAAGGGATTAAGAAGTACAAATTGGTTACTAGACTAACAAACCTCAAAGGGAAGGGGGGTTGGGGTGGGAAGAAATAAACCAAAGAACTTATTTGTGTATATGCATAACCAATGGACACAGACAACAGTGTGGGGAAAAGCAGGAGAGGGGCAGGAGTGAGGAGGAAGGGGTCAATGGGGGAAAATTGAGGAACATCTGTAATACATTCAACAATAAAGATAAAAACAAAAACAAAAATAAAAAGGAAAAAAAAAGATTCAAGCTTAGTTATAGTTTTAGAACATACAGAGCATAATAAAGAGATTTCTGGTGGGAAGCAATTTTTTTTTTCCAATAATCCTTACCGGAGGAAGGGAGAGAAGAGAGAGAGAAACGTCAATCAGTTGCTTCCTATACATGCCCTGACCGGGGATCAAATCCACAACCTGGGTATGTTCCTTAATCAGGAATTGAACCCGCAAACTTTTTGGTGTAGGAGATGATGTTCTAACCAACTAAGCTACCCAGATAAGGTGGGAAGCTATTTTTAAGACATGAGGTTAGATAGGTATAGAGTCAACATCAGTAGTCTTTCAGTATTGAAAATTCTGCACAGTCAATGGAAGTCATCCTCCTAACAATAAAAATTGTCATATCATTTATAGTATTAGCTTTGTGGATTATTCTGAGCATTGATTTCCAAAGTGAAGCCACAGTTTCAAAGAGGGTGTGGAGAATATCAGAACTTATATTTATATTTATCTTTATGTAAACAAACAAGTTTTTATAGCCTTGATCCTGAGGTTTGGAATAATACCAGAAGTGCACTAACTACCTGATGACCCCAAGGAGAGTGTAGAGATCATTTTGGGGGCTGGACTAAAGGGGGTTGTGGGTTGGGATAGAGGATGGGCAAAATGGGTGAAAGTAGTCAAATGGTACAAACTTCCATTTATAAAATATATAAGTTATGGGACGTAACATACAGCATGGTGACTATAGGTAATAATACTGTATTGTACAGTAAGTTTACACTTAACATTTTTGATAGGTTTTGTGACTTTAAGGGAAACCAATTTTACCATAGATTAATTGATATAAATAAGAGTTAAGTTCCTGTGGCATCTCACCAACCTTATAATGAAATGTCATTATTGAAGGACCTTCTCTATATTCGAAAATTGCCAAGAGAGTAGATCTTAAAAGTTATCATCATGATTTAAAAAAAAATTATAACTATGTATGATGTTAAGTAGACTTGTGGTAGTGATCATTTCATAATAAATAAAAATATCAAAGCATTATGTTGTATACCTGAAACTAACAATGTTATATCAATTATATTTTAATAAAATAATCTGAACATAATTCTGAATAAACCCACCAACCAGTAAAGTAAGTAAAAAAGAGAATTGTGACAACATAATTGTAAAAAAAAACCAAAAAAACAAAAAAAACAGATTAAGTGACAAACACTAAATAGCTATGAAAAAGAAAATACTATTTATTGATTTTCAACCTTTAAAATCAACCTATATAAAGATAACTGAATAAAATGCAAACACTTTCCTACATTGTTAATAATTCAGAGAAACATGAGTACAATGAGTAAAGTGTTGGAGGGTTGAGTACTCATCTTTTAATTGAGAGCTAATGTCTTTAGCAAATCCTAGACACATTACTTATCTATAGACACTACTGCTTTCACCCTAATAGGTATTGTAAACTAAAAGGGCTAAAAATGCTTATTTTTTAGATAAATCTATGGTCTCCATAGGCAAAAATGGAAGGGTATTCTATTTAACTTTCTGCTATGATAGGTAAAGATTTAGCTTGCCTAATATATTTTTAAGAAATAGTAATGCCTTGCCCTGGCCGGTATGGTTAAGTGGTTAGAGCATTGGCTAGTGCATCGAAGGATGGTGGGTTTGATTCTTGTTCAAGGGCATGTAGCTGGCTTGTAGGTTCAACCCAGTCCTGGTTACTGGTCAGGGCACATGCAGGAGGCAACCGATCAGTGGGTCTTTCTCACATCAACATTTCTCTCTCATGCGCTCTCTCTCTCTACCCCCCTCTCTCTCCATCCCTCTCCCTATCTCCCTTCCACTCTCTCTAAAAATCACTGGAGAAAATATCCTCCAGTGAGGATTAACAAACAAATAGAAATGCCTTTATAAATGCATAAAATTTCAAAGGCAACTGAAATATTTGAGGGCCATTATTAATTTTGAGATTGATATCAAGAATTAAAAACACACATCCTTGTATGGGATGCTTTAAATACTTTTAAAAGCAAAGTAAACAAAATGATAAGGCAAATATGACCATCCTAATTCTTATTTTAAAAATGATTAAGAAAAATGAATCAGCCCTGGCCGGTTTGGCTCAGCGGTTAGAGCGTCGGCCTGCGGTCCAGAGAGACCCGGGTTCGGTTCCCGCTAAGGGCACGTACCTCGGTTGCAGTTTGTCCCCGGCCCTGGTTGGTCGTGCGGGTGGCAGCCACTCGATGTGTCCCTTCACATCGATGTTTCCCTCTCTCTCTCTCTTCCTCTCTCTCCCTCCCACTCTGTCTGTACAAAACATGGAAAAATGTCCTCAGATGAGGATTAAAAAAAAAAAAAAAGAAAAAAAAGAAAAATGAATCAAAAAGAAAATCAAGCTAAAAATAGCTGTTTCAACCAACAATCTCCTCAGGTGATAATTAGGTGCCTACTCTATTCCACATATCTTTAATTGTATATGATATTATTTTAAATATTTTACATACATTAAGTTATTTAATCCTCATAACTGTATAACCTAGATACCATGTTATCCTAATTCCACAGAAAAAGAACTTGAGGTATGGAGAGGCTAAGTATGTATGACAACCACATTCAAAGTGAGACAGAAACACACATTTATAAACTTTAAACATTTCTATTGGGCTTACCATTCTCTCAATCTGATTACTCCTTTGTGTAAACTCTTTTGAGGTTTTTATTCCATAATTTTCTCTGTATTTTATGTTTGAAACTTGAAAAGAGGCAAGGTAATAAAATGATTTATCATCTGAAAGGGAAAAATAAACAAAAAATATATGCTTAAGTATAATCAGTTCCTTGTCCTCAACCCCCTGAAAATAGGCTTACTATAATGCAATTTATTTCTTAGTACAAAAATTATTATTAACATTTTTCAACTATTTTATGATTTCATCATTGTACCCAGATAAAACAGAACATTCAAGTCTCAAAGTATACTTTCAGAATACCTTATTTACAGTATTTATGCATATCAAAATTTTTATACAATTTGTCGTGCAATGTACAATGGAAAGTAAATATTAAAAGCAATTGTGGCCCGGCTGGTGTGGCTCAGTGGTTGAGTGTTGACCCATGCACCAAGAGGTTGCCAGTTTGATTCCCAGTCAGGGCACTTGCCCAGGTTGCGGGCCCAATCCCCAGTGGTGGGCATGCAGGAGGCGGCCAATCGATGTCTCCATCTCTCTCTCCCTTCCTCTCTCTCTAAAATCAAAAAGAAAAAAAAAATTTTTTTAAGCAAGTGTGGAAAGTCATAAAATCATCAGTGTCCAAAAAAATTATCAGCATTCTCAAATTGTAATATAGGTATAGCATAGCTAAGCTGTATTATGAAAATGCATTAAAGAGGCTATCATTTTTTTCTATAGTACTGAAGGCTTACTGAAATAGAAGCCTATATTTATTGTTTTCACTTTCTTTTTGCCCATTCACTTCACAACTCTTTGTAATTTACCAACACACCATTGAAACTGCCATTGTCAAGGACCACAGTTGTACTATCCAATGACTACCTTTTGCCCTGGCCGGTTTGGCTCAGCGTTAGAGCATCAGCCTGTGGACCAGAGAGTCCAGGGTTTGGTTCCCCCTAAGGGCATGTACTTTAGTTGCAGTTTGTTACCCCCCACCCCCACCCCTCGGTTGGGGTTGTGTGGGTGGCAACCACTCAATGTGTCTCTCTTACATCGATGTTTCTCTCTCTCTCTTCCTCTTTCTCTCTTCCTCCCTCTCTCACTCCTGCTCTGTCTGAAGATAAATGTAAAATGTCCTCAGGTGAGAATTAAAAAAGAAAAAAAAAAAGTAAAAACAATGACCACCTTTCTTTTCTTTCTTTTTTAAAAAAATTTCTTTGCAGCCTGAACCATGTTTCTTGAAACTCCATCTTTAGCATTATGAACCCATGTTCTAATATCCTTCCTTCCTCCCTGGCCACTCTTCAGTTACCTTGGAGACTCTATTCCTCCTTTATCCTGAGCCACCCATTGTTCTATCCTTGGCCTGGTCTTGTTAAATAATTCCTTCTGGGTGATCTTAACTGTAAGGGCTCAACCATCAACTATTTGTTGATGTTAAAAGGTAAACCAGGGCATATTTAAATGTTCAAGTTTATTTATGCAAACATGAATTCCAACGGAGCAGTGCCAAATCAACAGTGGTTAGGAGCATTCCACCGACAGGAACTAGGGGGATTTTTGTAGAGAAGATACAGAAGCAAAGCGAGAAAATTATTTAATTGGCCATAGCTTAAGTGGTTGCCTTATATGAGGAAGCCTGTTTGTGATTGGTTGTTTTTAAGTTTCATTTTCTCAGATAAGAGTGCATTGACTCTGGTTTAGGCTTTAGTGTGCTTATGTAGGCTGCCAAGGCATTAGGACTACCTCCGTCCAATGACTTTCCTGTTTAATTACTTTATCCACAAATGACTCCAATATTTTTATCTCCAGACCAGATTTTTGCCATGAGTTTCAATTCTACAACAACAGATTGCAGGGGACTAGTCACTGGTCATCCAATAGACATCATATATATCTTCAAAGAAAAATAATTATTTACCTCTTTCTGTACTCAAACCTGCTCTACTTCCTATATTTTCTGTCTTCATAAATAGTGCCATCATCCACACAATAACCCAAAGCTTGGCTTTATCCTCATTTCCAACAAGTCAGTGTAGCAGTCTGTGTGGCTCAGTGGATAGAGCATCAGCCTGCACACCAAAGGGTTCTGAGGTTCATTCCCAAAGGGCACATGCCTGGGTAGCTGGTTTCATCCTCAGCTCCAGTCAGGGCACATGCGGGAGGCAATCAATCAATGTGTGTATCTGTGTGTGTCTCTCTCCCCCTACCTCCTTCCCCTCCTCCCTTCTTAACAAACAAACAAACAAACAAAAACAAACAAATCAAAAAAATGTAACAGCTTTATATTTTACCTGACCTGTTTTCCTTAAATCCATTCCCTACACAGTAGCATAGTGATCTTTTTCAAATTAAAAAATTGACTATATTGACTCCCCAACTAAAATGCTTTATTTTTCTCCATAGCCTATGATAAGGAGTCTCAACTCCTAGCTATGATCTACAGAGGTTTTTCTTGACCTAGATCCTGCCTACTTCTTGAGCATATTCTTTGCCACATTCCTTTTAGGATTTTTGTTAAAACTACAATGAGCTGTATACATTTATCTGCATTTAACATGCTGATTTTTTTGCACTTGGAAAGGAGGCACCATTTCAGGCATTAGGAGTAACAAGAATAGGTAACAAGCTTTTTATAAAGCAATGAATTAATTAATTAATAAGTATTTCAATAGTCAACATTTATTAAGTTCATTTTATATGAGACTTTACTCAGCATTCTAATTTTTAATTTAATTAATTATTCTTTTAAAAACATTTTTCAGATGATAAATACTATATCAGAAACTCTGGAATTAATATATATATATATAAAATTAAAGTAATCTATAACCCTAATTAACATCTAGAAGTAAATATTATTATTTTGACTTATCTTCTCTTTCTAAAACTATTGTTTTAATCGACTGAAGTTTGGTAAAGAAAAAAAGTAACGTTTCCAAGATCGCCCAGCTAGTATATGGTGGGTCTGAAATTAAAACATTTAGATTTGATTCTAAATCTCATGAAAGAATATACTACCTACATTCCTGGAAGTGGAGCCAGTCCTACAGAATGAGAAAATAAATGATACTATTCTAATTCAGACTTCACTTGTAGGTTTCAAAAAAAAAAATCAAGTTTTAAAAATAGCTTTAGAAAATTGAGTTTCCAGATTTGTGAAAATACAATTCTAAAGACTATGTTTTTCAAAACAGTTTGTGCAACACTTTATAAAACATATTTATTTTTACACCGTAACAAAAGATATAGTAAGAAATCTTAAATAATCCTGAAAAAGTTAATCTGGATCATGAAAATATTTGTTGAAAAGTATAACTTACTATATAATTCTAGGTAGCTAAAGACAATAAAAACCAGTTAACTGGGAAACTCAATGTTTGAATTTTCCTAGTTAATGTCATATTTATGTAAATGGTGGTGGTGATTTTATTAATTAATATTAGAAGGTCCCCTATTATTATGAAGGTGTCATCATTAAATATATATATGTAATTATATTTTTATTGTCAGAACATGTCTGCAACACATACAACTGACAATGGATATATACCCAGTATATCCAGACTACAGAAAGAACTACCCAAATCAATAAGAAAAAGCAGATGACAATAAAAAATGGAGAAAAGATTTGAACAGGCACTTCACAAAAACAGGGAGCCTAAATGATCAATTAATACATGGATAGGTGTCCAGCATCACTGGTAATCAGAAAAATACAAATTAAAATTACAATGATAGTTCTGCAATGTACACCAAATATATAAAGGAATGCCAACAGCAAAGGTTGGTGTGTATATATGAAGCAATAGGAACTCCTATACAGCACTGATGAAACAACTTGGTATTATCCATCAAGTTAAAAAAGCACATGTTCACCCTGGCTGATCTGGCTCAGTGGTTAGAGTGTCAGCCTGCAGACCGAAAGTTGAGGGTTTGATCCCTGCCCTCAGGTAGTGTCCTGTGGGAGGCAACCAATCACTGTGTCTCTCTCATATCAATGTTTCTCTCTCTCTGTACCTCCCTCCATCCCACTCTATCTAAAAGAATCAATGAAAAAGTATCCTAGGGTGAGGATTTCAAAAAAGCACATGCCTAGTGATCAAAAATTCTACATCTGCATATGTTCCTTAGACAAACTCTAGCAGGTGTGTACCCAGATATGTGTATAAAAAGCTTCAAACCTGGAACCACCCAAATGTCCATGAATATTTAAATAGATAAGTCAATTATGGCATATTTCAGACAATGGAATATTAGTAGTCAATAATGGAAATAAATGAGCTAAAGCTACCTACAAAAATGTGGATGACTCCTGCAACAATATTGAATAGAAACAAGGCTCAGAAAATATGTATTTTGTTGTTATATATATTTTATGTTCAAATAGGATTTTATTTTAAAATATTTTCTTTTCCTTTGATTAAATAAAAATGGAGGATTCAAATGAAAATTCCAAGGGTAAATCAGAATCCAATAGTTCATCAGTCTTTTTGTTATGATGAACAACAAAAAAATTAAAGACATTAATTGTCTGGTACTTAGTATTTAATTAATGACACAGAAAGTATTTTTTAAAGTAAGACCCAATAATTTATGGACTTGTAAATATAAAACCTGAGAAAGAGAAAAGGTGACCGCTGACCTTTAGGCACTTCACCTATGCCTTGGTATTATCTTCTTGAACATAAACAATTTCATAGAACCTCAACATTAGACAAGGCCACTCTTGACCATATATATATAATGACAGAAACAAAACCATTCCACAGATGTGTTGAGCGCAAACAAAAAGCACTATCCAAACACACAAAGAAGACAACATCTTCCTATCCTGGCTATTGTGAGTGATGGCTGTTTCTCTGACAGTTATAACTGTAGCCTCACTTCATTGCTTTTGCCTTCTAGATAAGATGTATTAAGATATGAAATCACAGCATTAGTCCTGCATCTTGACAGCATCCAATCTAGAGAAATCCCTCCCCCAAATTAGTTACCACAAGTCAAAATCTTATAAATAGTCCTTTCTAACAGTGTCTGACTAGCCCGTTCCTTGGTTCTCTATGGCACGTCTTCCTGAAACATGCAATAAACCCACCACAGATGTGTTCCTGGTGGTTTCTTGTTGGAGGACATTGACAAGCTATTCATATTCTAAAAGTCACTGTATTATTTTATAATCGTCTTTTAAATTATTTTGTATATCAGAGAGTAAATAATTTGTCAGAAATATATACAATGAAAGTTGATCATTCATAATTTTTGAGATCCTTAGGATAAAAATAACTCCATCAAATATACTTCAATCCTGGTGATGTAAATTTTATCAAGTCTGCCAAAATCCTTCCTCTTTTTCAATTATTTCACATATTTATTATTTTCACTCTTCTTTTTCATTTCCACTCTTTAAAATTACGATTTTTAGCCCTGGCCGGTTTGGCTCAGCGGTTAGAGCATCGGCCTGTGGTCCGGAGAGACCCAGGTTCGGTTCTCTCTAAGGGCATGTACCTTGGTTGCAGTTTGTCCCCGGCCCTGGTTGGTTGTGCGGGTGGCGACCACTCGATGTGTCCCTTTCACATCGATGTTTCTCTCTCTCTCTGTTCCTCTCTCTCCCTCCCACTCTATCTGAACAAAGAATGGAAAAATGTCCTCGAGTGAGGATGATTAAAAAAAATAAAAAATAAAATTACGATTTTTAAACTATTTTTCTTCTTAGTGTTATCTTGGTTACTACAATGTGATTTTCTTCACTGACTTGGTTTTGATTTCCTTATGCTATGAAAATATGTAACTTACTTTTTGAATGTGTGTGTCATCTTAGATACCTCTATTTTTATCCCCTTCCACTTGCTTATCCTTTGTCATAAACTATCTTCTCCTTTGTTTTACTAAATTTCCATCTGCAATCAGGCAACCCACAATTAACTACATGGAAGGTCCATGTGATAGATTTCCCAAATTCTCAAATGTTAACCTCTGTAGTGGTTTCCTATTGCTGCTGCAACAAATTTGCACACATTCAGTGGCTTAAAACAACATAGACTTATTCTCTTTCAGTTCTGGAAGTCAAACGTCTGAAATGAGTTTTACAGGGCTAAAACCAACATGTTGGCCGAGCTGGTTCCTTCCAGAGGTTCTAAGAGGAGAAGTTTTTTCTCGCCATTTAGGCTTTTAGAGGCTCTTTATTCCTTGGCTTGTGATCACGCATCACATTGTCTCCCTCTCCCCCAGCTTTCGTTGTCACGTGGCCTTCTCCTTCTTTGACCTTCTTGAGTCTTTCTTATAAAAATATTTTGGTTGCATATATGGCTTATCTGGAAAAACCAGAATAACTGCTCTCTGTCTCAGAATCCTCAATTTAATCACATCAGCAAAGTCCCTTTTGCTATATAAGGTAACATCCAAATGTTGTAAGGATCAAGACATGGATGCCTTGTGAGAGGGATGTTATTCAGCCTACCACAACCTCTATGATATTTTGTAAAATACTTTTTTTGCTATTATTTTTATTATCTCCTCACTTTTTCTTTTGTGAACATCTGTCATATTGGGAATGGAGGGCATTTTAAAAACAAAACTACTTCACCACATTTTAACCCAAAGAAGATATTAACAACAAAGACAACTGATAGGGTAACTTTGTGTATCTTTTAATTTTATGAGAGTCTAAGAAATAGATATTATCAATTGCCAATGAAATGCATAGGAAATTAATCTGTGCATGTTGGACAATATTCATCTCTTCCTGGGAGGTTTTTCAAGTATGGTTTTATTGTTGTAAGTCATATGATTCTGTTAAATTTTAGGCAAAGTCTCAGTCACATGGGATTATAAATATGTATATCAAATGAATCTTGGTTGATTATTTGGTTTAACAGTGGTATTAACTATCCATTTTTGCACATAATGTAGAATTATTCCTAACTTTTCTCTTCTTCTCCTAGTCATGAAACAATTTCTTTTTCCTTCAAAATAATATGTGATCTTACCCTTTAAAAATATATTTTAGATAACTTTTCTCATACCATCAGCTTTTCTTATGGAAACTCAATGTATTGATTTTGAGAAAAGTGTGTTAAACTCAACACATGATGTGATTTGTCTTTATTCTGAAGATAATCTTTATTCTTTCTATTTATATATATGTACTTCTTTTACATATTGCAAGCTTCACTGGCTGGAAATTTGTAACACAGAGCTCAATACCAGAGCAAACTATAATTTAACATCAGTAAAAGGTTAGTAATTAAAATGTTAATATCATGCAAATAACATTTTTTATACAAGAGAGAATTTCAAGATGTTAAGTCATGGAGCACTTAGGCAATAGAAATGTGACCTGGATACTTACCTTCAACAATAAAATGAGCAACAATACCAATTGTAATTCCTATAATTGCGACAATTACCAATGTGAAAAGAGCTAGTCGAAGAGGGTCCCAAAATTGCTCTTTTCTTTGAAATTCAACTTGTGGGTAATCAGCTTTTGAACATTGAATTGGTCTGTGATAATGGAAAGAAATGAACAATAAGACAAAAATATATTCATTATGGCTTTATTCTATGTTCGCTTTATTACTTTACAAAAATAGTTTATACTGCTAAATAACAGCAGGTACTTAGATATTGAAAAGAACAGAAGGTTTTAATTTGTATATCCTCTCCCAACTTCCCAATCATAATGAAAATTTTAGTTAAAACTACTGACATTGACATTCAAATGACAATATCTTTCCACTGCATTCTGTTTGACACATTGGCAATTTGAAATTTGGGTATTTAGTAACAAAATTATATAATAATCTCATCAGTTATATTTGATTGAAGATAAAAGATATTAATATGAATACTTTTTAAATATAGTACTTTTTAAAATTACTTAATGGCATATTTTAAAAGTAGCAACCTTACTTTTGAAGATCTGATTATGGTTCTTTGCATTTTATTAGTACCTCCCCATAAAATCACAAATGATGAATTGTACTTGATAAGACTCCAATCCCCATGAAGACTTTTTATTTCCACGTAACTCTTAACCTGTTCCAACTCATGCACTACCTGCCTACCCCAAAATATCTTAAACCATTTAAATGATCTTTCTTCAACTTGAAAGTTGGCATTATTTACTTTATTTCTGAATCCCGAAATGGGATTCAATATTTAATATCTTGCAAGTGAGATTTTTTTTGTAAGCATTGTTTTTAATTATATCTAACAAATATTTATTTAAACTTTATTCATTAAATGAGATGATATAAAGTCTTCAAAATAGTACCTACCAAATATTAAAATAATGTTTCAGAAACTTTTCTAGAGCCCTAGAGGTATAAAGATTTTAAGGTACATTCTTTGCCTGTAGGACACCCGCATTTTAAAAAAAGATACTGCCCTGGCCGGGTAGCTCAGTTGGTTAGAACATCTTTCCAATATGCCAAAGTCGCAGGTTCAATCCCAGGTCAGGTCACATACAGAAGTAACCAATGAAAGCAAAACTAAGTGGAGCAGCAAAATAACCTTTCTCTCTCAAAATCAATAAATAATAAAAATTTTAAAATACATAAATGAAAAGAGATACATACAGATGCAGAAACAAATATTTAATGTATAGTGTGAACTGTGCCAAAATAAAACTCTGTACAAGAAAACAATTAACTGTTGGGGGGGCTGCAAGTGTTGCAAGATTTTATCAAGAAAGCAACATGATTAAAACTTTGAGTAATAAAAGTTCTCCAGGTATAAAAAAGGAAAAGAGAAGAGAAAAAGTCGCATGTTAAAATATAAACAAACAAAAGTAAAAACTGGTAATATGAAATAGCATTCATTATTAATAATTAGCACTGGAAATACAAATATATAAAATATGGCTTTGCTTTCAAAGAATTTATGATTTTCCAAATTACGTCCACAGGTGTCTTTCATGGCATGCTATGCTAGAAAGAAGATATGGTAACTCTGGTGACCTGGACCAGGTCATGGGCAATCTCATAATCCAAAGTAAAGAGCTTGAAATTGTCTCTGCAGGAGATGGGAGCCAACAAAAGTTTTAATCAGGCTGAGAATTTAGAATAATCACAGAGGTATGAATGAGGATAGGAATTAGCGCCAAAGTGCACATAGGAAGACTGTTTTAGAGCTAATTTTGAAGGTCCAGGAGAGAGATGGTGAGGCACTAGGGTGAAGAGGAGGATATAGATTTAGTTCCTTCCAACCCTTGAGTTTTGTTGATTGATCGCCTACCACTGTGATAAGAAAAGGATTAATGGCTCCCTTGTTTCAATTGCCGGGTAAATGATTATGTCTATAAGCAAGATGAGGAAGATTAAATGAACAGAAAGTATTTCCAATGTGACATCAATATCATTAATAATGAGTGATGAGGTGGCCTTACCCTTGAGTCTGTGCCAATTGGAATGTATCCATTGTATGCCCTTTGTCCTTGGCTCATTTTATTTTAGTTGTGTCTCTGACACCTGTTTGCATGACTCTAATAAAGGTAACTGTTAAGGCTACTGCCACACAACCCAGAAAAAAACAAAAAATTTGTCATGTGCTATGTACAATGTCTTCCTTCTCATCTAACTGAAGTGTTACCATTTCCAATACCTATGACATTGATTTTTCTTGATTATTTCGTGTGTGAATATTTTAGTTGTTGCAATTTTTTAAATTCTTATTTCCCTTTTCCCTATGTTTTGTCAATTTAGTTGCTGTACCCTGAGACTTCAAGAAGTAAAAATTGACAAAAATAAAATTCTGTCAAATTTATATGGGTGATAACCATGTATTACCTCATGAGAACACTGCATCAGAGTAAAGGAGATTTTATCATGGTCACATTTAATTTTAAAATGAGTTTTATCTGGCAATCAGCTATTCTCAGTGTGACATACTGAAATATTGACTTTGTTTTAAGCGGAAGCTGAAATAAGTTTCGCCAAGTACTCATCTCAGTGCTTTGAAGTGGAGCCGGCAGGGGCAGTACGCAGACACCAGCTGATTGCACAGCAAGCGGAGTTTACCCTCAATAAACAAAAATTCAAGGCAGTCTTAAGTGTGCAATAAACTTTCAGAACTTGGCTATAATAAGTTAGAAATATATATATTTAATGTGCAACTGGTTCAAACTCTGAAAACTATTTTTTATGACATTTAAAACCTCTTTATATAGTCCTTCTGATTTTCACATAACATTTATTCTGGATATGAGTCTAATCTAAATGGGACTTTTGAATGATACCCCGTAGTACATCTGTTTAAAGAAAAGCATTAAGCATAAGTTTGTTTTTTAGTGTTTCGTTTTAGGGGGGAAGGGTTGTTTGTTTTGCTTGTTTTATTTTCTTCCTAATAAAGTAAAATAAAAATAAAAATAGGGAAACATATAAATGGAAAAGGAAAAAGCAACTTAAACTTTCTCCTCCATTAAAGCAACCTTCGTAAGGTAAAATACAAAATGTTGGTATGTGTTAGAAAGCAGTGACTTATTTATTTATTTTATTATCGATATCAAACAGATCAACTAGGTTTAATCCTGGTTTTGCTAATATCAGCAAGTTAGTTAAATTCTGGATTTACTTCTCTTTTCTGTAAAATGAGGAATAGAAATGTCTTACAGCTTTGTTAGGATCCAAAATAGTACAAATAAATAATACAAGTAAAGAATCAGAGTGTAGTCTGTTTATTTACTTCACAGAAGCTAACAGTTTGTTTTGCTCTTTTTGTCCTGTTTTGGGTCTTGTTTTTAAATATAATTCTTCACAATAATTTGGTAGTTACAAAATAGTCATGGGGATGTAAAGTATAGCACAGGGAATATAGTCAATAATATTGTAATAACTGTGTATGGTGCCAGGTGGGTACTAGATTTATCAAGGGGATCATGTTATAAATTATTAATTGTCTAACCACTATGCTGTGCTAATATACAATAATAGTGAATGTAAACTATAATTTAAAATATAAATATAATTCTTTAGATGATCTGACAGTTTATAGTATATTTCTATATTTTCTCCAGTTATCTGTAATTCAACACAAGTATTTTCAGTTACTCATGTATTTTTTAATAAATTTATAAAAATCATTGTTCCTGGACTTCCAAAATTAATAATATACTGATCTCTAAATGCATAAACATTGAGGATATAAATCTATTAGTTTTCAGTGCAAAAATGCTCAGACTAGTTCAACTGGTTCCTCATACTAACCACTCAGCAGAATTAAAATATAAGCACAATCTTCAGTCTGAAGACAACAAACCATAATATTTGAAATAAAATCCACACCTTTTTTCTAACAGCCTCTTTGATAATGCCTTATCCTTTAATGTTTTAATGTGGACATCCAACAAAAATGGTATTTCTATGAGATCCCATTAGTATAGTGATGATAAAATAACTATCAATCTTTGCAAGTCTATGTTATTCTTAAAAAAAAACCCCACACCATTAAACAAACAAAATACAGGAACTAAAACATTTTGGTATTTCAAATATAAATAAAACAATGGTTATAGTAATGAAGTACTCATGAAAAGAATATTAGAAAAAGCATGAAATTCAGCATCAGAAATCCAAGGGTTCAAATCTTGTTTAGTCACATATTGACCCTGTTATTTTGATATCTTTGATTCTAAGAATCCCTTGTGTGTTAAATTAAGATGATAATATCCCTCACTTCTAAAGGTTGTTACAATGGTTTTTAAAATTCATTTCTGAAGAACTATAGGAATAGGAATTGTCAGAAAACATACCATTGAGAAAAATGACAGATTAGTATACTACTTTTTATATCACACTAATATCTAGAATAATTCCTTACATGAATTTTGTTGCTCTTTGAATAAATGAATGAATGATAAACGAAAGAAATGCAGTCTAGACACTAGATCTAGAAAAGTCATTTGCATACAAAAGATAAAGAATTCTAGAATATAAGTATTATTATTAAATACTCAACAAGCAATAATTTCATAAGCACCCACCATGTTTTAGGTACTAGTAGTTACTGGATACACAGTGAATATAATACAAATATGTGGTCTTTGTTGTCATAGTGCTTACAGTATATAAGGAGAGGCAGATAAAACCAGTAAACACAGAGATTCTTACAAGTGATGATAAGCTAGGAAGAAGATGACTAAAGATGTCTATGATTGAAAATAAGAAGGTACAGATTGAGTTGGGAGAGGCGACTACTTGGAAAGAGTGAGGAAGAAAGTCCTCTCTGTGGAGGTAACATTTTTGCCCAGATATGAAGGATAAGAAGAGATCTGCCATACGTAGAATTATGTCAAGTCTGGAAAAGTGTGTGAAGTGTCTGCTCTGAAAAATAAGTTGGCCTGTTGGATGAACTGGTCATTGGAAAAAAATATTATGGAGAAGCAGCTATAAACCAGTGAACATATCATAGCTTAAAATGTCATTCATAAGAGAAGCATTTCAGGTTCTTTAGCAGAAAAAGAATCCGTTCTATATTCCTACAGAGGTAGCCCCTGCTTATATTTTTCCTGGGTCTAAGCTGCTATTTCATTCTTACAACAGCTAAATATAGGAAATGAACTACATTATCACAGACCAAAAAAGATGTATATTTAAAAAGTTCAGTCTTACACATTTTTTTCTTTTATCCTCACCCGAGGACATTTTTCCATTTTTTGTTCAGGTAGAGTGGGAGGGAGAGAGAGGAACAGAGAGAGAGAGAGAAACATCGATGTGAAAGGAACACACCGAGTGGCTGTCATCCGCATGACCTACCAGGGCCGGGGACAAACTGCAACCGAGGTACGTGCCCTTAGCAGGAACCGAACCCGGGTCTCTCAGGACCGCAGGCCGACACTCTAACCGCTGAGCCAAACCGGCCAGGGCTTACACATTTTTTTCTACACAGCCCCCGATATTCTGTTCAAGAGAGAAAACATAACCTGTAATATTGCCCCTCCAAACTGCCACCTGTGTGCATTATTAATTAAACCTGAGAGTTGTTTCATGTTGTAGAGGCAGCCTCTTTGATGATAAGCATTGTAATCATACCTAAATAAATAGGTGAGAAAGCCTGGCCCCTCCCAATAACTATATTATGCTGTAATGAACTATGATTAGTACATTAGAATATCAGAGAGGGCTGATCATTGCACATATGACAATTGCATATTAGAGAAAAGCTACAGCTAGTTCAGTCTTGAACTTTTAATACATTTATTTGAACAATTGTAATAGAATTGTTTCTCTACTTTGTTTTACAGAATTCTTCTTAGAATTGAGGTGTTTATGACCAATTAATTGGGGTTCTAACTAGTGTAGTTTAGGTAGAATTGTGCAGAAATAGGCTGCCTTCATCATATATTTATGCATTAAATGGTACAATTGTCTTTTATATTAGGCACATTGGAGAGACTGTTATATAATTAAGACAGATCCCAGTTCCTCAAACATCAGCCTACATATGTTTTAGATTATTGATCTTAATGTGAGAATCCATGAAACAAAGGTATTCAAAAATCCAATGTAATGTGAAAATACATGGAAAAATCATAGTATTTTTGACCAGATTAAAGATTAATAAATTACAAATAAATCATAATAATGAAGATAGCCTATTGATACCTAAATGAGTCTTATTCCAGAATTGTCAAAGTTAATCTATTTGTATCCTTTTAAAGAGTTAAATTAAAATATATTTATTAGTATATAACTAATATATATAATATCATATAGACATGTCCCAGTCCCTCAGGCCTCACCTAGGTATATCTTTTATGTTGTTAATCTTCATGTGAGAATCCACAGAACAAAGCAGTTCATACATATATTATATATACATACGTGTGTGTGTGTGTGTGTGTGTATAATAGAGCCATATAATAATAAATATCATTAAAACTAAAGTATTTTCTTTGTTGTTTCAGAGGCAACACTTGATCTAAGCCCTGAAACTTGAGTGTCATCTACTTACTCTGAATGCCAAACAGATTAGAAGTTTTCCCAGTGATTTATCTCTATTGCAATCTTACTATATGACTATTGAGTTCATGGTAAAAGGTCCCACAACTACATATTAACAATATGACAATTGTTTTATTCATGGAAATATGTTAGTTCTAGACAATGCTCAGCTCATACTGAACCTGGAACATACCCAGAGCCACATGATGTGTGTGTGATCTGGTCAGCAGGATTGTTACATGTCCTTTTCTTAAACTTAATTCAATTCTAGCTAAAAACTTTTATTATATGCTAAATATATTCTAAACACTAAGGATACAAAAATTAAACACACACACACACACACACACAGTATAGACTTTGTATTCACAGGGCGTATGGTAGAGTAAAAAAACATTAAATAATAGAAATAATAGAAATTTACCAAGTACTGTCATAAGAAAACATGGAGGATTGAGTAATAAAATTGTGTGGGAAAGGGAAGAAATGGGTACAGGAAAGACTTCTCAGACAATGTGACAGCTGAGCCAGCCCTTGAAGGATGAAGGGCGTTCCCGAGCACGGGATACTGGTTAAGTATATCCTGCACCTTTGACTCACAACAACTTCTCATTGTCATAACAGGAATATGACCATACATTTATTTGAAAGTCAATGAAACTTACTGATTAATAGCATTTTTAGTACCACTCAATAGAAAAAAATATAAAATTGACAAAAGAAAATAATTCACATATTTTAGACAAAGAATGAGAAGTAATAAGAGTTTACGAGAATTTGGGAAACCTTGTTAATGGTTTACACATTCTAATTTAGGTCAGCTGATAGCAGTGCAATCTTTCTGAGAAATGGCTTCCTGTGGGAAAACTGGCAATTCTTAAACACATAAATCAGAAACATTGGCAAATGATGGGTAGTAATAGAGAGGAACTGAGTGTGTTGTTGCAACATTTAAAATGATACAGCTATCTAAGTAGTAATGACACTGGTATTTTCATGATGAGGCAAAATTTGCTTAGAACTTGATAAGAATTTCAAAGACTAGGAACACAAATCAAAGGACTCTGGCAAGCAATGTCCTTGGTTTTGTCCAAGAGGGATATACGGGCATATTCTTAAAATGACCATATGTGACTACAGAAGAATAAAGACTTGAAAAGCAGTGGGAAACTGGGGGAATTTCAAATATGAACTAGTCATCACAATTAGCTTCCCTATCAGTTAGACAGGGCTGGTTTGGCAGGCAAAGGAGAAGAACAAAGTTGCACAGTGTGGGCAGAAATTGCATAGCATCCTGCACCTTTAATGGAATGTGTAATAGTTCATGATCCCCAAAAATCCCCTTTAAAAATATTTTTAGACCTATGAGTTCTATATCTAGCACAAGATCTATCTCCCTTTATAGCTGACCTTTAGTCATGATTGCCATCTTGTAAGCACCCAGAGCAACCTCTTCCAAGGCTGTATCGGCAAGGTAAGCTCCACCTCTGAAAGCAGCTACACAAGCAACGATATTTAGTAAGTTCATTTAATTCTTACAAATAAGAGTAACATTTCTCCAGTTGCCCCATGGTATTAAAAAATGTACCAAACTCTTACAATTGCATAAAAAACAAACAAAAACAGAAAAAAACCAACACAGAAAACTACGAATAAATTTGACGAAGGATGTAAAAGACTTATACTCATAAAATTATAAGACACTGAAAAAGTAAAATTGGAAGCATAGATTGTGTTCATGGATAGGAAGAATTAACATCATTGAAATGTCCATACTACCCAAAGCAATCTATAGATTCAACGCAATTCCTATTAAAATGCCAATGACGTATTTCACAAGACTAGAACAAATAATTCCAAAATTTATATGGAACCACAAAAGACCCAAAATAGGCACAATAATCTTGAGAAAGAAAAACAAGTTGGAGGAATCATGTTATCTGACAATGGAAACAGCATGGTACTAGTATAAAAACAGACATATAAATCAATGGAACAAAAAAGAGAGCCCAGAAATAAACTCACACCTTTATGGTCAATTAATATTTGACAAAGGAGGCAAAAACATACAATGGGGTAAATATCGTCTATTCAATAAATGGTGTTGGGAAAATTGGACAGCAACATGCAAAAGAATACAACTAGACCACCAACTTACACCATTCACAAGAATAAACTCAAAATGGTTAAGAGACTTAAATGTAAGTCACAAAACTATAAAAATCCTAAAAGAAAACACAGGCAGCAAAATCTTAGACATCTTTCGGAGCAATATTTTTTTGATGTATTGCCCTGCACAAGAGAAACAACAAAGAAACAAATAGGACTATATCAAATTAAAAAGGTTTTAAACAGCTAAGGAACCATCAACAAAATTAAAAGACAACCCACTGAAAGGGTGAACATATTCACTAATCACACATCTGATAAGGGGTTAATATACAAAATTTATAAAGAACTAATAACACTCAATATCAAAGAAATAAACAATCTTATTTTTTTAAATGAGCAAAAGACCTCAACAGACACCTCTCTCAAGAACACATACAAAGAGCCAACAGAATAGGTAGAGAAGATAGTCTGTGACAAAGGAAAATGCTTTCTCTGATATTGTTTGCAGATACAAATGTACTTATAAGCATGTGGGTAGGAATTTGAAGACTCCTTTCTTGATTATACCCAGAAACCCATATGGAATCTCAGAATTCGGAGTTAAACATAACTTATAATTAATCTACTTCAATCACCAATGGTAAAATTTCATTCATTATATCACTACTATATTGTTGGCCAACCTGTTCTTAAAACCTTTCATTCCTAACTTCCTGAGGAAATTCCTCTCACCTTTCAATAACCTGACTCTAGTTTTTAGGATTGCATTCTTAAAGTTTACATCCATAACCTTAGTTATATTTCTTTAGGATCATACAAAATGAATCTAACCCTTCTGTCATATGTAATTCATTCACAAGTTTCATTGAGCATCTACTGTGTGCCCAGCACCATTATAGGCACCGTGTATTCGCTGATGAACAAACCTAGGTACCTGTTGTCACATAAATTAAAATCAAGTGACTGTTTCCAGTTCTTTTCCCTTCACTGGTTAGCCAAATCCCATTACTGCCTTGGGAAAACAGTCACAGACATATTAAGAAAGCATTTCCTATACATCTTTCAAGAATTGAATGTATTAGTGGGAATTATATAACAAGTGATAGCACATCGAGAGAAATTTATGTCTGTTTTTTTCACTGAGAATTTAAGTGTATGGCTTTTTAAAAATCAGTCAACTAAGTGATGCCTCTCAAAATTAGAAACAGAAAGGCAAGAGTTTATGTTTAATAAAGTTATATATTATTTTTGACTCAGTAACAAAGAAAAGGAGGATCAGTTTGCCAGGGGTTCAAAGTACAAAAGAGGTTATTTTGTGAAGACTCTATAAACCTCCTTTAATAATTGTGACCTGTACTATTCAAATCTTATCACTCACTCCTGACTTCCTCAATGAGAATATTTCTTGTTCTTAATGTCATTAAAATGTTACAAGGAAACCCTGTACAATTCATTTGAAGTGGGTGAAGTGAATTCATTAGATAAATAATGCCATTTAAGATGAGAATTTAAATATCTGATTATCCTTAGTACTAAAGAAATGTAAGTATCC
Organism: Molossus molossus; assembly: GCF_014108415.1. NCBI lineage: Eukaryota > Metazoa > Chordata > Mammalia > Chiroptera > Molossidae > Molossus > Molossus molossus. The sequence goes on from NW_023425344.1 coordinate 49,462,005, forward strand.
AAGCTTAAGGTAAATGAGGTTTATTCATCCATATGCAGCATAAATATTTATGTGCTACTCAGGTGTTCTCCAGGAAGTAGCCTGAGGGGAAATTCTTTTTATCTCTTACACATGTCTTAACATATTTGTATTCAACCTGAAGCACAGGTACACATTAGATATTCTATTTGGGCACAGTTCTCTCTGCCTCTTGCCAAACAGCCTTCATTTCTGGGAATGCCTGATTAGTAATACGTTCTTAATGACATGGGTTAACTGAGGTTAACAAACTTCCTTAAAACAAGCACACACATAGCGATATACACATGCTAATGGAGACAAGTAGCAACAGAATCAAACACAACATTCATTTTAGATGTCATTTTGAGTGCCCAAAGGAACCTCAGCAATACCCATGGACACTGAGCCTTCCTCCCCAGTATTTAGCTGTGGATATAGGTCACAGTGGAATTAAATCACCAGCAATGGACTGTCCTTCCTTATGGTCTGCTTTGTGGTCATAAGAGGCATAAAGTTTGTTTTGAATGATTTGGGTTGAGATATAGTATAATATAGTGATTACAAATACCCTCTGGAACCTAGTTATTCCCCTTTAAAGTCCCACTTTAGTGCTTTCTAGCCCTGTGACTTTAGGTAAGATACTCAACTTGTCTGCCCTTCAGGGTTTTTCAGCCAGCAATATGGGTATAGTAGTATCTACTTCATAAGTTTCTTGTGAAAATAAAATGAGACAATATACTCAAAGTGCTATAATGGATTTTGCTGTTATTAAAATACCACTAACTTTCTGATCTTTATAGAAACTCAGTGTTTCCTCTGGAATAATTGAATCCAATTTTTATATATAAAAATCAAACTTTATTTCCATATATTAGCATTGAACAAATGGATATTGAAATTATAAGAATAGTACCATATATGATAGCATTAAAACCATGTAATTCTTAAATATCATTCTAACAAAATTTGTAAAAGATTTATATAAGAAAAACTTTTATTTGTATAAACTTCATGAAAAATAAGTTATATATATACATATGTATGTATTTATAGAAAAAAGAGCTAGTTTTCTTTTTTTTTTTTAATCCTCACCCAAGGACATTTTTCCATTTTTTGTTCAGATCGAGTGGGAGGGAGAGAGAGAAGAGAGAGAAACATCGACATGAAAGGAACACATCAATTGGTTACCACCCGCACAACCCATTCAGGGCTGGGGACAAACTGCAACCGAGGTACGTGCCCTTAGCGGGAACCAAACCCAGGTCTCTCTGGACCGCAGGCTGATGCTCTAACCGCTGTGCCGAACCGGCCAGGGCTACTTTTCTTTTGTAATAAGTATCTCTGTGGGGTCCACGCATATATGGCAAATATCTTTGGAAATTTTTTTGTATACATTTTCATGTTAAGATTCTCTTCTAGTAGTACCTTCCTTCTTAGTAAAACTTTCTCAAGCTAAATGGTTCAACAGGCTTAGACCATTCCATTTCCACAGACTCAATTATAACACGAGAGAGAAAAATTATAAAAATATACTTCACTTAAATCTTGTACTATGGCATGAGGACTTTTCAATGCTTATTGCTTTGAAACGTCTATTTTAGAGAGTAGAGAAATCGTCACTTTTCCAAATGGGGAATAGAAGTTTGTAATTAAGAATCCTTATTTTTCTCGAGTATCAAGCAGGAAGAAGTTACTCCCTCAAGGGAAAAGAAATACTCTATGTGGTGTTCAGATCATGTTCATGGACTGAACAAAATCAGATGTCTTTTCATATTCATCCCCTAACATGGTAGTGGGTAAAGGTAACTTCTTGAAATTGTGCATAGGTTTTGCAATAATAAAAACAGAAAGATATCACCAAAAATAAATCTGAGCACCTGTAAGGGAATTCACTTTAGAGATTTAATATGGCTCCAGCAGCAAAGATGTCTGGGAAAATGTTGGACTCTGTTTAATTCTCTGTGACTGTTTAACTCTCTGTAGCATGAAGTTTTGGCTGACTACCCAGAAACCAATTGCTACCCAAAGATAAACATCAGGCCTCAAGGAAGGAGGCTAATGAATGTAAAGAGTGTGATAACTGCCTGATGTTATCTGTTAACTTAGAAATGTATTGTCCTTTCTGGTGGTTTATGTGACTACTCACTGTATGCTTTTACTATTAACCACCTGTAAAAAAGAGACTCTGCCTTGATAGCGGTGTGGCTCTCTTCATGGCCAGCCACCTCTGAAAGCAAGCAGCTGCTTTACCCATGTAACAGTTTCTCCTGTTAAAGCTCTTATGAATTTGAATAAGGCTACATGTCAGTTCTTCAGAATTGATCTTGAATTTAGACTTTAGGGGCATTTCCTCAATGGCACCTAATGAAAGTAATAACCAATTATTATTTATCTTGAATAGGAAGTTGGATGTCTTAATTGAAAAATATTTCTGGCTAGTTTTGCCTCTTGGAGTTTCAATCATCAATTCACTGAATTATTATTATTTTTTAAAAAGCTATCATTGATAAGTGGGCAAAATTTTATTAAATCACATCTCGACATCTGTTTAGCGCCCAGGGGATTAGTGTCGGTTAATGCTGATAGTTCCATCTCACTAGCCAGTGGTTGTTCAAAATGGACATGATTCAATTCTAGCCACTGATGGTATGTGAGGGGAAGTTATTTGGGGGACTGTTAGGAAAGATTTCCTTTCTTCTAAATAAGTTAAACTAAGATATAGCTCCTTTTCTTTTTCTCTGGATATTGCGGGACTGACTGCTGCAGCCACCTTGCAACTCTGAGAGGCGCCAACCTAGAAAAAAACTGACTTACTAACGACAGCAAAGTAGAGAGATAGAATTTGGGTCTTATATTACACATATGAGCTGCAGCACTGAGACTAGCCCTGCCTTTGGGTTTATTGTTACAGTAAATAATATATATTTTTTCTTGTTTAAGCCGGTTGGAGACTGAGTTCTTTTTTTAAATATGTTTTTATTGATTTTTAGAGAGAGATGAGCCACACCAGCCGGGCTGGAGGCTGAGTTTTTAATTCATTGCAATTAAAAACATTAAACTAATACACATATTTAAATGTTAATTACACAGCCTCAAGCATCTTCCAAGAATATGAAAAAATTTCTTTTAAAATTTCAAGGAAGTTTTAATTCAAACTCTATTGTAATTCAATTTTTCATAGTTCAGATAATGGCTTTTGTATTACGAGCATACAGAAACATTTTAAAAGAAAATACTATAACCCTCTGAAGAGAGAAACTTTTGTCTATATTTTATGCAGTTTGGAAGAATTCACTACATATGCATGATATGCTAATTACAAAAGATTTCCAGCAATTTTTTGAAATCAGGTCTTCGGTTTTGTGATTGGTAAAAAAATTCTGACATTTACATATTCATTCAAAAAGTAGTTATTGAAAACTTTTACTGTTTGGGAGTGGAATGTTTAACCAAACTACTCATAGATTATACATCCTAGGGAGAGATGCAGACATTAAAAAATGTTATAGGAACTAGTATATAGGTACCATGAAATGCTAAAAGAAATGCAAGGTGCATATAATAGGAAAAACTTACCTAGAGTAAGGGATCAGGGAAGGTTTCCCTGGGAACATTTAAACCAAAACCTGAAGGATTATCTAATTAGGTAAAGCTTAGAGAGAGCAGCACAGGCAGAGGAAGGAAAATATGCTGCCTGTGTGTTAGGTAAGTAGAAGGTTGTCAAATTCATATACAGAAATAAGACTATAGTGTGGATGGAACATAGTGAGTGTGAAAGAGAACAGCCTAAAGTCACTGCAAAGAGATATGCAAAATAATTTCGCAAATATTTTTTGTATGAATGTGCAAAATTACCTTTATAAATTTGCCAATATTACAGTATATAAAGAATAATAATGTAAATATACAGAGTTGCATCACATTACTCGGAATATTTTTAAAATTTATTAATTGAGAAACAGAAAAACTCAGTATTAACAGAAATACCATATAGACAAAAAATATACAAATTATACAAATACTACTTATGGTGATTATAAATAAACATCCTTCATATTATTAACATTTTTCTGTCCTGTCTACCTGTGTTTTATAGTCTATTACCCTATTCAGCCCTTGATTGCAGGCTGATTTATTTTTTGCTTATATGTGTAGTTTACTTCTTCAAGATTGTAAACTCCTAAAGGGCAGAAGTTTGTCTTCTGCTTTTAAAAAATATTTGCAAAATGTCCTTGCACAGCAGTTAGAAAATCTTGTTGACTTGGAAAATTTTGACTATAAAAATAGATCACAATGTACCCCAGATTCACAACTTGCCAGCATTTCCCAAATACAAGGAGGCCATAAACCAATGTGTAACAAACTCTAATTAAGAATCAAAACAAGAATCTTTGGGCTGAGGTTATTATTTTGTAGACAAATAATAACACATGCCATCTAACAGTAAAGAGAAAAATGAGAATTTTCCATTAGATTTTTGGTCTTCAGATCAGGTAATGGGCAAGGCATTTCTTTTCTTCCTCAAATAATAAGCCAGGAATTCTCTTTTCTTTTTTTTTTTTATTATTTTTTTTTTTAATCCTCATCCGAGGACATTTTTCCATTTTTTGTACAGACAGTGTGGGAGGGAGAGAGAGGAAGAGAGAGAGAGGGAAACATCGATGTGAAAGGGACACATCGAGTGGCTGCCACCCGCACGACCAACCAGGGCCGGGGACAAACCGCAACCGAGGTACATGCCCTTAGCGGGAACCGAACCCGGGTCTCTCCGGACCGCAGGCGGACGCTCTAACCGCTGAGCCAAACCGGCCAGGGCAGGAATTCTCTTTTCAAATATTGACATAAGATAAATTAAAAAGAAAAGTGATAAATTATTCCCTTTCTGTTTAACACGCCTGGCTAATTGGATCCATAATGGATCCAACCCTCCTGTGTCAATCCTTTCTTTCTTTTTTAGTTTTATGAGACAGCTCAATGGCCTCTGAATAAGTTGTCTTTTTGACTTAAGTCCGTTTCTTACAATTAAAATAATTTTAAACATCCTTATCCAACACAGCATAAATGCTTCTTGAGAAATCCATGCTACTCATGAATGAGTTTGAGAGAATATTTTGGGGCAAAAGCAGGCTTAAAATAGTCTTAGTACCTTAATAAACTATTATGCACATATTCTCCTGACAAATATTTTGTATATTTGTTGAACATTTTTGGTATACCATCCCTTAAAAAATCTTCAATATTTTGTTTACCATTTAAAGACCAAATAGTTATACAAAGTGCTATTAATTATAATAAATTTGAACTTGCAATAAATACCAGCTCTATTTTATATATACAGGGTGGGACAACAGTAGCTTTACAGTTGTATGTGAAACAAAGTTTATTCTTATACTATTATTTATTAATTATTATATTGTTTTCCATATGAACAACTGTAAATTTACTTTTGCCCCACTCTATATATGACAGATGCCAAATAGAATGTGCTATTACTATGCAGTTTCTGGCAAACTAAATAATTAAATACTTAAATATGTATTTTAAAATAAAGTTGCTTTCAATACGCAGCCAATGTTTTTCTCCTAGCTTCCTGTATGATTGATGGGTATTAAAAGTTTATAATTCATATTTTGCAATCCAGTTAAAAGGGAGGAGCTATGATTAAGATATAAATGCCCTAGATGAAAGAGATCAACAATGTTCTCATTTACAACTGATATAATCTGCATATTAAATAAGCAAAATTAACATGTCCCAGAATCTTTGTCACATTTCTGAAGGGCCATGTGTGAAAGAAGTAATGAGTGGGTTAGAGAGTGCTGAGTACAGACATTTCAGAGCTTCTCATTCTTGGAATTTTCCCGTCAAAGGCTGTTTCCTTATCACTGACTAGTGAATAAAAACATCATACAACCCAAAGGCTATTTCATTAGATCTATAATATTTTCAAATAGCCATTTTTTTTTAACTTTTTGAATGTCTAAGTATACTTTAAGTGGTTTACTGATTGCTATAATAAGGTCATCTACTTCCCAGAAGTCTAAAAAGAAATGCCATGTAGCTATGGAATCACATGGAATAATTAAATTTTAGCTTCTGAAGTTTTCAAGAAAATTTACAAATTGTGTGTATAGTTTAAGGAACATAAGTATTAAAATTTGTATTTGTAAGAATAAGGTTTTATTATTGAATTTCATACTCTGTTAGATTCTACTTTTATTTCCGTAAATATATGAACAAAAATTTACTTCTATATTCCCACGAAAATCCATTAATCAACTTATAATATTATATCTGGCTACTGACAAAACTCTAAAAAGGAATTACAGAAATAAAGCTTAAAGTTATATTCATAATAATAGTGTCATATTTTATTAAGTATAATGTGGGATTTGGAATCTAGTTTTCATGTATATCTCCTTTGCAGTTAAGTATTTCAGTGTTATCAATGCAACATTAGCATATAAATAAAAGAACATTCATTTCTAACAGGTAGATTACATTCTAAATAATGTTGATTTCATGTATTCTAATATATAGATAACATAATTGAAGTGGATAATCCAGTTCCAGGCACTGAGAACAACTACTACATAACCTGTTGAATGAACGTACGTCTTATTTAAAATTTATTAAATCACTTCCAGAAAGACAATCGTGAAGATTTTTTCTTTGATGCTTAAATCTGAACTCAGCTTTACTATGTTCCTTGATAATAAACTACAACTCTACTGAAGTGACCCAAATTTCCAATAAAGGATCCTGAGAAAGTCAAGACAAATAGATCCCTACAATACAACTAGATAAACCCAACACTACTAAAAATTGATTCAAAGTTCATAAATTTGTAAATAAAGAAGTTCTTGGCTAATAAAACATATCTTCAAGTTGCCCCAATTTAGTTGTAGTGTTGAATGTTCTTTAAAAGCTGTTGTCAGCAAGAGAATGATGGCAGCTGACCAACCAAATGAACTGAAAGAAGTAGAAATGAATGGTTTTCCCAATTTTAAAGTAGTAAATACTGATTGAATTCTTGCTGCTCTTGTTGAGCCAAGGGGTAAAGAATACAGGCATAGCCCTAAGCAAAATGTAGTTGCCTCCCAAAAGATGACTCATGCAAGGCATAGATCTAAGTCTGTGTTTACCTCTGAGGAGGACATATTAATTGAGTTAACTTTGCTAAAAATATGAAAATGTGAAGGTACTTGTCTCAACCATTTTGTCTGATAGTAATCCAAGACCCAATCATAATATCCCATGAGTTAATGTATTCTTAAAAGTGATATGATATATAAACAATACAAAAAAAAAATGAATTGATCTTTTCTCTACTTTATCAATAGCAAAGTAGTGGCCAGTACCACCTAAAGCAACCAAAATTTGAGATTGGAAATTATGGTATAACCAGACAATAGTAACTATGAAGGAGAAAGATGATTATGAAAGCATGAATGATAAGTGGGTTGGGAAGGTAAGTAGTAGGGTCATAATGAGGCAGGAAATGCCTCACAGACTTAGTAGAGAGGAGAGCTAAGATGATACCATTGATGTAGTTTCGAGGCAGTGTCCATGCTAATTGTCAAATTTCATCTTTAACAGTTCTCTACAAGTTGTTCAGGTCTGAACATATGACCAAAATCATCAGTTCAGTGTAAATGACAGGAGTAACATAAACTGACCTGATTTTTAATCTACTTTTAGAATCTTTTATCAAGATGTTACTGAAGATTCTTACTTTGTATCACTTCCCCTAAGATTTGACACTACCACCATATTGCACCAAAGGCCTCATTCATTTTAGGGCCTTGTGCCTATTTAGGCTTATTTGTCTGATTATACAAGAATCTCCCAATGAGTCTAAGGAGAAAGATAAAACAGGCAAGGCAGTTGTTTGACACCTTGTAGATCAATTAACTGACTTTTCCCCCCATTTTTTCTTACAGTAGTGTCTAGACACACCCTATACTGTTGTGCACTGAATTTATTTTTCTAGTTTTAGTAGAAGTTAACTCCTTCCAACTTGCTCTATTATATTTCACCTGTTGGGATGTATGCTCAAGATTGGTTGACATTCTAGTATTTAAGCCAGTATATTTTACTATTTTTTATTTATTATTATTATTATTATTTTTATCCTCACTCGAGGACATTTTTCCATTTTTTGTTCAGATAGAGTGGGAGAGAGAGAGAGGAAGAGAGAGAGAAACATCGACATGAAAGGGACACATCGAGTGGCTGCCTCCTGCATGACCCAACCAGGGCTGGGGACAGACTGCAACCAAGGTACATGCCCTTAACAGGAACTGAACCTGGGTCTCTCTGGACCACAGGCCAATGCTCTAATTGCTGAGCCAAACCGACCAGGGCTAAGCCAGTATATTTTAGATAGTACAAGAAATGTTTCAAATGTTACCCTGATAGCTTTTAAAATTATATACTATTAAAGTTGCATTAGATATTTTATATATTATATTCTAGGATAAATAAAACAAGATCTGGAGGAGACTTGATGACTTTGAACCATATGAAATTTCTGGTATTCAGTTATTTTTTAACCTAACAAGGGTCAATTTCATATGATGCCCTCTAGTATACATGCTACTGTATATTTTGTATAGCTATTATTAAATTAATTTATTTTTATTTTATATAAAGTACCTAAGATGTGGGTTGCTCTCTCACCCAATGATGTTACATAAATTATTCCATGACTCAAAGCAGCCTGTTTTCACATTTTGAGCAGTAATGAACAATTAATTATAAAAACCTTAAAAACTTTGCAAAATTATTTAAAAACAAGTCAATATATTTTAAATATTGGCAACTATAGAAAATCAAGTAAACATTAAAGTTTACTCATATGTATATTGAGAGAAATATAATGTACAGAACCCAATGCAAACATTTCTGATTTGTCTTTGGATTGGTTTTTGAATCTGCAGTTTGAATATGAATGTTCCTGAAATGCTAAGGGTTCAAATGCTTCACAGTAAAAATGAAGTCATATAATGATTATATGATTCAAGTGTATGAAAACTTTCTTGCTATTTGTCCCTAGATATCCATCCACCAACACACCCAAACCACACAGTACTCTAAGGCACAATATTATTTTTAAAGACTACTGCAAATAACTGTTTAAAGCAATGCAGACTTGTCTTCTTGGTCCAATACTGATTTTCATGCTGTCTTCCTACATTTGTTTAATAGTGTTAGGAGGTCCTTTTTAGATCTTCACAAGACTTTGGTAAGCACATTAGAAAACTGTTTTAGTACTTAATGTTTTAAAAAATACATTTCATAAATTTATCTTGCAGATAAAATTAGACTGTAGAGTGTTATCATAAACTAAAAATCTATTGTAAAGAAAAGTCATCAGTTATCACTACCAGCATTATCATCATATCCTGGAATTATAAAATAAATGAAGTGAATTAGGAAAAGGTTTTAGGGAAAAAATACAAAACCTTTACCTCATAATTATCACATTTATAATTCACATTCATTTGTTTAGTTGTTTATTATGCCTCCTCCTTTAGATTGTAAACATCACAAAAGTAGAGAATATGTTTGTTTTATTTATATGCATGTCTGCATTGTATTTGTTTATGTGCATGGGATACGTGTGTATACACACATATAATATATATGTACATGTGTCACATACATGCATAATGTATGTAGGTATTATGTATTATGTGCATATAGTGTGCTACTAGTAATAAGCATTGTTGAATTAATGAACAAATGAAACTTTAAAATCTACTCTATAACCACTGATCTGATGCTTTCATCTTTTCTATAATATATTCCCATCGGCACCGCAATGTATGTTTACTTGGAATTAATTCTCTCCACTTTTTATTTACCTTCTGAATTACTATATCTCAAATATGTCATAGGCCTTCTTGAATAGGTATATAAAAAAAGGAAACTTGAAATTTTAATTTATTCCTAACCTTCCCTCTTTCTCAGCATCTGTTCTTTGGCTCTAGGCATATTTCATTGTAAGTCAACACACAAATGTTGAGACTCTAAGATGGACCAGACAATGTATTTGGCACTGGAAACACAGAAAGCTCTGTTATGCTGAAGAGATATAATTGAAAACAAATAATTAAACATACAGAGAAGTGCCAACACAAATATATACAATGTGTTATGCAAGTTTGAATATGAAGACTTTGCTTCAGGAATAATTGAGATGCAAGATGTGAGGGTAGGAGAAAAATGTCACAGTGACTTTGATTAGAATCTTGAAGGAAGACTATACTGTCTCGTCGAGTGTGAGCAGGAATTTTCATTTTAGGCAGAAGGAACATATACATAGGTAGTCTCTCTGCCACTACCTTTATTTAGTTCTGCAACTGCATCCAGAAGACAATTGAACCATCAAACTGCTTTGGTCCACCCTAATGGCTCTAAATTGCAAATTTCATCATTTCTTCCTGTTGTTTAAATTTCACTCAACTCTCCTGATGTAGTTCAGAGATTTCAATCTGGTACAAAAGGCCTTTCATAGTCTGAATGACCACTTCAATTTCACCTGATAATTGCCAACAGCTATTTGTGACTATATCTTAAGACTCTTGACCTTTGCAAGTGCTATGTTCTCACACCCCAGAATACCTCCTTCTTTCTCCTTCTACTAATTCCTACTGGCTTTTGTAAGACTAAACACAATCATTATATATACAGAACAGCTTTTGAGATTGAGTGGGCATTCTTATAGCACCTTGTTTATACTTCTTTTTTCACATTTATCGGTGTGCCATCAGGATGTGGCTTATTGATTTGCTTCTTGCCTCTGAGGTGTCTAGTTGCAGGTAACCATATCCCTAATATCTGCCTCACTGTAAAGGGGAACAGAAATAGGGACTAGTAAAAACAAAAATTTAACTCTGGGATAATTTAAGTGATTCTCTAGTACCTTAAGAAAGTGAATGTTCTCCATATTAACTAGCTATTAACACTTTAGAAATCATAAAACTTAAGTATTCCAAAGAATTTTAATGCTATCTAATGCAATGTTTTAAAAATATTTTTGACCTGCTCTGGCCAATTTCACTCAGTGGTGAGAGCATCAGCCCATAGACCCAAGGGTCAGGGGTTTGATTTCTGTCAAGGGCATGTACCTGGGTTTCAGTTGCAGGTTTGATCCCAGGCCCCCACTGGAGTCATGCAGGAGGCAACCAATCCATGTATCTCTCTCACATCAATCTTTCTCTCTCTCTCTCCCTCCCTTCTTCCACTCTATCTAAAAATCATGGAAAAGTGTCATTAAAAATTTTTTTTTGTTTTATCCTTACCCTATAAAGAGTTTGCATTTATCTTCAGAGAGAGCAGGAGGGAGAGGGGGGGAAGAGAGAGAAAGAAACATCGATACGAGAGAGACACATTGAGTGGTTGCCACCCACACAACCCCAACCAGGGCTGAAGACAAACTGCAACCAAGGTACATGCCCTTAGCGGGAACAGAACCTGGGACTCTGGTCCGCAGGCCGACACTCTAACTGCTGAGCCAAACTGGCCAGGGCTTTGGGTGAGGCTATAAATAAATAAATAAATATATTTTTTTAACCATAACCAAAAATAAGAAATGTTCTCCATCACAGCATGGGGCACACATATGCCATATATCTGAAACAACAGTTTCACAATATAATACTTATACTTACTACTTTATTACTTATGGTATAGTAAAAATATAATAATTAATATTGGATAGTATTCATTATTATCTAATACAAAAAAAGAGAAAAAACAAATTAAATAATACCAAAATAAACCAAATAATAAACCAATAAAGAAAATAGCTTTGTTCTTATCCACAAAAATGATTTCAAGTCCCATTAGGTGACAGTCTCCTCCCTATTTATTTTACTGCAAACTCTCTCTACATTTGATAAATAAAAAGAAGTGAAGTCTTGGGAGGAGACTTGTCCAGGCAAATGAGTGCAAAGCTGGATCTAACACATGGAAATCTCATTCTACTACACCATAGTGAGAAAGACCCTACTTCTGCTAAGATGCTTGGCGTATCTAACTCTTCTGCTCTTTGAGTCTATATCCCTTTGGCAAAATAACTCTACTAATGAATTCAGTTAGCAATCATCTTATCTTATCTCTATGGCACAATCCAAATTTTGACAATATCTGTGTTAAAAATAATACTGGTTTGGAATGCAATTAAAAAGGATACTTAAGCCCTGGCCAGTTTGGCTCAGCAGTTGGAGTGTCGGTGTGCAGACCTAAGAGTCTAGGTTCGATTCTGGTCAAGGGCGTGTACCTGGTTGCAGTTTGGTCCCAGGCCCTGGTTGAGGTCGTGTGGGAGGCAACCTATCAATGTGTCTTTCCCACATTGATCTCTCTCTCTCTCTCTCTCTCTCTCTCTCTCTCTCTCTCCCTCTCTCTCTCTCTCTCCCCATTCTATCTGAAGATATAAGGGAAAATATCCTCACATGAGGGTTAAAAAAATACTTAAAATCCTCAGAACTATAAATTCTGGATTAAGTTGCATGTCTGCAATGATACTTTCAGAGTGGAAAAATGAGTGAGTAGAGATGATGGCCTAAACTGGGGAGAGAAGAACCAGGTTGATAAAAAAAAGCCATACCACGGAATTCTGAAAAAAATGAGAGCAATGGGACGTCAAGCTCTCTACTCACTAATTTTTTAAAACTAAAATTGTTAGTTTTTCATATTTGTATGAATGTTTGTTAAATAAAACTAAATTTTTTCCACTGCACATTTTGTCTTACTCTGTCCTTATCTTGGTAAATAAGAAATACACTTTCTTGTATTTAATAAGAACAGATAATATGCAACATTGTGCTGTCATGAAAGGGTCTGTGGGGATGAGATGAAGTCTTCCTCAGGCTCATGCTGTTATTTGAGAGGCCTGAAGCAGGATATTTAATTAAAGACAAAATCAAATACCTGAACAATTATAATTATCACAAAATCATGAATAAATGTGACACATTAGTCAGTGCGGAACATGTGGAAAATTGGTCTGTAGAGAGGTCAAGAACCTCTTTGAGAAGCAAAATTAGACTAAGGAACAGTTTAAAGGAAATTCCTCTGATCAAATATCAGTTATTCATTTTTGAGTCTGTAAAACAATAGCCTGAAATTGTCTAAATATTAATATAAATTCTTTAACTGATCAGTTATTTTGGAGTTCAATTATGACAAATACCACATAGAGTTTAGACTTTAACTCAATAATGTTTAGATACTAATATTTCAATTTTCCTCATTGCACTCTTATGATGTATGCAATATTTCTATTGCTACCACACTTTATATTATTTAAAATTAAAAAAATAAAGATTCTAATAGACTCTCCCCTTACATTTATATTTAATTCTCATAGGGTATACTTCAATAAGCAACATAAGACAAAAATTTATTCCTAGCTATTGATCATACTAAAGAAATTACATGAACTATATATTAAAACCTTTACTCTTTGAAGCATACGTTTTTCTAAATGTTTAAATATAATATAGTTAATTAATTACTGCATATAATTTCTATTTCTATTATTTAAAGGACTACGTTGGTTCCTTTTGTTTAAAAACAAACCTCTTACATTTAAAAACAACAAAATAAAACTTTAGCACAAAATACAATAACACATGAAACTCTTATTTTTAAAGTACTCTCCCCCAGCCAATACCTGTCCTGCCTGACCCAGGAGTGGTAAACCTCTGCCCCTGTTGATATCCCTGACTGAGAAAAGCCTCATGAGTACTTACGCATACATCATGGACCCAGGACTGGGGCAGCTTCTATCCAGTCACCATCTGATCTGTATCAGCCAGGCTAGGGCTGGGAGGCTAGAAAATAATGACAGTCATTGGTAAGGACAAGGAAACGAGTCTGACAGGTTCAGTGACGGAGGTCTACAGCTAGGATATAGTCTGATAAGAACATGATCAATGTTGTGACAGCCGGTTCCACAGAGAAGCTCCAAGAAGTGGAGGGCACACAAGGTGCAACTGGTGATGATTCATATGGCCACACTTTTCCGGTTGGGGAAGTATGATCAGCACTGAGGTGTGGCCCCAATCGTTTTAAAAAAACAACAACAAAACATTAGAGTACATTGATGGCACTTCTTCATTAGAATTCTGTGTCTCCTCCTTTTCAGGGAACCATAAATTATGATGGCACAGGAAAGACCTGGCCCTCAGGCTAGGGTGCTTGTTCTGACCACCTTGTTGGTGTGACTATGGGAGAGATGCTTAGCTCGTTGGGACTTATTTTCCTCATAAGTACAATGGCAGGGCTGTATAGCTTTTTCTAATACTATCCATTTTATCTCTAAAGGGAACAGATTTTATTGCAAGGATTATTTACCCTCCAAAAGGTAAAAAAAAAGTTTAAAAAAACAAAACACACCTCCTTTTTTCCTTCCCACCATAAGAAATATCATAGTTTTAGTGTGTGTGAATTCCTCCCAGTATTTATAGATAGTCACTTTAGATCATTGTATTCATCCACAGAGACTTTAGTCTAAATACATGAGCTTCCAATGAAGATCAGTAAAGTTGCAGGATGGATAATTTTAAGAGCTACTTTTAAAGTCTCAGAACTAGGAGATGTTAAAGCAAAAGAAGAAAAAAAGCTATAAACATCCAGTTTGTTGTTCATACAAAATATCTTTATTCAAAATACTACAAATACAATATTAAACTAATATTAAAATTTCATTATACTATTCTGCTAAGGCATTAATATGGTATAAATTTCTTAAAGCATTTTGCAAATGAAAAACTGAGGCAGAGTGTCAGTGAATAATCATCAACAACATGACAAAAAGATGTGACAATATGTTTTGGGGAGGAAAATAAATTTCTAAATAAATGGTTCACAAAACTTAACAGGTCACTTAAATAAATTGAAAATGATAACTTACTTTAGCAAAAGTAACTTTTTTCTCTGGGTTTGATTTTTCTCAAAAGTCAAAAAGAAATATAACAAAAAAGTTGCTGAAAAGTTATTTATTTTAGTTTATGATTATGACCCATTATTATTTTTATTTTCTATATGGTGTGCTAACTTAAAATTAGCATTGTGCAAATATACTTTAAAATGGTTTTAATGATTACATTAAACTATTTCTCATAAATAAATATTCTCATATTATTTGTTAAAATTCATAAAAATATTCTCAGTTTTTTATATTAGTGAATAATAATACAATAGATAGTATACTCTGTGGCTAAAGTAAAGAAAATTATGTTAGATAATAAGCATGTCCAAAGTAAGTACAAGAACCAGCTTTGTGGGTTCTGGATGAGATGTAATATGTGTATATTTCTTTTCCTAGTTAAGAAGATCAGCATTTTCATACTAAATCATAAGACTGGGGTGGGGGGCGAGATCCAGATATTTAACTAGTGAAGGATTGCAGTACAGCTATTTTATTTTTAAAAAACACAACAACAAAACACCCTCAAAGAGATTCAAGTGCCTCTCCAAAGGGATCTTTCCAGCTATTCCATTTTTTCAAATTATCTGCTATTTGGTTTCAAAGGTTCTATTTCTTTGTTTGTTTTTTGTTTTCTCCCCTCCTTTTACTTTCAGTGAAAATGTGAAGTAATTTATTTTTACTCTGTGGTGAAGTGGGATGGTGGAATATACCTGCTCCTGGATAAGATGCCTGGGTTCAGTTCCTGGTGCTATCATTAACTGTGTGAACTTGGGAATGTTCTTAACTTTCTATATTTCAGTTTTTCTCTCTGTAAAATGAGGATAATACTTGTACCTAGTTTAAATGAAATAATAAATTTAAAGGACTTCAAGTAGTTCCTGGTCCATAATAAGCCCTCAAAAATATTAGATATTTTATTCTTTCCCTACTATCATTCTATACCCCCTCCAAGATTAGCTCTATATTGCTAATTGCTTCCAATAGACTTCAAAAGTGATATTTTTCAAATTCTTCTCTCTATATGGTCCTTTTTTTCAACAACATATTGTTTCTATTCCTTTGCTTTACTTGTAATAAATAAAGACATTGATGTATTATGTTCTAATTAATGTAGCATATGAAGATTTTTAAATTAATGTTCTTTATAAGGATGAAAAAATATCAGCTAATTCCAAGAGCTAGCAGGCATTAGTAATTTGTACTACAGTAATGAAATTACTACATGTGAATTTTACTTCATTGGTTCTCAGCTCCTCAGCCACATGTGGGCAGGCACCATACTGGTTTCTACTGCTGAGTTGTTGATTGATTTATTATCAAAGACAATGAGTGTCTGATGCAAAAAGGTCAATGAGGAAAAGTCAGCAATATAATGACATTACACTGGGACATTAAGGGGAAAGTTAAGATACTCCCAAATTGATTGCATTTCTTCAGCATCCAAAATAAAAGAATACAGAAAGATAATTAGAGTCCATAAAGGGATTGTGTACATTTCCCTGTAATTGCAGACTTGATAATAATTAATCAAACTTATGAACTTAATTAAATAGTCATCAACAAAGAAATAATTTAACCTCATACTTACTAATAGCTTAAGTTTTGAGGGTTGACCTTACGATTTGTTTTGCACTTATTAAGGCAATTAGTGTACTATTTTTCAACTGAAGAAAGAATATGAGGGGATTTGATAAAGGATTACAGGTAAACACTGCCAAAGCGTGATAACACAGGAGAGGCAACTCTCAAGGGAGACAATGAGTCCCATGGAGCAGAATGCATGCATCGCTGGCCTACGGAAAAGAAGACCAAATTAGGTGGCCTTTCCTTAAAATTATTATAAGAATTAATAGAAATTAATTGTCCAGATAACAAAAGTACAAAAGCTGGGAACGCTCACTATAAGATTAACTCATTTTCATGGATCATTTCCATGTGCTTATTAAATTACGGAGCTCAGAAGATCAACAAATAATATATGTGCTTTTTTTTTCCCCAAAAAAAAGTAGATCTTGGAGTTGTTTGAGCCAGTGTTCCGGACAACTTTTTATTTTTTAGCTCCTAATTGTTTCTTTAGGAAATCTTTTATTTTTAAGAATATATGTCTCACATACAAGAGAATTATTTTGTTTCAATATAAATAGCTTAATTACTTCATTACAACTATCTTCCAAGTTGTAGGCATATTCTATCCTTCAAATATAAAATATTAAAATGATGTTCTTGCTGATCAATATCTGTAATGGTAGCTAAAATAATTATTCTGTTTTAAGCAGTACATTGAGACTTCAGGAACTAACTAACATAGCATTCTTAGGATGGTCTTCTCATGATTTTGGAGGTTTCTCTTTTCAACTGTGTAATGCTAGGATCAAGTAAACAACAAAGATGAAAAAGATTTCAAATTTTTATATTCTAGAAATTTTCAAAACCACAAAATCTTTCAAATTTTCACTTTCTATTCTTTATAATTAAGTATTCTTTGTACTTAATGATACTGCTATTTAGGTTATTTTACAAGTCACTATAAAATATATTTCTACATTCTTCTATGTAAAGTTCACTTTTTTATACTTTGTGATCCATCTATAATATAGATAAATGTTTGGAACACAGCAGATACGCAAGTGCTTATACTGGAATAAACTAATATCGGTAGCACTGAGAATCAGCTTCTAATAGTCAAACAGCCATTTATTTTTATTCTTTGAGTGACATTATTGGAAAATATGTCAATTACAAATTGTTTACTTCTTGAAAATTTTTGAAATTATTTTGTTGTACTCTCATTACAAATTATCTTCTTTCATGATACTTTCAACCCTGGTTCTCTACAAAGAATAGTTTTTACAGATAATGACTTAATAATATCTATGTAACTTTTTTCCACATGGTTGACAAGATCTACAAATGTATGTTCCTGGGGTTGTTTGGTAGTAACTGATTGACGATTTCCAACTTGATGAGTATCTTGAATGCTACATGGTAGGGTGGGCTATCAGGGAAAAATTATAATAGCACAAAATTCTTTTATATATATATTTTTTTATCCTCACCTGAGGATATTTTTTTTTTCTTGCATTTATCTTCAGATAGAGCAGGAGGGAGGAGGGGCACAGAGAGAGAAACATCAATGTGACAGAGACACATCAACTAGTGGCCACCCACACGACCCCAGCCGGGGCAGGGACAAACTGCAACCGAGGTATGTGCCCTTAGTGGGAACTTAACCTGGCACTCTCTGGTCCACAGGCTGACACTCTAACCACTGAGCCAAACTGGCCAGGGCAATAGCACAAACTTCTTAATGTCAAGGATCCTTCCACCAAAAGAATCTCTCTTTAAAAATTCTGTGAATGTTGTGATATTATCAAATTCAAGTGACAGAATCACAGGTGGTCAATAATACCATGTCAAGGAGTGATACAAGGAAGGGTTTTCCTAGGACTTCACAGAGAGTGTGTGTGCTTTGCCATCATCACAGGGCATCATCAAACATCAGATAACTAATGCCCTAGGTCATTGGCCAATAAATTAAGAATGGACAAACTCATGAACATCAACAGAAAAAAGCCCATATTGAAAAGCTTTCTGAATGGCATATTTGACATCGTCATGCAAAACTATGAAGGTCATAGCTCATGACTGGAGGTGAGATTGTGTTTCTTCTATACTGATTCACCTACATTAAACTGATACCTGGGAACTCCACATCCAGGCTTCTGCTTCATTTCCCAAGTAAATGCAGCCAGTTGTTCAGGTATATTCTTCCCCAAGAACTGATAGATTTCCTGAACCAGAGGAGTCATGATTATTTCTCATTTTCCTTATTGGCATTCTTTCTGTCTTATGGGCACACTATTTTTCCAAGTAATTTTCTACTTTGCACCATTAATTGTCAGAACAGCTGGCTCCTTGGTGGGCCACCAGTAGAAGCTCCATCCTGAGCATTGCCAAAATGCTTTTCCCAAATTAATCTGTTTCTTTCCAGGAGCAAGTTTGACCTAATTAGTAGTAAAACTAGTTTGATCTTAACTAATAGCACAATACTAGTGACTTGGTCATGTAGGGTATAGTCTTAAGAGTATGATGAGGCTACTAGTTAGAAATAGAGAAGCTAAATCTGTTTCCTTTGGGAGAGTCAACAAAGATGTGAAGAACCACAGGAATCCTATAGCACTGATCCAGTACATCCTAATATTTCTTCACCAGACATGTGAACTGAAGCAATTTTTTATAGGCACATAGCTACATTAGTTTTTAAAACAGGGAAGTAACTGTTTAAAAAGAAAATCTATGAGAAAGCCAGAGGTGTGCAAATCAAACAAGCAAAGAAATATTCTTTCTCCCTCTCTTTTCCAGGATACGAAGTAGAAACATGATCCAGGAGCTAAGGGCTCTGGTGACAGAACTGACTGCCACTTCATAGCTGTGTATCTGAACAATGTGAATAACATATCTAGATCTAATTTTCTAGATAGATTGATGGGTGGGTGGATAGATAGATAGACAGACAGACAGACAGACAGACAGACAGACAGACAGATAGATAGATAGATAGATAGATAGATAGATAGATAGATAGATAGATAGATGATAGATAGAATACAATAAATTTCAGGGTTAGGACTAGGTCCTAGATCCATGGATATGTTTCAGTTAGATTTACTGAAATTACTATACAATTTGTTTGTATATTATGTGCGTGTATTTTTCTAAAAATTTTTCATCAGATTCAGCATAGATTCTGTGATAAAAGACACATTAAGAACTATTGAAACAGGTGATTTTTGATGTCCTGTTGATTGATTGTATCCTATTGTTCTAAGTGTAGGACCCAACCTACCACCATCTAATGCTGTGATAGTTATTTGTTTGCTTTGACACTTTTCTCTGAGAAGAAAGTGCGTAGAGAAGATTGTTTCTTATGTGCAAAGAAGTTATTTCCAAATTCTCAGGACAGTCTTGGTAATATTTGTATGCCAATGTTCCCTCCCTCCCTCCCTCCCTCCCTCCCTCCCTCCCTCCCTCCCTCCCTCCCTCCCTCCCTCCCTTCCTTCCTTCCTTCCTTCCTTCCTTCCTTCCTTCCTTCCTTCCTTCCTTCCTTCCTTCCTTCCTTCCTTCCTTCCTTCTTTTCCTGTCTCTTTGTTTCCATACATGCAACTGCTCTGCTTTGTGTGGATAAAAATTAATGTCCTAGACTCTAGAATAAAAATCAAGAGGAGGAGAAGCAAGAAGAGGAGAGACAAGAGAAGGAAAACACAGAGAAGGAAAAGCAGAAAAAGAAAGACAAGCAGAAGGAAAGATAGGAAGAAAAGGGAAAGCAAAAGATGAAGAAACAATTCAATCGAAATTACAACAAATATATTCTCTGGGCCATGTAGTTAAGAGTGTTCACAGTGTTCTTAATGAGAGGACAATGAAAATTTACATGAAGATTGTATCATTATTTTATATGGTTGCCCTTTTATATTTTAAAATAATTTAGTAGTTATGTCTGTATTGTTCTCATTCCAAAATATGTGATCATCCTAAATAATCAAAGCACTCTGTCATCTTTAGAAATTTTCAAACTAAGAATCCTTCTAGAAACTGGACTCTTTCATTTATTTATGCATAGTCATTAATAATATTTACTGAGCAGCTACTATGTGTCAAACAGTGTGCTGACTGCTGAGAACACTACAGCAAAGAAGATTAATTTCTGTCTGCAAAGACATTACAATTGATCAAAGAAGACAAATATCAACAAATAATCGTAGTAAAGTATGTTGTGATATAAGACATATAATTTGCTACAGGAGCATACTTGACTACACTGAAGATTCCAGGGTTCAGACAAGCCAAGCCTGTCAGCAAACATTAACACACATTTTTATTTCATTCTATATTTGAATTCGTTTAAGTGTTACTGTTCATATAATGCACAGTAACATAATATTTAATTTCTGTAAAAGCTTTGTGAGACATGTGGATGACTCTATAGAATATTTTAAAGACATACCTTGTCTTTATGCATTTTCATAATATATTGACTCCATTTAATGATTAGTAATAAAGAATGGAAGAGAAGTGGAAAGGAATTTTTACTCAATGCTATGTTTTATATATTAGGTACAAAAAATAAATAAAAGCTGAAGGATTCATAGGAGGTTCTGGAAAAAAATCTATTTATCTAGTGTCCGACTGTATTTATAGCTTGAAATTATGCATTGTTCCCTGACATTCTTTCATCTCATGATCATTTAATTTTCTTTTAAGCATTATAGTACTTTAGACTCAAGAGTTTTGATAACTATTCAGAATTATGATAAATAAAATTTATTATTTTAATTCATATTTTACCTTCCTGATATCTAAGGTAAAGCACATTTGATTTTTATTTTACTTTTTCCCCAAAATCTTACGTTGGGGAGAAAGGGAGGTGTCACTATGAAATTTCATGTATTTTGTTAGCAATTTTCAGTCCATACAGAGAAGAAATTTAGAAAGATATGACAATCAGGTTAAGAAACATTTTGATCCTTTGTTCTTTAATAAGTAATATAGAATTAATAAAGGTTTCTCTTAAATTAAACATTTGCCGTTGAACTTTACAAAATAGGTATAAAACTGCTATTTGCTTCCAGAATTATTAGTTGAGAGTATGAATTGAATGTGTTCTAATACTTTCCCAGTGATTTATATATATATATATAGACTACACACATTTTCATGTGACTTGTTTCTTCACTACAAGTTTATGGTGTAAACTCTGACTATCAATTTAGATTAAGTGATTAAATGGCTGTATTCCACCTACACATATACTGGTAGATTTCAGTGAAATATAATTTTCAATGAAAGTACAATTTTGAATTATATGAATAAACAAATTTCTGAGGCTAAGTTTAGTCTACTTGGGCTAGTACGGTAATGCTGGGAGTAACTGGGATATATGAATTTTACTCTTAAATTTTTTTATTATTATTTAAAAAGACATTTCTATGAAAGGAGGTAGTCTGAAGCATTCAATCTAGGAATGAGGAAAGAATTTGAAAAAGATTTACCTCTACTCTTAATTTTTTGAACGACATCATCAATATCATGATGACACTTAGAGAGCTCAGTTTTTCTCAGTTTGATAAACCAAGATTGGTTGCCCTAACTGTGTAGATCCAGAGGTGACTAGTTCTGACAACATTTCTTTACATAGCCCTGTGGATTGCACTTAAGATAACATCTAAGAAATAGTTCCTGCTGCCAGAAATTTTGAAGAACCACTCCCAAAAGCAATCTTTGATTTTTGCCAATTTACCTTTAATTATTAACCTTTAGCGTGAATCTAGACTAACCTGACATAGTCTTCACAGAGAAGGGCTTACACTCCAGAGGGGCATGAGGCGCAAGATCATCAGCACAGGTGTGGGAAAAAACTACTAGAACTTATTGTACATGTATTTTTTTAATCTAAAGAATATTAAGAAAGAAGCAAAAAATGTCTAATGTTTAATACTTTGATTAACATTGGTCCCTTCATTCAGCCCTGGATGTCAGGTTTTATGTTATGTATGGCATCCCAGATACCCTGAGGAAAAACCAGGGGTTCAATTGACAGCGGCACTAACATTTGTTGGTTTGCTTTCATCATATTTTGTTGTATTGCAATTTATGTTTATTTGTTTAGGTGAACTATTTCTGAATAAAATTATCTGTTTTTAGTTATACTCTCCTCACAAAATATAAAGGATTGAGTATAAACAATAAATAAACAAACAGAAGTTTGACCTATTGGGAAGTATTACCTCTTTCAGTGGAGCATGGGAAAGTGTGTAAACTTTTATTTCTCATACCTTTAAATATAATTAAACTTTAATTACTATTTGGATTAATACCCATTCTTCTAGTCTCTTCTGTCTCCCCATACTAATCAGAGTTATCAACTGACATCATTTTTGTATATACCATTCATTCCTAATGGGAACCCACGAGCTATGAATATGATCTACTAATATTGTTCAGTGTATACTTTCAAAAAATCATTAGGTGATTCTCATTTGGAATCAAGTAGACTGAGATAGTCTCTTCTTTATCAAATGATATTGTATCTGAGTAACACAGACTAATCTACTTTGCATTCTTGTGTATTGTATTAGCTATATCTCATTGGCTTTGACTGAAAGAAAAATGTGTCAAAACTGATCAACATACCACAAGCTCCCCAGGCAGGATTGAATCCAAAGAGACTATATTGTGACACAAACATTGAATAAACATTTTTTTTCCATAATTTTTAAAATGAAGGAAGTCCTTTAAGACCTCAAGTAGATGGTTCCTATACTAGGTCCTTTGAATTTTTTTCCCCAAACAAATTTTTCTTTCATGAATCAATCAATTCTTATGATTTTATAGAACTCTATTCTATTTAGACAGCTCTTAAATCTGTATCCTCACTTTACTCCCTCACTGAAGTTGTAGTCCTATAGATGCCTACTGGCTTTGTTTCATTATCCTACCATGACCACATTCAATCATATGTTTAAAAAAAATGTTTTCTTGATCACCTACTATTTGCCAGGCACCACGCCTATCACATTGCTCAATCTAAAATGGTAACTATGACACCACCCTGCTCTCAGAGAATTTTACCATCTAGTTAAGTGTCTTAAAACCAACAACTCTTTGTGCCTCCAAGCTTCTCTGTCTGTATCAGTGGCACCACTAAATGTCCCAAACACCTACACTCAAAATATGAAAGGTATCTGTGACTCAGTCCTCAATTTCATTCTCTGATCATTATTTCTTCAAGTTGTCTATTTGGTCCATATATTCCTTTCTCTGCCCAACCTAGCTTAGACTATTATAACAGCTTTCCATCTGAACTCCGTAACTCTTGTTCTCTTTTCTCTCAAATTCACCTTCATGCTCATTAAAGACAAATAATCCAAAATCATGGCTTTCATCATATGACTATTACAAAAATATTTTAATGGCTTCCTGTTTTTTATTTTATTAAGATTGTGCTCAGTGAGCCCAGCCCATGTAATTCAGTTGATTGAGCATTGTCCCATGGACTGAGAGGTCCCAGTTTGATTCTAAGTCAGGGAACATGCCCAGGTTGTGAGCTCAATCCCCAGTGGGGGTGTGTGCAGGAGGCAGCTAATCAATGTTTCTCTTTCCCTTCCTCTCTCTCTAAAAAAAGTCAACAAAAATATACTTAAAAAAAAAAAAAGCATGTGCTCAATGAAATTTAAAACACTCTAAGAATAAAATGTATTCCAACTATTTTTCCCATGATACATCACAACATGAACTTTAAGTCTAATCAAGCTTTTTCATCCCTAAAACATGTAATTTTCATTCTGGCTTTGTAATTTCCCTTCTATTATCACAGCCTCCTTCTCACTGGGTTGTTCTCCTTTTTCCTCTCTTTTACTTAAATATGACACTTGGTAAAAGCCTAACTCAATTACCACTTCCTTAATGAAATCCCTGACAGTTTATGATAGCAGTTTAAGTACTGTTCCTAGGTACTGACTGCTTTGATTCAAATTTTTATTCTGCCACTAACTTTGTGACCTAAATTAAGTCACTTAATCTCTCAGTGCCTCAATTTATACATGTGTTTTTTTTTAAAAAAAAAAAGATGAAAATGGCATCTATCTTTTAGAATAGTTTTGAGTAAAAAATGGGAAAAAAATGAATGTACATGACCTAGAAAAGTATCTAACAAGAGTAATCATTCAATAAACATTTCAATAAACATTACAACATCCTCATATCCTCATCAATTATTTAGCAGTAGTGGTAAATTATTCCAGAACTCTAGTTTCTTCTCTGATAGACCTCTCTAACACTCAAAGCCTATGACACATAATTTATGCTTAACGATACGCAATTTTGTGTTCATTGCTATTGTCTTGTGTATTTAGTTTTATCTCTTTAATTACACTTAAATTCTAAAGACCAAAAACTGGATCTTTTGCTTCTGAGATGTTTTTGAGAGTCTGGTGTAGGTGGTTAATTAACATTCACTGACTGATTTGTTTCTTTTTCCATTTCAAACTATAATTCATTTTTACCCTATACATAAATTATGGAAATTGAAACTATGATTTTTTACTCTTTTTACTTTCATCTTAGAAGTAAATTTATCCTATGCATAAAAATTATAGTTAGCTTTCCAGAACTCTTTGTCTTTTTAGCTGCATTTTCTAATAAATTACACTTAAGAAAAAATCAAGATAGCTATTTCCTCTAGATACCTTTCTTCCTTTATTTGTGACTGATTTAAAATTTTAGTGGCTTATATTTTATTTATAACTGGCTTATTATTTTTATTGATAATGACAAAAGAGACTCTGATATGTAATAATGTGGTATTTCCACCATTGATCAAGAGCAATGGTGCACCAAAATTGGAGTCAGGAGTTGTATAAGCAATCTATTCTGCATGCAAGAAAAAAGGGGGGCACATTGTAAAGATTTTAAAAATAAAAGAAATCTGATCAAAGTTGGTGTGGTTATTGTTGTCACCATGTACAAGCAATTCTAAACATCATTGATAAAATATTTCTCCCTGTTGTAGGTGGACTATTCTTATCAATGCCACTCGCACCGTACACTTTACATCATGCTCTGAAGTTATTCTTGTGGACATTTGATTTTTTTCCCAGGTCAATATTGGGAATCACACACAGAAATTCACATATATGTGTCATAAAACAGTCATCTTTAAAACCAACAGTTAATGGCAGTAATTTTGAAAAATCTCTCTCTCTCTAATTTGATCCTTAGACATCCAAGTGAGAACTACCAAGAAATTGTTCTAGAATATATTAAGTAGTTCCCCTGGGATCCTATGAATCAGATACATTTTTTAAAAATGAAACTAAGCTAGACTTCTGATATTGATGGGAGAAATAGAAATTAAGGAGCTGATTACTGTCATTGGCCTCTACACTGTAGGCATGGACAACAGAGATAATAGTAGCTCAAAGCCAATATCCAGGCTGAGGAGTAGGTGTCACCAATAGACTCACTACATTTACTCTTTGGAGCTTCTCTTCTCAATTCTGGCCCTGATCTGAACCCCATCTCTCCCCCACCCCCAACTATATGCCCCATCTAAAACTGTACTTATTATTCTTACTGAATTCTGGTCAATTTCTTATTCCATTCCAAATTTACATAACACTGAAGTTTATCAATCTCCATCCCTTTTTAAATTATGTGTTTTGTTTCATTTATTTTTAGTGAGTGTACTGATTCTGTGATTATCTCTCTCACTATCTATGCATAATTCAAGTACTTCTCACTGGAGGAGTTCCTTTATGCCCATAATTCATGAATGAAATCACTCATGATGCAATGTTGGCTTGTCAGGATTTCCCCATGAAAGCTATAGTTAGATGCCTAATTAGCAGTAAGATGAAAAATTTAAGCTTAATGATACATCTCAAATATTACAAATTATTCTCTCATCTGCTTTTTGGTATAGGATAGAGACCAATTGTAAATAGAGATTTAATTATTGTTATACAATTTCCAGAAATGTATTATAAATAACTACAATTTTATCAAATTCACTTAAAAATTTTAAAGAGGATAATTTATTCTTGTTCTACATGAATAATCATTCAGTTATTGATATGGCAGGAAATTGTAAGAGGACATCTAACTATTGAAATGCTGGTAGGTAAAAATACTATTTTTACATAGAAAATCCAAGCTAATTAAGGAGAAAACTATTAAACAAATAGAAAATTTTAAAGTGAATTGATTCAAAAAGTAAGTATATCAAATTTAGTAGTATTAATGTACCAAACTTTATTACTATTAGCCAAGTGCAAATAATGTAATTATTTCTTGCACAAAAGCAAAAAGTATACAATATTACTAGTAATAGCCTTAAGACCCATTAGAGAAAGCTATATACATTTTAAAATGAAGAAAAAATACCGTAAAGATATGCACAAAATATTACAAATGACACATTTATATAATGTTAAGATGATTTTTGTGTGTGAAAACGGGCAACATATAATTATTAAATAAGTTTAACATTATTTTAAAATGTGAAAATTTATTTTAATGCCTGCGTCCAGAAGATAACCATTAGGGCAAATAATAATAATAATACCTAAAGCACTGACATTATACTTTTTAAAGCTTCTGATCTGAATAGTCTTTAGATGCATAATCTGTGAAAGATGTGATGGGCTGAGTCGCTGAATGAAAACAAAAACAGATAACATTCTTTGTGGGCTTATATATTTTTAAAATACAGCTACAAGGCTAATAAATTAAAATCTATAATTATATCATCCTGTTATGGCTGACTTCTTCCTTGCAAAGAATTAAATCAGAGGTACTCAGACATTTTGGTTTCAAGACCACTTCATACCTTTAAAAATTATTGAGGACTCTAAACAGCTATGGTTTACATGAGTTATCTGTTAATATTTACTTTATTAGAAATTAAAAGTAAAAAATTAAAATTATTATTTAAAATAAAAATAATAAACCATTGGAAATAACATTATTTTTTAAAACTATATTTTCAAAAATTATGAATCTCATTTTATGTCTATCTGCCTTTGAACTTGCTATATTGCAATGTGCTGTTTGGATGGAAGTATTTTAAGAAAATTGTGTCTCACACAAAGATATAGTTGGAAAGAAGAAAGAGTATTTTGATAGCCTTTTCAAATAATTGCGGATATTCTTTGACTCTACCCCAAAACCTGAAAAGTGGTGTTTTCTTAGAGGTTACTTATTGCAATGTAGAATCTGGAGCCATATCAATAAAATATTTGACATTTGTTTGTTGTTCTTAATCCTCACCTGAGTATATTTTGATATGAGAGAGACACATCGATTGGTTGCCTCCTGCACACGCCAGGACAGGGGTCGGGATCAAACCCGCAACCCAGGTATGTGCCCTTGATTGGGAATCAAACCTGCGACCCTTCAGTGCATGGGCCCTCACTCTAACTACCGAGCCACACTAGCCAGGGCAGAAATATTTGTACATATTTTGTTTTATCCTCACCCTAGAACATTCCTCTATCTATATTAAGATAGAGTTAGAGGGAGGGAGGGAGGAAGGGAGGAAGAGAGAGAGAGAAACATTGATGAGAGAGAGAGACCCATCGACTGACTGCCTCCCACAGGACCCTGACCAGGGCCAGGGATGAACCACAACCGAGGTACATGCCCTTGATTGGAACTGAAGCCACAACTTAGTAGTCTGCAGGTCAATGCTCTAACTGCTCAGCCAAACCAGCTTGGGCAATGTTTGTACACTTTTATGCTAAAAACTGTCAGTCTCTGTCGCAGAATGAATCTTTTATTGTGTATGATTTTATAGTATTATGCATTAGCTATGAATAAAGTTTTGGTTCACTTGGTTCACAGAGTTATACAGATGTTCGAAATGTTGACATATTTTATTATACAGTACCAAAAAATTATATCAACATCAATCTCATTATAAATAGTCTTTAAGTATTGAGAAGTTTCAAATTCGTAGGGGCTTATAGAAGTTTTCAAAATTCTAATTCTCTCTTGTGAGTTCGAATTTTATAATGAACAATAAATTATTAATTGTTTTCCTTAAATTGACAGGCTTATTTTATTAATTTTAAATAAACTGTCCACCAAAGATCC
Source organism: Molossus molossus (assembly GCF_014108415.1). Lineage (NCBI taxonomy): Eukaryota > Metazoa > Chordata > Mammalia > Chiroptera > Molossidae > Molossus > Molossus molossus. The sequence goes on from NW_023425344.1 coordinate 49,490,599, forward strand.
AAGTCTAAATACCCATGATTAGTCTTTTAGTCGCTCTTTCAAGTAAAAATAGCGATATATGTTAAGGAGTAGCTATTTCAGCTTTCAACTTTCCTTAAGACAACCATTGTACTTCAGCATGCAGCAGTGTTTATGCATTCTTTTCATTTTGTTGGCTAGCATATTTAAGATCTGTACCTAACAATCAAACTTTAATAAAGTTAATATTTTTTACTGCGTCATCAAGAATATTCTTCAGTGAAACTGGAATTGACTTTTTCTGGAGTATTTGAAAGCAACAAGTATAATGACACCAGTATAGTTTGTTGCCACTGTCCTGATTCCCACTGAGATGCCCGAGTTTTGACCTCATTGCTTTTGCTCCATCAGTGCAAATGTTAACACAGTGAAACTGCCAATGAGACCTTCGTTTTGACATCAGCACCCATGACATCTCAGGGCTCCACAGGAGACCATGGTACACACTTTGAGAAGAACTGAGTTAAATTTTTCAAACTAAACAAATGCCGTTACAAACCCCACAAGTTATTTTTTAATTGACTGCAAGTATATTTCTAGTCAATAAATTGAAATGCCTAATCATTCACTTAAGGTTTAGTAAAGAGAATATAATTTGAACAAGGCAGATTTAAAATGTAAGCATAAGAAAAAGTAAATTAAAAAAAAAAAATGTCACACTATAGAAAACTATAACAGGGCTTAAGGAGGAAAACAAAAGGATTTAAAAATATTTATGAATCCCTTTAACCATTGTTTTTCATACCTTGTAAATTATAGTCTGGAAGTGGTTCCGTCATTAGATAGCATCTACTTCTTTAGCTGGCAGTCGTTGGAAGTGGTCCTAGAATGAAATTGCAGACTTTTTCCTCTGAGATCCAAAACATATGGAAGACAATGCAGAGTTAACCTCTTTCTCCCAGGACTTAACCCTTTAAAGCTGTATCAGGCATGGACCATTGTTTCATAAGGGTTCTTGCTAATATGAAGGTAGTCACATGCCATCTTACTTTAGCCAATCATAGGGTCATTCTAAAAATAACAGCTGGTGAATGAGGTATTTGCCAACACGCCTATAATCTACATTATCATTATCCCTGGCTATCTTCCAAAGAACTTTGAGGACAGCATACATCCCATCCAGTCTTACAGCTTTCAGCCTGTAAAAAGAAAAATCATTATACTCATTCTATACTAAGATTATGCACTTTGACTAAAGTCTCATAGTAAATCAGAAGTGAAAATATTGATGAAGGAACTTAAGAACTTGAATATGGGTTCCTTATTTCAAGAAATACCTTTTTTTAAAAATTATATTCCTTTATGTTGCTGAAGAAAGTGAATGGGAAATATCCCCTGCAATAATAATTTTTAGAATGTTCTACATAAAATGACTTTCTGATTATTAAGTATCTTTCCAATGAAACATTCCTGCATGGAATTAATATTTATTCAGTTCTTACTGGTGAAAGACATACTTTTAGGTACTAAGTTTTTGAAAGATTGAGCAGACATTTTTATTACATAAATAAATTGTTCACAGTACTTTTAGTGTTTGATTAAACAGATTTAATCAAAGGTTTTGATTAAAGTGTAGCAGTAATTTGTAACTACACTTTGGCTTTAATTTATTGCTAATTAACAAAGGAAATATGTTCAAACTAGACTACACTATGCTCTTGGTGTGCAGTAGTATACTGTATCTAATACTTGAAACATAAATCAAGGAAACATTATACAACTCTGTAACAATTGCTTATTACAGGGCAACCACTCAGAGACTTTTTGCTGAATACTCTCTCTCTCTCCAACTACTAAATCTTGCAAATTCTCAGGACTCATTCTTCAGATATCTTTTCTATCACATTCTCTGATTCTCATCCACTTCCTTTATTTCAAATACAATATTTATATATTCATGATTCCCAATTTACACGTCTAGCCTTGATCTCTTCTCTGAAGTTCAGACATGCATATTTAAATCTCTGCCCAACATACTCACTGTATTTAACATAGGCATCTTACACTTGATGTATCCCTGATCCTCATAACTGCTTCTTTGTGCTCTTCTCAAGTTGGTCATGACTAAAACTCTGCGGTAATGCTAGACTCCTCTCCACATTCTCTCCATTTGGACATTCTAGAGTTTCTATCTTCAAAATGTATATTCAGATATGACCACTTATCACCATCTTCACCAAGGCCATTCTACTCAATGATCTAAACATCAATCACTTGAAATACTGCATTGCCCTCTAACTGGCATCACCACCTTGGTAATTGACACCATTCAGTTTATTCTGTATACAACAGTCAGAGTGATCTTAGTGAAATATTAGTCAGATACTGTTGCTGCCTTGCATAAAACCCTCAGTGCCTTTCAACCCAGAATAAAGTGCAGTCTTATCTTAGCATATAAAACCATATATAATTTGCCCTACTACTTCTCTAATCTTTCCAACCTCATCTTCGCTCAGTTCCAGCAATGTTATCCTTAGTCTTTGTCATTTCTGTTCTCTCTCCTTTGAAAGTTTTCTGCAGTTACTTTCAAGTCCTGCTCCTTCACTTCTTTCACATCTCTGCTCAGATGTCAGCTCGTCAGCTCATCTCTGACCATGTTGTCTAAAATACTGACCCCATCACTCTCTATCCTCAACCTCTGCCTACATCCTTTTCTTAACATTTACATATAGCTTGTCTTAGCATTTATAGCAACATGAATTGTTGCCTCTCACTTGGCTGGTGGCCTTATTATTTATTTTACTGAAAAAATAGAAGTGAATCAGAAGTGAATTCCCAAACTCATGTAGTAACCAGTCTTTATTGAAATCATACACAATGCCATCTTCTGGCTTCTGTGGATGCAATGATTGACTGTTTTTATCTGAGGCCATTCCCCTTGGGTTGATCTTCACTAGTCCATCAAAGAATGTCCCTCTAGTAATTGATAGCCTTTCTCACCTGCATCTGCATTTTTCTACTTTGTACTGGATTGTTGATTTTAGCATACAAACATGTTGAAAAAACCTATTTTTAAGAAAGAAAGAAAATCTTTGTTTCCCTTAAGCAATTGCCTCATTTTTCTACTGCACTTTACAGCAAAATTTTTATAGAGTATGAGCCAAGTTGCTGGAATCCCAGATATGGTACATGTCTGCCTGCCTCGTGGTTGAGGGACTCAGCAAAGGAACAAAGGCCTCTACCAGCACTGTCTGAGAGAAAGTTTCCTCTCCAGCTCTAGCCCTAATGCCAAACAACTCAGTTCTTCCTTGTATGTCTCTGGTGCCTTTCAAGCTGCCTACCCCACGCTGGATTCTAGAGAGAGTGAGTCTGAATAAGTCTGTGCTTGGGCCCTTAAGAGGAGCTGACTGGGGTTCCAGAAGCCTCAGCCTCTCTTGCCTCAATTCCCACTGGTCTTTACAGCTAAAAGTTATGGGGACTTCTCTTCCTGGCACTGGAACCTTGAGTGGGGGGTCTGGTGTGGGACAGGGACTCCTTGCTCCTCAGGGAGGACCTTCACAGCTGAGGTAGCCCTACTGATTTTTATCTACCACATGTGGGTGGGAGACCAGCCTGTCCACACTACCTGCCTCGATGTGGCTTGTTTAACTTCGTAGTTTGAGGACTTCCATTCAGCTCGATTTCAGCCAGTTTTCAATGATGGTTGTTCTATAGTTCAGTTGTAATTTTGATGTGGTTGTGGGAGGAGTCAAGTACTGCATTTACCCACCTGCCATCTTGACCAGAGGTCCAGTTTGTGTTTTAGATGTTTGCTTTGTTAGATCTTTCTTGTTGTTTATTTCTTCTGCATTCATGATCCAATGAGTTGGACGAATTCCCCATTGGGAAAGGGTGCTTATAAAATAATAAGTTCTATTTGGATCTGTTCATTATGCCTTTGACTTCATTTTGATCCCATGATCCCAAAATTATATTGAAGATATGTCATAAATATGACAAAAATAGATGGAAGGTACAAGAAGAGACTGTGGCCTGAGATTAAGCTCTAGATATTTTCTATTTTAGGACATGAATTGAATCATGTTTATTCAATACACTCAAATATGCAAAGAAAATGTGATTTGTTTTCTTATCCTGTTAAAGATGCCATCTTTCTCCTGATGCTCTGGGTGGTGAGCAGTAGGACTTGAATACTGGTGTCTTTTCATTTAAAGTATTTCAACTTTTACTCCCTAACTGGGATAAATTTATTTCTGTTTTTTTTTTTTTTTATTTTAAATAGTTAAAAAAATTTTTCAATTACAGTTGACATATTATTTTATTAGTTTCAGATGTACAACACAGTGATTAGACATATAACTAAGTGACCACCATGATAAATATAGTACCTATATTGGCTATATTTTCTATGCTGCAATCTATATCCTCATGACTATTTTGCAACTACCAATTTGTACTTCTCAATACCTTCACCTTTTCACCCATTCTCTAAAACCCCTCCCATCTGGCCATCATCAAAATGTTCTCTCTGTCTATGAATCTGAAATGTTCTGCTTGTTTGTTTATTTTAATTTCAGATTCCACTTATACATGAAATCGCATGGCATTTGTCTTCCTCTGACTCATTTCACTCAGTACAATACCCTTTAGATTCATTCTGCAGATAGCATGATTTTTTCCCTTTTTTTTTTTTTTTTAATTGATTTAAAGAAGAGAGAGAGATAGAAACATTGATGAGAGAGAGCATTGATTGGCCGCCTCCTGCATGCCCCCCACTGGGGATTGAGCCTACAACCTGGGCATGTGCCTTGACCAGGAATTGAATAGGCGACCTCTTGGTGTATGGGTTGATGCTCAACTTGTGAGCCACACCGGCCAGGCTCTTTTTTTTTTTTTTTTAATGACTGAGTCATAATCCATTGTATATGTATGTACCACTTCTCCTTAATCCATTCATCTATTGATGGACACTAAGGTTGTTTCCATATCCTGGCTACTGTTAATAATGCTGCAATGAACATATAGATGTATATGTTTTTTCAACGTAGTGGTCTGGATTTCTTTGGATTAATACCCAGAATTGGGATTGCTGAATCCTTCTTTGTCTCTTGTTTGAGCCTTTGTTTTAAAGCCTATTTTATCATGTATAAATATTGCTACCCCAGCTTTTGTTTATTTGTTTTTATTTTCATAAAATATCTTTTCCATCCCTTTACTTTCAATCTCTATGTGTCTTTCAATCTGAAGTGAGTCTCTTTTAGACAGCATATGTATGAGTCTTGTTTTGTTATCCATTCAGCCTCCATTTGTATTTTGATTGGAGCATTTACTCCTTTTGTATTTAAAATAATTGTTGATAGATATGTATTTATTGCCATTTTATTATTCATATTCCTTCTCCTCTTCTTCCTCCTCCTTCTCCTTCTTCTTCTGGAAGACTCTTTAACATTTTTTGTAATACTGGTTTGGTGGTGATGAATTCCTTTATCTTTTTCTTGTTTGGGAAACTCTTTATCTGTCCTTCTATTCTAAATGATAGCTTTGCAGGATAGAATAATCTTGACAATACCTCTGGCCTGAAGAGTTTCTGTTGAGAAATCAGCTGACAGTGTTATGGGAGCTCCCTTGTAGATAACTAATTGCTTTTTCTTGCTGCTTTTAAGGTTTTCTCTTTGTCTTTAACCTTTGACATTTTAATTATGATGTGTCCTGGTGTGGGCCTATTTGGTTTCATCTTGTTTGGGACTCTCCATGCTTTCTAGACTTGTATGTCTGTTTCCTTCACCATGTCAGGGAAGTTTTCCATCGTTATTTTTTTACATAGGTTTTCAATTCTTTGCTCTCTCTCTCTCTTCTTCTTCTGACACCCTTGTGATGCAAATTGGGTGTTTTCTGCTTCCTTATCTTCCAAATCTCTAATTTGGTCTCCTGTTTCATCTTATCCACTGTTGATCCCCTGTAATGTATCCTTCATTTCACTTCATGTATCCTTTATTTATGAATGGTTATGTTTTATGTGTTCTAGCTCCATTTTTGTGTTTTTTTTTTTTTTTGTTAAAGTTTTTACAAAATTTATTTTCTATTCCCTTAAGTTCATTGAACATTCTTATAACCAGTGTTTTGAACTCTGCATCTGGTAGGTTGCTTGTCTCTATTTTGTTTAGATTTTTGTTCTGTTTTGTTTTTTTTCAGTTGGGACATGTGTCTTTTCTCCTCATCTAGCTATCTCCCTGTGTTTGTTTCTACATATAAGGTAGAGCTGCTATGTCTCCCTGGCTTGGGAGTAGAAGTTCCATAAAGTCCAGTGAAACAACCTCCCCAATCACTCAAGCTTAGCACTCCTCCAGGTATACCTTCCTATTGGGCTGTGTACACCTTTCTATTGTTGAACCTTGAATGATGTTGCTACCTCAAAGGGAAGGATTTACTCCCTGGCTGGTAAGCTGTGAGGACTGGCTATAGCCACCAGCTTGTGCAGGGGCTGACCCCACGGAGCAGAACTTACTTCAGTAGGATTGTGGTGCCTGCTGAGTCTGCCCCTTGAGTATTTTGTTTGTGGAAGAGGTTGAGTAGTGATTCAATGTGGTCTGAAGTTGTCCACTGGATGTGCTAACTCTGGGACCTACTGGGAGTTGGAGGCCAAGATAAGCTGCTACCTGTCCCTGCCCAGAACCACCTGGCATAAGCTGCAAAGTGATCTGCAGATGACTCCTACTTGTGCTGGGCCTGGGGGTTCCTAGGAGAGGCAGAAGCTGTGAACCAAGGCCAGCTGTTGGTGGCCAAGTCTGGGGCCACTTAATGAGAGGTATGGAGCATGCTGAGGCCAGATACTACTTGTTTGAGAGATTTTAGGGAAGTCCAAAGCATGAGCCAAGATAGGCATTTGTATAGAAAAGCCACTGGAAAAGGCTTGGATGTGGTGGGATTTCAGGGAATTAGCAGGGTGGGCTAATAGCATTAGCCAGGTTAAAGAAGACACATATATGACTCTGAGGGGTTGGGGAGGCAGAGGAGGACTCAGGAAAGGAACAGTGGCCATCACCAACACTTCTGTCTGGGAGAAAGCTGCCGCTCCAGCTCTCACCCTGATGCCAAACAATTCAGTTCCCCTATGTATGTCCATGGTGCCTTTTGAGCTGCTGCCCCAGCACTGAAGCCCAGAGCAAGTGAGTCAAAGTAAGTCTGTGTGAGCCCTTTAGGAGAAATGGCTGGGACTCCAGAGTCCTCCATCCCACTCAGCCACAAATCCTGCTGGTTTTTACAGCCAGAATTTATAGGACTTCTCTTCCCAGCACTGGAATCATGGGCTGGGGGGCCCAGTGTTAGACTGCGATCGCCACAGCCAAGATAGCCCTTCCAATTTTTATCTGCCACATGTGGGTGTGGGACCAGCCCCATTCACATCTCCACCCTTCCTACCAGTCTCCACGTCGCTTCTTTATATCCTTTAGTTACAAGACTTCTGTGCAGCTGGATTTCAGGCAGTTCTGAATGATGTTTGTTTTGTAATTTAGTTGAAATTTTTATGTGGTTGTGGGAAGAGGTGAGTAATAAATTTACCTATACCACAATTTTGACCATAAGCTGGATTTGTTTCTTCAATTCAAAGTTCAACTTTTCATTAAGGATAGTTTTAAGGTGTCTCTTCAGGCAAAAGTACATTTTGAGATTATATATATATACACACACACACATTTTGATGTATGAGTAAATAGTGTTTGTAACCTAAGGCACCTGACCAGTGGGGGCCTGAGTCATGGGTGTTACTTGTCCTGTCCAGCCTTGGGGATATTATCATGACACCCACTGCTGTAGTCTGGCCCTGACCATTTGCTCCTGGCCACAGACTCCTTTCTTTCTGCATATAGAGTCCAGATCTATAGCAGTCTCAGTGTCCTCTCAGCATTTTTACATTTCACCACTGGAGTCATGGGTATAGCCTTTTCCTTTGTACCCACAGAACAGCCCATGAGGAACAAGCCTCAGGTTTATCTCGCCAGGTATCTCCCTCCATCAAATGTGCAACATCACTCCTATATCAAGCTTGACAAAGCCACATACAAGGTTTCTTCTATAACAAGTTCACAGCTTCCCCTGTCACAGCCTCAATATTCTTGGGCTCCTCCATTTCTATTTTTACTTGTCCTTCCATTCACTTTCAAGTTCTGTCTCATAGGGAGCAGGAGAATGTACATCTAAACTTCTTCCCAATTCTGTTTCTTTCTTTCATCTCACAATTTACCCAATCAGAAGGTATGGAGAGTTCACTTCCTCCTTTTCTCCAATATAAACTCATATTACTTAAATACCTTCTTTCCCTGAGGTAGTAAACCTCAAAGTTCGGTTTAAAGAAGAAAGGAATATGCTGTTTACACTGTGGAAGGAAATGATTTTGTACCAGCTCTAAAAATGATAATTGCAACTAAAATTTGGAAAATACTTTTTTTTTTTTTGACAAACCTTTACTTTCAAAATTAATGCTTTTAATCAACTAATTTTACTTTTGATGTCAAAATCTGCACCCTTCTCTTATAAAACATCCATAGTAAAAATCCTAACCCTAAAGAAAATGAACATTCTTGGCATGATAGGGATTTGTCATGCCCAAAAGAATGCAAAAAAGAAAAGCACTCTATTGTAATTTTAAAAATATTATCTTAGTACTTATATTTTGCACCCGTGACTTCCCATAGTGCTGTCCTTTTACAGTACTTAACTGAATCTTCTGGAGAATCTCACTTATTTTTCTTCTTTTTTAACTTCCCTCACCCTATCTGGAACCTCAACTGGACAGTCTTTTGACCTCCTTGAATCTAGGTTTTCATTTTCAAGTGTGGTTTACCCTTTGACATATCACTGTAGTCATAGGGAATTCCAATCAAGAAATGTATTAGAAATAGAGTGTTCCAGTATAAAGATCTTGCATTGTGGAATGCTCGGGATTTTCTTCTTAAATCATGAACTCATATTTGCTTTTCTTTCTTAAAGGCAGTGATGCACATTATTAGATTTGTAAAATTATAAGTCTACATTCAAAAGTCATACACATAGAATGTGTCCTTAAATAATTATAGTATGAGATAGTCACTACAATATGTGCTTAATTTATACCTTATACCTTGGTTAGGCTACAGGGAAGATCAGTATAAGAAAACAAAACAGAACCTACATTTAGAATCCCTTTAAGGTTTTCCCTGATTAAGATCTTAAGTAACACTGAAATATTCTCAAGTGTACCTTTTAAGGAGTATATTAGAAAGTTATTTGGAATTATTTAAAAGTTTAGAATTTCTGGTTTTAAAAACTGCTACAACTTTGTAAAATAAATATCTGCAGTCTTACAAATAGAAATTATACATAAGATTATTGCATTCAATAGAAAAACACAATATTTATACATGATGCTTCAGATGAAACAATTATTAATGCAAAAGACAATTTTAACATTGTTTTTTTTATACAGGCATTTTGAATTATATACAAATTATGAATTAAAATTTTATTGTATAAATTTGAATTTAAAATTAAATTCAGACTTACTAGAACTGATTTCTATGAACAGTTTAATCTTTTTTAGAAAAAAATAGTATTTGAAAATCATCAGCTCTAGACTTATATGTTTAAATAATTTATTAGAAATGTATCTAAATGATTCATATTTTTAAAATAGTCTTAGGGACCTGGCCGGTGTGGCTCAGTGGTTGAGCATCAACCCATGCACCAAGAGGTCACTGGTTTGATTCCCGGTCAGAGCACATGTCCAGGTTGTGGGCCTGATCCCGTGAGGGGCAGCAGTAGGCAGCCAATCGATGTTCTCTCTCATTGATATTTCTATCTCTCTCTCCCTCTCAAAAAAAAAAAAAAATCAATGAAGAAAAAAAAATTTTTTTAATACTCTTAAGGGGTCTAATCAGGGAAAAGAACTTTCTCAAAATTAAAAATCCTCAAAAATTCCATGACTAGAATATTTATGTGGTAAGAAATTAGACTTGGAGATATCAGTATGAACTCATGTGTAGCTTAATACGAAGATTGTTACATAAAGAAATATTTATAGGTATGTGCATACGTACTTGACATATACACACACACACACATGCACACACACACGTATCTTTACTATATATACACTATGTATGTATATATGTATACTTAGAGAATACACATATATATGTATACAAGTGTATATTTCCTCTCTCTTTCATCTGAAAGGGCCTAGAAGCAAGTACAACCCAGTAGCCACAAACACACTTTGCTCTCAGATTTGGTTTCTAATCTCATTCTCTAATAAAATAACAACGAGGGCTCCTTTGAGAAATGGCTGATTTTAGGACTGGGGCAGGAATTATACAAGATAAGCCTATAGTACCTTGTAGTTCCACAAAGTAAGTGCTAAAAACCAGATCAAAACAAACAAAACACATGATGGTGGTATGTCAACTAGCTGGGATACAGGAGGCAAATAAAAGGTACCTCAATGGTCAAATTTGGAATAATTTTAGCAAAAAGTATTGGATTTTAACTCAAACAATAAAATAAATATCCACGAATTTATACTGATATAAACGATTGAATAAATAAATGAAAGAGAAGTGACAAATCTCCCATATACAAGAATTCCAAATAATTTATGTACATACTCCATTCTGACAAATTGGAATAGAACTCCCTACTCGTTAAGTGTGAGCCACAAATAGTGACTTCCTTCCAAAGAGTACTGTATGGAAAGAGGAGGAGGAAGAGTAATTTTAATGTGGCAAAACTTCTCAAACACTGCCTCAGCCAAGTGATAAGGTTAACATCAACAATGACAAATCATATTGATGATACATAATGATGTCATGAAAATAATACTTTGCCTCTATGGTCTTTCTTTCAAAAACCCATGACTCCAGTCTAATCAGGAAAAAAAAATCAGACAAATTCTAATTGAGGAATATTCTATAAAATACTTGAGCAGTACTCCTCAAAACTACCAGGGTCATCAAAATAAAGTAAGATTGACAAACCATTATGGCTAAAATGAGTCTAAGAAGACATGACAACTAAATATAATATGGTATCTGGGATGGGTTCTTGCAACAGAAGAATTACATTAGGAAAAAACTGAATAAATAGGAATAAAGTATGAAGCTTATTTAATAATAATCTATCAATATTAGTTCATTAATTGTAACAAATGTATCATATCATATCAATGTAAGATGTAAACATTAGAGAAAATGGGGGAGCATATGAAAACTCTACATTATCTTTGCAGTGTTTCTATAAACCTAAAATTGTCCAAAATAAAATTTTAGCTCAAAAGTTTATCTATCTAAAAAGAAAACAAAATTATGATCTTGCCAAGAACTGACATAAATTTTAACTGTATCAGCAGAAAATGAGGTTGATTAAAGTATAAAGTTTGATAACCAAACATAAATTTCCATAAAAGCAAGCTAAAAATTTTTATAATACATTGAGATAGTACATTATAAAATATTATTTATTGTACTATCCAAAATTATGACAACAAAAATTACATTTTTGCAATTTATTAGTTTATAAAGTTACTCATGCACCATCAATATTTCTATTATGTTTTATAAATAATAAATATTTTTAAAGGAAAAAACTTAAGGGACTTTACATTTTCACATTTCACTAGACTCTACAAATTATGTAGCTGGCCTGTTCTTATACCATAGTGCTATTAGGAAATTAAGTGAGATTATCTATCTTAAGCATTTAGTTTACCACCTACAACACCTACAATAATAAGAATTGTTATTAAGAAGTTATTGTCTTCCTAGCCCTGTGCCTCAGTTGACTGAAACATCATATCATACACCAAAAGTTGCAAGTTCAGTTCCTGGTCCGGGCACATACCTAGGTTGCAGATTTGATCGCTCGTCAAGGCGTGTACAGTAGGCAACCGATATGATCTATATATCTTACTCTCTCTCCCTTCCTCTTCTCTCTAAAAATATCAACAAAAACATATCCTTAGGTGAGGGTTAGAAAAAAAATGCGTTGTCAGTGCCCAGCAAAATTACTTTAAAATGCAACCAATTGGTGTTATGTTTTGGTTACGTAGGAAGATAGTGACCTACATATTTGCAAGTGAAATTAAATATTTGAGAAGAAAAAAAGATATGACAAAATATAGTTCAGAATTATTTTCTAACTTAACTGAGATTTGCCGTTTTTCTATACTGAGCATTTTCAGTTGTTTTCTTTAATCCTCACAATGCTTTAAAGAGTACACCATTATTCCCATTAAACTGGAAAGCAAACTGAGACATCATGGAGGCTGAGTAAACTTCTCAAGCCGCAATAGGAGTAACAGAATTTGGATTGCAATACAGTTTTTCTTATTTCCAAGTAGTTTTATTTTCATTATCTCATAGTGTCTTACATTTCTCACGGTTCAGACACTATTAGCTTTGGTTAACATTTCCTAACCTCGGTGAATACTGAAAAATGGTTGGATATCTTTAATGAACCTAGTTTGAACAGGTAAGAATTAAGAATGGCTTATTTCCCTGCTTCTTTTATGAGCTGAATTTTCCTAAATAGTTGGGGAAATTTGGGGGGGGGGGGAGGTTGTGTGTGTGTGTGTGTGTGTTTGTGTGTGTGTTTTACAATGATGGCAATCTTCTCTAAGGATCTCACTCCCTTCCAGCTTTGTTGGTTCACAGCTGGACCCAGTTTTTGTTCATCCATTGGATTCTAGACTAGTTTTTTGCAGGATGCTCCTGATAATCCTCCAGAAAAGTTTCTGACACCTACCACATAAGCATAGACCATAGAGTAGAAATTTCAGGCTTCATTGGAGGAAAGCTTGCTGATATCTTTATGATGGGGGCCATGTTTTCATGGTACTCTACCAGAAAGATTGGTAATCTACCTCTTGCCTTTGCTCTCCACCCCTTCTGCTCCATTGGCCCCCTTCCCTCACTTTTTCTCCAGAATAGCATATCCTCAAAGTAGGATTTGTGCCTCAGGCTCTGTTTTCTCAGAAATCCAGACTAAGATGGTTGGTGATCCTAAGATCTCCTACCATTAGCTTCTCTTCCTAGAGTTAATTCTTATTCACCTCATTTAAAAAGATCGGTAACAGTGTTAAATTGTAGGAACAGAATCTTTGTGGACCTACTTATAGTTACTTGATTGAGAAACAAAAGAGAAACAGAAGAGAGACCATATTTACTGGGCTCCAAGAAAGAAGAGGAGATTGTCCCACTAGGAGAACCATGACACATTTCCTGACTAACTTCTGTGCTTCATAGATAACAGATGATATAGTGGGTGGGAGGGAGTTATACATGCAACTATTCAAGTCACTAGCACTGAAAATATCTTACTTGATATGCAAGAGGTAGAGTTTAGGATTTTATTAGGTTCACACATATCAGAAATAATTCTAATGTAGCAATAGCTGAGTATATGGATAAACAGGTTATCCCATGTGTAATTATTTATGTGCTTGCTATCATGATTTATATTAACACATAGTATTCACGGCCAAATATCCAGAACAAATTTGCTAATGTACTGTGTTTAAAGAATAACAGTCTGATTTGAGAAAAAGAGCACAGCATGGCCACGATTTTTATTTCTTTCATAGAAAGAAAACGAAGTGAAGAAAACCTTGTCCAACTCTTGGGAAAAGGAAGTTCAGACACATTAAATACTTTAGTGAAGCTAGCAACTATTGTCCTGTAATTAGTGATCATTTAATTGATATGTATTATCCAAATGTCAGAATAAAGATGAAGACAGGATCAAATAATGTAGCATTGATATTAAACATTCAGATGTCTCCTGGCATAATGTTATATATTAAGTACTTTGCGTCACATCAAGTTTCTCATCAAATGTTCAGCTTACCCACTGATGACCTGCTTGCATAACATTCAAGCACTGATCTTGTTTCTTTAAGCAATCGTGTTGCACTTTAAGCAATCTCATGACACATGTTCTTTGTTTTATGGTGGCTGAGGTTGCAGGAGTTCAAAATGTATTGTTACTTGGGTGACTAGGTATCCAAGTGACAACACACATTACCTAATTTGAAATAATATATTAGAGGTTTAACCTGTCTGGGTTTAGAGGAAGCTCTGATTAATGTCCTTATCATTTACTCACTGAAATGAATAGGTATGCCATGTATTTATATCTCAAAAGCAATGCTCTTCCACATGTTTAAGCTGCAGCCTTTTTGAACAATGACTCATTTCCCTCTTATGTGTCTTAAAATTGGGCAATTCTTCTGTGGCACCTTTTTTATTAATAAGAAATTCTCATTTCATCCAAGAGCCAATGATGACTATAAAGAGGAAGTAGAGTCTTTTGATACTCTTCTAATTTAAAGTATTCATTGAGAAAACAAAAATGGCTGCATATAACATAATCAATTCATTTGCCTTGTTGTTTGCACATGAAACTAGTACTTCGTAGATGTGTTTACTCATTCAGTAGATGTTTACTGAAGGCCCACCATGTAGAGACACTGGTCTGAATGCTGGAGTAATGGTAGTGAATAGAACAGAGTCCTGTCCATCATGTTTATTTACAATCAAAGATAGAAAACAGGGAGTATAGAATAATTAGATAATGCAACTCCAGGTTGTGTTTGGTGCTATGAAACAAAGCAGAATAAGGCCTAGAAACAGAAGTGGGCATTGGCACTATTTTAAGCAGTGAAATGAGGAAGTATCTCTCTGAGGAGGTGAGGTTTAAATTGAGACCTGAGGAACAGAATCATTTGCTACATTTTAAAATATTTTTTAATTTAATAGCTCATTAGATAACATTGTATTTTATTCATCTCAGCAGAAACTATATATATTTGAAAATGGTAGGTAATATATATATAATCAGTTTAAAGTATTGTGTGGAGCACTAGTGGATGTGAAGATTCCTGTGGTAACTATACATCCCTCTCCTTCTCTTAGGGCTCCACAGCTAGGAGCCATTCCTCCAGATCAACCCCGTGCCCTGTCCTGTCCTTCCACTCCTCCATGTGCCCTTACTGAGTGAGCTCAAATGTACCAGGTCCATTGCTTTGCTCAAGTTTATTATTCCCCTCATGTGAAATGTCAGCCTTTTCTTATACTCTCCACCTGTCCAAATTCTCCTTTCCTTTTCATCAAGGCTTAGTTTCTGTCACAAGAGATCATCTAGGCACTGTATTAAATGCTTTATGTTAATTATGTTATATACAGACCTTGTTACCATTATCATTCCTATTTTGTAGACCAGGACATGAGCACTTGGGGAGTTTAAGAAACTTTCCTGGGTTCATACAGCTGGGCAATGGCAGGGACAGGATTCCAATGCAGGTCTGATGACGCCAGTGGCCATGCTTTAAACTACTACTCTAGTGTGCCTTCCCAGACCATTCTGGGGCAATTATTCCATCATCATGTGATCTTATCTTCTAAGAATGCTTTCAGAAAGGACACTTCCCAACTTGATTTTGTTTTGCTTGTCTGCTAGTATTTCAGGTATAGGGGTGGGCAAAAGTAGGTTAGTAATAGTAATAATAAATAATACAATAATTAGCAAATAAATAATAAACTCTATGTTTCACATTCTCGTGACCGTAAACCTACTTTTGCCCATCCCTGAATTTTGATTTGTACTTCCCAAGTTTATGGGCAAGGTCCATATTTTGTCATTCTTGACAGGCTCAATTATAATGTTGAGTGTTCTGAATAAATGTAAATTCAGAAAGTACTTTTTGATTTATCACTAAACACACATCCAATTGTATTTATTGTCTTTCTCCCTGAGATATTTTTTTCTCAGTAAATGTCATGAAGGCCTCTCATCCAGCTTTCTTGCCTCTGCAATTCCTTCAATGTTCTCTGTTTAAGGAAGGCCTAACTACCCACAGTTCTGCAAACAGACCGTATGCTCAGTCATACCTCCAGTCAATGCCTTGTGTCTGTTTTTCCCTTTGTGTGGTTTGCCTTAGTGCAGGAAATATTTTTTGATAGCCTGAAACACTTTAGCTTTTGAATTCAGCTAGAATAATCTTCTCTTGGAAGAACTGCCTAATCTACGAGAAGTTTTAGGTGGTCCCTATGTGCTGCTATAGTAATGTCTATATTATACTATTAAAAAACTATCACTTTATTTTTATGTATGTATGTATTTGTCTCCATGTGAGCTCTGAGGAAATGTAGATTGTTTCTTATTTATCTTTATGAGAACGTCTCACATAATACTGGCACAGAGTGATCCTTTGTAAATGTTTGTAGAATTAATAAATCAATCAAGCAATAAACGTTATTTTATCCCAGGCATCTATAGTTCTAGGTGCTGGAGAAGAGTCTAAAACCAGGGCAAAGGGATAGTAAATGAGTTGTTTTTGTGAAGTGCAATACCATGCAAGTCAACTCTTCAATTACTTTTATGAAAGGTTCTATGCTTTTAAATTTATGAACTGTGTTTATAAACAAAGTTGAGATAATTTGGAAAAGGGAAACTAACTCTGTGGCATCTTGAAAACAAAACAGCTATTGAATTAACTAAAGTTTTTCCCTTTTTGACTATCTAATAGCTTCTTTGCTTGATATAATATATCTGCTATAATGCTTAGGATACATTCACAGAGGATTGCTTTAGATCAAAAAGTAACATTCCACTATACTCATCTGATTCTATAACTGGAAAACTGTACTCAGTTTTGTAAACCACATTTGAGGGAGAACACTGACAGATAGAAATGGATCCCCAGGATGGGACAGAGTGTGGAGCTTATACAAGTGCTGGTGAAAAAACGCGCTTTGAAAGGAAAATGTGAAGGGCACATGAACAGTATCTGATGAGCCTCCAAGAGAAGAGAAATTGATTTTATTTGGTGTGATTTCTGAGGAGGAAACTAGGACAGATGAGTGTATGTCAGAGGAAGGCAGCTCTCAGTCCACGAAAGGTGCATCACACACAACTGAGCACCAGGATGTAGCAGCAGAGTGCAGTGTTGGAGGACCGAGGGCCAGAGAGACTCGGAAAACTCACAGAGGCTCTGGCAGGGAAGAAAGGCTTGAGAGAACAGAAGACAATGGTAATCTCCACCCACTGGGGAATTAGGGAATGTTTATTAAGGTAGAGTCATAGGGCAAACAAAACCCAAAATGAGTGTCCCTAGAAGGCATAAAGAGAGACAGAGGCTGGAAAGCAGAAGCTATGGAGTGCATCGTCAGGAAAGCTCCCGTCGGTATGGCTGACAGAGAGGGGCAAGAGTTTTATGAAGAAAGCGAGTGCACAAGTCAGTACAGCTGCGCAAAGACCTGCGTAAGATCTGAGAATAACACCTCAAGATTGTGCATGCATGTGCAGCTAACTCTTTTTTAAAATTAAAATGCCAGTATGCACAATCAATGGACACAGACAATAATATGGGGAAGGCAAGAAGGGGTGGGGTGGGGAGGAGGGGGTCAAAGGGGGAACACTATAAGACTCTCAACAATAAAGATAAAAAAATAAAAAATAAAAATAAAATAACTTAAATTCTATCTTAAAATAAATAAATGCATACTAATATTTTGTGTGTATATGATAAGAGTATATATGGTGTATATGATATAGATAGATAGATATTATATATATTTATAAATATATATTTAAATTTTTTGAAATAATAATATAATAATAGGTACAACTTATACACATCAAGATTCCTGGTAAAAAGAAACTAAACAAGGAACTGTCACTGAAAATTACATAAATAATAAGTATACATATGTTGTTACATTTTATTAACTTTTGTTGGCCAGAATGAAATGAACAGCATTAAAAAGTCAGGAAATCACTGCAGTCAGTAGAGTTCAGGCAAAAGAAGCATGTTTCTATCAGGGACATTACGGCAAGTCCTCAGCTGGGTGAGAAGTTGGATTCACTGATTTCAAATGTTTCTTATTTATTTATAAACCCAAGATTTAGATACCTGAATGTACTTTTTTTTCTGTATTTTTTAAATTTAATTAATTAGTTTATTTTTGTTACAGATGTTTCTCCTTTTGCCCCCACTGATTCCCCCCTCTCCCTCCCTCCTCGCCCTGTCCCCAGCTTTGTTGTCTATGTGCATTGTTCATGCACTCATGCATATAAGTTCTGTGGTTTATCTCTCCCCCACCACCCCCTTCTGGGGATTTTCAGTCTGTACCCTACTTCCATGTCTCTGGGACTACCCCATTCCTCAGATTGTTATGTTCATTATATTCCACAAATAAGTGAGATCATATGATGATTGTCTTTCTCTGTTTGGCTTGTTTCGCTTAGGATGACACTTTCCAGGTCCCTCCATGTCGTTGAAAGGATAAGAGATCTTTCTTTCTTACCGCTGCATAGTACTCCATTATGTATATGTACCACTGCTTTTTTATCCATTCATCTACTGATGGACATTTGGGCTGTTTCCATACCTTAGCTATTATAAATAGTGCTGCTACGAACATGGGGGTACATATATTCTTTCTGATTGGTGTTTCAGGCTTCTTAGGGTATATTCCTAGAAGTGGGATCACTGGGTCAAATGGCAGTTCAATTTTTAATTTTTTGAGGTAACACCATATTGTTTTCCATAGTGGCTGCACCAGTCTGCATTCCCACCAGCAGTGTACTAGAGTCCCCTTTTCTCCACACCCTCGCCAACACTTGTTTGATGATTTGTTGATGGTGACCATTCTGACAGGTGTGAGGTGATACCTCATTGTTGTTTTAATTTGCATCTCTCTGATGATTAGTGATGTTGAGCATTTCTTCATATGTCTCTTGGACATTTGTATGTCCTGTTTGGAGAGATGTCAATTTAGTTCCTCTACCCATTTTTTAATTGGGTTCTTTGTCTTCCTTTTGTTGACTTGTATGAGCACTCTATATATATTGGAAATTAAACCCTTATCTGATATATCATTGGCAATTATGCTCTCCCATAGAGTGGGTTGCCTCTGAATGTACTATTGTATCCAGTTTGTATAAAAAAGAGAAGGTGACTGACTGATGAACCTCAGAGAGAAGAGAGGAGAGGGGCAGGAAAAGATAAACCAAAGAATTTATATGTATATATGCATAACCAATGGACACAACAGTGTGGTGAAGGCAGGGGGTGCAGGAACTGGGCGAAGAGGGTCATTGGATGAAAAAAGGGGGGACATCTGTAATACTGTCAACAATAAAGATACATTTTTTTTTTTTATCCTCACCCGAGGACACTTTTTCATTCTTTGTTCAGATAGAGCAGGAGGGAGAGAGAGAGAGAGAGAGAAACATCACTGTGAAAGGGACACATCGAGTGGCTGCCACCCGCATGACCAACCAGGGCCGGGGACAAACTGCAACGGAGGTACATGCCCTTAGCAGGAACCGAACCCAGGTCTCTCCGGACCGCAGGCTGACGCTTTAACCGCTGAGCCAAACCGGCCAGGGCTAAAGATACATTTTTTAAAAAGAGAAGGAAGGTTATCAGTGGCCTAGATATACTTGTAAACATGAGGATTTATACTTGCAAGAAATCTAAGTAGAGCTTTTATGATCTGGTGATATTTTAAAATTGCTTACAAGACACAGCATTAATGTGTTCGTGTAATCCTCATGCTGGTATTTCAATGATTTCTGTTCTCTGTGCTGGAAAACCTTCAGCAGCTTTTCACATGAGGTGTCCCAGAGAAATACCATGCTATTTCATAGCCAATAGTTAGTCTTAGAAAATACAGCTTGCCCTGACTGGTTTTGTTCAGTGGTTAGAGCACTGGCCTTCAGAGTGAAGGGTTGAGGGTTCAATTCCTGGTCAATGGCATGTACTTGGGTTGCAGTTTGATCCCCGACCCCAGTCGGGGTTGTGTAGGAGGCAAACAGTAAATTCTCCCTTCCATTCTATCTAAATAATCAATGGGAAAATGTCCTTGGGTGAAGATTAACAAAAAAAGGAAAATACAGCTTAATCAAGTAGAAAAGTACTGCTTTTGGAGAAGCAGGTTTTTGCTTGTTTGTTTTTATTTTTATACAGAGGATAATCTGAATATCCTATTTTTTTTTTATCCAGAAAAAGTCCTTAAAGAAATCATGGAAATTTTGAAAAGAGCTTTTTATTATGTTCACTTCTTTAGGTGTTTCACTATTCATTAACCAAACCTTAACCTGTAAGAACATTGTTGAAAAACATTATCCTTTCTATAGCCCTTCCGTGGATAGTCGTAGGATTTATATAGATCTTTAAATTTTGTGTAATATAAAGGTGAGTTCCTTCAGTGCAGCTCTCACGAGGAAGTGGATATAAGCAGCACGTAGCATAAATGAATAAGCACACAGCAAAAGGATATCCTCCTTGTACTGCTAGTGTACTGCGTGGTTCAGCATGTTAATGCCCTGTGCACAGGCTCAAAACTTGATGAAAATGGCATAATGGACATATACACATTATTTTAATACAAAACAGACTTTGATTCATGGTTTAACGAAAATGCAAATGACTAGCTACTCAGAGATGGGAGGAGAAAATAGTTTTTGCCAGAAAATCTTTTTTGGGTGGAGATTTGGATTTTGACAGGCTTCTTGTATTGCTGTAAGAGCAACCCACAGGAAAATCTGAGAATTCGGATACAGTTCAGATAATGGCTTTGAAAGTGAGATTTAAAAATTTGTACTTCATGTATAAGGACATTGCCTCGTTAGGAGATGGTCAGAAGTTAGAACTTGGACAAAAATAGTAGAGAAGGTGAATTTAAAGATAACACTAAATTTTCAAGAACAGTGATACCACAACAGAAACAGACTCATAGATACAGACAGCAGAGTGATGGTTGCCAGAGGGCAGGGGGTTTGGGGGACTGGATGAAAAAGGCAAAGTGATTGAGAAGTAAAGCTTAGTAGTTACAAAATAGCCATAGGGATGTAAAGTATAGCATAAGGAATATGGTCAATAATATTGTAATAACTATGCATGGGACGAGGTGGGTACTGAAACTATCAGGGGGATACTTTGTAAAGTATATGATTGTCTAACCACTATCCTGTACACCTCAAACTAATACAAAATAATAATGAATGTGAACCATAACTGAAAAATAAATAAATAATAAAAAAGAACAATGATGCCATTAAATATATATCTCATGTTAAAAGTAATTTAAAAACACCCGGGCCAGCCCTGGTCTGTTGGGCTCAGTGGTTAGAGCGTTGGCCTGCGGTCCGGAGGGACCCGAGTTCGGTTCCCGCTAAGGGCATGTGCTTCAGTTGTAGTTTGTCCCCGGCCCTGGTTGGGTTGTGTGGGTGGCAGCCACGTGATGTGTCCCTTTCACATCAATGTTTCTCTCTCTCTCTCCCTCCCACTCTATCTGAACAAAAAAATAGAAAAATGTCCTCGAGTGAGGATAAAAAAATAAATAAAAATAAAAATAAAAACACCCTGGCAAGTTTGGCTCAGCAGTTAGAGCATTGGCCTGCAGACCAGAGAGTCCTGGGTTCGGTTCCCACTAAGGGCACGTACTTCGGTTGCAGTTTGTCCCTGGCTCTGGTTGGGGTTGTGTGGATGGCAACCAGTCGATATGTATCTCTCACGATGCTGTTTCTCTCTCTCTCTTACTCCCTTTCTCCCTCCAGCTTTATCTGAAAGTAAATGCAGAAATGTACTCAGGTGAGGATAAAAAATAATAATAATAATTTAAAATAATGCATTCATTAAAATACCAAGCTATTTGGGAAATTAAACATGTAATTCAGTTTATAAAAAATCGAATTAACGCAAATATTATTAACACATTTGTGGAGAGCAAAAATGTGCACTGTGATAAATCTACCACATATAAATCTGTCTCATTTGAGCTTAAAGAAACATAATTATAGCCTTTTAGCTTTTATGGCTATGCAGCCATATGATTTTCTAATTTTACTTCCACTTCCTCAAACCCCTTCACCCCCTCTGGATGAGTAGGTATCCAGTCTCTACTTGAATTTTTATAAACCCACCTGGAGGAAGGGAGATTTATTGCTTTTGTTATTCTTCCTCTTTCTTGACAGCTCACAGAAGCAGTTGTCAGAGAGGTCATGCACATGTCACTATCACCAAAACTGGGTGCTTTGACACTCTCTGAAGATAAATTATTTCTTTCTACTCATATGTGTTTGAGGAACTCCTTGGTATGCCTGGTTTTTCTACTCCAGTGAGCCTGTATTTCAAAAACATAATTTATCATTTTATCTGACATTTGTATATATGATAAATGGAAGCAAAAGAAAACTGGGCTCCTTTGAAACTGCTGAGTGGTGTTCGCTGTTTGCTTCATCTCATGGCCCTCGGATCCCAATCAAAATAAAATCATCTGGATAACTGAAATTCTCTTCCAATCTTTCAGAACCTTAGACTTATTCCCTCCTTTCTAATTAATACTTAATTAACATGTAAATGAATTCTTTACTGAAGTAAGGAAGTTGGATTATCATACTTTATGTTAATTTCAGATACTACTTTGAAGGGGATATAAAACTGGTTTATTCTAAAGAGCCCTTCGAAATTAACAATAACAAAATAAAGAGATTTTGCAAAACAATACACATAATATCAATTTTCTCTTTGAAAGGGAAGTCATTTGGGTGCAGCCATACTGGATGAGTCCTGGCAAAAAAACACAAGTCTACTTCCTATTGATATGGTTAAAAATTCCTGCATATATTCTGTACTTAAAGTACAGAAGATAATATAAATTGACAAAAAAAAAAAGTGAAAATTGCCCTGACCTGTTTGGCTGGGAGGTTAGAGCATCAGCCTAAGGACCAATGAGTCACAGGTTTGATTCCGGGTTGCAGTTTGTCCCCAGCCCTGGTCGGGGTTGGACCTGGTCGGGGTTGGACCTGGTCAGGGTTAGACCTGGTCGGGGTCGGCCCTGGTCGGGGTTGGACCTGGTGGCTTTGGCCCTGGTCGGGGTTGGCTCTGGTCGGGGTTGGCCCTGGTCGGGCTCGGCCCTGGTCGGGGTTGGACCTGGTCGGGGTTGGCCCTGGTCGGGGTTAGCCCCGGTCCAGGTAATAAGGGAGGCAACCAGTTGATGTGTCTCTCTCACATCAGTGTTTCTCTTTCTCTCTCCCTCACACTCTATCTGAAGATAAATAGAAAAATATCCTCAGGTGAGGATTAAAAAATAATAAATCTTTTAAAAAGTGAAAATATGACTTTTTGTGGGGAAGAGACCATTGCAAATTTCACAGGCGAAATACAATTGAGGGTCTAGTTACTTTTGGTTTATACATAACATTTAGTTATCTATATCAACTGTATATTAGGTTTTCCTCTAATAGGTTTCCATAGGGAATATGACATATATTAGTATATTTTATCTGAAGTTTATTAAGTTGGGTAAATCTGAGACCTAGTCTTAGGCACATGTCTAGCTGTTGCTTTTTTTGGTCCCTCTTCTATCTTCTATGTCCTCACTGTATAATTGATTCCTCCAGGTCTGAAGGGCCCAGAGTGTAAATTGAAATGACAGAAAATATTTAATGTTACTTGGAAGGTTGCATGGAAATCTGTGAATGAAGAAAGGGGCAGTAGAAACCAAATTTCACCAGGTCATGATTCAGAAGGCATTTTTATATAGGATCAAGTGACAGATATAAAATACTCCACAAATATAAGTGGTTTTGTGAAAGTGCTACTGGTGTCGTTTCCTGTTGTGAACTTCGTACTAGTGTTAGGTATCACCCAAAGCCATAAGGGGTTTTACTCTTCTCTGAATATGCAAACAAACAATACAACCTCAACAAACAAACACTCAATAAAACACAAAATTGTGAACTTTTCACACCTCTGATCACGGACTTCTGTCATGGATGAAGAGGCAGAATGATGTAGAATGAATGTTATTCTGCATCCTTGGCCAAGGCTATTAAAATCTGTGTGTCTCAGTTTCTTCACCTGTAACCTTAGGATAATAGTGGTATACTTCCTAGAACATAAGGATTCACTGGAATAATACATGTAAAGTTATTAGAATGTTCCTGACAAATAATAAGAGCTCAATAGCCCTGGCCGGTTTGGCTCAGCGGTTAGAGCGTCGGCCTGCGGTACAGAGAGACCCGGGTTCGGTTCCCGCTAAGGGCACGTACCTCGGTTGCAGTTTTTCCCGGCCCTGGTTGGTCATGCGGGTGGCAACCACTCGATGTGTCCCTTCACATCGATGTTTCTCTCTCTCTCTCTTCCTCTCTCTCCCTCCCGCTCTGTCTGAACAAAAAAATGCAAAAAAAAAATGTCCTCCGGTGAGGATAAAAAATAAATAAATAAAATTAAAAAAAAAGAGCTCAATAAATGTTAAGCTTTATTATTTAATTTATTATTATAAATAATACAATATTTGATGTTAATTATAATCAAATGGGTTAAATATCAAGGTATGTCAAGACTTCTTTAGAAGTCTTTGGTCTTTGGATAGTTTTGAAAACTGGAATTATATATGAGGGGAAAGAACTTAAAACTGCCATTTAAAAGCAAATATATAAAATTGGGACAACTAAATTATATGGTTGTATATGATATATATTTATTCCTGATCTTATATAGAAAATGATTATCAGTAGAGTAAAATCCATATTTTCTGGGAAGAGAAAATTCAGTAGTTAAAAATCTATTATATATCCCATCTAGGTAATAGAATATCAAATAAAATGTAAATACCGTATAAGGACTCTTGTGAAGACTGTGAGTCAAATTTTCAGTAAAGACTGATAAAAATTTCTACTCTTGAAAGATAAATATTACAAACTAAAGTCACTCTATGAAAATTGTATGGTTTATAAAATAGGATTCTATGCTTGCTTTCACAAACCAAGACCAAGAATACGGCCAGTAATTAACATTTCTCCCCTAACTGCAAGCACTGCATGGCCTCTGTCCCTCTCAGGATGCAACTGCCTTCCAGTCTTCAATTACCCTCCTTCCTCCTCAGCCCCACCTGCAGCTTCCAGAGCCGTCTTCTTGGTCATGCCATTATCTACTTCCCCGATCCACAAATGTCATGTTTTGTGTACGGTTGGCTCCTAGACATCAATGAGGCATGAGGGCTCAGATCAAACAGAAGTATCCCTCCGAGGTGGAGGCTGCCGTCCCAGCCTGGTCCGCTGCGCCTGTGGCCTCCCTGACCTGCCTCCTTCTGGACCTGCAAATCCAGGGGATCCAGTGGCCCTGGACCACTTGCACCACTTTTTCCGCGAGTTAGATGAGGAAAAACAGGGCACCCTCTGTCTCTTGAAGATGCAAAACCAGCACAGCAATAGAGCCCTTTTCTAGGAAGTTCAGAAGCCATCCTGGGATGAGTGGGGTGGCAGCCTGCACACCATGAAAACTTCCTTGGCCTGGAAGACCAGGCAGGTCCCGGGCCCTATCTGCATGACCCGGCCCACCTCTGTTGCTTCCTGGAGAAACACTTCATAGATCCAGAGCTGACACTCACGAAAGGATACACAGCCGCCTGACCCAACTCCGCAAGCTGTGGGCCCTGACCCTGGCTGAGCCAGCCTCATCCTCAAATGTGACTCGGAGCCTCGCCTACCCAGTGACCTTTGAGAGACCTGTGCACTGCATCCCCCTGGTTTGGCCCAGCCTCTCCTTCTTGCCCCCAGGCAGCATTTTATTTTTTATTTATTTATTTATTTATTTATTTATTTATTTATTTATTTATTTATTTAATCCTCACCTGAGGACATTTTTCCATTTTTTGTTCGGGTAGAGTGGGAGAGAGAGAGAGGAACACACAGAGAGAGAAACATCGATGTGAAAGGAACACATCGAGTGGCTGCCACCTGCACGACCGACCAGGGCCGGGGACAAACTGCAACCGAGGTACGTGCCCTTAGCGGGAACCCAACCCGGGTCTCTCTGGACCGTAGGCCGACGCTCTAACCACTGAGCCAAACTGGCCAGGGCCAGGCAGCATTTTAATTACCCTATTGCCTTTTCTTAAGCCATTGACCAAGTGGAACAAATAACAGAAGAGAGAGAGAGAGAGAGAGAGAGAGAGAGAGAGGAAAAGTCACCTGCAAAAGACTCACAAGAAAACGAAAAGAAAATTGTCATATTGAACAAAATAGTCTACTTTTAAATCTGTTTTAATTAAAATATATTACATATTTTCATAGCTCATAACAACTTCTTTTTATATATGTTACAAATAAAGAATTTCTACAGAAACCTGTATCAACATTGAAGAATTAGTGCACCTGGTATCTGTAAATCTAAAATGTGTTGTTTCACCCAATTTTGCTGATGGTGAAATTCTTTGACTGAAAAATTTGATCAGCATCCAAAATAAAAGACTATGTCCATGCCTAAATTCTGGAGATTTAGTCTACAACCACAACCCTTTCACAAAAACTAGAACAGGAAGACAGATACAGCATGTTCCATTCCAACCCTCAGAGGTTATTGGTTCTAGTCTCTCATAGTGCTTCCTGGTAATTTGCAAATAGACAAGAACATACTTTCACAATTCTATAAAATCTCAATGCCTAAAACCCAAAACTGTATGCTATGGTGAAGTAACAATAATGTTGGTGTGTGAAATAGAAAACAAATAGTAATAGTCAGTTTTTTATTTGGAGTGCTTTCTTTGCTTAGGCCTTTTTTGACTAAACGTGAGATTTCTTCTTTTGTAGATTCTACTTAAAATTAAAATTCATAAATAGTCCTGCAGGACCACAATTTTTAAAAAATGACCACTGTATATGCTAATTGAAAATACTTATTGCATAAGGCTTAGGAGTAATAGGTAAAAATGACCTAAAATAGTTTCTATGAGATGCCTTTTTTTTTTAATGCTTTTTTTTTTTTTTTTTAATCCTTACTGGAGGATATTTTCCATTTATCTTCAGATAGTGGTAGGGAAGGAGAGAGGGAGAGAAACATTGATGTGAGAGAGACACATTGATTGGTTGCCTACCACACCAGCCCTACACGGGCCCAGGGACTGAACTGCAATCTCGGTACGTGCCCTTGCCCAGAATCAAACCCATAGCTCTTTGGTCCACAGGCTGACATTCTAACCACTGAGCCAAACCAGCCAGGGTTACAAGATGCTTTTTTCTTAGATACCAGTCTTGGAGGCAATCCAGCTGCGGTAGGCAGTCACTCGCACATAGACACCTGGCTTGTTGACTTTACCACATTCTGCTCCCCAGCTCACTATTCCAACAAGGAACCAAATATATCGAGAATTGGGATGAACTAGTGGTCCTCCAGAGTCACCCTAAATAAAACAAAGAATATTTACCATTATGAGAATTTACTCCTAGATACTTAAGTTCCCTAAATAAAAATCCCAGGTGATGCTTGTGATTCATGCTTCATAAAGACCATACAAAGGTATATGGTGTCATTCCCCGCTTCATCCTTAATTGTTACTGTGACTGGCCAGAATGTACCAGTGATTGGCCAGAATATATTCTCTGGGGCTCTTCGGGGTTGACCTGAACCTTGAAGGTGTGAACTGATAAGTTATAAGATCCAATTTCATGAGAAAACTTTGGAAGACTTATATTCTTGATATACTTGGAGTATAGGGTTTCATATCTGAGACGAGTAGCCAGATCCCTAGCCAGGAGGAGGCTTAAAAGGTAAGAGAAATGAGCAGGTAATACTTGAAAACTTTCTGAGACTGATTCTTTATTGAAATATGATTAAGAATATGGACTGTATGCTAGACGACCGTGGTTGGGATGCCATCTTTCCCACTTAATAGCTGTGTGACCTTGTGCAAGTTACCTTCTTCTACCTCTGTTTCATTATCTATAAAATGATAATAATAATAGTAGCTAGATCACAAAGTTATGATGAGGATTAAGTGGGTTAATATTTGTAAAGGACTTCAGTCTGTGCTTGGCTCTGAGTAAGTCCAACATGGGTGTTTGTTAAACACTTATAAACACATATTGCATGTAGGGAAGAATCACTTTAGTGCCAAAGTCGAGGGAGTTTGACAGAATTGTCGAAGTACAACTTAATTGAAGTGTAGAATTCTTTACATGTTGATAATTTTCATAAAATAATAGCAGCTATTTATATATTGTGTGTTCAGTGTGAATGATGTTCAGACTTACCTGGCAAGCATCAATATTTCCTTCAATGTACCCAGCACATAGCATCGTGTCCTGTATTGCACCATTATATGCTTCTCTAGAATTACAAGTGTTTGTATCGATAATCTTCACAGGTGCTTTCTGAAGTAACACTGGGTATTCACCTAAAGGATGCAAACATTCTCAGCAAAACAACTGCTCTGAAACAGCAGGATGGAAAATTTGCTTTGTCTTTTGTGCACAAGATGTGTATTTGACTCTTGCCTATTCTTAGGATAAAGGAAGAGCCCACTTAGCTCCCTCAGTAAAATCAAGGAAAAAGAAATGTCCAGAGAATAATTTGAAACATCTTCCTAATGCTGCCTTCCTAGGCCCTTGTCTGTCCTTTTACATCTTTGGACCAGAACTTTCTCAATTAGGTTCTCCAGCTTAGGGAGTTTTCACAAACTGGTCTCCTTGGAATGTTCTATAGCAAGACAATTTGCAGCATTTCCTGAGAAGTTGCCTGGGAGTACTGGGCATGTGAAGGTAAATGATGCTTTTGACTGTACCTAGATCCCTAATTGCTCTTATTGCTTTTGTACCTTACACACGATGTTAAGATTTCACTAGACTTACCATTATATGAAAGTGCTCCCCATCCTGTAACAACAACTCCTTCACCTGGTGGAAAACTCTGTGTGGCTTCAGGAAGACAAACTCGATGTACGTCATTGTTAAATATAACTTTTTCAGTGAGCATTACAACTGCAATATCGTCATGATGTTCGCCCACGATGTAGTCTTCATGGATAATAATTTGTTGAACATAATGTCTCATATAGGGGGGAGTTACTTTGGTGCCAAAGCTGACAGTATAGTTTTTTGGATTTTGAGTCCTAAAGAAACCAAAGTTATGTATTTTTGTATTTATTTCAAAATAATAGAAATATGGCCTGCATCTATTATTCTTCTTTCATGAAATTAATTTTTCCTTGCTCAATAATCCGCTAACAGTGATACAACCTGATTTTCAAATTAATTTTTAAAACCTTCTCTGAGTCCCTATAATATACATTATGTAAGGCAATGAGGAAATAGAAATAAAAATAAATAACCCACACCTTCAAGAAATTTAGGTCTAATGAAAGATGTCATAAACACAGGCAATTATAATTGCTTAAATGGTATGTATATAATTAATGGGACCACAAACAGGAGGATTTAAATCTGCATGCTCTAGGAAATGGAAGATTTCTTCATGAAAGCAGCATTTTGTGTAAAACTATAGAGCTGAGTCACATTTGCTTACAAGACGAGAGAGGGGGCCAGGCATGCCCAGAGGGGAGGGACGTATGAAACAGGGTTATGTGTTTTAGCAACTACAAATAGTTTGGGATATCTGGAGTATAAAGTGATGTGAGATAAGAATCATGTGAGACAAATATGTCATATTAGAAATGAGTGACTCTTCCCATTCTTACTTACTGGTAAGGTAGGAAAGACTTAAATTAGCTTACCATATAATTTGTCTTCCAAACCTTCCAGGACACTTTTGAGAATGAAAGGGAGTGCTACTGATAATTAAACTGGGATAACAGGTGTCAATTGGAAGTGTTCCTAGCCTTGGGGAACATGATGAACTTACTTTCGAAAGCAGTGAGCTGCAGTCACCAGGTATCTGTCACTGATCAAAGATGCCCCACAGTAGTGTCGGCCATTTATTTTGAGACTTGCTTGCCAGGGCCAATCTCCTTCCCGAGCACTGGAACCTCCCTTGACTCTGTCAAATGTAGCAGACATCCTTGCTCGTCTCCCACAGCCTGTCAGAGGGAGTCCATTTTGTTCCATCGAGAATAGGAAGATAATGTTCATTTGATTACAAAGCTGAGAGTGACGTGAGTTATTCTTGTACGATTCTGTCTGAGAATATCTTACACTGGTAGGAACAGAATAACCTGAATAGGAATCACCAGCAGCCCCCTGAATCACTGCTATACCCACCATAAAACCTCGAAGACCTCTCAGCACTTGAAGAATGTAGGAGGCATATAAAGTCATGGTTAAGTCCATGGCTTCTGCAACCACATTCCCTGGTTAGAATTCTGGCCCCACCTTTCACAAGCTGGTTGAACTTAGGCAAATAATGTCACTTCTTTGTGCTTCAGGTTCCCCATCTCTAAAATGAGATGATCATAATACCTATTTTTAGAATGGTTGTGAGGATTAAGTAAGTTGTATGTAATGCACTTAGAACTGTGCCTGGCAAAGAGTAACAAACCTTGACTTATGTTTTAGATGGTCTCATATATTTAATTTAAAGGTGTCTGAACTTACGGTTGTTGATCATCTTTTCGGCATTGACCTTACTGATTTCTGAAATAGAGCAAAAAGGACATGGTAAATGTAATACCCAGCATTAGTCCACTGGCCCTGGGGCCAATGGAGTGAGATGGTAAGTATTGCAAGTAGGCTTTGGATTCTCAGGATAAAATGTCGATAAGAAGGAGAGAACATTAGTTTATTTAAATTGTTCTTTCACTGTACGTGAAAATGATATGGAAATGCCATCTTCATAGTTCCATGTGAGAAACTTCTTTTTACTTAACTGGAATTGTATTCTACATCATCTAGAGTAAAAGATTGCCAGTATCTTCTTTTAAAAGAACAGGAATCCCTACAAGTGAACCTGATTCCTGTTAGTATATACAAGAGAAACTTTTAAAAAGTGACCTGTCATAATAACAGATCCTATGCAGTTTTTGAAAGTTATAGGAGATCATGAAAAGAATAGTGAGACACATCATTATTTCCAGGAAATGTTCAAAGCCTTACTATCCACTTTTGAATAAGAAGTAGCTTTTTACTACCAGAACCAGTTTTAAGGTGTGATATTATGATTTGAGTGTTTTTGGTAATGAAGAATACAAATTATTGCTCTAATATAAAACAATGAGATTCATTTAAAAAAAATATCGAGGATCAGCTTTGTTTCTGGTGCTTGTGATATGTGTTTGGGATAAAAAGATAAAGGTAAATAACACTGCTGTCATCTAATACATAAGCTTACCCACAAGCCGAAGAGATTTAGAATCTGTAGTCAAGGAACCTGAGTGGTTGCTCAGCATCTGATGTAAGATGCTTTCAATTTTTCTTCTTGTGGGTTCCTTCATTGATCTGGGAGCCTTGAATATCAGCCATATATGTGCTGTCACGCTATTGTTATCGGGACTGGAAACAACATAAAGGTGTCATACGTTGCTAAAAAATTCCATTTCCTTCCTTATGTCCTAATTGTTCATATCTTGGTTTCTTCTGATTTTTATGGGATTGTGCAGTACCATCACTTTAATCACAGAATTATGCATCTACCTACATCTACTTGGGGACATACAGCTATATTATTCAGTTTAGAGGAGACGGAGTTCTACAAACCTGGAAAATAGGAAAGGCCCAAGGCACAGGGTAGAAGGACTGGGATCATTTATTCAAACATTCATGAATCATTGATGGAGCAACTGCTATAGACAAACAGCTGGGCTAAGTGATTTGAGGGTAACTAAGACACATTTTCTACCCTCAAGAAATTTCCAGATTTCTAAAGGAGATAAAACCTGTATACAAGTGACTATAATAAATGAGGCAGGAATGGTAAGATTTCTCTTATCTGCTGATAATAAGATAAAGGATAAGTCATTTTTTACTTAAAAGATCAGAGAACCTTTTCCTGAAAGAGGTGACATAAACACTGGCTCTTCAATATTTTTATTGGTGCTTCTTCCTTAAGCAGAAAATGTTATCAGTGGAGAAGAGGAGGAATGCTACTCCAAAATAACTAGAGAGCAATAATATTAATTAGCATTTATTGGTCATTTGCTGTGTTAATACCTAGTTATCACATTCATTATCACACTTCGTCTCCACAGCAACCTTGCAGCATAGGTGTCATCATCTTCCATTTAGAGACAAGGAAAACGTGAGGCTCTGAGAGGTTACCTAAAGTGCTCATGATTACACAGTTACTAAGCTGGGATCCAGATTCAGTACAGTTGATTCCATAACCCAGCTCTTTACAACTGTGCACTCCAAATTCCTATGCCCAGTCAGCCAATGACCAACAGGAGACTGGACTTAGATGCAGGAGGGCTTTCATGCTAGCCAAAGGGTAGCAGTGAAGAGAAGTTGAGTAGAATCATGCTTGAGAAAGATTAATCTGACTGTGATGCTCAGAGCAGATTTGTTTGAAACTGGGAAAAGCAGGGGCAGCCCAAGAGGCTGACCAATGGACCTGTAGAAATTGTTCAGTCCCTAAGGCTAGTGTCTGAAGTGTCATTAATGTACTTTGGATTTCCCTAATGAACTACCTATCCTTTGGTGTATAAATCAATAATCATTCTTAGGAAGCACTCAGCTCATGCAAGTTGGATTATTGCAACAGGGTGTGCCCAAATGAGAAACTGCCTCTCCGTCACTTCCTCTGGATTGTTGAAAACAAAAAAGGGAGACTTCCGGTGGTTGCCGTTTTGTCTGAGAGGTACATGGGCCCTTTAATTTTATTCTATTTCTTTCCAGTACTAAACTTGACCCCCAACATTAATGCTAGTTGAGATCTTGATTTATTCTGCAATTCCAGCAGTCCCATGAATTCCAGGAGCAGGGGAAATGCAAGCATAGTCTGGTGGCATTGATGAAGGTAAAAGCAACAATTCCCTTTATTTGAAATGTGTTTATGTATTTACAAATTGTTATATACACATTATCATCTTTGATCCTGAGTACATTTTTATGTGTGAAGTAGTGTAAATATTATTATCCATATTTCACAGATAAAGGAGCAGATTCAACATGATATAGTGACTTTCCCAAGGCTCTAGGGCTGTGTCAACAGCTGGCCTCAGGTTGTCTAATTCCTATTCTAGGGTTCCCTGTTATTCCATGCTACTCAAACCCACATGCAGAGAACACAGCACAGGTATTTTCCTTCTTGTTATGGTGACTAGAAGGATTGCCTTGGTATCAAAGCATGATATAGATATGCTCTTTTCTGCTCTATAAGAACTCTAGGACAGTTACGTAAGGTGTTTGGATGACTTGCAAGGGGAAAGAGGGGAGAAAACAAGGCCTGTATTTATGCTACTGTAAAATAAAAATGACAGCATTAAACACTGGTCTATGGGACCATCTAATATTTTCTGAACATAAAAGTTAAGACACCAGAGGGATGCATTTTTGTAATTAAAGAATCAATACATTCTCAATAGATCTCAGTTGTATCGCCCGATCTTTGCTTTGGTCTTATACTGATCAATCTGACACTTAGCTTAGGATAATGATGAATAGTAGTAACTTGTTAGCTAATAACTATAACATATCTATAGATTTTTTACAGGAGAATTTTAAGCATAATAATATCATAATGGGTTGATCTCTTTTTTGTTATTGTTAGTTACTTACACCAGTGTGATGACTTGAGAATTGATATATTGTCGATAAATGCTAGAACTCTGAAATGCATCAACCATCTGTTAAAGAGAACACAAAGTCAAACATATATTTATACTTCATAGAATTAACAAGTAAATATAAGAAAATATTAATTTACCTTGGTCTCAAGAATTTTGCTAAGATAGTTATTTTCTGATGATGTCTCTCTTTCATAATTTGTATTATAAGGGGTATCCAGCACCTTGAAGCTACCTTGGTAGTAGTAGACTGTGTTTTCTGTGAGATAAAGAAATTATATAAGAATTAAGTAAAATAGATTTCTAATCCAGATATAGACTACATAGTAATACCACCCAGTAAGTACTGTGCTCATATTAGAGATTGATCAATGCTGTAAGTCTTTCTGGCATGGTTGATTAGATAAACTGGGCTTTGTGGGAAATGATTATAAGACCAAGATTGAAGTAGATATATATCAAAGTAAAAAAGAGCTGTCACATATTGATTGAGACAAATAAGACTATATAATATAAATAAATTTCTGTCTAGAATAATCAATTGTTAGACAATAAAAATAGTTACCATTTATAAAGTATTTACTATGTGAAGATGCTTTATAAAAACTATATGAAGGCCCTGGACGGTTTGGCTCAGCGGTTAGAGCGTCAGCCTGCAGTCCAGAGAGACTTAGGTTCAGTTCCCGCTAAGGGCATGTACCTCAGTTGCAGTTTGTCCCCAGCCCTGGTTGGTCATGTGGGAGGCAGCCACTCAATGTGTCCCTTTCATGTTGTTGTTTCTCTCTTTCTCTCTTCCTCTCTCTCCCTCCCACTCTATCTGAACAAAAAATGGAAAAATGTCCTCGGGTGAGGATAAAAAATAAAAAAAAAAGACAAACATATGAAGTATACCCATTTATCAGAGAAGGGTAGTCTTAGAAATATTCAGTAACTTATTGAATATCATATAGCTAATAAGAAAAGCCAAGAATCAAAACTTGATTTGCCTACATCCAAAGTCCACACCTAATTCATTACATTTCCTTTCTAAATTTTAATAGATACTAAGCTATTTGATATATGGTATATGTTACCTATAATATGTGATAGATATTAAGCATCTAGGAATATGCTAAATATTATATGACAGTGACAAGCTTATAATAAGCACTAAATAAATGTTAATATTATTTCACAATATGATTACTGCCTTTGAAAACCATCTTGTGGAAGAGACAGGTTCAATATGGATTAAGTCATGGAGACATGGAGAACTAGCTTGAGTAAAATGACCTAATGAAATAAGAAAGGAAAACAATATAAAATTATTATGGAAAGAATGAACAACATTGGAGGCAAATGATATCCAACATATGCATAATTGATAATATTCCTGAAAAATAACAGAACAAATGAATTAGAATCTATAGCTTAAAAGTCTCATTGTGTTCTGAGAAAACTTGATACACGATGAACACAGCACAATGGCACCAGGCAGTTCTGGAAGTAGAGGTAAAAGTGTGATTAAAACTAGCAGACTGGTTGAAACAGCTACATCCCATTGTCTTCCCCAACTGCTCCTTTTAGCTCAGGGAATCTAAGACAGTTGAGGGAAGGTGCATCCTACTCAAAATTGATATGGTGGCTTTTTTCCAAACTTGATTAAAGAAAGCTAACCCCAGCCCAGAATAGCTCCCTCTCCCTACCCCGCAAAACAAAGGAAGCTCCCCTCCCCCCCCAATCTTGGAATTTTGACCAATCCAAAAGAAAAGACCTAAATATATATTGGTAATTTGGATTCTCTCAACAAAACTACAGTCGAGAGAAAAGAGTTGAGAAAACAGTCTATGTGAAATATCATTGTCAATAGATACTCATTTCATAGAGAACTTCCAGTCA
This sequence comes from Molossus molossus, assembly GCF_014108415.1. Classification (NCBI taxonomy): domain Eukaryota; kingdom Metazoa; phylum Chordata; class Mammalia; order Chiroptera; family Molossidae; genus Molossus; species Molossus molossus. Next base: position 49,525,926 of record NW_023425344.1, read on the forward strand.
GATCTTTAATACCCAATCTTAAATATTTGCAGACACTAAAAGATGAACATATATTTGAGAAAAGTATCTAAAATAAAATACAATTGATCCTTGAACAACATGGGTTTCAATTCTGTGGGTCCACTTAAACATGACTTTTTTCAATAAACACCTGTACTGTTTGCAGAGAGATGACTTGTATGCATTGATCTCCACCATTTTATATAGGGAACTTGAGCAGCCTTGGATTTTTTATATCTGTGGGGGGTCCTAGAACCAATGCCCACCCATGGATACCAAGGTACATCTAAATTTGAGGGAGTCAAAAGTTATATGTAGATTTTAAGCTTCATGGGGGTGCCAGAACCCTTAACCCTTATGTTCAAGGGCCAACTGTACTGCCAAAAGAAGCAGAGAAAATCTTGGATGAAAAAGACTAAAAATTAAAACAAATTATTATACTCTGAGAAGATGTTCTAAGAAATAAGATCAAGATGTTATATAAATGAATAGCTAGATGAATAAGATATCTTAGCAATTAAATATATAATAGCAGAAATAAAGAACCTAATAGATGGATTGAAAAACTTGAGAAAATGACCAGAAAATTATTTTTTTTAAAAAACTAAGGATGGGCCTGGCTGGGGTGGTTCAGTGGATTGAGCGTAGTCCCATGGACTGATAGGTCCCAGTTTGACTCCCAGTCAGGGCACATGCCCAGGTTACTGGCCGAATCCCCAGTAGGGGGCATGCAGGGGGCAGCCAATCTATGTTTCTCTCTCTCATCCATGTTTTATTTCTCTCTCCTTTCCTCTCTCTCTAAAAAAATCAATAAAAAAAATATTTTTTAAATATATAAAAAATTAAATAAAATAAAAACTAAGGATGGAAAGTAAAAAGATAAAGATAAGAAAATGTGAAGCAACATTTAGGAGGCCTATATCCAAATTACAGGATCTCTGGAGAGAGAATAAAGAGGACAGAAAATTACCAAAGAAATAATCTAAGAAAAATTTTAGGAACTGAAGCATATGAGTTTCTAGATTGAAAGCATAATAAATGAAAATAAAATCTAAATGATGTCACATTATCATGAAATTTCAACATAATGGGCATTCAGAAAAATGTCCAATAAGGCTTCAGAAGTTCAGAAAGAAGAAGAGGTTTAATACAAAATTTCTAGAATCAAAATTGCAGACTTCTTGATAGAAACTTTGAAAGCAAAAAAACAATTGAGCTTTATCTTCAGAGGAAAAATTTTTTCTAACCCAGAATCCTATGCTGTTAATTAAGGTTTAAGAGTAGAATTAAGACATTTTCAGACAGCCTAGTTGTCCAAAATATATACTTCTCAGAAAGTATATTATATACCTAAAGTATATAATATACTCCCCCAAAACTAACTGAATAAAATAATGAAAAGTAAGTATGGAATGCAGGCATTAGAAAATTAAGTCCAACTGACAATTGAAGGTAATCCCCAAGATATTACTGAAGGAAAATCTGAAGTGGACTGCTATGTAGCCAAGATGTGGGTAAGTACAGAACCCTCATACACCACAGTATAAAGTGAATAGATAAAACCAATAACTGAGTTGAAAGTGGTTGCCTCTGAGAAATGGAAAATGAAGAAGGAGCTGTATCTTTTATAAAAAGCTCTGCCAATTTGATTCTAAATTATAAGTATATATAGTTTTGTAGGGGGAAAATCCAATCATGACAAAGTCATAGAAAAAAGGTTAATGGTGAGTATATGCTCAATTTAAATATATATAAATATATATTCAAAACCAAGAAAACTATAGAAATTATGATTACAGACCAGAAAGAAGTGTTATAAACATTGACAATATATATATATATAATATAAACTGCAGGAAAATATGGGAGAAAAAATGGAAAGTGTCCTGATTTTTTTGTCTTTCATAGCAGGATATAAATACAATGCTGTCTAAAATTAAAATACATGGTTTTTAAATAGTAACTCTATATGTATGTTTTCAGTCTTTAAATCTATTACATGGATTTGTATATTAATATTTTGTTAAGAATAAAAATTAGTTAAAATGCAATATTCTTTAGTCTCTCTTCACATAAAATAAATAATATTTTAATTATAAAATAACATATATAATACCATCTTGGTAGAATACTTTTTCTGCTTATCAAATATTTATCTATGCATTCCTATCTCTATATAGTATAGATTCTTCTACCTGTAACCCCAAACATAAACATTTTAAATAGAGATAATTCTTTGTTTGCAATTGTCTCTCTCTCTCTCTTTTTTTTTTTTTTTGTAGAAATGGAAATAAAGTTTACAATAAACTATAATAGTAAAAATGTATTCTTTACCAACCTACTGCCAGAAAATGAACCAGGAGACCAATAGTGATTCCCAGGACTCCAAACACTCCAAACACAATAAAAGCAATTATCCATGGTGATAAAGATGTACGGGAAGTTGTGACTGGTCTGCAAGTAAAGAACATAAATATGAAAGATATATTTTTAAAAATCAGTCATTTCAAATATTTATCTTTTCCTTTAGTTCATGTCTAGAAGCGCCACTATTTAGGCACAGTAACAGCAAAAGACATTTTAAGAGAGAGAGCAAGAGATGGATGGAGGGAGGGAGGAGAAAAAGAGAAAAAAGAGTTAAGAAGCAAGGGAAAAAAGAAAGCCCATAATCTTACCTTAATGTTTATAATCAAACCTCTGTAGATCTGTGCTATGAAATTATTTCTCAGGAGTCTGATGGTTGGTGTCAAATTATCTATACTAGATAGATCTATACTAGATGGATAGCATCTAGTTCCTTCTCATGATCAATAGTGACAGAGTTAGCGTCAGTGAAGAACTTGCCAGGTTGCAGGGGAATGGGGGTAAGGAATAAAAATGTCTTAGTTCTTTATGCCTAAGCCTATCATAATTTTTAAAAATATTATTATAATTCTATTTTATTTATTATGTCCTTATTATGTACAAAAACACACAGACATGAAGTGCTATATTGGGTCAAAGCAGTGTTCATCTCTCTTACTAGTTTGTATATGGATGTGATTCAAAGAGATCTTTTGTAGACAAGCATGCTATGATCTACCTACAGTAAATAAGTTAGATGTTTTCATTTTACTGTTTCATTATACAACAAATATGCGTTGAGAGCCTCTGCTTAAGTTGAAATAGGAATGTGTGGAACTTCCCAGACAAAAGGCATGGAAACAAATCCAGGAAGAGGGAACAATGTGCGGTGCTCAAAGAATGACCAGCAATTCAATTTCCTTGCAGTAGACGGTGAGTCATGGATTGGCCAAAGAGGAAGGTGGACGGTGTGATGGTTAATTTTATGTCAGCTTTGGCTAGGCTATGTTGCCAAGTTGTTTGGTCAATCACTAGTCTACATTTTGCTGTGAAGGTATTCTGTGATAAATATGTATAATCAGTTGACTTTAAATTTTAAAAATTCCTCTCGATAATAAAGGAGATAATTGGGCCTCGTCCAGTCATATGAAGGCCTTACGAGCTAAAACTGAGGTTTCTGGGAGAAGAAGGAATTCTGCCGTGGGAGTATAACATGAAAATCCTGCTTGCGTTTGCAGCCTGCCAGCTTGTCCTTTGAATTTCAGACTCACCAACCTCACAATTGTGTAAAGCAATTCCTTAAAGTAAAATCTCTCTCTCAATCTTTAGATATATATAATAGCTATGATAGATAATAGAGAGATAGATATAAATTTATGGGCATATAGATATATATAATGTATTTTATTCATTATGATCTATATATCATCTATCTATCTATCTATCTATCTATCTATCTATCTATCATCTATCATCTATCATCTATCTATCCAAAGACATATCCTATAGGTTCTGTTTCTCCAGTGGGGTGAGGGGAATGACCAGTGGTCTGTGAAATCAGTATCAGCTAACACCCAATTAGCCTGACTAAAAATAGCAAGCTGATTTTTAAGTTGATAATTTTGTGTGGCCCTCAAATGATGTTATAAATATCCAAATGGCCCTTGGCAGAAAAAATTTTCCCCACCCCTGTGAGAGAATCCTGACTTATCGACAGAGAGGCAACAATAAGAACAAACTTTGATGCCGCACAAAGATGTTGAGACTTTATCTTACATAATGGATCTCCTCCAAGTGTGATTGGAGGATGACCTTAACCAGACCCACTTGGTTGTGTTTATTAAATATGCAGATTAGTGTATCTTACCTCAGATCTAATGAATTTAGATTCCTAAAAGGACCTGATAATTTACACTTTAACACTCTTGGTGCTGCAGATTTTTACTTAACTATGTGCTCTTCTCATGGCAAAATATTGAAAAACTAACCAGGACATATCGTCAGGTTTTTCACATTAGAAGTAACATCAGGAAAAGTGTTTATGATGTACTGAATTTCAGATAAAAATTAATTGGGTTGATGTTTTCAAGAGAAAAATATATATTTTTTAATTCTCTATCAAGTTTTTAAATCTCTTTGCAAATTATTTCATACTTCTTTTTCCTCAAACATCCAGCACCATCTTCGCCATCCCGTCTTAGCTGATAAGCTTATTTCCTAGCCCTCTGAGAAAATAGAAGGCATCAGAGGAGAATATTTACAGCTCCATTATCATATTTGTGAACTTCCCTTTATCTATACCCCACACTCTGCTTGTCCTCATATTTCTATAAATAAGCTATGCCCCTGTCTTAGACCAACCTCTCCACCATCTCATTTCACTTTTGAACCTGCATTTCTATCTGTTTCTAACCAATGTGCCAGTCATTTCAAGGTACTCAGAGTTCCATGGTCAACCCAACTCTCTCATGCGCCCATGTCCTTGCACGTTCTGGTCTTCTACCTAAAATGTCCACCTCAAGTCTACCCAGTGAGCTTCCCCTCAAACTTTATTACTCAACTCTGCCATCTCCTCTTCACTAAGTCTTCCACAGCCCAACTTATGGATGTACATTGAAAGCAGTGGTTTTTTTTTTCCATATGGCAGTCATTTTCCTCTAGTTGTGACCATGTTGCTGTCTGGAACCATGTCATTATTTGTTTTGTTTTATACCCAGGGAATAGGATGGTGTCTAGCACAATATAGATAATACTCAAAGGAGCGAATACATGAAGCCAAGGGATAATAGGTCAACTAGATCATGAAGGATAAATAGATCAGAGGAATACGGATTATGAAAAGCCTTCAGTGCTAATAAAAAGAGCTTTTACTTCACTCTGTGATAATGACTATCATGAAGACATGTGGTGCTTAAGAAAATGATTCTGCAAGCAGTTTTCATGATGATACTTTGAAGGAGGGAGAGAAATGAAAGAGAGAACCAATGAGTAAAGAGGCTACTATAATTTATGGGAATGTAGTGATGGGGTCCTGGATGGTGGACGTAAGAAAAGTGATGAATTTAAGAAAGTTTACAGTATAATATCTGTCAGAACTTGATAATTATTGGTAGCTATATTAGTAATGGATGGGAATATGTTAGCTATATTGGTAATGGATGGGAATATGTTAAAGATGACACACATTTTTACCTCAATATGTGAAGGAAAGTAAATGAAGTCTGGAAGACGTAACTTGGGGAGGAAAATGGTATTTTATATCTTGAGTTTGACAGACTTAAATTTTCAGTACACAACTAGAGATATCAGACTGGTAGTTAACATAGTTGTGAATATCAACTGAGTCATCCAAATACAGGGAAGAAACAACACTGTGAAGCTACATTAGTATATTATAGTGCGTGTTGTATAAAATATTATGCAAAATTGGTATTTCTCTTTTAAGACAAACATTTGTTTCTATTCTAACAACTCATTTATCTCAATTTTTTTCTTTTTTAAAAAAATTTTTCATTAATTTTTTTTTTAAGAGAGAAGGAGAAAGATGAAAATATTGATGAGAAAACATCAATTGGCCACCTCCTGCATGTCCCCCATTGGGGACCAGGCCCACTGGGAATTGAACCGGTGACCTTTTGGTGTATGCATCAACACTCAATTAGTGAGCCACACGGGCCGGGATCAATTTTTCATACATTTCTGAATGTCACAGTCTTACTGTTTGATGTCTCTCAACAGACTTTAAACTGTCAACACGTATCTTAACCGTCAAATTCAAAATATTGTTTACCTTTCATTGATGGGTAAGCACTAACCTCATCTCATCAGCATTCAGCTCCACCAAAACTACTTTGCTCACTGCTTGGTTCTCTACGCCCTTAGTCCACACCCTTTCTTTACTTTTCTGTCTCCCATGAACTTTTTTTTTTTTCTTAATTGGGGAAAAATTTATGCATTTCGTATTTGGACTAGATTTGTTTTACAACTTTACCTCAGAACAGGACTTCATATAGATTTGGAAAAATGTTTTCTTTTATTTCTGTAGTTTAAGAACTTTTATTCATATAAGAACATAAATAAATCTAAATCTATTACAATTTGATCAAATAAGATGTCTTAAAATTAATTCAGACACAATGGTTTGAAAGAGAACTAAAATGACTTTCTCATTTCAATCGTCCTTCATTGAAAACACTATAGCAGCCGTTCTCAACCTGTGGGTCGCGACCCCTTTGGAGTTCAAACGACCCTTTCACAGGGGTCGCCTAAGGCATAACAGTAGCAACACTACTGTTATGAATTAGCAACGAAAATAATTTTATGGTTGGGGGTCACCGCAACATGAGAAACTGTATTAAAGGGTCGCGGCATTAGGAAGGTTGAGAACCACTGCACTATAGAATTTTATATTTACACTTCCTATCCTCTTTGTCAGTTTTGATTATGGCTTGTTACCAGCTCAGATGCTTCACTGGCATGTAGCAATCTTTAATTCATAACCTAAAGGACTAACAAACCATGACACAAATTAAATAGCTACTTTAAAATGACAGACTTCTCAGGCAGAAAAATCTCCCAGCTGTGTAGCCAATATTTCAGGTAGTTCATACTAGAAATTCTTCTGAAAATCACATAAGAGAAATTAGTGAAAGAAGAGCCACAATAATTATATCTTGCCATTAAAAACTCCTCACCATGAACTCTCAATGCTACCTTGGCAAGGATCTAAAATACAGCATTCTTTTGAAATTTTCCCAATTCTATCCTATAGGACCAACTAGAAGAAAAAAAGTTAAAATTAATAAAATGTCAGTTTTAAGTCTTGACTCCACTCCCAGTGTTTCTTTTCTTCCTCCTGGCTGTTCATCATTTAGGCAGCCAAGTGCAGCCAAAGAACTGACTAAGTTATCTTCAAATGCACCTTCAGAATCAATCATGTTGCCAAGTCCATTCATACTCTTCCAGGCAATCAGGTGAATGCCTCACTCTGAGTAGCTAAACACAGAATTAGGGCTTGAAGCTTTCCTAGGTAATTAGGAGTGCTTAGAAACAATGGTTTAATACTTTGAAATCTTTCAGGTTAGGAGTTCACACAGTGTTAGAATGTTGAAGGAGAAGGAGTTGCCCTATAAATAAAAAGAAAATCATCTACCCAGCATAAATGTGATGACTATATTATAAGCAAAACAAAACAATCATGCTATTTCCTCGTCACTTCTAAATGTGTAAGATCACTATTTGGTTTTTTTCCCCCTCTGCCGGTAGATCAGAGGTGTGACTAATAAAAAATCAGGGTAGGAGTAATATAACATCTTTAATAAAAAATATGCAACAATAAATTATTCTAGTTCAAGGAAAAAAAAATGTTCTTAGTATATCCTATCACAGTGAGTATACTCTTTCTAATCACATTTTTACATGAATACTGATGTTGTGAAAAAAAAATATATGTATGCAAATGTGTGTGTGTGTGTGTGTGTGTCTGTCTTAAAGGGCTCAACTATTGACTAAAGATAAACATTCTTAGGGAAATATTTGTGTAAGGCATGCATTCATATTTCACAGTTATCTGAACATTAAATATTTTACAATTAGGTTCCCTTAAATTTGCTGTTTTGCATATATTTTTATGAAAATGCCTTGTGAGCTTAAAGTAAAATTTTTAAATGGCATTATCACTATTCGCTTCACATAATAATTATTTCATTAGATACCTTAAAAATAAATAGCAGTGTCTATTTATTTTTAGTGTCTATAATTATAGTGTCTATAATTATGCTATTCTAATTCATGAATTTTTTACAGATAAAAATACATGCTTTTATATATAATTCTACAAAAAACAAAAACAAAATAAAAACACCTCTGAAGCAATAGTACTGTAAGGTTCAAAAAAATATTCATGAAAGCACTTTAGAAAGCACAAAATGTTATAAAATACAAAGAACTCATAATCGTGACCACCACCAATAACAATTTAATATTTGATTTATATATAAAAAAAAATTTCTCTCTGCTTTCTCCTTTCCACTTTATAACAGTCACACATTCATTAAGTTACAGGTCACCTTTCTGAAACACTCCCCAAATCACTGCAAAACTACAGATTTTAAACCAAAAATGTATGTATATTAGAGCTGTCTCCATGCAGGAAATTAAAAATTCTGTGAAAAAATTACAAGTTCCTCCTAAACTCAATATTTTACTACAACCCTTGGGTGGGAGTCATATTGGGGAAATAATTTAGTTTTATTTATTTCAGAATTTTAGGCAAGCAAATCTCCACTTACCTATACATAATGTGCTGATATATTGGCTGTTGGTGTCAATAGAGATAAAGGAAACTTCTGCACTTCTTTTGTCCTGATCAGTGGTTCTCAGGTAAATGTGCTAACCACAATGATACTGGGATTTTAAGGGCTGGGTGCAATAGCAGAGGGTAATTAAAAGGAAACTTGTTTAACAAGTGTTGATGACAGTCGTGCTTCTGTGGTTTAAAGGAAGAACTGAAAATTACTCTTTGAGTTGTATACTTAGAAAAAGACAGTAGACAGAACTTGGATTGGTTGCCCAAGAGGTCCACCCAAGAAATACCACCGCATATTGGTGAATCAGTGTTCTGACTCATATTCTGTCCATTCCTTTTATTATGCAGAGCTCCTCCTCAGTGAAACCAACTCTATTCACCAAAGTAGTCTTTGACAAATGATTTAATATGTCATTTTTTTATACAATATTTCTGCTACAGCATTACTCATTTGTAACATGCTTAATCTAAAAATTCTCACTGGGACTCTGTACAAAATTGTGTAGGAATGGATTTACAGAAGGAAGTAGATTTCGGTGTAAGAAATATCAGTTCTTTTTTGGTAATTCTTTATAAGAGATGGAACTAATTGGTCTAGTCAATAGTTGTGTTACTAAGTAAACACAGATTAAGTTTTTGAGTAACACAAAATTTTTACAAAAATAAAAGATTGGAAAGTAATTCAGATATTTTGGATACAAATATCTAGATTCTTAGCACAATCCTTCATGTCTTTAACCATTCACTCACTCCATTCATTTATGTAACAAATATTTGTCATGTACTTCCTGAGGCTGCACATTGTTCCTAGTAGTGAAAATACAACAATGGATATAATAAAATTCCTGCCTTCATGGAGCCTACACTCTAATGGGAAATACAGACAAACACTCAAGAAAACAGCAAATATATAATTTAATATGAGACATTTATGCATGCTATGATGAAAATAAAGCAGAGTAATTGGGTCGAAAGGAATATATGTGTATGTGTGTGGGGGGGGGGGGGGGCGGGGGGTCTATCTTTAGGTTGGTCCAGAAAGGCCTCTCTGAGGAGGGAGCTTTTGAACAGACACCTGGATGATGATATTGTCATGACATTTCTCTATCTTCAAAACTTAAATTGCTTTTAGGATAAAATATAAACTTTCTCAGTTGATATTCAAGTCTCTTTAGAATGCCATCTTCGTTTTTTTATAGGATGCCATCTTCTTTTTATCCATGTTGTTCCATAGTAGCTTGGTGTAACAGAAAGGGCATGATCTCTATTCCAATGACAGTCCATTAGTAACTAGCTGTTTGATATATCTCTCTCTGAGCTTCGGCTTCCTCATAGATAGAAATGAGGTCTAACAAGAGCATACCTGTAACGCTGTTGCATCAACTGAGACCATATGTACCAAGTGCTGACACAATGCCCACGACATTGTACTATTAACAATGACTTTACCTAAAGATTGACTTTACCTGAACCATTTATTATAGTTCTATTTCTTTTTATTTATTTATTCATTTATTTATTTTATTTATTTTTATCCTCACTTGAGGACATTTTTCCATTTTTTGTTTAGATAGAGTTGGAGGGAGGGAGAGGAAGAGAGAGAGATAGAGAAACATCGATGTGAAAGGGACACATCGAATGGCTGCCACCTGCACAACCAACCAGGGCCGGGGACAAACTGCAACTGAGGTATGCGCCCTTAGCGGGAACTGAACCCGGGTCTCTCTGGACTGCAGGCCCACACTCTAACCACTGAGGCAAACTGGCCAGGGCTATAGTTCCATTTCTTGAAGGGAAGTGCTTTACTACATCCATCTTTTTTATTTGTGTTAATACTTCCAAGATTGCCATTTCTACCCACCCAATGTTTATTTGTGTTTCATGGTCCAACCTAATTGCCACATCTGTTTTCTGGCCTCTAAGTACCATCATCAGTATTCATTCTGGATTTAGTCATCTGCTATGTTATAGTGATTCCTGTTTAAATTTGTCCTTGGAATGGTCCTGTCACCCCATTGAAAGTATAAGTTGATTGAAATTTGAAGGTATAGACTGTATCTTATATTTCTGTTTTTCATAATAATCATCAGAGTGCTTAATATCCAGTAGATGTTCAGTAAATAAATAATATGTTCAAAATAAATGATTAACATCCAAAATGTATGTAGATATTCTGAAAGATAATAAAACATTTAATAACTCAATATTAAGTACAGATAGGATTTAACAGTATTCACAGAAGAAATATGAATGTACAATTAACATATAAAAAGATACTTAATATCATTCATTAGTAATTATAGAAATACACATTGAAACAATAATAAAGCACAAAAAAATTAAAAATATTATTTTAATATTTAGTAAGCATGTGGAGAAATGGACTCTCATATGTTGACGGCAGGAGATGAATTGAGGTAACAACTTTAGAGGGAAATTTGGCACCATCTATTCATTTTAAAACTACATCCCCACTACTAATTCATCTTACTTCTAGGTGTCTATATAGATATCTATCCTGGCACATGTAATCAAATAAGACAATATTCGTGAAAGCACTTTGGAAAGCACAAAATGTTATAAAATACAAGGGAATTTAGAATATAAGAATAAGAATATAGGAGGATGTCTATTACAAAGTAAAAGCAAAAAGAAAAAGAAAAATTATTCATTGGTAGAGGAATGATTAAATAAACTATGGTGTTTCAATATTACAGAATGTTATTCAGGTGTTAAAAGGAATGAAGTTATAGTAAATAGGATGGGTTGACTCACTCATCCTCCACTCTAAGTTTTATTTCAGTGCTGCAGAGATTAGAAGCAAAAAATGACATCTCCCAGACTCCCTTGCAGCTAGGATTCTGGATGCAAATTACATTCTGCCAGCTAGATGCACTCACATGAAACTTAGAAGAGAGAAGCAAGTCAGAGGCCTTCTAAGGCATAAATGAGGCCATGGATTTGTGTTAGTAAAAGCTCACGGATATAGGATGTTTTTGCGGCAACATTCCACTGTCTATTGTCCAGCTTCCTGGAGGCCAAGAAACAATTTTTGAGTAAGCAGAGACCAAAACAGCTTGTGGGTGTAAGGAGGCTGTAGTGATAATATCATTGGTGCTGGTGGCTTTCTGATCCCTAGATCATAGGCATTTAATTTGATAATGCCAGTTGTAGTCTCTTCCTGTGGGTATCAGTTCTCTAGTGTTCTGTGGGTCATCCTTGAGGCTTAGCTTAAAGCCGGCACCACCAGCTTTTCCAACAGTTTTTGAAGTACCTGATATCCTATTTCAAATTCCTTTCTGTTTAGGATAACTTCTCTCCTCTAAACTCTTACTGATATGTTACTGATCTGTACAGAAAAACTTCAGGAAAAACTGAGGGAAAATATGGTATGCACAATGGTAATTCAATATGATACTATTAATACTTAAAAGAAATAGTAAACAATACTTCATATTTTTAATGGTTGCTAATATATATATTTAAATTCATGTATTTATAAATGAAAAGATAAATGAATGTATGAAAAGATATGGAAGAATTCGCAAAACAATTTTTATCCCTGAGGGGAAGGAAAAGCACCAGAATTGAAAGCAATGATTAAAAAAACTTTAGCTTGGCCCTGGCCAGTTTGGCTCAGCAGTTAGAGCGTCCGCCTGCAGTCCAGAGAGACTGGGGTTCAGTTCCCGCTAAGAGCATGTACCTCGGTTGCAGTTTGTCCCCAGCCCTGGCTGGATTGTGCGGGTGGCAGCCACTCAATATGTTCCTTTCACGTCAATGTTTCTCTCTCTCTCTCCCTCCCACTCTATCTGAACAAAATATGGAAAAATGTCCTCAAGTGAGGATATAAATAAATAAACTTTAGCTTGAGTTATAATAGGTTTATTTTTTTCCACAATGATAATGTACGGATACATTGGTTGCATAATTTAAAAAATTTAGATATACTTATGAAATATAAGCTTATCCTTGATGTGGATCTGAGTAAAAAAAATAGTTGGAATTGGCAATAAAATACAGTTTCTCATGGAGTCTGGGGCAAATAAATATGACAAAAATCAAATTGTATTTGTTAGTTTTATATAACTTTCCAGGATGAGATAATAGCTTAATGACAATAAACATAATATCCATGAGAACACAGTGGATAAAATCTCATGAAGGTATAAACTAGTTTTTAAAAGATGGTAAGAGTATACCAGAAAAAAGAAAAGTCCTTGAAGGACATTCTAGACAAGGAGTACACTATTTGGAAAGACCCAATATAGCATGTTTCAGAAATCTCAATAGTGTGATTGGATTACAGGTTAAATGCAAGGGCATGATGGGAGATAAAAAAAAAAAAAAGACATATGTGGCAGCCAGATCTTAATAGTACATTTCATTTTTATTCAGTTGAACACAATGATAACTTCCATTGAAGTAGCCACTAGCCCAGGAACACATAGATGGAAAAGAATCCTAAGAAGTTCAATGTTTAGTAACATAAACAGATGCATAAACAGATGATTTTTACATCTTGTGGGAATTGCAATGACAGGTGCATGCCCTGAGCAATCTGGAGCATCAGCGAGTCATAATAAAGAATTTTTATTTTATTCTCAAAGGGTGTTGAGACCATGGATGGAATAGAGTTTTAAGCAAAAGAGAGATGCACTCCTAGGCTAATTCTCCCTAATTACTGCAATCTCATCTCTGCTTTGATAATGGCTTGTATAAATTTCTCTAATCCTTTTTCTTTCATCAAATGACTGGGAAGGAAAATGTGGGGACAATCTCTCATTACCCTGGCTAGTGATTTTTGCATTATTGATATATATAGATAGATATAGATATATATCATTTACTATATATATCTATATATATATCTCATTTACTATATATATCTATACATATATATAGTAAATCTGACTTAAAAAGCATTAATGTAGGCTTATAAAACTGGAGACAGCCATGGCCGGTTTGGCTCAGTGGTTAGAGCGTCAGCCCGTGGACCAGAGACTCCCGGATTCGGTTCCCACTAAGGGCATGTATCTTAGTTGCAGTTTGTCCCTGGCCCCAGTTGGGGTTGTGTGGGTGGCAACTAGTGGATATGTCTCTCACATCCATGTTTCTCTCTTTCTCTTTCCCCCCCTCTCTCCTTCCCACTCTGTCTGAAGATAAATGCAAAAATGTCCTTGGATGAAGATTAAAAAAAAAACAAAAAACTAGAGATAGTTATTTAATGGAATTCTTATATAATGTGTACCCCTGTATTTAGCAAAAATAAAGTTTTATTTACTCAACCACAAGTTATGAGAGTCAACTGTGACAAATTTTATTTTTATTTATTTATTTTATAAGAAAATGTTTATTTAGAAAGTCACAGAGGTAAAAGAAGTGAGTTGTAGAAGAAATGGGCTCAAGAAACACATTACAGAGGCAAAAGAAGGGCTCTTGGAACTGTGACAAATTTTGTTTTTAAATTTTTTTTTTGTTATTGATTTTAGAAAGAGAGAAAGTAAGAGGGAAAGAGAGATAGAAACATCGATGAGAAAGAACATTTATTGGCCACCTCTTGCATGCTCCCCACTGGGGATTGGGCCCACAGTCTGGGCATGTATCCTGACCAGGAATCGAACCGGCGACCTCTTGGTGCATGGTTTAATGCTCAACCACTGAGCCACACTGGCTGGACACAAATTTTAAATAAAGATAATTTAATTTTTTAAGAAACAACAAAGAAAGCATGATATAATTATTTTATTTTCAGAATTAAACATGATACAGAACCCAATATATTAAAATAACATATAATTATCTTTTCTAGAACCCTTTAACTACTGTAAACTACAAATCTGAAATGTCCTTAACACATCACTGCACAATGTTTCAAAACGAGCTTCTTCTTAAATTTCTGCTTGCTTTGAAATTATGTAAAATGAAAATAAGTAACAAATGAATCAGTGACCTGATTTACTAGCAGGTAGTACTTGAGGCATTTAACAAAAACATCTGACACGATGAGTAAAAAGCTAGTTTGTAATGTCATGGAATAAAAATTGTGCTCCTATGCATCATTTAGTGAAGATTTCTTTTAAAAACATAAATGAGGAATACCATTCAGTGATGTGCTGGTAAGTATTTAACAACCTTGTCCTAGGAGTAGGGAATAGGAGGTAATTTGCAGCATTGGCTAATTTCCATGGTGTAAATATACCATGACCAATTTCAAGCTACCTATATGATATTGCCAAGCATGGATTTCAGAAGATGTGAGTAGTAGCACTCTATTATATTTATCTTTACTGTACATATATAATAGATGTAAATAACCTCAAGACAATACATACTAGTAATATGTAGTAAAATAATTATAATATGATGGGTTTGGGGTATTTGGTGTCCTTAATTTTCAACTATGGTGTGTTTCACAACTGGTGAACATAATCCCTGACGTTTTAACATTCAGCTCATATAGTGGTGCAAGCCAGCTTCAGCCCACCACTGCAGCATTTTAAAATATTAAATTTCAAAAGATTTCACAAGTCTGGATATTTGAAAGGACTGATAATATTCCAGAGGGAATACTTTCATAAAGCTTTTATTTAAAAGCAAAGGATACAATACATTAAGAGAGACTACAGGCAAGCATTGGGAGGCCAAGACATATATAGAGGTGCAAGTTCCCCACAGTCCTTATTCAGACACATACATATTTTGTCTGCAAACTGAACCACCAAAATCTGTTAACTCCAAAAGAGCTCAAGGCAGAAGTTTCCAGCAGAATCTTGGATCTGTAAACAAATTGGCCCAGGGGTTACCATGAAAAGTTCAGAATTTAAACCTCACATCAATCATAATTTTTTTATTAGGAAATTATTTTCAGAGACTAGGGACACTGAGTTGGTTCCACACAGCCCCCTGTCCTTGAGAACTGCACATTATTTTTGCTGCAAGTGAAGGCAAACAAATGACACAAGAAGGACAAGAAGAAAATGTTGGTTAAATAATTACCTAAAAATTATTTTTAAATTCCTGATTAATTTTGGATCTAAACTCTATGAGGGAAAATTGATGAGAGGGTTGCAACTTATCAGCAAGGGTGAAGATTGACTTTAAGCAAATAATTTTTTCTCTCTAGTCTTTAGTTTCTCAGTCTACAAATTGAGAAACTTGGTCTGGCTGAACCTCTGAAATCCCTTCTTCACTCAAAGATTGAATAATTTTATGAGGCACACAAACTATCTCACTTATAAATAAAAAATGAAGGTACCTTATATGTTTTATATATATTTGGTTTAACAACATGCAATTATAATTTTGCAGAATGAAAAATCATTTATTTGGTAGATGCAGCATTTATGTTCTCACACTAAAACAATGTGTAGTTTTTTAAATTCTGAAATAAAAGTTAGGACAATTATGACTATAATGGTAGGATAAATCAGAACTAGGCAATTAATAAAAATATTCTGGTCATCTTTTGTCTTTCTGTTTCCCTATTAGTTAAATAGGTAAATAAATGGATAATGTTTTAGATACAAAAATATTGATAAAGACCTTTATATATTTGTATATAAGAAAATGACTGGCATACCAACAATAAAAAAAAAAAAGATTATGAAGCAACATTTAAGAACAACCTGCAGTTGTCTGTATGTTCCATTCCAGTTACTTGTCCTCAGAGTCCAGTCTTGGAGGTAATCCAATCACGATAAGCAGTGACTCGAGTATAGACACCTGGCTTATTCTTCTGAGCACATCCGTCACCCCAGCTTACTATTCCAACAAGGTGCCAGATATTTCTAGAGTCAGGGTAAACTAGTGGTCCACCAGAATCATTCTAGAAGAAAAGGGGAAAAATGTTTCTTATCCTGTCCAAGAATCTCCTTTGACCCCTCTCTTGGAGTTATCAATACCCCTGGCCACTGAAAACAATTCACCCTCTTTAGGCTTAGCAACTCTGGAAAGCTTGAGCTTGTTCAAAACCCAGGGGAACATTAAACCAGAATCTATTGTCGACAACTGCCCAGTACTGAGTTGGGCACACTAGAACTGACTGTAATAAGTCCATCCTGGACTCTGGAGAAAGTGACTCAGGCTGCTTCTGGATGAGCCTCTGAGGAATGAGTGAGATGCACATGCTGAATCTCCTGCTGCATCTCTGGATAAGAAGGAGGCAGCGCTGTAGATCTGCAGGTTGCCCAGGAAATAGGGCCAAATCTATTTTATTACCTTGTAGGTATTATCATCTGTGTGGATTACTAGACTAAAAAGTCCAGGAGGGCAGGGATTGTCACCACTGCATCCCCTGCACGGAACTGGTGTCTGGTGTGTAAGTGGGGGGTAATAAATATTCATTATATGAACTGAAATAAGAAGGTACTCTGTGGAAATCATTAACACAGAAAAATATTTTGTGGTGATAAAAACTGCCACTTAGTTAGTACTTTGGGAGAAAATGATCTGATGATGTATCTAGACGTACCTGACAGGCATCAGCTTTTCCTGACATAAATCCAGCACATAGCATTTTATCAGTCACCCAGCCAGACAATACATGTGGAGCATTGCAAACTTTGTTATCGATAATCTTCACAAAGGCTTCTTGAAGGATATTTGGAAGGGGACCTAAAGGCAACAAATTCGGCATATTAAGGAGATCTTAACTTTGTTGAGTCAAAGAATATCTATAAAACAAAGCAGAGTCGTTTGGTTACCAGGAGCCAGACCAGTCCCAAGCTAGATTGGTCTCTTCCTTCTGTTTATTATACCTGGCTGCCTCACACAATTCCAATTTTTCCACTTCTCATTCCCAGAGATATCTTAGATATTGAAGACAGTGCCATGCTTTTGGTTCCAGGACTTGATTTTCTTTTTGGTCTATTTACTGATTAGTTAATTGCATGAGAGAGTGATTTGATTGATTGATTGATTGATTATTTACATAATATTTTTGTATTTTTTTTAATTTTATTTTTGTTATAGATGTTTCTCCTTTTTTTCCACCTTGAATTATTTCCACGAACCTATTATGTTTTTACAGAAAAACTTACCATTCATATAAAGTGCTCCCCATCCTGTAACTACAACACTGTCGTTTTCTGAGAGCTTCATTTTGGCTTCAGGAAGACAAATTCTACGAACATGCTTTGAAAAAGAGACTTCTTTGGCAAGCTGCACAAGGGCAATATCATTTTGAATCCCAGCCCTGCTAAAATTTTCATGAGAAATAATGTTTTGGACTTTCTGTGTCATATATGGCTTATTCACTCTAGTTCCAAAGCTGACAGTCCAATCTTCTGGATTAGTTTTTCTGGAGGACAAAATTCAATTAAAATACATTCAGTTTCTGTGACCCAACAGAGTTCATAGTGGTCAAGTTATAGTAACTTTAAGGCATGAGGTTCCCAGATAATACTTAAAGCACTTAAATTCTTTTTTTTTTTTTATCCTCACCTGAGGACATTTTTGCATTTATCTTCAGATAGAGCAGGAGGGAGAGAGGGAGGAAGAGAGAGAGAGAAACATCGATGTGAGAGGTACACATTGAGTGGCTGCCACCCACACGACCCCAACCAGGGCCGGGGACAAACTGCAACCAAGGTATGAGCCCTTAGCAGGAACAGAACCCAGGTCTCTCTGGACCGCAGGCCGACACGTTAACCGCTGAGCCAAACCAGCCTGGGCAAATTCTTCTTTTTAAAAAATGTATTTGACTCATGGATGTTATAAACAATACAGCCACATAAAAATAGTGCTAAGGACTATTAAAGCTGTCAGCTTCTGCAAATCCTCCTAACTAGAGTCACTGATGTCTTCTCCTTGTACTGCAGGCCCATCCAGTCTCTGAACATTTGATTTGGGTAGGAAGCATCCAAGCTGTCTCAGTGGGTGGGGTCCAGGATCACTCATTGCGAACAGCCTGGATTTCGAGAGCTTATGGAGGCTCTGGCATCTTCACACATAAAAACTGCTACTTGTTCTCACCCAATCACCCTATTATGTTTATCAAGTCAACACATTTTGGCTACTAATTTAGATTCTGTGACCCGTTTCTGCTGTTCCCGCTGAACCTTTCTCAATTTAGGACCTAACATCCTGTTAAAAACTATTCTCACTTTCACTCAAAAGATCAGATGCCTGTTTTTTTGTTGTTGTTGTTGTTTATTTTTTAAGGTTTCAAGACCTTAAAGTAATAGTGACTCTCTTCAGTCCTCTACAATCCTAAACCTTCCATGACTCCCCATGCTTCACAGCGGTGTTTGTTAAACTCCTTTCCCTTAGATTCAGCCCAGGTTTCACCTCCAGAGATTTATGTTTAAAAGGTTTAGTGTGATGCTTAAGGATCTACACTTTTGACAAGTCTCCCAGGTGGTCCATAGGACATGGACTACTTTTTGAAAATCATATCAGCGGGACAAATCCTATGAACATGCTTTGTAAGAGACTTCTTCAGTAAGTAAGCATCTGGTCATTTAGAGATGCCCCCAAGCAATACAGATTTTCTAAGCATATTTTCTAATATTTTATTTCACAAAATCCTCTCTACTTCAAATTATTCTTTTTGTTTGCTATCCAGAGAATATAACTTGTGTTATTTCATCTCAACATATTTGAAGAAGATTGTTTTCTCAGGCCAGTACACATATTGTTCTTTGTCATCCACCCACCCCTATTAATCCAATCTTACATCTGTAGGGTCCAGATCAAATTTTATATCTTTATATCTCAGTTGGATATGCTGTCTTTATTAATCAAATTCCCATATCTTTTACTTGTGTTGTACAGAAGACTATTCTATGCTGTCTTATACCTTGAATATATCACATGTAAAAAATTTTAACTAAAATGTAAAGCCCTGAAGGGCAAGAAAAGTAACCACCTAGTAACTGGAGTCAGACATACCTGAGTTCACACTTCATTTCTGTTATTTAAGGGCTATATGATCTTGGCCAAGTTATGCCACTATTTCTGAACTCTAGTTTCCTCATCTTTAAACAAATTTAATTACACCTTCTGTGCAGAATTATTGTTATGATGAAATAAAATAATGTAAGTAAAGCACTTACCGTCAGGCCAAAGTAGCTATTTGCGAAATGAGAATTGTTTCCGTTCACCTTTCTTTTCTTTTCTTTGACAAATTTAAAAATGCTTGATTCCCTTCAATTTTGCAGGTGATTGTAAATATATATGGCCTTGATGCACATTTGTTCACACACTTAGGTTAGCCTCCACAAACTACCAAAAACAGGCCAGCACCCAGAATCTACATATAGTCAGACCTTCGTACTTACTTGGTAAAGCAGTGAGCTGCAGATAATAGCCACCTGCTGCTAATCAGAGATGCTCCACAGTGGTGTTGGCCCTTCCACTTCATACTGGCCTGCCATGGCCACACCCCTGTTAAGGCGTTTTTCCCATTCACAATGCGGTTGCCTGCTCCGATAGTACTGACCAGTTGTCTCCCACAACCTGAAGAAAGAATTTATTTATACAAGAACAGGTATCTTTGATAATGCTTTATAAGCTGTGTATCTTAAAACATTAGTTGAAACCCTTTATCAACTGTCCAGCATCTCCTAAATGATGCTCTTTCCTAGAATGTACTGTTATCACAGTGCCCAACTCCATCTTGGTTTCGGTGGATTCTACATATCTTCTTTTCCCGTCTCAAGCATCTTTCAACCACTGACTTTTATTGTATTTATTTGTTTTCATTCTCATCTCTCTAGGAAAATTGCAAAATTTTCTAAAGTGGAGACTTTGCTTCATTAATGTCTACATCTTGCATAGAATATGTAGTGCTTTCTATAAAGACCCTTGTGGACAATAGATACTCCATAAATATCTATTGAGTGCATGAATGCAAGCTTATTTCTTGGGGGTGGGGGAGCAACATGATACTCTAGAGAGAATTTATTCAAAAGGTACAGAACTGCCGTGGCTGGTTTGGCTCAACAGTTAGAACATTGGCCCGCTGAACAAAGAGTCAAGGGCATGTACTTCAGTTGCAGTTCAATCCCTGGCCCTGGTCGGGGTCATGCAGGAGGCAACTAGTCAATGTGTCTCTCTCACATTGATGTTTCATTCTCTCTCCCCCACTCTCACTCTATCTGAAGATAAAATCTGAGGATTAAAAAACTTAAAATTAAATAATAGGTACCAAACTATTTTTTATCAATAATAAATATATTTGATACAGCATCGTTTTTTATTTTCTTATTATCTGAAATCATCCATTTTTCCCTCCACTCTGTCTTATTTTAACTTAGTCAGAATTGTATATATTTTTTTTATTTTTTAATTAATTAATTTTTGGAACAGATGTTTCTCCTATTTTCCCCCACTGATTCCTCCCTCCCCACCCTGTCCCCAGCTTTGTTGTCCATGTCCATTGTTCATGCATACATGCATGTAAGTTATGTGGTTTATCTCTCTCCCACCCCACCCCTCTTCTGGGGATTGTCGGTCTGTACCCCACTTCCACATCTCTGGGACTATCCCATTCCTCAGACTGTTATGTTCATTATATTCCACAGATAAGTGAGATCATATGATACTTGTCTTTCTCTGTTTGGCTTGTTTCGCTTTCCAGGTCCCTCCATGTCATCTTAAAGTATAAGAGATTTTTTTTTCTTACAGCTGCATAGTACTCCATTGTGTATATGTACCACAGTTTTCTTATCCATTCATCTACTGATGGACACTTGGGCTGTTTCCAGATCTTAGCCGTTGTAAATAGTGCTGCTACAAACATGGGAGTACATATATTCTTTCTGATTGGTGTTTCAGGCTCCTTAAGGTATATTCCTAGAAGTAGGATCACTGGGTCAAATGGCAGCTCAATTTTTAATATTTTGAGGTAACACCATAGTGTTCTCCACAGTGGCTGCACCAGGCTGCATTCCCACCAGCAGTGTACTAGAGTCCCATTTCTTCACACCCTCGCCAACACTTGTTTGATGATTTGTTGATGGCAGCCATTCTGACAGGTGTGAGGTGATACCTCATTGTTGTTATAATTTGCATCTCTCTAATGATTAGAGATGTTGAGCATTTCTTCATATGTCTCTTAGCCATTTGTATGTCCTGTTTGGAGAGGTGTCTATTTAGTTCCTCTGCCCATTTTTAAATTGGGTTCTTAGTCTTCCTTTTGTTGAGTTGTATGAACACTCTATATATATTGGAGATTAACCCCTTATCTGATATATCATTGGCTCTCCCATACAGTGGGTTGCCTTTCCATTTTGATGGTTGTATCTTTTGCTGTGCAGAAGCTTTTGACTTTGATGTAGTCCCATGTGTTCATTTTCTCCTTTGTTTCTGTTGCCTTAAGTGATATATCAGTGAAAACAGAATTATTTTCCTAATTCATAATTCAGTTATTTGAAATCAGTTCTTATTCATCCTTTTGGACAATTCCTTACAAATGTTAAAATCCATATGCCATTGTTTTTCAAAAAGAAATTGCAGGTATATATCCAATAATTTTGAAAGATGACTATGGATTTTTATGTGATTTACTTCAAGATCCTTTTTAATAAAAAGGTGGAGAGATATTTGTGAATGTGTTAAATTTACAATAAAGTTTCTAAACTTACATTTGTTGGTAAGCATTTCAGCATTAGTCTTGCTGATTTCTGAAATTTAAAAGACATAAAATTGATAAAATATCACTGAGCAATTACCTTCAATCCAAGGATATAAAGACTAAGTTTTCTAGCCCAGTTACAACCAACATTTAACTATTCAGAATTTCATGTATAAAGAGCTCCTCTCACTTTTACTTGTTATATATTGACCATCTCTCCACATCTCTATCAGGTATAAGAAAATGAAATAAAAAACAAAGTTCTCAATTTTATAATAGTTGTAGTAAAATATTTAATGAGGCAAAAAACCGAAAAAAGGACTTGGCATTATCTTTGAATTTCTTTCTCTATGATAGTTCTATTACTCAGAATTATATCTATTATAAAGAAAAGGTCCCGTTAAGATTATATTTTATTGGATCTGCCTTGCTCTTTGGGATCACCTAATTACTAAAACTGAATTCTTAAATTTTGAGAATTTAACTTAAATTTGAGTCTCTTTTCTATTGGGAAGAGCCTGTAGGGAGAAGGAGAAGAGTAGGGAAGACACACCGAGAAGTGCTGACTGAATCCCTGGGACACAGGAACAGTAACTAGTGCAGCCACCTTTCCCGACAGCTACTCACAAAGAATTGTATTGCTCCTCTGAGAATTCTAGTTTAAACTCTCCTCTCATCAGTGGCCCACTGGTGTTAGGGTTTGCATTCTGAGTCAAAGGAGCTATAACTGGCAGCTGGCAGCCTTCATAGCCTTCGAGGACCCTGGGGTCAACGGTTGGTCTGGAAGAACCACAAAACTGGGCTCTGTAACCAGGTGTGTTATCTCATAACTGGCCCTTTAACAATATAAGTAAGAGTTTCAAGACCTTTTCAGGACCTTGAAGATCTTTAAAAACTTCACTTTCTATACTGGGTCAAAGTCCTATCATTTTTTTCCCTTGTTTTCTAGAGAATTAGTCCAGACAAATTTTTCTCTTTAACACTGTTACTCCCATTCTTCCTCCAGAAGCAATGAAGATTTTCTTACTACTAAAGTCTGAGTGATCAAAAAACCCTAAATCTGTTTCCTGCAATGAGATCCTGACAAGAGTGAGGGTAGGGGGAATAATGCTTCAATTTTAAGTCTTCACCACATTTTCCATACATTAACAACAAACCCTTCCAAACTTGCATCCTCAGTTTAACCCTCATTTTAATCATTCTTCAGACAAAAATGCTATGGTACCACCCCATCTATGACCAGTGCACTGTGGAGTGCCAGACTTTGGGAAGCATATTTTTGTCCTAAAGAAATTCCTAAAACTCTTGGTTTATTTTTTTCCTAGTACTCTCTTTTTAAATAGTCCATAAACCCAAGTAATAGAAAGTAATGTAAATAAATTAAATACCCATAAGTTTAACGGAAGCTGGAACTGCATGCCAGGATGCCATGTTGTCTTTCAACATCTTAAGTAAGATAGCTTTGATTTCAGCCTTTATGACCTCCCTCTTTGCCGGAGGAAACTTGAATGTCAGGTGCAACTGTACATTTGAACCATTGGGATAAGGGCTAGAAATAGCAGAAACAACAGTTCCAGTGTGTTACTTTTTTATTTTTTATATGTTTTGTAAGCACATTGAATTCCTCACATTTTAATTATTATATTTTCTTTACATATATTAAAGAACAATACACAGAAATTGTTTTAGTGTATTTAAAGTGCCAGGGTCCCCCCAAATCTTCTAACTGCTTCAGAGGTATTGTGCATGGAGAAAGATGTGAACCACAAACTAGAAATCAGAATACAAGGTGGGAAAAAAGTAGGTTTACACTTGTTCATATGGAAAAGAATACAATAATTAATAACTAATAGTACGATTAACTCTTTTCCATATTCACAACTGTAAACCTACTTTTGCCCAACTCTGTTTTTAAACACATAGGAGACACTGAGTACTGGCCAATAAACAATTAACATGAGATTTTATTATAACACCGTAAAAATCATGTTCTCATACAGGTATTTTTGAATAACTGAATTTTAGATTAAGAGATAAGTGAGAACTTAAATGTAGAGCCTGGAAGCATTCACAAGAGAACTTCTAAAATATATTCAAGAGCCAGTACTAAGTCCCCTTTTTTAGTTTCTTATACATGTCTACTCCATGAGAAATCTATATCATGAGAAGTCTCAGAAAAAAAGATAACTCTAAAACATGAAGAGAATCTCCATTATTTATACATTTAGCACATTCTTTTTATTAATCAGGAAAGAAAATATATTCATTTTGGAAGACTTTAAAACCAAAAGCCATAATAATCAGTTTAAAAACACACACACACTCAACTGTATTTTCAAAAAAATATATCAAAGGAAGAGCCTTTGAAGGTTTTGTTTGTCTGTAGGTAAGTTGTTTGGTTGGTTGGCATTTGGCCAACCTGGATTTTTTTATTTGTTTTGTTTTGAAGTTCAGACTTCCCCAGAATTGATATTAGCAATTATCAAAATATGTATTCTCTTTATCATTCATCCCCTATGCTCCATGTACCCTCCTCCTTACACCCCTCCCCCCACCCTCAAGCACTCTTCAAAGACATATTTAAACAAATGTTATCTTAAATTATTCACTTTGCTCCACAGTTATTACACTAATGGTAATACTAAAGAGACCAAAAGAAGATTATTTTAGGAAAAGCATGTCGAATGGATATGGATGGAAGAAGAGATGGGTAATATATGGGTAGCAAAACAATCAAGTTGGATTCCTTGTTTTCTGTAGAGTTACAATTATCTTTTATCATAGACGTCTGTTAGACCTGCCTGCTAGGAACAAACTTGCAATTCCCGTTCAGGTGTAAGATTACAGATTTGTAAAGAACAGTTCCTATCATTAACAGAAAGTTGTTAAATACAATGATACTTTAATTTATAGAGAACTCTTCCTTCCTTCCTTTCTTCCTTTTTTTCTTCTTCTCTCTCTCTGTTCATGTTGTTATTATATAAAACCAGGGCTAATGTGACATGTCACCTACTTCCCTTTCAATAATATGCTGAATAAATTTGTACTTACAGAAGTTTGATGACCTGAGAGTTGATATATTCTTTGTATATGTTAGAATTTTGAAATTCATCAAACATCTGTCAGGAGAAAAAAACAAAAGAGCCACCATGTCTATTTCAATCAAATATATAATACAATTAATAAAATAAATTACCAAATTACCTTAGTCTCAATATCTTTGCTTAGATTTCTGCTAATTTGTGAAGCTACATTTTCACAGCTATCATTGTATGTGACTCCAGAAATAAGAAAATCACCTTGGTAATGGTAAATCTTTCCTGTGAAATAAAAAATAAAAAAAATACTCAAAGAATTTTAAGACAAATATTGGCCTCAAGTCCCTCCACATCTTTGTCTAAAAATTAACATTCAACTTAATACTAGAAATAACCAGAGGGTCAGAGAAAGGAAGAGGAGGGAAATAAATGGGAATTAATATTCAGTTATTCTAGAAATGTCAACTACCCAGCATTCATAAAGTGATCCCTCTCCTTTCTTCATAAGATAATAGGCATCACTGTCCCCCAGCATCCTCCTCAAAGCATTAATCTAGGCAGCTAATAGCAATTTACCCAAATATGCACTAGAGATGAAATGTATTTGTCATGTGTAATCTAAATTCGTAGCCTAGTAATCACCCAATTAATCATTCTAAGCAGTTCTGATACAGGAAACACTGCAAACATCTCCCTTCACTTTCTGGATGATCTACATCCACTTGCACCCTTTCCTATGCCCTATAGCCTGTTGGCCTGCTTTCCACTCCTTGAAGTCATTCCTGTAGGACTTCATGCTGCCCTTGCACTTCACTATAGCATACAGTGGCTGGTACTTGGCATGTGTCACAAGTGTAAGAGTTCCCATTCCTTCCTGTCCCCAAATGTAAAACATGACAAGCCTACAGGTAGCTCTTCCAGGTTATATATGTACTTTTAAAAATAGAAACTAATAGGAAATGGTATCCTGTGTTGGTTAAGGATTAACCATTCACATATTTTGAGAATAATTGTGCTTTTGAGCCACTTTAAAAAGCATCACGTAGTATCTAAGGAGTGCCAATAATAGACTTTGAAAAATATGATCACCTGAGCTATAATAATTCATTGTCCTAGAAGACAGAAATATCATTTGAACCTAAAATAAAAATTAGTTTCTTCTATTCTTATAGTTTCCCGTATTTTTTCCTTATGGCAGCCAGTGCATATAAAAAAACAAGTGCCAGGTTCTGTCTAAGAAGTTACCTAAAGTCGTTCTGAAAAGAGTGAAGTATATAAAGTTAGATAAGCTAGTTCAGTTTGTTAAATATAAGGTGACACAAATTGGCTGTGTCACCTTGGCATATCATTTTAGCCCTCTGGGATTATTTTCACTAATTACAAAGGCTAAATTACAATAAATAAATTCCAAGATCCTCTTTTTCCTACCATTTTATAATTTTAATCTGTAACATTTATCACCAAACAGAATAAGAAATAACTAGAATCTTTAACACTATAACATTCAGTATGCTGAACTTGGGTACTTGCAAGTAGCAAATTAATCTGTCATTACCAGAACTGAGCCAAGAAGAGTAGGGATCTCTACAGTTTGAGGTATATTCACTAAAAGATATAACAACTCAACTGCAAGCCTACCTCATAAGCTCCTTTATTGACAATAAATATTAGAATCAAAGTATTGAATATTTCAATCTTGCCATATTTCCATAGTTGATGATACAACTTACTGAGTGGATCAAGGAGGCATTTAATTAAAAAATCTTTATAAACTTTGGTGTCAAATGATACAAAAGTATTATGTTGAAATAAAATACTAAGTAAGTAATACATTTTATACAAATAAATTTAATATTTATGTTGTTTCTCAACAATTCCTAAGTAAAAGGAGATTTAGTAGTAAGGGTGAAAATTGAAAATAGTTAATACTGACCAACTGCCAGAAAATGAACAAGGAGACCAATAGTTACTCCCAAGATTGCCACTATTCCAAGAAAAATAAGGATCGTCTTACATAGTGGCCAAGATCTTCTCTGAGAAGCCGTGCCGTACCTATGAAAGGGGGAAAATAGCTCAAGTCAGATGATAGACCTTCCAAATCTACCTGTCTCTCCTACCACTCATACAACATGATTTATAACGTATACATTAGGCCTTTATATTAACTGAAAGCTTAGAAGCCTCAAATGCCTCAAAATGAATATACCCTAATGCTCATTCTTTTAACAAATTATATTTAACTATTATATTAACTGTGGGGATACAGCTATGAGCAAAATAGACATGGTTTGTGTCCTCATGTTATGGGGAAAAACTGATTTGCTCTTTTTATTTACCGAAAGCCGGTTACATAACATTAGGTGTGGTCTGATTGTACTTTTCTAAACTATAGCCACATCATGTACAAGGACATATATAGATTTATAAACAAATACATAATATAACCATTTGTAAGTTTTAATTAAATGTGGAAGAAAACATCATGATGCCAACTGCAGTTATCCCATGTTATGAGATCATGGATAGATATTTTTCTTGTCTACTTTTTTTAAACTATATTTTCTAATGTTTCTATAATAAACATGGATTATTTGTATAATATAAACTAACATATAGGTAAGTTTCATTATCAAAACAAATAAAATAGATAAAAATAATCAGAAAATACAGTGACTTGGCGACATAGAGTGATCTAAAGTTACAGTTAAGTCTATGGTCACTCTTAGTCTAATCTATATAAGGTTTGAGTACTAGTTATTCTTCATATCTTAAAAGACATGATGTCATGAAATTGCTCATTTGAAGGAAAAACTGTAACATTAAAATTATTTCTGGTTTCAAATTCAAACTAGGCTCAATCTCCTTGTATTCTGCCTCATCCTAAACAAAATGTATAAAACAAAGGAGTGTGAAATCAGCAGATATTTTTGAAAGGTTAAATATCTCCTATGAATATGAGCATCTTTCTTTTTGTTCCAAAGCCTGAAGGACCAATTGATTTTAAGGTAGAGAAAATTTCATTTGTTTTTTACAATTTTTTAAAAACATTACTTTATGCCACAACTGTATAACTCCACCAGTCTTACTTCCTCTCTGCTCTGTTCTTTATTCTTAACCCTACCTCTTCCTTATATCTTTTGGTAACTTATAATTCATGTTTTTAAGAACTAACACCTCTTCAAAAAAAATTCCCTATTTCATGTATGCTTTCATACTGAAATTCTATTGTTATTCTCATACTCAGAACAAACAGCTATTCTGCCAGTGTCTCTTATACTAAATAAATCACACTTTAAAAGAAATATACAATTAAAGTAATTAATAATGATATTTTTAATCTTACTAATATCTGAGAATATGTTTCTTTTAATGACTAGCAGTTCACTGTGATAGCGAGGTCTCAAATTTGTTTTGGATTAGCCAGTAGTAACTTAGACCAGTAGTTTAGTCTTTCTGAGACACATATTAGTTTGAGGGACTCAAACATTATGTAGCCTAAATGATGATTCTAAAGTCATCGAGATGGTTTCTATACAAATAATAACTACATAACAGCTTATAAAATGTTTTTCTATGAACACCCTTTGAGATGCTCTGGAATGTCCTTTTAGATGTTCTAAAGAAAACACATTGCTGACTATTGCACCAACATGGCTCCCCCAACCCATTATGGATTTCTTCCTGTCATAAACAATTAAGGAGATTCTCTTATATCTAAAAATCACAGTAGCTTATGATTTATTTAACCTTTCCTTTAGTAAATGTGATGCATGGACGTTGGAATTATTATTTTGAATAATAACTAAAACTGTTAAAATGTTCTAAATACCAAAAATCATTCGTTTATGAAACAGTTTACTCTTTTATTTACCAAATGAATTTTTGGTCATAGTTTTTTTTCTTTTTTAATGTAGGGATTTGTATTCCAGGATAAACCCCTCATTGAACAAAGAGAATAGGTTAAAAATTAATCTTCAATGAATTTAACCAACTTTATATACTTAACTGGACTATAATAGCCTCACTTTGGGATTGAATTTACTTAAGTAAAGGCTCATTGCTATTCTGGCATAATCAAACATTCACTTTAATCAAATTACGATAATAATATGCATGCAAATAATAGTAACTGCATTATTCACAATTTTAAAACATCAATCTCACTAAAATTTATCCCACAATTGATACCAGGTATAGTTTCCTAGATCATATTTTTTTATAACCACATTCTGATATTACATTAGCAGTTAAACTGCAAAGCATAACATACTAGTTTTCATTTATTAGAAACTAGTATTTCATTTATCAGCTACAGACCATTTGAATTAGGTGCACCTAAATTGTTATATAGTGAAGAGAGTTAACATAAGATTCCAGTGCAAAATTCCCCAAATTTTATAAACATTTTTTTTTTTTTTTTTTGTCATATAGGACTTTATCACTAAGGAGAAAGTTTTGAATGAGTTACAGAGAAATTAATGATCAAGTGAGTTGAAGGCCTTCTCTTCCAACTTTCTCCTGGAACTCTAAAAAAATCAGAATACCTTAGAAAGGGATCTCATTTAAATATTTATGAAGAGTTGAAGAACCCCAGAAGTTTGCCAGCTGCAAATTCAGGATGTGTATTATAAAGTACATTATTCTGAAAGTCTATAAAGACATTTAGAGTTTTAAATTATTTCTATAAAAACATTTTTATATTATAAAATATGATTTCAATTCTATTACTAGAGAACAAAAATGATAATGTTCTTATAGGTGGTTATAAAAAAGTAAAGAAAATTTTGCTGAAATCTGATTCTTTTTCTAACTTTCTGAAACTTTCCTAGAGACTTTGCAAGACCTTTAGACCAAGAATAATAGCAAGTTTCTTGACAGCATCCAGAAAAGAAAATCTAAATTATAGAAAGCAGCCCATTAGCAAAAAGCTAGAAGGTGTTCTATAGTAACTTGTTAGGGTTTACAGACTTAATTTCCCAAATAAAATCCCATTTACCTGTACATAATATTCTGATTGTTGTGGTGGTTTCAGGGGAAATGGTGGTGATGATGACAACGGTGATAAAAGAAGGATCTTCTTGTGTAGTTCTTTAGGTGATCAGTGTTTCACAGGTTTATGTGCTATACTCAGTGGTTTTTGGTTTGTTTTTATAGGCTGGGTAAAATGCAAAGAACAAATATGATGAAACTTGTCTGACCAGTGTTAAAGACTGTCGTGTTTCTATAGTTTAAAGATAGGAGTCATCCAAGGAATGACAAACTTCCTTGACTTGGTCATCTGGAAAAAAAAAAATAATAGCCTAGTCTTGTGTTAGTCACCTAAAAAAAAAAAAAGTTACACCCAAAAAAAGAGCTTTGTGACAAATTGAGATAATCCTAAATCTGTCTGACCAATTCCATTCTAGTGGCTTCTTCCTCCTCAAGTGAAACCAACTAAACCAAGTAGAAGTTTCTGACAAATGACTTTCCACAAAGCATGAATTTCAATATAATTACTATTGCCATAGTTCTGATGTAAATGAAACTCTATTTCATTTTGGTTTGCATTTGCTTCTCTCTAATTGCCAGTGAGAATGATCATCATTTCACATACATTTTTGGGGGTTGGGGGCTGGGTTTTCTCTTCTGAGATACTTGTTCATAAATTTAGCCTTTTTTTTTTTGTTGTTGGTTGTATATCTGTTTTCTTATGGATATATATGAGATCTCTATAATATACTGAATATTACAGTTCTTCATGTAAGGTACTTGGAAGTCACTCCTCCATCCTAACAAGTACAAAGTTCAATTAACCACATTTTCACAATAAATATTGAAGTAAAATTCCTTTGGGCTTCTAACTGGGGGAGGAATAACTAAACTATTACAGAGCACTCTTCTTCTTAACAAGGTCTGCTATGCGGAGTAACTAGTTAACCAGAGTCTAACCTTCAAGGGTGTTATCAGAGCCTTTCTGACCTGGAGAAGGGAAATACCCAACTTCAGACCATTCTAGCTGTCCTATTCTACTGAGACCAGGGAAAAGACTAAGAAACACTTGTGACATTTACAGTCCAGTCACAGGCTCACTAAAAGACTGGACCTAATCATAGAGCTATAGAATACTTCCTGGGAAGTGTTGCCAAAGGCCTATTGATAGCAGTTCCTTTTACCTGGTACCTCATATTCAGTTGTCAAAAAAAAAAAAAAAAAAAATACAGTGCATACCAAATGATAAAAACACAATTTTAAGAGATAGAGCAGTCATCATCAGAATCAGAAACTATAGGGATATTCAAAATTTCAGACCAAGCATTTAAAACAACTGTGATTAATATGCTAATTAATAGACAGCATGCAAGAACAAATAAAAAATGTGAACAGAGGGATGAAAATCCTGTGAAAGAACCAAATAGAAATGCTGGAGATAAAAAAACACTAACAGCAATGGAGAATGCCTTTGATGGGACATAAAGACATTGTATGTACCTAACATACAATGTGTATGTACCTAACAACGGAGTGTCCAACTATATGAGGCAAAACTGATCAAACTGAAAGGAGAAACAGATGGATTCATTATCATAGTCAGAGATTCCAATACCCCTCTCTCAGAAATGGACAGATCCAGCAGGCAGAAAATCAGTAAGGGTTTTAGCTGAACATCAGCATCATCAATCAAGTGAATATAATTGGTATCTATAGACTACTTCATCTAACAACAGCAGAATACAGATTCTTCTCAAGATCACGTGACATAGTCACCAAAATAAACCACATTCTGGGCCATAAAACACACTTCAACAAATTTTAAAGAAGTCAAACAGTGTCTGCTTTCATAATAGACAACTGGAAATCCTAAATTATTGAGGATTAAACATATTTCTAAATAATACATGGGTTAAAGAGGAATCTCAAGAGAAATTTAAAGTATTTTGAACTAAATAAAAACATAAACACAATTTATCAAAATGTGTTGAATGCCGTGAGAGCAGTGCTCAAAGGGAAATACAGAGCATTAAATGTATATATTAGAAAGACAAAAAATTTCAAATCAGTAAGCCATTGTAGGAATCTAGAAAAAGAAGAGTAAGTTAAATCCAAAGTAAGCTGAAGAAAATAAATAATAAGAGGTAGAGCCGAATTCAATGAAACTGAAAACAGGAAATAAATAAAGAAAAGCAATTAAATCAAAAGATGGTTCTTTGAAAAGAGCAATAAAATCAGTAAGCCTCTAGCCAGGCTAAGAAAAAAGAGAGGATACATATTACTGATAGCAGAAATCAAAGAGGGAACCATCACTACAAGTCCCATGGACATTAAAAGGGTAATAAAGGGCCTGGCCAGTGTGGCTTAGTGGATTGAGTGTCCTCCCATGGACTGGGAGGTCCAGGTTCAATTCTTGGTCAGGGCACATGCCCAGGTTTGCGGGCGCAATCCCCAGTAGGGGGCATGCAGGAGAGAAATATTGCTGTTTCTCTCTCATATTGATTTGTCTATCTCTCTGCCTTCCTCTCTCTCTAAAAAATCAATAAGAACATTTTTTTTTAAGGCTAATAAAGAAATACTACGAACAACTCCATTGCCACAAATTTGATAATCTTGATGAAATGGACCAATTCCTTGAAAGGCACAATCTACCAAAATTTACATCTACATGTGTGCGATGTGTTTAAGAATTCTTTGCCTTCCAGTGTGTCAATGGGGAAAAAAGAAGGGACATCTGTAATTTATTTATCAACAAATAGATAAATAAATTTTTAAAAAAGAACAGAATTCTTTGCCTTCCATAAAGATATTCTCCCACATTTTTTTAAAAAAAACTTTGTGTTACCATTGCACTTAGATCAACAGTTTACATAAAAATTAAGTTTTGTGTGCATTATAAAGTAAGAATAAAGACACATTTTTTTATATAACTATTTGTTGATTCTGTACATCTTATTGAAAATGTACAAACACAATCCTTTCTTCACTGCACTGCAATGCTACCTCTGATACATCAAGCAGATATCGAATGTGGGTCTGTTTCTGAAGTTTTCATTGTTTCTTTGATTTGTTTCTAATATCAGAAATAGCAACTATGGACTGGTGTGGTTCTCCAACTTTCCATGTTAGCCAAGAACAGACTTTCTTCCATTTCTACAAAGCCTAAAATTTTAGTATTTATGTCATCTTTCTACTCCTGGCTCCATAACCACAAAAACACATATTTCATGTTACTTTTATGGTCTTATTGAATCATCATGCTTTAAATGAGTGAGTTACACAATGTGCACTATTCAAAGTGATACTGCACACAAAATGGGTCTGGGCTGCCTGTCACTACTTGAGCCAAATTAAGCAGAGATAAGGTTGAATTGTATATGAGCATGTATTTCAATAATGCCAGCAGTTATGGAGAGAGCATCAGATCATCCTGAAAATTCTGCTCTCCCACATTTCATTTCAAACAAACTCTTATATAGGGTTAGTGGGTGGGAAAAAATCTATAGTGAGTTCTGAGGGTCTGACTTCTTTCATTGTCCTTGCAAAGATTAGCTTCAGAACGCTGCTTCCCTTCAGACTGAATCTGTCCTTGATCAGGGCTACAGGCTGCCTTATTTCCAGGTCCTGTTCTTCTTGTAACACGTTCTTCAGTTTCCCAGGGTCTGTAAAAAAACCTCTTTTTTATTTTTTCCAAGTTAATACTTTATTTAATCATTAACATATATTTTTTTATTTTTTATTTATTTATTTATTTTATTAATTAATTTTTGTTACAGATGTTTCTCCTTTTCCCCCCACTGATTCCCCCTCCCCCCCTCCCTGCCCTTTCCCCAGTTTGTTGTCCATGAAAACCTCTTTTTTATAGTGAGTAAGTATTAAACAACTGTGATTCTTTTTCTATTGTGTGCCCCTCCCCTATCAAAAGGACACTCCCATAGACTGCATGTTCCAGTTTCAATTCAACCATAAAGTCGTAATGTCAATTTGGAAATAATTAATAAAATGCTCTGTAGCAACTGGAATTATCCACCCCGTGACAGCATTTCCTCATTCTGGGTTTACATTTTTCCCAAAAGCGTTATTATAATATTTGCATCTAAATCCATTTGCTTTTAAAATCCTCAGAATGATTCAGAACTATTTTAAGACTTTCTTCTGAATCTTCTAAAATAACGGTGGCCCACATTAATTTTATTATTTTCTGTATAAAATTCCACATACTTCATAACAACTAATTATTATTTATTTTTCTATTTGTGTGAAACTTGTTTCTCCAAGTAGATTAGAAGGTCCTGAGTGTAGAGTTTATGTCTTATACTAACTTTTTTTTTATCCTCACCCGAGGACATTTTTGCATTTATTTTCAGATAGAGTGGGAGGGAAAGAAGGAAGAAGAGAAAGAGAGAAACATCGATGTGAGAGAGACACATCAAGTGGTTGCCACCCACATGACCCCAACCGAGATTGGGGACAAACTGCAACCGAGGTACGTGCCCATAGCGGGAACCGAACCCAGGTCTCTCTGGTCCTCGGACCAACACTCTAACTGCTGAGCCAAACCAGCCAGAGTGTCTTATACTAACTTTTCATACATTCCAGGTTCTTCATCATCACTGACAGGTTGGTTGTCCAAATCTTATACCACAGCCCAGGAAGCAGGATTCTCTTCTTTCTTTCTATCACTTTTTTATTCCTCTATTGTATTTGGTTCTTATTAGTACTGTTGTCTTTTGCATTGGAGATAATATTTTGGTTAGTTTGGCTGGTAAGCTAACAGGGGCTTTTTATTTATTTATTTATTTATATTTATTTATTTATTTATTTATTTATTTATTTATTTATTTATGTTACAGATGTTTCTCTTTTTTTCCCCCATTGACACCCTTCTCCCAATCCCATCCCACCCCCAGCATTATTGTCTATGTCCTTGTTGACACATGCATGCATAAAGTTCTGTGGTTTATCTCTGCCCTCCCCCCAAATCTCTTTTGAGGTTTATCAGTCTGCATCCCACTTCCACATCTCTGGGTCCATTTTGTTCCTCAGCTTGTTTTGTTCATTATATTCCACAAATAACTGAGATCATATGATATTTGTCTTTCTCTGATTGGCTTGTTTCACTTAGGATAATACTCTCCAGGTCCTTCCATGTCATCTCAAAAGATAAGAGATCTTTCTTTCTTATAGCTGTATAGTATTCCATTGTGTAATGGGCTTTTGTTTTTTCCAATTTTTATTAATTTATTTTTGTTACAGATGTTTCTTTTTCCCCCCTAGACACCCTCCTCCCCATCCCACCACCCACCCTCTAGCATTGTTGTCTATGTCCATTGGCTATGCATATATGCAGATAAGTTCTTTGGTTCATCTCATCCATCACTCCCGACCCCTACTCCAAGGTTTGTCAGTCTAAACCATACTCCTTTCTAAGTCTTTGGGTATATTTCATTCATCAGCCACCTTGTTCATTATATTTCACAAATAAATGAGATCATGTGATATTTGTCTTTCTCTGATTGGCTTATTTCACTTAGCATAATACTCTCCAGGTCCCTCCATGTCATCTCAAAGGATAAGAGAGCTTTCTTTCTTACAGCTGCATAGTATTCCATTGTGTGAAAGTACCACAACTTTTTTATCTACTCATCTATTGATGGACACTTGGGTTGTTTCCAAATCTTAGTGATTGTAAATAGTGCTGTTATGAACATAGGGGTACATATATTCTTTCTGATTGCTGTTTTAGGATTCTTAGGATATATTCCTAGAAGTGGGATCACTGGGTCAAATGTCAATTCGATTTTTAATTTTTTGAGTGAACACCATACTGTTTTCCATAGTGGCTACACCAGTCTGCATTCCCACCAGCAGTGTACTAGAGTCCCCTTTTCTCTACACCCTCGCCAGCACTTGTTGTTTGATGATTTGTTGATGACGGCCATTCTGGCAGGTATGAGGTATACCTAACAGGGGCTTTTAAAATTAACTGTTCTTGATAAGCTCACTTCTAACAGGACCTAGCAATATAAGAAGATCAGTTTTGTCAATAAAGTTTTATATTTATCAAACTCATGAGACATATTTTTCTGACCAAGATTTGGAGCAACCTGATTCCCAGTATATAGAATCATTAGCTCATAACTAGGGAATTATATCATATTTTTAAAGAACCTGTTTAGCTTAGTCAATAGGTGATATATATAGATATATATTTTCTGATAGTTGGTTGCCCACTGCTTATAAGTCATCAAGATTAAAGCACCATTTCTTCTGCATTGGTAAGTTTTGTTGCCAAAAATACAATTAGATTATATGATCTGTTTCTACTGAGGAAAATTTAAAGATTGACAAGCCTTGCCCTTGTCACATCCCTAATGTAGTGAACTGAAGCTTAATATAAATAAAAAGATTGTAAGAGACTAAAATGCTGTTCAATGAGTTTTGCTCTTTTTAAACTTATTAATTACATCCCTAGGTACTAACAGTACTTACAAATGAAACTACTGCAGTGTTATAGCTAATTTTTATGGGATTTTGATGAATCATAAAATAAAAGAACTATAAGATGTAGGGATAATAGTTTATTTTTTTTAACTAAGGAAAGTTGGTATTGAAAAAAAATTGTTACTGAGTCTGACATCAATTTGGGGTAAAATAAAATCCAGACTAAATTATTAAAAGTATAGATTGAGCAAATCTAAAAATTGGATTGAAGCCTATGTTTGGTCACTTAAAATCAATGTTATCAAATTAACCTTATATCCCTTTTAGATGAGAAGATGAGGGTAGTGTGATAGCTACAGTTACTCAGAAATACTGCTGCTGTCATCATTTTCATAATTAGTATCTTCCCTCATATAACAGAATCGCTGTCACTTATTGAAGGTATACCAGCAGCCTTATATGGTTTCTTCCAATGTTTTTATATATAATGTTTTATATCAGTGTTTTCAACAATTCCACAAAAATTTCTCATTTTACAAAGGAAGGAATTGCACTTCAGAGAGCTTCAATTGCTTGTTAAAGTTCAAGACATAGTGAGTAGTAAAGTCAAAATTAAATTTTTAAAAATATATGGGACTGGTATTTCTGGCAATAATGAACTAAGTAATTCAGACCAAAACTTCTGATAATTAGAATGGGAAAGATTAATAAAATATATAGTTAAAAATCATTTGAAGTGATAATAAACTTAATAAGAGCATGAAGAAGTCCAAGGCCTAGATCTAAGTGAAGATAAACCCAAAGAAGTTAGCCTGCCATTTGGAGCTGCCTTTTTGAGGATTCTGTGAATCTGAAAAGCAGAAGAAGGCATCATCCAACAGTATTGGGGCAACAGGGCCAGAAACTGGAATCTGTGGCTAGTTATGGGTACGGGTGGTTGTCAACACGGCCATGCTTTGAGTTAGACTTCTAACAGAAGACATCCTATGTATCAGTATGTACTCAATGTTTGAAATTAGTATCTTTATTAAAAATAAAAACTTGACCCCTACACCACATCTAGAAGGATTATAAGTCGTAAGGTAAAATAGTAATATTTTAGAAGCTAATTTAGAAAAAGAGCTTCATAATCTGGAAGAAAGCAGACTTTTCACACAAAAAGTATTTACTATAAAGAAAAGATTGGTAGGGAGATGGTGGTGGGCAGGACCAGAGGAAGGGTGGGTGTGTGAGAGAGGGAGGGAGTGTGTGAGAGAGTGTGAGTGGACGTGAAGGCGGACGACCAAACTCATGCAGTGCAGAGCCATGGAGCAGAAGGTCCCTGTGCTGTGGACAGAGCAGCCAGCTACCGTGGTAAGCGGCCCTTCAGGTTGCTTCTCCCTGCACCGCAGGGAGTTCCCACCATTTTGGAAGATCCCGGGTCTTCCCTGGGAGCAGGCAGTGGGAGCGGTTAGGGCCCAGCAACCTAAGCCCACCAGCACACCTGGCACCATTGGACCAATGGACACTGTGTCAACACAGACCAGTGCACAGTAGTGGAGCTCCCAAGGTGCCAGTTGTGTAAGCCACAGACAGCCCAGAGCCCAGCAACATCCCCCATAGTAGCAGCCTGATCATAGTCCAGATATACCCCTAGCAACAGAGGCTGGGGAGCAGACATCCATCCCCAGGCAACAGAAGCACAGACCAGCAGCTGAGACCCATCCCCAAAAACTACAGCAAAAGCTGAGCAGGAGTTGAGCCCCATGGGTCAGCAGCACTCCCCAGCCGCCAGCGGCGGGACCTGGGGCTCCACAGAGGCCTGTGTGGTCCAGTAGCTCACAAGAGCAGTGGGAAGCCAGAACCTGAGAAAAGCTGGTGCAATCCAGCTGCCTGCCCATGGGAACTGCAGGGTGCAGGGGCACCAGAGAGGCCTGTGCAACCCAGCAGGGACTGTGCGATCTAGTTACCAGTGGGACCTGCAGGGTGCTGAAACACAAGAGAGGCCTGTGTGACCCAGCAGCCCATAACATAGGCATAGAGCCAGGTCCCCAAAGGCACTGTGTGATCCAGTTACCTGTGAGACCTGCATGGTGCGGGAAGGGGTGGGGCACTAGAAAGGCCTGTGGACCCAGCTGCACACAAGATAGGTGTAGAGGATGTGAAAATGAAAGTGAAGTGAATAGAAGCTACACAGACAATCTCCCAGGACCAAACAGGAATTACAACTAAAGTAAAGACAAATCCTCAGAAAAAAAAGCAACAGAAAAGCAGCAGGACAGGGTCATATAACCAGGGACACTAGTAGGATCTGCGGAGGTGCGAGAGGGTGGCGGGCTGGAAGCCCATGGACAGCAGCAGTCAGCTGTGAGCAGCGCCCTTGAGGAATAAAGACCAAGCCCGCTCCACAGCAGAGAGAGCCGGGACAAAGCGCTAAAATAGCCATAGCCACTCACCTGGGGCTACAGCAGAGGGAGGGCAGACTGGGCTGGAACTCTATGGGGACACCTGAGATTTGGAGGGCACTCAGAGTTTTTGCTGAGTTGCGGCCACAAAGGACAGTGGCGAGTGTGCTCCTTCCCCAAGCTGTGGGGAAAAGCCGCAGCCCACCCCCCAGGAGATTCAGCCTTTCCCAGGTGAGGCAAAGAAATGCAAATTGAGGCTCATTAACAACCAGCATCTATCCCACTCTCTGGAATCATTTTATGCAGAACACCAGGGCTACATTCCAAGGCACTGAGTAACTGAGACTACTAGCCTCCAGGAAAAAGCTAGAGGATAACTGAACCTTTCCTGGGCTTGAAAATCTACCCAGGAAAGTAAGACTTGACACTGGTGTTTAACGTGGGCCCACCCAGGCTCATCCAAACCCAGGAGAGGGAGCCACAAATAGCAGAACACCAACACCCACAGGGAAAATGTGGGAGGCTCCAAAACCCTCTGAGATAGCCAAAATGGTGAAACAAAGAAACAAATCCCAAATGAAAGAACAAGAGAACTCTATTGAAGATGAAATCAATGAAATGCAGCTAAGCAAATTATCAGAGGTAGAGTTCAGAGTCATGATCCTGAGGAAGCTCAACAGCATGAGTAAGGACATCAGCACCATGAGTAAAGATATAGAAACACTGAAAACCAACCAAGTGGAAATGAAGAATGACAGCAGAAATTAAGAACACATTGGAAGGACGAGCAGAGTATAGGAAGCTGAGGACTGGATCAGTGAATTAGAAGACAGGGTAGAAAAAATCAATTAATCAGAAAACCAAAAGGAAAAAACAATTAAAAAAATAGGAAAACAACTTAAGAGAACTGTGGGACAACTGGAAATGTAATAACATTCGCATCATAGGAGTCCCTAAAGAGGAATAAAATGGGCAAGGGTTAGAGAATATATATGAAGAAATAGTTCAAGAAGCACAGAGCCCAAAGTAAGAAGAACCCAAACAGGGCCACACCAAGACACATAGTAATTAAAATGCCAAAAATTAAAGACAAAAAAGAATCCTAAAGGCAGCAAGAGATAAGCAACAGATTATCTACAAAGGAAACCTCATAAGGCTCTCAGCTGACTTCTCAACAAAAACACTATAGGCCAGAAGGGAGTGGCATGAAGTAATCAAGGTCATGAAAAACAAGGATCTGAATCCAACACTACTCTATCCAGCAAGGCTATCATTCAAAATAGAAGGTCGAATAAAGAGCTTTCCAGACACACACACAAAAAAGGCTAAGGGAATATATTAACACCAAAACAGCATTGCAAGATATGCTAAAAGGACTGCTGTAATTAATAGAAGAAATAGGAAGAAAAATAGAACCACACTAAATAAAAATGGCAATAAATAAGTACATATCAATTATCACCTTAAATGTAAATGGATTGAATGCTCCAATAAAAAGACACAGAGTAGCTGACTGGATAAGAAAGCATGACTCATCTATATGTTGTTTACAAGAGACCCACCTCACAACAAAAGACTCACATAGGTTGAAAGTTAAGGGATGGAAAAAAAAATCTTTCAAGCAAAGAGAAAGGAAAAAAAAGCTGGGGTAGCAATACTCATATCTGATAAAGTAGATTTCAAAATGAAGGCCATACCTAGAGACAAAGAAGACCACTACATAATATTGAAAGGATCTATCCAACAGGAAGATACAACCTTGGTAAACATATATGCACCCAATATAGGAGCACCAACATATATTAAAAATCTTTTGGAGGACTTCAAAGGAGAAATCAACAGCAATACAATCATAGCAGGGGACTTCAACACCCCAATGACATCACTGGATAGATCATCTAGACAAAAAATTAACAAGGAAACACAGACTCTAAATGAAGCACTAGATCAAATGGATTTAATAGATATCTACAGAGAATTACACCCCAAAACTGCAGAATTCCCATTCTTCTCAAGTGTACATGGGACATTCTCAAAAATAGACTGCATGTTAGGGCACATCACTAATCATCAGAGAGATGCAAATTAAAACAACAATGAGGTATCACCTCACACCTGTCAAAATGGCCACCATCAACAAATCATCAAACAACAAGTGTTGGCGAGGGTGTGGAGAAAAGGGGACTCAAGTACACTGCTGGTGGGAATGCATACTGGTGCAGCCACTATGGAAAACAATATGGTGTTACCTGAATAAATTAAAAATTGAACTGCCATTTGACTCAGTGATCCCACTTCTAGAAATATACCCTAAGAAGCCTGAACACCAATCAGAAAGAATATATATACCCCCATGTTTGTAGCAGCACAATTTATAATAGCTAAGATCTGGAAACAGCCCAAATGTCCATCAGTAGGCGAATGGATAAAAGAGCTGTGGTACATGTACACAATGGAGTACTATGCAGCTGTAAGAAAGAAAGATCTCTTATCCTTTAAGATGACATGGAGGGACCTGGAAAGTATTATCCTAAGCGAAACAAGCCAAACAGAGAAAGACAAGTTTCATATGATCTCACTTATTTGTGGAATATAATGAACATAACAGTCTGAGGAATGGGGTAGTCCCAGAGACGTGGAAGTGGGGTACAGACTGACAATCCTTTGAAGAGGGGGTGGGGGGGAGATAAACCACAGAACTTATATGCATGTATGCATGAACAATGGACATGGACAACAAAGCTGGGGACAAGGCAGAGAGGGATGGAGTGGGGGGAAAAGGAGCAACATATGTAACAAAAATAAATAAATAAATAAAATGAATCCTCAAAAGAAAAAGAAAAGATTTGTAAGTCGGAATACATTTAGAACTACACTTTATTAAAATTCACCCTAAAAAAACAAAAAGCAAGCTTCAGAGTGGAAAAATAGTTTTAATACATTTATCTGACAAAAGACTTCTATCCAGGATAGAAAAGGTACTGCTATAAAATAAAATATAAAAAAGGGAGACATCTCAATAGGCAAGTCATTAAAATATATATATACAGATGTCCATAATCATATGAAGTGATGTTCAACTACATTGGTCATCAGGGAATTAAAATCATTGCATATTGACCAAATAGTTTAAATAAAATAATAATACCAAGATTGGTGAGGAAGAAGAGCTGCTAAAGCATTGTTCTTGAGAGTGTAAATTGCTTCAGCCACTTTGGGAAACTATTTGGTTGTTCCTAGTGAAGCAGAAGATGCACCTGCCTTATGACCCAGCAATTACACTACTGTTCTAAACCCACCAGAAATGACATACATTTGTGCACCAAAAGCCATGTGCAAACGCATGCCTAGCCACTCTATTCTAAAAGCCACTAATTGTAAACAACTCAAAAGCCCATGTCTGAAAAAATTAAGGTGGAAAGGAATTATTTATGTATGAAAGCAAAATAAGGAGCCTATGAACACTATGTACTAAAAACTTATACTGCACAATACTTTGCAAGGTGCTGTAAGGGTAGATAAAAATATACAGAAAAAAAATTCATCTTTACCTAAGGAAATTACATATGATAAGAGAAATCAAATGTTCTTGTAACACGTATAGATATTGTTATTATAATAATGACTTTATCCAAGAAAACTGACATGTTCAAGAGATACACATTCCAATGTACTTTTTCTTTTTCTTTAATCAATAAGTTTTCTATTTTCTTTTCTTGTGCTTTCCAGCTTAATATATGTAGATGATCTCAAATTATAATTTAAACAGGAAAGTGCTGAGAGTGAGTGGATATTCGCTTTTCCTCAGGGTGTAGAGGAGTCAAAGTGGGAAGAGGGAATGACTGTGCTGCGCATGTCTGTGAGGTGGGGCTTGTTCCCTCTTCTTTGGTAGGTCATCGAGGTGCAAGGATTCTTGATAGTTAAGCTGCTAGTAAGGTGGGATGGGGTAAGGTTTGAACCCGGAAACAGAACAATGCACTTCTCAAATAGAATTTCCATGAAAAGGAAATGAGTGTTCATGATTTATTTAGCTAAACATGTAAAATTTTACATGCAATGCTGATGCTCAAGCCTCTACTCTCAAATCTTTATAGCTTTAAATATTTCTGTGATAAATGTAATTTTGTCCATATGATTAAACATTTTATATTTCTTCTTATACTTTCTGCATTATTGTAGAAAGAACTATTCAAATTATATGTACTATACATTTTCTTGTGGTTTGCAATATATTTTCAACTTGCTGAAAATACTAATACTTCCCATGAGGCTGTGTGTTGTTGTTGCTGTTGTTTTAACTTTAGAATTACTTCATTTGGAGAGGCAGATTTTCTTTCCTGGTTTAAACCCTGATTTCCAGATGAGTATCATCATCTAGAGTCCCACCTACATATTTCTCTGTGGAAAAAGTCTATTTTTAAATGGCATAGTGAGTACAATTTATTTAGCTGTCCTCATATTTATTTTTAAATCTAGGATTAACTTTTATAGACAGTGTTGTTCTTTTTAAAAATTATATGAAAGCCAATAAATTCATAGAGTATAAAATAACTAATAACAATTGCAAAAGAAATATTCTTTCCCACATAGTTTTGATAAGGATTTGACCCAGTTTGTCTGAACATTTTTCTCATTTGGTTCCTATATTCTTGAAGAGCCTCTCACAGTC
Organism: Molossus molossus; assembly: GCF_014108415.1. Classification (NCBI taxonomy): domain Eukaryota; kingdom Metazoa; phylum Chordata; class Mammalia; order Chiroptera; family Molossidae; genus Molossus; species Molossus molossus. The sequence continues at coordinate 49,569,655 of NW_023425344.1, forward strand.
CCCCCTCCTCCATCCCAGCTCTCATAGACCTCTCATCACAAATTGCCTTGGAGGCCATGAGGACTCATCTCCTACCCTATGTCCGTGTTTACATCACTCACCTCTTAACTCCCAGCTCGTACTTGTCCCATTCTCTAATACTCAACAGCAAAGCTGAGTATAGTGTTCTCTGGAAGTCAAGTCTGTTTTCTGCAAATTCTTCATGTCCTCAGTCTCCTCCAATCATCCTCTTCATCTTCTCGCTCTAACTGGAACCTGACTTTTCTCTAGTACACAGATTCCTCTGCTACGCTCTCATGTGGTGGCTATTCATTCTCCCCTACCCCTTCTACACTGTCCTTGCTCCTCATTGCCACTTCCAAATCATTGTTCCTTTCTACTTTCTAAAATCAGCTTCTATTCTACTATGATTCCATGCAGGGTATACTGTGGATTCATATGGAGGGTGCTGTGGGCTGAATAATGGCCACCTATAGATATCAGGTCCTACTCCAGGGAATTTGGAAATGTTACCTTATCAGGAAAAAAGGTGTCTTTGCAGATGTAATTAAGTTAAGCATCTTGACATTGGGAGATCATTCTTGATTATTCAAGTGGGCTCTAAATCCAACCACAAGTGTCCTTATAAGAGAAAGGCAGAGGCGAAGTAGGCACACAGATGAGGAAACGGGTGTGTGAACATGGAAACAGATTGGAGTGAAGGAATCACGGCCAGGGAATATGGTAGCCATACGAAGCTAGAAAGAGCAGGAAATAGATCCTCCCCTGGAGGCTCTGAACAAATATGATGGAAGATGGAATCCGAAATGCATCTGTTTTGCAACATTAGGGAAGGAGAAACGGATGGGAGCAGACCATGTACATTAGTAAGTTTAGTGGCAAAAAAAAATGTAGGTACCACTTTTTCCAGTAAAATAGAAGGCAGGTTCTTTTGCTAAGAATAAAGTGAAAGGTGACAAAAGGAGGCTAAGGAGATAGTAAATGATATGTAACAACCAATGTGAAGAATAAGAAAGCCTGGCTAAGGAAACACAAAATTATCATCTTCTCCTGGACAGTGGCAGAGGCTGGAGTGATAAGGCTGCAAGCCAAGGAATGCCAAGGACCTCCAGCAACATCTAGAGGGTAGGAAGAGGCAAGGAAGGATTCTTCCCTGCAGCCTTCTAAGACCCCATGTCCCTGACGACACTTCTTCTTCAGACTCTAGTCTCTGAGTTAAGAAATTTCTGTTGTTTTCAGAAGTACTTCATTATGGCAGCCCTAGGAAACTAATGCAGGCACTTTCATTCTGTTGCTCCTCTCTCTGAAGGAACCAGCTGCCATGTTGTAAGTTGCCCTAATCAAAGGCTGATGATGACTCTAGCTAACAGCCAGCAAGGGCCTAACAGCCACATGAGTGAGCAGACCCTCCAGTCCAGCCTTGAACTGATAGTAGCCCTGATTGACTTTTTAACGGAAGCTTTGTGATTGCTCCCGAGCCAGAGATGTCCAGCAAAGCTGCACCTAGATTCCTGACCTCAGAAACTGCCAGATATTAAGTGTTTGTTGTTTTAAGTTGCTAAGTTTTGGGGTAATTTATTTCTCAATTAATAGATAACTTATTTTCCTACATGAAAGACAAGAACTATTGATGGCCTGATGTAAAAGAAAACAGTGGTGTCTCTATCCAGCCTTAGCGGGGAGACTAAGGCTAGAACCCCATCTGACAGCAAAGCCGTTCTCACACCTGGGGCGGGTGAGGGAACACATGTGACTATGTGTTCAAACACTGAACCAAAATTAAAACATTTGTGTTATGTCTACCAATCAAAATACTGTCTTCTGGTCTTAAGGATGTTAAGAAACTAATCGATTAGAATAATACTTGAATAATAATCCACCATGTATTTTAAGAAAATGGGAAACACGGCTACTCATCTTAACCAAACATTCTAAGCCCCGATTAACTTCTTTTAGGTTCCTTCTCAGGTGATTTCTAGGTATAAAGGCACTGTTTCATTCATTTATCCATCTGATAAATAATCATTGAATATTTGCCATATGCCAGATACACTGTAAATACAACAAACAAGAGAGCAAAATTTCCTGCCTCATGGAGTTTGCATCTTAGTGCAGAAGACAGACAATAAACAAATATACATGCAGTTAGTTGTTAGTTAGTCGGTTAGGGGTGTGTGTGTGTTGTCAGGCAGAAATGATTGCTATAAAGAGATGTAAAGTAGGGTAAAAGGAATATGAGTAATAGAGGCGGCTAGGTGAGGTAAGGTGGTCAAGGTAAGCCTGTCTGAGAGGTTGACATTTGAGCAGGGACTTAAATAAGTTGAGGTGAGGGGAGAAATCATATGGCTATTTAAGGAAAAAGCTCTTCGAGAAGAAAAAGCAAAAATGTGGTGCCAAGAGAACTGAGATGCTTGAGGGACTACAAAGTAGCCAAAATAGTGGAGTGAGAAAAGTAGTAGAAAGATAAGTTATAAAGGTAATGGCCAAAGAGAAACAGTTTTTATCAGACATTATGAGATGTAATGAGAACTTCAAATTTTATTTAAATGTGATGGAAAGCTATCGTAAGGTTTTAAAACAGAAAATTATGTGGTCAAACTTACATTCTAGTAACTACGTGAAGCAAGAAACTGGGTGTCAGGGCTGAGTAGGAGCAGGAGTGAGGGAGTGAAGAGGCTGCTGTAGTTGGTCCAGGAGAGAAAATGGCTATTTGGACTGCAGAGATAGTCAGAAATTGTTGAAGTCTGGAATATTTTGAAGGCTGAGCTGGCAGAATTTGCTGATGAATTGAATTGGGTAGGAAGTTTGGAGCCTGAACAATTGCGTTCACAGTAACGTCATTACCTGAGATGGTAACACTCGGAAAAATAGGGAGTGGAAATTGGAAACCAAAACCTCGTTTTCAGACATGCTCCATTACAGAGCGTTTTTAGAAATCTATGGAGAGTTGTTGAATAGGTAATTGCTTATATGAGACTGAAGTTCACTGAAAAAGTTGTAGTTGGTCATATAAATTTTGGAGGTTAAGGAAACTGGAGACTCATTTCTGTGCTGAAATGCCCAGATCAGTTGCTTATTCCAATTTATGTCTAAAGAGAGTAAGCTGTAGGCTAACTTAGGTGCCTTGACAACCCATGAACAGAAGACTGAATTGTAGATAGTAGAAGCTCAATAGAAAAGAAAAAACTTTAGGAATTACTTTGCTATTATAAACGCTTTTATGTTTCTTTTCCCAGAATGAACTCTATTCCATGGTAAAAATATATATATATTTGAAAATAATTACTTGACTACTGAAGCTAATGTCTCTGGAATTGTGGCAATTCAGAGAATGAAAGAAATTGCAAATGACATTCTTTTCAAAAGGGAGCAAAAGATTAATTTATAAACAATTGACAAGTGAACTTGAGTTTAGGCAAAATTCTAGAGAATACCAATGTACTAGAAAAGTCTCAATGTGGGATGTGAGCAAAAAAGAGGAGTCGAGAGGATAGCAAGATTTGGGGACTGAACACCTGGAAGAAAAACATTGATTTAGATGAGGAGGACAATGGGTATAACACATTTTGTGAAAATACATGTTGTGTTTGAGATGGTTATTGCACATCTGAATGGAGATAACCAATATACAATTGGACATATGAATATAGATATTGGGTGACAGGTTTGGACTAAAGATAAAAATCTAGAAGTATTATGTATATGGTGTATAAAACTATGAGACTAAATGAGATCACCAAGGAACAGTAACGAGGTGTTAGCCCTGGAGTAAGCCAACATTAAGAGGTCAAGGACAAGGGTAGCAAACAGACTATATGACTAGCCTGTGAATACAAAGTCTGAGAGTAGCAGGAAAACAGGAGGATGTTGTGCCCTGGAAGACAGAGAAGAAGGTTGACACAGGGGAAGGGGAAATGAACTGTGCCAAGTACTATTGATTAGACATATGAGGTGAGAATTCACCATTAGATTGAGCAATGTGGAGACTATAAATGTCCTTGAAAAGAGAAGTTTTAGTGAGATTTTGTAGCCAAAGTTTAAAATATGCTTAAGGAATAATGGAAGGAGAGGTGTAGGAGATAGTAAATATAGATTTTTTTTTTAAAGAACCCTTTCTGCAAAGTCTTGAAGCAGCAAGTGGTAGAAAAGGTGGGATAGAGATAATTTTTTGGTGTTTTTATTTTAAAATCGAGGAAACAACAAAAGGAAAAGTTGACCATATAGGAGAGGAAGGGAAGAGCTACTGGTGCAAATTCCTTAAATAGGTGAAAGAAGGTAGGATCTAGTGTGCGGGTGGAGAAACTGGCTTTCAATCAGAATACCTACGCAACCCCTGGAAAAGCCAAGGATGCAACTGCAGGTAAGTAGAGGCAGGGGGGGGTTTCTTCAGAATGCTTCATCTTCCAGTGACGAGGGATAGAAGCAAGATCTTCAGAGGAGATGGGAATGAATAAGGAGATATTAAGAGAGTTGAGGAGAGAAAAGATGTGAAATAGACATCTAGGAGAGTGGGAGGGTGAATGGTGAGTCATAGTGCATATGATGGTGGGGAAGCATTAAGGTTTGGGAGGTTTGGGTTCATGAATTTTAATTTAGATCAGTCACTATGGTTTTGTATTTTTCTCCAAAGAAATTCAACTGCTTGGTATAGAAAAAGAGAAGATAGAGATTTGCATTTTATCAGGATTATGGTAAAAAAGCAAGTGTCATCAAGTGGTGAAACAAGAGAGAAGCAAGACAGGAGTGTGTAAGGCAGTTATTATAGTGATTGACTATTGTATTTATTTAAGCTGAATACAGCTATGCTAAAGAAGTACACTGATTAATGAATGGATCAGTGTCAACTAAGGGAGATCTAATTGCATTTCATAGGCCTCAATCTTTCACTCCATCTTGAGAATTATACAATAAAAATTATGTTAGAACAAATAAATAATAGAATCATGGTTATACAAATTAAGACCAAAAGAAAACTTTTTAAAAAAGATATTTTATTGCTTTTTAGAGAGAGAGGGAGAGAGGAACATCGATATGAGTGGAACATTGATGTGAGCAGAATATCGATCGGCTGCCTCCTACACGCCCCTGCCGGAGTTCATGCCTACAATCTGGGCAGGTGCCCTTATTGGGAATCAAACCGGCAGCCTTTCACTGCATGTGATGATGCTCAACCAACGGAGCCACACTGGCCAGGGGAAGACTAGCCAATTTTTTATAAAGTATATTCTTATTCTGGAATTCATTCCACAAGTACAGCATAGAAGCTGATAAAGATGTATCAGAAAACTGTTAAATATATTTATATATAAAGTATCAGAAAACCATTAAATATAAATATACCAGGAAATACATTCAAGCATGAGAATTGGATCATGATATAAGCCATGTCTTAAATGTGTGCCTGATTATGTACCATATGGGAAATATTTTATATCAACCAATGTTAGATACTTAAAGGTTCTATGGTAAAGTCCAGAATTATGGAAATTGAGGGCATAAAACACTCACAAAGGCAATACTGTTATTTTCTACCCAAAGAATTTCTTTTTTTTTTTCATTTTATATGTCTTGCTATATGTGCTCGTTGTTATTCACATCTCACTCTATTTAATAAATCTTTATGGACCATAAGCAATATACTTTTCTATGAGCTGTGAAAGTTATAAAAATGAATCAGCCATGGTCCCCACCCCTGCAGAACTTACAGGTCAGTGTTTAAATCAGATGTATTCACACATGTTCAAAAAACATAAGTAGAGAGTATAGGTACAGAGAGGTTAAAAAATGGTGAAACATCATTTGAAAAGAATATGGCAGGTTTTTTAAAAAACAAACCAAATGTGTACTACCATAACAGCCATGTACTCAAGCCCATTAATTCAGAGATATGAACACTTAAATTCACATACAAAAACCCTACGCACAGATGTTATAGTAGTTTTTTTCATAATAGCCAAAAACTGTGAACAACTTGAATGCCCTTCAATGGGTGAATGTATAAACAAATCGTGGTATGTCCATACCATGGACTAGTACACAGCAATAAAAAATAATAAACTGTTGACACACACAACTTGAATTGATCACAAGGGAATTATGCTGAGTGAAAAAGCCACCCTATAAAGATTAAATACTATAGGGAGGCAGGATATGGAGGAGGGTGTCTTGGAGAGAAAAAGGAGAAACTTCTGTAACAAAACTAAATTAGTAATAATTGAGGGGAAAAAAAGATTAAATACTGTATGATTCCCTTTATATGACATTCTGGAATTAACAAAATTATAAAGACATAGAACAGATTAGTGGTCACCAGGGGTTAGAGACTAGGGATGGAGGTAAGGAAGAAGCTGGGTGGCTGTGAGGAGCATGAGGAATTGTTACAATCAAACTATTATGTACCTTGACTGTGGTGGTGGTCACACAAATTCACATATCTGATAAAATTATATGAAACTAAATGCATACATACAAGACATAATTGAATGTTTTTAAAACTAATAAAATCTGAATAAGTTTGATGAATTGTCTCAATATCAACTTCCTGGTTTTGCTATTTTACTATTGCTCAGCCAGATGTTACCATTGGGGGAAATTGGATAAAGGATACAAAGGATCTCTCTGTATTACATTTTACAATGATACATGAATCTATGATTATTTGAAAATAATTTTTAAAAAGTTTTTGGTTAGGAATTTCAGAAAAGAGGATGTTATGTGTACTTGAGGGAGTCAGGGAAGGCTTCATGGAGGAAGCATCATTTGAACTAGACTAGGATCTTGCTGTAATCCAGCCACTCTTTGGTTAATAAGGCTTATTGTTTTTAGAAGTTGAAATGAAAAATTAGAAAAGCAGTCAGAGAAAAACTGGACAATATATTGTGGAATTATCCGTAAACAATTTATTTCATAGAATCAGAATGAAACAAGAAAACAGCTCATTCTCTTAGTCTATTTCTTCATTTCAAAAATATTTATTCAACCTGTCATGATCAAGAATCAATTATTCAAAACAAGCCAGTTTTATTACAACAGTTACAATAGCACCATTTCTTGAGCACCATTTCTTGTGTTCCATGAATATTTACATCTGATGTAAATATTATCGAGTGTTTAAATAACTGGATTAAGTGACACAGTTAATATAAAATCTGACATTACTCCTTAAAATCAATGTGTAAAAAATAACAAAGCTATGTTTTCTGAATAATACAAAAATAAAAGAGCTGTTCAGCAACATCTGTTGAAAGACTGTTAGACACAGAGCACTTTACTAGAGAGAAAAGATACAGAAGAGGAGTCACCTACCCTTTTGTACAATTAATAAATATTATTTTGGTCATGACTTAACTTTCTCCAGTGAATTGGTTAAAACAGACATTTCCAATAATGCTTAAACCCTTTCTATGTTGTCTTTAAAGGAAGTCGTCACTTTAAAAAATATGACACTATATTACCTGTTTTTCTGTGCACATGAAGTTTGAACTATTGCTCATATTTTCACAGTGACTCAACCTCTATTTCTCATATATTTTTAAAATATCAAAAATATTTCTCTGAGAAATATGATGTCATAGTAAAATTAAACTTCTAAAATTGGTCAATTTAAATCTCTTCAAGTTAAGTTTGCAGAGGAAATTCTTTATGTCACATGTTAATTTTATTTTTGTTTGGAAACTCAGCTCCAGAAATCTATAAAATACTAATCAGGATGTCAGTTTAAATGGATTTATTTTTAAATTCTTTTTCATGAATTGTATTCTTTTGGTTTCACAAGACCCTAATATAAAATTTCTACTTCGGTTTTTACTGTTACTTGAAGACACAGACATCGTATCTTTCTGCAGCTGGCGGGTGCCACCTACAGGACAGACTGAAGAATACACTGAAAGAAGGGAAATGGATTTTTCAATGGAACACTGAGTAAAGTGAAGGAATTAGCAAAAAAACAAAAACAAAAAACAAACAAAACAAAAAACACATATATGCATAACACATAGACACAGGCAACAGTGTGGTAATAGCCAGAGGGAAAGGTAGTTGAGAAGTAGGTGGAGGTGGGCAAAGGTGAGGAGAATGGTGATGGGAAGAGACTTTGCTTGGAGCAATGGGCGCAGAGCATGTTTTATTGAGTTGTACACTTGAAACCTGTATGGTTTTGCGAACAAATGTCACACCAATAAATTCAGTTTTAACAAATGCACTTAAATCTTTGTTTAAAGTCCATCATTTCCCCCCATTTTGTTTTTTTCTCAAAATATTTTATTAAATGGAACAAAAATATTCTGCAAACTATTTAACACTATCAATTCATGTCTGTTTTCATATCCTATTTTAGCCCAGTGCCAAATTTTATCAGCTCACACGCCAATGTTATATTGGGTCAGTTACAGTCAAATGTTCCTACTCATGTTAGTTTTCAAAGTGATTGTGGTACAATACACAACTTGTGTAAGCAGAGTATTAGCGGAAGATTCCAGAAATCTCACCATTAACATGGCATGCATCATTACACCAGCCCTAACTTCATAATAGCCGAGACCACTTGAATGTTGTATTTCTAACAACTCAGCAGAAATTTACCAAAACTGAAATTGTAAAGGTGGCTGATAATTCGGATTTTATTCTTCCATTTTGTGTCCAAGCAGTTAGCAATTCAGTGCCATTCTAGATGCGGGAGTCAGCTTCCCTATGATCTCCTCACATCTGAGCCCCCGGGGCAAGCCTGGGAACACAGCAGTGGGGAAGCAGGTCTGCAATTATTTCAGAATGTTGGGAATGAAGCTACAAAATAAACGTGGAGGAAGCCCTAGCTTCCTTTCCATGACCCTAAGTACGTACTCACATCTGGACTCCATTCTCATGCAAGGCTTGCAGTTCGGGAAAGCTTCGGATACAAATGCACAAACACTTGGTAATAATCTCATTTCATTCAATAGTTTGAACTGATTCTCTCTGCATTCCCTCTCATTCAACCACACGAAAATTTACCACATATGCTAAGCTGGTTGTTCTTAAATGAATTTTCATTTTGGCCTCAGATTTTAAAATAATTTGCAATTAATTAACTAGTGACATTTCCCCATGTTTTTCTCCTTCGTGGATTACCATATTATAATGTCAAGCAAATGAGAGATTTTATTATTTTTTATTATTATATGTTAACATCCTCAGCAGTACAATAGTAAATAAATATTATTTGCTTTATATATAGTTTGTATAATTACTGTAGGTCACAAGAAAACATAATCTTCCCCACTTTTATTCCTATAGTTGTTTGACTGGACATGGGGAAAAAAGTTAAACCTTGTATCTCTCTGTATTTCCTTAGCTTAGTTCCCATTCTTTGTCCATTATAAAGTGTTTGGTATTCTGTCTCTGCTTGACCTTTCATAATGAATATTATCATTTTCCTTATTCTGTAAAAAAAAAAAAAAAAAGCACAGTATTTTTCTCTACATAAAAATGTAGTTTTTCCTTTTTGTATTTTCTTTTATTCTTTGTCCTGCACCTTGAATATGGACATGTACTGATAAGACAGAAACTGGGGAAATGAAGGGGGGAATCACTTCAAAGTATGTATATGCATGAGAAATTTTACATTAACAAGGCATAAATGGCAGGAAACTTCCAGAAAATAAATGAGTGCAAGTTGAGACAGAATCCATCTGGAAGAAACAGGATGCTCACCTGTGGAGCAGAGCTAGGAAGGAAACTATGCATCAAGCAGACAGTTTTGTATTTGGTCAGATCGAGGTGACCTGCGAGGCTTCTTCTGCTCTTCTGTATCTCTAAAAATAGCCTGTAAATAAAAATGCATGCCATTCTACTAGATTTTTCTCTCTTAGATACCAGTTTGGGAAGCAATCCAGTCCCGGAGGGCAGTCACTCTGGTATAAACACCAGGCTTGTAGGGTTTCCCACATTCATCTCCCCAGCTCACGATTCCAGCCAGATACCAAATATCTCTAGAATCTGAACTAACCAGTGGTCCTCCAGAGTCGCCCTAAAGGAGAAAAAAGAGATTAGTCATTAATAATTCATTCATTACAGAGAAATTTGCTATTTTTCTTGTATCTTGAGTTCAATGAAAGGACAGGTTTTGAAAATTCTTTAGTGTGTTGAAATGCAGAAATGATTCCCTGTAAGTCACAACTCACATAAAGAAGGAGCTTCACCACCTGGAGAACTGGCTTAGCCTCAGTGTTCAGTACATTGTGATTAAAGGCTCCATCTCTTTGGAGAATTGTATTCTTAACCTACCTGGTACATCTGACAAAATCATTCCCCATACTGGTTGCCTCTTTATCAGTGTCACATAGCTCCCAAAATAAGGGTGATTCGTTTATTATTGATAATGAGCACAGACAGTATAGTCAAATACCTGGGCTTAAATCTCAAGTCTGACCCTTCCAAGCTGGCTAAGACCTTTAATTTACTTATTTGAAATGCTACTAATAATACCTACCTCTTATGATTGTTTTGAAGATTATATAAGAGTGTGTGAAGTGCTTAGCACAGAGCCTGGCACAGAGCAGAACTTAGCAAATACATATACAAAACCATAATTTCCAACTGTTAATATCGTGAACTCCAGAGGGTTGTTTCTTTATACATATTCTAAAAACAAGATACTGGCTAATCATTCCTCAGATTCCTGGGATCTCTACTTAGTGACCACCCATTACCAAGTGTTCAGCATCCTATGAAGCTCTTAATTAATTAACATACTATTTCATTAACTCCTATGATTCTTGCAACAAAGTATGGGGTTGGATTTCATTGTGTTCATTTTAGCAATAAGGAAACTGAAACACATAGCAATTACTTTGCCTGATGTCACGTGTTAGTGTGGCAGAATTTGAATTTGAAACTCAGAAGCCCATGTTTTTCCCCTCTACATTATATAAACTTCCTTGTGAACTTTCTTTTGTAAAAATATTAATTAATACTTATAATAACTGAATTTTAAACAGCGTGTTTGTGATTTTTAAGTCAATTACCAACAAGTGTTTACTGATGTCATATGTGGTAGGTAGGACATATAAAAAGAGTGGAAACATACAGGCCTTGCCCTCAAGAGGCCTACAATCTACATACAGAGATAAGATGTACCGTATGATGTTATTTAAAAAATAATCATTTTGATCATTGAAACCTAAGCCTTTATGAAGACAGAGCAGTTTAGCATGAAGAAATAATAGATGCCAGAGAAAACATGAAGATGTCTTAAAATAAAGTAATAAAAAAAACCCTAAAACATAGCAATGTATCCAACAACATTACAATTGTACTTTTCAAGATACAATTACTTGTCATTAATTCTCTGGTTGCATAGCCTTTGAGGGTCTGTTGTCTATCTCTAACACTATTTTTTGCCATAAATCCTATTATTTTTAGTGAATGATTTAGTGAGAAATGGAACAGAAAGTTTATTTAGGAATGCATATAACAGAAACTTTTAAAATCAGAAGCCAAACTATGAAGCAACTTCAGTGATCAAGATATGAAGTAAATAATGGAATAAATTGAGGTGTTAACAAAAGGAATGCAGACAAAAGGGATAAATATGGAAGATATGATAAAGAGGGAAAATATTCTAGAACTTTATTGACTCCGTGTGAAGGAGATAGAAGAGTAAAAGACACGAAGAATGATCAAACCAGGTAATATGAATGAGGAACTTGAAAATGGAGAATCTGGTTAACATCGCATGATGCCTGCTGAGTTTGTGATGGCATAAATACAAATGTTAGACTTATATTAACAACTTAAAACATATAAATAAAAATAGTTTGGGAGTAGTGGAAATATGAGACTAGATTTGGGCAAGAGGTTAATTCTGGGCGAATGGATTTAGAATGAAGTGCTGCAGCAGGGGACGGAGAGAGAGGGTGAGCATATTTCAGGATCGTAGAACCCAGTGAAGGATCATATTCTAACAGCCAAATGCCACTGAAGTGAGAAAGAGTAGGAGACCCAAGCAAAGATTTTTGCATGTGGTTATTGATGATTTTCGAGATATTAAAATATAGGGAGCAGGTCAAGTAGCAAAACTGTGAATGTTAGACATAAAAGAGATAAAATGGATGCTAGGTCCCTCCAAAGATAGAAAAGTAGGATAATATAATCACAAGGATAAACTTTTTCTCATCTTTAATTCCTCAAATTTGTGAAGAACATTCACCTTTATACCATTATCAAAATGGCATTGTAGAATAAGGGATATATTTTCAGATGAAATTATTTAACTTCTGGCATTTACTTCAAAATAGACTTGGACTTTTGTGGTGGAGGGGAGGATTGAGGATATCATGTTAGAATATACAGGGATAAAATAATGCATTGAAAATTGTTGAAGCTGAGTGATGAGTGCATGGGGGTTCATTATACTGTTCTCTCTACTTTTGCATACATTTTAAATTTAAAAATAAAAGACTTAAGAAGCATACAGCTGTTCCTATGAAACTTTTAATACCAAAGTTACTGTTAATAGAAGCTGAGGTATGTGAATGAAGGTCATAAATGATGATCACAAATGTGAAAACACAAGATGTTTTCAATAGTTTTAGTAAAGTTAGAGGCAAGTAGGATGAGGGGATTAAGACAAGAGAAGAACTATAATAATATCTAAACAATGATTATAGATTGTAGATCAATGTTTGATTATGTCTATCAAAATGTTATATAAAATACAATTGAGTCTCATTATTCATGGTAGTTATGTTCTCTGAAATTGCTGCATACACTAAATTAGTAAATAATGGATCACCATCACTCCTAAGGGAAATATAGGTTAAATTTCCATGACCCCTTTGGTTAGGTTCTTGTCAATTGATCAACACATAACCACATCTTATGTGTGTTTCTGTTTCAAGTCACCTTATTTAACATATATGATTGATTAATTAACATTGAACCCACAACCAACAGCACTATAACTCGTGCCTGAGTAAGGTTTATCTAACATATACATTTTCTCAATAGCACATCACAGCCTTCTTGCTCTTCATTTTAGACTATACACTTAGGGACTATTTTAAATAGCAGAATAACCAACAAAAATGTGGGAAATGTGGCATTAAATAGTCCACAAAAGGATATAATATTATGGTGTTAAAGGTAAACAAGAAGGCAGCATCACCTCTTTCTACCTGAGGTGGGAACATGCTCATTGGGTGACTCAAATATTTTGCCACTCTCGCTGTGTTCAGGTATGATCGTGAAAGTGCCTTAAGTATTGACTTTGGATTTTCAAACAAATCTTAGCAAGTAGATGAATTCACATGTACAGAATCTGCAAGTAAGGAGGATCAAGTGTAATTTCCAGTGAACCTTCTATTGTTTGTTTTATTTTAGTAGGTTTATTTATAGAATCAACTTGAATTCCCTATAGAATTTTGTAATAGAACCTATCTACACTGCATCATGTCTTCCTTTATGTACAAACAGAGCCTCAGAGCAGAAAAAAGAAACACAATGAAATGAGTTTAATCTTGAGTATTTGCCAGAAGTGTGCAGAAAGGTCAATTGGGTGAAAGAGCTTAGTAACCAACTGAGCAATACTAAAGTGATTGACCCAGAGGTAAATGTTGAGGAAGGACTATGGTGAAGTGGACTGTACTTTAAGGGCAGTTAAACCAATGAAGGGAACAAACAGGTGCAGTATATTATATAAGAGAAAGAGAAATTGAAAGTTGAAGAAAATCTCAAAAATTAATCATATCCACTCTCTGAATCCAAACTGAAAAGCATACAGAATAGCATATAATTTCAAAGACTAATATGAGGCTTAGAGAACACATTAAACATAAGAGCTGTCAAATCACAAAATAAAAGTTATAGAGGTATTTTGGGATTTACCCAAAGCATTAGTTATTGATCCCCTCCAAGGTCTTATCAGCAATGTGCCTAAGGACATAGAGTTCATGGTTGTCATATCTGGCAAAGGTACAAAGTCAACAGTAATAGCCTGTGTGCTGAAAAGCAAAATCGGAGTTCAATAAGATGTCTATGCTGTGGAACAACATGGAATATGCTTATTCCTTTTACCCAAACTAAATACCTCTAAAAAAAATAAAAATAGAACCCTGTACATTAAAAATAAAACAAAAATAAAAAGATTCTGCATCCTGGTCGGCTTGGCTAAGCAGTTAGAGCATCGGCCCACGGACCAGAGAGTCCCAGGTTTGGTTCCCACTAAGGGCACACACCTTGGTTGCTGTTTGTGTCCGGCCCCGGTTGGGGTCGTGTGGGTGGCAACCAATCAATACGTTTCTCTCACATCAATGTTTCTCTCTCTCTCTTCCTTCCTCTCTCCCTCCTGCTCTATCTGAAGATAAATGCAGAAATGTCCTCGAGTAAGGATTAAAAAAAAAAAGATTCTGAGCCATGGCTGGTATGATTCAGTTGGTTGGAGCATCAATGGGTACACCAAAAAGTCTCAGGTTTGATTCCAGTCAGGGTACATGCCTGGGTTACAGGTTCGGTACCCAGCTGGGGCACCTGTGACAGGCAACCAAACACTGTTTCTCTCTCTCTCTCTCTCTCTCTCTCTCTCTCTCTCTCTCTCTCACCATTTCTCTCTCTCTCTCTTTCTCTCTTAGAGTGTGTGTGTGTGTGTGTGTGTGTGTGTGTGTGTGTGTGTCTCAAATCAATACATATATCTTTGGGTGAAGATTAAAAAAACTTTTGTTAAAGAATCTGAAAGGTAGAATGAAGAAGGTAGATAAGCTAAGAACCTCAGGACTCAAAGAATGATAGAGCAGTGAGCTCCCTGGACCCTGAATTTTTTCCCCCTACTTAACTTATCCTGGGCATGGAGCTAAAGAAACCAACAACCTGGCAACCTGGCAATAGGTTCAAATGAAAAGGATTCTCAAGAAACGCCTTCTTTCTCTAATCATAAAACCGCAGGGGGGAACCTGGGAAGACAAAAAGCAATTCAACAATATTCTCTCCACTCCAGCCAAACACAGAAAAATACCGTGGCCCCATTTCAACCCCCGTTAGCACAGGCAAAGCAGGGAGCTTGGATTCCACCCTTACCAGGTGGACGTACGGTCCAATCCCTCACTACACTGGTTTTAGAGAAGCTCAGTGGGAAGCCAGACTATCATTCGTGCCAAGTGACAACAAAGGCCTCCTCCATTTCCCCCATAGTGACCAGCTGGGGAACATGGACTATAGTCCAGTGGTAATGAGGCATAACTCTCTCTCCCAGTGTAATGTCAGAGGAGACCTGGTGGAGAGTCAGGACTGTCACAACTGCTAAGCAGTAATGAGGCCACTACCCCATGTCATTAGTGGAGGCCAGAAGGGGAGCAGCAACAAGGTGCTCCAACCAGCATGGTAACAGAGGCCTAGTGGGAGTCTGAAATTTCACCACCACCACTAATGAGGCTCTACTCCCCTACCCAGGTGTCGAGGGAGGATGAGTGGGAAACGAGGTAGCACCTCCTTTCTTATCCAGTGCAATGTCAGAAGAGGCCTGCTGAAATAGATTTAAGTGAGATCCAGAGTCTCATAACAATACTCAAAATGTCAATGATTTAAAAGTCCAACCATGAACCAAAAAAATCTCAAATGAAAGAAGGCAACCAGCACACACTAACACTGAGGTGGCACAGGTATCGGAATTATCTGACAAAGACTTTAAAGCACCCATTGCAACAATGTATTCATGAGCAGTTACCACCATGCTTGAAACATACAAAATAAGAAGTTTCACAAATAAATAGCAGATATAAAAAAGAATCAAATGGAAATTTTGAAACTGAAAAATACAATGATCAAAATAAAAAATTAAAAACCCACTATATGGGCTTAACAGAAGAATGGAGATGATAAAATAAAATAAAATTTTTTTTTTTAATCAGTAAATTGTCCTGGCCTGGTAGCTCATTTGGTTGGAGTATCATCCTATACACCAAAAAGGTTGCTGGTTCAATTCCTAGTTAGGGCACATACTTATGTTGCAGGTCCAATCCCCAGTCAGGGTGTGTATGAAATATAACTAGCCAACCTATTCAGTTGTATATTTCTCTCTCTCTCCTCCCTCTCTCCCTCCATTTCTCTCTCTAAATAAAAGTCAATAAACATATGCTTGGGTGAGGATTTTTTTAAAAAATCAATGAACTTGAAGCTAGAATGACAGAAATTACCCAATCTGAACAACAGAGAGAAAAAAAGAAAAAATGAACAACAGGTGTCCAGGGACCTCTGAGACTATAACAAAAGGACTAACATTTCTGCCATTACAGTCCCTAAAGGAGACAGAAGTAAAATGGGTGTTGGTGGAGCTAAAAAGTATTCAAATAAATAATGGCTGAAAATTTCCCAAATTTGTCAAAGCACAGAAACCTGCAGATTAAAAAGCTGAGCAGACACAACCCCAGCATTAGAGGCTCAGGAGCAGACATCCATCCCCAGGCAGCAGCAGCACAGAGCAGTAGCTGAGACCCATTCCCAGCAGCACTAGCAGAGGGTGATCAGGAGCTGAGCCCCACCAGGTAGCAGTGCACCCTAACAGTACACCAGCAGGACCCATGTGCACTAGCCACCCATCCTGGTGAGATCCACATGCCCCAGCAGCCACATACTGGTGGGACCCAGGCACCAGTGGGACCTTTGCACCCAAGCAGCACCTACCAGGACAAACCAATACCAGCCACCAGCAGTCAATCCTCTAGGACCCACAGCAGGCAAGAGGTGCCACACACCAAAACATTCTAGGAGACACCACAGCTTTATTTGATACACACATCTGCCTACACATCCCAACATCTCTCACTGGGCCTCGAAATATCAGACAGCTAAAATGGTGAGACAAAGAAACAACATCCAAATTAAAGAAAAGGAGGGATCACCAGAAAAGGAACTACAGGAAATGGAAGAAAGCAATTTGTCAGATAAAGAATTCAAAGCAATGATTCTAAGGGTGTTCAAACAATTCAGTGAGAACTACAAGCAACTTCATGAGAATTATAAAGAGCTCAACAGGAACTATATCAGCTTAAAAAAAGAGGTAGAAGCTATGAACAAAAATCAAGAGGAAATAAAGAATAAAATAGCTGATATGAAAAATACCTTAGAAGGATTCAATAGTAGATTAGAAGAAGCTGAAGACTGAATCAGTGAGTTAGAAGACATGGTAGAAAAAAATACCCAAATAGAGCAGCAAATGGGGGAAAATATTAAAAAACAAGAGGAGAGTTTAAGGGAGCTGTTGGACAATTCAATATGTAACAACATTCATATCATAGGGGTACCAGAAGGAGAAGACTCAAAGAAAGGAATAGAGAACCTGTTTAAAGAAATAATGACAGAAAACTTCCTCAATTTCATGAAGGAAAAGGTCACACAAATCCAGGAAACACAGAGAGTCCCAAGCAAGATGAATCCCAAAAGACCCACAGCTAGACACATCATAATTTAAATGGCAACCATTAAAGACAAAGAAAGAATCTTAAAGGAAGCAAGAAAGAGACAGAATATTATCTACAAGGGAGCTCCCATTAGACTGTCAGCTGATTTCTCAGTAGAAACACTGCAGGCAAGATGGGAGTGGCATGACGTATACAAAGTAATGGAAGGCAAGGGACTGAATCCAAGACTACTCTATCCAGCAAGGCTATTGTTTAAAATTGAAGGAGAAATAAGAAGCTTCATAGACAAAAAAATGCTAAAGGAATACACCACCATCAAACCAGCACTGCAAGAAATGCTAAAGGGACTGCTGTGAGAAGAAGAAAGAGAGAGAGAGAGAGAGAAAGAAACAGGCATAAAATAAAAATGGCAACTAATAAGTATCTATCAATAATAACCTTAAATATAAATGGCTTAAATGCTCCAATCAAAAGACATAGGGTAGCTGATTGGATAAGAAAACATGACCCATGTGTATGCTGTCTACAAGAGATCCACCTCAAAACAAAAGACACAGACAAGATGAAGGTGAAGGAATTGAAAAAAAATTTCTAAGCAAATGGAAATGAAAAGAAAGTTGGTTTAGCAATACTTATATCTGATAAGATAGACTTCAACGTGAGGCCCATAATAAGAAACAAAGAAGGTCGCTACATAATATTAAAAGGATTAATCCAAAAGAGGATACAACCCCGGTAAACATATATGCACCAAATACAGGGGCACCAAAATATATTTAAAGACTTCTGGAGGACTTCAAGAGATGGATCAATAACAATACAATCATAGTGGGTGACTTTAACACCCTATTGACACCACAGGATAGATCTTCTAGACAAAAATTTAACAAGGACACAGAGTTCTTAAATGACAAACCAGATCAGTTGGACCTAATTGATATTTACAGAACATTTCACCCCAAAGCTGCAGAATATACATTCTTCTCAAGTGCACATGGGACATTCTCCAAGACAGACCATGTGTCAGGACACAAAGTAAGTCTCTACAAATTCAATAAAATTGAAGTGATATCAAGCATCTTCTCAAATCACAATGGCATGAAACTAGAAATCAATTATAACAAAACACACAAAAACATTCAAACACATGTAGGCTAAATAGCATGTTGTTAAACAATGAATGGGTTACCAAGGAGATCAAGGAAGAAATTAAAAACTTCCTGGAAACCAATGAAAACGAACACATAGCAACACAAAATCTAAGGGACACAGCAAAAGCAGTCCCGAGAGGGAAGTTCAGAGCACTACAGGCCTACCTCAAGAAACAAGAAAAATTCCTAATTGACTTTCTACAACTTAAAGAATTACAAAGTAAACAAACAAACAACAAAAATACCCAAAGCAAGTATAAGGGAAAAAATAGTAAAGGTCAGAGCAGAAATAAACGACATAAACACTAAAACAACAGTTCAAAAGATCAATGAAACAAAGATCTGGTTCTTTGAAAAGATAAACAAGATTGATGGACCCTTTGCCAGACTCACCAAGGAACAAAGAGAGAGGACCCAAATGAACAAAATCAGAAATGAAAGAGAATAACATTTGACACCACAGAAATACAAAGGATCATCAAAACATACTATGAACAATTATACGCCAACAAATTGGACAATCTAGGAGAAATGGACAAATTTCTAGAAACACACAAAAACTGTGCCTGGAAGAGATAGAAAACTTGAACAGACAAATAACAGCTAAGGAAATTGAAGCTGTAATCAAGAATCTCCCAGCAAACAAAAGCCCAGGCCCAGACGGCTTCACAGGAGAGTTTTAATGAACATTC
This sequence comes from Molossus molossus, assembly GCF_014108415.1. NCBI lineage: Eukaryota > Metazoa > Chordata > Mammalia > Chiroptera > Molossidae > Molossus > Molossus molossus. The sequence goes on from NW_023425344.1 coordinate 49,588,882, forward strand.
AAAGATCTAACACCCATTCTACTCAAACTATTCCAAAAAATCCAAGAAGATGGAACACTTCCAAACTCATTTTTTGAGGCCAGCATAATTCTAATTCCAAAACCAGAAAAAGACACTATAAAGAAAGAAAACTACAGACCAATATCCCTGATGAACACAGACGCCAAAATCCTTAACAAAATATTAGCAAATCAGATCCAGCAATACATCAAAAAAATTATGTATCATTACCAAGTGGAATTCATCCCAGGGAGGCAAGGATAGTACAATATTCACAAATCAATAAATGTGATACACCACATAAACAAAATGAAAGATAAAAACCATAAGATCATATCAATAGATGCTGAAAAGCATTTGACAAAATCCAGCACCCATTTCTGATAAAAACGCTCAGCAATGTGGGAATAGAGGGATCATATCTTGACATAATAAAGGCCATATATGAAAAACCTACAGCCAACATCATACTCAATGAGCAAAAACTACAAACACAACCCTTAAGAACAGGGAAGAGACAGGGATGCCCACTTTCATCATTCTTATTTAACATAGTACAGGAAGTCTTAGCCACAGCAACTAGACATGGAAAAAAAAAAAACAAAAAAACATAAAAGGGATCCAAATTGGAAAGGAGGAAGTGAAACTGTCATTATTTGCAGATGACATAATACTGTACATAAAAAACCCGGAAGACTCCATCAAAAATTTACTCGGTTTAATAAATGAATTTGGCAAAGTAGCAGGATACAAAATTAACATGAAGATATCAACAGCATTCTTATACACCAACAATGAACTCACAGAAAGAGAAACATAAAAGCAATCCCATTTACCATTGCAGCAAAAAAATTAAGATACCTAGGAATAAACTTAACCAAAGGAGTAAAAGACCTATTCACAGAAAACAACAGGACACTGAAAAAAGAGAGAAAGAGAGAAAAAAGTGGAAGCATATACCTTGTTCATGGATTGGAAGAATTAACATCATTGATATGCCCATACTACCCAAAGCAATCTATAGATTCAATGCAATCCCCATCAAAATACCAATGCCATACTTCACAGACTAGAACAAATACTCAAAAGTTTATGTGGAATCAAAAAAGACTCTGAATACCTACAGCAATCTTGAAAAAGAACAAAGGAGGAAGGATCACAATACCAGATATCAGGTTATACTACAAAGCCATAGTAATCAAAACAGCCTGGTACTGGCACAAGAACAGGCGTATAGATCAATGGAAGAAAACAGAGAACCCAGAAATTGACCCAAGTCATTATGGACAATTAATATTTGACAATGGTGGCAAGAGCATACAGTGGAGTCAAGACAGCCTCTTCAATAAACGGTGTTGGGAAAATTGGACAGCTACATGCAAAAAAATGAAGCTAGACCACCAACTTACACCATACATAAGAATAAACTCAAAATAGATAAAAGACTTAAATGTGACTCATGAATACATAAAAATCCTAGAAGAAAATGTAGGCAACAAAATTTCAGACATCATACGCAGCAGAATTTTCACTGATACAACAACCTAAGGCAAGAGAAACAAAGGAGAAAATGAACACATGGAACTACATCAGGCTAAAAAGCTTCTGCACAGCAAAAGAAACAACCATCAAAAGGGAAAGGGAACCCACTATATGGGAGAGCATAATTGCCAATGATACATCAGATAAGGGGTTAATTTCCAAAATATATACAGTACTCACACAACTCAACAAAAGGAAGACAAAGAACCCAATTAAAAAATGGGCAGAGGACCTAAAGAGACACCTCTCCAAACAGCACATACTAATAAATGGCCAAGAAACATATGAAAAAATGCTCAGTGTCACTAATCATCAGAAAGATACAAATTAAAACAAATATGAGGTATCACTTCACACTTGTCAGAATGGTCACCATCAACAAATCGTCAAAAACAAGTACTGGTGAGGGTGTGGAGAAAAGGGGACTCCAGTGCACTGCTGGTGGTCATGCAGACTGGTGCAGCCACTATGGAAAACAATATAGTGTTTCCTCAAAGAAGTGAACTGCCATTTGACCCAGTGATCCCACTCCTAGTAATATATCCTAAGAAGCCTGGAACACCAACCAGAAAAAATATATGTACTCCTGTCTTCATTTACAATTGCTAAGATCTGGAAACAGCCCAAATAGTCATCAATAGATGAGTGGATAAAGAAGCTGTGGTACATATACAAAATGGAATACTATGCAGCTATAAGAAAGAAAGATCTCTTATCTTTGAGACGACAGGGTGTGACCTGGAGAGTATTATCCTAAGCAAAACAAGCCAATCAGAGAAAGAAAAATATCACATGATCTCCCTTACTTGTGGAATATATTGAACAAAATAGACCCAGCGACATAGAAGTAGGATACAGACTGAGAAACCTCCGAAGAAGGGAGTGGGGGAAGGAAAGAGATAAACAAAAGAACTTATATGCATGTATGCATAAACATGGACATAGACAATAACGTTGGGGAGGAAGCAGGATTGGGAGGAGGGTGCCAATGGGGCAAAAGGAGAAATATCTGTAACATAAATAAATAAATAAATAAATAAATAAATAAATAAGCTGAGCAAACTCCAAACAGGCTAACCCAGAGAAACCCATGCCAAGGCACATAATCAAATTTCTGAAAATCAAAGACAAAAAAAAAATCCTGGACACAGCAAAAAAGAAATGACACTTCATCTATAAGTGGAAAACAATGAATAACAGCAGATTCATGATTAGAAATCAAAGGAGGCCATGATTTAAGTGCTGAAAGAAAAGAACTGTCAATCCCAAATTCTATACCTGGCAAAATTATGCTTCAGAAATGAATAGTAAATAAAGTATTTTGCCAGATAAATAAAATCTAAGGGAATCTGTCACCAGCCTGTCCACACTAAAAGAATGGCTAAAGAAAGTTTCTGAAACAGAAATGATAAAAAAGAATCGTGGAAAACCAGAAAGAAAGAACAAAACTATGGCTAGATAGATTTTCCTTCTCTTGAGTTTTCTAAGTTATATTTGGCACTTGAAGCAAAAATATTGTCTGATGTGGTTCTCAATATATGTAGAGGATATATTTAATATTTATGTTTATTAATATTTAATATTTTAAATAAGAAAGGATAAATAGGTTTGAGGGGAGGTAAGTTTTCTGTTGTTCACTCCACTCAAACTAGTAAAATCTGCACACTGGTAGACTGTGATAAATTATGTGTGTATAACTTAGAGAAACCACAAAGTGTTTTCTTTACAAAGAGAGAGTCTAGTCAACACACTAATAGATAAATCAAAATGGAATTCTTTTAAAAAGTTACTGTATAATTCTGTTTATATAACACTCAAAATTACAAAATTATAGAGATGGAGAACAGATTAGTAATTGCCACGTGTTAGTGATAAAAGCGTGATGGGGTAGGAAAGTGGGTGTCACTATAAAGAAAGATCTTGGTAGTGTTGAAATAATTCTCACCTGCAGTAGTAGTTACACAAATCTACACATGTGATGAAATGCCATGGAACCAGAAGTACACACTGTACCAATGTCAATTTCCTAGCTTTTGTATTATACTATAGATATGTGAGATGTAACTATTGGAGGACATTGGGTGAAGGGTACATGAGAGCTCTCTGTATTGTATTTTCAATTTTCCATAAATCTATAATTTTTTTTCAAAATATAAGGTGAACAAAAAGCTATGCGGCATATTAATAGGCCAGCCCACTTACCTGGCATGCATCTCTTTTTCCTGACAAGGAGCCAGCGCATAGCATTCTAGGAGTTATAGTGTTATTGTAAACTTCAGGTTCATTACAGGTTTGAGTGTCTATGAGATTCACCTGCACTTGCCAAAGATGGTTTTGACTGATACCTAAAGGAAAAGTAATAGTCTTTATATTTGTTGACATACATATATTTTATAGACTTGAAGAAAATCTTTTATAATTATTGGACAGGATGCTGATATAGACTCTTAGAATATATAGGTTTTGGTTTGTTTTTTTTCAGATACAGTAATTATTTGGGGAGAGAATGCTATTTTATTTTAAATAAAATGTTAGGTACTTAGAAAAGAACCTCAAGTTGTGTAAGTAATTTCTTTTCCATTGTTAAGCTTAGAAGGTAATTTCAGTAGGAGGGCATGATGGTTTTAAGATTCTCTGATCTTCACAATTGAACATATTAATGATCATCATCTTTTATGTCATTAATCCCCTAGTAAAAATTTCAGACATGTTAACTCTTTCAGATACCTTACCAAGCACCATCACTGTAGTGATGCACTTGATAGTAACCTAAGGCTTGAAGGGATTTACATATCTTCTAAATGACTCAGTTCACAAGCAGAGCCTGATCTGGCTCAGGTCCATCCAACGCACTAACATATTTCGACATAATGACATTCCATTCTTTAAATTCCTTAGAATACATATTAGATTACAATGATTTCAGTTTCTCTTCAGATTCTCACCATCATTATGTAGTGCTCCAAATCCGGTCACAAACATCTCATCGCCTTGGCTGAACTCATGGGATGCATCAGGGAGACAAACTCGATGTACCGCATTTGTGTAGGGAACAGGACTAGAAAGCTCTACAACTGAAATATCATAGTCATGTGATAAATGTTCAAATTTTTCATGGACAATTATCCTCCGGATGCCATGTTTCATTTTAGGAGGATATACTGTTACTCCAAAGGAGGCGGTCCATCTGGTTGGGTCCTTATACCTAGGGAGGAAGATACAAAGAATAAATTGTACTTCACCATGCTACCAATACAATGATTTCCATGAAACAATGTAATCTGTCAATATGAGGGTTGTTTTTTTTTATTTTTTTTTTATTATAGTTTCTATGCATAGAAACAAACTCTTTGCAATCTGAGACTCTGGCTCATGGGTCAGATCAGATAGAAATGCCACAATGGCATGTTTCTAGAGACATACAAGCTACTTTACATGCTGAGTCACCACTCCAGATCTTAAGGCCTTTTGACACTTCTGGGCAACAGTGACTCCAAGGGACATATGAAAAACATATCATGTACAGAATGAGAGAAGTAAATGGATTCTTTCTGCACCAGGTCACCTACCCCACAAACATACACATTTCTCTGAAATCTAAAACGGCTGCACAATAATTTAACCAAGCATTACTATCCTGCATACTGTAGGTATTTTACACTGGGTAAAATAGTTTTTATTTCTGGGAATATAACTAGCCAACCTACTCAGTTATATAATTTGTTACTATCAGATTTCTTCATATTTAATTCTTATCATGGGAAATTTCCCCTTTGGGTCAAACCTACAATCCACTTAGCCTCCATCTCTCATAGATACGCAGCAGAGAGATATGACTCTTCTCTTTGATATCAAGCTCAAAGTCCAAAGATGACTTAAAATTCCTGCTTCCTCTGACAATTATTGTGTATTTTTTTCAAAGGATAATTGAAAAATTATCTTACATGGACTTCGATGCCATTTCCATTTCCAGACTATAAAAGCTCTTACTAAGGTTTCTGTGTTTCCCACTCTCTTTGTGATGTATATATCCTTTAATATATACTAAACTCATCTCTCTTAAATTTCATAAGGTATTTTCTTCCTGCCAAGCCCCAATGCACTCTGCTTACTCCCTCGCGAGGTTCAGAACTTACATTATAAAGCAGTGAGCAGCACTCACAAGCCATGTGCCATTAATTAAAGTTGCTCCGCAGCGATGGATCCCGTCCCATTGCAGGCTAGCTTGCCATGGCCATTCACCTTCTTCTACCTGTGTCCCACCAACAATCCTGACACTTGATTTTGAATTTTTATTCCTTCGAGTCCCACAACCTACCAAAGAGAGATGATGCATTAGTTAGCAGTTGTTTTTAAGTTTTAAATTATATTACTATGCATCTGTAACAAAAATAAATTAATTAATTTTTATTTATTTTATTTATTTATTTATTTTTATCCTCACTCGAGGACATTTTTCCATTTTTTGTACAGATAGAGTGGGAGGGAGAGAGAGGAAGAGAGAGAGAGAGAGAAACATTAATGTGAAAGGGACACATCGAGTGCCTGCCACCCGCACGACCAACCAGGGCCGGGGACAAACTGCAACCGAGGTACATGCCCTTAGCGGTAACTGAACCCGGGTGTCTCCGGACCGCAGGCCAATGCTCTAACCGCTGAGCCAAACTGGCCAGGGCAAATTAATTAATTTTTAAAAATTATGTTACTATGTTCCAAATTTTTCATACTTTGTGCTCCAGTAGTAGCAAACATTTTTCTTGTTTTTACCTTCCCTTAAACTATTGTGTTTCATTACTTAACTCTTATTCATGTTATGAGATTTAAGTCAGTCATTGCTTCCTCTAAGATGTCATCACTAACAGTTCCCCACACTCAAACTAGATTAGTTATGATTTTCTTTAATGTCTCCATTAAAAAAATAATAATACTCTCTTATATAGTGTGAGTATTTACTTCTCTTCCCCTCTCTCTCTCTGTATAATATATGTATAACAGGGTTTATTACAGGGTTTCTCAACTTTGGAAGTATTAACATTTGGGATGAATAGTTCTTAGTTGTGAGGGGCTGTCCTATGTATCATAGGATGTTTAGAAGAATCCCTGACCTATACATACTGGATACTAGTAGCACCTGCCCCACACACAATCGTGATAACTAAAAATGCCACCATGGGTCGTAATTCTTAGGGGGTCAAAATTGTTCATGTGTGAGAACTATTATTTTGGAATGATGTGTTCATGCACTAGTCCCTGTACATATAGTCCTGTTAGAGTATGAGCTTCTTTTATTTATTTATTTTATCCTCACTGGAAGACATTCTTTTCCATTCTTTGTTCAGATAGAGTGAGAGGGAGGGGGGCAGAGAGAGAGAGAGAAAGAGAGAGAGAAACCATGACGTAAAAGGGACACATCGAGCGGTCACCACCCACACGACCCAACCAGGGCCAGGAACAAACTGCAACCGAAGTATGTGCCCTTAGCGGGAACCGAACCCAGGTCTCTCTGGACCACAGACCGATGCTCTAACTGTTGAGCCAAACTGGCCAGGGCATGAGTTTCTTTTAGACAGGGATAATATTTCATCTTTTATATCCCTATCGCCTAACTCAGCACTAGCACAGAATAGGTTCCCAATAAATATTGGTGAAAAGAATACATTTCATTTGGGTGATGGGGTTATCCTTTGGTCTCATGCCTAGTTAAATTTATGAATCAACCAACATTCTGAACTGGTGAATAGCATCTTTCTATTCTTTTTTTTTTTTTTTTCATCCTCACCCGAGGACATTTTTGCATTTATATTCAGATAGAGTGGGAGGGAGAGATGGGGGAAGAGAGAAAGAAACATCCACGTGAGAGAGACACATTGACTAGTTGTCACCCACACGACCCCAACTGGGACCAGGGACAAACTGCAAACAAGGTACGTGCCCTTGGCAGGAAACGAACCCTGGACTCTCTGGTCCACAGGCCGATGCTCTAGCCGCTAAGCCAAACCAGCCACGGCTTTCCTCCCATCTTTTAAGACAAATATATTCTATACTAATTCTCTAACTATCAAATGTACCCTCTAAATCTTGGTGGAATACTCTACTATAGAGGAAGGGAAATAATAGGTCTAGGGCCAGTATTTTTAAAATACAAGTAAAGATGGTATCTGGGCCTTCAGTAATTTCATCAATATATGCTCTACCCCATAATAGCCTAAAATTTCCACAATATGAGATAGTAACATCAAGAAGATTTTATTTAGTGTAGAGTAACAAGTTTCTTCCTCTAGCTGAAAAATACCAACATGCAGATTACTTTTCTATAATCTTTAGAAAACATTTGTGAGCGTATATTATTGCTAACTTCAGTCAGACATTAAGAAGTGAGTATTTTTTGTCTCTTCTTTAACAACTGCACAACTCACTTCCACTATACATATGCCCATACATTTACTCCAAAATTCTCCCAATTTTGTTATTCTTTGGTAATAAAATGTGCTTAAGGGATAAGATAAAACATCATGAGCTGTGCACAGAACATTCAAATTATTCTGACCCTTAACACTCCATAAAGTAAGCCTAAGTAAGCTAGTGTTAACATTTTACACTGAAGTCATGCAGTTTTTATAAATATATTAAACTTACAATTGTTCAGAAAGTTGTCTGATTCTGTCTTGTTGATTTCTGAAAACACAGAAATGGTGAAAAGGGTCAGCTCATCAGAATTGCATAATGCCTCTGAATCCTTCAAATACCAAAGGCTGCTTAATTCTATTTTAAGATAGTATATTTCTAGGTTATAAAAAAAGTAACACAGTTATTTTATCATAGACATACTATGTGCATTGCCTTGGGGAAAAGAGAGATCTGAACAGTGTTTCTTAAACTTGAGTGTGAATAAGATTCACATAAGGGAGGAACCAAAAAATGGCGGCGGAGTGAACGGAGCTACACAGACCAGCTCCCAGAACCAAACTGGAATTACAACTATAACACAGACAATCGACGGAAAAAACCAACAGAAAAGCAGCTTGCGAGGACCATACAATGAAGGACACTGACTCCATCCAGGTAGGCTTGCGAAGGCGCGAGACGGGGGCTGGGAGCCCAAGGCCGGCAGCTCGGCAGCGGCCTTAGCTGGGAGCAGTGCCCTCGGGTTATACTCCCAGGCGGCTCCACAGCGCAGCCGGGACAGAGGCTGAAACAGCCACAGCCACTCACCTTGGGCTCCGGCAGAGGAGGGCGGACTGGACTGGAACTGTGTCGGGACGCTCGGGGTTTGGAGGGCACTCAGAGCTTTGGCTGAGTGCAGGCACACAGGACTGTGGCCACATTGCTCCTTCCCAGGGCTCTGAGGAGAGGCAGCAGCCCCTCCCTCCGAGATCCAACCCCACCCTGTGGGCCATTGAAATGCTAATTGAGGCTCACTAACAACCAGCATCTGCCCCACCCTCCTGAAAGCCCCTTGGCTGAGCACCAGAGGGAGTTTTTCAATCAACTGACAACCCAAAACTCATCAAGTAACCTGGACTGCTAGCCTCCAGGCAAAAAGCTAGAGGATAACAGTACCTTTCCTGGGCTGGCAACTTTAACCAGGAAAGTAAGACTTGACAGTGGTGTTCAACGTGGGTCCTCCCTCGCTCATCTAAACACAGGAGAGGGAGCCACAAACAGCAGAACACCAACACCCACAGGGAGAACTTGACAGGCTCCAAAGCCCACAGTGATAGCCAAAATGGTGAAACACAGAAACAGAAGCCAAATGAAAGAGCAAGAGACCTCCACCGAAAATGAGATCAATGTGGAGCAATTAGGCATGTTAACAGAGCTAGAATTCAGAGCCATGATCTTCAGGAAGCTGAACAGCATGAGTAAGGACATAGACACACTGAAAATAAGCCAATTGGAAATTAAAAACCAACAAGAAGAGATAAAAAATGACATATCAGAAATGAAAAACACATTGGAAGGTTTAAAAAGCAGAGTAGAGGAAGCTGAGGACCGGATCAGTGAATTAGAAGACAGGGTAGAAAAAATCAACCAATCAGAAAAACAAAAGGAAAAAAACTATTAAAAAACAGGAAGACAGCTTAAGAGAATTATGGGACAACTGGAAACGTAATAATATTCGCATCATAGGAGTCCCCGAAGAAGAAGAAAAGGAGCAAGGGATAGAGAATATATTCAAAAAAATAGTGAGAGAAAACTTCCCTAATTTGGTGAAAGAAGAAGGCATTCAAGTTCCAGAAACACAGAGAGTCCCAAGTAAGAAGTACCCAAACAGGCCCACACCAAGACACATAGTAATTAAAATGCCACAAATTAAAGACAAAGAGAGAATCCTAAAAGCAGCAAGAGAGAAGCAACAGGTTACCTACAAAGGGAAACCCATAAGGCTCTCAGCTGACTTCTCACAAGAAACACTACAGGCCAGAAGAGAATGGCATGAAGTAATCAAAGTCATGAAAAACAAGAATCTGAATCCAAGACTACTCTACCCAGCAAGGCTATCATTCAAAATAGAAGATCAAATAAAGAGCTTCCCAGACAAAAAAAGGCTAAGGGAATACATTAGCACCAAACCAGCACTGCAAGAAATGTTAAAAGGACTGCTGTAATTAGCAGTAGAAATGGGAAGAAAAATAGAACCACACTAAACAAAAATGGCAATAAATAAGTACATATCAATAATCACCTTAAACATAAATGGATTGAATGCTCCCATAAAAAGACACAGAGTAGCTGATTGGATAAGAAAGCAAGACTCATCTATATGTTGATTACAAGAGACCCACCTCTCAACAAAAGACTCACATAGGTTGAAAGTGAAGGGATGGAAAAAAAATTTTCCAAGCAAATGGAAAGCAAAAAAAAGCTGGGGTAGCAATTCTCATATCTGATAAAACAGATTTCAAAATGAAGACCATAACTAGAGACAAAGACGGCCACTACATAATATTGAAAGGATCTATCCAACAGGAAGATATAACCTTGATAAACATATATGCACCCAATATAGGAGCACCAAAATATATTAAAAATCTTCTGGAGGACTTCCAAGGAGAAATCGACAACAATACAATCATAGCAGGGGACTTCAACACCCCATTGACAGCACTGGATAGATCCTCTAGGCAAAAAATTAGCAAGGAAACAGAGACTCTAAATGAAGCACTAGACCAAATGGATTTAATAGATATCTACAGAGAATTACACCCCAAGGCTACAGAATACACATTCTTCTCAAGTGCACATGGGACATTCTCAAAGATAGACCACATGATAGGTCACAAACTAAATCTCTACAAGTTCAAGAAGATTAAAATCATATCAAGCATCTTCTCAGATCACAATGGCATGAAACTAGAAATCAATTGCAACAAGAACATGCAAAGACATTTCAACACATGGAAGGCTAAATAGCATGTTATTGAACAATGAATGGGTCACCGAGGAGATCAAGGAAGAAATTAAAAACTTCCTGGAAACCAATGAAAATGAACACACAACAACACAAAATCTATGGGATGCAGTGAAAGCAGTTCTGAGAGGGAAGTTCATAGCACTACAAGCCTACCTCAAAAAACAAGAAAAATTTCTAATTGACTGTCGAACCTCACAACTTAAAGAATTAGAAAGCAAACAAAAAGAAAACCCCAGAGCAAGTAGAAGGAAGGAAATAGTAAAGATCAGAGCAGAAATAAATGACATAGAGACCAAAAAAACAATTCAAAGGATCAATGAAACAAAGAGCTGGTTTTTCAAAAAGATAAACAAGATTGATGGACCCTTAGCTAGACTCACCAAGAAACAAAGAGAGAGAACCCAAATACACAAAATCAGAAATGAAAGAGGAGAAGTAACAACCAACACCACGGAAATACAAAAGATCATTAACAACTACTACGAACAACTATATGGCAACAAATTTGACAATCTAAGCGAAATGGACAAATTTCTAGAAACACACAGTCTCCCAAAACTATTCCCGGAAGAGATAGAAAACTTGAACAGACCAATAACAACTAAGGAAATTGAAGAGGTAATCAAGACTCTCCCAGCAAACAAAAGCCCAGGCCCAGATGGCTTCACGGGGGAGTTTTACCGAACATTCAAAAAAGAACTAACACCCATTCTCCTCAAACTATTTCAAAAAATTCAAGAAGAAGGAAGACTTCCAAACACGTTCTGTGAGGCCAGCATTATTCTAATTCCAAAACCAGAAAAAGACACTACGAAAAAAGAAAACTACAGGCCAATATACCTGATGAACATAGATGCCAAAATCCTGAACAAAATATTAGCAAATCGGATCCAGAATTACATCAAAAAAATTATTCAACATGACCAAGTGGGATTCATTCCAGGGATGCAAGGCTGGTACAACATTCGTAAATCAATAAACGTGATACACCACATAAACAAAATGAAGAATAAAAACCACATGATCATATCAATAGATGCTGAAAAAGCATTCGACAAAATCCAGCATCCATTTCTGATAAAAACGCTCAGCAATGTAGGAATAGAGGGATCATATCTCGACATAATAAAGGCCATATATGAAAGACCTACAGCCAACATCATACTCAATGGACAGAAACTAAAAACATTTCCATTAAGAACAGGAACAAGACAGGGATGTCCTCTTTCGCCACTCTTATTTAACATTGTACTGGAAGTCTTAGCCACAGCAATCAGACATGAAGAAAAAATAAAAGGGATCCAAATTGGAAAGGAGGAAGTGAAATTGTCATTATTTGCAGATGACATGATATTGTACATAGAAAACCCTAAAGACTCCATCAAAAATCTATTAGACTTAATAAATGAATTTGGCAAAGTAGCAGGATACAAAATTAATGTCAAGAAATCGACGGCATTCTTGTACACCAATGATGAACTCACAGAAAGAGAAACTAAAAAACAATCCCATTTACCATCGCACCAAAAAAATTACGATACCTAGGAATAAACTTAACCAAAGAAGTAAAGGACCTATTTGCAGAAAACTACAGGTCATTGACAAAAGAAATAGAGGAAGATATAAAAAAGTGGAAGCACATACCCTGTTCATGGATTGGAAGAATTAACATCATTAAAATGTCCATACTACCCAAAGCAATCTATAGATTCAATGCAATCCCCATCAAAATACCAACGACATATTTCATAGAACTAGAACAAATACTTCAAAAGTTCATATGGAACCAAAAAAGACCCCGAATAGCCACAGCAATCTTGAAAAAGAAGAACAAAGTAGGTGGGATCACAATACCAGATATCAGGTTATACTACAAAGCGACTGTAACCAAAACAGCATGGTACTGGCACAAGAACAGGCTTATAGACCAGTGGAACAGAACTGAAAACCCAGAAATGGACCCAAGGCAATACGCTCAATTAATATTTGACAAAGGTGGCAAGAGCATACAGTGGAGTAAAGACAGCCACTTTAATAAATGGTGTTGGGAAAATTGGACAGCTACATGCAAAAAAATGAAACTAGACCATCAACTTACACCATACACAAAAATAAACTCGAAATGGATAAAAGACTTAAATGTGACCCGTCAATCCATAAAAATTCTAGAAGAAAATGTAGGCAACAAAATTTCAGACATCATACGGAGCAGAATTTTCACTGATACATCACCTAAGGCAACAGAAATAAAGGAGAAAATGAACACATGGGACTACATCAAACTAAAGATCTTCTGCACAGCAAAAGAAACAATCATCAAAATGCAAAGGCAACCCACTGTATGGGAGAACATCATTGCCAATGATGTATCAGATGAGGGTTTAATTTCCAATATATAGAGAGTGCTCATACAACTCCATAAAAGGAAGACAAAGAACCCAATTAAAAAATGGGCAGAGGAGCTGAATAGACACCTTTCCAAACAGGACATACAAATGGCCAAAAGACATATGACGAAATGCTCAACATCACTAATCTTCAGAGAGATGCAAATTAAAACAACAATGAGGGACACCTCACACCTGTCATAATGGCCGCCATCAACAAATCATCAAACAACAAGTGTTGGCGAGGTTGTGGAGAAAAGGGGACGCTAATACACTGCTGGTGGGAACGCAGACTGGTGAGCCACTATGGAAAACAATATGGTGCTACCTCAAAAAATTAAAAATTGAACTTCCATTTGACCCAGTGATCCCATTGCTGGGAATATACCCTAAGAAGCCTGAAACACCAATCAGGAAGAATATATGTACCCCCATGTTCATAGCAGCACTATTTACAATAGCTAAGATCTGGAAACAGCCCAAGTGTCCACCAGTAGACGAATGGATCAAAAAGCTGTGGGACATATACACAATGGAGTACTATGCAGCGGTAAGAAAGAAAGATCTCTTATCTTTTGAGACGACATGGAGGGACCTGGAAAGTATTATCCTAAGTGAAAGAAGCCAAGCAGAAAAAGACAAATACCACATGATCTCACTTATATACGGAATATAATGAACATAACAGTCTGAGGAATACAGTAGACCCAGACACATGGAAGTAGGGCACAGACTGACATCCCTCAGAAGAGGGGATGGGGGGGTAGGGGGGTGGGAAGAGATAAACCACAGAACTTACATGCATGTATGCATGACCAATGGACATGGACAACTAAGCCTGGGCCAGGGCGGGGGTGGGGTGGGGTGGGGGGTGCCAATGGGGTAAAAAGGTAAAATATCTGTAACAAAAAAATAAATAAAAATTCATTAAAAAAAAAGAAAGATTCACATAAGGGAGCACTTTCATAATGTAAATTCCTATTTCTCTTCCCAGTAATTCTGATTCAGTAGTTTTGTGTTGAAGACCAGGAATATGAATTTTACACCAGGAAATAAAATGCACATGGACCATAGTCTCTTTGAGGGAAATAATGGTCAGAGCCATAATATTGATTGGCCCAATGCAATAATATTTTTATTGACCATTATTATTTCAGACTATTTTACTAAAGTCATAGGCATAGTGCAATTTGTGTGTTTTTTAATATGTTTTTATTGATTTTTTTAAACAGAGAGAGGAAGGGAGAGAGAGATAGAAATATCTATGAGAGAGAAACATTGATCGACTGCCTCCTGCATGCTCCCTGCTGGGGATCAAGTCCTCAACCCAGGCATGTGCCCTGACTGACTGGGAATCGAACTGGGACCTCTCAGTCCATGGGGCAACGCTGAGTCACACCAGCTGGGCAACATACTCCCATTTGTATAACATCCAAGTGGCATTCCATAAATTAGTTCTCACTCCCATTTTAAACCAATGTTATCTCTTTATAAGTCTTCCTTGTGCCAAAGTTATAGCAAGACAATTTGCCTTCATATTGTCATTTAATTTTAACCAATGGCTCCTTAGCTTGATGTCTCAACAATCAGGCAGAGGGCAGTGATAGTCCCAAGAGGCCATGTTTTCTGTTTGGAACAGAAGTTGCTTAAAATTTAGAAAGAAGGTAATGTCATTATAATATACATGAACAACCAAGGGACCCTATCATATTCTTTCTTGCTCTCATTTTTCTTGGAATCAGTCAACAGTTTACGCTGGAAATAATGGCATAGAAGAGCGTTTTGGTCCATCCTCACTTAAGATGAAGGTAGAGAGAGTTTTAAAATGTACATGTGTCGACAAGGGAAATTTAAAAAAGGTCATGCTAGCCTTGTGCAATGTTTTCATTGATCTGGTAAAAAGTGAAATACATGTATGTATGAGCTATGAAATACAGTTGTATAATTTTTGTGATTCCAAATAGAAATTAAATGCTCTTATATTTGCATTTAAAATTGACATTTCATATTATGAAAGTGAACAGTAAAACTTATGCTAGTACTTTAAATTTTTTCACTTTGAATGATATTAACAATTAAAAATATGACAAATCAAGAGACACCATTAAAGAAAAAAGTCTTATTATTTATTACCTTTACCAGCCCTTTTTATTGCTCTTCAAAGAGTCCAACATTTTTTTTTTCCACTGGGCCCCACAAATTATGTCACTAACCCTGACTAGTGTAGCCTCCCTTCATAAGCAAGACACTTTGTCTTCATTCTTTCTACTTGTCCCCTATGGTCTCATTTCTAGTACTTGCCAATTCCTATGTTGTACCCACTAGACACATGTACCTAGTGAGCTCTTGAAATGTGGCTTGTCTAAATTGAAATGTGCTATAAATATAAAATATACACCAGATTTCAATGCATTAGTGCATAAATAATTTATGTATTGACTACTTGTTGAAATACTGCTATTTTGGATATATTGGATTAATTATACAGACTATTTAAATGAATTTCACAATCTTACTTTTTTAATGGCTACTTAAAAGTTTAAGATCATACATTTGGCCTGCATAGTATTTCTATAGATTAACATTGTTCCTAGAATATGACTTAGCTCTTAACCAGACTTTTATTTCTACTGAGACTCTTATGTTTCTTACTTTCTAGTAATGAGAACTTATCACTGCTTGTTTCCAAAAACAAACAGATAAACAAACAAACAAAAAGCCCTCCAGACTTTTTATATTAGGTGTAATATATACCAAAAATATATAAAAATAAATTACAAATGTTTCATTGGTAAATGTTCTAAGGGAAGAAACTATAACAAGGTATATCAATAACATTTGAAGGCAAATATGTGCATGGCATGAACCTTTTCACACATCACACTCTCAGAACATAAAATATATAAAATATAAGTAATGAGAAAAAGAAGAGGAATAAGTATGCAGAGCCACTTTCTCCTCCTATTATTGGGTTCTATAACTAAAATGTAAGGCCCAATATAGAAAGAAAACCCAGACCCAGGACTTAATGACAGGCTTGCATGCAAGCCATAAGTTTTGGGTAGTATTAAAAATTAAAATGCTTTATTAGGAACAATTTGGTACCAAATAAATATTCTGCTAGTGGTGAAAACCCATAATTAAGGGGCATTCAAAATAATTTTTAAAAATCATCACCCAAGACTAAACTTAACCTGGAGCTATTTTATGTAAGAGAATTAAACTAAATGAGAAAAATAAACTTACTTTTTATTTCAACTGATTCGGGATCTAATTCAGGGGGCCCTACAGCATCTTGCAGCTTTTCATGTAGAACACGTTGAATAATTTTATTTATGGTTTCAGGATCCTCAGTAGAGCGAAATCTAAAAATCAGCAGCATGTGAGCCGACACTCTGTTTTCATCTTTACTGTGGACCAAAAAGGGGGGAAATGTGGTTTTTTTAAAGATATAGTTTAAATATGTTTTACCTCAAAAAGTTAAAAATTAAACTGCCATTTGACCCAGTGATCCCATTTCTAGGAATATACCCTAAGAAGCCTGAAACACCAATCAGAAAGAAAATATGTACCCTGATGTTCATAGCAGCACTATTTACAATAGCTAAGATATGGAAACAGCCCAAGTGTCCATCAGTAGATGAGTAGATACAAAAAAACAACTGTGGTACATATACACACAATGGAATACTATGCAGTTGTAAGAAAGAAAGATCTCTTACCTTTGAGATGACATGGAGGGACCTGGAGAGTATTATGCTAAGTGAAATAAGCCAATCAGAGAAAGACAAATATCACATGATCTCACTTATTTGTGGAATATAATGAACAAAACAAACTAAAGAACAAAATAGACCCAGAGACATAGAAGTAGGGTACAGACTGAGGAGGAGGGAAGGGAGGGAAGAGATAAACCACAGAATTTATATGCATGTATGCATAACCAATGGACATAAACAACAATGCTGGGGATGGGGGTGGAGGTGGGAGGAGGGAGTCAATGGGGGGGAAAAGGAGAAACATCTGTAACAAAAATAAATTAATAAAAATTATTTTTAAAAAAAGATACAGCTTAGAATATAATGTATGGTAGTTTCACAATATATTTTTCTTTGTCATTCATTTGTAACACATACAAAAACAAATCCATAAATGTAATTTTAAAAGATCTAACTTATTTTCTTCTGTATTTCTATTGTTTATCACATATAGAGCTCCCAACTCAGCCTCCCCGATAGTAATAAGCTAGTATGTTCCTGGTTCCTGTTACCACCAAAGGATCCAGTTAAGTACATAGTATTTATATTTTAAAAAATACTTCTCTTGTCAACCATTAAAAATTATCATATACAGTGTATATTGAATATGAAATCAACTCTGGCTTTAGCTTTCAGGCTTAATTCCCAGTGGTTTAAATCCAATAATATTTCCTAAGTAGCCTTCAGGCTCTCCCAAACAACTCCTAAATCCTAAGACTCTTAAAAAGCTTGACCAAAATATGTTGGCTTTACATGATTGTATTTTTGAGGTAGAGTGTTAATTAGCCTTAGTGTTAGTAGAATGAGTTACTGCCGTGGATTCAGCCTTGACTATTCTTTCTCATTCAGTCAGCTGCTCCACCCCCTCTTTTTCACAAACAATCAGTTCCTGCAGAATTTTACTCCTCCCCCTACATGGCATTGTTTTTTACTCACATAAACTGTAAACAGAAATATAAGTGAGAGTCTTATTCTTAGAGGTCAGGTTTTTTTGTTTTTTTTTTTATTGTAAATGTTATTATCCATCCTCTCTGATGTAGTATTTCTACTTTTAGAAATTTAATCTTCAAATACCCTCTTGTGTATACAAGGAGGTATGTATGCATATGTTCATCATAACCTTGTTTTTAAATCTGAAAAATATGTAATAATCAAAGTGTTCATCAAAAGGGCCTTGGCTAAGCCAACTCCAATACATACTTGTAGTGAAATACTAAACAGCCAGCTAAAGAATGAAATAAATGTACATTCAGTCATTGAAAAGATGTGCAAAATAAATTGCTAAGATGAGGTTTTTCTGAGTGGAATTATTGGAGAGGGAGTTTTCACTTTCTATTTTCTGTAATGCCGTTATTGAATTTTATATATTTTTGTATTGCTTTATAATCTGAAGAAACACATAAGGCTTTAAAGAAATTATTGCTGTATATCCCATCGCCTTTCAGCAACCCTGTACATCAATTATTTTTTTCTTCTTTCTCTTAAACTATTCCTATATTGTTTGGCTTATAGAAACAAAAAACAAATAAAATCCTCTCTCTACCCCAGCTATTCAATTTATCTCTCACTCTTATCACAATAAACCTTCTTGAATGGATAAATTACATTCTGCCTTATATTTACTTCTTTGCACTCTGCTTCCTGTCCTCCCAGTCCACAGAGTCTTTCCTACACCAAATGACTCCTCATTGACACATACAGTCAGTCAATTCTTTCCAAGCTCTTCTTGAACTTTGGGCATCTATCATGAACTTTTTTTTCTGCTTCTCCCCTATTTCCTAGGTTCCTATTTTTCTTACATCTCCTTAAATATTATTGTTCTTCAAGTTTTTTTCATCAAACTTTTTTTTGTCTTTCATTATTCTTTTTCTGAGAAATTTCATTTATACCCACACTTTCTGGTATTTTGAGTTGATGATGAGCAAATGTATATCTTCTCCCCGGTTCCCTTTTCCTCCCACAAGTGGTACTCATATTTCAGGCTCACATGGCCCTTTAGCATTTCAATTCAACACTCTAGGACTAACTTCATCTTTCCAACACAATTTACTTCTTCCTACTGCAGTGACAGAAGAAAAAATAATGAGCAGCGAGATTTGTAGAATGAAGAAATAACTTGGAAAGTGGTTTTAGTTATTCATAACATGCAAAGGGCCCAGGAAAGGAAGGAGCATATTGACTTCCAGGTTTCTCACTAGAATGAATGGGTTTTCCTTGAGCTCAAGATATTTCTGTGGAACTCTCATGTGGAGAAGTACATGGGCAAGCATACAGTTCTAGAAGTCAGGAAAAGAGTTTGGATTAGAAATATAAACTTGGATTTCAATAGCATATGAAGCCACATGAGTGAATAAAATTCCCTTCAGAGAGTAAATATTTAAGGATTGGAGATCCAAGAAAGAATAATATTTCAAATACTAGAGAGTATGGAGTTTTCAGGAGAAAGTGGTCAAGGTAATACCTCAAAGATGTCAGAAAAGTAATAGACTAAGAAGTAACTCTTGGAGTTTTTGTCATTGAAATAATATTGGAAATAGTTCTTATCCCTTTTTTGAAAAATACAAATAATTTTCATTAAGACAATATATTAAGATCTTCATATAGTGCTTTACATAAAATGTTATGCTCTGAACTTCTATTTATTCATGGTTGATGATCAGATCTAAGATCTAAAATAGTAGAAGCAGAAAGAGTGAAATGAAAATTGATAAGGAGAACCAAGGGGTGAAGACAAACCTCATCTACTACACTGTTTACTATTAAACCAAAGGATGTGGCATATTTCCGTATTTGTACTAGAGTTTCAAAAAAAGTAACAGTTCTGTAATATAGCCACCAATAAATCCTCTGTCTCTTGCAATCATCTTGCAATGTTTTCTTTTGCATTTAGCAAATCAGCAAGGCACATTTAACCTATGACTTACACAGAACAGGTGCAAAATGAATATTTGTTAAATTGAATTACATCATATTGCAACACTTTGAACAGTATTTATAACTGATTATATTAACAGTTTTAGCTTTAAATTGTATTCAGAAATAATAATTTTAAATCTACATACCTAAATCTGATAATGTGAGACGTGACAAATTCTTCCCTCAATGAAGATTTATGAAATACATTTTTCACCTGTTTCAAAAATATTCAAATTATGTCAGCAAGAACAATTTTCAGAAATTCAGCAAGCAAATTTGAAGCTTAAATATTTTTTTAAAATTAAAAACAAAACACATTGACCAACATTTCACCAGGTGCTATACTTGAGGACTCTTTTTTAGTATTCTACTCAGTAATTTCCACTAAACTCTGCTTTGGGAATTATAGAAACCATAGTAGGGGGGCCTGGAGTTGTATCAGCTGTGCTCACATGGAGATAAAAGAAAATAAAAGACTGTTTTTTTGAAAAGTAGCAGTAAATGTTCACATTCTGAGATATAGACAAATATAGACAAGGAAAATGAATTAATTCTGCCAAGTAGTAGTTGGGTTATAGAAATGAGTGCATGAGTGTCACATGGCTTCCAAACCGGGTGAAAAAGTTATATATATATATATATATATATATATATATATATATATATATATATGTGTGTGTGTATATATATATATATATATATATGCTTATTCAGATATTTCCCTGATTTTGTGTCTACAAATACAGCCAATATTTATCCTTCTCCCAAGCAAGGTGTCCAAATCCTCAGGTTTCTAGTCTATCAAACAGTTTCCAGGTGGGTCATTGCCTTTTTGTTTTTATTCGGGATGTTGGAACTAGAAGACAATTTGGAAATTATCTAGTCTTAATGTTCTAATATTCACATAAAGAAATTTGTTCATAATGATAAGTGGTACACCAAATGACACATCACTATCTAGTACATGGTACTAAAAATAGATGTCCCAACTCCTAGTTTAGGGTGCTTTTCACCACATCATACCACTAATTACCTCATAAAATACCAGGAAAAGTCTAAATTATTCTCTAAGTAATCTGACAATCAGAAGTCATCACCCAAACCCTTGCTCTTTTGGCCAATACTGCTGACTTTTCTACTTTTTAAAATAGTTAATTCATCCCTCAGGATAATGTTGATGCCTTAATGACAGAATGAGTATCCTTGAATTTCCTATACACTTATGTACCAAAAACTGGTCCAACGTTAGAGATCTTTAAATACTAAAACACTATTCAAGTGTGCATCTGAATAGTTTTAATCTTGTGATCTTTTGCTCAAGGTCTCTTCTTTAAGAATTCTAGAATACACCAACCCTCACATTCCCAGAATTTCTGGATGCTGATTATTAAAAGTGTAGCCCTAGCTAAAGAAGGGTGAGTAGGAGAAACATAAAGAAATGACCATGATGACTTGGTTCATCATACTCTCTAAAGTCATGTATTGTTATTTTTATTTTATATCTCTTAGGTAGGGCCTTCTTCTCATTTTAAAAAGACATTCAAGATCGGTTGTGTAAATGTTTTAGAGGCTAGGGTGCTAAAAATTATGGTAAAAAGTAATGGCCCTAGAAATGGGGGGGAAAAAGTGCTTACCATTGATTCAATTCTCTGGCTCATTTCTGTGAAATTTTTAGAAGCCTCTCTTTCAAAATCATCATATAGTTTGTCACTTGTAAATGACAATGTACTATAGTAATTGTAGGCCTTCCTTTGATCTACAAGGAAAGAGATAAAAACCCATCATACTTTTTATCAGATGTGTGTAAAGCATCATCATTTTCCCATCTGGTGGTTGTTGGAAAGACTGAGGCCAAAGAATGTCTCTACGCAGGCCATCATCTCCGTCATCCTGCCCTGAGCTTCATGATTAACTCAGAAGAAAAGACAACAACATTCGTCATCATGAGATTTAGAATGTGCAAAAGTCATAAGAAATATTTGGTGTTCCTATGGGCTAATTAGTCATGTGTTATCCATTCCTGAATAAACCACAAGAGGCAGCAAGTCACGACATCTGAGCAAACACACAGGGATGGATTCAGAAGCTTCCCAGGAGTAAACGCGTTTTTACATTCCAAAGTAGGCTTCTTCCAATCAGTAAACTACACATCAATTCTGGGCACAAGGACTCTAGTGTAAGAATACTTATTTTGACTAAAGAATAAGATGAGGCTAGGACTTAAAATGCTAAAAGTTCAGTATGTAGAAATTGAAGGAGCTAGAGCTGACACCTGGCATGACTTTCCAGGGACACTACCTTGTTTCACCTGACTTTCTTATCACTATATTTTCTCCTGGCAGCTACAGGGATTGGCTTGTCTGATTCTTTAGCTATTGCCTCTACTTTCTGCATCTAGTTTAAGCAGCCCATGTTTTGGGCATACTGAAGAATTAATGCAGCAAAGCAGGTCATCTACCCTCCTATATACATGAAGCAAGCATGAAGCCTTCAGAAGAGTCATTAAACAAGTATTCTCACTACATTTTTCTATAAGAGACTCTGTGCTGCGCATTAGAAATACAATGAGGATTAAGACTATTGTGTATGCTTATTACAGGAAATAGAGAATGCCTCACCCAGTCTCAGTCTCTCTCTTCTTCTTTGCTGCTTCTTATTTGTTCCCTTTTCAATTAAACCTCAGAGGAAAAGAATACTAATATCGGACACCTGTGTCCCAGACATACTCACATATCTCATTTAATTTGTAATAGCCCTCATGTGAAGGCAATATTATCCACATTTATCAGATAAGGGATACAGTCTCAGAAATGGAAATGAATTGCCTAACCCCAACATGACATAGCCAGAAAAGACAGGACTGGACTTCAACCCAAGATCTAATTCTCAAAGCACAAATTTTCTTTACATAGTGCTTCTTGGGGTGGGGAAAAAACCCACTCATTGAAGCTGTAAGAAAAATCTCTCATTATATACAAGTTATGCGAAACGAAAACAACAAAAGAAACTGCTGGTAAATTTCAAAAGATCATCCTGGCAATCTGAAGAGGGAAGCCACCAGTCAGACTGACAAAATCAGGAGGGATACATAAAGGATATGGATGGCAGGCTGGAGACACTGACAGGTCAGCGTCTACTGAGCTTTAGCCACCTAAGTGAGGTACTGGGGAGGTTTTACCTTCCTCCCTCCTTCCTCACCTCTCTTCCCTGGATGGCCACTGTAAGTTGAAATGCAGGCAGGTCCCTGGCAATATACACACTTTTAAGTAAGGTGTTTAATTTATTGAAATATTGACCAATAGTTTATATTAAGTCTTAAGTTGGGCCCAAGACTCTGCATTTCTAACAAGCTCGTCCGCCTAGCACCAGGCTGATGTTGCTGGTACCTAACATCAACATCATGCCAAATAGTAAGGTTCTAAAGAGCAAGAGAACGGATTCTTCTATATCCTTAGATCTGTTTGGGTGTTGTTGTTTTTTAATTGTTAGATTAAATCATTTGAAACTGCCATTTATATAGGTCAAAAATGGTCAAATATCAGCAATTTCATATAACTCAACCAAATGAACAACTTATCTATAGTCAATATTTTACTTTCCTCAAATACTCAAACAGATCACTAAGTGTCAAAACAGTGCCAGTTGTCAAAATTATATGGCATGTGTATTTGTTGAAGAATATCATTTGGAATGTAAACAGAAAAGTAAGAAAAATAAGGATGAATATAAGTTTTATAACAGGTTTGTGATTCTATAATCTACAATGATGTTACTCATAATAGATTCTACTTCTATCATTCGAATCACAGAGAGGACGGGGATGCAGGCTCAAAAGCCCCTTGACACAGACCACACACACAGTTCTATGCTGTCCTGGGCTTTATGCCAAAACAATGTTTCTTCAAGTCTGATTACTTCCATCTCTATCTGTTTCTGTAATATATTTGTTTGGTTTAGTTCGGTTATCTAGGTGTACCATCTCCTAAACACGCGCGTGCTATATCCACTTTGTTTTCAGTTTACATTCCCAAACAGAGGGCAGGTCTCAATTATGACAGTTACACATATCACAACAATCGTTTATTCAGGTGTGCTGTGTGGGCAGCAGAAACTGTGCTCCATATTACTCAGCTCATCATCCAAACAATAGGATCCAGGAACAGGTTACTGAAAAAATCTTGCCAAGTTTTCATTGTATGCATATGAATAAGAGCTTCAGCCTTATAAACACTTGGCTTGGGAAGAGGCAAAGGAGAAGTAAACATTTTCTCTCACTCAGATATTGACACTCCTAGCATTACCAGGAATTCCTTATGAAGTTAGACAAGCCGCAGTATGCCCCTAGAAAATATCATAGGTATGACTCACTTGTTTATCATTCAGTATTTAATAGACATTAAATAAGTTTCTAATATGTGCCACAATCCTCTTAAGTTCTGGAAATACAAAAGTAACTAAAACATAGTCTTAGGCATCCATGGAGAAGAGTAATGATACTTACAACATCGTGGGACTCAATATATTTATAATAGGATTATAGAATTGTAGTTACTTTAGCTATTTTTTTTTCTTGTTAGAAACATGCTCCAGAAAAATGCAGATACCCCAAATTCAAAGACCTGGATGTGGGTAAATTCTACCAAAAATAATCTTTACATTAATTTTTTTTTTCTTTAAAGTGTTCAGAAATAATTTACCTTGCTTAGAAAATTAAGACTGGACTGTATCTACTAACAAAAGATCATCAATTTACAGATCACCATTTCTCTTTACAAGAAAGCTACTTCTACAAATTCCTAATTAAATTAGAATAAGTGATTGGCCTCTTTAGTTACAGGGTCTTGAACATCAAAGCATTATCTAGTCAGTAAGGGAGATATTAAACCAATAGGTCATAGTGGAGTCAACTAATTAAAAGCTGAGGCAGCGCAGAAGTACACTTCAGAAGGGCTGGTTGTCATACCCTCAGAGAACAGTTCTGAAGTACCCTGGGGACCTTTCTAATAACACAGCAGTGTTCATGTTTCATCTAGCAGTGAGATACCCAATTACCATGAAGTGAACCTTTTTACAATGAACCTTCTCAGCATATCCTATCCTCTGTAATCACTTGTAATATATCCCAAGATGAGATTTTAAATAACACAAATAGGCATCTATTCAATAATATATCACTATGAACATTTTTCCAACATACCAGCACAGAACAGAGCCTACTTATTCCCTATAACCTCTGATTATGTAATTAACTCTTTGGGCTGTCAGGATTTCAACGCATTAGAATTATTTTAAATCAAGGTTATTGCCTTATGACTTCAAACAACTCAAGACACTGGACTCTAGCTCTCCTATGGTCTTCCCCTAATTAAGATTTGATTATTGCTCATTAATGAATATAAACACTAGTATGCTATTCTCAGCAGGAAGCATTGTCTCATCAAAGATAGAAGAAAGAATCTCCTTGGCCTGTGAGGATTAAATGTGAAACAAGGCAGGTAAAGAGTTTTTTGTACCAGCAAAGCAAATGAATTATTGTGATGAACAAATAAGCCTGAGGCTAACCAAAACAGAAATGCACAGGAGGAAATACCTGGGGTAAATCACACAATGCCAGGGTAGCCCATACTTACTATATCTCACATAATGAACAATGAGTCCAGTGCACACTGCCAGAACAATCAGGGATATGAAGGTGATGAGGCCAGTGACCCATGGCTTCATACAAGCTCTCTTCGTGGCCATCACCACAGAGGACCTGAGAAAGAAAGCAAATAGGTGAATTATATCAGAGTGCACACCATGTCTGCTCCCTAGATAAAACAGATATTTCTGGGGAATTCAGGACACTCAATTATATGGTAGAGTGCTCTTCTGTTTAGAACACACCGTGGTCCCAGGCTGCTGAAGCTAATCTGGCTCTGGTTGCCTGACTCTTGTCAAGTAATTTGATTTCTCTGTGCCTCAGCTTTCTTGTCCATAAAATGAAGATGATAATGATAGTACCTATCTCACAGAATTGTTGTAAAGATTAAATGAATAACTGTATATAAAGTGCCGCCAACAGTGCCTAGCATGTAGAAAATGCCATGTAAATGTTAGCCATGATTTACTGAGCCATGTGCAAGACACTGAGTTGGGTGCTGTAGGAGCTATGGAAATGTTTAAAACCTGTTTCTACCACTCTAGCATCTTAAAACTTGTTTTTCTGTATGGATTTTAGAGAGAGAGAGGACGTTAGAGGGAGAGAGAGAGATAGAAACATCGATGAGAGAGAACATCGATTGGCTGCCTCCTGCAGGCCCTCCACTGGGGATTTAGCCTCCAAACTGGTCATGTGCCCTGATCAGGAATTGAACCGGTGACCTCTTGGTGCATGGGTCAATGCTCAACCACTGAGCCATACTGGCCAGGCCACTCTAGCATCTTAAATGTGTTACAGCTTGAACCATACCAAGTTCCAGGTAGAGTTTCTAATTCAATCTCTTTTTAGTTTTCTGATTTATTCTAAACAAGTTTTGAGGATACACATAAGAGATAACCAGGGGTCTATTCTTTAAAAAGCTGAATGTGTGAGCTAATTTGTATCTCTAAACTTCATTGATGATGCAGAAAATCTCTTCTTCATGAAACTCCCTCAACTCTCTTATTTGTTCTGCCATCAAAAACACGTTACTGAAAAATGTTTGTCAACCGGCTTTGTGTTTGATTAGTAAAGTTACTGTTTTCTTGATTATAATAGTTGCTAAGCTATTAGCAACTAGAGAAAATGAAACAATAAGTCAGTTTGCTAAAGAGTTTGAATATGATGTTATTTTAAACTTCTGAGGTATTTATCATGCTGGTAGAATCGGTGGCATGTATTCATACCTCCAGAGCACTGTCTGGTACATGAGGACTAGGGGTGAATGAGTGTGGTGTTATTTTGGAAGAGCACCAGGGGGTAAATTAGAATAA